>NC_088776.1:39659198-41058396 GCF_954871325.1 Gordionus sp. m RMFG-2023
AAATATAATATGCTCAAACATATTTATTAATTATTTTATTAAAGTGCATAATATGATTTTGGAAGTAATTATATGTCTTACTAACTCGTAAAATTAAATAAAATAATTTTGTGACAAATAATAATTGTGGAAAATCAACTATGATTTTTCAAAAAAATATAAGGAAAACAAATAAAATTTTTATCTTTTTTTTAAATTTATTTTGATTGAAGAAATTTAAAGCATTTATGGATAGGGTTAGGGTTAAAGTTAGGGTTAGGGTTAGAGTTAGGGTTAGGGTTGGGGTTATGGTTAGGGTTAGGATTAGGGTTTGGGTTAGGGTTAAGGTTAGGAATAGGGTTAGGGTTGGGGTTAGGGTTAGGGTTAGGGTTAAGGTTAACGTTAGGATTAGGGTTAGGGTTAGTGTTAGCGTTAACTTAAATTAGATATTTTTGTTAGTGCTATTTCATATATTATATCTATCCTTAATTACTCTAATTAACAGTACTTCAAGTAATTTTTACTCTATTCCCAACATATGAATTTTTTAAGTAATATTTATTATTTTCTCCGATTTTAGAAAATATAATATGCTCAAACATATTTATTAATTATTTTATCTAAGTGCATAATATGATTTTGGTTTGGGTTACGGTTAGTGTTAGGGTTAGGGTTAGGATTAGGGTTAGGGTTTGGGTTTGGGTTAGGGTTAGGATTAGGGTTATGGTTAGGGTTAGAGTTAGGGTTAGGGTTAAGGTTAAGGTTAGGATTAGAGTTAGGGTTAGCGTTAACTTACCTTAGATATCTCTGTTAGTGCTATTTCATATATTATATCTATCCTTAATTACTTTATTTAACAGTACATCAAGTAATTTTTACTATATTCCCAACATATTAATTTTTTAAGTAATATTTATTATTTTCTCCTATTTTAGAAAATATAATATGCTCAGACATATTTATTAATTATTGTATCTAGGTGCATAATATGATTTTTGTAGTAATTATGTGTCTTACTAACTCGTAAAATTAAATAAAATAATTTTGTGAAAATCAAATAATAATTGTACAAAATCTTCTATGATTTTTCAAAAAAATATAAGAAAAACAGATAAAAATTTTAGCTTTTTTTAAAATTTATTTTGATTGAAGAAATTTAAAGTATTTAGCGTTAGGTTTAGGGTTAGGATGAGGGTTATGGTTAGGGTTAGCATTAGCCATAGCGTTAACTTACAATAGATATCTGTTAGTGCTATTTCATATATTATATCTATCCTTAATTAATCTAATTAACAGTACTTCAAATAATTTTTACTATATTACAAACATATAATTTTTATAAGTAATATTTATTATTTTCACCGATTTTAGAAAATATAATATGCTCAGACATATTTATTAATTATTTTATCTAGGTTCATGATATGATTTAGGTAGTTATTATCTATGTCTTACTAACGTAAAATTAAATACGCTGCGCTGAATTGTCGCGGCGCCGAATTAATGTGATAACAAGATAAATATGTTAACTTTTTAAATGTGTTAAGTTTTTTTTCGTCCATCATTTTATATGTTACTTTCGATATTTGTGATTTCTTTTAGTTTGTTAGTTTTGGACATTTTTCTGAATCTTAAAAATGTTTTTGTTTGTAATAATTTTTATGTCCACCACAAACCATTTGAAATCTTGGAGTATAATTATTACTAAAAGATCTACCAAATATGTTTTAGTTTTGAAATCGATTATATCGGATAACTAATACAACTCGTATTTTCAAAACCGCTCATATTCCATTTTGAGTTAAATTAATTTCAATTTATTATTGCGCCTTTTACTTTGCTTACAAAAGGGACCCAATTTTATATTCAACGTTTAATTTATTATTTGTAATTCTAATATTCATTTTATAAATACAATAAAAGTCTATCAAAATTGTTGTATTAAATTTTCTGGCTAAAAAAGTCTTGATTATTATTAAATATAAGGTAAATTGATGCTCCCTCGATCTCAAACGGACCTGGAGGGAATGTCTCCTACTACTGTTATTCTACCTGTAAACGAAGTCCCGCAATGTCGGTTTACCACAACCATTTATGTATAATATGTTATAGTAAATTTAATGGCGATCATTCGTTAAACTTCATTTGAAGCTTCGTTGAATTTAAAACAAATGGTGACACGTCTTTGGATTTCGATATTAGATTTTTTCAAATGAATGAAACTCTGATTTTAGAAAAAAATATTTTCTTAAGATTTTAATATAAATTATCTCCGTAGTGACGCTACTTTGATAAAAAATGAAGTAAAGACTAAGTTCTGCTATCTTTAGTTGAACATATAAAATGGATATATTCAAAAAAATTAAAAGTATTAAAATCCTTTCATCTCTTATATTCATTTTAGTGTTGTTCAACGGCTTGATTTAAGCCTATTTTTAAAAACGGATAACTCGATATTTTATTCGGCAATATTACACAAGAGAAGACTTTGCTCAAAGACGTCACAAAGGTTTGGACATTTATTTGAGAAATCTCGTAGCTTAAGCAATATTTTCCTATCTAAAATATTGAATTGGCAGGTTTTAAAAATCAAAATCGAGCTGTTTTAACAACACTAATTCATTTATTCAATTTTGAAATCGAAATGCTGCCTTTAATCATAAATATATAGAGTGATATAATTTTTATATAGGAAAAGAGGGGGTCGAGGGTTGATATAAATATAGAACTGTCTCCCGAAATATTTAAATTTTATTTTAAAAATATATCAGGAGTATTTTACGTTTAAAGGTATAGGGAATCTAGATACCGAAACTCTGTTAGTTATATGCAAATTATGCTCCTGTCATATTTTTTAAAAAAATAGGACATGATTGAAACTAGAAATCCCATATATTATCAGAAGCTATGTATTTCATAATCCTTAAAAGTTAATATTAATACATAACAGGTTAAAAATACTATTTAATTACACAAAAGTGGGTGGAAAATGCAAAACTGAATAATAATTAAGAAAAATCAAGTTTTTAAAAAAAAAAATATACATGAAAATATCTAAGAGTAACCAACAAAAACGGGGAAAAATCAAAATGAAATTTATAAATATCATGAAATCCTCGAAAAACGACCGAAAAACTAATTCTAAAAAGGTCAAAAATATTGAAGAAAAATACCAAAAGGAGCAAAAATAGGAAAATATTGGGTTAAATTCCTTTAAAAAGGTACCAAATACACAATGAGGAAGGTATAAATATTTTAAAAAAAACAGAAAAAATTTATTAAAAATAGGAATAGAGGTGAAAATTGGTTGAATAAATATCTAAGAAATTAATAGTGTTCAGTTGTGATGCTTTAGAACAATTTCCGCAAAAGTTAATTGTGTTCGTATAGTGTAGTGGTGTTAAAAGTCGGATTTGGGTTGATTTTTATAAACGGCCCGATTAAGATTTTAGCCAAAATAATATTGAGTAACCTCAACATTTGGCAAGTTGAAGCCCAAGCCTTTCTTCCATCTATGAGTAAAATCACCAGGGTAACACTTTTGGTTATAATTTTAATCGGGCCGATTATAAAAATTGGCCCGTATCAGGCTTTTTTAACAAAACTAGTATAGTGGTGGAATAAACAGAAGTCGATCGTGATGAATGTTAGTTAAAACATCCCAGTGTGTTTGTATTCTACTGCTATCAGGAGTAGTGGTGAATGTTGGTTAGATGAAAATAGCAGAAACTGATTGTATTCGCATTCTACGATAATCAGGAGTAGTGGTAAATGTGGTTATTGATATCCGCCGGGTATGACTAAATACTGTCTTGCTAAACTGTCTTGCTATGATAATCAATCATAATTTGATGATATAATATCTTTTAAAAAAAAAATTTCAAAAACATTTTTTTTATTTTACATATCAATTTTAAATTAATTAAAAATTGATATTAAATATCAAATAATTTAAAATTCTATTTTTACTTAATATTATTGGAAAAAAAATATATTTACTAGCTTATTACAACTTAAATTTTATTTTTCAATTACAAAATTTAACAAATTTATATCCATAAGAGGGCGTTAAATACATAAATATAAAAATATATTTTTAGGAAACCAGAATAAATATTGGATAGCGCTTTTTTGTATTTGGGTGTAAATACATGTGAAAAACCTAAAAAAAATTTAAAAAATAGAGGTTTCTTTTAGATTTAATTAATGAGTAGGTTTAGAATCGAAAAATAGTAGAAAGTTTGTAAGGAACATATTGCTGGCGTTATTGATCAAAATCTCTTCATTTTTGGTTTATACGTGTATATTTAGGTGTTAAACATTATCCTAAAAAATATTTTGAAAATATTATGATTTGACCGAATGCCGAGCTTAAAACCAACCACTTACTAAATATTCGATCTACCAAATTTGGTAGTAATAATATTTGTAAAATGTTCATTTTTGGTTTAGATATCTAATATACATGTAAATCATTGTCCCAAAAAATATTTTAAAAATATGGTGATTTGACAGAAACCTGATTTGAAACCGGCCCAATGACTAAATACTGTCTTGCTGGCGTTATACATGGAAAATTTTTTATTTTTGGTTTATATGTGAACAATAACGTGGTAAGCATTATCCTAATTAATTTTTTGAAAATATTAAGATTTGACCGAATGGCGAGTTCAAAACCAACCACTTACTAAATATTCGATCTACCAAATTTGGTAGTATTATTATTTGGAAAATATTCATTTTTGGTTAATTTATCTATAAATACGTGCAAATCATTATCCTAAAAAATATTTTAAAAATATCGTGATTTGACCGATAACCGATTTGAAACCGAAATACTGCCTTGCTGGCGTTATACATAGAAAATTCTTCAATTTTGGTTTATACGTGAAAAATAACGTGTTAAGCATTATCCTAATTAATTTTTTGAAATATTATGATTTGACCGAATGGCGAGCTCAAAACCGACCACTTACTAAATATTCGATCTACCAAATTTGGTAGTAATATTATTTGGAAAATGTTCATTTTTGGTTTAGGTATCTATATATATGTGTAAATCATTATCGCAAAAAATATTTTAAAAATATCGTGATTTGACAGAAAACCGATTTGTAACCGGCCCATTGACTAAATACTGTCTTGCTGGCGTTATACATGGAAAATTCTTTATTTTTGGTTTATACGTGAACAATAACGTGTAAAGCCTTATCCTAATTAATTTTTTGAATAATATTATGATTTGACCAAAGCTTCAAAACCGACCATTTACTAAATATTCGATCTACATAATTGGGAGTAATATTATTTGTAAAATGTTCATTTTTGGTTTAGATATCTATATATACGTGTAAATCATTATCCCAAAAAATATTTTAAAAATATCGTGATTTGACAGAAAACCGATTTGAAACCGGCCCAATGACTAAATACTGTCTTGCTGGCGTTATACATGGAAAATTCTTTATTTTTGGTTTATACGTGAACTATAACGTGTAAAGCCTTATCCTAATTAATTTTTTGAAAATATTATGCTTTGACCAAACGAGCTCAAAACCGACCACTTACTAAATATTCGATCTACCAAATTTGGTAGTAATATTATTTGGAAAATGTTCATTTTTGGTTAATTTATCTATAAATACGTGCAAATCATTATCCCAAAATATATTTTAAAAATATCGTGATTTGATCAATAACCGATTTGAAACCCAAATACTGCCTTGCTGGCCCTCTCCATGGAAAATTCTTCATTTTTGGTTTAATAGTGAACAATAAAGTGTTAAGCATTATCCTAAATAATTTATTGAAAATATTAAGATTTGACCGAATGGCGAGCTCAAAACCGACCACTTACTAAATATTCGATCTACCAAATTTGGTAGTAATATTATTTGGAAAACGTTCAATTTGGTTAATTTTACTGTAAATACGTGAAAATCATTTTCCCAAAAAATATTAAAAAAATATGGTGATTTGACCGATAACCGATTTAAACCGAAATACTGCGTTGCTGGCCCTCTCCATGGAAAATTCTTTATTTTTGGTTTATATGTGAACAATAACGTGTTAAGCATTATACTAATTATTTTTTTAAAAATTATATGATTTGACCAAATGGCGAGCTCAAAACCGACCATTTACTAAATATTCGATCTACCAAATTTGGTAGTAATAATATTTGGAAAATGTTCATTTTTGGTTTAAATATCTATATAGACGTGTAAATCATTATCCCAAAATATATTTTAAAAATATCGTGATTTGACAGAAAACTGATTTGAAACCGGCCCAATCACTAAATACTGTCTTGCTGGCGTTATACATGGAAAATTCTTCATTTTTGGTTTATACGTGAAAAATAACGTGACATTATCCTAATTAATTTTTTGAAAATATTATGATTTGACCGAATGGCTAGCTCAAAACCGACCACTTACTAAATATTCGATCTACCAAATTTGGTAGTAATATTATTTGGAAAATGTTCATTTTTGGTTAATTTGAAACCGAAATACTGCGTTGCTGGTCTCCATGTAGAATTCTTCATTTTTGGTTTATAAGTTAACAATAAGGTGTTAAGCATTATCCTAAATTATTTTTTGAAAATATTAAGATATGACCGAATACCTAGCTCAGATAATCTTAATTATAATAAATTTTTAATCTCCAAAAAAAATAATTTCTATAAAAAATCATCCCTCCCCTCCATCGAAAATTCTCGGGTTCCTGTTATTTTTTTATTTCATAAAAATTAAAAATTTATACAAAATTATAATTTTTTAAAAAATAAATTGGCATATTCCTAAAAAATATAAAAATTAATGTGCATAAAAAAATAATAAACAAATAAATAAATAATTTTAAATATTTTCCGTTAAAATTTATTATTATTAGATAATTATAAATATTCTTTTTGTGATAAAATGCCTGATTTCCTGCCCTATATGAATCGGTAAGTTCTATAAAATTATAAATATTAAATTTTTTATATATTAGATTAATAGAGAAGCTCCTGAGGTGGCTCTCGAAATTCTTAAAGAGATAAAAAGTGAAGATATTGTGCCTATGATGTATCATTCTTCAAATGGATTAGTCGGGTATGTTGATGTAATTACTAAGCATATATTAGAGAGAATTCAACCAACAATATTATTGAAGTAAATATAAATATATATATATATTACAAAAACAATCAGAGACTTTTAACCTTGGCCCCGGGTATATGTAGCAGGCCATGTTTTGATTTTTTAAAATATAAAAAAGACAATGGCCGTACCAAAAAATTTTGTAAAATAAAAATTCTACCGGGGTTGGTATTTTTTTAAAAAAATTCGGCCAGGCCGTTTAAAAGGAAAATCTGCTTTTATATGAATATTGATTAGATAATATGAACTATATTAAACTTTTTTTGAATCATTTTTAATTGTTTAAAAAATAATGAATATTTTTTTAAAAACAAACTATATTATTAAGATTTTCACCAAGGAAAACGATTGGTGATGGAAATTGCATATATCGTGCTGTGTCATTAGCAATTTTCGGTGAAGAAACGTACCACATTTATATACGTATTATAGCCGCAATCGAGGTCATACTCAATAGAGACTTTTATGATTTACAAAATGTTAATTATATTGTACCAGTTTCCATGAGAGAACGTATTTTATTTTATTCTTATAATCATACTTTAAATAACATACTTAAAATAGGGGATTGGTCGGGCATGATTATTATTTTTGTTTTAAGTGGTGCTTTAAATACGCCTATTAAATCTAGTGTTGTTAAACGGCTAAGCCAAGTCGACTTAGCTGCGACTCAAGCCTAGTTTCTAGTCGATAAAACGAGTTTGACTCGAGTCGACTAAATGAGCCGCATTGGTCGGCTCGCTTAGTTGGCTCGCTTAGTCGGCTCGCTTAGTCGGCTCGCTTAGTCGGCTCGTGTAGTCGGCTCGTTGGGTCTGCTCAATTTTTTTGTTTTTTTATAAAATCTGGTAAATTGCTAAATTTTGGGGAAATGATTAATGTGAACAAAATTATAATAAGAATATGTTGTTTTAGTTTTTCGTATTTTTTTGGCATAAATGGGTTAAAATAAGTATTGCTAAGCTAACATGTTTAAATAAAATTTTAGTGAAAATGTACCCTTGATAAGTGACAATTGTCATAATCGTTGTTTTTAAAGTTTTTCGAATTTTTTTGATGTAAATGGGCTAAAATAAGCATTGCTAACATGTTTAAATAAAATTTTAGTGAAAATGTACCCTTGATAAGTGACAATTGTCATAATCGTTGTTTTTAAAGTTTTTCGAATTTTTTTGATGTAAATGGGCTAAAATAAGCATTGCTTACATGTTTAAATGAAATTTTAGTGAAAATGTACCCTTGATACGTGACAATTGTCATAATCGTTGTTTTTAAAGTTTTTCGAATTTTTTTGATGTAAATGGGCTAAAATAAGTATTGCTAACATGTTTAAATGAAATTTTAGTGAAAATGTACCCTTGATAAGTGACAATTGTCATAATCGTTGTTTTTAAAGTTTTTCAAATTTTTTTGATGTAAATGGGCTAAAATAAGCATTGCTAACATATTTAAATGAAATTTTAGTGAAAATGTAACCTAGATACAGGGTTTCCCATTCTAAATAAGAAAATCATAATATTTTTTTAATTTTTCTAAAACTTTTATTTATTTTTTTAATTTATTTCTAAATTTTTGCGATTTTCTTTACTTTTATTTTTCTTACTATATCTTCTCTCAATTTATAAATTTAGGTCCATTTTTTTAACAATTTACGTTTTTTTTCATCATACATACAGATATAATATTCTTTTTATGATTTATACATTTTAATCTTTTGCATATATTTTAACCTTTTCAATCTGGTCATTTTTAATCTTTATTTTTTTGAACATTTATCTATTTTTTCTTCTCATTTTTGATAATTATTTTTGCTAGTTTAGTTTATTACAAAATCCCTGTATATATAATTTTGTTTATTAAAGACCATTTAGTTAAAACATATATTTTATATCTGACTTTGATAAAACTAATTTATAAATTAAAAAAAAAATAAGGACGCATTTTTTTTACTATAATCTTTATTTATAAAATAACATACACTTTAAACTATAATAATGTATAAATAAAATATGCTAAAAAATTATTTCCAAAGGCCTTCCTTTAAATTTAATATATTTATGTCCCATGAATTTAGCGACAGCCATTGTTTAAGAGTTGAAGAGGACATTCTATTTCGTTTGTTCGTCAAGGTATCGGCAGCTCTAGAAAATACTCTTTCGCTGACAACAGATGTTGTTTGTTGCCCTAAATAATCTCTAGCCATATTCGATAATTTTGGAAATCTCTTGGCATTTCCAGACCACCAGCTAAGAACATCCACTGTTGTCTTTGCTACTGGATCCGACAAATAATCCTCAATCTCTTCTAAAGCAGGATCAGGCACAATATAGGCATCTCTAAAATAAAATATGAATGATTATATATAAATATATAGTATTAATTTCTATATTTACCTTCTTAACTCATTCAAAATATTTACCGACATCAAATTTGATTCGGTCTCCTCGAAATGGTATTGGTGAGAAGAAGGTGCTTGATACGTACTATACAAAATCTTCAATCTTTCATAGTATCCAATTGTATTAATAAAACTCGGTAGAAAATTTTTTTTGATCCTTGGATCAAGAAAACTACCTACATAGTTTTCAAATGTCGTCATATGCGATATATATATAGTGCATTTATCTAGCATCTTCAATGAGGCCATTTTAATAGCCTCAATTTGATGATAAGCAGCATGCCTATCTAACGTTCTATAAATTTTATCTATATATAGAATGGCCATTCCAATTGTAGGGGACTTTTCTGTACATATTTCGCATGTAATTTTATAAAATGGATATAAAAATATTTCGAGATGCTTCAAAAATTCACAATCATCAATAGTTATATTAAAATTTTCTTCTCCAAAAATTTTCTTCCCCAAATCCTTGATAGCCTGGATGTGCTATATAAAATAAAATATTATCGAACATTAAATATTATTATAATACTTTATTAATACTAGATAACATTATGAATTTGCTATTCCATCTAGTTACCACATCCATTGGTATTCGTGTACCACTAATTTTTGTAAATTCTTGCATCCATTTCTGACTTTTATGTAATTTTTTTACAAATTTTTCTACCATACCTAGCTCTTTCGAAAAGAAATCTATCCCTTCCTTCACAATAATGTTTATAACATGCGCAAGGCATCTATGACTATTAATGCCCTTTTTATATTTTGATTGAAAATTTTTATTTATTAAATCTAGGGCGACGATTATATTGGAGCCATTGTCATGTGTGATGGCTAAAAATTTTTTTTCTATTTTAAAGTTTTCAATTGATTCTATAATTAGCTCACAAATATCTTCACCTTTGTGAGGGTAGGGAAACTCTAGAATATCTAGCAAAAAATTTTTTAATATCCAGAATTCGTCAATAAAATGTACGGTAATCGCACAATATGATATGGAATTTTGTGACCATATATCCGTGGTTAGAGAAACTAATCCCGTGACATTACTTAAAATTTTAATTATGCCATCTTTGGCACTTAAGAATATATTCGATAAATACCTTTTTGCAGTTTGGCGACAAACTATCTTTATATTTTTATTTGCATATTTGAAAATATCTTTAAAGGTTTCGCTCTCCAAAATATTGAAAGATATATTATTCCTTATAAGGCATCTTAATACTAATTTATTCATATAAAGATTTTCGGTATCAGATAGTTTTCTAGCTCCGAACAACGAATCAGGAATTGCAATAAAATTGGTGGATAAAGCTTCAGGATGCATAGACTTCATATGCCTTCGTAAATTTGCTAAAAATATTATATAAGTAATTAAAGATAAATATAAAATCTGAATAGGGAGAAAAAAATGAAATTTTCCAAATATTAAAGATAAAGATGGTAGATAAATCTATTCTGATTTAATTAGACCTGTACCCCGTCGTTAATTTTATTTACGCCGGAACAGCCGTCGATTTTATTCAAGCTCTAATTTTATGTTTTTTAAATATCTATTTAATTTATAAAATAAATTTGAAATCTAATGGGGCGAAAACAAGAAATGGAACCGGGCAAAAATTTTGCCGGGTTCGCATCCCTGGGCGATAATGTTTTTGCCGAAGATTTAATGTCATTTGATTCTATAAACAATAAAGGAATAACAGATTTTCTAAAGTTTTAAAATTTAAATAAAATGATTATTAAAAAATTAATTGTCTAAGAAATATAAGATAATTATTTCTCGTCAGAATAGAAATTACATAAATGTAAATTGGTGTGAGACAGGAAATAGTTGAAAAAATGAATTAAACCATATAAACAATATGTTAAAAAAGAGCGCCCAAATAAATTATAATTAAATGTAATTGATTGTTTTATAAATTAAATTCATTAAAAAAACTTTTTAATAAATTTCGTGCCACCGTCGCCGACAATATAGTAGGCGGTGGCATAATCTGCACGCCGCAGAACCCCGATGAAAAAATTATAAATCGCCGCGGTAGATTGCGACATCGGCGCACATGTCTAGATATTATATTAGAAGTAGATTCATCTAATGAAGGTATAGATAATGTGGAAAAGCCTTTTAAATTAAAATTAGTTATTTTAATCAGTTGTTAAAGTAACGGGCTATCATTTTGGTAGTGTTAGGTATTAGCATAAAAAATACTACTACTGATAATTTATTTTAAAATAAAGGATATAATATAAAATCCTACTTTTACATATATTAAATTATACAATTTCATTATAAGTAAAAAAATAAAACAAATTTATTTCTAAATTTTTTTTATAAAAAGTAACCTAAAATTAGCCAAAGCTGCTTTTAAAAAAAATAATAGCTAATAGCGCATTATGATAGATATCGCGTTATATTTTTAAGGGGTTAAACAACTGATTTTAATTTGGTACTTTTATTGAATTAATACACATTAAATATAGGTAAAAATTATGAATGATTATTTTAAAAAATATACTTGTCGCTGTACTCACTCTATACATCTTTTGGCATAAGGAACATTTCCTATGCGTTTTTTGGGGAGTATGGAGAAAATAATTTTTAATATTAGAATTATCAGAAATATTTATAAAATTTTCCCTATCCATTTCCAACATTGAACTACATCTAAACTCAGTGTCAGTATGGGTCTATATAAAATAAATAATTTTTTTAAAAAATAATTCGTGCCTGGCGTGGTTTGAAAAATTTATAGTTTCAAATAAGAATAGGCTCATCTTCAATTTTTAAAAGATTAATAATAAAATTTAAAGAAATATTTATTTATATTCCTCTAAAATTATGAGAGATGGAATAAAAAAATTCACTAATCGGATGCTGAGCCAATTAGCACATTGGGCATTAATTTTATTGTTAAAACCTCAATTAAATATAAATAAGAGCAGCAGGATTGTTAGTTGATTAAATAAAATAATAGGCAGATTCAAATTAACTTCGAAATCTAAATTATTATAATTATCAAATTAAAATATATCATATTGATAAATTTTAGCAAAATTATGTAAGAAAAACTCATCTTCAATATTAAATATACATATAGTTTACCTCTATCCCTGTAATTTCTTGTTGGGACTGTGATGATTGTACCACTGAATATAATTTAACTCGAATTAAAATCCATGGAAATATATTTTAAAAAAATAATTTTATTTAGTCTGTCTTCCCTAATGTTTTATATAATAAAAATTTTCTAATGTGTTTTAAAAATAAGAATTTAAAAATGATTATATTTTATTAATTTAAATATCGTTTGGTATTACAGTTAAGGTAAACCAAACGATTAATTTATAATTTAGCAATTGTTATATTGTCTGCCAAAAACATTAAATATAATTTCAAAAAATAATTATCAAAAATGAGAAGAAAAAATAGATAAATGCTCAAAAAAATAAAGATTAAAAATGACCAGATTAAAAAGGTTAAAATATATACAAAAGATTAAAATGTATAAATCATATAAAGAATATTATATCTGTATCTATGATGAAAAAAAACGTAAATTGTTAAAAAAATGGACCTAAATTTATAAATTGAAGAAAAATAAATTGAGAGAAGATATAGTATGAAAAATAAAAGTAAAGAAAATCACAAAAGGTTAGAAATAAATTGAGAAAAGATACAGTAACTAAAAAAACGTTATGAAATCGCAAAAATTTAGAAAAAATTAAAAAGGAATAACTAAAATAAATAAAAGTTAAAGAAAAATTGACAAAAATTAAAAAAATATTATGATTTTCTTATTTAGAATGGGAAACCCTGTATCTAGGTTACATAGTAACTAAAATTTCATTTAAACATGTTAGCAATGCTTATTTTAGCCCATTTACATCAAAAAAATTCGAAAAACTTTAAAAACAACGATTATGACAATTGTTACTTATCAAGGGTACATTTTTACTAAAATTTCATTTAAACATGTTAGCAATGCTTATTTTAGCCCATTTACATCAAAAAAATTCGAAAAACTTTAAAAACAACGATTATGACAATTGTCACTTATCAAGGGTACATTTTCACTAAAATTTCATTTAAACATGTTAGCAATGCTTATTTTAGCCCATTTACATCAAAAAAATTCGAAAAACTTTAAAAACAACGATTATGACAATTGTCACTTATCAAGGGTACATTTTCACTAAAATTTCATTTAAACATGTTAGCAATGCTTATTTTAGCCCATTTACATCAAAAAAATTCGAAAAACTTTAAAAACAACGATTATGACAATTGTCACTTATCAAGGGTATATTTTCACTAAAATTTCATTTAAACATGTTAGCAATGCTTATTTTAGCCCATTCACGTCAAAAAAATTCGAAAAACTTTAAAAACAACGATTATGACAATTGTCACTTATCTATGGTACATCTTCACTAAAATTTTATTTAAACATGTTAGCTTAGCAATACTTATTTTAACCCATTTATGCCAAAAAAATACGAAAAACTAAAACAACATATTCTTATTATAATTTTGTTCACATTAATCATTTCCCCAAAATTTAGCAATTTACCAGATTTTATAAAAAAACAAAAAAATTGAGCAGACCCAACGAGCCGACTAAGCGAGCCGACTAAGTGAGCCGACTACACGAGCCGACTAAGCGAGCCGACTACACGAGCCGACTAAGAGAGCCGACTAAGAGAGCCTACTAAGTGAGTCGGCTCATTCGGCTCTTTGATCGGCTTGAGTCGGAGCCGTTTTTTACGACTACGACTCGAGTCGCAAGTCGTAAGAACTCGACTTTTTAACAACACTAATTAAATCTTTTTGTCCCCCTTTATCTATTAAGCCCTCCTTATACCCTTGATATATATGGTCGGGATGTTAGCAGATGTTCTGATATAAAAATTAACATAATGTGGACTTGTAGTGTACCCGATGATATTTTAAATATTTCTATAAATCATTTTATTTATTTACAAAAGCTTTATTTCAACCCACATGATAAAATAGTTAATATTGATAGTTCATTTGATACTATATCTATTAATGAATTCCATGATTTTATAACTATTACGGATAATGTTAAAAAATCGAATTTAAATTATATAAACTCTTCCCCAATTAATGATATCAGCGGTAATTATGATAAAAAATCTATTAATGAATCGCCTAATTTATAACTATAAAATCAAATTTAAATAATATAAAATTTTTCCCAATTAATGATAATTATTCTACCAATATGGGATTGATATTTATTGCTGAGGCTAGTGGGATAGACTGAATATAATGTAATTATATAAAATTTATTAAATTCGGTAATCTTACGGATGTTACCCTCAATATAATCACTAGTCGGAAATCGTAACCAGTTTAATTCTAATATCCTTTTTACTTTTTATCTTTAAGAATGATTTTCTTTTATTTAAAATCTTTTCATTTTATTGATCTTTTTATATTCCAAAATTATAATTTCGTAAAAATTTATCAAAAAAATAAGTAATGAAAAATTATATATTTCTTTTACAACTATAATCAAAAATATTCATATTCATAGACATTTTCAAATTAATTATATTTATTTGCATACAACAAAATTAATAAAAGTTCATCTATATAAATTTGAATACCAAAAAATTAATAATGGCTCATCTATAAATATATTTGCATACAACAAAAAACATTTTATCATCAAACTCTTCCCAAAATAAAAAATTTTTACCATGCGATAGTAGTGATATCATCTTAAAAAATTCATTTATTGAGACTACACAGGTAATACAGCTTTTACTAGATCCTAAAAATATTTTAAATTCTATACCAATAGGTATCAAAAATAATAAATATTATATAATTAATAATACTAATAATATAAAAAATATTGGATATCGCAATGCATATGTTGATGATTGTGGTGCTTGGAGTAGTGTCAAATCTAGTTTACATAAAAAAATATATTTATTTCTTAGATAAAAATAATATATTAGGCCCATATGTATTTAATAATAATTGCCTTTGCAAGTATACTAGGAGGAATAATAAACCTATATATGACATAATAATTAAATCACCAGATAAAAGTTACATGTTTATATATAATATATATTATACTTATTTAAAAAGGGATGAAAACTATAAAAGAAAAATTAGTATATTAAATAAATTTGATAATACCTTTAAACTTAATTTAAAAAACGTGTATTTAGTTGAATATCTAGATTTTTATCCATGAAATGTTATAAATGAAGATAAATATGAAAAAGAGTATATACGTACCCATCCAACTATTTTAAGGGAAATTGAGAAAAGTATTAACTGAAAAAATTCCTAAATTATATAAAAATTTAATTATAAATAATGATTTTAAAACGAGTCCTCATAATATTAAGCAGCTCCGAAATGTAAAATATAATATCAATCGAAAAAATAAAATAGTTTGTTCAAATAATTTTTCTGATAATATATTAAATATAATTTCTAATATTGAAAAACACCCTTTTGTACATACAAAGTGTAATTACATAAAAAAAATAAAATTACTTCTATTATTCTTTATACACCCTTAATGATAAAAAATATAAAATATGTGTGTGCAGAAAATAATCCATCAAACCTTGGTTTCGATCGTACATTTAATCTCAGTGATTTATATGTTACGGCTTCATTTTTTAAGGATAAGTCTATCAAACTTGGGTCTACTAATGACTATCCAATTTTTCTCGGCCCAGTTTATTTGCATGGGAATGCAGATTATCAAACTTATAATAATTTCTTTTCAGATTTAGAGGGAATTTTTAAAAAAAATATAATTAATAAAAACAATATAATTTTTGGGACAGATGATGAAAAAGCTCTACATACCTCCATAAAACAAAATTTTCCGAATACTGTGCAATTATTATGCACAAGACATATAAAAGAAAATATTAAAAATTATTTGAGAGATAAAGAGGGGGTTCCCGAAGTAATTAGAAATAAAATAATATTTTTAATTTTTGGTAACAATGGCTTGATATTTTCCAATTCTGATGAGATTTTTTTTGATAAACTTAATAATTTACGAAAATTTTGTGAAAATAATCATTACTATTTTTTTATAGAATATATTAACATTTATTTAGAAAAGAATTTGTACAATCATGTGTTTATCCCAATAAAAAATAAAATTATAAGTGAATTATGGACTAACAACAATTGTGAGTCCATGAATCATGTATTTAAAAGTTATACAAATTGGTAATCAAGTAATTTAATTAATTTAATTGATATAATATATAATAAAGTACAAATACAAGAAAAAGATCTCGAAAGAGCTTTGATATGAAAAGGAGAATATTATTTGGCTGAGGGGTATAAGTCACTTCAGATAGATTTATCAATATGGGAGAAATTTAGTGAGGAAGATAAAAAAAAAGAGGTAGAAAATTTAATAAAAGGAAGTAAAAAAGGGGAAAGAGAAAATGTCATGCGGGGAATTAATACTTTTAAAGCCTAAAAATTCTAAAAAAACCATGTCAAAAAATTAGATTAAAAAAAAATAGAACAGTATCAATAAAAAAAATTAAAATTGAAAAATAATAAGGCCCTAAACGTTGTACTCTTTTTCATATATATCAAATCAATTTTTTAATTTTACAATAGATTTTTGTATCGAAACAATGCTTCCTCCTAATCATAGTTTTAAAAAAAAATTTATTCACATCGCATGCAAATATTGATTTTTATTAAAATTTTTATTCATATCGTCACAAATACCAAATTTTTTAAATATTAATTTTTTGTAACTTTTATTCATTCATATCGTCACAAATACCAAATTTTTTAAAAATTTTTTATTGACATCGCATACAAATATTAATTATTTTTAATTTTTATTCATATCATCACAAATATCAAATTTTTTAAATATATTTTAGTAACTTTTATTCATTCATATCGTCATGAATACTAAATTTTGTTAAATTTTTTTTATTGACATCGCATACAAATATTAATTTTTTTAAATTTTTATTCATATCATCACAAATACCAAATTTTTTTAAAATATTTTTTTTACATCGCATAATTTAATTGATTATTCATAATTTCTATTTTGTTAAATATTTTTTAAAATATATGAGGAAATGATGATATATATAGATGAAAATACTAGGGATATCTGATCCTCGTTTAATTATATTTATTTTTCACTTTTGTTTTTGGTATAATTATTGTATCAAATGTCTTTTATCGACATTAATTTAATAAAATTATATTTTATTTTTTGAATTAATATGATATTATATAATAGATAAAAAATAAAATATTTATTAAGATAAAGAATTTTCTATGGATAACGCCAGCAAAGCAGTATTTCGGTTTCAAATCGGGTATCGGTCAAATCACGATATTTTTAAAATATTTCTTGTGATAATGATTTGCACGTATTTATAGATAAATAAACCAAAAATGATTATTTTCCAAATAATATTAACACCAAATTTGGTCGATCGAATATTTAGTAAGTGGTCGGTTTTGAGCTCGGCATTCGGTCAAATCATAATATTTTCAAAGTATTTTTTAGGATAATGTTTAACACTTAAATATACACATATAAACCTAAAATGAAGAGATTTTGATCAATAACGCCAGCAATATGTTCCTTACAAACTTTCTACTATTTTTCGATTCTAAACCTACTCATTAATTAAATCTCAAAGAAACCTCTATTTTTTAAATTTATTTTAGGTTTTTCACATGTATTTACACCCAAATACAAAAAAAGCGCTATCCAATATTTATTCTGGTTTCCTAAGAATATATTTATATATTTATTTATTTAACGCCCTCTTATGGATATAAATTTGTTAAATTTTGCAATTGAAAAATAAAATTTAAGTTGTAATAAGCTAGTAAATATATTTTTTTTCAAATAATATTAAGTAAAAATAGAGTTTTAAATTAGTTGATATTTAATAACAATTTTTTACTTAATTAAAAATTGATTTATGTAAATTAAAAAAAATGTTTTTGAAAAATTTATTTTTTAAGATATCATATCATCAAATTATGATTGATTATGATTAATTGCTTTTTAGCAAGACAGTATTTAGTCATACCGTTGATATCCCAGAAATTGATTGTGTTCATGTTCTAGTCAGGCATAATGATTGTTATAATAACTGATATTTAAATTTGAATATATATTTTAATGTGAGAGAAATAATGGATAAATTTGAATAGTTATCTAGATTTTATAAATTTTATTTAGTTTGTTCGATTTATTATGAAGCAATTTATATGAAAATTATAAAAATGATCATTCATAGACGGTTTTTGTTTTTAGTTTATGTAAAGAATGATTATTTTGTTCAAAAATACTTTACATCTGAACTTTTTAACTTTTTAATGATTAAAATCTAAATAATTTGTAATAAATGACTAAATTATATTAAAGTAATAATAAATAATTATAGTATTTATATATTTTTTTAAATTTCAAACATTTAAAAGAAGTAAAATTTGGCGGTTCTTAAAATAATATAATCTTAGTGTAATGGGCAGTTGCCTCGATTGCTCTCCAGTTGGCAGAGGCCTGTAGATTGTTTCATTTATTGCTATTTGATGGTGCCAGCTACCCAAGTTAACGTATAGAGGTTTCTCAGCCATGTAATAGAATCTTTCACCTTATAATTTGACTGAAGAGAATCTTGAAAATATTATAATTGTGCGGCCTAATATTATTTTTTAGGGATATAATTTAAATTATTATTGCCTTAAAATTTTCACACAATACTATTAGGGAAAAACGAAATATACTTTTATATAATGTAAAAATTACATACAACTTCGGTGATTCATTCTTACTTAGGAACTATTCCCAAAATATTTTCATTTAATAATGTTTTTAAATTCACATTTAGCATTTTTTTTGTGGATTCTTGCATTAATTTTGATGTTCCACTTTCTTTCCTATCTTAATATTTTAAAATTATTATTTTATATTTTGACATGCCAACTATTTTATAATTTCTTGTTCATATTTAAATTAATAATTGTATTAAAATAATTATCATCTAAGGGTGGAATTAAATATATTTTTAAATATTTCACTGTCATATATAACAATAGTTATATTTGGGCAATTTTAATTTGTTGAATATATTTAGTTAGAAAAATTTATTTTCATAATGGTGACTGTTTGGGTTTATTTATAGTTATATAAATGTTATCGTAAAGAATTATTTGAATACTTTGTTATAGGCGTCGAAATATCATGTGTTCAATAGTGTTTTAGGTAACTTAAAATTTTTAACAAAAATATATAAGCTTGTGTAAAGAAAATGAAAAAGAAACACCATTTTTTGAAAGTAAGTTTCTTAGATGCAGATATAACTATCCTATTAAACATATCAAATACCAAGTACAAGATAAAAAAAGATATTGTCTCTTAGATACAAGTATTCGTGGTACTGCCCAACTCTGAATTTTTTAGATTATATTTTAAAAAATGTAATTTTAATTAATTCCATTTTGAAAAATAAATTTAGATTTTTATTAAAATTTTATAAAAATAATTATGCATAATTGTTTTGAAAACTAAAATATTATTTATCGATTAGAGTAAAAATATATATACTGATAACAAATTTTTACAAAAATAACTCCTGTATAGGAAATAAGAATGATGTATTGAGATAATTAGATTGGTTGTTATTAAGACAAAAAATCCACACTAAAAATTATTGTTGTTAAATGGCTCGATTTGAGCAGATTTTTAAAAACGGCTAACTCATGTCTAATTTCAGGCATGCGATATATTTTTCTGGATATAATATTGAGTTATCCGTTTTTTAGAATAGGCCAAATCGAGCTGTTTAAGCGTGCAATCGCTACTTTAAAAAGTAGTGCACTATTGCTATTTTGGGAATAGTAAATATATAAATTTTAAAATTTAAAATTTATAGAGAATTTATGTATTTATAGATAATTATTATATTTAATTTAAAAGTATCGTAAGCCTATTTTTCAAAAGAAAAAATGCTAAAAAAAATGTAGCGAGCTGTCTTTTAAGTTCTAAATAGCGCTATTTATACAACACTGTGATCAATATTTTAAAAAAATCGAATTTTACCCTATATTGTTTTCCATGTGAAAGGGGAATTGTTTTACTCCTAAACTTTTCCAGTCTGCACTTTATCTTTTTAGCTTCTAAGTTACTAGTTACTACCTATCAAAAAATGTATATTTTTTAGCAAATTATAATCTTCTAAGTAAAGTTGTTTTTTTTACTGATGAAAATGATTGAATTGAATTATTGTTTATAATAATCGATATATCAAGAAATTACCTAATAGTAATAAATCTTTTATCAACAAAATTAGTACTCAAATATATATAACATACCCAAAATTATGAATTCGATAAGGGGTGGGGGTTTACACATATATTAATTACTTTTACGAATCATTATAAAGAACACTAGATGATGATTTTTTTAATATTATGTGTGATTCATTATAAAAATGATACGATTTATAAAACCGTAAATAGTATTTTATTTACTATATCTAAAATCTTTAATAGAATTCCTTTATTCTATAATGTATAAATATCGCAATTAAATATTTTAGGTTATAAATAGTTTATACTAACACCCTTATGTCTTAAGAAACAATTGATATAGCATTTTATCATGATAATAGAATCGTTAACGTATACTATATTTACAATGTTAATTTTCGGAGTTCCAATAATGATATTAAGTGACAAAAATCCAATGAGTTATAAAAGTAGCAGAGTGAAATTTTGCCATGACATCGGATTTGCTAAGCATTATGGCTACGTTATATTCACATCGTTATTGAGCATGTCGCTATTCATTTTGATTTTATACAGAGTGGGAAAAGCTGAAAAATTCTACCATTTACAAGTTATTATTTTTTTGTTTACCTAGAATCATTTAATAATAAAAGCTAAAAATAAAAATATTATTTTAAATAAGGCAGGACGACCTGGCTAATTGTGAGACTGAAGCAATACTATATCTTTCTTATTTGATTTATTTTCTTCCTATTAGTAGATGGTTTATATTTAATACTGCCCAAAAGGCTAATAATTTAATATATGTTAAAATAAATTGTGTATAAAATAAAAATAGTTTCCTATGGAATACATAATGGAAAATCCTCAAAGTCCGTTAAACTTTATGAAGGCGCATTTTAAAAGCATGTATATTATATAAAATTATTTATTTATAAACATTCTTTTTTAATTTAGCCAAGATATTTTTCCCATTTACATATTCTTGTTATTGATTGGAGGAATGAGTTATCCGGTAAAACTTTAATTTTAAATTATTTTTATTTTGATAATAAATAAATTTTTTAAAATTGATTAATTTTTTATTTCGCTCATTAAATGTGAAATTGTTATAGTATAATTCGTTATTGTGAACTCGTATAGTGAATATTATGAAAACCGAAATATCAAATTCAGGCTAATAGTCTTATTCCCATCCCCCAGAATATCCACGATAAATTTTCTAAGTTGTATGTACTAAATACATCTCAGGCCATTGCAAAATGTTTTCAATAACCTGCAATTCTGATTATGACATAAATATCAAGGGATCTTTATATGTTTGAAAAGCCAAAAATATTTAGTAAATTTCGTAATATTAAAATTTGGGTAGTTTGTCACCCATCATAATTTTAAAAATATTGAACATGATTTCTCATTTACACTACTTTATTATTTTGTTATAAGTGAACTTTTAATTTTTCCTGAAAATATTAATATGTATAAATAGAATATAGCGGATATAGTTATGAGTTCATAATATAACATAACACAAGAATAGGTATTCCTTATTTACTTGTGAGTTAACTTCCGATCCCATAAATATTTTTTGCATTTGCAGAGGAATGGGTTATCGAAAGAAAAATTCTAATTCAAAATTTTAATTTTCTTTATCTCTACAAGAAATATTCAATTGAAATTGACGAAAATGAGATATAGAGAAAATGTAATTATTTTGATTGAAATAACAATTGCTTAATTTTTCTTGACAGTTGTAGATTCAATTAGAATTAAAAAAACATGCTATAAGATTTTTTTCTTTTTATTGCTAAATATAGTAAGTTTCCTGATATTTACATAATTCATTAGAATATCGGTACAGATTATAAATTAAGAAATTGCAGAAGCATTAAAAAATAAATATTAAAAAATATTCTAGGGCATGGAAACGAGATTAGTATGATAGTGGCTAGGAATTTTTTTGATGGGTATCATCCAAACCAGCTTTTGCCACCTTAATAATAGTTTCCTAGTCCAGTTAAGACCTATCACAAACAAGGAAGATTTTAAAAAAAAGTTGTCAGTGGAATGGAAATAAACTATTAGTTTTAAAAATTTCGGAAATTTCAAAATAACCGGGGTCTGATTACAAGATCGGATCCGGTACTTGATAAGTTTTTTAGATTTTGGACTTTTACAATTAAGGGAAAAAACTAGGTTGGGAAATTCGTTTGATATTTTTTTAAAAAATCTATCGATTTAATATTTTAAAATTTAGTACAGGGTTTTCTATTCAAAAAGGGAATAAAAAAAGTCCTGAAGTAAGGTCAGATAAAAAAAAAGGAAAAGTACCAAATACTTAAGAAAAGGTCCAATTAAAAAAGAAAAAGAGGGGTTAATCGAAAAAGGAAAGGATCCGATCAATAAAGGAAGCTCCGTGAGGAAAGGTTCAATAAAAAAGGAAAATTATTTATTATATATGTATTTTTTTTAAATTAATAATCCTCAAATGTTATTTTATTTAAAAAATTTTTGTTATAAAAATTCTTACAATTTTTTCTAACTTTTTGTCTCCTTAATTATGTCACTTTTGATCTAATTTCCATATTTTCTTAACATTTTTAATAAATCGATTTTTCATTTTTAAAATAAATCAAAGGCGAAGGTATTGTATTTTTAAGTATAAGTATAAATCGGATGTTTCGAACATGATATAATGTTTAGTCAAATTAGTATAGTTATTATATGTATTTTTTTAAAATATGAAATTCCATTTTCGCTAATTTTAGAGAATTTCTTTTTTGCTAATTATTGCCTTTTCATGCCTATTTTAAAGATTAAAGTGCCCTCCTCAAAGTTGAAAATATTTAAGGCACCATTCCTTTTTTTTTATAAATGTCAATACATAGGCTTATCCAGGGGGTGAGGCAAAGGGAAATTTTCACCTTCTTCAGAAATTTGTCTGTTCTTTTAAATATCACATTTTTATATTAAAAAAATTGGAAACCAAAATTATCTTTAAAAAAAAGGCTTGTAATATGTAAGCTTTAATATCCCCTATAAAATTTATGGGGAAAATCTAGACTAATAGTGCCTTCCCCCCCAGGAAAATTTTGAGGCCTATAGACAAATATTTAAAAAACTAAAATTATACAATATTTTTAAACCAAATATTTGGAAAGTTAATATGCTCCATCTGTGCTTCAGGGTGGATAATACACCGATCAATACTATTTTGGAAATATGCTGCCAGAAGTAAAATTAACATTTTATTTAATATAAGCTTAAATTATAATAAAAAAAATTCAGCGGCTTCTAGACCCTTCCCTGGCTTCCTAGGCCAATTACTTCCACTACCCTTGAATTTTTTTAACCCCCTCCCCATATTTTTAATCTCAAATATATTTAAACAATATAATATAGTCAGCGTAATATCCATTTTATTGATTACAAAAAAAAGAAATATAATGATAATTGCATCATAAAAATAAGACAATTAAATAATTTATTACAAAAATGGTAAATATATTGCATACATCATTAATAGAATTATTGTAGATTCAAATGTAGTAAATTAATATTATAAATATCAAAATTACCCTAATAAGGAGAAGGGAATCCAATAATCTTAATTTTTTACCCCTCTAAGAATTTAAATGGCATACATCCTGCGACTTATCCCTAAGAATTTTACTTCATAGGTTCTACCCCTGCCGTGGTAGGAGCCGCTGATAAAGTTGAGGGAAAGATGCCAGTGCCATATTATTGTTAATTTTATCAATTATATTTTGCCACATAATATATCGGGTCACTTGGCTAACATCAATAAAATATAAGCCTGACCCATGGTCCAAAAAATATTAATTCTATATATTTCTTACTAATCTTCCTATTTTGACTGATTTCAGAAGGAAAAAATGGAGAGTTTAAAAAAAATAAAGTGAGAAATATTTTATTTTTTGTAATAGAATAAGATAGAAAAAATTAATGAAATTAGGATGCTGAATTGAATATTTAAATTTACTGCATAATATTAAAATAATCATTATATATATTCAAATTCCATTTATAATGTCAGAACCGCGAAGCAGGCATCTAAAAATTATTTGTTGGCAAAAGGCTAACCTAGAATTACTCAGCGCGAATTCGCGGCCAAAATACAAATTCGCAGCGAATTCGCGCTTGGATGGCCGGCCTTGGGACGAAAAAAAAAATCAATTTTGCTGATATCTAATTTGATACAGCAATCAATAACAAGTGAAATGATTAATTATCTCAACTGAAGAAAATTAATAAGTAAGAATTTTAACGCGATTTGGCAAAATATCAAAACTAATTCATTTTTTACATTGCTTTAATATTTTTATTATAAATTTTATCAATATACAAGGTTATAACTACTGGAATACACATGGTCAATTGTATGATTTTGTACCGTTGTTCATTATGTTTTTATGCGCACTCTCAGTGGCTTTCCAATTTATTTGCAATGCTTAATTTCTTTTCAATAGTTTTTTTTTAAATTTATGTGCGCACATGGGAAAAACTAATATTTTTGGGGAAAATTTAATGCTTCATAACCTATATCAATTTGAAAAGTATATGATTTGAATATTTAGATATAGTTGTTATAAATGATATAATATAAATATAATAAAAGATAACTTAAATATGCGATCGAATCGTAATCAAATTTTTGGAAGGAGTTTGAAATTTTGCCAAATATATTATTCAGGTAAATATCTCTATTTTAACAATCGGTTTCAATATTTGTTTTGAAATTTTTTTTTCAAAAATACTTGTAAAAATAAGATAAATTTTTATCTATAATTTTATAATTATTGAAAAATAAATTTACAAAATATTTTAAAAACTCAAAACATAGGATAAAAGGACATTAAAAAGGGTAGGTTAAACATTTGTCCAAAAGAAGAAAAAAAAATTTGCTGAGATTTTTCAGATTTTCAAATGGGGTAATATTATTGTTAAAAAAGAAGCTACTTGGAAAAATATCTTGTTTTACCTAGGGATATAAACCATAACGAATATCTGTTCAGATTTAGGTTCATATAAAAATAACGGTTCGTAAAATAATAATATAGGTTCGGGTTGAACCTTTAAAAATCGGTTCAAACTTTTCGAATACAAGAGTAAGTGTAAAGAAATGAATATTTTTTAAAAATTCAATCACTATTCTCTAAAAAAATAATATTGAACACTTCTATATGCTAAATTGGGTAGCTGACAAGACACCGTAAAATAGCAATATACAAAAATATTTAAAAATAATTGTTGAAATTCAAAATTGATTATCTTTAAAAGAAAAAGAACCCGGTTGAATACATTTTTGGAGGTTCGGTTCATGTGACAAACTATTAAAAGTTCAGATTCGGTAAATAAAAACG
The DNA here is from genome assembly GCF_954871325.1 of Gordionus sp. m RMFG-2023. Lineage (NCBI taxonomy): Eukaryota > Metazoa > Nematomorpha > Gordioida > Chordodea > Parachordodidae > Gordionus > Gordionus sp. m RMFG-2023. The sequence continues at coordinate 39,685,419 of NC_088776.1, forward strand.
GTTAATACCGTTTTAACAATTCAGATTTGGTTTAAATCAATGGTTTTGTATATTAAATAATAAATTATTATATATATGACACTTAAGTTCTCGCTATTTGGAATTTATTGTTGTCAGAAAATTCAACTTTAAGGGGAAACTAATGAGAAAAATAGAACTCAATGATCGGACGGATCAATTCCACTTCAAATCGGACTCCTCAAATAATCTAAAATTTGTATTATATCACCTAATAAAAAAGTAACAAATATAAACTCCAATTTAAGTCTGATTTATAGGTAATAAAATTACTAGTCAAATTTATGAATATTGCCTATTACATCATTATAAAAAATAATCATTACAACATAATAAACAGAAGAAGGAATACTTTATTTGCAATCATAAACATAATGTAATCCTTTATCATTTTATTTAATAAGGTGAAGATATATTTTATTTACAATATTTTTGCGCATGTAAAATGATTAGATAAACAAATAGTTTAGTCTTATGTTTAATGAAACCTAAATTTTTGTATAAAAAAAATAACATTTTAAATTTGCATCCACGTCTAAACCCCAACCAAAAAAGATTATTTTTAAAAAAAATTGTAATTATTAGCACTTTATTTTGTTCATAAATAAACTTCCCCAGAGAATCGAAAAAAACAATTTTAAAAACGATTCAGATCCCCATTTCATAAATCCTCAAATAATCTATATCTGAGAAAACAAAGTTCAACAGGCGAAAAATTTTCATTTCACACTTGATTATTTGATTCCACGGGGTCCATTCTCCTTGCATTATCTCCATTCTCCTCAATATCTTGCAGTTCTTGAACTTTCTCGCTTTCCTGCCTCTCGAGATCCAAAGCAGCCCCATCGTCGTTTATATCTTCCCCCCTTTCCTCATTATGATTTTGATCATCATCCAAGCCTGGTAAAAGATAGTGCTTTAACAGTGGATGGCCTTCGGTGTTAAAAACCCATTTGTCTAAGGGTAAATAGGTGTCGGGACAAAATATAAGGTAGAGATATTTCAAGGCCTCCGCCATAAAATAAGATTGCTGAACGTCATCGTGGTCGGAACGAGTAGAGTATACGTTACGCACTCCTGAATAACCGACCCCAATTTTAGTGTGTTCTTCCAAAGCCTTTATTTATGCGAGTTAATAAATATTATGGGAAAAATAAAAATAAATAAAAGGAATGAAGTATAAATAAAAAACAAAATGGATAGAATCGATTAATAGAAACGACACTTATGTATGTTATATTTTATAAATTTATTTAACATTATTTGAATAACATATATGTCTACAATATCATAGGCGTAGCCAGGATTTTCCTAAGGGGGGGGGGAATTCAAAAATTATTTTCGACCCGCTTTTTCCCGAGCTTCGGCCGGCTTACCTTAGTCTATATATAGTCATAAAATATTTCTACAAGATAGGAGATTAATTTTAATAAAAAAAATAAGCCTGGAACAAATATGAAAAATATTTTTATTAGTTTATATAAAATATAATAAATTACTTGTATATACATTAATATAAAAGCATGGTAATAATTTATTCCAAACAAGTATAAGAAGTTTATTTATAAAAAGTATGTAGACATATAGTTGATATTCCTCTATTATATAGAATTAGTTACAAAATACTAGGCAAAATTCCACTTTTACAGGCATATTTTACAGTTAATATTTTAACAAATTTTACTAATCAAACTCTTGATAATAAATATAGCAACAATTTGCATTCAATATTTAACGCCATCTATTTATTTTAAATAAAAAATTAATCTTTATATTATTCATTCCACAATGTCTTTAAAAGATATTTTCTGATGTCCTTATCAATATTTTATAGTTTTCTGTAAAATATATAATTCGCTATATTGGTAAAAATTACTTCATTGTCATGATAATTGATAAAATTAGATATACTGTAAATCTAAGACATATAATATTCCACTGTTTGTATTGTGCTTTAATTTTTTTATTTAATTTATGATTTAATTTTATAAATAGTTTTATAATTATAATTTACTTTTATTAAGATAAATATATTAAAATTACTCACTTTATAAAAAATATTTGATATATTATATTATTTAGTAATTTTATGGATCTTTTATTAATAATTATAATACATTTCACTTTTGTCTTAAGACTTATCTTTGACTTATATTCCATTTCTTAAAAAACATTCTTGGTTCACTTTTTATATATATAAATGTTTTTTTCTAAAAATGTATAAATTATGATGAATAGTTTTATAAAAAAATATCAACTTTTATATTCTTTCTTTCAAATTATTGTTTAAGATATATGCATACATTTTTGAGGGTCAGGGAGTGGGGGGAGAACTAAGGGAGATATTTTTTATTAGCTGAAATGATATTCACAAAAAGTGATAAATTTCTGAAGGGGGTGGGGATTTCCCCTTGCCCCCCCCCCTGGCTACGCCTATGTACAATATTATAACGTATATTATTAAGGTCAATCTAATTGAATACTTATAGAAGTTAAATATAATCATTATAAAATAATATATATATACGAAAGAATTACAAATAAAAATAAGTATTATTTTGAAAACTATTCTAGAAATAAAATTGACGATAAAATAAAAAATGCGGTCTTCGGTCAAATTAAATGTTAAATAGAATTGTATATTTTTTTTGTTTAAAATAAATTAAATATTTTTTAAAAAATTATGGGTGATATTTCAAAAATTACATTAAATCAATTCCAAAAAGAAGAATGTTCTTTGACGATTATGTAGATTTTATTAAATATATTTCTAATGTAAAGAATATTCCTCAAACTGACGCAACTTTGATAAAATTATACATAGCATATGGAGGAATAAATATAATAATTGATATAAAAAATTTCCAAGAAAAATTGATGATGTGGTATGGGCAGATATATATAAAATTGCAAAACAACATTTTAAAGACGAAAGAACTGTTATGGCATCAAGAATTGATTTCATTAGATTAAGTCGCGGACCAACAGAATTCGTATTGAGTTATTTAAAAAATATAAAGGAACTTGCCCAAAGATGCGAATTTGAAGATAATATAGAACTAAAATTCGTAATGCCTGGACTAAAGATGTCACAACTAGATAAAGAACCACGTTTAAGATACCCAGATACTAGAAACGAAGACCAACCATTAAGCTTAAACAAAGTTATAGAAATGGCTTTAGCAATGGAAAGGGCCGACTTAGAAATAAATAATACTACTAAAATGGTTTAAAAAATTAAAGAGACGCATAATGATAATAATAAACGATCAAATCAAAATGATAATAATAGTCGACACTATAGTGATAATGGGTACTATCAAAATGATAATAAAACATACGTAAAAAGAGAACCAGTTCAAGGCTAAATAATAATACAAGAAAACCGTGCTATTTATGTAATCGTTTTCATGTTATTCGGAATTGTCCAGCATACGAAAAAACGTGCAGCAAATGTAAGAATTTAAACCACTTTGCAGTGTGTTGTAAAATGGGAGGAAAAGTTTACTGTAGAAATTACAATAGTAACGACGAATATTCAGATTTCTCAATAAGAAAAGTCTAAAAATTATGGACAGCGCCCAAAAATTACGGTATTCAACCACGAAATTAATATGATACAGGATCAGCAGTAACCATCATTAATGCAACAATATGGAATAAAATTGGGAGGCCAAAACTTAGAATGGCTAAAGCTCTAACTACATATGGAAACAATACAATAAAAATTACGGGAGAAGCTTATGTAAAAGTTTAATTAGATGATAAAAAATGGCTTCCTTTATTAGTTACAAAAACAAATGATGCAGCGCTATTTGGATTTCCATGGACTATAGAAGTTGATCTATCGTTAAGGTAAAAGTCAATAATGGTAACATGAATATTGAAAACTTATATAAAGAATTTGCTGTGTTTGATAATAAATTAGAAATAATAGAAAATGTCGAACTAGTAAAACTACAATTGGAAGAAAATACAAAACCAATTGCACTACCAGCAAAGAGTATCGTTATATTTAAAAGTATAAATTTAAAATGAACTGAAACGTTTGAAAATAGATCCATCAACAAGAGTAACCTGGAGTACTCCAATGGTAGTGGTACGTAACACATCAGGTGAACTACGATTATGTGGTGATTTCAAAGTAACATTGAATAAATTTTTACTAAAAACGTTTGAAGAATTAATAGCAAAGATCGCTTGGAAATAAGTATACAACACTAGATTTCAAAGACGCATATCTACAAATGAGTATTGAAGAAGAATCGAATGGCATCACCAAATAGATACTACCGCTATCTACGATTACCTTTTGGTATAGCTACAGCACCAATAATATTTCAACGATATATGGACGATTTACTGGCTGACTGTAAAGATACAGCAGTTTATTTAAATGATGAATGATACAGAACATATAGAGAATATAAAACAAGTCCTCAAAAAATTACAAAAGGATTAAAAGTCAAAACAAGAAAAATAAATTTTATGAAAGAAAAAGTATCGTATAGGATACATAATAGATAAAATGGAATACACCCAGATAAAGAAATTAATAGCAATACAAAAATATCCAACTCCAAAAGATAGACATGACATAAAATCATTTTTAGGTATATTAAACTATCATACACGGTTCATGACTAACTTACATGAAATTATCGTCGAATTACATAATAAAAGTAGTAAAAATGTTAAATGGAATTGGACTAAAAAAGATGATACATTATTTGAAAGAGCAAAAGGAATAGTAACAGAACAAAATACTATACAGTTTTATAAACCGTACCTCGAGTTAATATTAGAAACAGATGCAACCAAGGATTTGGAGCTTTACTCCTACAAAAATATAATAACGGAAACGAATTTCCAATAGCGTACACCTCAAGAACCTTACAAGAAGATGAAAAGAATTATTCTACAAGAGACAAGCTAAAGCAATAATAAAAGGCGTAGAAAAATTTCATAACTATTTGTATGGACGCAAATTCATAATACGAACGGACCACAAACCTCTAATAAAGATATAATGCAATAACAGAGATTTAAGCTTATTAATAAATCAAGATTATTATGTTGGGCCCATAAATTAGGCGCTAATAATATAATTGAAGATGCTCATCGCGAAATCCAATAGAGAAAAATAATGACAGAATAAGAGGTGAAAATAAAACAGTGATGTATATAAGAAATCTTACTCATGACACATTAACTCTATCTAGAAAAAAACTTAGAGAATAAACCGCAAAAGATCCAATCTTAAGAAGAGTAGAAATATACAAAATCAAGCAGCAGAATTACAATTTTATAGAACAAAAATAGATGAAATAGAAAATGATAACGGTATTTTTTTTTTGGAATGGCATATTAATCATTACGTACTCACTTCAACGGGACATCCGGGTATTACATCAATGAAATCCATCACTATATATAGTGGGAACAATTAGATAAAAATGTTGAAAAACTAGTTAACAGTTGTATAGGATGTCAAAAACAACAGAGATATACCAGGTGTTGCAGTATACCCGTGGAATCCACCATCGCAACCCTGGAAAAGGGAAGGAAAGATAAAAAATCAACAAGCTAAATTGTCTTATAAAGTAGAATAAAAAAAAAATCATACGAAAACACGCCTACCTACTACGAACAAGGGAGGAACTAGTTGAACTCGAACCAATAATAATAGATGACAATATAAAGTTAGGAGAAGATAAAACAGTAGAAAAAATTGAATAGCCAAGAAGGAATTCAAAACCGATATCCAACGAGGGTACGAAAACAAACAAAAAGATTAATAGACGAACTTGAACTTTATGAGAAATGAGATATGCTATATTTTAAAAGGTTATTCAACATTATTTGAATTGTCATACAATATTATAGCGTATTATATTATTAAGGTCAATCTAATTGAATACTTATAGAAGTTAAATATAATCATTATAAAATAGTGTATATATATATATATAACGAAAGAATTACAAATAAATTAAGTATTGTTTTGACGAACTATTCTAGATATAAAAATGTAAATGAGTGAAATAAGAAAAGAATTTCATTACTCGCCAAAATAATTAAACTAAAAAATTTTTTCTTACAAAATAATTAGGATACCATAAAAAAAAATTATCCTCACCAAAACAGCTTGCCAAGCATAGTCTCTATAAATTTCATCACCCGTAATTCTGTAGAGGTAAAAATATGATTCGAATGTTTCAGGCCTAAGTATATAATGCACTTCTTTGGAATTATCTGTCCGAGCTTCTAATTGGCGATCAGGATCGAAAAGAAATACTTCGGGGCATAAATGCAAGGCTAAATTTTTTGTAATGTGAGAAAAATGAAAAAAATCAATAAGACGATAGTTATAAAGGTTTAGACTTACGACTATTTAGGTAGGCTTGATGACAAGTTTCAGTGATTTCGCGCGCCAAGGTTAAATATGCGTCACTGGTTGTTTGGTTGTGTTCGTATTGACTAGTTAAAGCTAAGAGACCGCCTTAAATGTGGTAAATTTCAAAATAATTATTTAACGAAAGTGTTTTACAAAATAAAGCCCATAAATAGGTATAAATTTATAAATATGGAGCACTATGATTATGACGATAAAGCTATAATAAAATTTGAAAAACATATGCTGCAATGAGTTGATAAAAAAATATGCGATACGATTATAAAAATAATAGTGAATTCGATTTTCTTAAATATCATATAAAATAATTATCTCTATTTTAGTTTTATCTTAAATTAGTTTTTAAAACTTAGTCAGCTGTAATAACGCAACTTTTGAAGTTAATGCGTTTACTATAAATGCGGTCTTATATTTAAATTTTTTATAAACAAAATCGGCGATTTCGTAACAAGATTTTTTGTTCAAAAAAAGAAGAAACAAATAAGCCAAAAGAGACCTAGTCTTCCAAGTACTAAATTATAACGCAAGCATTTTTAAAAAAATTAGCCTAATTAACAACTATTCCCATAATGACAAGATGTATTAATTTATATAATTTTAAAAAAAACAGACGATGATTATGCGTGTGTTTAATAACTGATCATTGTAGATTATATTCTATCCACGACAAGGGTTGCCAGATATTCTTCACTTGAAAACGTGAGTTTTTCTTTTATAATAATTAATGAGGAACTTCGCCACCCATACCCCACCAATTTGCGGGCCTTCGGCCCGCTTTTGTCCGGCCTTCGGCCGGGGTAATTGATGTAGCATACTCATCTGTTAATATGTTATATTTAATATAACAAGATTTTAAAGACAATAAAAATTCTTTATTGTAATAAGAATTATGATATAAAATTTTCTCATGTTTAAAAATATAGCATAATATTAATTATTATATTTTATGGATGATTTTAAAAGAGGCAATAAAGATATCCCATCGGCACTGTGGAGATAGGCTGAAAACTATTTGCATAAATAGTTATATTTTGTTTAACCATAAGTTCAGCTTCCAATGATGACGTTCTTTTCGCCAAGCAGTAGTCATTAGACTGAATATTCTCGGAATAGAAAATATAAAATTGCATATTTTTTCTATCAATGGTGAGTTTTTATTAGAAAGAAAATCCATCTATTTTTCTTGGGTATTCATCTGATTGTTTTTTGATAATTTTTCTTCATAATAGGAATAAAATTGTGAATATTCCTCAAAGAGAATTTCTGTATCTATGTTTGGTATTTTATAATTACTAATAATTTTTTGTAATTGTTCAAATTCTGGACATTATTTTAATGTCATAGGGCTAATATTTCCATATATTATCTATAATGTCATAACGTTTTTCTACATATTCTATAATATTTTTTATAAATATCTTTGATTCATTTTTGAAATTTATTACCTTTTCTACATCATTATTATGTTGTAAAATATTTTTAGAAATGCTCCCATAAAAATTTTGTTGAATTTTTAAATTTAATCAATTCTTTAGTTTTAGGATAAGATCATGTATATATATTGCTAATACATCTTCAGATTGCAATTGTAAATTTATATAATTGACTAAAGTGCCAACGTTAAGGACAACACCTAAATATGCCTCTGCAAAATCATCTCCAAAAATTATTTTCAAAATTGGTGGGGTTGCTGATAATGATAAAAAATATTCTTTAAGGGGTTGAAAATACTTAAGCATCTGCTTAATCGCTGGGATTAATGTAAGCCAGCGTGTTGGAACATGGCGAAGTGATTATGACCAATCTAAATTGCACTATTCTACCAATTCTTTTAAAATTGTAACTCTTTTTGTCGAGTTGCGAAATTCATTATAGCATTTAATTACTATATTCTCAATATCATATTTAAGAAAAATTATGGCCTTTTTAAACAAATTGTGAAGAATGTGGCATATACAACCCATTGGTATAACATTATTACTATGGCTTTTCAATTCTGTCCAAATACTTTAATTTTTCCAAGGTTTACAGATGCGTTATCTGCACAATAGGCCGTTACATTAGCAATATCAAGTTCAGCGAATTTTAAATTTTGTAGCAAGCATCTAGATATGTCTTTAGGGGTTTCACTGTCAGACGAAAAAATTTTAAGTAATTAAATATTTATTCCATTCTTTTTGTTGAAGTATCTAAGTAATAAGGGAAATGTTTTTATATTACCTTTATTCTATGCATCCGTTAGTATTGAAAACGGATGATTGTTTTTTAGATCTTTTATAATATTTGCCCTTAATTTATTTCATTTAAAATTTTATGAGTTTTAATATAAGATTTATAAAATCCATAAAAGAAATGTATAGTAATTTAATTCATATTATAATTATACTTGATAAACTTTTTAAAATTGAATTTCTGTTGTGGGTAATTGATCAATGAATAGGATTGGTTAGTTGGACTATTAACAAATACTACAATTTTTTTAAATATTTTAAAATTTTATATTTGTTTTTAAAAATATTTTAAAAAAATATAAAAATATTTTGAAAAAATTTAAAAACGTGAGAAAAAGTGTTAGACTAAGTGTGATTATTTTAATTTACTCAAAAAAACGTGAGAAAATCGTGAAGTGTGAGAAAACGTGGGTAAGTAAAAAATTAGGTATGAAATTATGCGAATCATGGCTAAATCGTGACATCTGGCAACCCTGTCCACGACCATTAATAGTGCTTTATTTTAAATATGTTTATTTAAACTATAAGCTATTGACTTTTATTTTCGCCTAATATTTTGATCTTTCGAAGAGGACACCTTAGTCATAAGTGGTAAGATAAAAGAGATAATAACCCTTGAAGGTTACAAAGTAGGCTCGATATATATATATATACTTATATTTTAAAAAATCATTATATTCAACCGAAGAAACAAGCCAAGTGATCCATTTTGTGTTCAATTTTACCATCTCTGATTTGAGCTAGGTAAGTTAAATTGGAGACCGATTTTTGTACTAAAAGTTTTTGTACGCCCTTTAAAAATCAAATTAAATAATCTATATTCTATAATACACCAAAAGTAAATGAGTTAATGTGCTGTATTGGAGAGGTAAAGTTAGGAGATACTTTATTGCTATTTTTTATTGATATATATTATTTTGCTCAGGTTTTTTTCCCTTTAAAATTGCTCAAAATTAAAATAACTTATTATTAAGCAGCCTTAAAAGCAAAAATTTAGAAAAAACGAGAAAATAAATAAAAAAACTAATAACAAACCAAATACTTAAAACAAACCAAAAATGGGCGTCCTAGTTCAAAAGCTATCTAGCTTAGGCTAAACAGCAATTAAGTGTAAAAATTAGGTCGAACTAGATCTTAAAGCTCAAAATTTTTTGAATTTCAGATATATTTTTTTAAAATCTAAGACAATTTTTTGAGCGATTCATTTTTAATATGAGCGTTTCAGTTTTATACCTTACTAATTAGTATTTTTTCGGGTTAAGAATTTATCTGAGCATTTAAAGATTTTTTTCTCCAAACAATTAAGTATTTTCAGGGCTTTTCATATGAGTAATTAATACATAATTTTATAATCATTCATGATGAATCCAATAAACAATGAAGCAAAATTGAATTTAAGTATAATAATTGAAATCTACTATTTTCATGTAAATATTAGAAGGCCATTTCAATATGTTAACAACTGTACATATATATTCTTAAGTAGACTGAATATTGAACAATGTTTGAAACTAAAACCCGGAAAAATCTAAAAACTTGAAGCCATTTCTTAAAATTTATAAAAACCGAAACCCATTTTAAAATGTTAACAAAGTACAACTAATTTATATATTGTTATATATTATCTGTTTAATATTGTTTTGCCCCTATAAGTTAAGCATATTGGAAAATTTATATATTAACTTTCTTTTTGTTAAATAATAATATCTATTAAATTGGTTTAGTATAATTTATTTTATTCAAATAAAATTCAAATGTTTTTTATATACAATTAACTTTTACCAGAATATATATACTGATAAATTATGATAATCAATTTTTTATTAATACTTAAATAAATATATTTAATTCTTGTCTACTACTATCTAAAAATCCCTACATAGTGGGGGATAGGGGCGCCAGTTTATTGCATGCTGGTGTGGAAGGAGTCAGTTGGATAGTGCTAAAAGTGCAGTGGATTATTTGTTAGTAAGGAGATGTGATAGGAGCATATTAAAAAATGTGAAAGTGATACCGGGAGAAGAATGTTATAAACAGCACCAACTAGTTACAGGAGATCTCACTTTTAAAGGTGCCAGTATCACTAAGGAGTACTAGACGTCAATTCAATACGACATCGGTGATGAGAGGCGGAAGTGGCACAAGCATCAGGGTAAATGACAAGTGGGAGGCCTTGAAGAAAGCCAGGGTGAGGACAACTGAGGAGGTATGTGGATGGACAAAAGTGTCACCTAGACATAAAGAGACATGGTGGTGGAATCCGGGGATAGCGAAAGCTGTGGACGAGAAACGGAGATGCTTCAAAGTATGGTATAATAGTAAAGAAAATAGTGAAAACGATATTTACAATGAAATGCTAAAAAAGTAATAGCGAAAGCGGAAGAAGAAAAGGCAGGAAATTGCTAAAGAAATGGAATGCGCGTAAGGAATGAAAAATGTGGTCCGAATGGCAAAGCAGATGGCAAAAAAGAGGCAGGAGTGGTAGGTGTTAAATGTTTGAAAAATATGGAAGGAAAAATGGTGATTGGTATTAAGAACACCTGGAAGGTCTATATGGAAGGACTTTGGAACGAAGAAAATGAATGAGATAATGATGTTAGTTGTGCAAAAGGTAGAAGGTCAAGGGTGTAAATTTGGCAAGGACGAAATAAAGAGAGCAGTGAAAAAGATTTAAAAAAGGAAGACAGTGGGTTTAACGAGGGTGGTATCAGAGATGTTTAAAGGTTCTGATGAAGGGATTGAATGGTTAATGAATTTAGCCAATCAAATTTTCACAGAAGGAACTATTCCCGACAACTGGCGAAGAAGTATAATATCCCAGTATACAAGGGTAAAGGTGATCCTTTAGTTGCGGGTCTTACAGAGCTATTAAACTCTTGGAACATGTAATGAAAGTATTTGAGATGGTGTTAGAGAAGCGGATAAGGGAAAAAATTAAAATTGATGAAATGAAGTTTGGTTTTGCATCGGAGAAAGACACGACAAATGCAATTTTTGTGGTGAGACAAATACAGGAGAAGTATCTTGTGAAGGAAAATAAACTGTATTATGCATTTGTTGATTTGGAAAAAGCTTATGACAGGGTGCCGCGTGAGGTTACTAGATGGGCCTTGAGAAATTCAGGTGGAAGAATGGTTGATTATAGAAGTGATAGAAATGTATGTGCGAGCACAAACTGCGGTACGGATGGATGATGGAGATAGTGAAAGCTTTGAAGTGAAAATAGGACTTCATTAAGAATCCATGCTGAGTCCATTATTATTTATCTTAGTAATGGATGTGGTAGCTAGAGAAATGTGTGAAGGACTTCTTTGGGAGTTATTATATGCAAATGACCTAGTATTAATGGCAAGCAGTGAGGAAGAATTGAGGGATAAAATAAGTAGATGGAAGATGGCTATGGAAGCAAAGGGTTTGAAAATGAATGCAGCAAAGACAAAGGTGGTGATTGGTGGTAACCTGAAGATGGAGGAATCCCGCAACTGGCCTTGTGGTGTATATGGGAAAGGAATTGCTAGAAATTCAATCCAATACACCAGATGCCAGAAATGGGTGCATAATATATGTAGCGGGAAAAGGGAAGTATGATGTTAGCAAGAATGACCTTTATTTGTAGAACGTGCATTAAAGGGGTACATAATAATAATGATAACGTAGTAAATGGCATTCTGGATATTGGCAATGGGTTCTAGGAAAGCGGATTGTTATTTGAGTGATATGCTAAATGCAGATGGTGGTGTAGATTCAGCGATTGTTGCAAGGGTCAGACACGCATGGAAGAAGTTTAGAAAGATGTCGTCTAATCTAACAAATAAAAACGTCTCTCTGAAGTTAAAGGGAAAAGTTTATGTAAGCTGTGTGAGGAGTTGTTTAGTTTATGGTGGCTAAACATGGGCAATGAAAGCGATGCACAAAGCTAAATTAGAAAGAATAGAGATGAGTATAGATGGATGTATGAGGTATCTCTGAGAGAGAGAAAAACTAGTAAAGAAATGCGAGCAAGATTGGGCATAGAAATGATTGAAGTGGTAATGAGAAGAAATAAACTAAGATGGTTTGGTTATGTGGAACGTAAGACAAAAGATGACTGGGTAAAGAGATGCATTAAAGTAGGAGGATCAAGACCTAGAGGAAGGCCCAAGATGACGTTGATAAATGTGATAGCGGCGAATATGAGAAAAAGAAATCTCACAAATATTGATGAAACAAAACGTTAAAATGTGAAAAGAAAAATCAGAGAGAAAACTGGCTAACCTGGGCCAGCCTAGAAATTGGAGAAGTCTTATTTCCAGTTTAAGTTTATATAAAACCACAAATTCTATCGATTTCAAGATGATATAATAGGTAATTAAGTCTAAGGGGCACCCAATGACATATAATATTACATAAGACTGGTAATTCATTATTTGACACCAGCTGATTTCTATTCAACGACGTTTCAAAGGTGCATTTTTATGAATAAATCGTCAGGCTAGATAAGTAATATATATGTCATTAGACACCACAAAGGAAAAATTGTTTTTAAAAAAGGTACGGCATTAAAAAAATAATACAAATAAACTTTCATAGCTTGATCAAACATAAATTTTCCCTGAAGATCCTTACGGTCGGTGATAATGTACGATTTTATCAAATATTCGTAAAAACTATCCCCCAGGCCTCCCAACGATATGTAATCTATTGCAATATAATATAATAAAATATTAAATAATATAAAAATAAGCAAACTTTATATTTATTGCGATGAAGAAAATATGTATTAAACAGAGCTCTGTATCGGATCTTTTCCCCCTGATCTACCATGAATTTTTTTTGTACAACCCAATATATTTTTCTTTTTTTAGAGGGTCCCGAGTCCATCGCTCAAACGGTTATTAGAAATAGTTCCAATTAGAAAAATTTAAGTTATTGAAAAGTTTTTTGATTTATTTATTTTTCGATTTAAGCAAATGATACATAAAAGCATCCGAAGATTAAGTCTGAAGCAAAGAAAGTTTGTATGGGCAGGGCTCTGATATAAATATAATTTGCTTATAACGATTTACCAAATTCAATATTTTGATAATTGGTTCAATGACAAGATTATATAACACTAGGATAATCATAATTAATGATAATATATAACGGGACTAAATATATTTCAAGCAAAAATATATATAATTGTGAAATTCTATACTTACTTCATATTACCAAACATAAAAGAAATGGCTAACAGTTCACTTCAATTTAATCCCTTTTTTAGTGCAGTTTATTTATATAATTTCATATCATTAATTTGGTCCCAAAAATCTTATAATTTACCATGCTTTTCGGTTTTTATACTTATGAATTTCTAATCCCTTGAGAAATGTTATAACAGATTTATACTGCAATATTAAAAGGAAAAAATGTTTTATAAAGGAAAATCGTTATTACATATTTATATAACAGGATGCATGATCAAATTGTTTTTTTATAAATTAATATTATAAAATTTGTAGATTAATTTAAATGAACATAAGGAAAAACGGGGTTAAATTATACTAAAAAAAATACTTATAAAAGAACAATAAAATAGTTACTTAACTTTTAATGAAATGTAAACATATTTAGCAAAATAAAAATTAAAATGTTGGCCTTGCCATGATACTAGGTTTAATTTTATAAAAATTTTGTTCATTTTATTGGCCTAGCCCGAAATTTTTAAAATTTTGTTATTTTTTTAGCCACATTACATATATTTCAAAAGGAAATTGATACTAATGAGCAATAAAATCAATAATAAACGGATCCATTATATCATTTTCCAACTAATTAATTGATAAATTTAAAAAATTCGACTCCGTTTCGGTTTCAAAAACAATTGTAATTAATTTTTGACCTAGTTCGGATTTTTAATAAACATATCGTGTTAAGGCCCACTCAGGACGGGAAGATTTCGGATATAAATTTAATTATTGTAATTTTTTTTAGATATCAAAATAAAAATATTCTCAAGTTACTTATTGATGTTCTGTGGGCGTCAACGTTAGGGTCAATATAGTTATTAACTAGCCCATCTCTCTTTGGAATACTGCTCAAATACTCTCGAATTTTCATAACCTAAAAGATAAAAAAACAAATAAATTATGAAATAAGATTTTTTAAAAAAAGTATATATATGCAGATTTGTGGGCAGTGGGCAATTTTCGTAACAACAAAAAGACCACGATCACCAGCTGAGTTAAGTAGCCCCGAAAGGCTGGCCATCGATTTGTAATATGGCGGAGGCATGAAAAATATTTAAAATGCTATTTAATTTTTATATTTTAAATAGTTAACTGCAATACTCATTATAACATTAAAATTAAATATGAATTTTGATATGTTCACTAGGTTATGTATATGTTATATCAAGATGGATTGTCTATTTTTTGGTAAAAAAAGCCTGGAACTAGCGAGCTAGAAAGTTCTTTATATACTTGCAACAAGTACATACTAGAAAATGAATCTTTTCTATCGCTGTTTTAATTGTTATCGCCAAAGAAACATCTAATTCCTAGCGATTTTTAATTTAGATTTTTTGCCTTAATATTTTGTTTGTATCCGAAATTTCTATCATAATATTATATTGTCTATATATAAATTTGTTTTAATATTATGCTAATAAATTTGTAAAATAACATAATGTAACTGAGTGAAGGGATTTAAGAATCGAGTTAAACAAATACTAGATTTAAGTAAATATCCAGTAATAGTCTAATTTATAGTTTTTTAAATTATAAATACGAAAGACTATGATGGAGAGTTATTTAGAACCCTCCCTTCTCATTCCTTATCAATTAAGCCCCATTTAGAGTTTTTTAAAATTAAAATTACGAAAGGCTATATTGGAGAGCTATATTAACCTCCCCATATTTATGAATTGTTAGTATATTAATTATTGTTCCCTTTCCCCATGTAATGCAACGTAAGGTTTTATTGTATTCTATATAAGGAAGAATTAACTTACCACAAGTATAAATCAGCATATCTTCAATTTTCCCCATCTAACATACATTTTTAAAAAAAATTCGATATATCTAGTAATATTTTTTATTTTATTCTAATGGTCTTTTTTTAAATAAAATTATATTATATGTAATGTATGCTTGTATATTGTCGGAAAACAGTAACTCAAATATTTAAAAATATATTTTCTTGTTATGGTAATTGACATATTAATTTTAGTCTTGTTAAATAATTGAACATACTATATACATGACTAATTTATATCTTATATAAAGATATATTTTGATTATAAAAGTTAGTTATTTGTAATTCATTGGATAAATATAATAAAGGCCTTGTTTAACTCGACCTCTAAATCCCTTCATAGAGTAAAAAAAAATTTTTAAATATTGTATCTTATTTTTTTATGAAAATATAAAAAATCAATTTATTTATAGGGTTGGACAAAGAAAAGATGTCGAACTCTAATAACAATTATGAAACAATGCTCAAATAAATCATATAAAATATATTCAATTATAAATTAATTTTATTTAATAAAATTTCCAAATGCACTGCCGTGCCACCAATTTATTCGGCGGGGGCGTATTTGGCGTGCCAATAATCGCCAATGAAAAATAAGCAGCCGCTGCCGATAATTTACGGGCACAGGTCTAAATATAAATAACCCTTTAATATGGAAATTCAAGTATAAATAATCCGTTAATATGGCTTTTCCGCTTTTCATGTTTTGATTATTATAGCCGAGTAATAGTTAAATGTCGGCTAATTAGGCCCAATCTACAGGCGCTTGCCGGGAAAAAAATCTATTGTATTTTTAAAAAAACTCCGAAGCCAATAGTTTAAAAGATCGGCTAAAAAGTGTCTTAAACGGCTAGAAATATAGTAACTATAACTACGAAACTATAATGATTATTCTTCCCAAATAAATCTCATGACTTATAACGTTAGTTTTAGAAGTGTTTCTAAGAATTTAATAAGGAGCGTATAACCTGATTTTAATTTTATCGTTAAAATTAAAACGAATTTTAATATAGAGCGAAAGTAAATATGACATAAAAAGCGTCAATATATTATTAATTTATAAATCACTCCTTAAAAATAATAAGAAAAAAATGATAGTTATCTCCAAAAGTAATACACATATATATATAATTTAATAACTTTTTGAGCATAAATATCGAGGCCGGATAATTTTGATAATAATTCGTATTCCAATTGCAATGTTCCTATTTCCGATAAAATGAAGGAGTCACCCTGGGCCCAGAAGTAGTTTTTACCCCTTTTACTTTTTAAATTATAAAAATTAGTTTTTAAAGTAAAGTTTGGTTATAACCAGTAGCGTGTCACACTAATGAAGCAATGGGGGTTCGAGTCAGAAAAATTATTGAGAATAAATGAGCGACCTTTAATATTTTTAGAAACGCCACCACCCCCATCAGAAAAAATTTAATTTTTTATATCCGATCCTTATTTTAGAACGTTATTAAAGTAAGGCAAATGGAGAAAAGATTTAACAGAAGGGAAAGTAATTTTACTATGCATTCATCTATACCTAAAACGAATTATTTGTTATTCGATATTCGATTCGTATTTTACGAATACGAATAACACAATTATTCGAATCGAATTCGAATTAAAAAAATATATTATTCGTCGAATAATTTTTTATCTATTATTCGATCAAATTATTCGAGATTATTCGATTAAAATAATTTATATTAATAAATATCGAAAAATAATCATATATTATTAGTAGGAATTATTTGCAATTCTTCCTATTTAATAAAATTTTCTAGTGGAATAATGAAGAAACATTTTATATTTCTAAATGTTGTTAACGGCTGTTTTTATTCGAATAATTCATAATACAAAATAACTTCCGAAAATTGTTTTATGATGGACGGAAAGTATTTATTTATATGTAATTTATAACAAATATACAATTATAAATAACTAGTAGCTATCCCCGTCAAGAATGACGGGCGAACCAGATATTTCTCCTTTGTTTGATGATGATGGAGAAATCATAAATTTGATTTTTGCAAAAACTTTGTGTTTAAAAAATTTGTTGTTGGTATATTTGTCTACTACATGATACGAATATTATATTGATTTTTCTACATTATATATAAATATACTATATATGTATCTACAGGGATCCAAACCGAACCTGAACCGAACCGTTAAACCGCTAAAACCCGGTATTTTTTATCGAACCTGAACCGAACCTAGACCGCTAAAAAAATTCTAACCGAACCTGAACTAGAACCGATAAAATGCCTCTGAACCGGTTCGAGACTCATGATTTTATGCTTATAAAATAATATGTAAGTTATTATTAGTATAAATGAAAAAATTTCAATTATATTCTAATTATTTTAAAGATTATCATGAATCACGTTTGATTGATAAGTGTCGGTAATAATTTTTGTAAACTTTAGTAAATTGTCATTTAACAACATTTTCCTCTAAGCTTATAAATTATAAGGCTTAGAGAAAAATTAAATCCAAAATATTATTATAAATCACATATCAAATCTGATATCATATTGGCAGTGCATGCTACCAGAGTTAGTGTGGACTATGGAAAGATGTTTTTCAACAATTAAATTTATAAGTTATCTCCTTATAGATGTAATTTGAGTGGGACGAATTTTGAAAATATATTAATTGTGTGGCTTAATAAAAAAAATTTAAGTAAAAAAAGTAAAATATTGTTCATATTAAAATTAATCATTGATATTTATTTTTATATTTATAAATTAAATTTTATTTTATAGTGTGCAATTAAAATAAAAGGTAGGTTTTATACATGTATTTTTTTAAATTAATGATAAAATAAAAAAATATTTTCCCTATACATAATTCGAATGTAGGTTTGAATACAAAAGTGTTCAAACCGGTTACCTGAACCTTAAACCGTTATTTTTATCCGAACCTGAACCCGAACCGATATTCGTTTCGGTTTGGATCCCTGTGTATCTATATTATCTTACTAATAAAATTTGTTTGTCTTTTATCCATAGTTAAATTTTACAAAATATATTTAATATGCTGACGAATCTAATCGAATAATCATTTTATTATTCGTTGTATTTTTGTAGGTCTACATTCATCGATCAGGAGAAGGCATTTAAATACCGTGAGATAACAAGTGGGTCATGAGAAAGTCAGGCCTACCATAATGGCTAATATTTACCATGATATTGATGTATAAAGAGTCGAATAAATGATAGATATTATAAGGTTTTGATCCGTCTAGAATTTGTACTTTTTACTATACTAGTGCGTAGAGACGTGAGAAAAACTTCTATGTAAAATATTAAATTAGAGGATAGCGACACTTAATCACACTTTATCACGCAATTTTATTAACTTATATATTTTTTCAAAAATATTTTTTTAAATTAAAAAAAATATATAAGAAATATAATTACTTAAAATATAGCAATATATAAAAAACTATATGATAAAAATGAAAAAATATATGATTAGTGTGATATATTTTTTATAGGCATGCCATTGGCCCATAAAGGGGTGGCATGTCGTATTTTGATATTACTTTAATCAATATATAATTATTATGTAATGCCAATCAACCGAATTTAACAAGGTTGAATGGATTAAAATTATATTATAACACACGTGATTGTTTTAGTTTCTCCGATAAGAAGTTATGTAATATAAAATAGGCATCATATTATTTTATTTATTTTTTTTGTAGGAGTTTTTTTTAAAAAAAGATTACGATATTTTTCTTGATGAATTTAAAATTAAATAAAATTATGAATTTTTCTGAATATAAATATACAATAAAATTACTTCCATAAATTTTGTAGTGAATAAAATATTATTGCCTCTAGATTTGTGAAATTTGTAAAAAAGATCATTAGTGTGTCTTATTCAGAGCAAGATAAGAAAATAATTGTTGTCAGTAAGATCGGAACAAAGTGAATATCCTTTCAGTGGTGCTCGTGACGCGGATCGGAAGATTTGGAGTGATTCGGTTTTAAAGGTAAAACAAAATTTTTGTTGATATATATTTTATCTGATAAATTTTTGACAACGCAGTAGTACTAACGCTAAATACGTATTTAATTGTGAATTTTTTTCTTTTGGTAATAATACCGTATATTATTATTTTTATATAAGCATTTTTATTTAGTTTGAATTAATTGGGCGGTGATCTTAATTAAAAGTTTATAAGCAAATGGTTTATTTTTTAAGGCATGGTGGGGAGCATAGTTTTGGTGATATGGTTCTCTTTTATAAGGATTTGAGTTATAAAATTTTGTATAAGAACTTTAATGAATTGGATTTAGGTAAGCAGTTGATTACTATTGGGATATTGGTAATTGTGTATTTATTGATAATTATATTGAAATTTTTGATGAAAAGGGGTACTGCACTGCGGTACTGGCAGAAATGTATGGCAATTTTAAAAAGGACACTCCGGTGTTGGCTGTTTATGTTAAAAAAGTAGCAGACTTGGAAAGTAGTCTAAAAGATGTTTTAGTTGAAATCAAGGTTGGGATTGGTTTGGAGAGGTCCGGGAAGATCCTCCAAGAAGTAAAGGAGATGAAGGAAGTCATCAATGCAATGATGAGGTTGAGCAAAAATCCCGTGAAGTGCCATAATAATGGAGTGTCAGTAAACAAAAGATTTGAAGAGATTATCATTTGTAATCGTTGTGGGTGGAGGGGACACATAAGGGATACTTGCGTGGTCCCAGAGCAAAGGTTTAAAGAGGGATTTCCGTTAAAGAAATCTGAAGTAGGAAATGCCAATGTAAAGATGGTCAGTATGAACGGGGCTAGGTTATGTTTTAGGTGTAAAAGGCCGGTACATGTGGCCGTGGACTGCATGGAAATATATCAAAATTTGTGTTGACTATATGATTGCAAAGTGAATCATATAGGAGTCGGGGCTCCGAGAGATCAGAAAATTTTTTAAAACAAAACATTTGATATGGTTAATCTAAGTAGTTATCCTCCTTATTTCCATGGGAGGGAAGTTAATCGGTTCAAGTGGGAGCAGTATCCGAGGAATATTGTCCGTTATGCCCTTAGAAGGGATGTCAGGAATTTTAGTTGGGAAAAATGTCCCACAAATCTTGTTAAAAGAAATGTGATTGTCAGTAGTAAGTCTTTAAATTCCGAGTTAAATTTGGGGGATGATGTGAATTCTAATGAAATTGTTATTTCCGATAGAATAAACACTGACTCTCCGATTAAAACACATGATATTTTAATGACGGAGAGAGTAAATGGATCCTGTATGTGTCCGAGGGTTAATTTGGAAATTGACCATAGGAATATAGAGATGTTGTTTGACACCGGGGCTAGTTTTTCTTTAATGTTCCAGGAGAATTTTTATAAGTATTGGCCTAGGGGTAAACTGGAAAAAGAATCTATGTGCGTCAGGCAATTTGATGGGTCAGAAGTTGCCGTTGTAGGCAAAGCCAAACTGGGGGTTAATCTGAATGATGTAATATTTTTCCTGGATTTATGGGTTGTGAAGGAAAATGTGGAAACCCATTATGTGTTGGGATTGGATTAAGCAGCTGGGTCCTCTTAATAATTATTGAAATATTTTCACTATAAATAGTAATGTAATAGTTGATGTTGAACGGGAGGAAATTTCGGAAAACCTCGATAAAAAAATTGGCGGAATGGAAGAAGTAAGGGGTAGATCAGGCAAATCGAGGATTAATGTTGAGAGCAATGAGGATCAAATTATGGCCGGGGGAATAAATTAATGGGATAAAGTGAACCATGCTATCCCCAGGACAATATGGTATAATTTTCGAATAAAAATTGGGATGTTTAAATGATTATCAGGTGGATATTCTACTTAGAGAAAGTTTTTCGCCGAATTTTTTGGCTTGTCGGAGGGTTCCTTTTGAATGGAGGAAGGAGATTGATGAAGAATTGGAGAGATGGGTAGAAGATCGTGTCATCATTCCGGTGTAATATAGCGATTGGGCCACTCCGTTGGTTTCGGTTAAAAAATCAAATGGTAAATTGAGGCTATGCTGATTTCAGGGTAACTGTAAATAGATGGGTAGTGGAGGTTAAATATCCGTTGCCTCGGATTGAAGAGATTTTGGCTCAGTTAAAGGGGGCAAAATATTTTTCAAAGGTTGATTTTTCTTCAGCGTATTTACACCGTTGAGGGAGAAAATTCGTAAATTATTGACGATAACGACACCGAAGGGGTTATTTGCATATTGTAGATTCTTGAGTGTATCTGCTCCTATTTTTCAACGTACCATGGCGTCAGTTTTCCAAGAATTGGAAGAGGTATTTTATTAGATGGATAATTGTTAATTACCGGGGTAACGCCGGAGCAGCATAATCGACGTTTGGAGGAGGTTTTCAGGAGAATTCGGGACAAGGGCTTGAGAGCCAGTAAGGAGAAAAGCGTTCTAGGGGTAACAGAGGTCGAATATTTGGGTGATCGAATTAATGGGATTGAGGTGAAACCATTGGATAAAAATTTGAAAAATATATCGAACATGAAACGGCCCAACAATAAGGCTGAGTTGCAGTCCTTTTTGGGTATGGTCAATTATTATCATCGGTTCGTGGAGAATTTTGTGAAGGTCACTGCGCCGTTATATGATTTATTAAAAAAAAAGGAATTCTTTTTGAGTGGAGGGATGTACAGCAAATTGCTTTTGAAATTTTAAAGGAAAAAATTGGAAAGGAGCCGGTTTTGGTGTGTTTTGATAATGAATTGGAAATCGTTATGGCGGTGGGTGCCTCGAATAAAGGGGTTGGTGGGGCGTTATTACATGTAATAGAGGGCTTAGAGAAACCCGTTTTGTTATTCTTGCGAGTTTTTCGTGAGGTTGAGACCAGGTATTCTGTGATTGAGCAGGAGGCCTTGGCGGTTATTTTTGGCTTAACCAAGTGCAGGGAGTATTTGATTGGGGAAAAATTTGTGATTTTTACCGTTCATAAGCCCTTGATTCACTTGTTTAAGAAGGATAACAGGGAGTTGATCATGTCTCCCAGGTTACAACGATGGTTGTTGTTGGTAAGCAGCATTAATGTGGAGATCCGATATCGTCGGGGTAAAGAGAATTGTTTGCCTGATATTTTGTCCCGATTAGGGTCAGATGAAGGAAATGGTGAAGGGAATCAAAATAAGGTTCGAGACAATGAGAAAGCCTTGGTTTGTTCGCTTTCCCATATGCTCCGAGGGGGTCCTACCAACTGGGAAGACCTTAAATGTAATACTTTAAAGATAAGGAACTGAGCCAGGTAAATTAGAAATCTATTAAATGTCAATATAAGAAACTAAAAATTATATAGAGCCATAAATCCGTGAATAGATATGCAAATGAATCTTTCCCTAAAGTTTTTCGGAAAAGTGATGTTTCACTGCTAGTTATCTAGAGTGTAAATGGGAAAAGGTGATTAAAGTTTCGGCGGCCATGATTGATAAAATGCGTTGATTTGTTAGCGAATCAGTCATATACAAGGATAATAAACGTAAGCATATATATTATTAGATATAATTCAAATTATAAGAGCTAAAACAATTAATTAGGAATGGTGTATTGAGAGGTGTTGTCAACAATTGTACTTGCTGTCAAATGAGTTCATAATAGGTGTAGTTGTGAAGGGAAGTCTAAAGATGGCAAGAGCGACATTTATTTGTAGGAAATATGTGAAAGTGAAACGGGTGCAAAACGATATTAATAAAATTGGTTTAAATCGGAAATGAAACATCATTGGAAAAAGTGATAAAGCTTTGCTATTTAGGAGATACACTTAGTGCAGATGAAGGCGTTGACTCAACGGTAATGACAAGGATAAAGGATTGGGGTAGAAACGATAGATGAAAAGAAGTAGACTAAGATGGTTTGGATATGTTTAAAAGAGGAGAAAGGCCCATTGGATAAATAGAAGTTGGTTGGAAGTGGAGGGAACAAATGATAAAGAAAGACCAAAGAGAAGCTGGACAGAGACCTGCAAGCCCGGCCCGGGCCGTATTTAAAATTTTTAAAATATACACAGGCCAGGTCTGAAAAATTTTTTTTTAAAAAAACCCCGGCCGGGCCGTATTTTAAAAAAAAAATTTATACAACATGAATTATTATATTCGTCAATTAGATATGGTTATAATGATTATATATAGTTATGATTAATATAATGTTTGGTGAAAGTTAACACTAGCTAACACTCATAGTATCTATTACATAATATAATTATAGTTTTCCTGCCATGGAATAAATACGCAAAGGATTAAATAAATTATTATATAATATATAAATATGTTATATTTTTTTTTTTTTTATAAATACATAGTATATTCTCAAAATTTTATTTACACAAATTTTTTATAGTATCAATTTGTAATATACTAAATATCTGTTTAGAATAAAAAAAATAAAATATTTAGTGTTGTTAAACGGCTTGTTTTGAGCCGATTTTTAAAAACGGCTAACTCAGTGTTTTATCCAGAAAAATATTATGCCAGCCTGAAAATTTTGCTCATAGAAGGAGCAAAGGTCTAGACATATAGTATCGAAATTTCGAGGCTTAGTCAATATTTTTCTGGCGAAAATATTGAGTTAGCCGTTTTAAAAATTGGCTCAAAACGAGCCGTTTAACAATATTAGCTAATATACTTGCTTATTAAATAATAATACTCACCGAAAAATATGATAAAATACGAAATAATAAATTTTTGGAATATACCAGGTCGAATATAATTTTTAAAAATTCCGAGCCGGGCCTAAAATTTTTTTTTTAAATATTCGGGCTGGGCCTAAAATTTTTAAACCTGGGCCGGGCCGAAAACTTTTTAATCTGGGCCAGGCCATACAAATGGTACCTCTGCAGGTCTCTGAAGCTGGATAAAGGTGGTAGATTATAATAAAAATCTAGGTTTTATCAGCGAGGATGTCATGAACGTGAAAAATGGAGAAAAGAGATTAGCAAGCAAAATGGATTACTGGAATTATGGAAAAGGGCCACCAAAAGAATATAATACATAATATTTTCAATGGCCCTATGGAAGTCTATATACTTAAAAATATATATTATTCACTGCAAAACTATGATAGCCATATCAAAATCATTAAAAGATTTTGTCAAATTACATAATGTATCCCTGATGTATCTCAAAACCCTAATGATCCCCATTTTCGACTTTTGACATAACAATATCACGGTATATACAGGGTTGTGATGATTTAATGAAACATATTGACGAAAATTAAAACCCATCCATATAAAATTATTTTCTTTGCAAAAATAATTAAAATATAGACAAAGCATTATTGAAAATTCTTTTATTATGCCTTTTGTTATTTTAATTATCTTTGCAAACAAAATAATTTTATATGGATGAGTTTTAAATTAATCGTTAATATGTTTCATTAAATCATAACACTGTATTAGCCATTCATCTACCTCTGACTTTCTCAAGACTTACTTTGTGATCTCTTACAGCACCAGGTTAAACGCCTAATCCAGATCCATGAATGTGTATAGTAAAGTGACATTTCAAAACTCAGGTTTGTTCAACAGTTGTGGAAGAACGACTAAATAATCTTTCACTATCATGCATCAAAATATGTATTAAATAAATATATACATTTGTTAAAAAAATATTTGAAGTAAATTTTTTTAAATATACTTTACAAAAAATTTCAAGGTTGACACCCCTGGTTATAACATAAATATATTCTAGGTCTGCTAATATTAAGATAAATTTAATTAATTTAAAGAAAAAAATCTAATTAATCCTAGTAAATGTTTTACTTGTCTATTCTTGAAATTTTCTAGTGAGAATGAGAATAATATACCTATTAATATCTAATGTTGAATATGGTAGACCCATAGGAGTCTCAAATGCAGGCATCAACAAATCAGCAATTTCCATAGCCTTATCTAAGAGCTTCTATAAAGTGGGGAGGGGGGGGGGGTGCCATGAAATAACAAAAATGCAGTTTTTAAAAAATAATAAGAAATTTATTTAGCAAAAAAATTAAAATTTAACTTTTTGTTGTTTTTAAATTTTTATAATAGTATAAAGAAAAATTATAAAAAGAATTTACTTTATCAAAGGTCAATAAATAAATGGTCAATAAACCCCCTATATATCGAATGTTGGTCTCGAATATTGATATGGAGCTTTTCTTTGCAAAAATTTGTTTAAAAAGACATGGTAATATATATTATGGCATAAATATAATAATTCTAGAATTCATAAAATTTGTGATAGGATAAGATGAACAATGAAATGCAACTCTGATTGTATTCAGGGATATTTTAATGAATATATATAAATTTAATATAGGAGTTTTATTTAAGATGTATTTGCCAATTTCCCTTTTATTTTCCCCTCCCTATTCAAATCTCTAATTTTTACAAAATTTATTAAAACTTACTACTTTATTGAAAGACAGATTATTGATTACCCAATCATACCCAGTTTTATATTCGTTGGTAAGATTCATGATGAGTAGAGTGTCTAAACTGTCAATAATAGTTAGACCTAAATATAAAGGGTATTTTAATAATATTAAATAGGGGTGGAAAATAAAATAAAATTTAAAGTTCAACAAAAAATCTGGGGGATTTCTGTAAAAACAGAAATTATCATTTTTCAAAAATATCTTAAGTAGAATTTTAAGAGCTACATAATGATATTTGTGACTAGCATAAATATTAATTTAAAAAAATTTGATTTAATGAATGTGATCATCTTTATTGGAATATATTATTAGATCTGGTTTAGCTGAGTCTTTAAAGATTCAGTTTTAATAAAATTTAAATTTATATAGCAATCATGGGAAATTTTATTCATTCTAAAAAGGGTCATGCAAAAATCTTGTTTTTTTATATGAATTTACCCTGTTCTAAGTTAAACTCTCCTATACAAACAAATAACCTACAATAAAAACTATAATATAGGGTTAAAAAATTATGATAAAAACAATGCTAATATATAATTAAAAAATATAGATAATTTTTATACTAATTATTTTACCAAGTTTATCCTTTCCAAAAATGCTGCCAAAATGTGGTTGTTTTGATATTGGTTTCAGCTCATTATAACCAAAAGCATATTTAACATAACCATCCCATGCAAATTTCATCATCTAATATAAAAGTATAAAGCTATGAATATAAATATATTTAAAAATAATAAAAACATTGTCACAAATTTTACTTGTTTCACTTTATTCCTTTTGTGAATAATGTCAGAACTGGATGAATCGGAATCTTGTTCGGATATATATTTATTACGGATATAAATTTGTGGCATGGATTCCTTTTTTGCAATTGTATAAATAGGTATACCTTTTTTAAGATCTAAGGATTCAATATATAAATTTGAATTTGTAAATTTTGGCATGTTTCCTGGAATTTTAAAAGGTGGTACGAACTTTGGGTTATCATAAATATCTTCGGGTATAGAATAATTATTTGAAATAAACAATATTGGACTTTTTTTAGTTGTTAATTCAGGTAAAGAAAAAAATGTTAATAGACATATAAATAAAAAAAGTAATATAAAATATATTAAAAATTTTTTTGGTCTGATAGTTTTATTTAATGAGAGAGGAATCCCATTTATATATATCATATTTCTATACATAAAGCTAGCTCTAACTACATTGTTTTGTTTTATATTTCATTGCTACGTTTAAAAATAAAATTTATCAAAAGCCGAAACAAAATGGGAAAATATCATGTGATCTTGATTTAAAATTTTAAAGACCTAAGCAAAAAATTAGTCAGACTGTTATTTCCCCAAAGTGATACCACAATCATATTTAAGAATTTCAATTTTGTTTAGTAGCAATCCTTGGCTTTTATTAAATATTTAATAATTGCCTTAAAACTCTTAATTTGTATTTTTTTTTCTTCTGGGATATAAAAGCAGGTATTTTAACCTCTGCAGATCTTTGATATAGATTAAATCGCTTAATGAAATTTATTAGTGCTTCACAATAATATGAAGGATAACAGAATATCATTTTAAATATCCGATTTTTTTCTAAATGTTTATTATAGGAATTAATAAATTAAAATATTTGTTATTGAATAGTAATATATTTTAAATTATATTGCATACATTCATTATATATTTATTTGGTTAGGAATTCAAATTCAACTTGTATTACTTTTTATGAATTCAAATTTATCTTTTCAATTCAACTTTTTATTTTTGTAATTCAACTTATATTACTTATTATTTTTCGTAACCTTACTTTTTGTTTTTATATATATTCTAATTTATATTTATAGAAAATATATATATACCTTAAGAAAAGAGAATGAAGTTAGTTAATAAAATAATATTTTTACTGACTCGCATCTCGCGCCATATCGTTTGAATCCTTATTCTTTTCACTAAATTTTATATATTGCCCTTTTCTCATATATTTTAAATTCTTTTATTAAAATTAAGGCAGATGGTAGATTTAGTTTTTAACCAATTGCAATGGAAGTTTTTAAAACTTGATTTATATATATTATAAAATATTTTTTTCTCAAATATTATATTTAATATTAAAACAAATAAATTTCCTCTTTTTAAAATATTTACATATTACATGTCGGGTAGAAATATGACAAAAACATTATATATTGTTTAGGAAATTTCTAAAATGATTGACAGAAAATAAATTTCTAAAGAAGTGAATAAAAAAAGGTAACTAAAATTAAAATTAAACAAAATCTTAAGCAAAATGACAATTTTAAAAAACTAATAAATATTATCGACAATTATAAATAAATTTTATAAATAAATAAGTAAAGTATTTATTTTATTGAAAAGATATCATTTATAATTAATCCACCCATCATGCGAATTAGGTTATATTGAATTATATTTTAAAAATATCAAATCAGATAAGGCGATCAGGCGCATAGTCAGAAATTTTCTATGAGGGGGGGGG
The DNA here is from genome assembly GCF_954871325.1 of Gordionus sp. m RMFG-2023. NCBI lineage: Eukaryota > Metazoa > Nematomorpha > Gordioida > Chordodea > Parachordodidae > Gordionus > Gordionus sp. m RMFG-2023. The sequence continues at coordinate 39,713,983 of NC_088776.1, forward strand.
GGGTAATTTTTCTGAGGCATCACAAATTTATTAGAACTATTCATTGTATAAATTTATAAGAACTAATCATCAAATAAAATTTATTAGAATCAATCATATTTGGAAATATGGTTATTTCGAACACAAATATTATTTCAGAAAAATAAAATATTGAGAGAATATAACAAGTTAAAAAATATAATCGCTATATAAACCAGTATGTAAAACATAATAAAATATAAATTAAACATTTTACAATGATTTAAAAAGTTAATCAAAATATCGTTTACAAATGAAAATTTAATCTTCTTTGCAATTGCGCCAATTTTTTAATAATATGTTCTGTGTTTAGTCTATTTAATCGGATTTTAAGATATCATATCTTTGAGATACGTTTATAATGAAGAAAAGACCCTCTTATTTGTGCTTGTAATAATTGGTATCATTATCCAAAATATACAGAAATTCAAATACATTTGCAAAAACTCATAAAAAATATTTTAAAGTATGTAATGCTTCGTGTATCTTGGAGGATTATATACTAAAATTAATCTTTCTTTCCATTTAAATTCTGGATATAATTGGCATTCAGATACATATATATCCTATGAATAAAATTTAGCTAGATATTTAATTTTTCAGTATCAAGATTTGATATATTCTCAGATCAGAGGAAGTAAAAGATAGAGGTAAAGATAAATCACAAATCGTTCATTGATTTGAGTCAAAATTAAATCCAAAAGTGAAAATCCTTAATTGCATCCATATTAATACAAACAATAATTTGTTATGTCGAGTGTAATCTCAAAAACTTATAATTTCGCCTTCACCTCAATAATCACATAAATCTCGAGAAATTTATGGTCGATATTATCTCTTGGTTTTCTAAGTTGTAATATAATAATAATATTCTCATTTCTTCATCCAAATCCATTTTACGGAAAAATATTACATTAATTGTTGTGTAATAAATAATTTATTAATACATTCCAATGAAAAAAAATCGGCAGACATAATAATAATAAAGTATCAGTTTCAGATGAAATATCTGTTTCAGGTGATTCTAATATCTCTCCAAGGGCATATAAATAAGCACCTCGAGATTCAAAATATCCTGTAACAGCTTTATGGCAGGGTTCCATCTTGTCGCTTATAGCACAAATCTCAGAAATAATTGTATGTAGCAAATTCTGTTTATTTGGATACCTGAACATTTTATACACTCTAAAGATTTTATAATAATTATTATTAGTAGAGATAAAAAATAAAATTTTATAATATCCACTAGTACTTAAGGTATAAAAAGTGTAAGCAAATAAATTTTAGATTTTTGGAGATAAAATAAGGAATAAATTAATTTTATTAATATGTACAGTTAAAACGTCTAAAAATGGTACAATTATGCAATTACATAATTTGCTGGATTTTAGAAAACTTTGGGAAAAATATTATTTTAAATTGGTTTTTAAAAATTGGGTAAGTTTTTATAGATTTTTAATACCATTTATTTGTAAAAATGGAAGGATAAAAATTATTCTTAACTTCAGGGTTCCATGCTTGGGTTCAGCGTCTACATGACAGGATTTTCACTGGATGCAAACACCCTTCAAAAACCTTTGCCTACCCCCCTAAAAAATTATCTAAAGGATTTATTTTTTAGATAATGATTTCAATTAAATCCTCCATTATTTACAATGAATTTATTATTATAATTTTATGAGCTTGCTGAAATATCTAAACCTTTTAAATGTAATTTAAAAGGATAGCAGAAAGTTTTATTTGGAAAACAATATGTATAATTGTTTGCAATATATAGATTTAATATATGAATTGTATTATAATAGTTCTATAATAAAAGTATTAATTTTTACAGCAATAAATTTTGTACTATTTCATCTCAAAATTCAATAGATAATGCCCCAAGAAATTTATCCTACCCCCATTAAAGCCGCCTACCTCTACCCCCCTCTCAAAAAATAGGATGCAAACTTTTCCTACCCCTCCCGCTCATGTAGACGCTGCTTGGGTTCATATTCGTGATTTTTTCAGTTAGTGATAGGGAATTTTGCTTGTAGTTTGTGCTCCGCGCAGTATCTATATGAGATAGAGGGATAAAAGCCATATGCCTCCGTTTTTTAAGGGGAATAGGGGGTAGGCATCTGATGGGGCAACTATTTACAAATTAAAAAAATATATAATAAAAAAAAATACTAATTTATTAATAAAATTTTTTTGATTTAGTGTAATCATTCACTCTCAGATAATATTTTCGTAGTTTAAATTTATAAACCCTCGTGGCTAACTTTTAAAATATGTTAGTAGCAATTAGAGGATCATAATAAACATATTTATTTGTTTTTCCTTGTCTAAATCATAAGAAGAGTTTTAATTAGAATTTTCTTGGGTGGTTATATCGTTGTTCATTATAAGATTTATTAAAATTGATATTATGAGGTTCTTATAGTAAATGGGTAGAGAAATATCGCGGGAGAATGGCACGAATTTTTTTTTACGAGGGTAGGAGACTATTTTCTGTAATGTATAAGCTGGTTCCCAGTTTATACCATGATGCTAATAGAGGTTTGCGAAATCTAATAGCCACATAATTTTGGTTTCGCTTCAACAATCGCATATATATATCATGAAATATTTCATCAATATTATTTCTTACTTTTCTATGTTGCCATAATAATATCCGCGGTTCTTATGATTTCTACAAATCAATATCATTTACTTGAAAAATATTTTATAAGATAGTTGTGTAACCTAATTATTTATATTTATATGTTAATACACAAAAAAAGTGTTTCAGATAATTAATCTGATTCAGGACATTCAGATATTTCTTTAAGGATACTCAAAGTAGGCTATTTAAATTAAATTAGAATATAACTTATTTGAATATAGGTACTTTACGATTCATGGAAATCTTACATAATTCTTTAAAAATATTTTATAAATAATTTGCGCCTCCCTATTTTTAAAAAAATTAAAAAAAATTTATTAAGGGGGGGGGGGCAAAGTAGGTAAGGTTTTGTATTATGATGTTTCATAGATAATAAAGAATACATGCTGGTATATTTTTTCCAAGCGTGGGAATTTATTTTTTATTAGGAAAAAATTATACCCATTTCTCCAATACTTTTAAACCATTTATTTTTGAGTATTCTGGATAGAGTATAACAATATCAAACTAGCAACTGCTGGATACGCATCTTAGAATATTAAAATAATATAATGCACATAAGGAAGTTAGAAAAATAATCAAATTAAGAATATTTTTATTTTTTGCATATCATCAGTAATATTTTAATGTTTCTTAGCCATTTTATTCAATTGTTCATAAGACCATTTTAAAAAATATAAGGTCTATTTTTTCAACAAATAAAGACGTATAAATTTATTTTTTAAACACCAAAAATTAATTTAAAAAATATAAAGACTTTTTTTAAATAGCTACAGTTTAGAAATCACATTACTATATTTATATAATTCGAGAGGTTTTGTTAGATATGGAAAATTATAATAAATAAAGCAATTTTTTTGCGGGATAACAGAATCTGTAATATAATATTGTTAATCAGTGGCGTGCCAGGATTTTCTCATGGAAGGGGTGGGGGGTTGGGGGATTAAAAAAATTTTTGGAGGGCTTCGCTCCCCCAAACCTCTCATTTTTATGAACACTCTATTGCTTATATCTAGGCTATGTTAAAATTATTATAAATATTTGCATATAACAAAATTTTAGAGTTTTCTTTATAGATTTCATTTATTATTTAAAAATATTTTAACATAAATAACATTCCTTTATTTAATCATGTATTTATTTTTATTATTTAAAATAAATTTCAAAATGTACATATTTTATACAGATTATAATAGTAAAAATTTTATTGTATAAAAATTATATTTAAAAAAAAATTTAACAATTATATAAAATATAAGTAATTCATGCAAATAATAATATTTAAAAAAATATGACGATATTATCAAAATATAAATAATACACAACTTTGATTAAAAATAGTATTAATTACATAAATTTTATTAGTTAATACATGATTATAAATATTATATACTGAAACTAATATAATCATATTTCAATTTTTTGATTTGAATTTACAAAGAGAGGTCTACTTTTCTCTGAGATTTCGCTAATTCATCTAGAATTTTATCTAGAATAATCTTCTTATAAATATTTAATACAGCTAATTCATAAATGTTTTTCACCGGTGATATTTCTTATTTTAACCTTTTTAAAGTTGAAAAAAGACCTTTTAATAGTACAAGAACTAATTGATAAGTTAGCTAAAATAATTAATATTTAAATATTAGGCAAGGAATCTAAAGTGCAATTACACATGGAAGGGGCCTGCAGAGCATTTTTTGGTCTCAAAGAATACTCTATTCTGTCAAGATTTTTATACCAAATTCCGACATCACAAATTAATTTATCATATGAGCCTACTGAATCATCAGCTTAAAAAGCTGAGATTTTCTTAATATTCTCTCGTTTCAAGTATAATCGACAGTTTAGACTCAACCGGCAAAGGAAAATAAAATCTTTTTAAGATTGACTAATAAATCTTTCCTTTAATTGAAATAAAAATGTATCAATAGGAGGAATAAAAATGTTTATTTTATAAAAATCCCCAATCGTAGAAGCATTAATATTTGAGAGATTGGATTGTCTAGAAACTACTCTAGGTTTAAAAATTTCAATCCCAAACATATTAGCAATCTCCTTTACTTTCTCATATATTTTATGAAATTTTTCATCCGCATTCTCTGGTATTTATTAATATTTCAAATTATCCTTTGCTCTATTTATAACCTCCCTTAAATCCAAATCAATTTTTAGTAGCATTTTGCTAAAATCATATGTATAATTAAATAAAAAATAAACACATTGAATATATATTAAAAATTGTGGCTTAATAATAGTCTGCAAATGATTCTCAGCATCTATTGAATCTTTTTCCTTGCTTGGTATATAAAATTTCAGAGCTGCATGTAAATACAACGTCATATATTTTATTGTAGATATAGATCAATATAACATTAAAGAATAGATTTATTGAATAAAAAAATTCACTTTGCCAAAAAGTGGATATAGAACATTAAAATGTGACCCTACAATAATGAAACATTGTAAATTATCAGAGACCTGTAGGCCCGGCCCGAGTACATGGACCGGGCTGTATTTTAATTTTTTAGTTATACACGGGCCGGGAGGAGCCTAAATTTTTTTTTATAATACACAGGCAGGGCCTAAAATTAAAAAAAATACCCTGGCCGGGCCACCGTATGTTTTTTTTTAAATCGCCATTATTAGCTATAAAAATCAAGAATAAATGTAATATATTTAAAAAATCCGGACCGGGCCTGTCCTGAAAATATAAAACACGGGTGGAAAATTATTTTAAAAGAAATCCAGGATGGGCAAATGGTATCCTTGTAAATTATAATAAAGATGAAATATAAAAAAATAAAATTAAAAATATTTAATGAGTAAATTAAAAATTAATTTTCGTTGGTTCTTTTATTGTGGGACCTCTAATAATAAACTTATTATGGAGGACATAAATTTCTTTCATCTAGGGTAAAAATTTTGGAGGAAATTTTAATGCATTTGATGGATTGTTTAAATCAGTCTTTAACAGGGGTCACAAAAAGACTTAAGTGCCATTTGGATATGGATTTATATATTTTAAACAAATTAATTGTATAATTAACTTTTTTTTCTTCTCATTTTGGATAAGATTACCTTTTTTCCTAAATGTGGAGAATTTTAAAAAGTTAACACTCGTTAAGTTGAAACAGCTAGCAATATCACTGTATTTTTTGTAATCTCTAGATTAATAACTCCATCGAATAAGAAAGAAAAGTATGATGACCCGTCTTTCTTGAAGGGCAAAATAAAAAATACATAACTAAGAGTACCAGAGCTCCCGTTAGTCAGCATTGCTGAGTCAGTCAAAAATGACGGGGAATGAGAATTTTCTCCTTACTCTTATGATAGTTTTTACCTGTTATTTGGAAATAATATCCAATTTTTATTCTTTATAACCCCTTCCCACCTTCAGGTCAGGTCCAATCTATTAAAACTGAGTTTAAATGCTATGTTTTGAGTCAAAATATATTTAAAGCTTTTACTTGATACCCATATCAATATTATTTGTTAAAATATAACTGATCACCTATGCCTATTATTTAATATATTTGGTAGTTGAGAACTGGAGTAAAATATTTTAAAAAATCATAATGAATTTAAAAATACAATCAAAATCAGATTTTATGGGCCTTAGTTTATTTATTTTACGTCAATGTCTGATTCATAGTTAATAATAAAAAAATTCCCAAGTGTCCAAGCTGATAATAATTTGAAAAATTTTCCCCAAGCGTAGCCCAATATAATTTATAAAAATATTTCTCAAGCCCAGCCGGACCCAATAATTTGAAAAAATATTTTTCAAACCTGGCCAACCGATAATAATTTTGAATTTTTTTTCAGTTTCCAATAAAAAAATATTTTCCAAGCCCAGCCCTACCCATTATAATTTAAAATTTTTTTTATCAAACCTGGCCAATCGATAATAATTTTGAAATTGTTTTCCCAAGCCTGGAGCTTCCAATAAAAAAAATAAATATTGTTATAATTAAATTACTTTATCATAATAGTTTTATATATAAGAATTGTATTACAAAATTTAATATAGAAGGGGGGTGACTGGAAAGAACGTTTGTTGATCGAACGTTAAGTAAGTGGTTCGAATCTCGTTGATGCATGAAAAAATTTTAAATAAAGTTTTCTTTATTTTAAAAAAAAATTTCACATTAGAGGTATATGGTCTCCTTCCGTTATTTAATATTAAGATGATAAGAAAGTTGATACCAAAAATAAAAATTAACATTAAGGTTATAAGAAAACGTTCATTTCTTGATTAAGGCGATCATATTAGATAATATATTATAATTATGATAAATTATTTTTATGGCGATACTAATTATAATAAATTTAAAAAAAATGATGTTTCTGTTATTTTAACGATTTTAATAAGTCATTATTTTTCTGGTCTCCGAACCCTGATTTTTCACTGAACCCAAACCTAAACTCATTTTTTTAGAATGAGGGTTCTCGTACCTGGAAAAATTAGACCCGATGCAGATCACTGCTAGTTACATACACTCTTAAATGGTAAAAGATGTTAGAAGACACATTGAGATTTGAACCAAGAACTTTAGGACAGCAAACAAGATGCTAACCCATCAGAACTACAAGCCTTATTATAAAAAAATGTAATTTAAATTATATTAAAAAAAGGAATATAAGGAATAGGTTTATATTATGTATGGCTTTTATAAAAGATTATGAAATGTTTATTTTTATATAAATATTGAATAAAATACATTCGGATTAATGTATTATTCTATATTATTACTTTAGTTTAATTGTTTTTCATTTTAATTTATCATTTCTTAGGATAAGTGTCAAGGTCTCAGCACATTCTTTATGCTTACAACAAAGCAGGTCTTTCAAATCGGTAATCATTTATCTTTATTCGTTTACAATTTTAACCAAATAAGTTTAAAACATTTTTATAAAACACAAATCTAGCATTTTTGCTGATAGATGTAGATAGATTATTTATAATCATAAACATAAAAGGTATAACCATATGAGAGCGTATTGAGATTTGCAAAGTTTATTCAAACTAGTGATTTGAAATTTAATATGAAACCTATATGCTTAATCGTCCCAGTTAGGATACAGAATAACATAATTTTTAATAAAAAATAAACTTTACTCGATAGTTACTATTATTTACTAACCTTAATAACAGTAGTAAAAAATTATATATTTACAATATAATTCGACTAAAAAAATATAGAATAATATATTTTTATTTATAATATCGCATACTGCTTGTGACAAAATTGTTTTATTTTTGGTTATGATAAAAATAAAATAAATAATTATATTTTAAAATTTAACCATTAAAAAATCGATTACATTGAGATTCATTTGTATAAAATCAAGGGGGATTCCTCGGGTATTCAAAATTCAGTTATAATAAATTGGCGAAATTCTATTTAATATTAATAAATAAATCACATAAAACAAGCTTACCATCGCGTATTATAGTTGCTCACCAAATAAATAATTGTGTAAAGATCGTGTAATGAAATCTTTAAAATTAATGATTAAATAAATAAAAAATATAATAACTATTATTATTGTATGTAATTATATGAAATAATTTTAAAAAAATTGTCTAATAATTATGTATATTTTTATATTAAATAATAACGGGAAAACATTACTAATAGATGTAGTATTAAGGTTTAGGGGGAGACTAATTGCGGAGGGTCTAGGTGATAATTCGTAAAAAAAAATAACCCTAATAATTATATTATAATTGATTGGTAAAAAATGTAAAATTTTCTATTAATAAAGATTGCGTGATAATACATATTATTTGTAATGAACTATTTTGTGTTTAAATGCATATTTAGAATATATTTTTTCCACGTTCATTAAGGCCCGAACTTGACTTTATAATCAACCTGAAATTCATAACAAACTTTGGCGTCTTTGTTTAGCTATAAAATAAATTTAATCAAAAGTATATAAATTATATTATACATAAGAGGTTTGTACGATGTATCGGCAGGTAATAACTAGGATATCAGAGGTAGCGCTGGAATAAAGCCCGGGTTAAATAAGAAATTTTTTTAGAGGTTTGTGGAAATAGTTTACATGGTTACCCGAGGCATCATTTATTACACTATTCTAATCATAGATTTTTTAATCTTTCGAAGTTTGTATCAATACCCAGGGATGTATAGCTAAAATAGCAAACAAATCCAAGCAACGATTATAATACCACTAACAATCTAGAACAAGAATTTCATATTTTCCTCGACCAACATATTATACCACAACAGGATGCATTAACATTATGGAAATTCATAGACTATCTAATTTAGCTAAGAAAATACTTTGTATACCTGCAACCAGTACACCTAGCGAAATGATTTTTCTATCGCTAAATTAATACTCAATGCTAAAAGAACTTCTTTATGCCCCACCAATCACCACGACAATTATAATTTAACTAAATTTGATTTCTAATTTACGTAATTATCTTACTTTATTTTTATTTGCAATCCAATTTATATATAAATTTGTTTATATAAAATCGATAGAATATAAAAATCTAGAGCAAGAATTTCATATTTTCCTCGGCCAACATATTATACCATAACAGGATGCATTAATTTTCTGGAAATTTCTAGAATATCTAATTAGGCTAAGAAAATACTTTGTATATCTGTAACCAGTACACCAAAATAATTTTTCCATCGCTGGATTAATACTCAAAGCTAAAAGAACTTATGCCCCACCAATCACCACGGCAATTATAACTAAATTTGATTTCTAATTTACGTATATATCTTACTTTATGTTTGTTTGCATTCCAATTTATATATAAATTTGTTTATATAAAAATCGATAGAATATTAAAGAATTTATGCGCGACCCTAAGTAAAAAGTCAATTCCTTAGTCTATTTTGAAAAATGAGAAGTACTTAAATTTATTTAAGAGTGGGACAGAAAATGAGTTGAAAACTAAACTATATTAACAATCTTGGAACTAAGAGTGAGCAAATAAATTATAAAAAATGTAATACAATGAATAATAAATATAATTTATTTTTTAAAACACTGTCGCCAATTCATTAGGCGGCGGCTAATAAGACGCGCCGATGAACGTCGCCATCGATTGACTTAGGCGCATAGATTTAATCTATACTGGTCAAAGAAAAGAGGTCCTTATAGGACTTATATACCTATAAAATAATAAATTCAATTCAATATACCGTTGATTGGCCTAAATCCAGGATCCTTCATAAGCTTAATGTTGGGAACCGTAAATATGGACGTGGCTTAAAACAAATATATATACTTTATTATGTGTATTGATTGATGGAAAAGAATCTAAGCACTATTTATAAATAATCATGGTAAATCTGGTTTTCAATAACGTCTAAACTATTGCTAACTGTGTATCTGGAAGAAATTGTTAAGTAAAGTTAATTTAATCTTTGATCCTTTTTAAAGAAATTTCAAATTATTTTCTTCTCCCTTATTTACTTCTTTTTCTTAAGAGGTCAAAAACACTTTTGAGGTTTTTTTTGTTTAGGCAAAAATAAATTATAATAATTTTTAAAGCTAAATTTCTTGACCTTTTATACATGACAAAGTCAATACAATTATCATAAATAATCGAAATCCTGTAATATAAATAAAAATAACAAAATAATCTTCACATCGAAGAAAGCGTGAATCACAATGAGTCTCAAAATTAAGCCAATTTAAAATCTGAAAACAAAATAACTACGCAATTGTACCAAAAAAAGCTGACTATAGCAACTCCACCCTTCCGAATCCTAGGCGGCTCGATGGAGAGGGGCACTATGCTGATACAGCTCATCCAGCTTGCAGGCATCCACCCTACACTCCTTGTCTGAAGACCTGACGAGCCTGAGCCTTGGTCTCTTGTAGTCAATGCGGCTGTGCTCCCAATGATACCCCGACATTTGCGGCCCAATCCAGCTATCCATTCCCCCCACCGCTAACCGTCTTCTAGGCTGCCACACCTGCAAACAATCCCTTTTGAAATGCCTTTCTCCTTCACAGAAAGCACAGAGAAAAATAATTTTGAAAAATTTGTAAGGTAGTTTAGGGAAATAAAGAAAAATTGCTGTTAGTGAGAAGGAAAGAAACAGATGGCTTGTCTGTAGAGTAAATCAGGGAATGCACGGGTTATGGTTTAAAGATATGTAGACTTAGGTACGCATTGGGTGAGGACCACGATATCATCAGCAGTGATATGAAGCCCCTTGCTAGTGAGTTTAGGTTGCTCGCACAGGGTATGGATACGCGCCCGCCTCGAGCTAGGAATGTGGAGATGGTAGACATGAGCAGAAAAAAGATTATAGGACTGGTGCGGGAACGGGGTGGTGCGTTTTCGCTGTGAAGAAGGGCATTTGAGAGAAATGGATGGCCGTTGGAAGCTCCTCCGCACAAGGGGTTGAGGCTCCGGCTGACCTGAATTCCCAAGAGCTGGATAACCTGTTTCAGCATTAGTGAGCAGTGGTCCCCTTCCCATTGAGCAGCTTGGGAATCGATGTGGAGATGTTGTAGTTAGCGTTTTTTTACGCACAATATTTATTTATAGTTTGTAATAATTACTTAGTATTTTGTTTTCAGATTTTTTTTATTATTTGAGCCGCAGTTTCTTCAATAAAAATGCCTAAAACGTGCCTAGACCCACAAAAAATCGGTCCGATCAGATAAAAAATATGGTCATCCCTAATTAATATTATATTAATCTATATATTAAAAAATCATATTTACAAAAATCCTAAATATATGGTTTTTTATTTAATAAAAATTGAATCATGTCATATTTTAATTAAGAATAAAATGTTCTTAATATGATTTTATAAAAATATTTCTCTCACTATCGGGTAAGTGATGAACCCTTTCTGGTAAGGATTTAAAGAACTCGTGCCTAAGAGCTATCTTAGCTGATATCCTCAGCTTTGGGTCATATTCTAGTAAACGAGAGAGCAGGTCTATACCCGATTTGTCTAGCCGGGGAGCCAACAATCTAAGATTATCAAAGTATAGGTTCTCGCCTATATTTTTATTGTAGATGTGATGATTTTGATTGGTTTTATGACATAAAATATTATTTTTGTCATAAGTATTGTTAGCGGGAGGACCCAGTGTTTGCCATATGACTTTGAGTTGGTCTTCGACAGTGGAACCGGGGAAGAGAGGTTTACCGCATGCCATTTCATAGAATATACAACCAACTCCCCTATTGTATATTATTTTAAAAGATTTAGTATCGTAAAATTTAGGGTATCTTAAAATAGACGATTAGTGTCAAAGTAATTTAAAAAATTCAGTCAAATAGAGATAAACTCATAAACGTGGCTATAAACTTTTGAACAAAAAATCTTTGAAGATCACAAAATTAAAGATTCTTTATGCACAAAAATCACAAAGGATTTACTTATAAAAGAATTTTTTACAAAAAACATTTAGAATTTTAGGTAAAATTTAATCAAAATCCTGCTTGATTATTCTCAATATTATTTGGCTAAAATTGTGGTTTAGCGGTTATTAAATAATAAACTAAATCAAGGTTTTTAAAAAACATTACTACTAAGGAGAAGATAATTAAAAATAAATTTATCAAATAAAATGCAATTTATACCACATATCGATGGGTGTCGAATATTCAGTCGAGCCTAATAAGACTTCAGGGGGCCTATACCATAAAGTTACAACTTCATTGGAAAAGGTTTTCGTGGGAACTGATTTTGCTCGAGCTAAACCTGTTATAATAAAATGGGAAAAGATTTATTTAAACGACTACTCGATTTTTATAGGGTTCTATATCAACTTTCTGTCGAAATTGTGATAGAGTGGGCCAGGCCTTGTGGATCTCTAGTTCAAAATGCTGAATTTTAGATTAATTTGTTATATTATTCTAAAAAGGACTTTAATGTAATGAAAACTTATCAATATAGTGTAAGAAAACTATAAAAACATGTACTCTATGATTTTATAAAATTAATATATAAGTTAATTTATTCAAATTAATATAAAAACTAACTATTGAATAATTATTCATTCGTATTCATTACTAATTGATTGGTTTTTAAAACAGGCCTACTTAGATCTATATCCGAATTCTGGCTCATTTTAACTCTAACTTTGCTCTTTATCTGCTTAGCAATATTAAATCTTATTTTATACTCTATCCCCAATCCCCATTCTCCTATAATCTTTGACCACTCTAAATTCTCTTTTTACCAATAAGATAGATAGACATTTATAACATGAGGAAAAGAGAAAAATGGATACAAATTATTAGACTGAGCTAAGGTTAATAAAAGTGACATTGATTTTTCAAAAATTTTTTTTTTTATTACCAAAATCAGCCAATTTTAATTCACCGACTTTGTTGATGAGCAAATTTTGTGGTTTGAGATCTCTATGCAATATTTGTTTCCTGTGACAAAATTCCAGACCACGGAATAATTGGAACAAAAATAACTTTGATAAATAAATGTTAATTAAAAAAAATATATTATAAAAAAGTTAATCGTTATACCAAATATTATAAGCTTTAATGTTTATGGTTCTATAATTATTTATTATAATAAAAAAATAAATTAAGCACAATTAAGACATATGATAATATTCCAATCTAATAATATTCAAACGAACGGTTAAATATATTTTAGATCAGTAATGTCACCATGGAGAGGGAAAAGCATGCCTAAGCACATCTAAAATACTCGCTACTTGCTAAGTGTTTTTTAAGGGGTAATAGCTGACCTAAATTATAAGAGCTATAATGCCCTTGTTCTAAATTCCTGTCCCTTACCACGATTTTCTAATTATAATTTTTATTATATATATATATATATGCGATGCCATACTTTGACGTTATGGAAATGTAGTATGTTATCACAATCTTCCATGTATTGTTTCAAATCGCGTTCCTTATTATTTTTATATTAATAATATTTTAGATATAGAAAATTAACATATATATTTGTACATATATAAATTCCTTAGTTTAGCTTTAATTCCGAGGCCCATAAATATCATAATATTAGTGGTTCTCGGTCATCGACCGTCTTCAAATTTCGGATCCCGCAAGAAAAGCGGGTCAAAATAGTGCATACTTGCATATCTTATTAAAAATAATATTGATTACCAAATATTCGAAGACTAAGGTGAGTGATGTCTTGGTGTGGACTATATCGTGTAGAGTCACTATATTCGCGTGCTTAAGATTTTTTAGCAGGGAAACTTATCAAGATAAATAAATAAATTAAAAAGTGCTATGCAATTTTTTAAATAATATACTGTCATTTAATAAGAAATGGAAATAAAAACCCCCGGGGAAAAATTTTCTACTTAATTTTAAAGCTTGTCCAATTTTATTTCGACAAAAAAAAAGTATTTTGGTTGAAAAAAATGCCAACAGATTAATTGAAATGGAATTTGCGTTCTAGGAAAAACATATATTATTAAATGTATTATAGGAAGCAAAAAATATTATAAGATCTTTAATCCCCTCCTTTAACACCAAAAAATGTTATATAAGAAAATTATTTAAATTTACATAAAGAAATTAAATAACCTTCTCTTATGGCTGTACAAGGAGCACCTTCCTCGTACTCCAGTCTTATTTCCTTGAGGGCCACGAAGCTATCAGTTAGCCTGGATCGACCCCTATAAACTGTGGCATAAGTACCCTAATCAATATAAAAAAATATGAATATTTAGCTTGAACTCTTTAATAAATAGGAACTAGGGGAGTCCAGGGCTAGTCGGGGCAAGGGGCTTGTCGGTTCAAAGGATTTTATTTTATAACTAGTAAAGATTAAAATTTGAAATTTAGTTCTAAAATAGAATTCAATAATATTCATAATTGGGGATGAAAATAATTTATAATATTTGGCTATTTAAATTTTTATCCGTTATGACATGTTTTTGATGTAAAAATTACAATATTTTCACTTAATATTATTAGGTTGTATTAAAAAATTAAAAGTTTAAACATGACAAAATGAACATTATATGAAAGTTAAATATCTATTTTAATATTCGGGAAAGTTTCAGATTGATATATAATGTTTAAATATATGTTAAGATCAAATTAGTAATATTACCACCATTGAGGTTAGTAGAATCGTGGCTAGTCGGAGCAATCAGTCAATTTTTATTATATTATTATGGTACCCAAATATATATGTGCAAAATTCAAAATAGTAAAATTTTTACTAAAAAAAGATTATGAAGATACTAAAAAACTGTATGAAAATGATATCTCATTAAGAAAAATACCATTTATTACAGGTTAAAATATAATATTTTATAAATGTAATATATTAAATAATAATTATTATATAAATTTATTAATGTGATTGACTTTTCATAATACATTTCAATTTTAATATAATATCAGACCTAAATAAATATCTTGCAAACTAAAATCTTCATATACATATTGTGATAATGTATAATATATTGTCACAGATATTATATATATTGCATATATAAATTTTAGCCTAATAATAAGGTAAATTATTTAAATTAATATCTAGCAAATAAATATAATATATACTTTAATTGACAATATAATATGATTCAAATTAATTAGATATAAACATTTTAGCCTGATAATAATATCTATTTAAAATGAATTATATTATATCTAACAAATAAATATTTATATATATATCTATTTTAATTGACAATATAATATGATTCAAATTAATTCATTTTATTGGACATGAACATTTTAGTTATCAGATTATATTTAGCCTGATAATAAAATCAAATTATGTTATATATTTAAATATAGAATTAGATAAATTTTGAGTAAATTTATTAGTAATAAATATAAACATTAATAAAAGATGTGTGTATAGGATTATAAAAGTTTTCATAATTTTGAAGATTGGTTTCAATGTAGAGTGGTTCTCTGTCAAAAAAAATTGTTATTTTATTTGTTATAATTGTAAATAGAATATTATATAAATAAAGTATCATAGTTATATATTAAAATCTGGGAAAATTTTTTTTTGTCCCATATGAAGCCTAATAAACCACTTGATTCGACTAGCCCCATCGATGATCCGACTAACCATGGGTTCGAGGCTACTAGGTTCAAAAAATGACTTTTACTAAACCTTTCTAGAAAAATAATTATTAAATATTTAAAAAATATAACAGTATATATTTAGAGGTAGATGTTTAAGGTATCTATTTGTATTTTGTAAGTTCTTATGTGGTCATTATTTTCGGAGCTATGATGATTTTGACAAAAATTGCGCCGACTAGCCCTGGTCTCCCCTACTCAATATTTCTAAACAATTTCTTCGCTTTGATCCCAAATGGATATGAGCGGGAAAAAAACACTTAGCTCTAATAATCTCGAATTATAAAAAACTTTATATAATGTAAGGTAAATTATTTTATTTGTATAATTATAGATAATAAAAAGTGTTAATGTTCTGTTATTAAATAAATCCTCTTAAAATAGATTTTGTGATCCACCCTTATCTATCTTATCTCCAAACTCTTATAATTTTGCTATCCTTATAAAATTCATATTTATTCTATTCCCCACTCTAACATGTTTTTGGATAAGAACAGACTAGACAAAAAAAATTCATCGGAGGGGACGCCGGACTTAAAAAATTAGTTATACTGCTGGGCTCTAATCTATGATACTAACGAATAAAGCGAAATCCCTCATCAAAAAACTATATATCTATAATATATATAAAAGCCTTGTCACACTGTGACAATTATTTATAATATATATATTTAAAAAATCGTTAATTTTGATAAGTGACTTGCCAATCGGCAAGAGCGTTGCTTACAAATCTAATGGACTTCAATTCGAATCCCAGCAAAGATTTTTTTTTCTCAATCTGGCAAAATATTTTTTTCTTTCTTAATCTGGCAAAATTAATCAAAAAGATATGATTCAAAGTTTGTAGCTACTTTAAAAATCAAACTATTAAATAGGTATTCTTATACTTTTAATATTCTTTTAAAAAATATTCATCCAATAAAAATCACCATAGAATCATATCTTATCAAACATTCATTCATCTTCCATTACCATAAAACTATTACCATCTTATACAACATCATATATATACTAGAACTAACTGAAATATCTATGATATATATTATAAATTGTGACACTAATATTTTTTAATGCTATGATTTTTTTCTGAAAAACCATTTCATGGTCGTGAATTTTGAAAGTGTATGGCCTAATCGGTAAGAGCGTCCATTACAAATCTGATGGACTTAGGTTCAAATCTCGCCAATGATTTTTTTTCCTTAATCCAACTTGGTAGTTCAATCCTACAAGATGTTAACTAAATTCCCATTGGACCAAAAAATGTTGTCATTTGCAGACCTCTGGTGGTAAATGCATGGGAAAATAGTGGCAGATGCATATCATTTATAAATGGATTCTTTGGCAAAGGTAAAATCCATTATGATCTGCTGTTTCCGATGTCATCCTGATTAGAGGTCTGCAATGGGCAAGTTTTGGTGCACCTGCCTGCTCATTTATTTAAAAATTTTGTTTAACTTGCCTGCTCATTTATTTAAAAATTTTGTTTAACTTGCCTGTCCAATGTATAAAAATTATTATATTGGTTGATTTGGCTCTTTATGTATTATTTTAATGTTTTTTACTTAAACTTATAAATTATGTAATAAAAAAAATAACATCTAATAATATCTATCTATAATCTATAATAATAATATATATAAAAGCCGTGTCACAGTCACAATATCACTGTGTCACAATTTAAAATATATTTTAAAAATTCACGATTTTTTAAAAGCGTTGGTGGCCTAATTGGCAAGAGCGTCGCTCATAAATGTGAAGATCATGGGGTTCGAATCCCAGTAAAGATTTTTTTTTTACTTAATCTGGCAAAATTAATAAAATAGAAGATAAAATAATTAAGTATGACACATTCACATACGATTCAAAGTTTGTTGTTATTTTAAAATTCAAACTATTAAATAGGTATTCTTATATTTTTAAATTTTTCACAACGTAATAGCCAATAGTATTCTTATAGCATGATACCATATCAAACACTCATTCATCAAAGCATCCATTAAAATAATATCTAACATTACCATCTTATACATCATAAACATATATCTATCTATAATAAATATAAAAGCCGCGTCATAGTCACAGTGTCACAATTTATAATGTATATTTAAAAAATCGTCAACTTTGAAAAGCGTCTGTGGCCTATTCGGCTAGAGCGTCGCTTACGAATCTGGTGGCTTTGGGTTCGAATCCCAGCAATGCATTTTTTTTGTTAATCTAACTTTGTATACTTTTAAATTATATTAATTTCCTTATTTTTTTTAATTTTTATTATTTATGTACTCACTAAAAAAATTTATTTGCCAGATGAGGGTTTTGTATATTGTTATCATGGAAACAGATTTTGGATTTGGACTTAAGAATGAGTCTTTTAAAATTGGCTTCAAGAAATTGAAAACCAATTATTTTAGGAAGAGCATCACAGATTGTTCCATCATCAAGATGCCAAATAATTATATCCAAATCAAATTTAGATTTAAGATATTGGATGTGATAATGAATACCAAGGTAAAATAAACGCGGACGTGTGCTCCCTGCTGAATCCTTTCGTCAGAATCTATGACATGTGGGCTGAATAAAGGAGTTTTAATGTTACAGTATGTCTCTAGGAATTTTGAATAAACAGGAAATTTGGGATAAAAACAATTTATGAAATGTTCACAAAATTTGCTATTGAAAGCATTTTTAAATTCTACTTTGATAATAGCCTAGGAGGAGGAATTTGGAATACAAATGGCATGTGAAGTTATGCCTTCTCCCTTAACACCAAATACTAAATGATAAATATACTTAATAAGTTAAGACCCTGGGTTTTGACCCATGGCAATTATTTTTGCTAATAATCTTCTAAATAGCCCATTGCAATGGGGTGGATACCACCACAGTTTTGTGAGATAATCAGGTTTGCCCCCATGATTGATTCGAATCTATTATGGCAGGTCCTTTTTTAAAGATGAATTTAGGAAGGTTTAAAAAACATTTAAATGATTCTTTGAGAAGAATGTAGATTTTATAAGAAGTGAGAGAGCAAAAACCATTGCGTCTGGATGTGGAAAATTTCTTAAAAGAATTAATAAATATCAAAACTTAAAAATCATATTATTTCTATTCCATATTTTTCATAATATATTTGGTATTTTCTTTAAAAATTTATAGAAATCTTAGAAGGATAAATACGGATAATCTATTCCTCTCATTTGACTATTATTCTGATTCATCCATAATCAAATGAAGGTAAAATTTATTATTATCCATACGGAGAAAATTCTGATTACCCGTCATTCCTGACGGGTTATCAGCTAGTAATTCATAAATGAAATAAATAAAGGAATTAACATTACTTCGTTAATTCATTTTGTCTTATCTTTTCATAATGTGAATTTTAATCAAAATTTGGTGAGTCAGATATAACTTTCTATATACTTTTTTTTTTATAAAAAATAAATAAATCGGTTAATCATTGTTACTATTTTTTAAAAACTTGTTTGCCAATTTTAGATTAGTTAATTTAATAACATTCTACAGTTTATCAATTGCTTATTACAATTAAGCCAACTCGATTCTTGTTTGAGTCGAGGAGGGTATACATCTTATCCCTTAATTGTAAAATTATTCGAAATGAAATTATAACAAGCGACGAGGTAAAAATTGTTTAAAGACACTATAGAGTTCCCGTTTACATTCATTTTCCAGCCCCCGTTACCATTTGTATGGTTTATGGCCCCAGAATTCTAATCATACTTCTACTATTTTTTTCGGTTTCAACATTTTAGATCCCATTAAAATGGGTATAATATAATAAACTAATAACTATAGTTTAAAATTTTTTTATTTATTGCTTTTAATTCAGTAATCAAAGTGTTGAAAAGGTCTCCTGACTAAATCGAATTCGGTTTGATACAATGGATAGAATAGATGAATTTTGAATAACAAGTAACTAGGCCAATGATAATCGGATCTCGGTTAAATATATAGGTTCTGGATAGTTATTATAGATTCCGTATTTTTAGTACAATCAGTTTGCGTTGATTCTAGGCCCTATTCTATGACAGCCTAAAAAAATGTGCATTTTTTAGATATATTGCTAGTCCTGATTCAGGTAGACGCTAATATAGGCTGTTTGTGAACATTTGTTTAATGTTCTCCTTCGTTAGATCCTATGACTAAAAAATCGTAATTCAGAGTGATCGTGACAATTAGTACATATTTAGGGTACTTCAAGTTAAACGGACTTCCTATTGATTTTATGACAATCCCTATAATCTTACAAAAAACCATGGACATTGATATTGCAAGTCTATATAGAAATTAACCAAATTATTGAAGGTCAGATAATTAAAATAAATGTTGACCTCAAAAATGTAGAAAGTGTGAAAGATATAAAACAAATACCTATGTTATACCACCAAAGGTAATGGAATAGTAGAGCGAAGTAAGCAAAATTTAGCTTGATTATATATAAATGCCAGCGTTCAACTTATAGAACTTACAATTCACGACCAAAGAAAAAGTTCTTAGTACTTTCTTTCTTATAATTCTAAATCATACTTGAAATAAATTAAAATATTTTTGAATTTAAACCTCTCCGACTTTGTCCAATTTGGTGTAAGTATCACTACGACCGAACCCAATTTCGTAAAGAGAATCCCTCCTGTCCTTTCGACTTAATGGTCCGTTTAGGAGCGGTTGCGAAAAATTTCTAGTTAAAAAACTTTCTGGTATGTGTATATCAATAGGTAGCGAAAGTCTTTTGCTTATCTCCTCCTAATGACAAGATTTTTTTTTTACATATTTGTTATTAAAATATTTGAAATAAAAGTAAATAAATGGGCAAAATATATGCGCATTGTCATGTGACCATCATATTTACACTATTAAAATGAAGGTCGTGTATATACCTGTCTCGATCGGACTCGGGTAGACATTCTTTTTTGAATTCGGTTAGGCCCGCACATGGGTAAAAATTTAAATTACCAATTTTTTGAGCACTCATAATTTTCCCGCTTTTCTATGTGAATAAATAGATCGTTTAACTTTTTCGGATAGGTCCTTATTAACGTATCAGACATTTCAACCAAAAACATAGATCTCGTTATTTTAAATAATTGAAATTCAATGATTGCAACCACGTGCCAATTATTTAATTTTGCTATTAAAATAAATAAGTGATCCCTTAAAAATCAAACTAAATTAATCTTAAAAATTGCCTGCCAAATAAATTACAAATCAAAAAGATACATTTTAAAATATGGATTCCTTTCCAAATTATTTTTTTTACTAATTGATTATAAAAAGTTAGATTTGTTGAGCAAAACTTTCATAATATGAAAATATATTTTATAAATGAAGTTAAAGCATTAATTTATATTAATTAATTAATATATAAGAAATTTTACAGTTGTAAAAAAAATAATTCACAAGATATTATTTAAAAGAAATATTAAATAAAAATTGTCTTAGATTGTAAATAGTAGTGTTGTAAAACGAAGTTCGTTTTTTTTGAAAAAAGGTGATGAACGGCGTTCCTTTTTTTTGACGAACTTTGAACGTGAACGCGTTCCTTTTCTTTGATGAACACGTTCAATTTTACGTTCGTTCAATTTTAAAAACACTTTTTATTTTTATTTATTTGAAAAATTAATATTAATCCGCATTTTTTAACAAAAAAGTCTTAGATTTTTATTTATTTGAAAAATTAATATTTAATCCAATTTTTTAACAAAAAAGTCTTATATTTTTTAATCAGATGTTTTTACTTTTTCCTCTTTCATATTGCAATTAACGTACCATAACGTGCTACTGCTAGAGAAGATAAGATTAAAGTTTATTAATTTGAATATTTTATATTTTAATTTAATAGATTAACATTTGCATGGATATAAATATTTCATCATCAGATTCTGAAAAGCAAAATTCAATATTAGATGAATTAGAATTACCATGGCCCAAATATCAAAAATATTTCACTCTTTTAAAATCAATTCCGAGATATCCTTTTTTTTTGACGAGGAAGAAGAGGGCAGAGGATGATAACATAGCTCAATTTTTTGAAACAATGGATAAAACATTAAATGTTTTTAATAAATTCCCCCTTTTAAAAGAATTATTTATCAAGTATAACACCGCAATCCCTTCATCTGCCCCTGTTGAGCGAGTTTTTAGTATAGCTAACGCTGTATTAACTGACAAGCGTTCATGCCTATCAGATGAAAATTTTGAAAAGCAATTATTATTAAAAATTAATAAGAAAATTTTTTTATAAATTTATTTTTTTATCGCTCTATTATATTGTATTTATAATTATATTATCAAAATAAAACTATAATTTTTTATCATGGCTAATATATTGTGTTGAAAAATATAAGGCATTTATTTATATCAAATTAAATTTTAAAAAAAATTTATCATAAAATTTTGAACGTATGAACGCGTTCATGAACTTGAACGCGTTCCTTTTTTTGAATTTGAACGTGAACGTGTTCGATTTTTGTCAATGAACGTTGAACGCGAACGCGTTCGATTTTTTTAAAAATGTTTACAGCACTAATAAAAGATGGTAAATAACAAACCACAATGTAAGAAGGAATATTTGTTTGGATAAACATTTCTAAATTTTTTCAATCTATGAATTTAAGATTTAATTATAGATTATATATCGTGTGTCATTTTTTAAAATTTTCCTTTGTACCTCTGATAAAATCATTATTTTCATATTATTTGTTAATCTTGTAAGAGCCACATATAGTTGTCTATGGGCAAAGACGGGTTCAAGTAGGAGTACCCATCAAAGGTCTTTGACTTTTATTTTTTGTAATCTCAAAAAGGGGATTTATAAGAAACTAATGTCTTTTTAAAATAAACAACTAAGAGTCACTTAGTGCAAGATCTATTTTAAGGAGAAAAACTTGAAATCACTTATTAGTGCTTGTCAACACCTCAACAATAAAATTATCATGTAAATGTCATATGATTAAGCGGGTAACCATTATAAAGTCATTTGTTTGGGCTCTTGCGTAAAAGAATAACAATTGTAACGACCTGA
Organism: Gordionus sp. m RMFG-2023; assembly: GCF_954871325.1. Lineage (NCBI taxonomy): Eukaryota > Metazoa > Nematomorpha > Gordioida > Chordodea > Parachordodidae > Gordionus > Gordionus sp. m RMFG-2023. The sequence goes on from NC_088776.1 coordinate 39,736,765, forward strand.
GAAAATTCATTATATCTGATTATAGCTTTCAATGGAATCAGCATTATATTAATGCTTGAAAGCGCCTGAAATAATATTAATGATGTCGTTGTTAGGCGTAAATGCGATTTAGTTTGATGGTTAATATTATTTTGGTAGAGAGGCTATTTATATCAGCAATTTCGATAAAATTATCATAAAAACATTTTATTCTCGAATAATTTTCAGGCTAATAATGTGGAATTTTAACACTATTTAGGAAAAGATCAGCATAGTCAAGCGTTGTAATTACCTTGCACTAATAAAGTATGCATATTATCAATCAAATGTACTGTTTTAAAATAACTCCATAAATCTCAACTTATAATACACGACTATAATCTCGAATTTGAAGCCTTTAGTCACGTCTGTCTAAAATCACCACATAATAAAATCATATTTCCGCCTATGCAACAGCCCAAAGGACGTAATCATACATTTAAATTATAATTTTATCGATGATGAGATATTGACAGGCACTAAAAGGGGTTTCTAGTTTTTCTCTCTCTAAGATAGATCTAGCTCAGTAACTCTCAGTTGCCATACTTTAAGAGGAGGTTAGTTTACTATTCCCGTTTTTTGTGATTACAAAAAATGAAAAGACAAAGCTTTAGAGATGTAGGTTTTCCTGCTTGAGCCTGTCGTTACCCATGGGCAATTGTGGCCCTTACAAGATGTAAATATCAAAATATTATAAAATAATTATTTTGTCATCAGAGATAGGAAAATATTTAAAAAGATAAAACATTCACATATAATCTTCTATAATTGAAATATCAAATTCATTGATTGAAAAAATTTAGAAATATTAGTCCAAACAAATATCCCTTCCTACCTTGTGGTATGTGATTCACCATTATCCATGATTCCCCGTCATTTCTGATTTACCATCATAAAGTTATCAGGTGTTAGTGTGAAAATTAATTTACATGTTTTTTTATTTTTATTTTAATTCTTTTACCTTTATAGGGTCACATTATGTATATTAGGAAAAAATATTTATGAATCTGCACCTAATATTTCTAATATTTTTTTAATTATGATTGTATTGCTACAAGTATAATTAGAGTTTTATAATGTCTAAATAATATTTTTATTAAGGATATTTAAAAAATTTATAAAGTATGGAGAAGAAATATATACAAGATCTTTATTTTAATACTACATATGAAAATACAGGCTGATAACAAGTCAAAAATAACGGAGAATCATACATTTCTCTTTTATTTGCTGATGGGTTAATCATAATTCACCATTTATTTGATAATGGGTGAATCAAAAATTAGCCTATCTTATGAGGTGTGAATCATAAATTTCCCTTTATTTTGATTAGAGTTAATCCCGAAATTTTTCATTATTTTTATAAAATAAGTTGATGAAGTAAGTATATATATTTAGTACCTTCACCTTTAATATGAGCAAATAATTGGAACAATAAGTTGTAATACACTAAATTTTATTTGAGTTAATCCTGATTTATTTTTATAATAAACTACCATAAAAAATTTATTTTAATTTTTAACATTATGGTTTAAATTTAAGTAAGAATCCATATAATTATTTCAGTACCCTTATAATAAAATTATAATATAAATATTAATTAATCATAAAATTTTTTTAGTCAATACAATGTATTTAACAATAGTTTATTCATAAATTCCACAGAGAGATGTCTAATGTAGTGATGCAAAATCGCACCATTTGAGCTGATTATTAAAAAAAACTAACTCAATATTTTATACAGAAAAATATTTCCTATGCCTCGAGATTTTTCTAATAGATATCCAAATCTCTATGCCATATATAAGCAAAATCTTAAAGGCTTGCGTAATATATTTCTGGATATATATGTGCTTCACTAGTCTAATGTAAATGTGTATTCAATTAATACATATTACATTATTTTCTTCGGAACACATATATAATATATTTTTTTATTAAAAAACTTAATATAAATATAGAAAAATTTTTATTTAAAATAAAAAGGTATTTTTTTAACTTTAATTTAAAAAAACATAATTTTTGGCAATCCTAATTCTGGTTCCAATAAATTTTAAAAGAATGATTAGATTTTCTGGTTCCTTGATTTGTTTCTTGTACCAGGATTACTAGAAACAAATCTGTTCTTAAATCTAATCGGGTGCTAGTTGATTCATTGCCATTAGTTAAAGTTTAAAAAAAAACATTAAACATTATTAAAAAATATCAGAGACCTGTAGCCCGGCCCGTATTTTAAAACATACCCGGGCCGGGCCTGAAATTTTTTTTTAAAATACCCGGGAAGGGCCAAAAAAAATTTAGAAATAAAAAATCCGGGCCGTGCTCTGCAAATGGTACCTCTGCAGGGCTGTTATTCTTCTTAAAAAGAGAATGTTCTCTCATTAGTTTACTAATGGGAAGAGTTGCTAATATATATAACCATTTTAATATATTGGGAATATAATCTAAAATGTGTTTGAAATAATGCAAAGCATCCATAGCATTTTTTGGGACTATATCAACCATAGTTAATCTTTTAATCATAGTTATTCAGCTAATAAGGCATCATAAGATACATTAACATCTTCATGATAAAAATTTAATAAATATTTGGTTTTTTCTATCACCATCTGAAAAAGGTTGAAGGCTTTTGTGGAAGTTCTGCAGATTGGTAAGTGCTGCATGATGAATGAAAACCCATTCATTTATTTGGGTTATAATACTCTTCTACTGATCCTATATTAATGTTTTGACGATGAGCTTGCTTGCTGCAAGTCAAGGGAAACAAATATTAAACACGTATAGCTCTGCCTTTGACTCAACAATAATATATAAAATATGAAATTCTTCATTAATATTAGCTCTAATTTCCTTGAGTTCTAATATAATGCTCTCCGCTATTCTCATCCTCTTAAACAAGTCAATGTCATGTTTTTGAAAAGTATTACATAAAATAGTTGTATAGTTAAATAATACATTGAGAAAAAAAAATTTGGAATAAGTACTGAATCCAATAATTTTCTTGCTACTGAGGAATTATTTCTTTCAAACCATTATGATATTTCAGTAATAGCATTAATAATCGGCTCTTCTAACTCCATAAAAGCTGTTACTGCTTGATGGCGGAGATTCGATCTCGTTGGACAAGCTAGCAATTTCTTTCTCCCTGTTAGACAAGGAATTTCAGAGATAATTATTATTTGACTAGAAATTTAGATAAATATTAAGCCACTAATATTGAAATATAATAGGTAAATATTAAGCCAAGGAAAACTTGAAATCGAAATTAATTGAAAAAATAACTTAGTAGATTAATGTAATAAATAAATGTAATTAAATTTACATATGAGATAGGAATAAATATTAACAAATATAAAAAATAATATTTTTGAAAAATATAATCCGGCCTATGCATTTTTTGGCTTTGGGGGGGGGGGGGGGGGGGGGGGTTGTCCCCTTGCTTCCCTCTGCGTACGCGCCGATCCCTATAATGTTATTCACAAACATACGGTAGATTTTCAATTGCGGTAGTTTTGCGGGACTTTCGCATAAAATATATTTTTTACATTGTAAAATTAAAATCGTTTTTTTTTATAAAATTAATATATTTTAATAAATCAAGATGTTATTTTTACGTGATACGTGATATATAGGGCATTCGCCCTCTAACGTTGAATACACAACAGAGCAACGGTAGGTTTTCCTCATTTCCATCTAATTGGAATTTATTAATTTGGGGGAGAAAAAAAATATGAGGAGCCCTCCACACGTTTGTGGGCAAGCCGCACGTACTTGTACGCACAACATTTCTAAGAAATGTTATTAAAACGTCTATAGGCTTAGAGGAAAAGAGCGGGACCAAAAAAATAGCCTATACCCAAGAACTGCTTTTGAAATTAATTACTTTAAAGGTGGGAGGTGGATAACTTAATTTAAAAATTTTTTACTGTATTAAAGCAAGTTTATTTATTTTTGAGGTGAATTAAAGAAAAATACTTTCGAGAGGAATAAATCCACATAAGAAATCGAAGAAGAAAAGTAAGAAAAAGGTATGTGAACGAGAGATCCCTAGGAACAATTTTCATCTGAAATATCTATCTTTGATGCGAAAGAGTTTTCTGATAGACCTTTTGCAATTATTAAGCTTTATAAATTGTTTCATGTTTACATTCAGCTCCATCACGTCTTTTATAGCTTTGTAATACCATAACGATTTGTATTTAGTATACTGTTTCCCTTTATGTGTATATAATACCATTTATAGTTCTCAGACAATTATTTATAAAGGATTGAATGCGTCTTAAGTCAGTCTTGTTAGCTTCCCATATGTCACTTCCGTATAATAAAATGGGGATAATAGTAGAGTTGAATAGCCTCAACCTTGTGAAAACCAATATTTCCTTAGATTTCCAGATTTTCGTGTACATATAAAACGCTCTTTACGATCTTATTAACAAAGTGAAAATTTTCATTAGACCCAAAGTCTGCCAAGTCGGCAGCAGCATTTACCTCCTTTATGACTTTATTTATTATGATGTTAAAAAGCAGCGGTGATAAAGTGCAACCTTGTTTTACTCCCTTTTTTATCCAAAATTTTTTGGCAGGCGGAAACGTTATCAAAAAAGTAGATATCAAATACCTGGGTGTGATGCTCAATAACAAAGGGGAATGCAAGGAGGAAATGAAGATTAGAACGCAAAAAGCCAAAAGAGCGTTCTATATGTACACGAAAATCTGGAAATCTAAGGAAATATCGGTTTTCACGAGGTTGAGGCTATTCAACTCTACTATTATTATACGGAAGTGACATATGGGAAGCTAACAAGACTGACTTAAGACGCATTCAATCCTTTATAAATAATTGTCTAAGAACGATAAATGGTATTTTTTATCCCAGTCATCTCTAACTCTAACCTCTGGAGGAAATCTAGCCACACTCCGATAAATATTACAATAATAAATAGTATTTAAAAAATTTTGTCTCGTACTATAATTAACTATTTTATTTTGAAAAATAGTTATTGACTTTGTATTATAAACAAATTATTATAAAAAATAGGCGGATAACTAAGTTAATTCAAAATCTCGGCCGAAAAATTTTATTTAGCAATTTTTACATTTCTACCACAATTTTCATATTTTCCCCGCTATTTAAAAATTTTGACCTGGCAACCCTGCTCCCAACATATAATTTATTATACTAATTATATACAATTTACATTTTGTAATATTTTAAAAATACTATTTACCCATAAATATACAAATAAAAGGATTACTTTATATAAAAAATAATTCAAAATATTATTTACACAAATTTTTTTTAGTATTAAATTATAATATACTAAATATCTGTTTAGAATAAAAAAAGATAAAATATGTTTTTCTCAGAAGCAAGAAATTTCACAAAATCGTTGATTTTTAAACCCGGGCCGGGCCGTAAAAAATTTTTGAAAAAAAATGAGGGCAGGGCGGTGCAAATGGTACCTCTGTAGGTCTCTGAAAAATATATTCCTTTAAATTTCAGAATTATTTATATCCACTCAATAAAATTATAACATGAATCTATAAAAAAAAATAAGAATCGCTCAATCTATTAATAAAAAATTTTAACGCCTTAGGGAAAATTTGGCATAAAATAAATAAAATTAAATCAATTCGATGTTTAAATTTTTTAAACAAAGCTAATAAAATAAAGAAATAAACTAAAAAAATTAATATAACTATTACGGCGGGGAAATAATATATTTTGGAATTGAGCAATTAGAGAAGAAGATAACGAAATTGTTGAGAAATTTTTTATTACGTTTTTGTATAAAAAAAAGTGTGGTAAAGAAAAATATTATTAAGCACATTTTGTATTATAAAACATAGCTTTAATTCAATAATATAAAATTTTAATATAATGATATACGATAATGGAATAGATAGATACAAAAGGATAGGAACCATTATAATGATAATCATAAACTTGAGAATAAAGACTTAAAGAAGGAAGAGACATTTAAACAAGACGGGTTCAGCAAAAATGGGATTAGTTCAAATTAAAAAATAGGGATTATGTAGTATAGTATATTTCAACGATGTTTAAAAATATTCTTCAATCTTAGCCTATACATACTCAGTTATATCTATATAGCTTTATTCTTGGCTAGCCAAAATAACTAAAATATTTTTCAGAGACCTGCAGAGGCACCATTTGCACTGCAAGGCTCGGATTTTTTTTGGTCGGGCCTATAAGTCTCCGATATTTTTCAAGAAGTTAGGTAAACAAATGAATGGGTAATAAAGACCGATTATAATGTAATTCTTCTTTTTTGGGAGGAAATGCTTGCTAATTGCTAATTAGGAGTGCAAAAACTTATTTCAGCTTAATCATTCTCCCAGTTTTTATTACTATACCATTTTTTATATTTATTTGCTTATATTATTCATCATATCCCCTTCTCTCACACCTTTTTATTTTGTATATTATTACAATTACATTTATAATATAATGCTTTTTCATTACTTAAATTTAATTTAGCGATTTTTAGTTTTATTAAATTTATATAAAGGATTACTTGTGAGAGAGCTTTGGCCTCTGTACCATTAACAGTCAGTTTGCAATTTTCTCCATTGATAACCATATTTTGTCCATTATACATGCCGCCCGTCTGCGACTGTTTGCTGTATTTTTTCCGGTTGGATTCTTTCCTTTTATAATTAACGTTCCCGTTAATTCCATTGACGTAATAAACATTGTTTAAACTCGGTTTGTGATTTTCCTCAATATTGATAAGGGTAAAATGGGACGATTTAATGTGGTTAAAATTGGATTCGCCACAAAAGGTGGAATTAGTGGGAGGTAAAGCGCAGTGGGCATTATTTATATTATTATTGTTATTATTTTTGCGAAATCTGCCTTGAGAAGTCAATTTTTTAATCATTTTATCAGAGCAGCGTTTGACGCCGTTTAGCGTTAGTGTGTCGATATTTTTAACGTTATAAACATAGTTGGGCGTTGAATTCGATGAAGATTCTAAAAGCCGTAATAAAATTTTTGTAATTATGAAATGATTATTATTTTATTACTCATAAGATAGTAAATCCAATAGTAAATGATGACTTTCATTTTGTTAATTTTTATCATTAAATACTTATGTATTATTTAGCTAATCACTCATCATTCTCGTCTCATATTTATATACTAACCCTAACACACATCATAAACCCTCAATTCTGTTCTTCTAATTATAAAATAAATGAGTCAAGTGATCGATTAGTTTAACTTTTTACTTTTAATTTCATTATGAGCGAGCGTAATATTTTTTTTATTTGAGGAAAGAGTTTAGATTCGAGCAATTAGTATCAAGATAATGGACTTTTTTGTTTAAATTATAAGAGCTAGTGGTAATACCAATGGTTTAAATAGTAATAACTACATAATAAAAAAAATCAAATAAACACAAGTGTTTATGACTTATGTGAGTACCGTATCTTAAAATTCAAGAATTAAAACCTTAATAAAATTTAGTAATAAAGAACTAACTCAATTATCCATGAATCGTATAATAAAATATACAATTTTGGGCTGTTTTATTCTTGACTGAAATTGAGCTTATATTATATGCATAAATAATAACCATTGGTAATTATAGTCTATATGTTTTAAGATTAATTATAGTTTAGACCGATGAATTAATGTTTAAATTTTAAAAAATAGAATAAAAAATAGTTATCCAACATTTATTATACAACAAAAGGTGACTAGCTTCTTATCTTAACCCATGTAGCTCGATTCTCCCTGCCAAAATATAGAAAAACTTATATTATCAATGTTAACCATAATGCAGTCCGCTTCTGAGTGATCATATTATAGAGATTTTAGTAAATAAAGAATTAATAGAATATAAATTGACATTATACTACAGCAAAAGCAATAATAAAAAATATTCATATTCTGTTGTGATTAATGGTTAAATGGAAAATAGTTTGTACTGTAGAAAATATAATTGCGATAGTATTATAGATTATTATAGAAAATGGGATGGGATGCAAAAGGAATTACAAAAAATATTCATATTCTGTTGTGATAATGGTTATATGGAAAATAGTTTGTACTTTAGAAAATATAATTGCAATAGTATTATAAATTATTATAAAACTAGCAGATTGCCCGTCAAGAATGATGGGGAATCGGAATTTTCTCCTTTATTTGATGATGGATGAATTAGAAATTTTCCTATCTTATGAGATGTTATTCAGAAATTTATATTTATTTAGATAAGGGGTTATTTTAATATTTCCATACTTTTTATAAAATATGTTAATGTCTAGCAAAAATAAATATTTTAGATTATAAATTACAAATACAAATGAATAAAAATTTAGTTTAAAAGATTTTTGATAGTGCAACATAAATTAAAATTAATAAATATATACTTCATTAACATATTTTATAAAAATAATGGAAAATTTTAGAATAACCCCTTATCTAAATAAATATAAATTTCTGAATAACACCTCATAATATAGGGAAATTTCTGATTCATATATCATCAAATAAAGGCGATATTCATTAGTCATCTATCATTGAATAAAAGAGAAAATTATGATTCCCCTTCATTCTTGACGAACAATCAGCTAGAAACTTTTATTTTTGATAACGGGTTCTTAAAAAATCCCTAAAATATATATAAATTTAAGACAAGGTCACAATAGGCATTATTTTTTTTTGTTATTAATGCTAAAATAAAAATGGATAAATATTTTCATATATATACTTCACAAGGCTTTCATTATTTCATTGTGTCCAACAATTTCTTAAATCCAGCAATTATCAGAAATTTTTTAGCAAATGATTTAAATAACGCATATCTGTGGTTTGCCCATTCCTTTAAGTTCAAATAAAGTGAGATGAGAAATGAAATAATTCAGTTATTGAAATTAGAGACCTTGATTTATTCATCAGCCTCCAGCCCAGGTCAACAGTAAAGGTAATTTATAGGCCCAGTCCATATTTAATAAAAAATTCAAACCTAAGCCCATCATAAGTTTCAAAAATTTTGCCCAAGCCCATTTTCAAAATTTAATTAATTGTTTTAAATGAAAATAAACAATATTTAAGTGTATTTAGGCAATCACTTTGTTTGCAATACTGAAATTTATTATTATTAAAGAAAAAAAATGCAATATATTTTGAAGTTAGCCATAGTTTAATAGACTAAATTTAAATGAAATATTTTTAGGGTTTTTATCAAAAACCCAGTCCTGACCCAAGCACGTTGTAAATAATACCTGGCACCCCATGGGCAGCAAGCCTTCCCATAAGATCTCTGATTGAAAGGTTAAACCATTTTAAATCATTATAAGTATTTTGTCACCTGAGTTAGAGGTTATTCTAATTTTTGTCAAAAATAATTTTTTTTGATAAGATTGATTATTTAAGAATATATTAATCTATTTACATAAAAAAATATTATAATTTTAACTTATAAAATAAATTAAGCTAATATTAGATTATTCCATCTCCCTATTTCTTAACTGATTGTATGGTTTTATATAAAGATCTTGATATTACTGGTTCAAAAAACAAAAAATTAAAAAGATAATTTTTTATTATTATTTTAAGAAAAATAATATTACCATAATTTTTATTCATTCCAATATAAATATTATATTTAAATTTTTAAAATAAAATTTTAGTCTGTTGGTGTTTACAATAGTAATTATAATTCAATAAAACTTTTAGATTTAAAGAGAATTTGTTTGGAGAATAGAATAATATTTTTTAAAATAATAAAAATAAAATTTGATATTTATAATATCTCCAGTTTTAGAATAATAATAAAAATGATTTTTTAAGAAATCATGGTATTTTATATAATTAAGTGATGAGGAGCTATAAAATATACACATTTAAAAAAAAAATTAGAAAGTATTTCTAATATTAAGAATACAGAAAAAAGTGGAGATAGAATAATATAAATCTCAGGCGATGATTTGTTAAAAGAAAGAAAAAAATAAAATCTATCAAAGGTAGAAGTAATATTTGAAACAAATGTTAAAAATGGACAAAAAATATAAATAGATGCAATGAAAAAAATTTATTAAATGTAGACATAGCATATTATATTTTGCTCTTAGTCAGAACCCTAAAAAAATTGAATGTTTCCATTGGATAGAAATTAAAAATGTTCCCAAATAGTCAAAAATAAAATCAGATAGTTGAATATGTAAAATCTGCTCTTCATAAAAATGGGTCTGATTTCTCTTATATTCTAATCCTTAAAATGTAATTAACTGCTATTATAGCAAGCTTTATTTTTTTCTATATCAGCTCATAATGCTAATGTTGAAAGAATCTTTCCTTTAATAAATAGCCAAATGAGAAGAATATAATTCGTTCCATTGCAATTAGCTATTTAGAAGAAAATCCATGGTCTAAACTTATTAGGTATACATAGTAATTAGGATTCAGTGTTAAGGGAGAAGTCAAAATAGTGCCATTCATATTATATTCAGAATCTTCTTCCTACATGGATATTATCAAAGTATACTTTAAAAATGCTTTTAATAACATTCGTGAACATTAATTGTTTTACTCCTAATTCCTAGAGACATACTGTGACATTAAAACTTTTCTTTATTCAGCCCACATTTCATAGACTCTGATGAAAGGATCCAGCAGGGAGGCACATGTCCTCTCTTATTTTACCTTAATATTCGTGATCTCATCAAAATAAAATAATTGAAGTTTAAATTTCCTTGAAGCCAATTTTAAAAAATTTAAACTGCTTACAATGATAATAAATAACAGACCTATTATATTTCATAGAAGTGATAACTCATAAATTATGATGTTTTCAATCTTACAACTCTAAGGGTGTAACTAAACTGAGAATGATATAAATGCAAATATTTACTTATATGACCTTTTTAAAATATATAATCAAACAAAATGCAAGTGGTTAAGCTAAATTTTCTGATTTGATAAATTTCTTTTTTTTAATAATTTGTCTAAATAAAATTTGTTAGATTTTATAGTTATGAAAAATGAATATTTAGCCTGCAGCTCAATATCATAACGCCTTCTGTGGGTTGAGTACATTTCTTTTATTAATAATTTATCTAAATAAAATTTGTTAGATTTTATAGTTATGAATATCTTAACGCCTTCTATGGGTTGAGTATATACAAGTTGATTTTTTCTGAATTGATTATTTTAGAAAAATAATATGACTAATAAGTATAAAAATTTAATCTTATGAAGATGGAAAAATGTGTCAGAAATAAGTGGATGAATGTTTGAGTTTGGTATAATGATTACATTTGGACCAAGTACGTTATAATCATTTTTATTGGACAAATATTTTTTAAAAGAACACTATTGGCTAAATTTGATTAATATTTTTTGAGGATTATTATAATAGATACAGGATTAATTAATCATCGCATGTCGCAATTAATAGTTGATATCATAATTTATAGAGCATAATAATAAACCGCTTATTGCTACAAGCAAGAAATTTATGGTGTTAAAGCGGGAAATGTTTTAATCGATATTAACCATAAAGATTTCCGCAAGCCGCTAGTCGGGGATAAAGCTATAATTTAAAATTGATTATTTATTGATTATCTTTATTATATTAGAATTAAGTCGGGATTTTTTAATAGCCGCCCGATTTGAATAAATTAATATATCGGATATTTTTAAATTGATCAATCCGATATTATGTGCATGCATGACACAATTATTAATAAATAGATCATATAAATTTTATAAAAAATATATAATATAATAATAATATTTTACTAATGTTTAGGTTTATTCTATTGCTATTTAACATTCTCCTCCTCCCAGTAATGTTATTATAAAAAATTGGATTTGTTATAGTAGAAATTGACGTCTTATTAGAATCGAATAATTGAATATAAAGTTGGAGTTGTTTACAGTGTTGTGATGATTTAATGAAACATATTGAAGATTAAATTAAAACTCATCCATATAAAATTATTTTCTTTGCAAAAATAATTAAAATAACAAAAGGAGTAATAAAAAAATTTCCAATAATGCTTTGTCTATATTTTAATTATTTTTGCATAGAAAATAATTTTATATGGATGAGTTTTAATTTAATCGTCAATATGTTTCATTAAATCCTTACAACACTGTATATATTAAAATAAAAAGCTAATTTTTTAAACTGATTATATATTGTGTATTTTAAAAAATAATGATGTAGATGTTCGTGTTGAAGAGGAAAACAAATAACTATTAGTAGTAGAAGTGGAAAAAAATCTATGAAAAATTAGTTGAGATGGTGTTAATTTTTTTATTAACTTTAATTTTATAAAGCTTTTATATCATGAGAATAAGTATTAAAAGCAATTAATTGAAAACAAATTTATTAGCCAATGATTATTAAAATAAGAAAAACATTATAAATTTATGGCAGTTAAAAATTTAATTGATAAATAATTTGAAACAAATTGTTCAAATCAGTGGCTATTCACATAAAATTGCGTAAGAGCTCACTTGGTTTAATTTAAGGTTGCTCATAAAATGAAATTAAAGGACTAATTTTTTTAAAAAAAATCTTATTTGACTATATGCTCCGTCTTAAATTTAATGAAATTTATATAACATATTTTTTGAGAAAGATATTATAGTCTGTATACTATATAATTTCCCCGACTTATTTTATTTTAAGGAAGATCATTATTGGGCATTGGCTAAAAATTGGCTTAATCTACGTATGCGTGTCTAAGAAAATCAGCTAAGCAGGCATGTTATGCTTTTCTCTATAGTTGAGCTATATTTTCCAAAAAGCCAATCCTGTTAGGCTAAAAACTAAGCATAGTTGAGCCTGCTAAAAACTAAGATTAGCCGAAGAGGCTAAAAAGTAAGCATAGTTGAGCCTGCTAAAAACTAAGTTTAGCCGAAGGGGCTAAATAAAGAACATTCATTTATCTACTGATCAATACATATAATAATAATAAATACAACTAATATTGAGGTAATAATAAAACATATTTAATATCACTTCGATGTAATAAACGTCCGAATTTAAACCGCTAAAAATTTTGTCACCGCGCTTAAAAATACGTGTGAAACTTTTGATATCCTAAGCTCTTTTAAGGATATTAACAATTATTGATAAGTATTCAAAATTATTTTTAGATATTTATATTGCTATTTGACGGTTCACAACCATAGAATCTATTTTTTCTCTTTAGAGATATATTTTGATAGAAGAAATTTAGAAAATACTATAATTGTATGGCTCATTATTTAGGAAATAGTGATAAAATTGTAAAAATATGATTTTATTTACAAAATAATTCTAATAAGTTTATATGTGAAAAGGTTCAGCCCAGTTTTTAGCCCGTTCATTTACGATAGCCCAAAATATAACCTACCACTTTTTTCAAATTTTTGCATAATAGTACAAAATTCAACCTACATTTGAAATGTATTTATAACCAAAAATGAATATAATTTATTTTTTTAATCAAACATTTCTTTCTTTCGTAAGACAAAATTTAAAATCATTTTTTTTAATCAAAAATAAATATAATTTATTTTTTTAAAAAACCGGTCCAAACCTAAAAATATAAAACCCGGGCCAAAATTTTTTTAAAAAAATCCGGGCCGGGCCATGAAAATGGTACCTCTGCAGGTCTCTGATATATATATATTACTTCAACATTGATTTATATATATATCATTATTTTTATATATAACGTATCCTATTTATAATATTATATTTATAATGTTCAATGAATCCCATTATACAGAATTGCCGTCAACTAATGAAAGCTGATTTATTATATTCTCCCACATATTGGAAAACCGAACCTTGATTAATTCCTATACCACCTATTGACATTAATAAACTTATGGGCAGATAAATATCGGAAATTCTGAAACTCCATAAAAAAATAATTCAACTATTTGTATCTAATTTTCTTCAGAAATTTTTGACATTTTAAACTAATTTACCTGCAAACAATAGTATGAAACGGTAAAATAAATATATTTTTTCATTAGTACTTTTAATTATTATTATTTTAAGATTTAAATCTGCCAATATTTAAAATTGGAATAATTTTTTAGCAATAAACATGCTAATGGGGATGAAATATTGGAGCCTAATTCCCTACTTCTATGATCAATAGCCAAACTAATGCCTAATAAATTTTGAATGGTTGCTTATTCATATCCATATAAACGATAATAACACATAGGCTCCTCAAATTGAATCTTGATTTCTATAAACTTCACAAAGTCCGACCTTGTATGACTTGAAAAAAGTTAGAAGGGTTGGTATAAAGAAAGTGCCTCTGGAGATTAAAGAGATGTGCCGTCTCACATTTACCTATAAAATCAGAGCAAAGAAATTGCCATTGTTCAACAGTTATAGATGAACATCGTTTAGATTAAATACTTGTGATGTGGCGTTTGTCTCTCTTAAAGTTGAAATTGTTATAACCTGTATAATAATATGTTTATTGCACAGTGGGAAAGCAGATGTTCCATTTTAATTTTTGTAATATCTTATCAAATATTTGTTTATTTTTAAAAATAAAATAATATGAGATTTTTGCTATATATTTTCATTATTTTTAATAAAAAATTTTATTTGTGCAAAATCGGACCTTTTGTTTATAAATTTCTGTGCATGAAAGGGTTAAAGGATCACCCCTAACCGATATTCGTTAAAGTTCGGATTCTTGTGATAAGGTATTATTTATGTTTGCTTTCTTCCAATTTTTTTAAAAGTATTTAATATAGGCTATATAGTTTTTTAGGTAAAATTTATCCTTTATTGATAATGATTTAAAGAGATTTATCTTAAAAAGAATGGGGATCGGGGGCATAATGCGGCCATGGTATTTATGATATTTAAATATTCTTAACAGAATATCTGTGTTTTAACTATGTAAAGGTGACATAGTAATTATAGCTCTGGCAATATTTCCTGAATTAAAGAACTCAATCATATCCATAATGTTCTTTAAAAAATATCTTATTGAATGTTTTACCTTTAGTTCTTTCTTCATATCATAATAATTGTAAAGGGATTTTATCTCATTATGATACTTTATTAAATGTTTTTTATAATTCTAAATTTAATTGTTAAATGAGGTATTCAATCGAATTTGCAGTCATTGCTAAGTCAATGGAAGGTTTTTGAAAGAGAAAGCACTTAACTTGACAAATTCATATTAATTCTTTCAGAGATATAGAATAGCACATAGCGTCATTCATCTTTGCAATACTATAGAAATTATTTCCCATATATGATTAGATTGCTATAAATGTTTTTTCGCCAACATGGAATTGATCTGGCAGCTACAATCTGTAGAACTCATGATCTTAAATTTGTTATTTAAATCATTTTTGAGATTCAGATTTATAAAAAAAATTGATGTAAAGAAAAATAGATATAACTGTTAAATAAATATTTCCAAAAAACTGTTGAACTAATGCATTATAAACATAATATCAGTATAAAATTTAGTTTATGAGCAATAAATATATATGAGCTTTGTAACATTTTAACACCGTTGAGATGCCCTTGCATCACTGTAGCTCAAATATTTGTTTTTTTAGTAAATATAGAGTGTCACATCTATAGAGGAAGCATCTAGGCCATCCAATTTTTCAGAAATAAACGATTCACAAATATTGTATGTACTACTGTTAATGTATCCGATACAGATAATGGATTGCTCATCAGCCATAATATTCAAATAAATTTGCAATAATTAGTTGTGTAATTTTTCCACGTGTTTTTAAAAATTTATAATTATTATAACAATCAAGAGTTTACATTATTTTTTTAAAATATCTTTAATAATATACTATGTAAATTAAATTTTAAAATGATGCAATAAATATATAAATAAAAAGTATAAAGATCAAATCTAAATATTAAATTATTTTTTCAATTCAAAAATACTAGAGATGTACCGGATATAGGATTAGGTAATGAATCTTCCATATTTATATCCAGCAGATTTTATTTTTATTAAAATAGATGATTTTTTGCAGGTTCTCCTTTTTAATATATTAACCTTATTTACAAAAAAGGAAGATTTATTAATATTTCTTTTGAAATAAAATTAATAAAGAAGTAGGGAAGACGATAATAGCAGATCAAATGGGATATGAGTCCAATTCAATTTATTTTAAAACGAATGTTTAAAATTCAATTCTATTAGACAAATATGGAATTCTTTCGAAAAAAAATCATTTGCCTTAGGACAACTTATTAAAGATATCAAAAGATAGTGAGTGTCCTCGTTTTATTGATTCGCTTTTAAAATCGGTCCCGCAGTGATTATGGTTATGTATTCAGTTTGGAACCGATGGATATATTTTTTTTATAATTATCAAATAAATATAAATTTATCAAGAATTTTCAGAATCTATTCAAGTTTAATTTAAAGAGAGAACGATTTTCTCCGTTTTTTTATTGATATACTATATATATGCTCATATTTTGAAGGCAATATGTGAACATGTATGTTAGATTAAATTAATATAATTAATAATTTTTTAAAATTTAAAATTGAGCTTAATCTTGGTCAAAGAATGGGGAGTAGATGTGTTTCAAAAAAGAAACTGCACAGCCCGGATTTTTTTTCGGCCCGACCCGAGTTTTATATTTTCAGGCCAGGCCTGGATTTATATTATATTTATTTTTGATTTTTGTAGCTAATAATGTTGATTTCAAAATATACGGCAAGGTCCGGATATTTTTTTTAAAAAAAAATTTATGACCCGGCCCTAGTATATTTTAAAAATTAAAATATGGCCTGGCCCTAGTATATTTTAAAAATTTAAATACGGCCCGGCCGGTGTACATGGGCCGGACTTAGGGCCGGGCCAGCAAGTTTCTGATCGAAATACTGTATAGAAAGTGAAAAATCTTGTGAATAAATAAATATAAAAAAATTGAAACATTTGATTCCCGAATGAACATATTAAACTCGGTTCATATTTTATAAAGAAATTTTAAAAAATCGAACTAGCAAGGTTCTTATTATTTATAACTTTTTTCTTTCCTCTTAAAGAAAGGTTTATATTGATTGGAATTTTATGATGTTGCATGCAACAACCTTTTTTCTATCTCTTACAATACAAATGATGATCGCAATAGTAGATAATTAAAAATTCGAAACTCAATCTACAATTGAGATTGAATAATTTGGCTATAAGCATTAAACGCACATTGACGCAAGCTTTCAATTTAGATATATTCAATAATTTACCATAAACATTGAAAAAAAATATTTTAAATTTTATATAAAAATATCATTTTAAAAATACATTTAAATAAAGCAGGGATGTGAACCCTTCGACAAAAAAAAGGGTCCAGGTCCGGGTTCAAGAATAAAATTTGAAAGAAACCGGGTCCAGGGGTTCGGGTTCAGGGAACATAAAAATAGCGACTCAAAATAAGATTTTTTTTAAATTCATTTATTATACTTTAATATACATATTCATAATTTACAAATGAAAAATTTAAAATAAAATAATTTATGCGTGTGTCGCCGGTACAGCCATGAAGATTCTAGATAAGATATATAATTCTGAATATATTGAAGAATTTTCTTCCCAGAATTTCAAAATATTTATATTCTCATTTATTCTCTTAACTTCTGTGAACTTATATTAAAAATGCAATAGGCATTTTTTGATCCTCCTTTCTATCTGATGATAATTTGATTTTTTTTATCTATCTAAAAGTAAATTTCAAGATCATCAATGTTGCTATCATTATTATTATCACTACAACCAATAGGTAGTAAATAATGGAGTTTTGCTTATGCCATAAATCCTTAAAATTGTCTTTAGCCATTTGTTTTTGCTCAATACTCAATAAAACTTGATATCGAGGGTCTAAATATATAGAAGGGTATACAACACTATTTTGCAAATATTGTTGCTCTCGAATTTTCATGTTTTCTAATATTCCGTAAAAAAAGTAAATTTTTCTAAATCTAATCGGCATCTAATCGATATGCCTTAAAATCAAATAAACATAATTGTTCTGATTGTAATCTTAATATGGTTATTTTTAAAGGAACTAATGCACTAGTAAGGTCCTTTATTTGGCACCAATCATCTTCCGACAAAATGACTTCACATGCTCCTATAATAAAATCATTATAGCAATCTTTCAAACTTAATAATCGTTCTCGCATCATACAAATTGAGGACCAACGTGTTGTGCATTATCATTTAAATTAAAATATTATTACTTGTACTACAAAATAATTCACTTTCAAAATAATCAACGTATTTCTATAACATAGCATATTAATAAATTTACATAATAAAATATTATTACACTGGAAAATAATTTATTATATCAATCTCTAAATAAAATGGAAGTCCAGGAAGAAAATTGGAAGAAAACGCGAAAATAAAATAAATGATTACACAAAAAAAGTTAATAAAATTTAAAAAAATATTTATGACACCTCGAACCCTCCACTTTTAAAAAAGGTCCGGGTTCGGGTTCAGCCAAAGTATGAGGGTTCAGGGTCCGGGTTCACATCTCTGAAATAAAGTTATATTTCTATATAAATTGAGTCTAATTTGATTAAATAATCAACTATATTATGTGAAAACAATTAGGATAAAAGTCATAAAGAAAATTTTTGCGGCACGGTTCCGAGAAAAGTAGTTACGTAAGTGGTAGTATTATAAGTCATCGGATATATTGGTATTAAAGATCTGCAAAGCCGGCCCGTTAAGAATTTGTGCATAAGTAACCCGGCCCATTAATATTTTACTAAAAGTCCGCCCATCCCCAAATTTTTTAATTTTCCGGCAACCACATTTTTAATCTACATCTAATTCTTTCCAAATGTCAATTAAGGCACTTATATCTCTCCTCTATGGCTATCTATTTCTTTTATTTTAATCGATTTTCCATAGATTGAAATATATTCAAGTTAACCCAAAATTTAAAATCCATTATAATTTAAATCGATTTTCCGATTTATATAATATATTAAAGTTAACGAAAAATTTCATAAAATTATCTGAAATTTAGAGGTGGATACAACACTCTCGGAGACCTGCAGGCTTGGCCCAGAACGGTTCCAAAATGGTATGATTTTAAAAATCCAGATCGAGCCTAAAAATTTAAAATCTAGGTGGGGTTCTTTTAGAAAAAATAAAAAACCGAGCCAATTTTTAAAGAATAAAATATATTTACAAAAAATCAGTTGGAAGATCATATAACAGTACGTTTAATACAGGGATGTGAACCCTTCGACAAGACCAGGTCCCGGTTCAGAGTAAAAATAGGGTTCGGGGTTTGGATAGCATAAAGAAATATTTATTAATAAAATAACATTATTTTTAATTTTTTTTTTATTCTACTCCATATAAAGATAATTTACTAACAAAAAATTTAAAAATAATTTATCTTACAATCATTTTTATTATTTTATATTTAACAGAGTTGTTAAAGTTTTGTAACTAGATATAAAAATGCGGTATCTGTATCTAGATAGATTTTTGATTAAAGTATCTGTATCTGTTTTTAGATACTTTTTAAGATATGATATACTTTTATTTAACGCTTTTTTATATTATAAATAAAAATACTTGAATGCAAAATTTATTTATTAAAAAATATTAAGACTACTTTAATAAATTAAAAAATATTAAGACTACTTTAATAAAAAATTATATATATAAAAAATAATAAAATTATATATAAATATTCATTAAATATTATGTGCGAGTTTATCAATAAACCAGACAAAGATATCATAATGCAACTCAAGGAATCTGCCATTTTTATTTTCAATGGAATTGGCTAATTTTATTTTATTTTACTAATTTAAAAAATTCATTTTAGATTAATATTAATAGTATTGAAGAGGAAGAAGTAATAATAATGAAGAATCAACAAGTCCAGACATTGTTTTTTTCATGGCCAATTTATAGAGCATATTTTAAAATAATCTCTCAAAATAAAGAAAACAGATCTCTGATAGTAAAATGTTTGCCATATCTACAAAAAAATACGAAAATTTTAGTTAGCATTACCTTAATTTGCAACATTGAAATCTAATAATTATTTAATCATATATTATATTAAAATATAAATTTCATTATTTTAGTTATATTTTGATGATTGTGATATCTAATCAATAAAGTTTTTAACTCATTTCATATATTTTCACTAGAATCCTAATTTAGGTTTATGCAAAGCTTATATAAGAGTACAAAAAAATTGTATCTGTATCTAGATACATTTTAATAATTGTATCTATATCAAGATAACTCTTTAGACAATGTATCTGTATATAGATAACTTTAAAGGTATCATTTAATAACTCTGAATTTAACCCGAAAAGGACTCATCAAACAAAATTAAACAAGCCAAAACTATTATCACCTTATACATGTTAGCGGCAATGTGTTTTTCGCTGCATTATTCAACTTTAAATAATTTTTTTTTAAATTCAAAGATCTCATTTTACTGGAAATATATTCTAGCATGTTTAGAATGCCTATCTTATAAATTGTAGACAATTTTGCCGTTAACCTTTGAGTCATTTGTAATTTATATAAAAAATCTATGGGAAAACTAATATAAATTATATTAAGTTCAAAAGTTCATGGCGAAGTCTAAAATTTTTAGAGGTATTCCAAACTGGATAGAATATATTTCCGAATAAAATCAAAGTTTTAAATTTAATAAAACGCGCTCAAAAAATTATTTAAAGTTGAAAAAATCACATTGCTAGAAAAAACACATTGACGCTAACATATATTATATTTACATAATTGCTATTAAATTAAACTTAAAAATTGAATATCTAGGTAAAAATTTTGAAAAATGCGAAGAAAATGTAAAATGATTCTACGAAATTTTTTTTTATATTATTTATTATTTTATGAATTTTTTTTAATACCTTCTCTACTTTTAAAAAGGGTTGGGGTTTGGGTTCTGGTTCAGCAAAAACATGAGAGTTAAGGTTTGGGTTCACATCCCTGATCACTATTCATTTAGCTCATTTTCAACTTTCTTTAAAAATATAATTATTAAATATAACGAAATTTTAAAAATATGATCAAGAAAATCCAGGTCGTGCCAAAAAATCAAATCCGTGTCTGACCTAAAATGTTATCTCTCCAGGTCTGATACAAATGCTGTAACTTAATTCCTACAAAATCAAGTCTTTAAGAATTAAAAAATGTATACGTTATATTCAGATTTTATGATTCCAATATAATTCTGAATTTTAGTATACCCTATTTCATCTACTTATAATCAAATGCCCGTTTACGGAGTTGTTAAAATATACTTTTCAAATGTATCCAATACTGGTATATGACTTAAAATGGCATCTTGATACCGATAGACTCTCATAATTGTATAATTTGCTTAATATACATTATAAATCCATTTTTTTATAAAAAATCAGGTAAGTTGTCCATAATAATGTAAAAATTGTTCTAATTTGTTAAAACTTATATTTTTTAATTTTGGAGTACATTATCAATACAACATTTTTTATAGAAAATCAAGTAAGTTGTCCATAATAATGTAAAAAATTGAATTTGTTAAAACTTACTTTTTTAAATTGTGGAGTGAACCAATTCTTGATATTTTATTTATACCGAAAATATTTATTTAATTTCATTTTAGCTCTGAATAAAAAAATTATCAAAGTTCATATCACTTAGGCCTCCCTCCTAATTTAGCCATAAACATATTTTTAATCTTATCAAAATCTTTTCACGTTATACATTATCAATAACAAGTTCATAAAAACCATTCCAGACCTTAAGCTGATGGAGCTTGAATATAATTAACGTTAAAACAGAGAACTTTTATATAGGGAAAAATGTTTTATTAATATATTATAATTCTGTTAAAATCAATAATGTTTTGGCAAAATTAAAGGTTTACCAATGAAAATAAATATATATATGATGTATATTATAAAAATATGTGACAAAAGGTTAAATGCCATGTTATAAATTGATTATTATAGACTTCAAAAATACGTATGCAGATATACATATTATGTGTTCTACTGAAAAGGGGGATAATAATATGATTTAAAAAATAATATTAATAACATTCGCATGACAAAAGAATAATAAAGGTGAGCAAAATTTATCTATTTTTTTATAATTCTTACAAAAATAAATAGTTTTAAGGCATCAATATTAATGTTAAAAGCAAAATATTTTGATTAAATAGCATCCGCCTCGACGTTCCATTCAATTTTTTAATAAATTACAAAGATATTCTAGTCCAGATTAGATAAAAAAATAAGTAATCCCCTTCCTTCCGATAAAATAACGAGCTCAAAAAAGCTTTGAAAAGGTACGTAAAGCACGCTTTTTGCCCTATATAGCGACGTGCACGGGGGTGTTTAAAATTAATATAAAATCTAAAAAAAGGGTAATAAATAATGATTAATAGATTTAAATATAAAAATTAATAACAAATTATTTATAGAACTAAGTGGAAGCGGTATGATATAATTTTGAAATTACTAACTCACCTCCATTTCTATGTTTCTTAGAGTAACTTCTTTTATTTAGAAATCATTTTTTTGGCATTGAAATCTGTAGTTTGAAAAATATAGGGAAGGATGAAAGAGACAAATATCAGAAATAATAGCCATTTCTAGAAATAACCCTTTTTCAACGCGGCTTTTGAGGTATGTTCCCACAGAGCTGGACAGTACCGCAAATACTTTTATCTAAGATACAAGATCCTTTTGTATCTTGTACTCAGTATCTTTTTGACATTTTTAATAAGACACTAGTATCTCTATCTAAGATCCTTTATTCTGAAAAGAATCAGATACAGATTCTTTTTAATATTCATGTTTAAAATTTTACATAACACAGTATATATCTTATTTTCTTCGAGAATCTTGTATTAATTTCCTTATTTTTCCACCATATTTTAAATATAATGACAATCAAAATTAGCTGGAAAATTTACTTAGGCCATAATAAATTGAAATGCATTTTTATTTTTTAATAATGATCAGAGTTGGACAGGTCCTCCAGAAAAAGAATCTAGATACAGATACAGATTCTTTATAAAAAAATGAACCTTAAATACAGAAAAAGATACTTGTATCTTTTACTAAATTAGATTATCTTAAATACAAGATACTTTTAAATTATCATTACCAATTAAATTAGAATAGTTTATAAAATATAGTTTTTATTATTTATTTGTGAAGAACATAGCATACACATATAAGAATGAATATTTGCAATAATTAATAAAATATTTATTAATAAATTAATTATAATAACCAGGGATTTTAATATTAGTTTTTGCCCAAATAGCTTAAACAGGGAAGGGAGAGTAGTATATTTAATGGGAGTTGAAAATTTGAAAAAAAAATTAAATCAAATGATTTATTATAATTTGCAGGTTATTTTCTGTGTTGTTTTAATTATAGCTATTATATTGGGAGTATATGGCTAAATGGCATCTTTAAAACAAATATACTAGTTTTATTTTATTATTATCTTTAATAATTATTTATCATTACTTGTTTGTGATTTTTATGTATTTTTTAAATTAGTTTATTTTCTAATATGACTTATTAATTCTTGCGTTTGTAATATCATATATATAAATATCATTTAAATCTCTTTTCTAATTTTTTTTTAAATTTTATAACATTTTATTTTTGTTAAAGAAGCCATTTTATATCGGATCAAATTTTATAATATTAGCGGATAACCGATATTTTAAAATGGGTGAAATCGACCCGATCCGATCGGATAAAAAATATTGGCACATCCCTAATATATTTTATATATAATTATTCAGCAAGTTCTTATTAGAGGAAATATTTAAGCTACAATTGATATATAAAAATATTAAACAATTTTAAAAGGCTCTTAATAAAATAATTAAAAAAAGGTAGAATTTAACTTTATTAGTTACTTTTATTTATTTATGATATAAGTAAAATTACATTACAGTATTTATTTACAAAATTTAATCAATTTAAAATGAATGCATTAAAGAAAATTATTATGTTTAATTAATTAATAAACATTCTGCCAAATTTTTTTTTTTTGCGCATTCTGTTTATAAAAGTGTGCGAGATTCTCTTCAGAATCTGTTTTTAGTGAAGCTGGTGATATTGACAGTTATTATCGCTGCAAGCTGACCTCTGATAAATTGGAAATATTGGTATTTCTAAAAAGAAATCTTCGATATATTAATGTTAAATATTATTTTAAATATTTATTTTAAATTTCATAATATAATTGATTATTACTTATTATGTATAGATTAATGTTATTATTTATTATATAAAAGTGATTTAATAACAAAAATATTTTATATATACTTTTAGAATTGCAATTGAATATAAACTATAACTGATCATTATAATATATTTAAAAGACATAAGTTATGGTATAGTTAAATTATAGATGTTATACTAATAAAAAGTATGTTAAAAATTAAAACCATTGGTATCTTTACAGAATACAAAATTAGATATGATATCGGATCGGTAATCGGCCGATATCAATTTAATATCGGGAATATGGGATCGGCGTCTAAAAAGTTGTATCGATACACCCCTAAAAAATATAGATCCAAAATGATTTTAATTTGATAATCGACCATCTTCTATAAAAATTTTTAATAACAATTATCTAAGAGGGACTTAAGTATAGGTATTATTATGTTGACAATTATAAAATAAAAATGTATAATATACTTTAATATGTTTAACAAAGTTTGTAAAGGAGTTTGTTGAATATTAATAAACTTTTTACTTGTGAAATTTTGACATTCAGCTTGTACCTTGTTCTTTTTCACATGAATTACTTTATAAAATTTTCCATCTAGAATTTTAAGATTCGGATTTGATTCAGGAGAACCTATCTCCATAATTTCATCTTCACTACTATGATTGTTAAACATTTTACAAATTAAAAAATATTGCATATAAAATATATCCTTCTCTTATTTAGTTTTGGTGTTGTTATTTTTAATCTATCTATCTTTGAGACCTGTCAAATTTCCAACTAATTTTGGTTATCAATATATTTAAAATATAGCGGGAAAAAATAAAGAAAATAAATCTTTTTAAAGAAAATGAAAAAGATACAAGATTCTTTTCAAAATAAAGGATCTTAGATACAGATACTAATATCTTATTAAAAATGTCAATAAGATACTAAGTACAAGATACAAAAGGATCTTGTATCTTAGATACAAGTATTCGCGGTAGTGCCCAACTCTTGATACGAATAGAATAATTTTATTGTTCAAAATATCATAACACTTATAAATTGAAACTAATTATGTATAAAGATTGAAGCTTAATTTTGGTTAATTTAATAAACATTTTGGACATAAAAAAATAAGGGTTATATAAGGAGAGATTATGATTTCTTAGCATAAATCCTAAATACTAATCATAAACAGCCATGAAATTGCCTTTTCAAGTGAAATTTTATTATTTAACTGCCATAATTGACTCGTCTGGTTTAGCATGCCACGCTAGCTCTAAATTGATAAATCATGATTGAAATAATATCTAGATATAATAAATACTCATAAAACTTTCCCATTATAGAAGAGTGTTTAAACTTTGCTATAAAATTTAATTTACATATAAATGATTATATATTTTAATAAAAATTAAAATTCTGTCATGTAAAAATCTTTCTAAAATTTCATCAAAATTTTATTTTTCTAATAATTAATTATTTCAAAAGATTTTTTGTCGATAAATGTAAACTAATAAAAAATATATTAGGATAAAATTTTAATCTTCTGGTGTATTTAATTTAAAAATGAGATTAAGTGGTTTGCCAAGTCCCGAGGTTTACCTAACCCCAGTCTCCCCTATTTTGATTAAATTATCGCTGTCAAATAAACTTTTCTATAAGGTGGTGATGAATAAATACACATAAATTTTTTTGGATATTATAATGTCCAAACTCAAATTGTATTTTATTCAGGCTCGGTCTGTATTAAAAAATGGGTGCTCGGGCTGTGAAAAAATCATTTTGCAGACCTCTAATGTATAATATTTATTAAAAAAACATGATGACCAGGGATCTATTAGACGCTAGTTAATTGTTAATAAAGAACATAACTTATTTTAAACATCAACATTAAAAAAATCAGACCTGAAAACCCGATCAAGAACGGGCCTAAATAAATTAATCATAAGCTGTATTTATAGTAAGCACAATTCGCTCAAGCGATGCGAAATTAACCGCTAGCGGAATGATAGCTGATTCGTCTGTCATCGTACCAACATGTTTTTCATGGGATTTCATTTGCGCTCAGTATTTATAAATTATACCTATTATTGGCTTGATTATGTGAATTTTGGGAGAAAAATTTCGCATCGCTTGAACGAATCGCGCTTACTATAAATTCAGCGTGTCAGTTGAAAAATTATATACTGGAGCATTCAATATTCACTGGCTCATATCTACTATTTTCCTTTTCAGGTCAGATATAAGATAAGGCTACCTCTTACAACTAGACCCGAGTCCGAACCTTAGAAAAAAGTGATCTATGTTCCCTATCATTCATTCATAATAAATTTTAATGGACAATGGAATGAAATACTCTGTTTATAACTATGAAACAATAACGCTCATTAAAAACGGACATAAAAAGAGCACCAGAATGCAATATTATAGTGAACCTTGCTTAAAGGTGACGAAAAAAGATGGAAGAAGAATTTGGTAAACATAATTTATTTTACAGTAATTTATTCTAATTTTAAACTAAAATAAATTAACTGAATCCAATTCAAAATCTGAAATTATTTCCAAATATTTTAATACACATTTCATGACACCCCTCCAATTTTTAAAACTAAGCATCTAAAGCTTATTAGTAATGATTGAAATGCAGCAAAGGAGATTTAAATTGTAAATAAGGTTCTATTAAGCTCGTATATTGCAAAATACCTAGAATGCATTCCACCATAGGTAAAAATTTGATCAACACTAACAATTTGGAGCATGTCCTATCAATCTTAATAAAATCGTTTATTATCGAAAATTATTATTTAGCTAAAAATTTTATATTTATTTACCTAAATATTTTGTTTGCATTCGAAATATAATAACAATATAGTATTTATATATAAACTTGTTTTAATACTATATTAATAATATTATTTATGTGACTGAGTAAAGTTGAAAATAAAGAAGAGTGCCTTGATAGATCAATTCAAATGGGCTTGCCCCGTATTTTACAGACCTCCAAAATACTTTACGATTTTTTAAATTTAAGCTATATAAAAAAAATGTTTAAAAATTTTTGTTTCCTTCCTTAATTATTTTTAAAAGGGAGTAAAAATCTAGACATTGTTAAAATTATTTTAAGATAAGCAAAAAAATTGTTTCAGATACAAAAGTCTTCTAATGGGGAGGGGAGGGAGTAAGATGAAAATATGTCATTGAAATGTAGAGAGTACCCTCTCAGTCAGTATCCATTTTATGATCAAATCATTTTATATTTTAGTAACCTGGTGAGAGGGGAGAGTTTCGGCGTCATGTTGTCTATCGAGAGGGACCTGCCAGATATTATTTATTATGCTTTACGCGTTTTCTCAAAAGTTAAACATTTTTTTAAAACCTGGATAAATTCATTTAATTTTTTTCGTTCTCTGTATAAAATTGGAATAAAATGATGAGGACTTCTAAAAATGCAACTAATTTATTTTCGAATAATATTTACTTTTTAAAACTAAAAAATATAAATAGAATGGACGGTTGATAAGAATTCTCTAGTGTTGGGAAGTAGTAGACTGTTGAGGGTCGGGAGATGAAATGGTGAAAATGAATATGTGGATACAGAGGCAAATACAAAAATAATCCTATTACCTACTATTAGGAATAAAAATAAATACAGACATGCAGGTTCGGAAAAATATATTAACCTTAGACCGCGTCGATTTTTATAAAAATTACATGAATTAATCAGTTAAAAATTAATCTGTCTGAAATATTGAATAGCCTCTAGATTTTCTGAAATCATTTAAAAGGATAAGCCTAATTTTAAAAACCCAAACCACGGTAAAATGATAAAAACTGGGTCTAAAATTTAAAAAATAATCGGGGTCAAATTAAATTGAACCCTGAGACAATAAACTAAAATGTTAAACTTTAAAAGAGATTTGGTTATTATTTTTTAAATGAAGGCATTGGTGGTGGTAAAAGAAAGTTACCATGCTGAATTATTGTTCTTTTTTACATTTATTTTGAGTTCTGAGGCTTATGTTTTACTTAATAAACTAATAAAAGATAATTAAGACAAAATGTAAAAAAAAAATTTTTTTAATAAACCCTGTATTAGTTTACTAAGTATAAAATATCGATTTACTAATTATAAATAATTTAATAATTTTTTTTATAACGGCGCTTAAGCAATAATTCGGCAGTAAAATTTCTTTAATAACTATATTAATAAAGAAATTATTAAGATCAAAAATTGATCACCAAAACTAATTGTTTTGTCCTAGTTTTTGTCTAGTATTTTAATTATTTTACAATTTTATAAGCCAACCCAATTTATTTTAATCTAAGCCAGAGCCAAGCTTGAGGTTAGAAAATGAAAACAAGCCCACTTGTAAGACTCGAATCTATAGAAATAATTACACGTGGAAAAAATTATGTATTTAAAATCAGAGACCTGCAGTCCAGGACCAAAAACCCAGGCCGCCTAGAAATATTGTTTTTATACAAAATCTGGACCGACCCGATTAGATATTATAAATTTAAAATTATATCAATTAATCCGTTTATGAAATAATATATCATTAAACTTTTAATATTCATTTACTGCTCATATTTTTAATTTCCCCTTGAATCAATTTATAAAATAAAGCCAAAATTATTTTAAAAAATAACAAAATTATAGGGCCCCTTAAAATTATCCAAAATAAAAATTTCTAAAATAATATCGGGCCGGTAGCAATAGGCCTACAAAAAACTAATTGAATCATTCATTATTCCTATTCTTAAAACAAATATATAATAATATTAATATTTAAAAAATTTTATTAAATTATCATACATACATACAACTATTAAATGTTTTACTTCTTATGGATAAAAAAAAGATGAAATAAAAATAAAATAAATCCATGAAAATTTAATATGGACTTTATATTTTTATTTACATATGAATACTAACGAAAAAATAAAGTATTTCATAAAAATTATGAATATAAACGAATTTTACAAATAATTTCGAATAGTACTGTTGAGGCGTTGATAACCCAACATGTTAATCATCGCAAGTACTTAGTAAGCCAATTATTTATTTCCCCGTAATTATCTTAAATACTTAGTCTGGTGAATAATATTAGTATTATTTATTTCATTGATTTTTATTAATATATGTTTAATGATCAAATTGTATAAATTGATAGTATTTTTATAGGACTAAACAGAAAGAATTCAACTCATTTCATTATAAAACATTGATATAGATTCTACGGCTGTATTGAATGCCAACATGCCAGTGAAAGAGGTCACGGCTTACGCGAACAAGGTAATCGATGATCTACACGACAAAATTGATGTCAACCGTGGGCAAAGCAAGGTGGACGATCCAAGTGCACTCCCCACGAAGGGTAACAAGTATGATAAAGCGAACACTCTAAGTCTCACAATGCTAGCTGGAGAGAAGGAAATAATGAAGGAGGTTATGTGGGAACAATTCGTCGACGAAAGAATCGCGACAACGGTGGCAGTATTCACTCCACATCGATGACATGAATTATAGGATGAATGATATAGAAAACGAAATAAAGTCTGACTACTATAAAACATAATTAAAGCCTGGAACAAATGACAAAATCAAGCCACTTCATACAGTACCCATTTCGCAAGGCTTAAAAGGAATCCCCTCTTCTCAAGGTGATGAAGATATATTCGCCATAAACTCTCCCCTAGTTTGGACGTTCAACTTATAGCGACTATCGGACCAGTACAAACATTTAACTGAACCAAACGAGAGTAAAAAGACAAAACTAAAACTGGCTAAAAGATATTTGATCCTCTAGGACAAAAAGAAGATAAAGGAGAATATGATTGAGCAACCAAGAAGGAAGAACAAGCCAATGAGGCAAAGACAGAAGAAGTTTGGGGTGTTGATGGATAACACGAGAAAGATGGGGAACGTTGGAACCAAATAATACCAAGCAAGCCGGTCGTCAATATAAGCAGTGGAACACAAAAACGGAGGAATTAAATTAAAGAGAACGATGTCAAGACGCTCAGGGAAATAGTAAAATAGAGAGCAAGGAGACACAAAGAATTCGAGATAATGCAAGGTAGTAATTCTTCCTAACGAGAAGGGTTTAACTCTGTTAGCTGCTTCTCAAGGGGGAATATGTTAAGGTGTTGATAAACCGTAAGCCAATATTGTTATTTATTTCGC
Organism: Gordionus sp. m RMFG-2023; assembly: GCF_954871325.1. Classification (NCBI taxonomy): domain Eukaryota; kingdom Metazoa; phylum Nematomorpha; class Gordioida; order Chordodea; family Parachordodidae; genus Gordionus; species Gordionus sp. m RMFG-2023. The sequence continues at coordinate 39,767,211 of NC_088776.1, forward strand.
CGTAATTATTAAATACTTAGTGAGCCTGATGGATAATATTAGTATTTATCTCATTGGTTATTATTAATACAAGTTTAAAAATTAAATTATTAAATTGATCTTATTTTTATAAGCCTAAACGAGTTAGTATTAATATAGATATTTTTTTAAACATATATACTATATATATATATAACGATTATAAACAATTGTTGAATAAAAAATTATCTTAGTCTTTAGTCCGACGCTTTTAACAAGTACGAATACGAATAATTCTAATCGAATAATAAAAACTCTTCGACGAATATTTTTTCTCATTTTTCATATTCGATTCATAGTTGTGCTCGTATTCGTAAAATACGAATCAAATCGAATCGAATAATCCGTTTTAGACTTACTCAGCAGTATCTGACTGATAATAATTTTTAAAGTTTTAACTTTTTATATTATGATTATGGTGTGTGTTTTTATGTAATACGTGGAAATCATTTCCGGAAAATATTTGCTCGGGATTCATATATATAAATGCAAGGAATAATAAATATGTGGTTGTAAATCTTACCATTTACGATATTGTGTTTAAATAGCGCAAGTTAAAAATAGTCATTTTAGGTAATATAGCTACTAGGAATTTAACGGTATCGGATCATAGCCGTTATTGTTCAAAAATTTAACCGATATCTATTCTATACATATTTTTATTTTTTTTTATTTCCCTTTCTCGTATAAATCTTCATAACTCCCTCCCATAAATAAAAACGTTAATTTTTTTTACCTTTTTTTTAACAATAGAAGGAAATAAAGTATGTTAATAAAATAAGCTAATATAAAAAAAATTACCCAAAATTTTTTCTGTATTTTTATTTGTTTATTGATAATTTCGTTGTTTTGGCACGGGTACACGAGCCGGACCATATTTTAATTTTTTTAAAATATACACGGGTCGGGCCTAAATTTTTTTAAATAAAATAGCCAGGCTGGGCCGTATATTAATGGTACCTCTGCAGGTCTCTGGTTCTTATTAAGAATTATCTTATAGTAAATAAAAATTATGTGAATCATTAACAAAGATATCAATATTTCATCTCCAAATTTAATTATTTCATTAATCGATATTTAATTTGTTTTTACTTTTTATTTAAATAATATTCATCTATTGCTACATATAAATTTAGTACTATGCTAAAATAGATAAGTGAAAATTTTGATCTTTAAAAAATATCTTTTATATAATAAAAAACTTGTCTTATTTTTTACATTTTGCTAATAAAATTTTGCCACATTTTTGTGAAAAAGCAAGATTTAGAATCGATCTCACGACTAAAGTCGATATCTAAATATTTGTCGCTTAGCGCTATATGATAACTCCAGTAGCTCGTCATGCCTTCACAGGTTTTCAGATTTTATTGTTATTCATCCATTTTTTAAGGGGTGAGTGAGTTGAGGTCTTGGGGGCTCAGGAATATTTTTATCAACACAAAATATTCATATGGGTATCAAATAAAAGGTTAAATATCTTTAGATTGTGATAGAAATTATGACTGGTTGAGGTCTTGAGGGGATGGGGAGGGGCAGGAATATTTTTATGAGCACAAAATATAAATATAGGTATCAAATAAAAGTTAATTAAAAATATTTTGATTCAAATAATAGTATTCGCTCTTGGTCTTAATGGGTTGGACTTGGGTCTGGAGGAAGGAGGGAGGGTAAAAAATAAAAATTGGATATGGGTATCAAATAAAAAGTAACATCCATCATCAAATTAAGGATAAAATTCTCATATGTATATGAGGTATTATTTATTATATATCTCATAAATACAAACCTTTCTAAAAATTTAAAGGTAGCACATGTTTTTAGAATTTTAAAGATTTGAGACTCTTTTGATTTTTAAGAGCAGGGAAAGTAAATATTCTGATTAAAACGCCTTAAAAAAATTATATCTATTTTTATTATTACATTATTTTATATTATATTATATAGAATATTGACAAAAAAAATTAATGTAAATATCGATAGCGGATCGGTGTCGTTTGAAATAAATATGGGATTGGTGAAAAAATTGTGGATAGGTGCAACCCACTCATACAAAATTAATTACCTTATGTTTTCGATGAAATCAAGCAGATGAGATATGAAGAATTTTTTCCTACGAGTTAAAAATCATTGCAAAACCCTATACAGCATATGACTTTAGCTCATATCTGATATTATACCCACTGGATCACATCAGGCGTTGATTTTAAATGAGAAATCTTTCAATTAAAACCAAATATAAATATTTTTTATAAGCGTAAAGGGTTTTTTTTATTTACTGTATCTTCTTTTCTAAACCTTTCAAGACATAATTATTTTGACTTTCCCATATCTACTGTTTTTATACAAAAAAAATAGTGAGTAAAATTGATAAGCATTCTCATTTAAGAAAAAATTAAAACGGATATATGAAAAAATACAAATAGCGAATGTAAACAATTTTAATTAAAAAACCTGCTGTAAAATAATTGAACCCAAATTACAATTTTGGTATCCACAAAAAAAAACCAGAAGATTTGGATGATTTCGTGCAGGTTATAATTTAATCATTTATTTATTGTGGTACTATTTTTTTTATATATCTTACTATAGGAAATAAATATAATAAAACGTAATTAAATTTGATGATGTAAAAATATAGATAGTGTTCCTGTTCCCCCTTCCCTTTTTTGTATTAACATACTAATTTTATGTATTATATATTATATCTTTAATTAAACAGAAGAAACAGAATATAAAACCAAACAATTTGTTTAGTTCTCTCGGTATAGGTTATGGGATAGTAAGTTTTATTCATACAAAATAGTTTAAGAAATAAAATGCATTAGAGCACTGACCAAATGGGCATTTTGCTCAAGAGGCCACAAAAACATTTCTATATGGCTTCTAGAAGACTATATTCTTCTTTAAGCATTTAGATTTCAATATTTAATTTATTGATATATATATCAATAAATTTCTCGAAGATGATCATTTAACTATATTATATGTTTTTTTCAAAAATAATCCATTTCCATTTGAATGAAAGTTAAATTTTTGTTAATTTAAATTTTAGCATATTATTTTATAAATCATTATAGAAATAGTGTTCAAATTTTGTTATTTTAAACTTGTTACTCATTGGAATTTAATATAACCCTATGTATAATTATTTAAACTTATTAATTTTATCATCTTGGTATGGATCTTTTAATAATATAATATCAATTGATTGGATATATGTGCAAATTTAAAAAGCTAAACATACTCAATTTTTTTAATTAATGGAATGGGGCTTCAATATTTTCAAAAAATCAAAATTATCAACCTGGAAAATGATTGAAGATACCAAATCTTCTGTATCTTGTATAACTCAAATTCATAATAAAGCTATAAAAATGGCTAAGTAAAATGATTTCAGATATAAACTCCCACATAATTCTGAGTACAAAATAAAATGCCAAAAGAAGGGCCAATTTTTAAAAAAAACAATCGGGTTGGGGATGGGTCGGGCCTAATATTTTCTATGAAAATTCTGGCTGTGTCGGGTCTAATATTTTTTAAGAAAATTCGGGCCAGGTCGGGTCGGGCCTTAGAAATTTTTCAAAATATATCTAAATTAATAAATTTTATGTTGAAATTTTTATGTAAAATAAAAATATTTGATTTTATTTATAGAAACTAGACGCCATATAACATATATTGTTTATTTTGAGTAATTTAAAAATTAATTATATTTAAATAAATTCGGGCCGGCTAAACTTTTTAAAAGAAATTTCGGGTAAGGATCGGGGCGGGCAAAACCTTTTAAAAAAATTTCGGGCCGGACCAGGCTTGAAAAATTAGGCCCGATGCAGATTACTACTGTAAAGTACGTCAAAAAAGTAACGTCAATTGAAGAAAAGAAACGCCATTCACCTACTTCTAGAGATAACGAGTAACGCGTTTCCTTTTTTGAGTAACGGTAAAGCAAAACGTTAATCGTTACTTAAAATTTTTCCTTAAAAAATATATAATTTTTATTTATTTTTTAAATTTTACAAATAATTTAAGCCGAGATTAAAGTCAGATCAACCACCAAATTTCTTCATTTTTATTTTAAATTTTCAGTCAAGATTGTTAATAATTAATATTTAATCAATCATGATTAGTTAATCTAATCTAATATTATAATTATTTTATAAAGTATATTATGTCAATTGTGCATATTCAGTTGAAGAAGATTTTAACTGCTCTGGCCCCAATATGAAACATTTTTTAAACCAATAAAAAAATAAAGGGTACATAGTCAACACTTTGCAAAATTGCATTATAATTCAAATATTTTCTCAATTGTGGAATAAACTGGGCAGTCTCGAAATTGTGAAGCCATTTTATTTAAAAAAAATGGAAAGATATCTGATTAAACCTGTTATAACAAGATGCAACTCTTTTTCTAACTCCGTGAAATTAATAGACTTATTAAGGAGGATGGCCAATTTGACGAATTTTGATAAGTTCCAATTACAGAGATTTTCAGTTAATGACATGTTCATAAATATATTGTATGGTTAGTGTTAATTAAAAAATGTTTTATATGTTATGGAACCTGTTGCTACCGCTCTTTATATGTTTAAACATTTGAGATATCACTCGCAAGATTACTATTATTCTACTAAAACTTAAAAAAATTGCTAATAATATCAAGTTTAAACCACTTATTACTGCAATCCTGCATGACACAGATAAAAGGTATACAGTTGAAATATTTACAATTTATATAATTTTTAATAGATTCGAACACATCTATAAAAGAAGAATATATACAATGAGCAATAATTCACCTGCCATTTAAATTAGATTGGCACTGGATAAAATGATAGGTTAAGGAAGGTATAAAGCTTCACTTATTTCCAGTTTGAGAAAATATTTTGACAAAGAAAAAGAAGACTTTGCTTTTAAATAACAATCCACATACCAGATTATTTTCTGATAAATATAAAAAAAATTTTGATGAGGTTCTGAATGAAGATTCTTTTGAAGATGATCTATTAAGCCTTTTTCAAAATGAAGATTATTCTTTGATTTTAAATAAATTCTCCCTAAATATAATACAACCCTCCCATCCCCTGCGCCAGTTGAACATATGTTTAGTAAGGCAAAAGATGTGTTGAGCACTCTCTTGTTTAAAAATTTTGAAAATCAATTGTTAAAAATAAATAAAAAATTATATCTAAGAAAAAAAATTGTTATAAAAAAATCTCATCATATTAATTTTGTATATTATATAGAGGAATTTTTTGTATATAATATTTAATTTCACGAGTAACGCGTTCTTCAGAAAGTAACGAGTAACAGTAATGCGTTTCTTTTTTTGATGTAACGAGTAACGCATTTCTTTTTTGAAGTAATGTTATCTTGGTTAAAATTATATCTTTGTAGATATATTTTCAGACAACTATATATATATATCTAGATATATTTTTAAACGATATGCCTTAAAGATATGCAAAACTAGGCCAGCGACCGATGAAAAATTTAAAAAATTAAAACACAAGGAAACATTTAAAAGTAATATATCAAGCAAATTTAATATCAACGAGTAGCCCAATCCCTAATCTTTAAAATATATAATATTTTGAGCTAGATGAGTTTTTGTGAAAGTTGTCTGCCACAGTCCAAAGGTATGTTTCAACTGGCCATAAGATATTAATCAAAAATTATATTATAAATTAAAAATTACAATCGTCTTTTAATGATAATGTTTTATAAATTATTATCTGAATGTTAAAGATGCTTAAAATCAATCACTCTATATATTACAGATTTTAACAAAACCTCTAAAAAATCCTTTCACATTTTAACCAATTTTGAAAAAGATAAATAAAAAGGTGGTGGCCTGGCTAGTTGGCAAACATAGCCATTAACTTATTCCCTAGATAATTTTTATTCTAACTATTACTATTAATTTTAAACTGACGTCAAATAAAAAACGCCACTTACTATGAATTATTTTTTTAAATTATAGTAATTTCTTAGAATAAAACGTGGAATATATAGTTCCACGGGCAGAATTCCAATATGATAATTCTTTAAAAACAAAAGATTATTTAATTTAATTTAAAATTATATCAAAAACTTTCGTATAAAAATAATAATAATTATACTTTCGCCTTATTTTCCTTTTTACATATTCTCTCTTGAAACAATAATAAACAAAAAACGTTATTAATTTACCAAATAAATAACAGTCTCTAACATCAATCACCATATCTCTCTCTGATATAATCATGATTATAACAAAAATAAATAATAATACTATTGAAAATCCTTTAGACGCATTTTTTTTTAAATCTAAAAGTACCAAATGAATATTTTTGATAATTATTCTTTCTTATATATATAAAATATGCATATTAAATTTAATACTGCATTAGTGCTTGAACGATTATTTAGGCATGGCTTATACTTTCTGATCGTCGCTCTAGACTTGGAGAGTATGGAAATGTTATTATTGGATGCAATAAAAAATAAATAAATTATATATATATTTGAAATTTTAGTCATATTTTTTATTTGTGGAAATAAAGATACGTATAAAATATTTTTAAAAAAATTCGAAAGTAAAAAGAATAGCGCTCTACTTTTTTTGTAAACGGTAGCGATAGCACGCTACTTTGTTGATAAAGTTAGCGGTAGCGATAGCGCGTTAATTTTAAAAGTATTTTAACTAGCTGTCTTATGAAACAAATTTATAGAGATCAAATCATTTATAAAAAACCGGTTTTTTTGTGGCCAAGATATATATCACCCTACTCATATATTTTACCCGGTTTTAATTTTAAAGATAATGAATTTGACAAAATTAGATGTTATAAACTAGGGCTGTGACGATATTAAATATCGGATTCGGTACCGATATTTAGCGTCTTCCGAAAATATCGGATCGGACCGATACTTATAAAAACTGATCCATTATTATAATAATTTCTAAATAATTTTTTTAAATTTTATTTCTTTTTTAAAATAGATTTATAGTATTTTAAAAAAAATTTTTATAAAAATAGAAAGGAACACCCAAAGTTTTATTTATTTTAAATCTTTTTAAATTACGCCAATTTTTTTATTTATACTTTAAAATAAAAGATTTTTTTAAAATATGGTATCTGAATTATGGAAATATTTTACAAAAGACAAAGATAATTTTGCAAAATGCGTTATTTGCAGAATCATCTGAGTTTGCCTTCAGCATGGCAGGAGATATAGATAGTCCAAATCGTAGAAGCTTATTCCCAGAAAATCTAGAGGCTCTCATATTTATTAAAAAAATCTAATATATTATAATTTTATATATACAATTTTATAATTCCAACATAAAATGGATATATTATTAAATATATATTTTTTTATTAAAGTCTTAATTATAGAAATAAAAAAATTAAATTAAATTCATAATTCGATTTTTTGCATAAAAAAATATTGATTTCTTAATTACATTTGGTTCAAACGGGGGTGATTAAAAATCAGTTAAAATTTCGGATCGGTATTGGTATCGGATCGGATCGGTGAAAAATATGTGGATCGGCACAGCCCTATTATAAACCGATTTTCTGGATGCCTAGATTTAGATGTTGCAAGCCAAATGACAAATTGCTCGATTTTAGAGAACTGGAATCGTTTCAAACGAAGATAACAAATTAAATGATTAAATTTATATCATACTATAATGTATTAATAGTATATAATTTTTAATAAAACATCAAAAAAAAATCCATATTGACCAGTAAGTCTTTTTCTAAAGGAAATTTCCCATTGTTTCCCTATTTATTCCAAATTTCTCTCAATTATAGTTTCCCTGGAAATTTACATTGCACATATAAAATATTTGGGCCTGGCTGGATATTATTTAATTTTATAAAATTTTACCCCAGCCATTAACATTTTGATTCATATTATTTAAAAACAAACTACAATATGTGTATTTCTTTATATTTTAAGAGCTATCTAACTAAAATACTAAATCTATAAATAATATGAAAATTAACAAAAAATTAAACATTTTATTCATAATATGATCCATTTATAAAGCGCAATACAGATATCAAACACAATTGGTTATATGTAGAAATAGTTAGTCTAGAGAGGTATAAGCGTCAGTGATACTGGGAAGAAAAAATTAGATATAGATATATAAATGTGACAGCCAAAAATTTTAATGGTTTTCATTAAATTTTAACAGGCATGGTCTGACTTTTTGTATAATTTTTATAAACTAGGATAGGCAAAAAATTTAATAGTCTAGATAGCTTGAGCAAAAATTCTTAATGGAATAAAACAGGCTGGGACATGTTTTGCAGACCTCTACTCTGGATATATTTGAAAAGTATCATTTAACAACTCTGATGAGTATAATTGAAATTTTTTAAAAAAAGGGAAAGAAAGAGTAAAAAAAAATTACATCATATAACCCAGCCTATAGAAAAGGATGCCTTTAAATTTTTTCCATTAAAAATCCTAGATATGCTTATGTTTGAGTTAAAAAAATACCCATTTCTATTATTACATGAAAATTAATTAAATTAGAGGTGAACCAATCTACCTGACATATTATTTAGTCAAAATATTTTAAAAAACAATACCAATTATTAGAGATCTGCAAAGTTAGGCCCGGCCCGAGTCCGGCCTGGCCCAAACAGGTTTCGGGCCTAATTCTATTTAAAATAATCGGGTTCAGGGGCCTAATATTTTTTAAAAAAATTCAGGCCAGGTCAGGCGGACCTTAGAATTTTTTTTAAATATATCTAAATTTTTCAATTTTATATTGAATTTTTTATGTAAAATAAAAATATTTGATTTTATTTATTGAAACTAAACGACATATAACATATGTCTTTTATTTTGAGTAATTATAAAAATTAATTTCTATATTAAAATAAATTCGGGCCAAGCCGGTAAATTTTTTTTTAAATTTCGGGTTTGGGCTGGGCCGGCAAAACTTTTTTTAAAAAAATTTCAGGTCAGGCCAGGCTTGAAAAATTTGGCCCGATGCAGATCACTACCAATTATCAGATCAGGTTAGATGAGTATCTGAAAATATGTGATTGGTGAATAATTTAATAATAATTTGTGGATCAACATAACCCTAAATTAAATATATATTTTAATAAAATACAAATCATATAATTTTATCTTCTATTATATTGTTAAAATAGTTTAATTTATATCTAAAGTTTAGAAGGTATAAAATGATGATGTCAATATTATGTCCATCATCAAATGTGAAAAATATAATAAGAAAATATTATGTGAAAATTAAAAATATATTGCAATATAAACCTTTGTTTTTAATCACGGATTTAACATTAGGAATGTTATTTTTTAATTCAGTGTGTGTTTCATAGGTGCTATTAATATTTGAATCATTGGAGCAAGGAGGAATTGAAGAATTTGAAGATGAGACATAACATATTTTATCACATATCTGATCACAATTCATAATTTCAGAATTACCATTTAATTCTAATGCACTTTGAAAGGAATCAGAAAGGGTTCCATTATAGGCAATATCCATTTTGACCCCATCATCAGCTACATAATTATTAGACAGTTTTACCATTGATAATGGGCGCTTTTTAAAATATCCATTTATTTTAAGTTTGGATTCATCTGCCCCATTTGTCATTTTATTATTATTAATATCATTATTTAAAGAATTTTTAGAAAATGTCATAATTGATATAGGATCTTCTTCGCTCAAGCTTTTTAAATAATTTGGTGATGTATTATTATTAAGCTTTTTATTGAAAGCCAAAGAAAACCTTCTTTTTACTTTCTTGAACCCAATCATAATTAATGTCAAAATACCTCTATAATCTTGATATGTGGTTTAAGATAATTTGTAATAATGTTGAAATTTATATTTAAAATGCAAAACATTTTGATTGTAAACCCAAAAATAAAATATAATGTTGATTAACGATTGACTAAAAACGTATTTACACTTTTACAAAAACTTTAAAATCCATATGATAACATTACAAATTATACGTTTAATGTAAATAATATTTGGATACTTTTAAATCTACAATTTAAATTTATAAATATAAAATACTTTCAGATTTATTTTATATATCAATAGATAAAAGATGGGTATTTTTAAATAATATGTTAATAATATTACTTGTATAGGAACTAGGTTGCTTAATGTTTATGGTAATCAATAATTAAAAATAAATTCGAGATAAACGAATTAAGGTCATAAAATAAATTTTAAGTTTATAAATGCTCATAATAAAAAGGAATAATTAAATTTATTAAATCATATCATATAATAATTGTATTTATACTATATTATTTATTTTTAAAAAAGAATATTAAAAATTGATAATATTAATTATGATATTCTAAAATTATTATATTATTGGCTTTGAATACACTCAGAATTTATATAATATTATAATGTTCATATTAATTTATATGTTATGCTATTATAGTTTTCTATAGTCTTCTATTGGTAATGATGGTAAAATTATAAATTTGTGCGGATATTTTATCCTTAAACTGTGGTATGCCTTATATGGTGGCGATATGTTGCGGTATTTATATATATTTAATTATTAGTTTTACTAAATTATTCATATTATTTATAACATTGAATGACCTTTCGTGATCTATATTTCTACTTTTACTTATTTCATTATATTTTATGGAATAATAACTTCAAATTTAACTAATTATATTCCTTATATAAATACAGAGTCGTAGCCACGGGAATTTTCGTCCCCAAACATGGCCCCCAGAAAAAATTTATGGCCCCCAAAAATGACCCCGATGAATTTTTCCGGCTCCCCAAATTGAAAAAAATATTTTGTAATTGATTATTTTTATATTTTTAAAATAAATTTTAAATATTTATTCAAAGAACATGTCTTGTTTGTAAATTTCTTCCTATTTTTATTTTTATCCAATAATAAATCATCATTCATTCATATTTTATCATTTTCATGTGTGTTTGTGTATAACATTATATAGGCTCTTAGTTAAAATGTTTAAATTGTACTTATTTCAATGATAATTATTTTATTTTTTATGGTTCAATCACAATATTATTATCTATTGAAGATCTCTGATATAGATCTGGGTGCAAATCATAAAAAAAACTGGATTTTCGGAAGCTAATCAAGTGATTACACAAGGCTTGATATATTATATATATATAATCTAAGGAAACAGATTGATACCGATTCGTAAATATTTATTAAAATAAAAAAAGTTTTTTATTAAATTTTTATAAAATTTGGTAATTATTGAGCAGTGTTGCTAAACAGCTCGATTTGGGCCGATTTTTAAAAATTGTTTGATTAAGATCTTAGGCAAAATAATATTATCTAAGCAAGATATAACCACTTATTTAAAACAGCGGTGAATATTTTAGCATTATAACGAAAATAATGAGATAACAACAATTTTGGTAAGCCAACAAATTAACCGTTATCTTTACGATCTTAAATCAAGATTTCTATTTCTTAACACACAGGAGTTACCTTTCCATGGGACTGGTTCAACAAAAATTACGGATGCTGCAAATGTAGAAAACATAATTTATTCTTTCTGGACAATATAGAGTAATGTTTTCACACACCATCCAAAAAGATCCTGAATTAAATAAAATTACGAAATTTATATGCGATTTACATCACCCAGATTCAAAACGGAGTAATATCTATTATGATAGATATGGTGGTTTATTATATTTCAGATAAATATAACAAAAGTGAGATGCCTTGTGATGCCTTTGTCTTAAGGCTGATGTGACAAAAGATGCATCAGGTTGTAAAATCTGTGCATAATTATTTATATTTTTTCTGAAGTCCAAGAAAATTTATTAGGGATTATTAATTTATAGTGTATTTCTGCTGAAAGTATTACTAATTGCATTTTAAAGCAACATAATAAGTTAAATAATAATTCAACGCATAGGAGTAGCCGGGGGGGGGGGCAAAGGAAAATCTCCCCCCTTCAGAAATTTATCACTTTTTGTGAATATCATTTTAAGCTAATAAAAAATATTCCCCTTAGTACCCCCCCCTCTAGGGATAAAATAAAAATTCCTGAAGATTGTTGTATAGCTTCTAATGATATCGAGGATCTTATTGCTTTTGTTTACGATATAGACAAATACAATATGTCTTTTAACCGAACATCATTTGCTCAAAATGCAATCCTGACCCCTAAAAACGTAAATGTCGATTCTATAAATATTAAATAGATTAACAAAATTCCGGGGGATTTAATTACATACATAAGTGCTGATGAAACGATAACCGAGGATGAAGCGACGTTTTATCCCACTGAATTTTTAAACTCTTTAAGTATATCAGGATTACAACCTCACAAATCTTTTACTCAAAGTCGGGGTACCTATAATATTAATGCGTAACTTAGATTCTGTTCTGGTTTGAATAATGAGACTAAATTGATTATAACTTCTTTGCTACCAAATATAAATGTGACGGAATTTGTTTCTGGTAGTTTTCTCAGTACTAAAGTTCTCATTCCTAGAATAAGTTTTATTCCTACAGCCGATTCTGGCTTGCCATTTTCCTTTATACGCCGCCAATTTCCCGTGAGACCTGCTTTTGTCATGACAATTAATAAAGCAGGGATAAACGTTGAACAAAGTTGGCATCTATTTACCTCATCCTGTTTTTTCACATGGACAGCTATATGTGGCTATGTCTCAAGTTTGTTCTCCTCATAAATTAAAGATTATAACCAATGATAAAACAAGAACTGCAACCAATGTGGTATATCATGAGGTTATATCCGATTAATCCCGGTTTATACGAATAAGAATGAACATTACTTAGTATGATATTATTTTATAATTTAAACAATTTTATATTATTTAAGCATCCTTTTGTCGGGCCGCACAATATGCCCTTTTATCCGATGAATATTTTCTCTAACTAACAAAAATTATACAAAGTTCATTTTAAATGTTTAACTAAATTAATATAACAATTTTTAAAAGTATACCATTTTGTCTGATCCACCATTGCTCTATTATCCCTGCTGAACCCTGTTTTTTCACATGGACAGCTATATGTGGCTATGTCTTGAGTTTGTTCTCGTAAATTAAAGATTATAATTAATGATAAAACAAGAACTACAACCAATGTGGTTATATCATGATGTTATATCCGATTAATCCCGGTTTATACGAATAAGAATGAACATTACTTTGTATGATATTCTTTTATAATTTAAACAATTTTATATTATTTAAGCATCCTTTTGTCGGGCCGCACAATATGCCCTTTTATCTCTGATGAATATTTTGTCTAAATGAAAATTATACAAAGTACATTTTTAAAATTTAACTAAATTAATATAACAATTTTTAAGGATCTTTCTTTTTTAAAAGCTTACCATTTTGTCGGATCCACCATTGCTCTATTATCCCTGCTGATTATTTTGTATAACGCACAAAAAATATACATAGTACATTATTTTATTATAAATAATTTTATATATGATTTTATATCTATTCCAAAAAATCTTCGTTTTATTTCAATAATAATGTTTTTTATATTTTTGACTGATTTCTTTATTTGTCTAGGCTAACCCAACCTTTATCCCTCACATTGCTACAAAACTTGATGAATCTATTAAAGATAAGCTAAGAAAATAATGACGAATAAACAAATGCCTTGCTAGTTCTAGAGTTACTGGTAGCCAAAATAATAAAAAACTACGCTTGAAATCAACTCCTCTGGAGGTTTATTTATTTTTTTTATCTTATATCTTATATATATATAATTTGCATATAAGTTTCATTAGTGTTTAATGGCACTTTTATTTAAATAGATAGCATTTTTTTTATATTTAAAATAAAATATAGATAAATAATTTGGGAAATGCAAGACATACATTAAATTTATCCGAAAAGCTACAATAACCCTATATAATAAACAAAAATTTATATTATATATATAATATAATTGATCATATTACCAAAAAATATAAGAGTCGGTTATTTTTATTTTATTTGTCATGATTTTCTAATAAGTGGTTTGCCCAGGCCTTCCCAGTTTCCCTTAATACGGAATTCAAATGTTTTTTTTACATCTTAAACTTATTGGTAAATCATATAATTCCCTTTCATGTGATGATAAATCAATTAAAAATTTAATATCTCCTAGGTGGGAAAAAATTTTCATAATTATATTGGATACGACTGGGCTTGGAACCTCAAAATTTATATTAGCTTGCACCTGACATGGGAATATCTTTAACAAATTATTAAGGGTTGAGCTGGGCTGGATAAACTTTTATAATTATATGCTTCCTAATATTGTGAGGGATCTGGCATGGCATCTATCGTAAAAAAATGAATAAAAATCTCACCCCGTCATTTTTGACGGGCTTTCTACTAGTAATTATTAATAATAGATCCATAAAATTACTAAATAATATAATTTATCAAATATAATTTTTTATAAAGTGGTAATTTAATTTATTTATCTTAATAAAAGTAAAATATAATTATAAAATTATTAAAATTAAATCATAAATTAAATAAAAAAATTAAAGCACAATCAATGATAATACAAACAGTGGAATATTATATGTCTTAGATTTACAGTATATCTAATTTTATCAATTATCATATGACAATCAAGTAATTTTTACCAATATAGCGAATTATATATTTTACAGAAAACTATAAAATATGATAAAGACATCAGAAAATATTTTTAAAGACATTGTGAGATGAATAATGTAAAGATTAATTTTTAATATTATTTATATTTAAAATAAATAGATGGCGTTAAATAATTGAATGCAAATTGTTGCTATATTTATTATAAAGAGCATTGATTAGTAAAATTTGTTAAAATATTAACTGTAATATATTTTCTAACTGTCAAATATGTTTGTAAAAGTGGAATTTTACCTGGTATTTTGTAACTAATTCTATATAATAGAGGATCAACTATATGTCTACATACTTTTTATAAATAAATTTCTTATACTTGTTTGGAATAAATTATTACCATGCTTTTAATTAATGTATATACAAGTAATTTATTATATTTTATATAAACTAATAAAAATTTATTTCATATTTGTTCCAGTCTTATTTTTTTTATTAAAATTAACCTCCTATCTTGTAAAAATATTTTATGACTATATATAGACTAAGGCACGCCTAAAATGGGATCTGGAGGCGAAGCTCCCAATAATTTTTTGATTCCCCTTCCCACCCCCTCCCTTAGGAAAATCCTGGCTACGCTTATGATTCAATGAATATGATAAACCAGGCATATGATGGTGCAAACGTTATGTCAGGCCGAAATGGAGGAGTGCACCCTATTTAAAAAAATAATAATAACAAAGGTTCCTTTTATACATTGCTACAACCACATTTTGCATCTTGTGGCTCAAAATTGGTATTATAATATTGTTATCATTTCTAATTTTTTATATTTATTCAATGCATTGCATAATTTTTTAGGCGGTTTAATGTATTCTATAAATATGCAGGCCATACTCTTAAGAGACTTTTAGACCAGAGGTGGACTGGTCATTTAGATACATCTCGCATCATTTATGTTAATTTTGAGGCTTTGGAGAAGTATTAGTTTACTTTTCTTATGGAACTCTTAATTCAGAGGTTTCCACTGTCGAAGCCTCTGGTCTTTTATCTCAATACGTTAATATAAATTACGTTATATTAGCCATTATAATTTATGAGATATTAATAACAATAGATCCCCTATATAAGTATCAACAATCAATAGATACTTATCAAGTGGATGCTAAAAATTGTATTGATTCCACGATCAATATATTTAAAAATTATAAGAAGCAATAATTCTATTGATTTGATTAGAATAAAGGCTGAAAAACTTTTAGCAAAATTTAATCTCACTCCCCACAAATCATCAAGAATACGTAAAACGCCTATAAATTTATTTTTAGTCGAAACCAAATTACAATTTGATTGCGAAAAAGATTCCAATTAGAGTTCTTTAAAATGGAATTATTATGAAATTATTGATTACTTTGTTGATAATTTTTTAGATAGATTTACACAAGATGATTATAATCTTCTATCAAGTTTTAATGCATTGTCCCCCTTTGATAGTGATTATTTTATATCGGACAAAATAGCCCGATTAGAATAATATTAAACTTAAATATGGAAACTTTACATCATGAAATGAAAATAGCTAAAGGATTATTAGCTGCAGAAGTTAAAGAAACACATAATTTTGAAAATATCCTAAATATTATGTATAAAAAAATATCATCATGCATTTATAGAATTGTATAAATACTACTCAGCAGCCATCATCATTGGGCTACCAACGGCTTCTTGTGTGGCTTCTTTCTCTATAATAAAGAGAGTTCTATCGAGCACTAGAGGGTCGATGAAAGATCAAAGTATGCAAAATTTAGTATTGATGGCTTATGAAAAAAAGTTAACACAAAATTTATCCTTTAATTCATTTATGTTAAAATTTAAAAATATCGTCGTATTATATTATAGTATTTTTTTGTATTCATATAACATTAATAATTTTTTAATAAAAATAGCAAAAAATTTCTATGAATGCTTAATTATTTGTTTTATTTTAAAAAAATAGTGCCCCCCCCCAAGTAAGCATCTGGCCCCCCCTAACTGAAAATTCCTGGCTACGGCCCTGTATAAATACCTACACTTTTTATATAGTAGTATTACAATGTAAATATTTTCAGATAATAAAATCATTTGTTTAATTCTAGCTTGTACCCTTGTGTTTCCATCATGGTGGGAGCGGGAAAATAAATAATGGGATCTTCTGATTAATATATCAATGATAATTATAAATTTAAATATAAAAATTAAACTTAAATTAAATACAAACCTTAATTCTACATATGGGCACTTAGCTTAACTCGTGGACAGTGAAGGCTACTGTTGCTTTCGAAAACCACAGGCCAACCCCCAAGAAGAAAAAAAGATGACTACAAGCTAAAATCCTAAAATATGTTGACATAAGAATAAAAATTACTTGGACTTTTTCATAATGGATCTGACAATGCTAGAAGATTGACTCCAAGTTAACCACATGCGAAGATTTTTTTTATTTATAATATATATGGTGTCTAATCATAACAATTAAAGCCCATGAAGCACATTTATATGCTGTAGAACAATATTATAATAATAGCAAAAATATGATAACATAAGTATATATAACCCATGCAATGAAGAAATTTAATTATGGAGGAAAAAAATAATTCTAGAATGACCTAAGCCTAAAGCTATGTATGATAATATAACAATTATTAGTAATCATTAATAGTCATTTCAAAAATGCATTTAACTAACTACAAATAAAAATTTAAATTATATTAAAATATAAAAAACATATTCCAACCAAATAAATCGGTTTAAAAGTGGAGGTTAACATATGGCGGAACAACACTCACAAAATCGGGAATGCATTTATAATCAGAAAAAATGGCTACCCACCACTTTTATAAATAGAAGAAAAATTAAATTTTTTTTTGCCATATTCTTGTAATAATACCCCCCCCCCCTCCCCTCATCTCAAATCGTATTTAAATATATCAGATTAATCATCAAGTATATTATTTATTCAATATTAGTATCATATTTTATTTAATAACTTTGAATGCGTTTATCGTATTTTAAACAGATTTGGAATTCGCGATATTTTTAATAAAGCATAATTTGACTTGTGTAGATAGCGCGATGCTATCAACTCCAAATAAAAAAAATCTGTTCACCGGCCGAACTTGAAAATTTAAAAATATTAAAATAGACCGGTTAAAGAGTAAGACCAGTACAATTTGATCATAAATTATTTCTGTATCATACCAGAAAATTCATACAGAAAATTCATACAGAAAATATGAGACAGGACCTATCAAATCTCTGATTTTTCGTAAAATTTCAACTGGCCAGCCAAGGTATTTAAATTTTAATATAAATTTTTCAATTTTTAGCTAATATTTTTATAATACTATTTGTATATTGTATATATTAGTAAAATAAATCCATAATATTAATTTTATAATATTTTTTAAATTAATTGTCATTCAATAACTAGTGTTTAGATCTCCGTTGCAGAATCTTGTTCTGATTCATATTCAATATTATCATTTTCTTTAATATTTAAAATCAATTTTCTTGTTGTCGAGACGAGATCTTTAATCGATTCAAGTAAGAATATTAACCCAAATCAACCAATTTCTTTCTGAAGAAGAAGTAAGAATGGTTAATAAAATGTCTCTTCTTTTAATGAACATGGTAAGCAAAGTCCACTAACTTGAGACCAGAATCTAATTGTTTCTTATGGAAGTTACTCTTTCCACATAATTTTCTAATAGACATGCCGCTTTCTGAAATTTATAATATCACTTGAAATATTTTGATCATCACCACCTTGTATAATATATTGTATTAAATTCGCTACTGGTTAGATACTCCCCTAAAAAAGCAGTGATCATATATATTTATATTGTTTTTTCTTCAGATTTTTTTTAGAATTTTTTTGTCAATTGGCCGTTTAATTGATTGAATTTGACCGATCAATTGACCGTCGGCTACTTTGACTAAATCTATTATTAAATTCACCAAAGAATTAAACAATTTATTTATGATATTTACGTGGAAATATTTTTGAAGTTTATTTTTTGTAGAAAATTATTTATCTGTAATTCACTTTTATGCATAAATCTTTCATGATAAAATCAAAAAAAAAAATTTTTTTTAATTCATATCTGCTCAAAATTTTGGGCAAAAAAATTTTTGAATTCGTTTTTTACTAAAGTCTGCATGTATAAAATTTTTGGAAGGGAGTCAGTGATTCCTACTTCCCTTAGATTATATTTGTTGAATAATGATTTGACCTCGTCTTATTTCATTTTATTACATCACGAAGATTATTCTTAATTTTATCATTGTAAAAAAAATACTTATTTTATATTCAGATTTGCTCCTATTTTATTTTGGTAAAACTAACTTTATATTTTTTATAATATAATGTTTTGTATTCAAATTTTATTTAGTAAACTGTATATATATATATAGTGTAAATACTTTACAAGAAAAGAGAGATAATTTTAGATATAACTTAAATAAAATTTTTTGATATTTGAAACTAGTTTAATATAGCGTGCTGTCCCGAGTGAGGAACCGAAAAAAAATACTCATAGGTCTCACAAATTTTTTTTTACATAATATAGAAAATTCCGTATAAAGGTAAAAAAAATAATTTTTTTACATATTGCTTGTTTAGATGTATATTTTTAAAATTTTGAACATACCCACTACCATATACATTTGTGATTTTTCGAGCCAACGGGTACCCTTGATGTGGAATATTTTCGTGTAATAAAATCTAGTGATGTATTTTTTCAATTCCAAAGTTTAAAACACATGTTAAGGTGGTACGAATTAAATTTAGTGTAAATTTGTTAAAATATAAAATTGTAATGCATTCATTTTAAAACACTGAAATATTTATCATGAAAATCAATTAAATAAACGTTTTACAAAATTATTTGTCGTAAATTAATCGAGTCATGGATGATAAATTAAAAGCTGTTATAGATCTTCCATATAAATTTCCCAAACTAAATGGGGACGTTAATAATATATATTGACAGAGTACTTAATTAATTTGCCAACAGCACATCATCTAACTCCGCTAAAGTTAACTTAATTATTAATTATTTAACAGATGATGTGTACGATAAAATTATATCTTTGATTTTTTAAATTTTAATAAAGATCAGTAAATTTAGATACTTAGTTTCGAATCAAAACATTAATGACTGTATTTCGATTGGTTTTCGCAATGGAAAAAGTACTCTACGAGCTAGGTATGATTTCGGCCTTGTTGCATCACTAAGATCGTTTATCTATCACCACAAATTGAATTCATCATGATAACGTAATGGGGATTTCGAAACTCCTTTTTTAAGAGTTGTATTTCCATTCAGTTGGTCGGCTTGCTTGTTCATTACAATACCCTCCAACTCAGCATCATACAATATCACATTTTTCCGTTATATCACTGTCCCTTCATGCCATCCCGCAGTCCTTTTGTTTTCTACCCAAACCTTTTGCTTCTCTTCAAATTCATGGGGCTCAACATTCCTGTCTTTATAATATTTTTGTTTCCATAATGCGTTTTGTAGATAATTTCTATTTATCTAACGTCGTCCTGAGCGGCCTTCCAAACATCGTTTCGGCAGGGAATTTGCCGATAGTCGCATTTGGAGTGTTTCGATGAGTAATTAAAACTTTCGCTAAATTTAATTGGTCCGGAGTTCCACTGTTTTTAAAAAGAAACGTTTTGAATTCAGATCCAGTAAACTGATCACCGTTATCTGAGACACGAGGTACCCAAATCTAGCGAAATAATTAATCAGATTATTTATTACACTCGTTGAATTAATATGTGTTAAAATTGCAACTTCAACCCATTTGGTGCAGATTATTTACGCTGAATTAATATGTGTTAAAATTGCAACTTCAACCCATTTGGTGAAAGCTACGCAAATTAACCAATACTTTACAGATATGAGGCCTGTTAAATCAATGTTTATACCTTCCCAAGGTCGGGTAGGAATGTTCCAATTGTATAACGGCACTTATCTGGCTCTCGGTCTTCCTTTCTGACAACTTTTGCAACTCATCACGATAAGATTTGTCCAAAAAACATAGTTTCTTTAGATTATCATAATAATTCTATTATAAAATAATAAACCTTCGAACTAAATATTATCAATTAAAATGAATTTTGCGCATCTATTTTGATTACCCGGCCTATAAATTATCTCATAGTGGTAATTTAAATGCTTCGTCACCCACCGTATTAAACGGTTATTTGATATTTTATTTAGGTCATTTATCACCTAAGATATATTTTAAAGGTTTATGATCTATAACTAAAATAAAATGTTTTCCATAAATATATTAATGAAACTACTCGCGCCGAAGCCTCCCGATCAATGGTGGCGTATTTTTTCAGACACCGAAGCCTCCCGATCAATGATGGCGTAATTTTTTTCAACCGCCGAAAGTGTCCTCGATGCCTAAAATTTTATCTGTCGTCATTGTCAGTCCCGCCTTATCAAATCTTCTTAATACTTAACTATATGATCAAAATTATTCTCGCCTGCAAAAATTACGTCGTCTAATTTAATAGGTTTTGCATAAAGGGTTGAAATATTATCGGAGCGCTAGTCAACCCAAAAGGGATTCTTTGCTATCGGTAATCGAATTGTAAAAATGCGTTGAAAATATTTTACCACCCGCGATCCTATTTATGAGGTCGACGAAAGTTGGTAGTAAATCGTTATCTATCGCTAAATATTTGTTGATTGTTAAACGAAAATCTCCGCATATTCGCACGGCACCGGATTACTTTAAGATATTAACCGTTGGCGTAGCCCAAGTGATTGGAGTTGTTGTTGGATCCACCTTCTCGATAACGCCTTTGTCTAAAAGTCTGTCCATTCAGCTTCAACGGTTCGACGCAACGGAAATGGAATTCTTCTAGATGGTAGCACAATTGGCACTGTGTTTTGTTATATCTTGATGACGGCATTTTGTAATTTTATTTGTCCTAATTATTTTTTAAAAACTTGCGAAAATTTTGAAACAATAGTATTGGAAAAATTCATATTTATATTATTAAAGGTAACCTCATCTATCACACTACACGCTGCACATGAATCAAATTCCATAGTATGCTGCAGCCCATTTAACTTAGCATCGATTGTAGCTTTATTGGCAAATGACAAATGGTAGAATCATTTGTATGCTACACTGTTTCGCTATGTGGTTTGCTTTTCCGCACCGAAAACATACTTTTTTTGGTTGAAATTAAGTTTAAAACTTGATTTATAATTATTATTAATATGGTTGAATTTGTTAGCATTATAATTATTATTATTATTGAATTTATTAACGTTATTATAATTATTATCCTAAAATATTTTTAGAACCTTGCGTATGTTTAATTATTTTATTAACATCTGCCTGGGTTTCCTTCTCCAATGAAGACAGCGCGATCGCTAAACTCCTTCGGTATATTTTTACCAAAGTTCTTTGTCCAGCTCACTGGCGATTTAAAATTACATAAAGAACAAATATATTTCATTTTGATTGAAAAATTGATAATAGTTTCACCGCCTCTTTTTAAAGTATAAAAATTATTGCGATGTAAGAAAATGCTCGAAAAATCCTAAATATTTTTTCTGGTAATAGGAAAAAAAACCCCATGGAAAAAAATTCATTGTCAATTTTTCTTAATTTTTTTCTCAATTTATATTTTTCTTCCCATATTTTCTTTAAGTCATTGTTAATTTTTATTTTTCTGATCTTTTCTCAATTTTTTTCTTCTCAATTTCCACTTAATTTTTTTAGTATAACCTAGCAATAATTAATATTGATAAATAATTTTATAAGCGAATGCCACAATCATTAACAGCTATTAAACTCCAAAAAAAAACTACGAAAAAATATTTGAAGAATGTCTAAATGTCAAGAACGAGATTTATTTCCTCCATTTATACATGGATTTTGAAAAGTCTGCTATGAGCGGGGTTAAAACTGTCATTGGTATGATTATTAATATGTTATTATTTATATTTATTTTTTCAATTAGGGGATCACATCATAATCAGAGGATGCTTTTACCATTTGTGTCAAAGTGCCCATAGAAAAATTCAAAAGCTAGATCTGGAAAGCCAATACAGAACCGATGAAGCCATAAGCTTCTTTTGTGGCAGGATAGACGGCTTAGCATTTGTTCCTTTATGTGATATGGGCAATGCAATGGCAATCCCTCGAGCAATGGTAAGGATATTCTTGAAAATTTCGATAAAAATTACATCAATGGAGTATCAAGGGAGGTCACAAGAAGCAATTCTCAATCCCAGACATGTTGAATTGGGCCTCGATTTCCTCCAGAAACTTGGAACGTGAATGAGAGCACTCTATCCGACGAAGAACGCACTTTAATCAATGCGAAGGTTGGAATCGTTTTTCTAATCTGGTTGGGAATAAACACCCATCAATCTGGGTATTGATTAAAAAAATAAAATATGCCAATGAAACCAAACTTGCGATGGCGTGTAGGTAGTTGGACACCGAAAACAAAATCAATCGCAGTGCTTAAACAAGAAATAATGCTGATGTTCAAATTGGTATTGGGAAAAAAAATATCCCAGTAAAATAACCCATGTATTACTTATTTTCGTAAAATTTTTTGCTATAGTAATAAATACAATATCCATCCTTAATTACTATATTAAGTAGACTAAATTTGACAAAATTTGCAATAAGATCTGATTATTTTATTTTTTATTTATAAATCATTATTATGTATATAATTTATTATATTTTTATAATATTTTTTTCTAAAATACTAATTTGTCTATACCTTATTAAATCCAAATAAAAATATACCGATATTATTAGATCTTAAGTAAATTCGAAAAAAAATTTAGGGGTGTTTTTTCCTGGGGGTTTTTTCCGGGGTTTTTTTTTCCGGGGTTTTTTTTTCCGGATTCATTTTTTCTTTGACGACTTCTGGAATATGGAATTGAGTAGAAGTTGATGTTTCTTCGTTTTTCTTCAGAAATATCTTCTTTGAGTCTTCGTTAGGCATAGTATAATTTTAAAAGAAAATATATATCCATATATACTTTTACAAAATCGTTTATCTATTTAATCTATTACAATAAATAGAAGCTTAAAACCAAATCAATAAAATACAATTTATATTTATATTAATAAATTACTACCTGCATCTACGATTGAGCATTTTTATAAAATAAACTTTTTATTCCCCTACATTTTTATTTCAATTAAAGGAAAGATTTATTAGTCATAATTTTATTTTTAAAAGCTTTTCTTCTGCCGGTTGAGTCTAAACTGTTGATTAAACTTGAAACACGAGAAGAAAATCTCAGAATTTTAAGCTGATGATTTAGTAGGCTCATATGATAAATTAATTGTGATGTCGGAATTTGGTATAAAAATCTTGACAGAATAGAGTATTCTTTGAGACCAAAAAATGTTCTGCAAGCCTCTTCCATGTGTAATTGCACTTAAGATTCCCTGCCTAATATTAAAACATTATTATTTATTTTAGCTAACTTATCATTTAGTGTCTGTACTAATAAAAGTTCTTTTTTCAACTTTAAAAAGGCTAAAATAAGAAATACCACCGGTGAAAAACATTTATGAATTAGCTGTATTAAATATTTATAAGAAGATTATTCTAGATAACATTCTAGATAATTAGCAAAATCTCAAGGTAGATCTCTCTTTGTAAATTCAAATCAAAAAATCGAAATATGATTATATTAGTTTCAATATATAATATTTATAATCATGTTTTTTCGTAAAATGAATTCTTAGTTATAACATTTATATAATTTTTGTATTAACTCTTAATATTTATGCAATTAATACTATTTTTAATCAAAGTTGTGTATTATTTATATTTTGATAATATCGCCATATTTTTTTAAATACCATTATTTGCTTAAATATAATTTTTATACAATAAAATTTTTAATATTATAATCTGTATATGTACATTTTGAAATTTATTTTAAATAATAAATATAAATACATGATTAAATAAAGGAATGTTATTTATGGTAAAATATTTTTATATAATAAATAAAATCTATAATGAAATACTCTCTAAAATTTTGTTATACGCAAATATTTAAAATAATTTTAACATCTAAGATATAAGCAATTAAGTATTCATAAAAAATTAAAGGTTCCCCTCCCCCCATGAGAAAATTCTGGCTACGCCACTGAGATAAAGGTATCAAATGGAAGCAACTAAAATGATTTTGAATACTAAAAATTGCCCATTAAGCTCTCGCATCAAGGTTTGAAGAGATTAAATTTTTTACAAGAATATCTGGCAAGGACATCAAATGAAAGAGAATATAAATATTTTTTAAATGCTATTATCCCTTTAGAATCTTTGATCTATCTAATTGATATGAGGGGGGGGGGGGGTAAAATCCTACTTTTAAATAAATCTCCATTAAGAGTATTAAATGAAAGCGAATTTTAAAAAAAAATTTAATTTATAATACTTTTTTTTAAGTCTGAGCCTGGTTAGAGGAGGGGGTAAAATATTTATAAAATATATTTCCATATGGGTATCAAATTAAAGCTAGTAAAAGGATATGTTTACATTGTTACTCATCTATATTTTTAGGGTATATCTGGGGATCGGGGAAGGGGGGGGGGCAGGAGGATAAAAATTATAACATATATCTCGCTCGACATGAATCTCAAATAAAAATATCTTACGACTGTTTTGTTTATCATCTCTATTACTACAAATCATAAGAAATGTCAAATTTTTAAGCTTTTATAAAACCTAGCTGATAACCAGTCAAGAATGACGGGGAATCAGAAATTTCTACTTTTCAATAATGAATGAATAACAAATTTTACCTTTATTGATGGACGAATCAGAAATTTTTATATTTTATGATTAATCAATAATTAAGTTTTTACGTGGAAAAAATGTTTCTTAACAAAAATTTTACTAAAAAAGGAGATATAAGATATTTTAAAAATTGAGAGGAATCTTATATTTTTAAGAATTAGCCTCGGGTATATCACCGTATGTTGCCTTTTATTTGAAAATGTTGTTGTCATGTCTTTGATGGTTTTGCTCGATGTGGTATTTTAATGATGATGTGATTTCCTTGCTCGTAGTTTGCCGTAAATAACCTAAAATAAAGCGTGTAAATTGAAAGTACAAAATAGAATTTACTGATGATGATGGTCGTGTCTTTGATGGTTTTGCTCGATGTGGTATTTGATGATGTGATTTCCTTGCTCGTAGTTTGCCGTAAATAACATGAAATAAAGCGTGTAAATTGAAAGTACATGATTGAATTTAGTGATGATGATGGTCCTGTCTTTGATGGTTTTTCTCAATGTGGTATTTTGATGAGGTGATTTCCTTGCTCGTAGTTTGCCTTAAATAACCTGAAATAAAGAGTGTAAATTGAAAGTATAAAATAGAATTTACTGATGATGATGGTCGTGTCTTTGATGGTTTTTCTCGATGTGGTATTTTGATGATGATGTGATTTCCTTGCTCGTAGTTTGCCGTAAATAACCTAAAATAAAGCGTGTAAATTGAAAGTACAAAATAGAATTTACTGATGATGATGGTCGTGTCTTTGATGGTTTTGCTCGATGTGGTATTTGATGATGTGATTTCCTTACTCTTAGTTTGCCATAAATAACCTGAAATAAAGCGTGTAAATTGAAAGTACAAGATAGAATTTACTGATGATGATGGTCGTGTCTTTGATGGTTTTTCTCGATGTGGTATTTTGATGATGATGTAATTTCCTTGCTCGTATTTTGCAGTAAATAACCTGGAATAAAGCGTGTAAATTGAAAGTATAAAATAGAATTTACTGATGATGGTATCGTGTCTTTGATGGTTTTTCCCGATGTGGTATTTTGATGATGATGTGATTTCCTTGCTCGTAGTTTGCTGTAAATAACCTGAAATAAAGAGAAGACAATAGAACAGAAAATAAGAAATTTATTTAGGTCTTGGTTTTTTTATCAGGACAGACTTGTAACCAGTTTAAATAATAAAAAATAAAGATATAATAAAATTTACTGTTAAGGATGTTGAAGCAATATTACATTGATCTTGATTTTCAGTACTATTATACTTTGATATTGATGCAATAAGACTTTGCACTTGTCTTTTCTTGCTTCGACAAAGTTCCTCGTCTGGCTTTTTTCTTATGCTGATATGTTATTAAAATTTAAAATATATACCTATTAAATAGTTTGAATTTTAACATATATACACTAAAATGTTATATCATTTTTAGCCCCTATAGAAGAAAATCCAAGGAGTTGTATGTGTTATAAAAATGATCAGTTATGTCCAAATTTGAGACAAAAATTTACTGTACCTTCCTAGCAGCTAAAATTTAATTTTAACTTATATACACTTAAAAGTTATGCATAACTTATTTTTGTAAATTATCATTTTTAGCCCCCATAGAAGAAAAATCCAAGGAACTGTTGTATGTTATAATAAAAATGTCTAAATATGAAAGTAAATCTTTTAAAAATCTAAATATTGTAAAGTATGCAATAAAACAGGACCTTCATGGTTAAAATTTAAAAATATAAGAATACCTATAATAGTTTGAATTTTAACTTATATACACTAAAAATTTATGCATTACTTATTATTTTTAGACAATCATTATTATAACATACAACAGTTTCATGGGGTTTTCTTCTATGGGGGCTAATAATGATAATTTACAAAATTAAATTATGCAAAACTTTTTGGTGTATATAAGTTAAAATTCAAACTATTTAATAGGTATATATTTTTAATATCTAGATTTTTTAAAAGATTTTTCAAATTTAGAGAATCATTATTATAACTTACAACATTTCCTTGGATTTTTCTTCTATAGGGACTAAAAATGATAATTTACAAAAGTTATGCATAGCTTTTAGTGTTTATAATTTAAAATTCAAAATAGGTATTATTTTTTAATTTTAGCGTATTATTTTTGAATTTTAGCTGCCATGAAGGTCTGTTATATCGCCTTCTTTACAATATCTAGATTTTTAAAATAAATTTAGACAATCATTATTATAACATACAATAGCTCCTTGGAATTTTCTTCTATGAGTGCTAAAAATGATAATTTACAAAAGTTATGCATAGCTTTTAGTGTTTATAATTTAAAATTCAAAATAGGTATTATTTTTTAATTTTAGCTGCCATGAAGGTCTGTTTTATTGCCTTCTTTACAATATCTAGATTTTTAAAATAAATTTAGACAATCATTATTATAACATACAATAAGTTATAGATAACTTTTCAGTGTTTATAAGTTAATATTCAAACTATTTAATCACTTATTTTTGTATATTATTTTAGCCTTCATGAAAAATCTAAGGAACTGTAATATGTAAAAATTTACTGTAATAATGAAACAATAATACATTGCTCTTGATTTTCAATATTACAATTTGATTGTTGATTTTCAGCATCTTTTTGTTGAAAGGTATCTTGTGCAGGAATCTAAAAATATAATGAAATAGTAATTAAATCCAAAAATTTACCATAGCCTATAACCTTTTCGTGTACCTTATAAAAAAATGAAAATTTTGTTTCGTGTACTTTCTAAAAAATTAAAGGAGCGGTTAAAAACTATATAATATATATAAAAATTATAAATCAGCTAGTTATGTATAATTGTGTATGAATATTTATTATTTTTCAGTTCAGTTTGGTTTGGTTAATGAATAAATGTTTAATATGATTATGCGGTGATTTTTAAAAAGAATGTAAAAAATTTAAAAATATCAGAATACCTATTTAATAGTTTGAATTTTCAAGTAGATACACTTTGAATAGTTCTCTTTGATTAATTTTGTCAGATTAAGAAAAAAAAATATTTTACCAGATTAAGAAAAAAAAACATTTGTCGGGATTCAAACCCAAGTCCAATAATCCATCTAGATTTGTAAGCGAAGTTCTTGCCCGATTGGGCCACAGGCACTTTTCAAAATTAACGATTTTTTGAATATATATTATAAAGTGTGACATGAAAAGTACGACATGAGAGCGTAACGCTATTTTTGTGACAAGGCTTTTATATATATTATAGATATCTTAGCATGGAAGGGGACAGGGGATTATTATTAAGGAACTTTTGATGATAAATCTACATTGAATATGTTGTTTTTCTTTAAATATATGCATTCGCAATTAGGGCTGTGAAAACTGAAAGGGGGGGGGGGCGAGCAGGGCAGTCCCCTTGGGCTCCCAAAATTAGACAATTTTAGGGGCCGCCAAATTTTATAATTTTGCTGAATTATTATTAGCTTCTTGAAAAATAAGAATTTTTTTCTGTATACACTACATTTTAAACAATTCTTTTTTGTAAAAAATCCAAAAATGAGTTTCGAAAAAACGTTTGGCAGCAGCGTCTACATGACAGGATTTTCACTGGATGCAAACCCCCTTCAAAAACCTTTGCCTACCCCCTAAAAAATTTTCGCCGCCTTCGGCGGCGGTGTCTGTCTATTATTATTTTCACCTTTTTAATTTATTGATACTCTTTTTAGAGAATTTATCTAGGATAACTTAAATTAATCCATCTCTACTACCAACTATCAATATTTTGTGAATATACAGAATTTATTTTTTAGATAATAAATTCAATTAAAACCTCCATTATGAATTAATTATTATGGCATTATGAGCTTGCTGAAATATCAACCTTTTAAATTACATTTAGATAGCAGAAAGTTTTATTTGGAAAACAATGTGTAAGATTGTTTGCAATATATAGATTTGGTCGATGAATTGATAATTCTATAATAAAAGTATTAATTTTTACAGCAATAAATTTTGTCCTATTTCATTTCAAAATTTAATAGATAACCCCCCCCCCCCCCAAAAAAAATTTTTTTTTATCCTACCCCCATTAAAGCAGCCTATCCCCTACCCCCTCAAAAAATAAGATGCAAACTGTTCCTACTCTTCCCGCTCATGTAGACGCTTTGTCAGCCATATTATTATAACGAAAAATTTGATTTATATTTTAGTAAAAGAAAGTTTATTTAATTTTTTGTTAAGAAATTTGATTTTTTTTATTGAAATTTTCTTTTTCTATTAAATAATCTTCAAAAACAATTTAATTAAATTTTCTATTTGCAAAGAAAATATGATAATGATAAGTAAAAAAATATAATTCGGACCTAATTTTATTTAAAATAATCGGGTTCGGGCAGGGCCTAAAATTTTTTTAAAAAATTCGGGCCGGGTCGGACCTTGGAATTTTTTTTAAATATATCTAATATTCTCAATTTTATATTGAATTTTTTATGTAAAATAAAAATATTTGATTTTATTTATTGAAACTAAACGACATATAACATAAGTCTTTTATTTTGAAAAATTATAAAAATTAATTTCTATATTTAAAAAATTTCGGGTTCGGGCCGGGCCGGCAAAACATTTTTAAAAAAATTTCGGGTCGGGCCGGGCTTGAAAAATTAGGCCCGATGCAGATCACTAATTATGATTAGTATATTTTGAAATAGAAAAGTATGTGTTATGGTTATAAATTTGAATAATTAGTTTATAAATATTTCGTCTGTTTTATATTTTTTATATACATGTATTTTAATAGTTTTTTTTATAAAGTTGAATATTTAGAGTTCATTTAAAATTTGAATAAGGAGATATTATTATAATCCGACGATATTATTATATATTATGCAAATAATCATACTATATAATAGGATTTTATATAGAAAGAAAAAAATTATTACTTTTTAAATTTTTTAGTTTCTTTTAATTTTTCTTTTATTAAAATTCAATTTTTTATTAAAATTCAATTTTTTATTAAAATTCAATTTTTTATTAAAATTCAATTTTTTATTAAAATTCAATTTTTTATTAAAATTCAATTTTTTATTAAAATTCAATTTTTTATTAAAATTCAATTTTTTATTAAAATTCAATTTTTTATTAAAATTCATATACAAATATGTTAAAATATAATTATTTAAAAATTAACATGAAAATATAGAGAATATAATAATATATGTCATATATCAATTTAAGTTTTAAAAAAAATACAAATGTATATTTTTATAAAAAGAAAAAAAACATTTAAAAAAAAAGAAATATCAAATGGCAAGGTCGGGCCATGATGTTTTAAATATTTGATAATTCGATCTAATTATAGATACGACGATTTTCTGCTTGAGTTGGTAAAACGGAGAAATGTATGATTTTTTTATTGATTTGGATATTGTTTTAAATAGATCTAAAGCCGCTTGTCCAAAAGAGCAGGTTGATGTAGTTGCTATTGGAACAAAATGGTTATCACACATTAGGTGTGAGTATTTTATATTTTTAGAGATTCGGCTTGTTAAGGGGATCATGGGATTTATTAAATGGAGCCATGGGATCAATGCAGGTAAAATCCCACATTAAAGGCTTTCTCATGAAAAAAGGTACGACGGTTTTGCCGTCAGGGCGTTTTTTATCTGAAAAGGATGTAGGTTCTAAAATACAGGGAAAATTGGCTTTATTTAAAAAAGAAGCTATTATTGCATTTATTTTATCATGTCGGCTGATTTTTGATATAAATTTACAGTGGAGAGCGTGTCTCCCATATGCGTCTGCCGATTGATTGCATTTATTTCAAATATAATGGTTTAGGAAAGGTACGCCCAAGCGTAAATTGATTGCTTAACGAAAAGGGTCGTTATCTATTAGCTGGTTATTTAAAATACTGGGATATGAATCTAACCATTCATGGCCAGAGTTGTTGAAATTAAGAGATCTTAGGAGGGATTTATATTGGTGATCATCGCTCAAGTTGAGGTAAGCTAAGGAACGAGATATCAATCCTTGATCCCAATTTTTTTGTTTCGTTAAATCTGGCGGGCTGTGTTTGGTAAGACATTAATGTTCCAACAATGTAAGGCTTCATCTAATAAATTATCTTTATCGATAATAATAATTTGCGAGGTTATATTTCTTACTGATAAGGTTGATGAGATGAAGGAAGCAAGGGTTATATTTAATGCCGATCTTAGGCCTAGTCCTCCGAATTTACAAGGGACAGTTGCTTGAAGCCATGAGTTAGAATCGAGTTTGATGTTTAATAACTCTATCATCATTTGTAGTATCTTTTGTTCATATTCTTTTAAAAGAATTTCAAAAGAGAAGGCACCAGAAGTAATATTGGA
Source organism: Gordionus sp. m RMFG-2023 (assembly GCF_954871325.1). Taxonomy (NCBI): domain Eukaryota; kingdom Metazoa; phylum Nematomorpha; class Gordioida; order Chordodea; family Parachordodidae; genus Gordionus; species Gordionus sp. m RMFG-2023. The sequence continues at coordinate 39,799,039 of NC_088776.1, forward strand.
TTTGTGGTAATAAAAGGGCGTTTTTGAAAATGTAGTATGCTTGATGGATGGGTAATTTTTTTAAGATGGATAGTATGGGGAATAGTGATTGAAGGTGATTATTTAAAAAATTAAGAACTCCCTCTGTGCCTCCCAATGGGGCCCCTAATATACTGAAATCTTGTAAGGGTACTCGTCTAAAGTTATCTAATATGGTGTCTGTTGGAGGCGGAGAAGGATAAATTTCGCATTTATTTATATTTAAGGATAAATTAAGTTCATCAAAGTGTTTGTTGATTATATCTAGACAATTCTGGATTGAAGAAATGGTCCCCGATATAGTACAATCGTCAAGGTACCAAACATGTAGATTGAGTTTGCATGAAAGAGGTCCTAATGGATCACCCTGTTGGAGGCCTTCTGCAGAATTAATAATATAATAGTTAAATATGAGTAAGTAAGGAATGCCATAGCTAAGATGGATGTAATTGTAGTAGTCAGGGAATGTTTCCAAGAAAGTATCGATCATTTTATTCCTATTAATTGAATTAAAGGCATTGGATATGTCTAATTTTGCTATATAATCTTCAGGTTTGAGGTTGGATAAAACTAGTCGACTGCAATGGATTGCAGCTTTACAGCCTCCTTTTACACCAAATCCCACTTGGTAAGGAGCTAAGCTTATAATATATTTGAGTCAATTACAAATAATTTTTGAAATGGTTCGTCGATAGAAAATTTCAATAGCTATTGGGCGCACTTGATTTTCAGCTTTTTCAAGTGCAATTAGTCGAGCACCAAAGATTATTGGTGCTAGTTTATGTGGTAATTTCCCGTTGATAATAAGATTAAAAATTTTCTTTAAAGAATTAAGTAGGAATTCGGAACTGTCTAAACCCAAGAGGTCAATAATAAATGAAGGTCGAAGGTAATCCAGTCCTGGAGCAGAATCGTTTGGAAAAGATTTAATAGCGGTTAAGGCTTCTCTAGGAGTGATATTTATCTTTGAATTTATTATAGGCAGTATTTGAGGAGTGTATTTGGGGCTCGGATGTTTTTCTAAAGGTTGATTTCTTGTGGTGATATTATCAGGTGCCAAAGTGTTTGCTTTAGCAAGAGCTCGGAAAGCTCCTTTTAGATTGAAATTATTAATCTTATTATATATTAGTTTGTGTGAGGGGTTACTTGAAGTCTTTTTAGCAGGATCATTGATATTTGGTGATAATTTTTCAAAATTAAGATCAAAGTTTTCAATTCTTTCTTTGATGGTTTGGCATAGTGAGGTTGGATTATCTTTTGGTGAATTTGATAATATTAATGTTGGGAAATATATCAATTTTCTCCAATTTAGATCTTCTGAATTTTGTAAAATATTATTTATAATTTTGATATAAAAAGGATAAATTAATTTAAGGGCTGCTAGGATTCGTGATATGGTAGGGCTAAAATAGCTTGTTAAATATTTTGGGTATTCCAAATCAGGTATTGGATAATTTTTTATAAAGGTCTTTTCCTGTGTTGGATTTTCATTTGGTGGATTAAATAATTGATAGTCATTTGGGGTTGAAATTAAAGGTGGTGGTGGAATATCAGGTGAGATGCTAAGTGATGAAGGTTCAAGCAGGGGGGGCTGGAGGTTTATTACTACCTGGGCATCTTGAAGTGAGTGGTCTATGGATGGTTATTAAATTGTTATTTTTTATGTTAATAATTCTAAAGCAATATGAGCAAGTTCTCCTATTGCTCATGTTCTAGTTTTGTGATGTAGTTGGATTATGTGAATTGCCTTTATAATGATCCAAGTATGAAATTGTGATAATGTTAAATTATAAGATACTATTGTTGTAGTTTATAACTATTTTCTTGGCAACATCGTTTTTTATTACATTCGTTTATAGGTTCTTTTAAGAGGTTGACTTCATAATAAACCATAGACAGTATTCAATATGATTTCTATATCATTAATTTCATTGCATGTTTTTATATTGAAAGATTCATGATGTTATTGTCGTTTTAATTGATTAAAATATATTAAAGCTTTTTAATTTTGATTTTATATTGTTTTACTGTATAATTTATTATTGTATGATTAACAATTATGAATAAAGGAAACTTTAAATTATATTTTTATTCAAAATTGATATCTATATTATTTCTTTTTTTTATTTAGAAAGACCCAACTTATCAATTTAAATATCAACTTTACACAGTTTGCACTATAGTATGCCATATACCTTTCAGATGGGTACACTTTAAATTACTTTAATCTTGATTGGATTATTATTTAATTAAGATTTAGATTCAACTTGTTTAATTTGATATTAATTATATAATATGCCATTGACCAAGGAATTAAAAAAAATTTCATTTTTAGTAACTCTTTCCAACTGGTTTAAAATATTAGCCTATGTGAATTTAGTAAGTAAGGTCATGCAAAGTGACAATATTGAATTAGAAAGAACCATTACAGTTATAGAAAGTAAGCAAGATTTTTAGATCGTTTTAAAGAAAAAGGCTTTCGAGCTTCCCTTGACTCAGCGATGGAGCTTGGACAGGAATTGAAAATGAGTTTAGAAGAACAGTGCTTTTCTTCAATAACATTAATTCGTAGAGAAAGTTCAAATATAATATTCCTTCGAAGGAGATAACGCGCTTATATATGATCCTCAAAAGATATGAGATTGAATTTTCAATGTATTACTAGATCAAACGAGAAATTCGTTAGAGGAATGTTCAGCAGTTAAACTTTATAAAAATCATTTTGAATCGACATTCAATATACCAAAATGGATAAGCCAGAAAACGAGTATAAAAAAATTCTGATGCGATATCCTTAAGTCTACTATTTGAAATAAAACCTCCATTGTAAATTTTATGCTATATTAACATTAATTGAAGCTTTACCAAATATATCCATTGCATTAAGGATTATTTTATAATTCCAATTACCGTGGTATCCACAGCGTCTCAATGCTCAAATTAAAACCAATCTGCGAATTCTGAACCGACTTGTTAATCTCTCTTAATCTCAATAGAAAATCTTATCGTCTCATCTATAGATTATACTGATATAATATCCTTTTTTGCAAATAAAAAGGTGAGGAGAATAAATAAAATCGCAATACTTTGGTCTATGATTATATTCATTTTTATTCGGCATGGCGATGCTCCCAGTATATTTATTGTTTCGCGGTAATGCGCTCACAATAATGACTTCGCGCAAATACATTCGCTTTAGAAAACTGCTATAAAGAATTCGCGATAAAGTTTTGCTATAACGGGTTCATAATAAAGGTTTCGCTAAATTCGCTCTAAAATATAAGTGGTTAAGGTATGGAAATAAACTCTCGCGATAATGAGTTAGCGATATTGTCTTCGCTATAAATGTCTCGCGGAAAAAAATTCTGAATTGGTTTCGCGATTTACATTTGCTATAAAATTCCTTCGCGATAAAGGTTTTGCTGAATTGACCTAATACGAATCTTGGGTATGTCAATTAGAGGTGGGCGTGGGCCTAATTTTTTATTCACGTCCCGCCCGCTCACGGTGGCAATAAAAAATATTCACGCCCATTCACGCTTCCCACTAAAAAAAATTTGGACCCCACTCGCCCGCTCACGAAAGGCAATATTTTGATTCACGCCCGAAAATTCATGTTTTTAAATTTTTCAATACTTTAATGCTACAATTTTTTACACTTTTTTGAATTTATTCTAATAATTTCTTTAATTCCATAATCCATAATAACAAAAAATAAATACATATTATAAATCCAAATTTTTACTTAGAAAAAGAAGAATGGCTATTTTTTTTTATTTCAATTATGTACGCCTTTCCTCTAATAGGTGATTGGCTATAGAAAATAACCTTTCACTAGAAGCCGAATTTGCCAGGGATGACAAAATTTTACTCTAATTTTCTCAAAAAAGGAATTAAATTTTTCTGATTTCAAAACTTCAAAATATTGCCATTGTTATTTGTTTTATGTGATGAATCTTTTAAATTCACACAGCTTTCATCGGTAGATGTTGATGCTTTATTAGAATCATCTAAAAATATGTTTCATTTAGAATATGTTTTTATGAATGTAGGATGAATTAGGAAAGTTATATATGACAGTTGGCATTGACTTATGCATATCATCTAATTTTATATCATTTCACATTTTTAAGATTGTTTTGTAAATATTTTCCTTTTCTTCGTCTATTTAAAACTTAAGGCTTTTGAAATTAGGATCTAGAATTAAGCCTACCTACCTTAAGTGCTCGAGAATAAATTTTAAAGTTTAAGTAAAAAATCTCGCGACAAAACACCTAAACATAAAAAGAAAATAGAATTAGAAGCGTGACACCAAATGTTTATAAAATTGTTTTCAAAAATTTTTCTTTTTTAAAAAAGAAATATTAAATTAGAAAATATGTATTATAATTATAAAATTGCAAATTTACATTTATTAAAAAAAATTAAAATTTCCGTGATTCACGGGAAATTCATGTTCACGCACGATCACGCCCGGGAAAAAATTTGGGAAGGCCCGTCACGCCCAGTCACGCCTAATAATTTAAAATTTATTTACACTCACGCCGTGACCCACCGTGACACGATGAGTCACGCGTAATTTCACGGCCCGCGCCCACCTCTAATGTCAATGACATAATATTATTAAGTTGTGAACGAAAAATGAAATTATATCTATAAGTATAATTAAATATATCAGAGACCTGCAGAGTACCATCCCCGAATTTTTTCTAAAATATATTATATTTATTTTTAATTTTAAAATATTTGGTTTTATAATATATAGCCTTGACCGGGGTTTTTATTAAAAAAAATTAAAATACGGCCCGTAGGACTGCGCATACAGGTTTCTGAAATATATTATGTAGCCCAAATTATTAAATTTTTATTGAATTTTCTATTTAATTTATCTAAAGGCAAATTTAAATTTTAGTTAAAATCAAACAATCATATATGATAAAATGGTGAATAACGAGAAGATGGGAATTACTAATATTTTAAAAAGAAAGAGAATGATCCATTAAAATTTCAAATTAAGTTTATATCCACATTGATGACCATTTTTTAGAATTGATCAGTATAAATTTGAGATCTCATGGAGATCTGTGGCATACTACTATAAAAGATTTTAATCGCTAACCATCACCCATGAATTAGATTGAAGGATCTTAGGACCTCTGAAAGCCTTTGGCTTGATTACATTTTAAAAATAATTTTACCCTTTGTTTAAAAAAATATATTTTCTAAAAAATATAAATTCTCAACTACAACTGAAAGAATTTCTTTAGCTTGGAAAGAGAAATGCAGATATTAGTTTTCATATGTAATATGGTTCATTTTAGGGTAGCTAAAAAATAGTTGACCCCGATATTTAATTTTATCTGTTTACAAGAGGGTATCGTACCACTCAAAATCAAACAGATTAAGATCAAAGGAATGAAGATTTTGAGAATGCAAAACTATACTTTAATTTGACCAAAAATTATCAAAAAATATTTTTAAATGTTTTTCTAATTTTTATGCATATAAACCTTCAAAGTTTTTGATATATTTTTGCTCAAAATTTTGGAAAGAAAATATTCTGACACTCACTTGATGATTTTTATGAAATCCTGGCTTGTAATAATTTGTCAAAGAAAGAGCAATTTAAGTTAAATAATATTTTTATGCTCATTTTTGAATAATTATTTGAAGATCATAAAATAAATCATGAATCAGAAAAGATTAAATTTAAAAAAAAATATTTTGGAATTTTAGGTAAAATTAGAACAATCCTGTTTGCACATTCTCACAAATCGTAATTCAGGAAAATCTTCCGAAATCCAAAATTTGTAAAGATTTTTTTATTTCAAAGAGTATTACAAAGATATATTAAATTAAATAAAGTACACATTTTAAAGAAATTATTAACTTACAAATTTTATTTAAAAAAACTTTCACTTCCTGCCATACACCACACTTGGTTTGCAAATGTTTCATTAGTCTAAATTATTTAAATAACTTTCTCTGCTTTTGGGAAAACGAGTAAAATCATATTTTTATCCACGTCGATGTTATATTCTTCCATATAAATATAATCCTACAAGTTTTTTTTATATCATTAATTTTTCCGACGATAACATCCACAACACTTATTGGATAATTTGTTATTAAAAATTTTTTATGAAGCATATATATTTTTTTAATGTTTACCTAATAGATTAGATAACAAATAAAAGTTAATATTTTTAGAGTGCCCATTGTTGAAATCTTTTAACCGGTCCTCTCGCACTTTTAAAAATTATAAAAATTTAGCTAGCCTTCCCAATTAGATAGACGGGTGTGTGCTAAAAACCAGAGCTCGTTTCAGCAAAAAAATTTGAAAAATCTTAAAAATAACGACTATGACTATTGTCACTTTATGGTACATCCATTTAAATTTTAATTTAACATGTTTACAATTTATAATTTTACCCTGTGATGCTTCAAAAAAATTCAAAAAAGATTAAAAATAGCGATTATGACAATTATCACGTTTCTATGGTACATTTTTATTGAAATTTTAATTTAACATATATATTTTTGCCCATTTGCCCCAAAAAAATTTAAAAATAAACAAAAAATATAAAAATAACGAATATGAGAATTGTCACTTTACTTTTGTTCATCTTCCCTGATATCTCAAGTAGTCGGAAGAACTAGACTAATTACAACACTACCCTCCACTATACAGTGATACAGGTTTGGTTCAAAAATTTTATTTTGTGGACTAAATGGGTGGACTAAGCCTACTAAATGAGTTGCTAAAGTTTTTAGTCGATTTCCACGACTACGATTATTATTATTAGTAGTAGAAAAAACTCGACTAATTAAAAACACTATTCTTAAAAATTAGGAGTTGGGATACATCCCAGATTCATACTAATGTGACTGAACTAAGTTTTATAATAAGATCAGACAACACATATATAATAATAACCTCATTATTTATCATTATAGTCTACGAGTTTTAATGATAATAAATCAAATAGATTTCACTATATCTAGATATTATATTATTTGTAATTTGTTTATTCTTATGTTATTTATAAAATAATCTTAAATTTTAAATCATAAAATATGAACAACACATATTATTCAAATTTTTTCTAAATATTAACTAGCGCCATCTATTTTAAATTATAAATTTTATTATATTTTTTATAATTAAAAAAAGGAATGGTAATTAATTGATAAATTTGTTTTTTAGAATATTGGTTAATTTATAATTGAGCATGTACAATTCTTTCTTTCATTCATTCACTTATTTTACTAGGTTTTGCATGCTTGTTTTAATTAATTGAATTTATTATTATAAAATATTTTATGAGTTGCATTAATCCTAAAATTATGTAATTAACGTAATTGATAAAAAAATTGCTACAAAAATAATAATTATAATATTGTTAAAATTAATGGAGATATCAAATATATTTCTTGTCTTGTTTAATAAATATTTATTTTATATTTTGTCGATATTAATTAAATTTAAATCAAGTTATAATATTAATCTATTTAAAAATAATCAAATTTTGTTTATTTAATTTTTTAATTAATTTAATAACTTAAAATTTATTAAATTATGAAAAATTACAAAATATTGGATATTCAGGAAACATTATGATATACAGAATTTGCCGTTGTTTTCGAACAGAAATTCTTATTATGAGAGCCCAAAATACGTAAACAGCAGTTTTTATATTTTGTTCTCAAATTTAAACATCTTATAAGAAATCTAAAAAATGTCAATACCCATATTTTTACTGTTCTCTCCAACAAATTCTAATTTAAACAAGAATTTATATTTTTTACATTCAACTTACAATTTTTTAATTAAAAGTTAGCGGAATATCTATAAAATTATTCCAAAAGTTAAATAAAAAATAATCGAAATAATCTTGGAAAATTAATTTATCTCGAAATAATTAATATTCAATACATAAGAATAAAGTTTATATTGTTGCTTTAATAATTAATGGACGTCATGGCAAGCAAGGATTTATATTTTCCTTTACATGAAACAAATATCCTTCACAATCTAGGGAAAAAAAATATTAAGATTTAATTTTATCGAAATCATAAATTATTATTGTTTACCTTTATATTTGAAAAATTTATTAAATTCTTCAATTCATTTACTTTATTTGCAATAAAATTTCCTTCCACTTTCCAACTAATTATTCACACGTGATTTATATTTTTTCCTTTTAATGTTTTCAAGATGACACAATTATGGTCATTTTAGAAGAGGAAATTGGTTTCATATTTAACCTCCTTCATTATAAAAATTAGATTTCATATTACTTTCCAAATCTTATCTTATAAGGCTAAATTACCCTCCTACGTAAAAATTTATGAATATTTGAGTATTCTTTCTATAAAATAAATCACAACTTTCAAAATAAGTTTATAGATATTCTTTTTATATTAAAAATAAAATCATTTAGATAATTTTATAATATATTTTTATTCAATATAATTAATGCAGAAAATTATTTTAAAATAAATTTTGCTTCGAAATTTTAAAAATAATTTTATAGATATTCCTCTAATAATTAATGATCAAATATTAAGTTTATTGTAAAAAATTATGTTCGTTTTTAAATGAAAATTTGTTCGAAAGAACGGTAAAAATAGGGGTAGTGACATTTTATTATTATTTTTTTATATGATGTTCAAATAGGTTTGATATTTTAATCCACATTTCCTGCCCAAAATTATTAATTAATTATATTTTATGGTTAAAATGTAAAATCACGCATTTTGTCGTAAACCAAGGGAATTTATATTTATCCATTTTTTTAAATAAAAAGAGGGTGAAACATAAACAATATTTTTTAATCCTGGCCAATTTTTTTTTAATATTTATGACCAATCCTGACTTGTTGGCTCTTATCTTATCTACTAAACTAAAAAGATATCTAAAATTCTATCGACTCCTGATAGATTTTATCCTAAAAGGCATTTAAGCGTAGGCTAATACTTTATTTTATCTTATATTTATTATAAAAATAAGGTAAAGTTATATAAGAAACATGGCTGGCTTAACCCCAAAACCGATTTGTAAAATATTATCCTTCTTTATAATCTGGGTAGGGCCTGCAAAATATACCTTTATAAATTTTAAGAATTTTAAAGATGCATTCTAATAAATATATATATATATATATTCATTTTAAATATAAATTAGATTCTCAGTATAATTTAGGCATCGAATATCAGCAATTAACCGATAGTAATATCTATCAAATGTAGTTATGCGAATAATTTATAGGACTTTATAGCGCAAACGAATGGTTTAGCAATCTTTATTGTTAGCTAACACATTAAAAACGCGGTTCCATTTAGGACATTTTAGTCGAGATTTGATAAAACGGAGTCATAAAATATTTTTGCTGGAATCTCTAAATATGGAAGAATTGCAAAGAAGAAAATTCGATATTTTTAGATCTAACATGTAGATGAAATTATGAACTAAAAATAAAAGATGAATAATTAGGGATGCATGCCAATATTTTAATATCGGATTCGCTAAATCATTCTTTTTTTTAAATAGAAACCGATTTGATATAAATAACGGATAAAATAATCTCGTTAAAAAAAATAAACCCTATTATTATTTATTTTTTACAATACAATGCAAAATATATTTTAGAACATATTAAAATGTGACTTGAAAACTTTAACTCATATAATATTTATTTATTTTTTTCTGCTAATTGATGTTTGAATTATTATTTTTATCAGCATTTTTCTCAAAATAAATTTTAATTATTAATTAAGGGAACGATAGTGAACAACTATTTAACAAGATTCTAGTTTCAGGTGCACTTAATAGTTATATAATACTTCCCCAGTCTGACGATGCATTCATTAAATTAATACATTTTGAAGCTTTGTTGAATACAAATCAGATACTCCATTGTGGTTTGCCAAAACTTTAATATCGGATTAGCTAAATCATTCTCTTTTTTGATATAGAAAACGATCCGTTATAAATAGCGGATAAAATAATCTCGTTTAAAAAAAACCCCTATTGATCCTCTGATTTTGAAATAACCAATGATTAGATACCATATGAAATGTTGTAGTTAATGTCCTAATTGCAGAATTCAATCTTGATATTGGAGTTGTTTTGGCAAATCTCTCGCAGAATTTTTATCAAAGAGTGACATGAGAATATGAGAAAGTGCAAGGTGTTACATTTTTTGTAGAAGAAGAACGCCAATCGTTACTTGTTTCAAAAGGTAAAGATTGAACGCAAAACATTACTCGTTACTTTAAATAAAATCAGGAAAAATTATTTTTTATTTTATTAAATATTATATTTTTTATAAATAATTTAAGCCATTTTTTAATTAATGAGTAACTCGCTACTTTTCTTTAAATAGGGTGTAACGCGTCTTTTTTCACAAGGTAACGAGTAACCGTAACGCGTTCCTTTTTTAAAGAGTAACACGTTTTCTTTGAAGCAACGGTACAGCATTAATTAAAATATATTAATTTAGAAAATTTAAGTTAATTGTGGCAAATAAAATACCTTATAAATTTATGGAATATATTTTATAATAAAAATAAATAATATTTTACAATGCAATTGTTTAATGATATTGAGAATTTTTTTTTATACGTTTAACATAAGGTGTCGATATAATAGTAATATTATTGGGAATAGAAATGAAAAAAGTGAGAGATAAAGCGACATGAAGTTATTGAGGGTTAGATGTCGGGGCATCACGAGCTAGGAACTTTGGGTCCTAAAGCTCTTTTTCAAAACTAGCACCAATTTTGAAAAATGGTATAGCACTCTATTTTTTTAAAATTAGCACCCAATTTTAAATAAAAAGGACCCATGTAAAGAAATAAATAAATATTTCATCTAAATAGTTTACGAAATTATAGGGTTTATTTAAATAAATATCCATTAAGTCATTTTATTAAACTTCCTTTCGCCTTTAGCAAAAGCAAAATATAATAAAATATATTATATTATGTGAAAAAAAGTTATATTATCTATTTATGATCATTTATTAATATTTTATGACTGCGACTAAAACAGTGTATCTATTTTCCAATTTATTTAGTTTGATGTTAATTTTTGATTGCTTTTTACCTTTGCTTCTACTTATTTTAATTTATCCATTTCACAATTTAAATATATATTAAAAATGACATATTGAAATAAATATAAAACTCCTCATTCTATAAAAACGAAATCTATAAGCCCAAAAAACACAAATAATAGTATTTTAAAGTTGTAATTTGAATTTTTTGTTTTAAAAACAAAAAATAATACCTTGGGTTCTTTACTGCTTAAAAAATCTAGTTCCGTTTGACATATATCCAAGGAAAGAGATAACCATTGGTAAAAAAAACATAATTTGTTAATTAAGATATTTTTTCTCGGCTATATCAACTGGATTGGAATTTTTATTTTTCGGAAATGAAGAGTCGCATATGAAGTCCCACATATTCACCTAAAAACCAAGGCACAGAAGTTAAACAATCTGACATCAGGCCATCATCTGAAGATAAATCAGCAGATCTTAAGGATGTTTGGTATTCAGGTCCTCATAAGAGTCAGAGCTCTGCAAATGTCAAATCTTCCAGCCCGGCCTAATAAGAATTTAATCTTTGCCCAGCCCGGCTCAGTTACAATCTTTCATTAAGGTTAACCGGTCAGGTTTAAATATTTAGTAAAGTTTCCCGGCTCAATTTTTTAATCCGCACATCTTTCTACCTGAATATTTGTAGTTAAACACCAAAATAAGCAACTATTTATAAATATTGGGGAGTGGTTAAATTAAAAACATTATACTTTATGGATTATCACTTCTATGAAATATCAGAATTTATCAATAAGTCAAATACATTACAAAATATATCCAATTTCTGCCAATAATAATTTGACCTTTGAGATTAAATTAAAATTTAAAAAAAATCTAATAACAATTTGTCATTATTAAAGTTATAAAATTAGGTTTTAGAATAATTTTTTTATATTCTCTAATCTCTATTAAGCTGGCCTTTGCCCGGCCCATTAATTTTTTACTCATATTTGTCCTACCCATATATTTTCCAACGTACGAGCCGGGAACGAACGATGTTATGACAACTCTTAATTTTTCATCGGATAAGAGGTTACCTAGTTACAACTTTTCATTCTGAAGATAAATACAAAATCAAAGAACGAACTGGTAAACATATTATTCAATTTCTTGATAAAAAAATCTATAAGATAAAAGCCTTCAGAATGGGTTTATTTAAGGATTTTTTATTGGTTACGGGAAGGGTAGAACATTTGAGTTAGATTCTATATTAAATATTTTTGATTAGCGATTCATGTATATTATAATTAATTTTAGTAGAAGATAAAAATCTATAAACATGAACCGAAAGCCAAGCAAAAGCGGGCCAAAGGGGGATAAATTATATATTAATAGAGTAATAAATATAACCCTTTTAAAAAAATATTAGCACCTATTATCACCCTTTTTGCAAAAAGCTAGCCACCCTCCCCCCCCCCTCCTCTCGGCAAGATGCAATGTATGCATTACGTTAGACTTTTTTGTGAGAGTGGAGAGGTAATAGGTGCAAATAATATGATATTGGGTAAGAGGGTGGAAGGTAGACAGGAGGTTGGGCATGACTAGGATTTCACCAAAGAGGGCAAAATATAATAAATAATACTGAATTGGTTAAGGAAAAAAATGACTGTTATTTTCGATGGAAGAATAATATCCATGTTATTAAATGTCGGAACCATGGTTACAATCATTAGTATGGCTGAAACTAAAAGATTATGGCGTGAAAAAAAAATCTATCCGCATAAACAAGGGTTACACAAAATTGATAGATCGTGGATACTAATCAAATATGGGTTGAAATGATAGATCGTGGATACTTATCAAATATGGGTTGAAATGAGGAATGCGTAATCCCCAAAGATTATGTAAAGGGGTGACAAAAGGAGACATGGAAAACATAACGAAATAGGATTGTGCTAAGTTGTTAGGCCCGTAAGTAAATGGTTATGGATATTTTCCGAAGGGAAAAATAGAGAAAAAGATTTTGAATGGAGGGGATTTAAAAAATTTCCATGGAGAGGTCCATTCTCTAAAGAAAACATAAGCAGTTTATTTACAAAAGGATAATGAGTGAAAATAAATTCGCCTTAAGATATATTGGATTTGTGATCAATTTTTAAAAGGCCTAGATTTAATCGACATCGTTGAATGATAAATTATTTGTTAAAGACTTATTTTCAAAAATTGATTTTTTATTTCTTAATTTTTTGAAAATTTTAAAATATCTTGATTTATTTTTAAAAAAAATTGCATTCGTTTCGTATCTTATATAAAGACATGAAGAGTATCTTTATTCGTGTATATATTAATCGCCCATCCTTATTGTATATATAGTTGTTTTATTTATAGAAATAAAAAAAGATAATTTGATCACAATCTTCATATTGCTAATGACAGTTTATCTATAATTTAAATAGCTAATATTATACATTATATAGTTTTTATAAAACAAAATTTCAATATATCTATTAACAATTTCATGAGCAATGAAGATTAAATTCCATAATTTTTCTAAACATGGTATTATTAAACAAAGGGATCTTCTTGGTGATTGAAATTAGATTATATAAATGTAACGGGGTTCATCATGCTTATTTTACTTTATGTTATTTATTTTTTTAATGTATATCATGGTATTTCTTTTATAGTTTCTAAATAGGGTTTAATGGGCTCGATTTCGTCTAATTTGTTTAATGTAGATGTAGATGAAAGAATTTTGGCGGTGGATTCACTGGTATGAAATCGCTTAACGTTAGTGGGGATATCGGTTTCGAACTTCATTATTCGAAAGTAGCGAAGGAATGCAACGAATGGTATTGGGAATGTTCCTTAATTTGTGATGAAAATTTTTGGGAAAATAAATAATTTTAATAATTTGATTTATTTTTAGTTATTTCGTATTTGATTAAATCTAACTCACCAATTTAACTGTTCTTTATATATGAAATAAGATGAGCATGTTTATTTGGTATAAAGATTACTAGAGATTCTTGTTTATAAATGTTAAAATATTTTTATAACTAAACAAAGTGACTAAAAATTAAAAAATAATATAAAAGGCTGAATCTTAGTTCAATTTTTTTTGTCGAAGTAAATATTAATAGACTAATTTTTTGCATATTTTTAAAATTGATTGTGACGCCAATTAATTTTAAGCGTTAGAACAAAATTGATTAGTGCCAATGTTAAAAAATACAAAAAAATGGGAGCCTATTAGGTTTTACTTTAAAAAATTATAGGCGTAGTTCAATGATAATAACTGTTATATTTTAATATCTTATATATTTTAAAAGGTTATATTCAACGCTATTTGAATATTATTTTTCATACAATATTATAACTTTCCTACATTTAATATTTTATTATTGAGGTCAATATAATTGCATAATATTAGAAGTTAAATTACATAATTATAAAATACTAAAACAATTTAAAATAAAGATACCAATTGTTTTGACTATAAAAAAAACCTTGATTGATGATTATTATAGTAATCATCTTTTGACGCCATATTGATGTCTACCCGTAGATTAAATGACATTAATTGTTTAAAAATCTTTTTTTGAATAGATAAAATCAATTTAAAAAAAAAAAGTCGTAATGTCATTTAGTCAATGCCATAAAATGCGTATATACCGCTAACTTTATATGTAGATTAAACCATTTAAAAGAAAATAAATTTTAAAAAAATACCTAAAACACATCAGGGCCTGGCTTACAGGTCTCTAGTAAAATTTGCTTGTATATAATTACAAGTGTTTCAATCAGAAGCAGAAAATTTATAAAATAAATTAATGTTTTAAAGTTTAATATAATTGTACATTTCATTTTAATCCCCATTTTATAACTCTCGTAGAAAGTTAGATAATGTCGACAAAACATTTTATGTCCATGTATATAAAATTAAATATTTACAATATTGTCATATATGGAAATATATGCGGTGACGATTAGTAAAGGAGAAAAACAAAGAGACCTTCGAGAAAGAAATTGCGAAGGCATTCATTCATTCTTTTTAGATGTAATTTACACATATTTAATTTTACTCATCCATCCAATTTCATATAATATCACTTATCTCTGACTCGTATCTCATACGATGGCTCATATTTCACTTATTATTTTTTCCCCTTTACTATTCAACAGGATATACTCACTTATGGTTACAAAGTATATTAAAATTAGTTCTTCCCTTGCAGTAATTTAATACTTATGCAATTCATGGGGGTGGGCTATGTTTCTTGCCCATTCCCTTTTAATCAGCTCACAGACGTTTAAATAATAGTCCTAGGACTATTGCGCGTACAAGTGCGGCTTGCCCACAAACGTGTGAAGGTCCTCCTCTTTTTTTCTTTCCCCCTAAATTAAATCAGTTTGATAAATTGAGGAAACCCTACTGCTGCCACAACTAGAGAGCGAAACGTTTTTATCATGTATCACGTAATTTTACTCAGATATAAATGTAGCTGTAAAAATATGGAATAAAAAGTATTTAGTAAATATTTTGCTATCCAATTTCAAAACAAAACAAAATAAATATAAAATTATATATATTATATATAAACCTATTAATATTAATAACGCGACGACTCCTAGAACCCACGTGGGATATGGTGTTTTAACTAAAAGTGCCTGATAAATGAAATGTATAATATAAGACGTATGAAAAAGCAGAAGATTGATCAAAAAATATATAATTTATTAATATAATAATGATTTTATAAAAGAATATGACTAAATATTAATTACTTGCTTAATTAGTATATTCACATAATAATTATAGTTCTAACTTTAACAATAAATTAATTATTGATAATACAAATAATCGCTTATATTACCTTGGCAGAATCATAACTATTATATTGAGGCCGTTCTAAAATCCATTTAATTGTGCTAGCGAGTAATATACCGGCCATAAGAATTGGACTCACATATCGCCAAGTAATTTGCCAATACCAACCAGGATAAGTGCCTGTCATAAATTCTAGATCGCGACTAAATCTGTATGTTATAATAATTACAATATAAATATGCATAAAGTATCAATAAAGTTTTCTCATCAAGTTAAATATTCCTCAAATGATTTATAAGCATTTTTTAAAATAACTTTGCTAATATATAATATAAAATCGTCACTCATAAACCTCGTTGTACGTTTTATAAATTATTACTTACTAGTTTGCAGGGTTGGGCAGTATCGTGGATATTTGTATCTAAGATACAATTTTTTTAAATTTTGAAAAGTATCTTGTATCCAGTATCTACGATACATATTATTTAAAAGTATTTGTATCTTAACCAACTTTGTATTCAAAAAGATACAGATACTTTAAAAAAAAATTATATTAGTTAATTTAAATAGTATTAAAATTTAAAATGATATTGTTTTAATATTTAAATGATAAATTTAATCAGAATTTAGATATTTTAAGATAATGATATATGACGTTGGTCGTCATATAGCAATTTGCTAACAATTAGAACTATCATATTTTATTTGAATCGTTTTATATCAGTCTATTTTAAAATAATGGAAGAAGAAAATAGAATAATATGTATATCTTCGTCTTCAGATGATTCTCCAACCGAAAAATATAACTATAAATTTAAATTAAGTATTTTAAATGGGAAATTTTTACAAGTACTTCAACCTGATCATAATAAAATTACCACAGAATGTAAAGAATGTCACAAATCTATAAGTGGTTCTGCGAACTCGTCATCAAATTTTGTCAAGCATCTAAAAGTATAATATATAATTATATAATAAATCACATTTATAATCATATTCATTATCATTTTATATTCCATATATCTGTTGCTAAAATAAATTTTTATATTATTGATTGATAATGAAATTAAAATGATATATAAAAAATCATCTATGAAAAGAATAAGAAAACTAATATTTATAAAAAAGAGGTTGTTAATTTGAATACTAGGCCAAAATATAATCCAAATATTTGGGGCACTATTTTTATATGATAGATAGTGCTTAGCATTATTTAATCCACCTTTCATATGTATTTTTTTAAATTTTACATAAATGCTTAAAATATAATTTTCTTTATAAAATTAATAGATGATCATTATATTGCATTTAAAAAAAATTCTTACAAATGTATTTTGTAAATAGTTGATTTTACAAAAATTATTTATAAAATTTTAATGGGTATTAATCATTATTTATAAATAAGACAAAAGTTTCATAAATATTTTAATATAAATACATTTCATATAATTTTATCATTTCAAAGTAGAATTTTTTACAAAAAATTAGTAAATTTCTGATATAAAATATATTATTATTTGTTTCACTTATAGAGACGTCATCTGGAATCATATAAAAATTATATGAACCATCATAAAA
This sequence comes from Gordionus sp. m RMFG-2023, assembly GCF_954871325.1. Taxonomy (NCBI): domain Eukaryota; kingdom Metazoa; phylum Nematomorpha; class Gordioida; order Chordodea; family Parachordodidae; genus Gordionus; species Gordionus sp. m RMFG-2023. The sequence goes on from NC_088776.1 coordinate 39,816,511, forward strand.
TATTACACAAACAGAAAAAACAAAAAGAAATTGTGAAAACTGCATCATTAACTCAAAAAACATTAGGATTTTCAAATGATAAAAAGAAAAAAATATCTCAAGAAAAATTTAATAATTTATTAACTTCATTTGTTGTTAAAGGAATGCATCCATTATCTATAGTTGAGCAAAAGAAATTTGTCAAAATGATAGAAGGTAAATTTAATTTTCTCTTATCCTTATCTCTTCTACTCAATTTATTAGAAATATTATCTTGTATTGGATTACTATTACCAATTAAAAAATTTTCTCGAAGATCTTTGCAAAGAAAAATTGATGAAAGCTTCATATATGAAACTGATAATTTCAAACGGTTATTGAAAGCTCAGACATATATCTGCACTACTGCAGATATTTGGTCTACTAAGACTAGAAGCTTTCTTGGAATGACTTGTCACTGGGTAATGAAATAATATGCTATTTTATTTATAAATTCAATTAAATAAATTTAAATAAACTCTCAGGCGCCCTTGTTGTAAGAAGATTTTTAGGAAGCCACACATATGATAAAACAGAATTAGTTGATGAAATCCATCGTGACTTTAGAATTGATGTAAAGTTATAGCAACTGTTACAGATAACGGCTCTAACTTCAAGAAAGCTTTCAAGGAGTTTGGATATTCTATGGAAGGTGTGGAGAATGATTTTGACATCAATGAAGATGAATATATAGTATTCGAAATCATTGAAAGCATTATTTAATACTTCTTTTAATAAAATTTATTATGATATCGTAAATTTAGTAAAAAATTTTATTTAAATAAAATTATTTATTTGTTTAAATTTAAGGGTCTAAAGAAGCCTCAATAACATTGCCTCAACACATTCGTTGTGTGTGCCATACGATAAGTCTTATTGCCACAACAGATGTCGAGAAAGCTATTAAGTATTCTCCTAACATTTCTAAAATTCATCATCCCGCAATAGCCAAATGTACTAAGCTATGGAATGCTAGTAATAGGCCTAAAACTGCAGAACTTATCAAAGCAGTTTTAGGAAAACAATTAGTTACACCTTGCTGCACAAGATGGAATAGTATGTTTGAGCGAACTTCTTAAATTATGTCAAAAATTAGAATTTCCAAAATTAAGAGATATTGAAATTCAATATTTAGAAGAATATTTCAATATAATGTCCCCATTGGCTATAGCGATTGACAAAATACAAAGTGAAATCAACTGCTATTATGGAGAATCAGCTCCAATATTAAATGCCGTTAAAAAAAATTACAAATTTAATTCAAACTGATCTACATCTTTGCAAACCATTAGCTATTGCAGTAGAAAATTCTTTAAATAAAAGATTTAAAAATATATATGTTGATAATAACCTTTAAAAGGGCATTTTTGGCAACTATTCTCATTCCTACGTTGGATTGATGGTGAAAAAGAAAAAAATACCTTCAGGATTTGTTAATACATGAAGCTTTAATTTTTATAAAAAAATATTGAAATTAATACGTCAACAAAATCTTCAATTGATGAAGATGATGATTATTTTTGTTTTAAAAGTACCACATCCAATTCTACCACATCCAATTCTAATAATTCAATATATGATATTGAATTAGAGGTCCGAAATTATATGAAAGATGACAGGCGCAGTATAAATATGTTAAATAGTAAATATTTAATAAATATAACACAATATTACCCTCTTCTTCCCCCGTTGAACGATCATTTAGCTTTGCTAATATGGTTAATAGACCAAATCGTCAAAGATTGATAGATAAATTATTTGAAAAATTAATAATATTAAAAAATAATACTGATTTATGATACTGATTTATTAATATTTACTAATTATACAATTATTAAAAAAAATATCGTATTGTCTTATATAATAAATTTGTTATTTTCTACAATTTATTTTCAATTTTTTTATAAATTTATATTATAGATAAGAAAATAAAGCTTTATACATTTTGATTTTGACTATTTAAAGTTTTTTAAAAAGTATCTTGTATCTTAATTTTTTTTTAAAAAGATACAAGATAAATTTTTCTAAAGTATCTTGTATCTTAAATACAAAATTTTATAAAATATCTGTATCCGAATACAATTTTCTGAAAATTTGCCCAACCCTACTAGTTTGTAGTAAAAATAATTTATATGAAGAAAATGATCAGCCAGTTTAATTTGCTATTAAAATATTTGCTAAATAAATAATTTAAAGTTGGAAAATAGCCTCATCATTTATTGAGTGAGGTTTTAAATTTGTAACAAATCTCATTTTTGCGAAAAAAATTCCAGTGTGTTTAGAATATACCTATCCTACAAACTTTAGATAACATGACAATTAATCCTAAAGTCATTTTTAATAATTATTGGCACGTAGACGTGTAGCTAAAGTAGGGGGGGGGGAATCCCCCCTAAAAATTATAATATACAATAATTCATATTTGCTAGTTAGGATGCTTTTTCCGGGCAGATTTGTTTTAGGATTTCTTAAACTATAATATAATATTTTTAAAAATTAGGCATTTTAATGAACTGGAATAAGTCTGACCATTTCTGGCAGGCGCGTACGCAACGGGGGGGGGACAGGGGGACAAATCCCCCCCCCTCCCCCAAAGCCAAAAAATGCAGATGCCGGATTATATTTTTCAAAAATATTAATGTTAATATTAATTTATATTTGTTAATATTTATTCTTATCTCATATATACATATACATATATATATATATTTAATTACATTTATTTATCACATTCATCTACTAAGTTATTTTATCAATCAATTTCGATTTCAAGTTTTCCTTGGCGTAATTTACCTATTATTTTCAAATTTTAGTGGCGTAATATTTATCTAAATTTCTAATAAAATAATAATTATCTCTGAAACTCCTTGTCCAACAGGGAGAAAAAAATTGCAAGCTTGTCCAACGAGATCGAGTCTCCGCCACAGTAACAGCTATTTTGGAGTTAGAAGAGCTGATTATTAATGCTATTACTGAAATATCACAATGGCTTGAAAGAAATATTTCATCAGAAGCAAGAAAATTATTGGATTCAATACTTATTCCAAATTTTTTTTCTCATTAGAATGTATTATTTAATTATACAACTATTTTATGTAATACTTTTCAAAAACATAACATTGACTTGATTAAGAAGATGAGAATAGCGGAGAGCATTTTATTAGAACTCAAGAAAATAGAGCTAGTGTTGTTGAAGAATTTCATATTTTATATGTTATTGTTGAGTCAAAAGCAGAGCTATACGTGTTAAATATTTGTCCCCCTCGACTTGCAGCAAGCAAGCTCATCATCAAAACATTAATATAGGATCAGTAGAAGAGTATTATAAAACAAATGTCCCCTCTCCCAACCTTTTTCATATGGTGATAGAAAAAAAATATAAATATTTGTTAAATTTTTATCATGAAGATGTTAAAATATCTTATGATGCTTTATTAGCTGAATAACTATGATTAAAAGATTAACTATGGTTGATACAGTCCCAAAAAATGCTATGGATGCTTTTTATTTCAAACACATTTTAGATTATACTCCCAATTATTAAAATGGTTATATATATATTAGCAGCTCTTTAGTAAACTAATGAGAGAACATTCACTTTTTTAAGAAGAATAATATAGCCTTGCAGAGGTACCATTGGCAGGACCAGGCCCAGATTTTTTTTTAAAAATTTTTCCGGCCCGGGTTTTTTTTTAAAAAATTTTCAGGCCCGGCCCGGCTGGCCCATCTTGAATTTTTTAAAATAAATTATATTTATTTTTGATATTTATAGCTAATAATGGCGATTTCAAATATTTGGTTTTAAAATATACAACTCGGCTCGGATATTTTTTCTTAAAAAATTTTCAGGCCCAGCCCGGGTGTTTTTAAAAAAAAATTACGAGCCCGGCCCGGGTATATTTAAAAAAATTAAAATACGGTCCAGCTCGGGGGCCGGGCCTGCAAGTCTGTGAAAAACATACCTATGAAATACAACATCTGAAAGTAGATTAAATGATTTGGATCTTTTGAATATTCATAGACATTTAAAGCCAAGCAAGGATTGATAATTGAAAAATTAGCTCAAAACATACAAAATACAATTATTCCTAAGAAACTTTTTGTGAATTAATTTATATTTACAACATTTAAATTTTTTATACTTTATATATTTTAAAAGCTCAAAAAATTCAAATTTCAATTTTGGGTCATTTAAGTGATTCATATCGTGGGTTATATTCACTTTATATTTTATGATTCACATTTAAATGCCGGTTTATATATATAATTTTTTTAATTCACATTAGTTTAAAATTGTGTATTAAAGTTATTAATCCTAATAAATTTATGCTTAGTATTTTTAATTAAAAATATTATTTCTTAAAAAAATTTATTATCCCCCCCAGACCAAATTCCTGCGTACGCGCCTGATTTCTGGGTTAAGTTAATACCCCCCCCCCCTAAAGTCCCTCCATTAAATGAATACAATATGTCATAAATTTTTAAAGAACAAGTAGGTTAATAACGAAATTATTTTTTTAAATGTAACCGGGTGCTATAAAAAACGGGTTTAAGGAGCTCTAAAATGTATTGGGGGTAGAGATCTGCAAAGTTAGGCCCGGCTCGGGTCTAATTCTATTTAGAATAATCGGGTTTGAGCCGGGCCAGGCCTTATATTTTTTAAAAAAATTCGGGCCTGGTCAGGTCGGACCTTGGAATTTTTTTTAAATATATCTAAATTTCTCAATTTTATATTGTATTTTTTATGTAAAATAAAAATATTTTATTTTATTTATTGAAACTAAACGACATATAACAAATGTCTTTTATTTTGAGTAATTAAACAAAATAACTATAACTATTAGTCTAGTCATAAATGATACTTTTCGTTCAAACCTCAATAAATTCAATTCGACTAATCTGAATAAATAAAACATCTTCTGTATATAAAATATAGGCTATTTGAAATATATTAAAATAACTATAATAAATGTTTGTACTTTATTGATTTTTATAATAGATATAAATTTTATTGGTTTATATGTCTATGAAGGTGAGTAAGTACTGCTGATTATTGCTTATATAGGGATACTTGGAGTAATATGGAGAAGGAAAGATGGGAGGAATGTATGATTGTATATATATTTCTTCAACATTTGGTGCCTAAAGGTCCCTGGTTCAGTCCCGGGTTTTGTCACCAAATGTTATGTTTGATATTTCACTGTAATGACAATAATAATTTCGTTGTAGTAATCTTGAATATCGTACATCGTCGTATATATAGAAATAATAATCTATCATCACTGATTGACTGCTGATTGATCGACAATCCTTCACATTATCACGTCAATCACAACAGTTTATATATTTTATAAAAGCTAGACTTTTTTAGAAAATTGAATCTTAAAAAAGAAGAGACCAACTATGCTATCTCTGGGTACGTTAGGACAACTATATTAGTTATAAGATAGGATAAAGGTCTAAATATAAAATTAATATTTTTTTATTATGATTTTAGATTGATAAATATTCATTGAAAATTATTTGTATTAATCAAAATAAAAAATAAATATGCAATAATTAATAACTATCCTATGACCAAACCATGGCTTAGTCTAATTTAGAAATATCATTTAAAATCTCTTTAATTCATGTTTTATGATTTTGAACAATTTTTTTATTAAGATTTTAAAAGTCTTATTTACAAATTTGAACAATAATTTTTTTTGTTACTTTTGGTATGCTAAAACAAATTTTCCTCTGTAAAAATTAAAATACTAAATATTTTTCAAATGTTTTTTAGCTAATCCTATATGACGTAATATTAGTTTAAGTTTCCAGTGTTATAAATTAATAGCTTAAATTATGTTATAATATTATATTATCTGTTTGTATATTGTTTTGCGGCTATAACTTAACATAATGAAAAGTTTATATATTAACTCTCTTTTTGTTAAATTATACTATATGCTAAATTGATTTAATATAATATATTCTCTTGTTGAAATAATATTCAAATGTTTTATATACACAATTAACTTTTACCGAAATATATATATATATTGATAAATTGTGATAATTATTATTTATCACCCCTTAAATAAATATCTTTAATTCTTGTTTAACTCGATCCTTAAAATCCATACAAATTATAATTAGAGTGGACTAACGTCCCGCAGTTTTCATCGTATCCCGGTTTCCCCTATATGTAGTTTTGGGATATGGAATCCATTGGATTCAGAATCTGAATTATAATCATATAAATCCTGTACTTAGATCAATTTTTAATTTTGACAAATCTGATTTGACTCGAAATGTATTTCAGCAAAAGCATGTGAATTTCAGATAATTTTGTCATGAACTTTAAACTAGATTTAATTTATATTAATTTTTATGTATATTTTACATACAAATTAAAAAAAATAAATACAAAAGTTCATGGCGAAAATTATCTGAAATTTCGATACTCTACAAATGCTGAAACATATTACCAGTCAGATTTTTAAAATTTAAAAAACGTCCTCAGTAAAAGATATGAAACTGTGAGATTCCGAATACCCATAGATTCTATATCCCAATATGACATATATATTATAAAATAATACTAGTAAAATGTTTCATACTTTTTGTGGCCATAGATGTAAATAACGGCAATTATTTCAAAAAACGCCACTATAACTAGGGTTAGAGTTCCGGCAAATGTATCGAAAAGTTTCACCCAATACTCTCCGGAAGATAGGACGAAAATTAAACCGGTCAAGAATGAGATTGTACATAGTATGGCTTATATAGATATTTTTTTATTAGAAAAAAAAATTAGCACATTTTAATACTTGATTTAAATTATATATCAAAATATATAATATTGTTTGATAAATTGTCCAAATTAGAACCGTGCACTCGAGCCCGATACGAATGTTAAATTAAGCCTGAGTCAGGCTTTAAAATGTAAAATAAAATAAACATCATCAATACTTTATCCTAAATCCTAGTAATATTTTATTTTAATAAAAGAAGAGGAAGCATAATTTCTATTTTCAGTTACATTGAAACTCGTTTTGTAAAAAAAAATTAATCCCAGCCAAATGACTATCGAATCGAATTACTAAATTAGGAAATTATTTATAATTGTAAGACAATTTACCCTACACCCGTTTTTGTTCAAATTGTCCGTCCCCGTCCTATTAAAGAACAGGTTTAGACCGCGCTCGAACAGTTATGCGCAAAGCTCTAGTATTTACATTAGAGATCTTCAAAGTTTAATTCTATTTAAAATAATCGGGTTCGGGTCGGGCCGGGCCTAATATTTTTTAAAAAATTCGGGCCGGGTCGGGTCGGACCTTGGAATTTTTTTTAAATATATTTAAATTTCTCAATTTTATATTGAATTTTTTATGTAAAATAAAATTTGATTTTATTTATTGAAACTAAACGACATATAACATATGTCTTTTATTTTGAGTAATTATAAAAATTAATTTCTATATTTAAATAAATTCGGACCGGGCTGGGCCGGTAAATTTTTTTAAAAAAAAGTTCGGGTTCGGGCCGGCAAAACATTTTTAAAAAAATTTCGGGATCGGGCAGGGCCGGCTAAACTATTTTAAAAAAATTTCGGGTCGGGTCGAGCCGGGCTTGAAAAATTAGATTTGATGCAGATCACTAATTTACATTGTTTTCTAACTATTTATTTTTAATACTTTATAAATATAATTATACCTAAAACGAATTATTTGTTATAAGATATTCAATTCGATTCGATTCGTATTTTACGAATACGAATAATATTCGATTCGAAAATTCGAATCGAATTCGAATAGGAAAATATATTATTCGTCGAATAATTTTTTATCTATTATTCGATCGAATTATTCGAGATTATTCGATTAAAATAATTTATATTAATAAATATCGGAAAATAATCATATATTATTATTCCTATTTAATAAAATTTCCTAGGAATAATGAAGAAACATTTTATATTTCTAAATGTTGCTAACGGCTGTTTTTATTCGAATAATTCATAATACAAAATTAACTTCCGAAAATTGTTTTATGATGGACGAAGAAAGTATTTATTTATATGTAATTTATAACAAATATACAATTATAAATAACTAGTAGCTATCCCGTCAAGAATGACGGGCGAACTAAATATTTCTCTTTTGTTTGATGATGAAGAAATCATTAATGTGACTTTTTGCAAAAACTTTGTGTTTAAAAAATTTGTTGGTATATTTGTCTTCTACATGATATTAATATTATATTGATTTTTCTACATTATATATAAATATACTATATATATGCTTCTATATTATCTTACTAATTAAATTTGTTTGTCTTTTATCCATAGTTAAATTTTACAAAATAAATTTAATATGCTATCTTTTTTAATTTATGGTTAAAATTGAAGAATATTCGACGAATCGAATCGAATAATTGTATTATTCGTTCCTATATACTCTTCGAGCATTGGTCGACAGAAAATTCTATATTAAAAACTCTGATCAAAATATATAAATGACCTCTTTCTGTTTTTATGTTTTTTTTATCATCAATAGATAAAATTATTATATGATATACAATGCATAATATATATATTGTAATGGGATATATGGAAATCATTGAGGTTCGGAATCTCTCAATTTTAAATATTTTCTGAGAGCAATTTTTAAATCTGAAAATTTTATTTGCCAGTTAATGCATTCCAACTTGTACAGAGACCCAGTTGTGAATTTTAGACAATTTTGCTCAAAACTTTCGAAATACATTTAATTTATATCCGTTTTTATATTGATTATTCAGATAAAATAAAAAAAAATACAAAAGTTTATGGCGAAAATTTCTGAGTTTTATTGGGTAGGTAGTCTATATATGCTGGAATGTGGAATTAGATTTTTCAAATTCTGAAATCGCCTCAGTACATGATATAAACTTGAAAGATTTCTATTCACGTGGATTCCATATCTCAATACGACATATTTATTTTATAAAGTCAAATTATAATACTCGCAAATAAACCTTTTTTTCATAACAAATTAAAAAATAAAACTGATTAACCTACCCGAAAGATATTCTTTTCGCAACCAAGGAAATAAATGCAAGTCATGTATCGATGTTATAAGGCCCTCCATGATTCCAAACATCGTGCCCAAGCCTAATGTTATAAGCATAGAAAAGAATATGATTGACCAAAATGGAGATCCGGGGAATTCTAAGATTGCTTGTGTGAATACTATAAATGCTAAGCCGGTCCCCTCGGCTGCCTTTATTTAGAATTTATTTTTACAATTAAATTAATAATTTTATATAGTTATACCTGATTTAAATTATCTTGTAAATTACACCTTTCTAGATCAAGGACGGAGTTATTTCCTGAGAATTTCTTAACAAAAGTATTGTATTCAGACTCGATAAAAGATATATTGATGCTTCCTTTGTAGTATCCATATATAGCTTCATGATTTCTTATATAAAGTCAACAAAACAAATTTTTTTAATTTATTGATTAAATTTTATACAAAGGTATTCCATTTCAATATACACGCACGATATAAATGGTATATAGATAAAAGAAATTTAGAAATATTAGTTATTTTATTTTAAACTTATTTTTAATTTTACAATCCATAAATCAACTAATAGAGTAAAAAAATATTATATAATTGACGCTATCTATTTATATGATAATAGCCTGGACTAGGTGTAATATAAAAATTTAATTTTTATATTATTACAATTTGATGCATGTTTCGTAATTGTTCAAAGCTTTGAAGCCTAAAACCGAAAATATGACGATACATGCGAAAATTGAGGTTGAGCAATTAATACATGACACAAGAATAGCATCTTTTTTACAATTATTTCTAGGTGGATTATAACTAGAAAATGCGATTATTGAACCAAATCCTAAACCCAGGGAATAAAAGATCTGAGTAGCGGCGTCCAACCAGACTTGTGGATCCAATAATTTATCAGTCTATTTTAATAAATGAGTTTGTATAACAATAGTTAATCTATAATAGAAAGAGTCACGGTTCCGTAGCCCGCAATAAATAAAATATAAATAAACAATTTTATATCAAAGAAACAATTAGTTTAATCTTTTAATCTCAATTCATTTTCAAAATTCATTATCACTTTTAAACTTAGTTGGAATTAATTATTTATTACATGTATAATTAAAGTGACCTTCTATTGTAATTAAATGACATGGTCAGTTTAAATGTAAACTCATGCAAAAACTGATGAAAAAAAATATTTATGAACCAAAATTTTAAGCCCGACGAGGTGCTCAGAGAAGATAGAAATATAATTTTAAAAAATTTAAAATGTAAATAAAATGAAAGAGATAGTGACCATTCGATTTGTAAAAGACAAATCATTTCAATGATGTAAGTGTACATTTTTTAAACTTAAATATGATACAATGGATGTAACCAAGAGTGGGACTTAGGGAAATCTCCATATGGCAAATTTACAAGTTTTCAAATAACACTTTAAGGCAGTTTGAAACCTGCATTGGTTCCGGTTTCGAATATTTTTTTTAAAAAAGTGATTCTCGTTCTGGTTCCTTAAATTTTGAAGTTGTTTCTGGGTTAATCCTGAATCACATAAAATTTTAAATTTTAAACCAAATATTCAGTGCCATGCTGAGATTTTTAGCCGTCCAAGGCAAATTCGGCGACCCTTTACAATAAATACAATTTATCTAAGCTTTTGTAAAAAAAATTCGTATCTTACAAAGACTAAAAGCATGTAATATAATCAAATTTATGAATTTCAATCTAAAATATGTGTAATGCACATTAAAAAATAATAATATAGTGCGTGTACCGTGTATATAATACAGACTTATCATATAATAATCATTACTAAATAAATATTAGTTTAAAATTTATCCTCCTCGCCTTTTTATTTGCAAAAGAGGATATTATGTCAGTATAATCTAACAACGATGAAATTTCATTTTCGATTAAAATTAAGGATATGCGAGGCGGTCTTGCACCATATAGGATCTTAAGTAAGTCTTGATCAGAACTTCGAGAAGCTGCGTCCCTCAAAATATGGATATATGGCTTCAAATATGTGTTAGTGTAAATATAGCGCAAGATTTCTAAAGGACTTTTTAATTGTGCGCTTACACAATATATTTATTAAAATTTTTAATCTGGTAAATTAATATCGTTTTCCAATGAATCTTGATCCGTTTAATAAAATATTTAATTGATTACAATATTCTTTTAGCTCAGCTTCAGGTGCATCCAATTCAGGTATATTGAATAAAAACCCAAAAATGATCCTTGAAAATTTTTAACTGCGTAAAAAGTTCTTCCAGCGAAATCTTCACTTGATAGATACGTTAAAAAATTCAATTATATTAATGTGTTCATTAATGATATCGATTATTTCTCGCATTTCAGATGTGGCGCCTGATGCACTAATAAATTAAGCTTCTCGCTTCTTCGTATTCGTTTCTCGGCACCATAAAATTTGTTTCCTCTTCCCATTCTTCATGAAATAAAAAATTATATGGTAGTAACAGATTAGTTCACTAAAACAGTATTATTTTTTAAATTTAATTTTCTTTATTTTAACAATATGTATAAATTTATTTAATTATAGTAATATTAAAAAATTACAATAAGATAAATTTTATTTATAAATATTTAAAATATACAATATTTATGTTTAAAAAAAACATTGTTTATAAGAGGCAATGTGTATTATTTTTTAATTTTGAATTCTTTTTTGAGCATGTCTTTTTAAACTTAATTTTACTGAAATGTATTCCATTATGTTTGGAATAGCCACCCTATGAATATCAGGAAATGTGACATGCCATAGAAATATAAATTATAAGTGACTCAAAGAATAAGTGCAAAATTGTTTATATCATAATATAAGTATTCTAAATATGCTGGAATACATTCCTGGTAATATTAGATTTTTAAGTTTTAAAAAACGCGCTCAAGGAATGATTTAAAGTTGAAAAAATAACACATTGCCGCTGTACAAAAAGAAACAAATCAGAAGTATAAAAAATATAAATTAATATACTTTTTTAAATAATGACAATAATTTGAAAATTCAAAAAAAAATAATTTTAATATTTTAAAAAAATGAAGGTATATTACAAAAATTTAAGCCGGTGAAAAGTCTGCAAGAAAAGGTACCCATTAAATTTTATAAGACGTCAATGATTGATAGATAATTTTAAATTTGAATGGCTGATTAAATTAAAATATTTTGGCAAAATTATTATTAGTGTTAATAAACGGCTTAGCCAAATACGCAAACCTGAATCTTGCGGCTTGTATTTTTAAAAATTAGGTATAATAATTCTGAAAAGTAGAAATTGTTATATGTATTAAAAGGTTATTTATATTAGTGATCTGCATCGGACTTAATTTTTAAAGCCCGGCCCGAACCCGAAAATTTTTTTAAAAAATTTTGCCGGCCCGAACTACCGGTCCGAATTTATTTAAATATAGAAATTAATTTTTATAATTACTCAAAATAAATGATATATGTTATATGGCGTCTACTTTTCTATAAATAAAATAAAATATTTTTATTTTACATAAAAAATTCAACATAAAATTGATAAATTCAGAAATATTTAAAAAATTTCTAAGACCCGACCGGGCCCGAATTTTCTTAAAAAATATAAGGCCCGGGCCGGGCCTACTTTCGCAATCTCTAATTTATATATTAGCTTAACGGGAAAAAAAGATTTACACCTGAAATACCTAAATTTATATATATATTATTCATTTCTATTATACCACGCAATCGACAATGGATATAATGAGAAAATTTCAATATCCTTTAGAAGTGCTAACGACAGTTTGAACTTAACATCTATTTAAGTTTTCTCCCGCTTCAAAATAGCAAAAAATTTAACCAATAAAAATTCTTGGAAATGATAACTTATTAATATTTAATTTTATTCAAAGCAGGAGGCGAAAATATAATTTTATATAAAAATATGTTGATCATTGAAGAAAACATTATGATTTGTCTATTAATTTTTATAATAAATATGAAACATAAGAAAAAAGGTGTGTTTTTGCGAGTTCAAGCATTTTATTAAAAGTCATTAATTTACTTTATTTTTTTAAGCACCTAAATTATGTTTTGAGAACTTTATAATAATCTAAGGCAATAATCCATCAAATATTATGATCATATTTTATGCTAAAGGCCGGGAGGTTTTAATTAAAATCTTGTTCAACATTATAAAGTGTTTTTTTAAAAACTTTTTTCTCGTTTTTCCCGTCATGTTTGAATGTTATAATTAAACTTACAAAAAAATGTAATCTAAAAAAACATAAAAGCCCTAAGATATTATTATATAAAAAGTAAACGTTTACAATTTATATTATACATATCAATTTCAAATTATTAACAGCAATTTTTTTTTACCCTGGGGTAAAACATGTGCCTTAGTCCCAAACCAGCACCTTTTAGGGTTATAGATCTCCCAAAAATGATGATGAGTACGGCATATGGAAAAGTAGCGGTAAAATAGGCTGCCTTTAAATAAAAAAATAAAATAAAATAAAATAAATGCAATTATGTATATTTTATCAGATTCTAAGTCAATTATAGTAGACATATATTCACTTATATTAATAATAAGCAACTCTTGTTTATAAAAACAAATTAATTTATTATTTCAATTCTATAATGTTTAAGGAAACTTTTAAATTTATCTCAAATATTTATAAGAATGGAAGATCGAATTATCAGGAAATATAGGAATAAATCAATATTCAAAATATTTAAATTCATAAAACATATATATAATTTAAAATTTTGGCTCGGTTTTCAATTTCAAAAAAAAGGTCAAATCATCTTACTTAAGGCTTATTTTTAACTTGTAAATTAAATCTTTCAATTCAATTAATATAATTTAAAATGCAATTTGGATATATAAATAGTACATGGTTGGCAGGCGCGTAACCAATGGGGGGGGGTGGATCCCCCCCCATCTCAAATTTGACTGTTTTAATAAATATATATCATTTTAAGCTAATAAAAATTTTACTCCCCCCACCCCCTTCCCCAATCAAAATTTTACAAATATTTGAATATCAATTTTCCAACATAAAACTTATTTTTTATAAATAAATTTTTTTAAAATTTCCTTTCCTTGTGAGTACATTAACATTATTCAAAAATATTAATTAAAAATGGATAAATTTTTAGTCAAAGACAAAGATATTGAAATCAAATGGTATATAATTTATTATTAAATATATTTATTTTAAATTCAAAATTATTAGTTAGTGAGTTAAAATTAATAAGTATTTTTAATAATATTTTAATTATTAATAAATATCTAATTTTATATTTTTCATTTTTCTTTAGAACAGAAGATATACAAAATTTAAATATGTCTGATCATCTTGGCTCAATTTCCCGATATTTTGAAGTTATTTTATATTCTTGCATGTTTGCCTATTACAACGTGCACGAATGAAAGAACATTTTCAAACTTGAGAAGGCTGAAGACATTTTTACGAAGTACTACTTCAGAATCTCGGCTAAATGGATTAGCTATGTTAAATATTCATAGAGATTTAGTTCCAACGACGAACGAAATTCTAGATGAATTGGCAACATCCACACGAAAATTAAAAATTACATTATAGTTATAGTGTTTAATAAACTTTTTGATAATATTGTATTTGATAGAAGTTATAAAAACTTGCTTTTTAAATTATTTTCTAGTCAATATTTTATACACTGTGCACAATAAAAAAAAATTTATTCTACTTATATTGTATGAGAATTTAAGCTGAGGCTAGTTTTAAAAGCAAATTTTAAAATAAAATGACATTAAACTTTATTTCAACTTTACATTTAAAAAAACTTTATTAAATATAACATACCTAACTTAAAATAATAAAAAATATTAAAAATTAATTTAATAGAAAAGATAAAACATAAGACCCGGCCGAAGGCCAGCTAAGGGGGTTTGGGAGCGAAACCCCCCAAAAATTCCCCCCCCCCATAAGAAAATCCTGGATACGCCACTGAGGGTTGGGCACAATTATCCAAAAATTAGCATTTAACATTACTTGGAGAAAGATTATGGTTGCCGCTATTTAGTAAAAGCTCGTTTCGTTAAATAATTAAATTAAAATAAAATATATTTTTTGATTTACATATTTTTTGAAAAACATACACAAAAAAGGTCTAATTTTAAACTATTCTCGGGCTTTATTTGAATTAAAATTATCAATGATAGTGAAATATAATCACCGATATTTCAAAAATTTTATTTTAATAAGCTTTATGGCCTCGTATATTTTATTTCACACTAAAAGCCAAAAATAATAAAATGGATTATATATAATAAATTATTACAAGTTTATTCATATCTAATACAATAAAAGTATACAATTTTAGGTATTCAGATCAAATGGCTGATTTCATTTGTAAGTTTAACAGTTTTAATAAAAAGATTTTGAAAAAGGCGAAAATTTATAAAGTAATAAAAATAACCATTTTGTTATTAGTAGAAATGCAACAGTTACAGTGCTCTTAGTTATATTTCCAAATTAATATATAAATATATGAGAGTTAGCAACTTAACAATAACAATACCTATTATGTAACACTATATCTTTTTGCTCATCCCTAAGAGTTTATAAATGTTGGGATATAAATTAATAATTAAAACAAACTTAAATGGCGTTTTTAATATTTATATCATAATATTAACTCACTTGGCAAAAATTAGGCCTTATGAGAGTTGACAGGAATTTTATAAACCGATTTCTCCAAGTTAATAGTTTTATAATTGAGAGATTTGACTACTCGTAACGTTATGTAATTATTATATTTTTAGCCGTTTAAGCCAATTTTTAGCCAGCTAAACCAAATTTTAGCCGAAACTAAATAATTTGAAAGAATCTAATATAAATTAAAACGCCTTAATGTTAACGGATTTTCTCAAGCAGGCGTCGGAAGATTGCACCGAATTAGCCAACATTCCCGTTACCCAACGTAAAAGTATTAATTACACTTTTTATATTGTATAATTACCTAGTGTTTTTTTAAAGATATATTAATTTTTTTTAAATAGTATAATTTTCCTAATGTTTTTTTAAAGATTTATTAATTTTTTTAAAAAATCTGCTGATTATATTATTTTTTATTTACTGTTCTATGTAGCCAGGGGGGGGGGAGGTCTCAAATTTGCTTTTATCATTTTAAGTTAATAAAAAATTCCCCCTAACATACCCCCCTTTCCCCCAAAAATGTATACAATATATCACTATAAAAGAGAATTTGAAAAAAATTAATAAAGTTAATAACTTTTTAACAAAATGACCATTATTCAGAACTTATTATTTTTATATAAAAAATAAGTGAAAAATTATTTTTATAAAAATATAATATAGCCAAAAGCCTACAATAAGTTGGCCTAAAAACCTCCAATAAAATTCATGGCGAAATAATTAGCCTAATAGTGCCCTCCCCCCAACCATATGGAAATCATGGATAGCCTTATGTTAATGTTAATATCTTATTTGTGGTACAACTCAGGGAAATAACTGTTATAAAAGCTGATTTATTCAATTTATATTCGTCTATATATAATCGCATGGCCTCTCAGATTTAACGGGTTATCAATAGAATTGATTAAACTTTGTTAAAACCCAATATATCTTAACCTAGCCCATGTCTCTCAAACCTTAATTAACTCTAACCCATATCTTTCCATCCTTTAATCATACTCCTTACCTCAGATATTTGTTTAATAATACATTTCATGTAAAAAATTTCCTTCGAGTTTAGATATTATTATAATAGCTTATATAATAAATATATTCTTGCTCTGCACGGAGATTCAATCAGATTCTGTTGGATCTCGGACTTTGATTTTAGCATTTTAATTCGGATCAGCAGCAGGCCAGACGTGGACCTAGGAAGAATTTTAAAATTATTTCGTTCTTCTAACGTTTATATTTTTTAGTATAATTTGGAAAAAAAGATATTATGTAAAAAAAATCGAATAGACCCATTTTCTAAACTGAAATCTCGGATCATCGAAAAAAATAATATTTGGATTCGAATATAGCCGGACCTGAAAGAATAGGTCCAATGCAGGGCACTAAAATATATTAGGTATTAATGGTGTTCAATTAAGTAATTTTTGTTACCTTTCCACTCGATTTAATTCCCTTCATAATGCAAATGAAGACTGTGAACCACGATAAGGCCAAGCATAACATAATTCTCCAATTAAAGCTAGTCACCGTATCTATCCCCGACGACACATCAAGCGTATTTCGATACCAAAAATATTGAGTCGAAGAACTCTTTTGACATTCTGGCACAGGCTTTTTGACCGGTATCATGGGATAAGAAGATACGTTTATATTTGACTTAGGATTAACTAAAATTAACGTATTTTGTTTAGAATCAAGCAATTGTGATAATTTGATATCATTCAAATTTAGAATTGTGTCCCTGTTTACCCTAGTTAAATTCGAAAAAGATAGATTTGAGCTAGATTTATCGTCAATGATGCTATTTAAATAGTCCGTGACTAAAGGTGATGTGGCAATTTTTAGATCCCAATTGTTCGTATTAATTAAGTAAGATGAGTTCCCTATATTTAAACCATTTAAATTTGGTAATAAATTTTTGTGATCTGTTAAATTAACGTTGGATTGATTGTACTCCAAATGTTTAATGCTCATTAAAATCATAGAGTACAAAGTTGTGTTTAGTATAGTGCTATCACCCGGTGCGAATGTTGATAGAGAATAGTTATTCCTATTTATCATATCAGCTGGATTGTATAAAAATAGTTTATCTTCTAATTTATTCAAGTTGGAAGTGAGAAATGATAGTGTTAAAGGGGTAACAGGATCAACATGTTGCACACTTATATTCGGATCAGGAATATAGCTTATATATGTAGGACAATATGCCCAAGGTAATGTCCTGCGAAAAGACATGAATATATAATACAAGCACCACGCTATTATCACATTATAGTAAAGTCCTATAATGAATGAAACTATACAGGCTGTGATTCCGAGGCCTCCTAAGATAGGGCTGATTTCATTCCATACCCCTATACTTCCTTTTCTAATTCTTTGTCCTATACCTAGTTCGAGGTAAAATAGTGGAATACCCTCGAGAAACAACATCAAAAAATAAGGTATCAGGAATGCCCCTAATAGTATTTTTTTAAACAAAAATTTAAGGATTAAAGAATTGTAAAAATTATTATCCCACATCAAAAGTGCGTCGTCGGCCAATTCACGTAATCAATGAATACGCGTGTTGACTTAGATATGTGCAGGTATTTTATATAATCATCCTATTTTAAAAAAAAACACGTTAAATAAATTATTTATAGTTGCTAAATAGCAAAATAATTTGTTGAGGACGTTTAATATGAAAAAACTGATTTTGTCGAAAAATATATTCTATTATGTATAAGTTATTATTTCAGACAATTTAATCATAAATTTTTGTGTCATTTTTTTTATACTGGCATTAGGCAAATCAATGTTGATTGATTACATGAACTGACTATTTAATAATATATTATATTTTGCAAATAATTTTTAAGACTATACTAAAATATGAAGAAAAAAGTGTTATATTTACCTCCACCGTTTTGTTGGCATAGATAAGGAAACCTCCAAATATTTCCTAAACCCACAGCGTAACCAACTATTGTCAATAAATATTGCAATTTGGATCCCCAAGCTGCCCTGGCAATTTCTGGTTCATTATCCAACCCATCATCAGGATCCAGCCAATTGATCGTCTGGAGGTTGAGCTCATTTAAGGAGGAATCCTTGGAAGAATTTAATCGAGATTTTTTTTGGACTGACATTGACGATACAATTTTGATAGATTTGGAATTTTTTTAATGTGGTAACTAGACTACTACGAGTGGTTTCATTACTCTGAGTAAATTATATAGTAACAGGTTTTTAATTGTTTGAATTTTCCAAAATTTGTTCGACATTTGATACCTTGATTTATTTATTCTATTTGATCTTGTACATTATGTATATTTATCTGTTTAAATTTAAAATAAATATTATTTTTTTAATACTTAAGTGTTAGTGTTAAAGTCAATAAAAAAAAATAATGATAAAAATAATCGATAAAAATAAAAATTATTTTTCCGCATTATTTATATGAGTTTATTTCTATTAGATTCGATTCTGTTTATTTACTTTTTCAGCTGGTTTTTCCCAATCATTTAATCCAAATGAATGAATGAATAATTTTTTCACAAAACAAATTAATACAAATTAATTTCAAAAAGATTAAACTGTTTTAAAAATAAGTATAACACAAAATTAATTTTTTGAAAAAAATTTTTTTTTTGAAATATAATATTTTTCTGAGGTTGAATAAAAATATTTTTTTTTAATAATTTATTTATCAACTTATTATCTCTTATTATTTATTAAGTAAGAAAATATATAAAAATTTAGCTCTAAAACATTCGAAATATGCCAAATTTATATTTTCTCATATTTATCAAAATGATGGATAATAATACAAGATAATTATTTAATTTTAAAATGTGAAGATAGTATTAGATCTATTATAAATAAAGCTAACGGTTTTTTGGGACGATCTTATGAGAGACCGAAAATCGCATAACATAAAGAGGTATTGATGCGTTTCAGAATTTTTCTAGAGAAAGAAAAAACTAAAATAATATTGAAGATTAAAAAGTGAATGTCAGAAAAAATTAAGCTACCCATTCATTGGCGTATTTAAGGGGTGGGGTCATTCGGGCATTTGACCTTTTCCCCCACCCATTCAAAATATTATTTTAATTTATAAATGCTGAAATATAAATCTTTAAATCAAAAGTTAAAAAAACATTAAGAAAGAACGAAATAAATATATTTTTCAACGATTTTGTTTCTATAAATATCTTTTTTTCCTTGATAAGATTTGATTAAAATCGGATGTCTATAAATTATGAATAGTGGATATTATCATTTTTAAAATTAATCTTATGGCTGATGTAAAAAGATATAAAAAACTAAATTGGTTTCAGGTGTAAATATTTTAATGATTATTAATGTAATTTTGAAACCAATGATACGAACCGCAACAAATATCCGTTATATTTAGCTAAGAATTGGTTCAAGTTCGGTTCCTTAATATAATGGTTCGGGTCCAGTTCTTAATAAATAATAATGGTTGGGGTTGAACTTTCAAACCTTCAAAGCCTAGTTCGAACCCTTTCGCGGGCAAACAAATCATGTATAGAAAAAAAGTGACACATTTTTTTATTTTTCTTATCAAAATCCATACATGAAGCAACTATTTTAATTTATTATTGTATATATGAATATGCCTAATTTATTAGTTGTCGCGAAGAAACAATATTTATTAACTATAAGATAATTATATAATTATTTAAATTATTTTCTTTAAATAATACTATTTAATCTTACAATTATTTTCAAACTTAAGAACACTTTTCAATATTTCAATATTAAAGCTGGTACCGCCAAATTGCAATATACATATAATATATAAAAATACCGACTGATATAGATTGATCTAAAGTTTTAAGAATCTTTAAAACAATTAGAATAGAGGATAGTATAGGTTTCCTGGTTCAAAAACATTTCAAGGCTTAGATTCGGGTTGAGTTCGATAAATAAGGTTTATCAATTTGGTTTTGATCTTTTATTTTTATTCCGACAGACAATAAAATTTTATTTGTTTAACCCTGTATATGTATTGCATGAATAATTAGTTGAATGCAGAAAATTGGCTCTTATTTGTGGCTATCTTTTACTTTCTACAACAACCGTGATATAAATTAATTTTATTAGATATAGATATTGTATATGATGTGTAATTAGATCATATAATAAATAACTTGTTTTATTTTATATGAATTTACTATATTATTTATATATTTAATATTTTAGTTAGACAGCTAATATATAAAGAAATGAGGATATTGTAATTTATTTCAATTAGTATTAATCAAAATATCAGCTAGAAATTCAAATTTATCAAATGTTCCCGGGGTGGCATATAAATTTTATGAAAATCAGAGATTTGCGAAGCACTGCTATTTTGTCCTGCCCGGCCCCGCCCAAATTTTTTTATGTACAAATTGCACATTTCGGTTTGCGGGCAGGGCTTTCGGGCTGGCCGGGCTGAGATTTGCACATCTATAATTTAAATTTTAATTAGATTTTCTTTTTCTATTACAAATTTATGCATGTTCTACAATCATTTTTTCCCATTTTTTTCTAATATTGTCATTTTGTATAAAAAATTATTTTGATAATGAATGATTTATTTTCCATGTATAAATATTCACACTATGCGAAAAAAAGAGGGAGAATTTACAATATTTAAAAAAAATAATATTATTCTATTCTATAAATCAAATCGGTTTCAAAAATCGACCTAATCGCCGTTTAACAAAACTTAAAGCAGGTTTTCGTTCATAATTCGCAATTAATTGAGATGGGGGGGGGGGGGCATAGATTTATTTAGAATGATCTGATTCCCTAATTTTCCAGTTATGGTCCTCTCTAAAATCATGATTATAAAAGATTTCGATACTAATTATTAGAATTTGGTCTTGTATATATCTATTAATATTACCCATATTCCATTGTCTATAAAATATTATATTGATACATATACTTAGTTGATTTTTTAGTTAACTTCATCATAACATATTAAAAGCGTTGACAATTCAATTGCCTATCATAGCGCAAGAAATTCCAAAGTAATGCTATAACCTAAATAACCTTTTCTTTTGTTACCAGACATTCCGTTTCTATTGTTTAATTCGGACTTTAAACCCTCTTTTTTTAAAAACTACCGATAAAAGCCTAATCTAACACAAATCACAGGTTAACCAAGCGAGGGCTACTATTTATGGCAAAGAAGCTTATTTGATTACTATCGCTCTAATTGCATTTCAATTCATGGATCATTCAGTCCTATTGACATAATTGTGTTTTTATATTTTTTTGTAGATAAACGACCAAATTTTATTAAAATGCAATAAGACAGACTTATTTTTAACAATATTAGTGGATTCACGCGGTCGCCCCAGATATTGCATATATAATCCCTCGTAGCACGGAATTACCTAGTTGGCTTTAGAAAAAACCTAGTCCTTACTAGATTCGCACCTAGAACTATGGGATTGATACACGCACTCACCTACTGGGCCATAGATCAACTTGGAAACAACAACTATTTTCGTATATAAAGTTAAAATTACTATGCTAGCTAATATTTTAATAAAACTGAAAAAATCAATAATGTTCTATATCATTATCCCTATTAAAGTATGTAGGTTTCAATAAAAAAACAACAACCAAAAGATTTCTACATTTGGAAACTTTAGCAGGCTTAAAATTTAATTATGCCACCCGTCTAAATTACTCCATATTAGAATAAAGTTAAATAACTGTTGCCAAGTCTCTGTCTTTATACAGGCACGATAATTTGTATATTTCCTTGGTTAAGGTCTAGATTTGATGAAGGCCATTTCAATACCTTTATTTTATTAACTAATAATAATATTTTGTCGATTTTGATTAATTACATGGGTTATCGTTAAGCAGATATTCCCCTTCAGAATATATCTTTTTTGATTGGATAAGCTATTAAGGATATTCTTAGTAATTTTAAAATGTTACAATGCCATTAATAATCAAAACATCCCCACACCCTTGCCAAATATGTAACCTCAGATAATTATACTTTTAGTAATTTCCTAGCCCATTTTATTCAACTTTTTTTTTATCTTGCCGAGATTATTATTGGTTTCTGTATTCTCTCTTAAAACGAATTTCATGTGCAAAATAATAAATTAATGTTCTTATCTTACAAAAAAATAAAGCAATATTAAATTCTTCTATTAACGAGTCATTTTTAAGCATTAGCATCTGTTCTCGTAAATATCAATTTTAGCTAATACTTCCTCTACACATCTCCCACCCTCCCCTTCCCCAAAATTGTATACAATATATCATTAAAGAAGAATTTGATAGAAAAATTGTTATTAACTTTGCAAAATAACGACTATAATTCAAAATTTTTAGAAAAAAAGTGAAACCCCCAAATTATATTTTATAAAGACCTCCAAGATTTGGTTCCCCTCTAAATCACTAACAAAAATAGCTAAAAATTGAGAATCTTGCTTATATCTCCTAGAAAATTTTTTAAAGTAAATTTGAAATTAATATCATTAGATGCTAAAGTGTAAACACTTGTATTTAAGTTGAGAATTTTAAAAAAATCGCTAAAAATTGAGGAAATATTATCCATATTCCCAGTTTGATTTTCAAATTGGTAATCAAGGGGAGTAATAATAATATTTCCACTATTTTTAGTAATTTTTCTGATAATTCGACTTAAATACAAGTGTCTACACTTTAGCATCTAATATCAATTTCAAATTTACTTTAAAGATTTTATAGGAAATACTAAAACTTAAGTGGAAAACTATACCTAAAGTGCTCCCATTCCTCTTGCCAAAATCCTGGTTACGCCTTTGCTTTTATAGAACCTCCGAGAGAACCAAATTAGAATTACACTTATTTAGGATATCTCCCAGTTTATAATATTTATTTTAATTATTTTAACTAGAACTCGATTATATATTTCAAATATTTTCCTTCTAACTCTATTCAGAAATATGTATGCTATTTAAACTTCCAATAATTTCTTGAACCCAGCATTTTGAAATTTTTGTTCAGTAGCTATTTTTATTAGCGATTTCGCTTTTGTATATATCAATAGCTAATTTAAGAGAATCTGCCTTTCAACACACTTGGCGAGTCAAAAGAATTAACATATTAGAAAAAAGGTTAAAGATTTTAATTATTTAAAAGTGATTTTTAAAACAATTAAACTAAAAATAGATCTGCTGGAATTATCATGTCCTATTAGATTTACTCGGTAGATTTTTTTATTAAGTCTAGTCCCAATTTTTACTTTTGTCATAATTGGAAAATGACAGGAGAAAAAAGGACTCTTAGTAATTATACGTAAAAGATTGTACCATAATGTTCAAGAAAGAAGGCCAGTTGACCCTTAATAAAATTTCGGACTTTTTTTAGCCTCCAATAAAAAAAATGTAATTTTTATTTATTTAAGAGCTTTTATACAGATTTCTTTTTTAATCCTAATTATGCTACATACAAGATGAAACTATGTATTTGATAAATGGTATTATGTGACTAAAAGAAGTTATTGTATACACATATAAGCGTCAATTAATATTTTTCGGAAAAGATGAGATGTATCCAAAGTCCCAAATTAAGAATTTACTGAAGATATTAAAGTTAAAAGCAGGCTCCAAAATGTTTGATATTCGGGCCCTCATAAGACCATTATTAAATATATACCTGCAGCAGGCCATGCATCGTAGGCGTCACTAACCTTTACAATCTTAGGGGATTCAAAAAATAAATTTTAAGATTGTTTACAAAATTACCCTTTTTAAGGTATAAAGTTTTCAAAATGCCCTTCAAATTTTTGACGGGGCTTGAGCTCCTATTCACGTGACGCTACTGCCATGCATATTTACCTTGACTATAATGAGTGGCCAAAATATTTTAAAATATTTGTACCTCTAATTTTTTAAGTAAAAAAATAATACATTATATCTAATAAATATTGATATTTATTGACAAAATAAAAATATAATTAAAGTCATATTTATATTATAAATAGGATAAAAAATAAGATTTTCTATATAAAAATAAAATTTGCAAGTTATTTTTTTACAATTAATTATATTTGAATAATTTTTTTAAAAACGTATTTTTAAAAAAAAAACAGTCTCAATAGACATTTTTTTATAAGTCATCGCTAGCGTCTACATAAGTGGGTGGGGGGGGGGCAGTTTGCTCCCAATTTTTTAAGAGGGAAAGGGGTAGGCATATAAGGAGGTAGGCTAGGGGTAGAATAGATTTATTAAGGGATTATTTATTAAATAATAAAATAGGGCAAAATGTAATGCTGTAAAAATTATACTTTTAATATAGACCTATTATAATACATTGATATTGTTAAACATCGACCATCTATATACTGTATATAACCATGATCTTATTTTCCAAATAAAATTATTTTGGATAATTTTCTGCTAACCTTTTAAAATTTATGTAGGGATAAGGAAAACCATTATAATTGAAAAGGTGCAATTAATAATGTAAAAGCATCGTCACCGAAGGAAGCGGATTTTTTTTGAATGGGGGGGGGGGGGGATAAGTTTAGGTTTGCATCCAGTAAATATCCTGACATGTAGACGCTGGTTACCGTTTCTGTATGAAATGTAATTTAATTTATTCCAATTTTTAAATTTTCTTAGAAGAACTATTTCATTAGACATTTTTTGTCCAGCATTTATTCATTTAATTCCATATAATTTTGCATTTAGCCAAGAACTACCATTATTTATATTTCTGTTCTTTTTATTCTGTACAGAACTTAATCTTTTACAGTTCTCATCTAAATTTTTATTTTTTAGCTTAAAACAACTATTTATAATATTTTTTTAATTATCTTTCTTAAATGATATGTTACTCTTTTAAATTATTCACGTGTACATCTTTGGGTTAACTTATTAAATCTACTTAACAGTATATATTAATTTTATATTTACTAGCATCCGAATTATATCTTAAAAATTTTAATATAAATAGGATGAAGAATTGAATATATTTTAATTATATAATGTTACAAAATATAATATATTTCAGAAATTTAAGTTTTTATTTTCAAGTTTATACAAAGATGTCAGTATAAAAAAGTTAAAGATTATAAGTAGATATTATAATATTTAGTGTGATTCATTTATTATTACAATTAGCTATAATAATATATGTATATATAGATCCAGATATCACATCATAATAGATGCTATGGGTGTTAGATAGTTTACCTTTAACCAATATTATATTAATCAAAAATATATATAAGCATTATAAATCATATCTAATTAACGAATATACTAATTCATAATATACAAATAATGTAATACCTCATATTCATAAATTTCCATAATATCCATAGTAACTATATATCTATAATTTCCAAATTACTATATTAACCCTTTATTAATTGGGAAACCTGCATATCCTAGAGACATCCACGACTTAAAGTTTCTCCTAAAAAATCTTTGTCTTTGGTCTCCATTTACCTTTACCGTAATATTATCTTTTTTTAACATCCACTCTTCTCCCCCAGATTAAATATTGATTTCTTAAAGAGCATCAATATTTGCCTAGCTTCGATTAATCTCACCCAGAGTATCAATATCGTTTCCCTTGTTGATTTATCTCCCACCGGAGCATTAATATCGACGCATTTTCTACCAGAGTACACATACCGATTTCATTGATGATTAATCTCCCATCGGAGTATCGTTATCGAGGCCATTGTATATTTACAACAAGTCCTTTAACCAAAATACGGCTACATCTAGCTCCCGGAAGCTCCATTTGTTTTTGCATAGATCACGTGATTTGAGAGCCCTCTTATAACTTTATGTCAAAATTAGCCAGGTTTATTTATCAGTAACCTTTCTTCTAAATTTGAAAGAAATTAATGTAAATTAAAACGCATCAATGTTAACGGATTTTCTTCGGCAAGCGCTTGAAGATTGAGCCAAGTTAGCTTGTATTTAGCCATCACCCAATTATAGCAATTATACAAACTTTATAAAAAATGTAAATTGATGATTTTTTTATATTTTGACTTCAGAATAATATTTTGACTTCATAATAGGCAGGAAAAAAATATGCTTATTTGTACCCCCCCCCCCCACCTAAATAAAAACGTTCCAAAACTATTCTAAATATCCCATTTAGGCATCTTGCCGAATTTAGGAACTAATGTTATCAATTATACTTGAAGGTACATTTCTAAAATTAGAAAAAAATCAATGCATGTTTAAAAAATAGCGATGAAATTAAACAAATCCAACCAGAAGGTTCGTATCTAATTCTGAACTAAGATGGTATAATGAGCGCTCGACTAACAATATAATAACTCATTTTAATTTTATTTTTTGGTATTTCTAAGCCCTAGGTAGTCCCGATTAAAAAAAAATTTTAACACTAAGATGAGTTTCTCAGAAAATGCTATTGCATTTTGTTATTTATATATTTTTGGTAAATATTTTTGTTTGAACTATTTAGAATCACATTATTCACCTGAACCCCGGATCTGCGCTCGGGGTTCGTGCTCAGAGCTAGTTTACTCATTTTTGACCCAAACCCCGGGTCTGGGTTTTACTTAACCAACCAATTAACAATACTATCTGAAACCTTTATTTTGTTGAATAACCTGCCATCTTTTTCTTTTATTAATGACAGATAAATAAGCGTCTGTACAATCATTAAGAAAGAGTAAAACGGCCTGTTATCTAAAATAAAAACAAAAGAAATTTTTTAAAAAAAATAATGCATTTAACTCCCAGAGGAGTTACCATTAGATGTGTCTTTTTAATTGATATCTAAAATAATATATATAGATTAATTTCCTTTAATATAATATATTTACTTCAAATCTGTACATCACTGTAGTTAAAAGATTATGTTTGACCCATTTTCTAATTTTCCTTGAATATTAAATTTTACTTCAAATCTGCACAACATTGTAATTAAAATTACATGTGACTAATTTGAATTGAATTTACTTGAATACTGTTGAGTTGAATTTAGAATAGTATGATTTGAAGAAATAGTATACTTTATTAGAAGGTTGGAAAACTGAAAATCACATATATATAATTAAATTTACTTGAATACTGTTGAGTTGAATTTATAATAGAATGATTTTATGAAACACTGTGCATACAAAACATATAAATAAAATATTTATTTTTATATTTTTATTATTTTATTTAATATTTTTAATTAAAAATAAATTAATACTTATCAATGACATGACATAACGATGAAATGGTAGATCGGACAATAATAATATAGAAATGATCATTATGAATCACATTTAATACTAATTCATAATAAACAAATAATATATTACAATATATTCATAAATATATTTTCATAATATCAATAATTACTATATGTGTATAATTTCCAAATTACTACAGTTATTATATATTAAATTATATTAATACGCTCCGTAAATCTTAAAAGCTTATATATATATTAATATTTTATATATATTTATCTTGTATTATAAAAGTTGTCCTTATTATTCCGTAATCCTTATTTTAAGAACACGGATTTAATGTCATTATTAAATATTCCAATAATTATAATTTATATTCCATGATTCAATGTCTTTATTATATATTCCAATGATTATAATTTATATTCTTCCATATATTTTTTATATAAATCTTGCTGAAAAATAAAGAATAGCGATCCTTTTACAAATATTGCTCTTTATTCCTTTCTTTGTCCAATATATTTATTTCTTTTTCATAATGTCAATAAAATAAATGGTTGAGGATATTTCATATATATATTGAAAAAATTGAATAAGATCATCGTTTATTTATTATTACCATGATGTGTTAAGACAGAATAATTAAACAGAATAAGACAGAATTATATTATCATAAATCACATTTTATTTTTATTATAAATTACATTATTTTTATTCACCCCTTTAACCAAAAACAATTTTTCTATTTATATCTTTTTCTTAACAATAAAAAAATCAATTATGTGAAATACAAATTGATATTAAAAAAAATGTATGGTCAAAATGATATATAAAAAAATGTTAATATAAAATTTTCACCGATTAAGTTATACAAATTGATATCAAAAAAATAAATCAATTGCCAAAAAAAATAAAACGTTGATATAAAATAATCGATCAACATATTAAACATATATATTTATTTAAACTTTTAATACATATAGATTTATTTAAAACTTTTAATACATATAGATTTATTTAAAACTTTTAATACATATAGATTTATTTATTTAAACGTTAATTACAACAATAACTGTATAAATATTTATGTAAAACTTAAATACAACAATTAGGATATTAAAATGTCATTACTAATATAAAATAATTTTATGCCAATAAGAGTTGGAGAGAATTATTTACACAATATTTTCTTTTTTAATATGGTTTATTTAACATTCTCAAAATGATCTATATTCAGATCAGTCATGCTTTAGCAATCGATTTGAAAAGTGATAGATCAGCTGTGGAATTAGTAATTACACTTTTTTCGGAATGTATAAAGTTTTTGATGGTATAAAAGACAAAACATATAAATACTACAACAATTTAAAATTGAGTATCAACGAAGATGAAGATAAAAATATGGAAAATCTGGAAATTACTGAGGAATATAAATTAGAGAATAAAAAAAACGCCTCTGTTGGAAATAAATTTAACATTTTAAATTATGATATAAAATTAGAAAGTTATATTAAAATATAAATGTTTTATTTGTATACTTGATAGATTTTGTTGGGGTTGCAAATAAGGCATCTCATTTGTTAAAAACTACTCTAATAGACACTGCAAATATAGTAAAATCAAATTTAGAAGAAAATGTAACAATGATAACTTATGACCTAATTTAGACAAATTTTAATTTAGACTATTCTAGCTGATTTCAATAAAGAGCAACAAAATTTTGAAAGTGAGCTCAAAAAAGATGGTACTAAAGAAAGTGAAAATTGTTCATCTTTATGGCAGGGACATCCTAAAAAAGAGATATTAAAGAAACAAATTTTAGCCCTCTCTCAAGTTTCACATAAAAATAATATAATTTTATATAATTAACATTCTATTTTTTGATCAATAATTTGTTTTATACAGTGCTATAAGCTTCAAAAAAGATCATTACTACCAGTGGTCTTTTGCTTAAAAATGTGGGGGGGGGGGGGGCTAATATATTTTTTATATACTATACAATAATATGATACATATGAAATTGGTAAAAAAATTCTTACTAATAGAAAACTAAGATAAACTGATGTAATAACTAGTGGAGACTTCATTAAATTTCCTCAAAAAACGTTTCTTGATGAACAGCCTAATGTAATACCTATACCTGCTTCATTTCTGTCATAACTATTTCTCTAACTTCAGATGAACTTTCTAATAATTGAATGAGATCTTAGCTGATTTGCATGTTTCCTCCTTTCAAATGGAAATCATGATTTTGACTTAGTTTTTCATTTGCCTTTTCAATCTTATGTTCACCTTTGGTCCAGGTTTATTTTTCTAGCATCCAGAACATCTTTTGTTATAATTTTCTATATCCACATTTCACCTGGGTCACCAACAATACAATCTAAAAATTGATTTCAATATATTTTCACTAATGTATCCCCGATGAATTAATTCTGCACCACATTCCTTATTTTATTAAGTATCACCAATCTTCCATTTCAATCTATAATATCTTGGTCATCATATAACTCTTCCCTTCCATTTTAAAAACTAAAAATTTCTTTATCTCATTACAATCAAAACTCACCAACTTTGCTGAATATGCCATGCTATATTTTTTAATGTTAAGCCCTGATTCATTTTTTCATAAACTATTTTCTGACAAATGTGTGTCATCTAAATTTATCAATCAATCTCCAAAGCATGTTGAGAATCTTGATTCTCTTCCATGTCCAATATCAGAAGCCTTGATGCATTGCAATCACATTTTTTTTATCATAGGATAATAAATGCTGTGATCCTTTTATTATTGCATACAATAGAGGGTTAGAAAATGTATTTTGTTATTTCATAGAGATATTGCACATAAGTCTCATTCTAAACTATTTGTTTAAAATAAAAATTTGAATTTATTTTTAGGCCCATCCCTGGTCTAATCCATTGTTTGTCCCAGTTCGAATCATACTTTTATCAGGAATGGGCCTGCTAATCTCTGATAAATATTTTATAAATTATATTCGAATATGTCATAAAAATTTTATTTTTTGGCCTTATCTCAATCAAAAAATGTTTTTTATAAACCAATTTTAAAAAATAAAATTATTATGCTTCCAAGTTCCAAGCCAAAATATGGTCTTCATAGATATGTCACTTTATGATATGAATACTGCTAGTTTTATTTAAACGATAATAAATTTTCACAAATTATAAAAATGTTTATCATAAATTTATTTAGGAGTATAATGTCAATATCATCGAATTTTGAGACGAAATTAATGCCAAAATAAATATAAATTTTTCAAAAAAAATATTCATATTTAAATATTACAAATAAAGCTGCATTTTTAGTAAACATGATTTCTCTTCTCTCATATTTTATATTTTCACAAACAATAACACGCTATAATCGCCTCGATTTTACTTATAACACCTTACTCTAACTGAAGATGTTTTTGTTCATTGCAAATATATAAAAAATTATGACAGTATAAAAAAATTTAAAAATTATTAAATTGAGGGTGAGTGAAATAAATATAGAAAATCTGATACGACCACTAATTTGATTTAATCAGCACAGTTTTAAGTGCAATTACAGTGAAAATTCCTTAAGCTAGAGAATAGTTTTGAAAATGATTAACAAATTAGTATAGTTGAAACTTCTCTCTTTCGAGATTTTTTTCTGATCATTCTTATGAATCATTAATGAAAAAATTTTAATTATTTTTTTACGTATGCATTTTTAAAAAGGATGCAAGGAATTTTCTTCGAAACCCCCCGGAAGGTTGTGATTTTCAATTCGATTTCCACCAAAATGCCCCATATGCCATGTGCATGCTAAATGAAGACCCTAAATTGTCCCTAATGCGATTTAAATTGGTTCCTACTAAGTAAAATTAAAACACGAAGGAAAAAATTATATTATCATTTTAATCTCTGTTATACTTCATCCTCATTTGCTTATGTTATTAATGAAGGTTAACGGTCCAACCAAGATTTATTCTGAGTCGGATAAAGACTGTGAAATAACCATCACTACCTATAATTTCTAAATGTTCACATAATTATTTCAAATGTGTTTCTTAAATTTAATTACTACCTTTTAAAAATATAGAGTCAAAGAAGAGATATTCTGGAGAAATTACTTTTACCGGGTTTCATTGATCAAGCAATCGATAAATCTATATGAAGAAATAAATAACAATCCTCCAACTATCAAGGAATTGGACAATAAACCAATTAATCTTAGCGAGAAATCTAAAAAAACGGAGACACCTTCAGGTTATATAACAATTAAAAGTTTTCATTTTAAGCTTATTGCTACTATATCCCCTAAAAGCCTTGTAGCACAATCAATGATTACTTATGTTTAATTACATTATTATTTAATTTCGAACATATCTCTGTATACATAACTTTCTTATGTCTTTAAAACATTGGTTCTACATTTATTATTAGGAAGTTTCCATATAGAGGCTAGAATGTAAATCTTACATTATATATATTTTTAAACTTATATTTAAAATCATTGTCCCTATGAAGCTTTTGTGCTTTTTTTCACATGCATTATGGATCTATATATTATACTTATAAACTCATAATTTTATAAATCTAGATTAATTATGAAATGTTTTTTTCCCATTGCCCATCATTTCACCAATTTTTAACAAAACCATATAAATCAAATATCTTAAATTACTTGTAAAGGTTTCACTAAAATATACAAAGAAAAGATGATATAATTCATAATTTAAAATATAGAGGGAACGGAAGATGAATATGATATGGCATCCAACCCTCCAACTGAGTTTATAAGCGATAATATTATTGATGAGGATACTCTCTACGAAAAAGATGGCTCGCATGACAAGAAAACTAAGTCAAACACGACTAAAGTCAAAAGTAAAAATTATGATTATTTAGAATTTAGCTATGAGTTTTGTTCAGGTATCCTATCCTGAACCATTAATTAGTTTCTATACGAACTTGACCAACCGTTAAGAATCCATAAACATTTTTGAACCTCATGATTCTATGCTTATAAGTGAAAGTTATTACTGGTATATTGTTAAAATTCAATTTATATCCGAATTGGTTTTTTGTAGTGACGATTTTTATAAATTTTGTATATTACTATTTTACAACATTTTTAAAATATTTTTGAGTTCCTTTTTGTATATTAAAATTTTTAAAAAGCTTATAATAAGGATAAATTAAATCCACTCTATAGATCATTTACACATAGTATTATAAATGAGACCTTTATATGTGAAGTTGAAGATTGTGATATTATGAAAAGTCTTGATGGTGCAAATCTTAAGTGTTACATCAAAAGAAATAATTCTTTAGAATTCTCGAAAATTAACAAAATATTACAATAAAAAACGAAATAAAAATTAAATAATATTTTAGATAAACGTATTTTTTATCATAATTAGGTCCCTTTAACTGAGGGAGAAGAAAAATCATTAACTAGGGAACATATATTAAAATATAGTATAACATGAATTTAAAATATGTTATAAGAGTGGAAGATTCTAGTATGAATTAACATCAATGAATGGATTTTTATCTAAAGTTGATTCATAAAGTTTTGTTTTAAATAATGAAGTTATAAACAAAATCTATTTGAACGATCAGAAAATATTTTAGTTAATTTTTTTAAAGATCGCCCAAATAAAGAAATGAATATCTTGAAATATTGGCAAAATCAGAGTAATCGATACCTCCAATTATATAAATTTTCTAATGTTATTGACTGCCGGTTACTCAAGCATGGAAAGTTTTTCAACAATAACATTTATCCTTTCTTCATATTTGATTTTTGAATGCCCCCTCTTGTAAAATTAATAAATTTAAACCTGTTAAATTTTTGAACCAATTTTTTAAATATAAAGACCTATAAATAAAAATTATGTAATAATAATTTGAATACCCATTGGAGGAGTTCACATCTCAATTTATTTCACAAAATGAAAAATTTTAATGAAAATATATTAAAATTATAAATTTTAATAAAGAAAAAATGAAAAGTAAAAGTTATAATCATAATAATCATCCGCGAATAAAATAATCTCTTATATCTTAAATTATCTTCTAATTTACATAACTAAATATAAAAATATCTATACCCTTTACATCATGTGTTGCTTCTAACCATGGCTCTAAAATGTTCTCTTTCGTTACTTCTATGACCGTTTGCCTAGATATCGATTCTATTGTTACTTTATCCTAGCAATTGATCCTAGTTTTTTGTTTTATACAAAAGCCAAATATACCAAAATAATTTAAATAAATATATCAAATTCGACAATCCTTTTACCCTTAGTGTAGCCTAATCCCCTATTTTTATTGAACTATTTCATTTGCCTGTAATCGTCCTATATCTATATCTTGTCTACCCTGTATAATGCTAGATTTATACCTAAAATTATCTTGATAAATTTGTACCTAAAAATCTTTTGTAGGAATTTAAAATTGAATTAGACAAGCTTTTATTAAATTTAAGTAAAATGAATTGAAAAAATAACTGATTTGGATTATAAAAAGATATATATTTTTATATGAAGAGTAAATCAATTATTGATATAAAAAAGTAAATTATCGATATCAAAAAGTTAATATGTTTTCTTGTTGATATGAAAGTAAATTGGTATGTAACAAAATTACTTTTCTTGGTAACTAAATAATATAGATACAATATCCTAAAGGCTTAATTTTATACATTATATATGAAAATATATAAAGCATCTTTTAATTCTAAATTTATACTAGAAATCTCCTTTTTTTTCTTTTAGTGCCTTGCACATTTATACTTTGTGATTATTGAACTCCCTCCCAGCTTTTTTCAATAAAAACCAAATTATCGCTTTTCAATAAAGATTATATTGTTATCATCATTTTACAATCTAAGCTTTCATTTTTCAAGAAAATCTATATTATTATTATCTTTTCATAATCTAAGCCTCGTTGTTTAATAAAAACCATATTATTGTCTTTTACAAACTAATCCCACGGCACGTCTTTCTTTATTCCTTTTTTAAACTTCATATTTTACTTTTAATTTTCATACTCTTTGAAATCCTTCTTACAACTCTTTTAACTCTCTTATATTAATTAAAAATCAAAACCAATCCTTTAGGGATCAATTATGGAATTTTTGAACCAGTTTGTTGAATAATAAAGTATCTACAAATAAAAATTTAGAATTCACATCTCAATTTATTTTATAATATAAAAAATGTAAAAGAAAACGTATTAAAATTATAAATTAAAAAAAAAGAAAACAGGTCAAAATAAAAAATATATAAAGTTTAAAAAAATGAAAAAGTAAAAGTCATGATCATAATAATCATCTCACGAATAAAATAAGCTCTATCTCATGATAGTCTATACATAGTAATAATTCGCCAAATATACATCATAAATTTTAATGAGCTACAATATAAATTGTAACAGAACTAATAAACAAATTGAAAATTTCTAGATTATTTTTTTAAATTTTCTGAAAATATTGTTAAACTTTGTAAAGATGCCCTAAATTAGCTAAAAAATATAAAAAATGGCAACATTATTAAAATTTATAATGAGTAATGGCTCCTGTATATAGGATACACTAAATATAATTAAGGAAAACCGGGGTAAAGCGATAACCGGGGTAACAATGTTAACGCGAATAACATTTTAACTCTTAACCATAAATACCTTAAATTTGGTGTGAAGATGTATTTTTATATCTAGTTTCTTACTATCTTTTGAAAAACTTTCCTAGTTAGAATCATAATTTAAAAATTAATATATTCCTTCCCCTAGAGCAAGTGGCCCCGCGGGACTACTAGGATTCCATGGACGGGTTGTCGTTCATCCATTTATGGATACCTGAATCTGCGGACATCAGCGAAGCTGCTACATCTTATGTGATTTCGGGGGTTGACTGGCAACAGTGGCATCATCAGGAAACGAAGGCATGCTCGAAGTGTAGTTGTCGCTAGATCCGCTAGATGCACACTCGTCAAGTGAGAAGATGTGTCGCCTCAGTTCCCGCAGGTAGTCATTAACATTTTAACCTGCTGGGAACTGCAACCTCTCACCTCTTTGGACCAGAGGCCCATAGTTTTTCAGTACTATGGTCGTCATCTCTCGGTATGTCGACAGATGTTATTAAAAAGGCTGTTGGGTATTTGGCCCTAAAAAGGGTCTTTGGGTTTTGTAGATAGCGAAGAAGCAGTATTAAAAAAAGAATTGAAAAAAGGTTTTCTAATTCGTGTGTATAGAAGTTAGAGATTAAATCTTGTATATAAGAGTCGGAGATAATTGACTTTATTAAATTAAAACTAATATAAAAATTCTTAAACGTAAAATTAATAACTAAAAGATTATAAAAAAATTGTTTCTTTATATACACTTTTCATGAACTTTAAATAATTATTCAAATTTTACAAAAACTATTTATAAATTCAAAAAATCGTCTGATTATATTAACCCCCCAAAAAAATCCGAATATATAAAATAAATAATTTAAAATACAATATAGTCTGATTCCAAAAACAATTAGAATATGCAAATACATTGCATGATTTATCCAAAGGTATAAGGCCAACCAGATTATTTCCTCCGTCGGCCTCTTACAGTTTTTTTACGACGATACCTTAAAATGACCTGTGACGCTCGCCTGTTTTTACAAGAGGGGCGATCGGCGATAATTTTTACCTTTTCGGCATCTATAAACTGCGCCTGACACGTTGCATCTTTCGCTCAGACTGTAGGCCACTTCCAATGAATTGTCATAGCGAGCGTTTTGACTAATTCCGCGGGGGCCTCGCATATAAACATGTTGGCATTTGGTGCATCCTCTTAACAATTTCTCACAGTTGCTTGATTTCGTGCCTGTCACGCTCTTTTGTTTCGCACTTTGGCTCCTTGAGCTCAGTTTGCAGGCCTTTCCAAAGCTTTTGCTGCTTAAGTACCTTTTTGGTCGGGGAGAGCGGGCGCGTAATTTCCGGCAGGTTAGTAAATCTGATTCGTGAAGTAGAGGCGCTACCGGTTCCCATACTAAGGCGGTCATCGATGATAGCCTCTTCGAGGCCTAGCGGCCCCGACATCGGTCTATAGTGCCTTAGCGTGCATATAAGCTGTTGTGGGAGTGTCAGAGACTGCGGTGGGGCGAATACCGGCATGTTTCCATGCATAGAGGCAGCAGTCTAGGCATTGATTCGAATGGTGAGGGCGGTAATTGTTGCCATCATGTTTGCCATAGGGTCAACGGGTTCTTTGTCACCGTATCATCGCCGGGTCGGGTTGACCTGTTCCTAAATTGTCGGGTGTTATTAGATTTTGGAGTGGAAGATCCAGATATTGAACGTCACAGTCCGGACCTGGCCGATATCTTCGGATCGGCCTAGACCATGGTCTTTTATAAAAACTCGATCCAGACCGTGGGCCTAAATAATCCTGGACCGGTTTTTTATTTTTTTGATATTTTAAAAATATCTTGGTTTTTACCTAATTTAATTCTTGTTTTTTGGGACTATAAGTAAAATGCTTCTATGGATTACTTATGGTTTTCATATTGCAAAATAAAAATGAACTAAAAATACAAAAATAGGTAAAAAAAATAATAATATTAATTGAATACTAGGACCGTAAAAAAATAAAAAGACCTGTCCGGACTATGGTCCTTAAAAAATCGGTCCATCCATCGGTCCCGGCCTAAGACCGACAGGACCGGATTGTTGATTTCACTAAGCCAGGTGAGCATTGCTCCGAGTAGAAGATTTCTTCATTATAGTCATTCCGTAGGGAAGAAAGAAATTTCAGATGGAGAATATAAATTCCAAATAAA
Source organism: Gordionus sp. m RMFG-2023 (assembly GCF_954871325.1). Classification (NCBI taxonomy): domain Eukaryota; kingdom Metazoa; phylum Nematomorpha; class Gordioida; order Chordodea; family Parachordodidae; genus Gordionus; species Gordionus sp. m RMFG-2023. The sequence goes on from NC_088776.1 coordinate 39,854,261, forward strand.
AATGACGAAAGTAAAACAACATGTAAAATATAGCAAGGAAACGGAAATACTTCCTTTCCTTCGTAGTCTCTGGGGATGTGAAAATATATCGTTCTCATGCCAAGATGTTATTCTCCTGTTCAATAAACCAGAACACGCTATAAGCCATATTAACGAATCAATTTATCTTTTTATTGGCATTTCCGGACCGAGTCATGATCTTCGTTTATATTTATATTTTTCTATAATATACTGCATATTTTTATTTATTTATTACCTAATTTATCTTATTGAAAATATGACAAGATGTGTGTGACATATGCAATTTCTGATCGATCCCCAATCTCCAGTTCTATCTATGGGGAAATACTAGTTACAGCCCTGAATAACAAATATATTTTTTAAAATAGTTTTGAACTACAGTAATGCTCTTTTATAAAATTTTTCCAATGACCTATAAATTTTATAACGTCATGCACGATAAACAAACACTAAAAACCATATAAATTTTATAATATTTATGGGACCTAAAATCAAAACACCAAAAGTGGGAAAGTCAGTTCAATTTTAATTATTAAATAATTTTTAATTATATTTTAAAATTAATATTAAAAAAAGGAACAGAAAGAGAAGAAGATGAATTAGACAAAATTATGGAATTAAAGGATTATGAAATGATTAAATCGAATGATGCCACATCTGAAGAATGGGACCAAGAACTCCAGGAAATGCTGGAAAATCAAAAAATATGAATTATTTATATTTAATTTATTCGTTTTATTATTCTTGGGTTTATCAGCCATTTTATTATCGATTGCGACCAAATTTAAATCAATTCGTCTTTATCAATGAACAAGGGTTTACAAAGAGCTTAAGCTCGTTTTTTTTATAATATCTGTCTTAATTATATAATATTTATTACTTTTTTTAAATAAATCTAATGTTTTAATTTAGTTTATCATAGTTTACTTTAAACACGAAATATAACATATTTATTGTCTTACAATTTTTTATTATGTACAAATATAATATTAATATATTCCAAAATTATATATCGATAACCATTATTCCAAAAATATAAATATGTCCAGTTTCAAAATAAATATTTCCCAGTAAAGTAGTATGTTTAAAAAAAAGTAATACATATAGTGACTCCCATTGAATCTTTTCATTGCTAACAAATAAATGTAATCCAAATCGGCACAACCTGAACCAAATCCATGAATTTTTTTAAGTATCTCTTTATCAGATAGAATCAGGCCCTCTATTAATTATTTCAGTGCGGAGGCTTTAAAAAGAAAACTCCCTATAAATTAAATTTGGGGTTCATTCCAATCCGAAGACCTTTACTTTATACATTGTCTTAATTTTTGGATTTTAATTACACATTCTCAGCTTGATATGGTTAAAGTATTTAAGGCATTTTTGGTTCATAAATTGTGTAATTTTCATTTTAATATTTATACATCAATATTTTACTGGGAAGAAAAACTCCGGGAGAAGAAGGCTTAGGAATATTATCAATTTTAAAATATTTTACCAATGTTTGAATTTTCAAACATCGACTTTGACTTACTATAAGTTTTTTAATTTATGTCTTATTAAAGGATTAACCTATTTAAGCTACATCTTTCTCCCTCTGTATAATAAAAGAAGAAATTTTGAATTTATTTTATTATATTTATAACCTCTTGATATGTTATATGAATTATATTCAAGAAACATCTCTGATTTTGAGCGAGCGGACATAAGGATGACTCCCTAAAGGTATATCAAACCATAAATAGTGTGTGTACGTGTATAATATGTAATAAGCGTTTAACAAATTTAGTGGTACGCTTCAGTGACCCAGATTTTTTTCCTGATTTTTGAAACTAAAATCATGAGCGTTTTTTTTAAATTTGGATAGACCTGAATTGACCGAAAGAATATTCCAGAATGTATAGAGTATCTACCCTGTAAATTTTAGTCCATTATGGCATGAGTATTTGAATATTTTTTTTAAAATTAATAATTAAGGGTAGTTCAAGCTTGCGAAAAAATTAATAAAAGAGTTGCATTATTTTCTTCTCTTCGATTCCAGTTTTTCTTCCACACCGCCGCCTATTTTAGACTGTACAGCGTTTATTTGTAATAGAACACAAAAACTTGATAAGAATATTTTTAATTAATAAAAACTTATACTAGTATCGATATAATCTATATTTCTAGCTATAATGTGACTTATTATATACAACCCAAATAAATATGGAATCATTCAATTTTTAAATTTAATTTATTCCGGTCAGTTCATTTAATTCTTTCCTCATTCATTAAATTTAACAAAATTTAATTATTTTTGAAAATTTAAGCAGGCGTTCGTTTTTTCCGTTAAAGAAATGAATTGGAAATTCAATAGAACAACAAGATTAACTTTATGCATACACTAGATGATGAGATGCGATGGACATTAGTTATTAATTATATATATATGTGTTTTAGATACCTTCAGCATGACAACAAGATTTTCAATTTGTTCAAACCCAACACCAACAGAATTAACTTATTTAAAATTATAATCGGCCCTTTTCCTGCCTTATAAAGTAATTAAATGGATATGCAATTATGAACACCTTTTATCTCAGCCTATAGACATCTAAATGACAGTATTCGGACTGTTATGCATATAGGTACGTGTGGTCTGTTCACTAATGGGTAAAAGCTCATTTTACTTAAAATCCAGTTTGATGGAAATGAGGAATATCATGCATAGCTCTTTTGTATCTACAACGATTAGAGGGCGATGCGCTTAGTCTATTCGACTCAAAAATGAATGATAGGCAATATAAGTGAAATTGCCATAAAATTAATATTACATTAACAATAAACCACAGAACTCAAGGTATTTATTCTAATCATTTAGATTATTTTATTTTTTTTCATAAATTGGTGTTGCAGTCTCGATTTCAACGACTTAAATTATTAACCAAATATTTAGAAAATGAAAACCTAATGCCAAAGTGATTTTTATTTAAACAATTGAAAAAAATATTCAATATCGACAAGACAATGTATCTGAATTGGATAATAGTGACAAAAAATTATATCATAATAAATAAGCCCAAAAACATTCGAATCAATAGTGAGATTATTTTTAACAAATAAGAGCAAGCATGCTATTTGCTCTTAGTACAACAATACCAAGTTGAAATTGGCGTGCTTGCAATTGGAAACGCAAAGAGCTAGAATTATCTAATTTAGCAACAGTTGTCATGCAAATACTTTCCGTCCCAGCTACCAGCACCTTGAGTGTTCTCTATTGATGGGTTGATATTGAATTCATTAAGATAAAATTATATTTATGCATGATAACTACAAAGATATATTGATGTAAATTTATAAATTCAATTTGTATATTTATATTTGTGTAAAATTTAATCATCTTGTCACGCATTGCTTAATCTAATAATTCAATTCTTTATCATTTGTTAAAGATATTTTATAAACATTTATAAATATTTATAATATTCGGTATCCAATAAAGATAAATTTTTTTTTTTTATTTAATTTTGTTGGCAATAATATACAAAAAAATTTACACTCTTTATCATGTATGTTGTTTTATCGTCGGGCCAATTTTTTAAAATTTTTATCGGTACGTCTCCGGCCGATATGCAAACGCGCCACCGAATAATATATCGGTGTAGAGGTTTATTTCTAGATAATAGAATTAAGAATAATTAAATAGTAATTTGCGTCGTCATGAACTATATCATTAATTTAAATCGCTTAGTTTGAGATCAACCTAAATCAATTATTTCTTCTTTGCATTAATATACTCGTATATCAATTTATTGGTACAATGTAGTGTTGTTATAAATTTGAATATCGAAAAACGTATGACATTTATCCAGAAAACAAATCGTCTATTAAAATTAAAAGCTATTTTTTCTCCTACATTTCAAACAAAAGACAGTAAAATTATTTTAAATTTGATAAAGAAAATAATATATTATCATCTTTTTTTACTTCTTTTTTTTATTGTGAATATTTTATTTAAAAAAAAGGTTTCAATTATATAATAAAATACAATATAAACCTGCCCCCGGACGACAACCCCGCCATAAATCCATCAATAACATTCTCCTAGCTTCCCTCAAAAAAATTAATATTCCTTCCACCTTCAAACCAGTAGGGTCTTTCAAATAAAAACGCCATACGCCACGATAGTACATCCCTCAATCCCTGGCATAACAGTCTCCCGCTGACCTGGGACTATACTTGTGTCGATTTTCCGGCAAAGTCCAACATCTTTTGCCATCGAGAAGGCAGAAGTCCTTAATAAAAACAAATATGCTGGCCTCAACAAAACAGGGTTTATACCATACCAATACCTTAAGCATGTTCAGAAGTGAGGTCCTCAATTTCATTAAAACCATTGGAAAATGAGACAGATCCCCCAATGAAGGATTTTACCTTGGTCAGCACATTTCGAGAGAAATCTGTCGGTCCAATTTTTTAAACATTCACTCTTCTCTAGGGTGATATGTACATTTTTTGATATTTTTTTTAGTTCTTTTTAATGTTTTTCTATATAAAATATATATTTTTTAAAAAAAATACAATTTTAATATATTCTTATGTTTTTTTTTAAATATATTTTTAATTTGATTGTTCTTATTTGTATTTAGTTTATTTAAATTGAAACCTCTTTTTTTTAAATTAATAAATTTGATATATATCTAAATTTTATAAATAAAAAAAACATTAAAACAGAATTTAAAACATTCACCAGAGAGGAATGAATACTTAGGAAATTGGCGAAATCTGCTGATGAAGGTAAAATCCTTCTATTGGGTCACCTCTAATCTGTCCTGCCTATGGTTTTGATAAAAATGAAAGCCTCATTTCTGAACATACCTCAGGTGTTTATTATTAGTATAAAAACTGTGTTTGTGAGGCCAACATATTAAACTTTTTAAGGACTTCTGCCTTTTAAATGGCAGAAAATGAGAGTTCGTTGCAAAATCAATACAAGTGTTGTCCACAGGTCATTGGGAAATCTTTCTTCTAAGGGATAAGAGATATACCATCCGGAGGTAGGGCGTTTTCATTTGAAAGGCACACTGGTTCAGGAGTAGATGGGATATTAACTTTTTTGAGGCAGCTAGGAGGATATTGTTAATGGGATTTATGGCGGGGTTGCCGTCCAGAGAAAAACTTGCAGTGCAAGGGGTGGCTGTTATTTGATTCTGGACTGGTCACAATCGAATGGAGGGCACAACTGCATTACAGACAAGACGAAGAGCTATGTGCATATTTTTCCTCCTGAGGTGGTCTAGATTAGAACTGGGGATAGATCATGGCCGGAGTTTGGATTCCAATATTATGTTATTAGGGTTTTCCTCAAAGCGCCTGTTCAAAATGAGGTGTTTTACGGAACGCCCGATCAAAGGAGTTATATTTTAAATAAGCATTTGAATAAATTAAAAGTGACTTCTAATAAATATGATACAATGCCGATATGAATTACTTCACCGCTAACAATTCATAATAAGATAGAGAATGCCACTATAAATTTTTGACATTTATTTATAACTATAGAATTCGATATATATATTTGAGAGAATTATTAGTTCTTCTGAATAAGCTGTTTTTTATCATTCTATAGTATTGAAATTATTATCATATAATATTTAAAAGAAAAATGATAAAAGACTCATAATAATCGTAAAACAAATTCAAAATATTATTTTATAAATTACTAAATTTTTATTACATACTTTACTTTCATCATATTCTATCAAATACAAAATATATTTATGGTTAATTTATTAAAAATATTAGGTTGCCTATATTAAGTTAGATTAATAAGTATATAAAAATATTAAATTTGGAAATAAAAGAAAAGTTTAGAATTAAAATATTCACAATTATTGGAAGAAATAAAATATAATATTAGTAAATCATAATTATATAAAGTCATTTCTTGTCTTTTATTGATTGAGACCCAAGTTCCCTTTTATCGTTAACATTAAAATAGGGAGCAAAATAGCCCAAGTCTATCCTATGCATAGGATGTTCAATTATTTTATTGTTTTATATTATTTTCTTTAAATATGTGTGAATTGTAGAGGCATAGGGTCTCTGCCTTTTGTCATTAAATTTAAGAGACTTTAATTTGTGGTATCGTATTTCAGCATGTAAAAAATTACACTGAAATTGAATTGAATTTAATTAAAAAATGAATTAAAACATGTATTTGAAATTAGTTCTCTTTTATTGTAAATCTTAGATTCTTCTATAGCCAAATAACAGAATATTAATTTTTCAAAAATTTGATTAAAAAAAAGTATTCTTAAATGATAACGCGAATTTACAATTCAAAATTAAACACGTTCTATTCAAATAAAATATATATAAAATAATACAAATTTTATAAGAAGTATTGATTGATCTTTCAAAAATAATAAAAATATTACATGATCAATAATTATTTGACTTGATCATTCAAAAATAACAAAATATACTCTTTAAAATGTATCGAAATATTGATACATTTTTTAAAAGATACATTTTCGATAAATTTTTTATTATATAATAGGAATATGATGTTAAAATCATATTTTGAAGAACCAAGCTTTTTTTATTCAATGTATTAAAAAAAATTTGATGATATTTATACATTTATTTATTTATATAATATGATATGGGAATTCATCAATTTGTAAAGTATTTTATTTGAGATATTTAGATAACTATTTGTTATCTTTGTCAACAATCAGAATTACAATTTTTTTTTAAAAAAAAATATTGTATAAGAAAAATGTCATTAGCTAAATAAGAAAAAATTGTCATCGTGCTAGAATGAAAAATATTGAAGCCCTAAATATTTAGTTAGTTTGCGCTTATACATTATATTTAGTGCCTGATTTGATTAGTATTTATTAGTTGCTTAATCAGTTTTGCCAACTAAAACAAATAAACTTAGCTAAACTATGACGTCACTTATCGTGAACTAAGCTTTTGAAAACACTAATTCTGTACATCAAAAACCATTAAGTATTGCTTAATTAATAAAATTTAATTTCTGTTTGTTTGAAGAGAAAAAAGATATTTTGGGCAAAATAAAAGAAAAATGTCAAGATTTGCATCATACCAGATTGAAAATTACAAATAATCTGAATATCGGGTTGCTTCAATATTTAATGCCTTATTGTACTTATTAATTTATCAGTTTTGACAGTCACAAAACAGAAACCGAGTTATAAGTGAAATAAAAACTATTACCGCAACCTTATGCTGCTTATTTGAATTTTGAATCTTATGATTTTACCATCTTTGCAGATATTAATTGTTCTTTTTGGTTTATTTAATAGATAAAGAAATATAGTTTAAATTTTATTCGATTTCGAATCAAGTCTTATTTTCAAAAATTTGATATAAATCTGACTCATATTTAGACGCAGTCCTGAACATTGATATGCAACGCTTAAATACTATTCATTTGTTTATTCTATAATTCATTTGATAAACAGTATAAATACATAAATTACTAAAATTCACATCAAGATTCGAGATAGAACAAAGATCTAAAAAAATCACTATCATTATAAAAAATCAACTTTTTAGCATATTTCAAAATATGATACTCGATACCTTTGACTGTAGATTTAGTATTTTATATTAGTGATGATATAAAACAAATAATCAAATAGACTTGTGAAAATTTTGAAAGTGATACCAAAATAAGATAATTTAAATTTAAATTGAAAACGATTATTTTTTACCCTCAGGAGATAAGGTGGGCCTATTGTTGTAAATTTCAAGATATTATAACGCACATTAAGAAGTAATTTAGGAGATTATATTATAGCAATAAAAAAAATAGAAAAAAGGAGAGGTTTTTATCTTTTCGCGATTTAAAAATAAAAGGAAATTATGAAAGCAAATTTTATTCCTGTCATATTTTCTAGAGGGGCGGGGGAGGGGAGGGGTCAACCTTAAACTCCCTGTCTTTTCGTAAATATTAATATAAAAGTATTATGAAAACACATAATTTTCCTCTTCCATATCTTTGAGGAGGGCCCCACCCCCATCTATCCCACTGCTTCTAAGAGTTGTTTAAGAAAATAAAATATTTGACCTTTAGATGTCTGAGATTTAGAGTTATCCATTGTGTAAAATAAAAATTTGTCTTGTTTGTTTTTTTTGCAGAGAAGCAAACTCGGAGAGATTTAATATTTAATACAAAAAAAGGGGATTAAATATATTTTAAAATAATAAAATACCCCCAAAACATTATTCCACAAAATGTATCTATATAAGCTATAGCTAAAAATGTTTATAGATATTTCTTGTAAAAATGTATCAATAATCAAGTTTTTCAGAGTTAAATAAATGTGCTATAAATAATTAAAATTTTAAAAATTTGCAACGTCTAGATCTGCTAAACCCCTACGACGTATACCACGAAATAGAAATATTGTGTCATGGGTAATGTTTCTCACTCAAATTTGAAAAAAAGTTTCAACCCTAAGGATTAAGGAGTAAAAAAAGGGAAAATAGAAAAATTATAAATTGAAAACATTATGAAATTTATAATTGCTTGCTTCCATATTCAGCGTTTATGTTTTTGGGAGAAAAATATTTAAAAGATATAAAAACAAACAAATATGTTTGTGTTTTTTGTTTTTAAAAAAATTTTAAATATTTTTTAATATTTAAAACAAAATTAAAATTTTAATCGATATGGAAGCACTTATTATGAATAATATGCATTAATTAAAATTCTGAATCATTAAAATGTTTACCTATATCTTTAATTATTTTAGTCACCCAGTTTTAAATTGTGAATCTTTGTCCTCGATTATGTCAAATAATTATTTTTAATTTATGACTAAACTTGACATTGAATCAAGTGTTTTTTTCTTCTCTTAATGCGATATTTTGACTTACTTTTCTTTTGTTATTTCACTCATTTTAAAAATTTAGATTTAAGAAAAATAATTGAAATATAGGAATAATAACCCCTTCAGGTTCGATTCATAAGAGTATAAAAGTGAATGAGATCGGAGATAGATTTTATAAAAAAAAAAAATTAATTTAACGAAGTTTTATATAAATACATTCCTCCTCCTAACTTGGACCCACATTAATCCCTTAGCAGGTTGTTAAATTTTGAGAATAATTTTAAAAAATGTATAATGTTAATTGTTTATAATATTTTGAATTCGATTTTGATAAATTTTTTACTTTATTATTACTATCAGAGACCTTAAAATGGTAAAAGTTTATAAATCGGAGCCAGGCTTAAGAATAAAGTCCAAAAATTTATCCTAGCTGGACCGGGGACTTGAAAATAACATATATTAAAAAACAAAGTCGGGCGGGTTTAAAACTTTGACTCTGCAGGTTTTTTCATGTTAATTCGAAAATATTTTATAAAACTATATGTATTATGTTGTGGGGTTTAGAAAAATTGGTTTAGGCCAATGTTCCATTGGTTTGAATATACTATTAAAAAAATGAAAGTAGGTATAAGGGTTTTAAACATTTTTTGACAAATTTACAATTAAAATTAGATTTATCTCGATGATTGATTGCATCCAATTGCTGTAAACTTTAAGTATAGTATTTTATTTTTAAATTAGAAGGGCATATAATATATTGGATGTGTCTTGAGTATTAAAAATAATTGAGTCCATATTATTTAGAATAAAAATATTTGTTTATAAATGACATTAATTTTGTTTTTATTATAATATAAATATAAAAGGTCTATAAAGAATAACGAAATGATACCCAAGACATTTCTAATACTTGGATTGGTAAGTTAATTATTACTTATATAAAAATTAAATTTTTTATTTAAAAACAAATTAATTATAAAATTCCCTAAAAAAATTTAATCAAAAATATAATCTTTTTTATTATATAAACATAAATTTCCTTTGTTCTATATAGAAAGACGGGCAAAAATAATAAAATATTGAATAAAAAATATCTTGTATAAAAATTTATAAAATATTTTCAAAATTTTATCATTTTAAATAAAAAAGATATATATTTTTACGTGCTATGCCTTACCTAACCATAAACGTTTTTTAATTATATAGCAAAATATATATTCTTTTAAATCAGGTAACTGCCAACTTAGTCTACCGTACATGTGGAGGTGGCTTTGCCCTTCAACCTCCAGGAGGTGGATCTGATGAATTTCGAGAAAGAGGTGGTGGGGGTTGGAGCCCTCATGGAAATCTAGGGGGAGGAGGTGGTCGCTTTGTAAATAGAATACCACAAGGAGGATCTGGAAGGGGAAAAGGAGGATCTTGGAGGCAAGGAGGGGATGGAAGAATCAGAGAACGATTAGAGGAGAGTTTCGGGGAAGAAAGATTCCCTCGAAGGCAAGGATTGGGTGGAAGGATCAGGGAAAGACTAGGTTTCGAGGAAAGATCACAAAGAGGTTTTGGTGGTAGACGACAGGAATTCAGACAAAGATCGGGCAATGTCAAATCTTCAGGTCCACGACAGCCCTTACGTCAAAGGGCACGTGTGCAACAAGCCCTCCAACAGTTTGAAGAAAGGAGATCCAGTTATGGTAGAGGAGGTGAAGGGGGTGGTTTCAGAGAAAGAATTCGAGAAAGATTTGAGGACGAACCACAAAGAGGTTTCCGTCGCGGTAGAATAGAGGAATTCAGACGAAGAGCTCAAGGCAGTACCAAATCTTCAGGTCCCCGACAGCCCCTGCGTCAAAGGCCACGTGTTCAACAAGCCCTCCAACAGTTTGAAGAAAGAAGATCAAGTTATGGTAGAGGAAATAGAAGGGGTAGTAGCTTTAGAGGAAATAGAAGGGGTAGTAGCTTTAGACTTCGAGGTCGCTACCATCCTCTCCGTCAAAGAATACGAGCGCAACAGGCCTTTGGACAGTTTGAAGAAAGAAGATCCAGTGTTGGGGAAGGAGGTTTTGGACGGGGTGGTTTTGGTGGAGAGGGTTTTAGAAGGTATAGACCTCAAGACAATGTTAAATCCTCAGGGCCTCGACAGTCTCTTCGTCAAAGACCACTTGTTCAACAGGCCCTCCAACAATTTGAAGAAAGAAGATCCAGTTTTGGTGGTAGGAGTTTTGGGAGGGAGGGTTTCGGTGGAGGGGGTTTTAGAAGAGGTAGCCACAGACCACGCCTTCAACAAGCTTTCCAACAGTTCAGAGGGGGGCCCAGTTTTAGTGTAGGCAAGAGTAGTGGAGGGGGTGGCATGATGATGATGACACATGAACAACAGAGACAGATGACCCTGACAGCGGTGAGAAGTGGAAATATACCTGAATTCCTCAAATCGCGAATTCAGAGTTTTTGCCAAACTATGAGGAGTCATGGCCAATTTCGAGATAAAGATAGAATCACATGGAGGAATTGCTGCGATGGTTTCCTTGACCAGACCGGGAACATGGATGAAGCTATGGGAATAGTCATGGCTAATGGTGGGGATTAAATAAAATGATTGTTAAATCATTAGAAATAAACTGTAAATTAAATTTATAGAAAAACTCCTCTTGTTAGAATTATATATTCGATATTTTTATATGTAACACAAATATACAATATCGATATTTTTACGAATATTTTATTACGTGATATCTTTTTTAACCCTTATACGCTTTTATAATAGCTTGTAACGCAAAAACTTTAATAATGTTAAACCTTTGTGTATACATTGAAGAAAGAAAAATAAAATTTATGAAAATCTGTCTGAAATCACAATATTATTACATTTTCACATAAAAGTTAAATTATTTTAAAAAAATGTAAATTTTAGAATAGAGGGTTAAACTGTCCTATTATAAGTTAAGCGACATTAATGAATTATTCAGAATCCAAGCCAGAATTCATAATCTCAAACTTAAATAAACTATGAGGACCAATATAATTTTATAAAATCTGCATGTATGGTATTTTTCCTATAAATTTCAAATTTGCCAAAATTTTTTGTATTTATTAATTTATATGAAAAAATCTGATACATATAAATTAATATAAATTAAGAGTAGTTTAAAAATTTAAAGCAAAATTATCTGAAATTCTAGGGTAGGTATCCCACACATGCTGGAATACATTTCCGGTTAAATAAATATTTACATAGAGATCTATTTTTTAAAATATTTTATAGTCTGCTTGGATCCAACAAATAAGCTTCAAAAAAATATTTGATCTAACTTAATATACTTTTAGATTTAAAAAAAATTTATAAGGATAGTTATTTTTTTTTTGAACGGAAAATTAAAAATATTAAATTAATGTTAAATGAGTTATTATGATTTTCCCATAGACCTATAAAATATATTGTTAATCATTATTGATTTTGTGAAAATGAAAAAGATATACACCTGAGTTCTGCAATGGACAAATTATGGGAGGGTAGGACAAAAAATTTTAGAAAACGGGCGTGCGATTGGGCGGGTTGCCGGGTGGGTAATTTTAAAAAAATCAGTGGGGGCCTACCAAAATATTTTCCAATATAATTTTAATATGCATTCATAATTATACAATGTTTTTTATATATTATATATGATATTTTTGTCGGTTAATGATATATGGCGTTAATCCACTCGCTAAAATTCATCAAAATGCAATAAGACCCACTTATTTTTTAATATATATTAATGGAATCACCATGGTCGAGTCCGCTTCCGCTGCTATCATCCCCTTAAGGACGGAGCCACCTAGTCGACTTTAGAAAAAACAAGGTCCGTCATGAATTCAAACCCAATCGAATTGCAATGCACATACAACCGATAAGGCCACAGACGCTACTCGGAAGAATCAAATATTTTTGTATAAAAGGATAAAATTTCTAATTTATCTAATATCTTAATAAAACACAATCAATAACGTTCAACGCTATATATCATTAACCGTTATTGTCATCGTTTATCCGAGATATAAATACAGATTATAAATCTTTTCAAAGTAATATTTTTTAATAAGGCATACATAGTTATTCAATCAATTAAAATTTCTTGGAAATTAAATTTCATATTACCTATTTGACAATATAATTTTATACATAACAGTATACTTTTTTAGTATGGCAAATCAAATAGCTAATATAAAAAAGGCTTTGAAATGATAAATTTTATAAAATTCTTCTTAATTTTTGAGATAAGCTTCTATCTAAGCTCTTTGCTAAAATTTTTATATAAATATTTTCCTTTTATTTTTAAAATATGAGATAGTATATTATTCATGTTCAGCTCATATGATGACCACAATTCTAAGGAATACATTTCAATCATATTAATTTAAGAAAATACTCTCAAGATAAGCTGCGTTTATCTTCCTTTCATCTTTTTTAAATAGTCGTGCTATTATATATCGCATTATCTTTCCATTCAGATTTAATTGTCGCGATATTATATTATATTTTATCCATTGGTGCCTTATTTTATTCGTTATTCATTCGTGCCTTGTTGAATTACCGAGATATATTAAGTATTTGTGGGAATATTAATCTATTTCTATTCATTCGGGAGATATATTTTGCAGTTTTCACTCTCATTTAACTAGCGTGATATTATATTTTTTATTCACTTTTCATTTTGCTTTAAATATCTCGAGAATTTCTTTTTTATCCTTTTTTGCCATGTTAAATATGCGTCATTTTATTATTTTTATTCACGAGTCTTTTTATACTGATTTAGGTCCATCTATGGTGGTAGTCACCACTGGTTTGGCCTTATATTTGCTGTTCTATAACTTGATGCTATCTCCCTTGATTATCTAGCTTCATGTACAAATTTTTACTTAACCATTTATTCTCTTTTGTTTTCTTCATAAATTTGTCCTTCATATGAAATGAGTACATATTAGATATAATGATTGTTTTCAAGTTCATGGACCACCTTCAGTCAAGGTCTACTTCTAGTCTAGCTCCACTGTCCCTTGTCAGTCAATCAATTATTCTTCTGAAAATCTTTGTTTCTCCTCTTCACATTTCAAATTCCTTCATCACAGATTTTTTCTAGAATATTCCAAGTCAAATATCATTTCGAGGATCCTCATAGGTTCAAGTTTGCTAATTGCTAAATCATTTTTTGATTGTATATCCCTATTGCTATACTTTAGCAATGAGAATGAATGTCTTTCCTTTTCTATGTATATAACATCTTCAAGATACGACAAAATTTTCATAAATCCCTAACTCAACAAATGAAGGATGTTGCATCCATTATTGCCACTTATTTTCTGCATTATCAGTAATGGGGGAGCGTAGAGGCTCGAGCCTAGCAAATTTGTTAAGTTCCTCCACCCCCTCCCCATTTTTTTATATACCAAATGCAGCATCTTTATGAACGGAGGGGGGGGGTGGGTAGGAGCAGTTTGCAACCTATTTTTTGAGGGGGGGTTCGACGGTTTTGATGGGGGTAGGATACATTGGGGGGGGGGGTATCTATTAAATTTTGAGATAAAATAGGACAACATTTATTGCTGTAAAAATTAATACTTTTATTTAGACCTATTATAATATAATCCATCAACCAAATCTATATATTGCAAACAATCATAGACATTATTTTCAAAATAAAACTTTCTGCTATCCTTATAAATGTAATTTAAAAAGTTTGGGCATTTTCAGCAAGCCCAAGCTATTATAATGAAATCATTGTAAATGATGGGGGTTTTAATTGAATTTATTATCTAAAAAATAACTCTTTTATATTCACAAAATGTTGATATTTGGTAGTAGAGATAAAATAATTTAAGTTATTCTTTTTAAATTTTCTGATAGAGTATCATTATAATTAAAAATAGGAAATAGGGGGGGGGGGGGGGGTTGTAGCCATAGATTTTTGAAGGGGGTTTGCATCCAGTGAAAATCCTGTCATGTAGATGCTGACCAAATGCAATTGATAATATTAGCTAAAAAAAAGAAGTAATTTTGGATAATTCTATCTGAAAAGAAGGTAATTTCTAAAATAATTTTAAATTTTTTTTAAATCTCTGAGATTATAAAGAGTAGTGGTTATCTTCAAAAATAACAAGAGTCCCAAGCTTTCAAAAACAAAAAACCTTCGCCAATTGAGTTGAAAAAATATTATTTTCAAGAAAAATAATTTTAACATAAAAGGTGCTCTCAGATGTTTGGTATCTCCTCATGACTCTCCAGCCAGGCCTTCCCAAGATGGGTATATCAAGTTCTGCCAAAAACACCCTACCACAACCATTACCCCAATATTCCCTCAATCCACTCCATATGTGCCTCTTGATTATCTTCTGATGAAGTAAAAAAGACTATCATTCCTTTCATTTCCTCAAGAACATCACATCCCCTTCAATATTCACAGAAACTCCAATTCTTATTAAAATTATTAATTTTTGAAATAAAATTTTAAAAGTTGAAGTAGCTAGCTTTGTTTCTCCAATTCTTTTTGGTGCTAGGCTAATTACCCTTTAGTAGTTATATGATGATATTCGGCCCATTCAATAGGTTCAACCTTTAGACGCCTTGTCGCTAAAATTCTTCATTAATTACACAAAGCATCTCTCTCAGCCCTTTCCAATTAGGTACTAGAATCTCTAGTGGCTGTGAAGCCATTGTACATCTTATTAGAATACACTAAAAAAAATCAGTCTACCAACGAGTTTTTAATCAAAATTGACTTCTCAAATGCTTATAATACTCAAAATTCCTTCCTGAGTTCCATTTGTACCCTTTTCCTAGTTACACTAAAATTTTTTATTTTCTGTCTGGGTATAAACAGCATCATTAAATCTATTAACTCCAGGTGTTGATTATAATTTTATGCCTATAATTTTGATAATATATCTAATGACGAAGTCATAAGGTTATGAATTTCTAAAGAACGGGATTGCTATTAGACTCTCTATATACCCAGAAAAATCCTAACTTATCCCTTACAATTGAACCTAATTCACACAACTTCAAACTTACCACACAAGAGGAACTCATTTAGGATCCCCTGTTAGGGTAAAATAGCAATCTCTCCTTTCCCTTAATACTCCTTAGACTCTTTTAAGATGGCCAATTTATTTCCCATACTATCCTTCCATAAAGTCTTTTTTCCTGAAAAATTTCCTTAATATTCCTTGGACCCTACATGCGATAAGGTCGACTCTTAATTATAAATATCCATGCCCCTTGGTGTTTATGAGAATTGGATCAAATTTTTGATCGAAAATATAATAAACTTAGGTTCAATGATATATGGACTCAATTTTCTTTACCTACGAAGAATTGCGGATTAGACATCAGATCTCCTTTCAATCTTTCCTTAAATGCTATTATACTGAGTTGTTTATTAACAAAAAATATCGTAAATTTTCATTTAATAAAGCCTGATCCTTCCTTTGATAGTCCTATTATCGTTGAAAATCCCAAATTATTGCTGATCATCCTTTTCCAGATACGAATAAGCAGAAGGATTGGGAGTTCAATCACCCCTTTCTAGAATGCAATCTGACCGTCCATTATTTCTTCACTGCTTAATGGATCGATCACGAGTTTCTTGAAGCGATTCCCTCTGTTAATTCGCAATTACAACTAAACGAAATGAGCCCACTCATGCCAGTGATATTCGTTTAAACTGTAATAGACCAACCCAATACTGATAAGGAGAATGAAAGACACAGCCTTCATTGTCGTATTTGTAAAGGTAGAAACTTAATTTACATAATTTGATTATCCTAGGAGCTTTTAGATTTGCTCATCATTCTTGATCCTTCAGATCTTTTTAGATTTGTTAGGAAACATACAGATGTTCTCCAATACTTCAGAAGAAAAACCAATTCCTGGTCTGGGATTACACGTGCATTGATCCAATGGTTCCCTAATCAAACTGCAGACATCCTTAAGAAAAAGGAAGTAATAAAAATAGTAAATATTCATGAATTTCACAAAAACACATGTTCAACCCGATAATTTCAACTCCCTTAACAACTTTTGGGAATTTCGTTTTATCCTTTTTTAAGGAACTTGGTTCTCATATTCGTAAACTTATGGACGAATCTCGTGAAGGCTTCTTCTTGAGGCAAAGACTAGCCATGCTATTCACAAATCTACAATTTCATACGTATCTTAATACCACATGATGATGTTTTTTAAAATTACTTGTTTATTTTTTTTTTAAATTAAATATACAATTATTTTAAAAAATATGAATTATAAGCATTTTTAAATACTATAATATTCTTTTTTTTATTTTCTTTTTCCAATTTATGTGTTGATTATGTCTGGTCTTATAGTATATTATCTTTGTTTTTATATCTATGGAGGAAAAAAATAATTTCTAATATAAATTTATTAATATTATTATTATTCTGCGTTTAATTTTAAAAAAGCATCTATTCCGTACCAGAAATTATCCTTTTAACCACGGCAAGTCTAGTCTTTTATTGCAGATATGTGGACCACGTGGTTCTAGGAAGAAATGTTGGCTGACAATTGCTTTTTGTAAATTAGGTAAATTGCTCGGTGGCGCTAGTGCCTGTCCTTAGAATATTAATCTTAGATATTTCGACTGTTTGGGATAAAAAATAAACTTTTTGTGCCATAAAATAATATAAAAACGTTTAATTTGGCAAATTTAATAAAATCGAAATGCCCAGAAGGAATGAATAGAGAGGTTGCTTTTCCCAAGGACACTGAAAAATCCCCTCCCTTCCCCTAAATATTTACTTGACATTTTTAGCCACTCTTCCCCTATCCCCTGAAATTTTTATTCGCCTTCCCCTCCCGGATATATCCCAATTTGGCGATAATGCATAACAATGTTTATATAGATTTTAAGAGAGAAATAAAATTTTATTTTTAGTGATATACTGGCCAAAATAAATAAAACAAATATATTTTGCATAAGTAAACAGCGAAGTATTGAGGTGATAAACTTATAAATTCTAAGGTAGGCAAAATTTTAAAAATATTTTAGGATATATATTTTTTTTAAAATGGGATATTGTGTTTTCGACCAAGATTTATTATATTTTTGATAGAAGGAAATTATTCTAATAACATTGGGGGATATATCACTATGCCCATCAAGTATAAGGTGATTAAAATATATTTTAATTAAAATAATCGTATTTTTAAGTGAGTGGGATGTTATTTAATAAGCTGAACTGAAACCTTTTAAAATAATTTCATAACCCTTCATTGCACGGGGGAAAAAAAAATCATTGAAATAAATAGGTGGGGCACCCTCCCCTATTTATAAACACTATATATTAAAATCAAATTAATTGGTAGCTTTCATATTTTAAAAATATATTAAATAAACTATAAGCTAATGATTATAACTGTTATTTTAATAATTAGGTTATTTTATCATTATATGACAGCTTTTGTCAAGGGAGTAAAAAAGTGGTATAAATTATTTTAAAATGTCACAATGTGATATAATAGAAATATAAAAATAAAATGGATGATCTAGAAATATTTGTCCAAGGTTCAAATATTAATATAATATAACTTTTATGATATATGAAAAAGTGTTTATTTATGCTTATTGAAAAAAAGTTACATGGATAAACAGGTGGGACCTATCCCAAGCTCCAAAAATCTTTATAACTTTTGAACTACTGAAAAAATCAAAATTAATTTTGCACACATATACTTTATCTAAAAATCTCAAGCTACTAAAAGATTCAGTCAAAAATATCGAAAGAATTTAAAGTTATAACATTTTTAAAATGACTTGAGTCTGCATGGTCCCACTTGTGCAATGAAAAGGTTAAGAACCATGACCGAACCATAACTATTATGAATTTTTATATATTGAACCGTAACCAAATAAACCGTTATAAATATAAATTCTGGGTCACTGATAACAATATTAATTCTTTTATAAAAAAATATAATTTTAAAAAATCGTTGAAATTTATTTGATACACAATGACAAAATACACTTTTCTCGCTTCAAAGTTTATTAAAATTGAATAAAAATTTTTATCATTTAATAAATATAAAAAATTTAACCTTTCCATCTTTTTTATTATGTATATATATGGTAATGAATAATGTATAATAGGGGGGGAGGGGGGGGGGGAGTTTTGTCATGTGTGTTAAAGGAACTATGAGGGGTAAGGGAGTTTCTCAAAGAAACACTAATAATTCCTATTTAAGATCTCAATATGAGTTTTTTGTTTGAGGGAAAGGGACTCGTTTTTAACCCCCGTCCTTATTGAAGTTTTCTTACCCAGTTGCTTTATAAATTTTAGGGGTTGGGGATCAGAGTTCCTCCAAAGACTAAAGATAATAGTGATAAAAGTTAAAAAAAATAAGGGGGGCCTATATTTACTGCATTTTTTAATTTCTTGGAGTTCCAAGAGATCAGAGTGTCTATTGGCGGGAAATGAGGTAACACACGACACATATCAGACATGTCTTGTGCCGCTAGCCAAGATACTAAAGATATACCATTGAGACGCTTGCCATCCTATATAAAAGACCTAACGGCTCCAAACTATTGGGGAAACCGGCGGAAATTAAACATGTACCAATCAATCTATAGGTTGTCATGGTGCAAATAGCGGCCGCTGACTTTAAGGCAAAAAAAATCATGCTTAGAAAATGGATCAACGGATCAACTTGCAGACAGCACAAATTTTGACAGACGGGATGAGACAACCTAGCCTATGGCCAATGGCAATTTGAAACTCATCGTTAATTATGTCCTATTTCCTACTCGGTATCTCGTCTAGCCATTCATGGTTGTTGAAAAAAATTTTCATTCCTAAGTAAAGGTTAGTTAGATCGAGACACAAAAAAAAATTTTGAAACATGGGAACTAGGAAGTTCTATAAATGGCTGGAAACGGGGTGATCTGACCCTTGGAGAATTAGCGTAAGCCAAGATTGTTTGGTCAAAGCTATTCAACTCTATAATTGAGGAAATAGAGTTATTAAAAGATATCCCGTAAGAAAGGAAACAAGCAATTCCCATTAAATTGGAGGGTGTCTTATATTTTAACAAAAATTTTAGCAATTTTCGGAAAATTAGATTAAATTTTTCTGGAAATAAATAATAATCTAAAATTTTGTATTTATTAGGGAATGGGTGATTTTTTTAACCTTTTGTAGTAAGAGTTAAATCTAAATTTAGTATTAAATGATGCAATTTTATTCATTAAATTGCAATATAGTGTTAAAATTTATACAATCATTAATAAAATGAATAAAAATATCAAAACGATTTAATAATCGATATTTTCAAAAATATCTATATTCAAGAAAATATTTATGAATATTATCCCGATCCCCATGTCTTTTATAGTTTGCCTTTAGATTTCGCCAGAGCCTTTCGACATTTTGGGTGTGGATCGATCTGTCATTTGGATCAATTTCGCGAATGATTGTGATCCTATAGTATAAATAATTTGTTGGTTCTAGCCGGTTTTATCTAAGATAAATAGATTAAAATTTATTATCACTTTTGATTTACAGAAGAAATATATATACATACACTCGAGTCAATCATTATCGTCGAATCTTGCTGCATCGCAGTGTGGTATCTTGATTTCTTGTTGTTGTGGCCCTTAGAAATATTTCATTTGGCTCCCGACATACGCCACCGATGATCCATATAGTCTCGGAGATCAAGTGCCGATCACTATTATATTTACGCTTCCACACATGAGTTTCGTCAATTTTGATAACGCGGACGGACTCCTCGAAGATGGAATCCACATACGTTGCGAGAATTTTTAATCCTATATAAGTGAAATAAAAATCCATATTTTACTTTAAATTACCATTTATAAATTGCATTCCTATCATGATCTAATTCCTTCGAAGCCCATAAAATTTTATAATGGCCTTAAAATAATTTTGTTCTTCAATATTTTTTAAAAATTTGTACTTATGTACAAGTACACTAGTCTTAAAAATTTCCCAACGTCCCGAATCCCTTCAAAAATAAAATCAAATTTGTCATTTATGATATAAAAATTAATATTACCTTTCCATATCGAATATCATCCAGGACACGTATTTCAACGGTCTGCAAATTCTTCTTGTTTTTTTTCTATCCGCATTATGAAATTGCAACAAGTATATTGTATTCCTGACGGTTTATTTAGACAGAACTCATAAGTTGCTTCATCATTTTTTTTAAGATGAAATGGGCAGAAGCGAGCTGATCATTATTAAAAATGATTTTTGTATTTCATAAAGTTGTGTATTTTATGTCATAGATTAAATGATATTTAATTTAAAATCTTATTCATTATATATTTCTTGCATTCTTAAATGTTATTTATGTAGTGTTGTTAAACGGCACGTTTTGAGCAAGGCTAACTCATTATTTCATCCAGAAAAATATTACAAGCCTAAAAATTTTGCTCATAGATGGCACAAAGGTTTGCATCTATTAGCGAAATCTCGACGTTTAGGTATTATTTTTCTAGCTAAAATATTGAATTAACCGTTTTTAAAAATCGGTTCAAATTCCATTTAATAACACTAGATTTATCTTTTTTTATGTTGTTTTATTTTATTACCAAAAATTATAAGATATGATAATAATTCTGTCTGCAATATTTATTATAAACGATATTATGTTAAAATTGGTTTTTCTAATACTCTACAAAATCTGTAATTAATAATATTAACATAATTTATATAATATACTGATGCTGCTGCAATAAATATATTATTTAAAATGTTTCTATCACTTACATTTGGAACAATTTCGATATGATTTATAATAACAAAAATACGAATCGAATGTAAGTATTATTCGTATTTAAAGAATAATAAAAAATAATTCGATTCGAAAATTTAATTTTAATTATAGTTTTAATAATAAATATAATATATGATACTTATGATTTATCAAATATTTATAAAATTTTGCCTCTATTTAAAATCTTATGTATTTAACAAGCGTAAAAAGAACAAGATAAAAAAAAAGATCTTTAAAATTTTGATCCATTTTTCCAACTCATTAGAGAAGAGCTCTCCTCAACCAAATTCACCATGTTTCAATATTGTGTGACTTGTTACCATTATAATCAAAGGATCTGCCTATAAAGCTAATATGTCCCAGAATTTTGGAAGGTATCACTCTTCTTTCCTATATTTTCACTTATTGCATAATTATATCTAAAGTCTTTTTTGTACGCACTCGTACAGACTTTTAAAGATCAAACAATCATTATGGTATGGCAGTCATTGGTTCATGGTATATATTGTTTTGGCTTGCTTTTGACGTCTGAGCATGGTGAGTAATGCGTATATCGCTGTGGATTACGCCTTGACCTCTTAGTATGTTGTAGTAGTATAATTTATGGCTGTCGTTGTGGTAGAAGCATCTACGGCTGTCGTTGTGGTATCAGCATCTACGGCTGTCATTATGGTATCAGCATCTATGACTGACATGGTAACACCCATAATTTGGTAGGATATTTGAATATATCCTTTTTACCTATTACACTCTAAACAAGAATGCAAGGAAGTCCTATGTCCATTGACCACCATAAAGAAAATATGAGGAATGGTAGGATATCATGATAATAATACATGAATAAGGTGTATATTGGAATTATATTTGCTTCAGGGGAGAATGCATAGAAAGTACGAAATCATGTTATGGGCGAAGGAGCGAAAATACATAATATTGATTGGCCCCATGATGATATAAGTGATAATAGACTGAGGTATATAAATGTTTTATTTGATAGATAATTTAATTTGATAATATCAAACAACTAAAATAAATTTAAACAAAGAAAATAATAAAAGTTTGAAATTTTGCTATCTCTTTGTTTCTTTTTACAACACTTTATATATGATATTTATTTATGTAATATAAAATAATAAAAACAATCATTTATCAACGTTATCAATTTTAAGTAAATCGATCAAAGTATTAACAAAAAACTATTAAGTTAATAATAGGTAATATTATCATGTAAAATAAAAAAAAATAATAATAAATCAATACAAAGTAGAAGGTTACTTTACGGTAAAAACGATATATTAACAATTATAATTTAATAAACTATATTAATTTTCTTCATTATAAGGGTCTGGTTTATGAAACCGCATTAGATTGTTTGACTAACTTTATATTTAGGAATAAAGCTTGAATGTTTTACAACATTATAACTTAGCTTATATATAAATATAGATCGACATATATTTATTTTAAATCGTGTTATTTTAATTCATTCCACAACTGCCAAAAGAATAATATCCATGCTAGATGATATTATCATAGATCAATGCCAAAACAGATGAAAAAAAGTTACAGAGATGACTGGATCATGTTTATGCAGACCCCAAGATTCAAAAACCCTTATAACTTATGAACTACTCTACAAAATCAAATTTAATTTTGCACACATATACTTTACCTAAAAATGTTAAGCTATTAAAAGATTCGGGCAAAAATATCTAAGGAATTTTAAGTAATAACATTTTTAAAATGGTTAGGGTCTGCATAGTCCACCTGTGCAATCATAGGCCTAAACCAAATCAATAATTATTGAAGAAGAGAGTAAAAGACCAATCCAAATCATAAAACTATTAAGTGGTTAGGCTTCCTTTTATATGACATGATAGTAGCTAGATAAGTAATCAAGAAAATAATTGTGAGATATTAAATTTCTAAACGATTATCATCCATTTTAAAATGATATATAATATATAAACGACTTTACAGTTGACCATTATTTTTGTTTATCTAAAATATGCAATCATATGCTCTCAGGCCGTTTTAGTAATAATCTTAAATTACATAGCAACACAAATAATAGATACTGGTTAATATGCAGTAATAGCCATGACACTCACGATGTAAACTAATATCAGAATTTATTATGTTGGATAAATTGATAAAATAAAAACACGAAATATCTTTGGAAGAAATAATTGTGCAAATATATTGAAGCCTTGAGTTATTTACATAGCAAGGGAACCATATTAGAAATGAAACATTTTGGAACTATAAAATAAGGACTAGAATGATATGATGAAACAGTTAAGATTTTATATATTGTCGCACCACCTCTAGTTGTATTGTATCTTAAAATAATAGTAGTTTGCTCAAATATATACTTGTATTAAAAATTTAACTCAAAATTATTTTTTGAAAAAGAAAAAAATAGTTTTCCTAACGGTATGACTAAATACTGCATTGCTAAAGCTAAAAGGCAATTAATCATATTTAATCAAAATTTGATTATATAATTATTTTTTTTTTAAATAATTTTCAGAGACATTTTTTTTAATATACATAAATCAGAGTTGTTAAAAGATCGAATCAAAAGATCGACGATCTTGGATTCGATCGCAAATTTGTCAATTTTACGAGATTTATGATTCTGACTAAAATTGAGGATCGAGATCGAGATCATTTTGTTTATAATTCGATTCCGATCTTTTTAAAAATTAATTTTTTACTTAAAAAGCAATAAATAAAATAAAAATTAAATTAAAATATTATTTAAAAAAAAATATCTATCTTCATATTTTATTAACTTCCATTATCAACTTCCATTATCAACTTCCATTCCACCATTTATTTTATAGATATATTTATTCATTTCCCAAATTTTACGAGATTTAGAGCTCTTACAAGTTATTTAATATTTTAATAGGTAAATGTAAATGTCCATTATAGATTTAGAAGATTCTATTGGGAAGATATTTAATAGCTCCCAACAAGACAAGATGGAATTCTTATTACCAATCCATGAAATTAATAGATAAGATGCTTTCTGAAAAGTTTTCAGAAGTAGAAAAAGTATGTGATCAAATTGGATTTGCAATGTTTAGGCAAGAGGAATGTTTTTTTGTTAAAGAGTATGCAACAGTAATACAATGATATTCTCTAAATAAATTTAAATTTTATAGGTTATGGAACCTTTGGCGATCTCGTTAAAAATCTTGGAACGGGAGGATAATATGGAGCAGGGATATCTAACTCCCGTTCTATCGATATTGATAGATAAATTAACGAAATTTAGCTGCCTGCGGTATTGTCAGCCCTTGTAGATAGTGTTCTTAGAGGTATTGTTAAAAGGTAATATTTTTTATGCAATTATTTTATATTAACAGATATCTGCAAAATATATTAAAAAATTGCAAAGATCTGGCTAATTTAGTAAAATATTTTTAACAGGCCAGTTCTACTAAACCTCTGATATCTAGTAAAATATTAATGGGCCTTTGAAGACATTAAAAATTTATTAGATTATTTGAATTTTAAGTTAATATTTTGATTAATATTCTTTGTAAATAAATTACAATGTTAATTTCTTTGTATATTAAATATTAAGTTTACATTTAATCAATATTTATGATATGACCCAAATATAAAGAAATACCATGCAGATGATGTGCCAGACTTGACTGTAAAATTTAAAAGGGTTAAGTTTTGCAGATACTTGATTTGATTTATATGAATAAAATGAACACTTATTTAATAATAAATTAATTATCATTTCATAATATAGATTTCCTTCACTGTATGAAGACAGTAACATTTTAGCAGCCATGATTCACCCTAAATTTAAACTTAATTGGCCTTATATTAATCTGCCACAAAATATGATGGTAAAAGAAAGATTAGTTGCCCATTTGGAAAATATGCAGGTGCAGGAACAACCATATGCGGATACCTCAAATGAATGTATGGATT
Organism: Gordionus sp. m RMFG-2023; assembly: GCF_954871325.1. Classification (NCBI taxonomy): domain Eukaryota; kingdom Metazoa; phylum Nematomorpha; class Gordioida; order Chordodea; family Parachordodidae; genus Gordionus; species Gordionus sp. m RMFG-2023. Next base: position 39,879,872 of record NC_088776.1, read on the forward strand.
ACATTGATGCTTTTTTGGGGAAAAATACTGTACAAAATGTTCCGTTAAAAATTTTTTTTATTCAAATGATGATTTCATGAATATTTTTAATACTTATATTAATTTTAAAAAAATAAATATTTATTGAATATAATACACCTTTGCCATCAAGCGCTCCTGTGGAGCGCTTGTTTAGTAAAGCTAAACATGTTCTAAATGAAAGACGCGGATGTTTAAATGATGATAATTTAGAAAAAATTTTATTATTAAAAGCTAATTTTAATTATAAATAAATATATCATAATTGTTATATTTATTATTCAATTACAATAAATTTCTACCATATTTCATTTATTTTTATATTAGTTAATTTTGCATCGGTTATATTATATTATTATTCAATTACAATAAATTTATAACATATATTAGTTAATTTTGCATCGGTCAGAAATTTCCTTCAGAAATTTAAATAGAAAAAAAGATCGTGATCGCGATCTTTTTTTTTAAAAAGGTCGATCCTGGATTTCGATCCTCTTTTTTTGAAAAGATCGTGATCGGGATTCGATCGTTTTAAAAAGATCGGTTAACAAGCCTGACATAAATCAATTTTTTGCTAAAATATCAAGTATTTTAAAATTCTATTTTTACTTAATATTATTGGGAAAAAATATATTTACTAGCTTATTACAACTTAAAGTTTATTTTTCAATTGCAATATTTAACAAATATATATCCATAAGAGAGCGTTAAATGCATAAATATGAAAATATATTCTTAGGAAACCAGAATAATTATTGGATAGTGCTTTTTTTATATTTGGGTGTAAATACATGTGAAAAACCTAAAAAAAATTTAAAGAATCGAAAAATAATAGAAAATTTGTAAGATTGCTGGCGTTATTGATCAAAATCTCTTCATTTTTAGTTTGTACCTGTATATTTTAGGTGTTAAGCATTATCCTAAAAAATATTTTGAATATTATGATTTGACCGAATGCTGAGCTCAAAACCGACCACTTACTAAATATTCGATTGACCAAATTTGGTAGTAATATTAACTGGAAAGAGTTTATTTTTGGTTTATTTATCTATATATACGTGTAAATCATTATCCCAAGAAATATTTTAAAAATATCGTGATTTGACAGATAACCGATTTGAAACCGGGCCAATGACTAAATACTGCATTTCTAGCGTTATCCAATGAAAATTCTTTATTTTTGTTTTAAGGTGTTAATATCCTAATAAATATTTTGAAAATATCATGATTGACCGAATGCCGTGCTCAAAACCGACCACTTACTGTATATTCGATCATATTTGATAGTAATATTAATTGAAAAGTTCATTTTTATTTTATTCGACGAAACGTTAAATCTAACTGAAAGCAATAATACGGTCGGATCGGACGAACTCTTGGACAATGGAGCAGAAATAAAGTCCTATGCATATAAATGCCAACACAAGGTTATAAAATTACTTTTTATAAAATTTGAATTAATAACCTTTTTAACTCACCAGGGATACCCTGAAAAATTTCTGACCATTTTGTAATAACAAATAAGCCATGATTTATATACAATGTAAATTCCACCATATTTTAGTTTACCAAATTGTAACCAATTGTATTATATTGATAATTGTTTATATCAATCGTCTTTACTTTAAAATTGTAGATATATAGTTTAAATAAAGACAATTAGAAGGGCCTAGCACGGCCTCAGATTACCAAATTAAATATGGCAGGAAATCAGACATTTTAAAAACAATTTGAGTTATAATTATATAATAATTTTAAATTTTAACTTGCTAATATTTGAAATTATTATCTATTTGTTTATTATTTTTTTACGTACTTCACTTTTCATTTATTTTAGCTTTAGAATTTTTTAAAAATTTTTAGAATTATAAATTTTCATGAAATTGAAAAAATACCAAACATTCAGGTAATCTCGACGGAAGTGGAGGGAGGAATAATTTTTTGTAATATTGATTATTTTTTTTGGAACATTAAAAATTTATTATATTATAATTAAGATTATTTATCAAGTGGTGGGGTTTGAGCTCGGCATTTGGCCAAATCATAATATTTTTAAAATATTTTTCAGGATAATGTTTTACACGTATTTATAGATATATAAACCAAAAATGAACATTTTCCAAATAATATCACTACCAAATTTGGTCAATCGAATATTTAGTAAGTGGTCGGTTTTGTGCTCAGCATTCGGTCATATTTTCAAAATATTTTTTAGGATAATGCTTAACACGTTAATCTACACGTATACACCAAAAATGAAGAATTTTCCTTGGATAACGCCAGCATTGCAGAATTTAGTCATTGGCCCGGTTTCAAATCGGTTATCTGTCAAATCACGATACTTTTAAAATATTTTTTGGGATAATTATTTACACATTTATATAATTAAACCAAAAAGAACATTTCCCAATTAATACAGGGTTTCCCATCAAAAAAGGAAAAGGTTCAATCAAAAAAGGAAAAGGTCCAAACAAAAAAGGAAAAGTGTCAATCAAAAAAATTCCCAAAAAAAAGGAAAAAGTCCGATCAAAAAAGGAAAAGTGTCAAAAAAAAGGAAAAGGTTCAATCAAAATAGGAAAAGTGTCAAACAAAAAAGGAAGAGGTCCAATCAAAAAAGAAAAAGTGTCAATCGAAAAAGGAAAATCCCCAAAAGAAAAGGAAAAGTGTCAATCAAAAAGGAAAATTCCCATTCAAAAAAGAACATCGTAATTTTTTTTTAAATTATAAATTTTCAATTTTTCAATTTTTCTTAAATTTTTATTTATTTTTGTCATTCCTTCTTATTTTATCTCTAACTTTTTGCGATTTCTTTACTTTATTTGTATCTTTTCTCAATTTATTTTTCATACTATATCTTTCTTTCTCAATTTTTTTTCTTCTCATTTTTGATAATTCTTTTGCATTTTTTTAAAATAATTTATAAATTTAGGTCCATTTTTTAACAATTCTTTACGTTTTTTTTTCATCATAGGTATGTCGTAATTTTAAAGGGATCATAACTATCCGGAATCTTCACGGGATTTAAAGGGATCCCTTTAAAATTATAATTTTTTAAAGGATAAAGAACTATACGGCATTATCACGTTTGAACCATGATATAGAAAAATCTTATTTTAAAAAGCGTTTTCCGCGCGTTTCGTTTCGTTTTTTAATTTTATTGTTATTCATTAATTTTTAATGTTGTTTTTTTTGGCCTTATGAAATAAGATATGTCTAATATAGGCTATCAATCAATAGCTAATCAAAAGATCTATTCAACTGGAAGTCAATCTCTCCCCCATATTGGGCTGGTCTAGGTTTTGGGGGGGGGGGGGGGTGAGAAATATTTTTATCAACACAAAATATTGATATGGTTATCAAATAAAAGCTAATTTTAATATGGTTTGACTGAAAGTCCTCATTCTTGGTCTGGGTGGGTATGACTTTGTCTGGGGGGTAGGGGTGGAGGAGGGGGGGTGTAAAAAATAAATTTTTTTGATATGAGTTTCTAATAAAAGCTAATAAAAATATTTTTTTATTGTAATAATAATAATCATTCATAGATGGCGGGTCTAGGTCTTGGGGGGTCAGGAATATTTTTATCACCACAAAATATCAATATGGGTATCAAATATAATCTAATTTAAATATCTTTAGATTGAAATTATTCATTTTTTGTCTTGATGGGTATGCAGGCCCTCAACATACAGGGTTTCCCATTAAAATTATGAAGATATGGTAAAAAAGGGAAAAAATATTAACAGTGAAACAAAAGTGTTGTAGTTTTGTATTATTATGATATATATTTGTACATATATATTATAAAATGTCAATCAAAAAGAATATATTTTATTTATTAGTTATTTTATCGAGAATTGATATTAAAACACTTGGTATTTTTTTGTTTATTTTTTTTACTTTTGACTTTTGATAAATATATTATACGAGATAAATTTTAATGTTCATGTTTTATTGAAATGAAAAGAAATTATTTTATTTTAATTTGATGTTAATAATTTGATTCAGTCGGTGATTTTATAAAATGGAGATGGAATTAATTGATTTTTATAGATATATTGAAAAACGAAAATTATACTTGGAATATTTTTTATGGAATTATTGAATAATAAAGAAAATAGTGTTAAATATAAAAAAAAGCTCTAATAATTGACGCGTTAAAAAAAAGATAGTATCAAAAATATAGCATCATGTTTTAAAGTAAGATATAAGACAGTGACAAATATTAAATACTCGTATCTCAAAAATGGAATAAAATATAGCTTTCCCAAAGGAGGTTCACGTGCAGGCAAGAAATTAAATCAAGAGCAGGAAGAATATATATTGAATTGTAAAAATTTGGATTGCACTTTATCCTTAAAGAGGTTATATGAAATGATTAAAGAAAGATATGATGTGGAAATATCAAAAAATACGGTATCAAGGTTGCTTTAAAAGAGTATCACTACGTTCAGTTAGAGAAAATAACGAATCAAATATAGAGATTCGCAAAGAATACGCGAATTGGTTTGTAGATGTATCATATATGAAAGAAAAATTTATATTTATCGATGAGAGCGGGTTTTCAATATCAATGAGGCGATTATATGGATACTCACAAATAAATAAAAAGGCAATTAAAAATGTTCAAGGGATAAAGACAATAAATTATACTAACATTGCGGCTCTCACAATTGCAGGAATATTTAGATTCGAAGTTCTTGATGGCCCTGGCAATGCTATATATTTTAGCAACTTTATAAATGAAATATTAAATCATTTTGAAGAATGTAACATGATTAATATGATTTTTGTGATGGATAATGTTACATTCCATCACAATCATTCAATTAGGGAATCGATCGAAAAAAAAGGACATACATTAAAAATTTACCACCCTACAGTCCGTATCTTAATCCTATTGAGAATGTGTTTATTGGAAGGATTTTGTCAGAAATAAAATTCCTAGTAACGAGGAAGAATTAATTCGTTCCATAGAACATGGAGAAAGAGGAATATCTGAGGAAAATGCCAAAAATTATTTTAGAAATATGGAGAACTATATTCCAAAATGTAGAAGGGGAGAAATTATTAATGATTAATATAAATTTTTTGTTTCTTACTATATTAAATATATATCGTAATTGTAATTAAATAATTTGATATTAAAAAATTATAATAAAAAAGATGTCTGCCAAAAATTTAGTGAAAATTAAATATACTTAAAAGAATTATCAAAAATGAGAAGAAAAAAAATTGAGAAAAGATATAGTAAGAAAAATAATTGAGAAAAGATACAAATAAAGTAAAGAAATCCAAAAAGTTAGAAATAAAATAAGAAGGAATGACAAAAATAAATAAAATTTAAGAAAATTTTTAATTTTTTTTAAAAAAATTATAAAAATTACGATTTTCCTTTTTGAATGGAAATTTTCCTTTTTTGATTGACACTTTTTCTTTTTTGATTGGACCTTTTCCTTTTTTGTTTGACACTTTACCTTTTTTGATTGAACTTTTTCCTTTTTTGTTTGACACTTTTCCTTTTTTGATCGAACTTTTTTCTTTTTTTGGAAGAATTTTCCTTTTTTGATTGGCACTTTACCTTTTTTGTTTGGACCTTTTCCTTTTTTGATTGAACCTTTTCCTTTTTTGTTTGGACCTTTTCCTTTTTGATCGGACCTTTTCCTTTTATGATTGAAACTTTTCCTTTTTTGAATGGGAAACACTGTATGTAAAAAATTATAATAAAAAAGTTATCTGCGAAAATTTAGTGAAAATTAAATATACTTAAAAGAATTATCAAAAATGAGAAGAAAAAAAATTGAGAAAAGATATAGTAAGAAAAATAAATTGAGAAAAGATACAAATAAAGTAAAGAAATCGCAAAAAGTTAGAAATAAAATAAGAAGGAATGACAAAAATAAATAAAATTTAAGAAAAATTGAAAAATTTATAATTTTTTTAAAAAAATTATAAAAATTACGATTTTCCTTTTTGAATGGAAATTTTCCTTTTTTGATTGACACTTTTCCTTTTCTTTTGGGAATTTTCCTTTTTCGATTGACACTTTTCCTTTTTTTAATTGGACCTTTTCCTTTTTTGTTTGACACTTTTACTTTTTTGATCGGACTTTTTCCTTTTGGGGGGGGGGGGAATTTTCCTTTTTTGTTTGGACCTTTTCCTTTTTTGATTGAACCTTTTCCTTTTTTGTTTGGACCATTTCTTTTTTTAATCGGACTTTCCTTTTATGATTGGAACTTTTCCTTTTTTGATTGGGACTTTTCCTTTTTTGAATGGGAAACCCTGTATTACTACCAAATTTGGTCAATCGAATATTTAGTAAGTGGTCGGTTTTGTAATCGGCATTTGGTCATATCATAATATTTTCAAAATATTTTTTAGGATAATGCTTAACACCTTAATATACACGTATAAACCAAAAATGAAAAATTTTCCATAGATAACGCCAGCAATGCAGTATTTCGGTTTCAAATCGGTTATCGGTCAAATCACGATATTTTTAAAAAAAAATTTATGATAATGTTTTACAAGTATTTATAGATATTTTAACCAAAAATGAATATTTTCCAATTAATGTTACTACCAAATTTGGTCGATCAAATATTTAGTAAGTGGTCGATTTTGAGCTCGGCATTCGGTCAAATCATAATATTTTCAAAATATTTTTTATGATAATGCTTAACACCTTATTGCACAATAAACCAAAAATGAAGAATTTTTCATGCGCCTGCAATGCAGTATTTAGTCATTGGCCCGGTTTCAAATCGGTTATCTATCAAATCACGATATTTTTAAAATATTTTTTAGGATAATGATTTACACGTATATATAGTTAAATAAATCAATAGTGAACTATTTCCAGTTAATATTACTACAAAATTTGGTCAGTCGAATATTTAGTAAGTGGTTTTTGAGCTCGGCATTCGGTCAAATCATAATATTTCCAATATTTTTTAGGATAATGCTTAACACCTAAAATTATAAACCAAAAATGAAGAGATTTTGTTTAATAACGCCAGCAATATATGCCTTACAAATTTTCTATTATTTTTCTAATCTAAACCTACTCATTAATTAAATATCAAAGAAACTGAAAAAAAAATCAACTACGAGAAAAAATAAAACCTTACTTGAAATCCCTTACTATACTCAAATTACAATTTAAGGGAATTAACTCAAGACGGTTATTTTGTAACAACACGATTTTTTTATTCTAATATTTTATTAACATGATTTTTTAAATAATCAATTATTTATAATAAACGAATTATTTCAGACAATAATTTTAAAAATAAAAAAGTTTCCATCAGTTTTTTACAAAAAAAATAATAATGATTCCTGGTAAAAAAAAAATATTACCAAAACCAAGTTGAAATGATTGACATTACAAATATAAAAAAAAATATACTATAATTTACGACATGCCACCCCTTTATGAGCCAATGGCATGCCTACAAATTGAAAAAAATATATATATCATATTTACTATATAAAATAGATGATGTTACGCAAATACGAGAATTTTTTTCTTTTACTATGCCTCTTGTTTATTAAAAACCATCCCTAGAATACTGAATATTTATGGTCCTCCAAATGTAGACTATATGGACACCATCATATAACTTGTTAGGCTAGTACTATGAATTCTCATTACATCAATAGAATATTGAATATTTATGGCCCTACAAAGGTATGCTATAGGGATATCATATACTGGTTAAGACTGTAATATGTTAATACGAGTTCCTCATCCTATCATATTCATAGCGTGCAAAGGTTTGATCTTCATTTGTCTACATTTACGTCCTATGTAGGTCATAATGGATCATCAGGGGTATCGATGGTCACTGGATGATTGTGGTTTGTTAATTTGGATACTTGAAACTACGCGAAATTTTTTTCCGTGATTGGAGAAGGAATAAATTCAGTACAAGCAAAATTTTTTCATGATTGGAGACGGAATAAATTCAGTACAAATTTTTTCATATAATTTTCAAATTACAAGGGAATTTAAAAAAAAAAATTAAACCTTTATTAATTAAATTTTATATAAAAAAAAAATTTTAAATTACAACCTCAACCCGGCATCATACTACCATCTTTCCCTTTTCATTTTATTTTAACAACAACATTTCACATTCCCTTTTATGGCCTGGCCGAGAATACATGAACCATTATAATATAAACTAAAAAGAAGGGAACGAGGAAAAAAAATTAAAACGAAAAAAAAAATCAAACATACCGCACGTGCCAACCGCAAGAAAACAATTATTTCTCATCTTATAACACATAAAAACGTACACAAAAATAACGTTTTTATCTCCCTTTTACAATAAGCATTTTACCGTCCATTTAACTTTTTCCTCTAACTTTTTTTATGTACCACAGCCGTAATACTTTTCTTTCTATACTACCATACATAAAACATAAACCAAAAATAAGCATGTTTTCTATAACCCTAATTCTCCATTACATAAAGACATACAAGAAAAATGTTTTTATCTCTTTATCACCATAAGCCAACCACCGCACTTTTAACTTTTTATTTATCTCTGACAGCTGTAATATTAAAATTACTTTATCATACTATTACCATGTAAATCATTATCCAAATTACCCTCTGATACGAAATAAAAACATATCCTACTAAGTTCTTGTTTATTCCTTATTTTTAAGTTCTTATAAATTACTAAACATAAATTCTCTATTCCAATGTTAAGAAAATTGTTATAAGTCAAACAATATCCAGACATTAACTTTTACATCAACCTGTCTGAACTGACCTATTTGGACCAAAATTGACCACAAAAACTTGTATCAATTGAAAAACCTAAAAAAAAATATGGTTCAATATACTGAACCCTGACACGATTTAAACCATTTAATTAGTACTTTTAAGAAAAATTAAAACAAAAAAAAATCGAGTATATCACTTATTTTACCCCAATTTCATGTGAGAGTATATCACTTATTTTACCCCGATTTCATGTGATCGAAGTGCAAATCCACTTGATAATCATTAAGACAACCTAATTTTTCTTCAAAAATTATTTCATATTTCTTCATTAAAAGAGATACATCTTCCCACATTTTATGTAATTCATTACTCTCAATAGTAACCATTGGGTTTCCATTATTGCTAATATTGTCCTCAACCTTTAATTCCATGGAATTTACATACCTCTCAGAATTAAGGGCTAAATTCACCTCTTCTACGGTTAAATCTGTCCCTTCCATTTCATAAACTTCTTCCCGAGTATTATTAGCAATATCTTTGTTTTTAGTCTCATTTAAGGCTGAATTATTAGGTATGGCAAAAATATTCCAATAATTATTAGGACCTAACTTAACAATCCAATCCCACCCCATGATGGTTTCCACCTCTTTCTCCACTACCCACAAATCTAAGAAAAATGTTGTGTCATGGATAATTATTTCCAACTTAGTTTTTCCCAAAACTACAATTTCAGACCCATCAAATTGTCTGACACACATAGATTCCTTTTCAAGTTTACCCCCAGGCCAATACTTATAATAATCTTTTTTAGACATTAGTGGAAGGCTAGCCCCTGTGTCAAACAACATGTCAATGTCCCTCGAGTCAACTCTTACCGTAACTCTCGGACAAGGACAAGGTTCAAATGATCGCTCAGTCATTAAAATCTCATATGTTTTAATTGACTGATCTATATCTATCTCATTTGAAACATCAGTTTCATAAGAATTCACATTTGAACATAAATTCAACTCGAAATTTAGCGGTTCATTAATAATATTCATATTCTTTCTAACAATATCACGGGGATATCTTTCCCATTCAGAAGTATTAACATCCTTCTTATCGGAATATTTAACAATACCCTTAGGATATTTCTCCCATCTAAAATTATTAGAGTCTTCATTATTTCTATTTTTATAATGATGAAAAAAATTTCTGTTACCATCACGGCTTTTATGTGAATCATATCTTATTTCAATATAGTTATTTAATTTATTACTATTTCTACCTCCCAATCTCCTACCTACTATATGATTACACTTGCAATCAGATAGTCAATTTTTGGTACAATTTATGGCTACATGTCCCGGTTTGTTACATTTAAAACACAAACGGGATTTACCATAATTCGATTGTAGAACCTCAAATTTATTCGGGTTGATACCAGAAACCTTTCTACATTAGAATCTTCTAATGTCGATTTCCTTAACGGAAAACCCTCACGAAAATTTTGTTCTTTGACTACACAGGTCTCTACCTTATGGCCCCTATACCCACGGCGGGTACATTTCAAATCCTCAAAGATTTTTCTACTCCCGGAAAAACCATTCTTTCTATCGGAGTTGTTTTTCACATTTGACCTCGTCGGACCATATATTTGGCCTTTATTACCATTACTATTCGAAATAACCAACTTATTTATATCCTGATATATAATCTTAATTACTTCTTTTATTTCTCTCAATTCTCGGAGGATAATTACAAATCTCTCCACAATATCCAAACTATCATCGTTATTACATTCCAAAGTTTCCACCATTTCTGGTCTGCCGTTCTTGATTTCATTTAAAACCACATTTAAATTACTTTCCAATACCGAAATCTTTTCCCAACAATCAGCCGACACTGGAGTGTCTCTTTTCCAATTACCATATACTTTGGTCGCAACCAAAATACATTTTCCAAATAAAAATTTCAAAATAATATAAATTAAATATATAATTACTATTAATCCTAATGTAATTAAATGATGGCCTATATCCAATTCATTAATGTTCTGATACAAGATTTTATAACCCATATCCTTAAAGATGGCAACTTTATTAATAAAAGTAGGCTCAGAATACTTATCGAAATACACCACCATCGCATATTACAAATTTTTACTCTAAAATTACGTTATTACAGAAAATTATATTATTCAAAAATTGCACTTTAATCGAACTAATCTAAAAAAAATCATTTTAAAACTATTTTTTTTTCTTAAAACCATTTATTAATTAAATTTCTAAAAAAAAATTTAAACAACAAAACTGTGATTGAGTTGGGTCTTGAGGAGAGATACAAAATGTAAAATAAAATATTGATTTTACCTTATAATAACGAATAACCCTGGTATCAAGAATATCCTAGTCACGGTCAACAACTGAAAAAAAAAAATCAACTACGAGAAAAAATAAAACCTTACTTGAAATCCCTTACTATACTCAAATTACAATTTAAGGGAACTAACTCAAGAAGGTTATTTTGTAACAACACGATATTTTTATTCTAATATTTTATTAACATGATTTTTTAAATAATCAATTATTTATAATAAACGAATTATTTCAGACAATAATTTCAAAAATAAAAAAATTTCCACAAAAAAAATAATAATGATTCATGGTAAAAAAAAATTTTTACCAAAATTAAGTTGAAATGATTGACTTTTCAAATATAAAAAAAAATATACTATAATTTACGACAGAAACCTATATAGTTTTTTACATGTATTTACACCCAAATATAAAAAAAGCGCTATCCAATAATTATTCTGGTTTCCTTAGAATATATTTTCATATTTGTGCATTTAACGCCCTCTTATGGATTATTTGTTAAATTTTGTAATTAAAAAATAAAATTTAAGTTGTGTTAAGCTAGAAAATATTATTTTTTCCAATAAAATTACGTAAAAATAGAATTTAAATTATTTGATAATTAATCTCAATTTTTTACTTAATAGAAAATTGATTTATGTACATAAAAAAATGTTTCTGAAAATTATTTTTAAAAAAATATTATATAATCAAATTTTGATTGATTATGATTAATTTCTTCTTAGCAATGCAGTATTTAGTCATACCCTTATAGACCTACCCTAAAAAATTTAATTACGAATATTTGCCTATAATTCTATAATTAAGGAATTTACGAATAATTTAAACATATTATCTGTCAAAAGAATTTATTTTAATTATAATAATAAATCCAATAACTAGGCTTAATATGATGTCTTATTTACGACAGGCGTTCTTAGAGAAAGTTAGTCTAGTCTAAGGAATTTCTTTTTGAAAAAGAAACTACACACCTTTTAAAACAAACTTTGAAAATAGTTTATTGTTGATAATAAAAATTTACTAAACCAAATTTTTATAAAAAAATATATTATTATTCGTTTAAAATTAAGTAACTTTTAATGTAATTAGTTCTTTTGAAATGTAACAATAACAAGTTACCAGTTACTTCGAAGAATGTAATAGTAACTGTGATTAGTCATTTTTTATAGAATTTAATTTGTAACTATAACTAATTATTTTTCAAAAGAAACTTTTAACACTTGTAATATATTTAATAATTCTTAATATAAGTAAATAAGTTCACGTAAAAAAATATATTTGTCTATGGGTGTATATCATTGTCTATCTTATAAGTAAATTTTAGATCTTAATCTTATTATTTGAAAAAAAGATGTTCGATTTGCTCAGTTCTCCTTAAATTTTATAAAATATTTTGGTTCATATTTAATATCTTTAACTTTCTTTTTTCGATCTTTATTTGTTTTTTTTATTATATAAATCATGTAATAATACAATTGTATATCTTTTTAAGTTCTCACAGATTTTGATTATGAAAATTATTCATTATTTTGTAGATAATCTAAAGTTTAACAAATTATTAAAGTGTTTGAGTTACAAGCTATTATAAAAGCGTATAAACGTTAAAAAATATCACGTAAGAAAATATTTCGTAAAAATATCGATATACTGAGTCTATGTAAATTTTTTTTAAAATCATTTTTTCGATTTAAAGGACTTTAATAATAATTTCGTTCAATCCCCACCATTAGCCATGACAATGTTCATAGCATCATCCATGTTCCCAGGCTGATCTAGGAAACCGTCGCAACAATTTCTCCAAGTAATTCTATCTTGACCTTGAAAAAGGCCTCGGCTCCTCATATCTTGGCAAGCATTTTGAATCCGTGATTTAAGATCAGCTGGAATGTTTCCATCTCTCACTGCTGTCAGGGTCATCTGAACCTGTTGATCGTGTGTCATCATCATCATCATGCCGCCTCTCAAATTTCCTCCACCAAAATTGGGGCTACTTCCTCTGAACTGTTGAATAGTCTGTATGCCGCGTGGCTCTTGGCCCACTGACTGCTGGGGACCTGAGGTTTTTATTTTGCCTCTTCGATCCTCTGAACCACCTTCCAGTCTTCTGCCTTCTTGTAACCTTTCTCTGAAACCTCCTGGTTGTCTACTACCCAAGAAACCCCCTTGAGATCCTCTACCATCTCGCCCTCTTTGTAGCCTTTCCCACTCTCCTGGTTGTCTTCCACCCCCAAAACCACCTTGCGATCTTCTGCCATCTCGCCCTTCTTGTAACCTTTCCCTCAAACTTTGTCTTCCACCCCCAAAACCACCTTGCGATCCTCTGTCATCTCGCCCTTCTTGTAACCTTTCCCTCAAACTTTGTCTTCCACCTCCGAAACCACCTTGTTGCCCTTTGTCATTTCGACCTGCTTGTAGTCTTTCCCTTAAACCTCCTTGTTGTCTTCTACCCCCCAAACTACCTTGGGGTCTTATATCATCGAATCTTCCTTGTAATCTTTCTCTGACTCCTTGTTGTCTCCCATCTCCGAAACCACCTTGCGAGCGTCTGTCATCTAATCTGTCTTGTAGTCTCCCCCTCAAACCTCCTTGTCCTCCAATACCTCTATCTCGGAATCCTCCTTGCGTTCCTGACAATCCTCCTTTTTGCCTCCCTATTCCTTGTGGTCTATCTACGAATCTTCCACCTCCAAAACCCCCCTGACCTCCACCAGGACTCACAAAACCTCCTCCAAAACGCCTTTGGCCTCCACCAGAACTGAAATCACCTCCTCCAAAACGTCTTTGGCCTCCACCAGAACTCAAACCATCTCCTCCAAATCGACCTTGACCTCCACTAGGACTCAAACCACCTTCTCCAAAAATATCCCTACCATCGCTACCTCTATCAGATACTCTTCCTGGAGGTTGAAGAGCAATACCACCTCCATAAATCTGATAAATTAAGTTGGCAGTTACCTAATTTTTTTTTTAAATGCATACTATATAATTAAAAAATCTTTATAGTTAAATCAGGCATAGCAGGAAGAAGTGATTTAGAAATTATTTTTATTTTGTTTATAATAAATATTTATTTTGAGAATAAAGATTCAGCAAACCTATAAATTGCGATGAAATTAAAATATTAAAATAATTATATTTTCCCTTATTTATTAATTAAGTGAATATGGAAAATATATTATAAAATGTAAACCAAAACTTAAGTATATACTTCTAAATTTAATTCTCTTTTGTGATTTCATTATTAATTCTATTTTTTAGGAATTTTATTTTTTAAATAGGAATTTGTTTAGAATTTTGAGTTAATATTTATAAAAGTTTTAAAAAAACTTACCAATCCAAGTAATAAAAATGTCTTGGGTATCATTTTGTAATTCTTTATATACCTTTTATAATTATATTATTTATTATCGAATCAAATGTAATGTCATTTAAACAGATTCAAAAAAAATTAACAATGCTTAATGTGGCTCTTTATAGTTTTTTAAAATTAGGTAAGTCTCGTATTTTAATTGAAAAGTAATATTTTTTAATTTCAAATTTATGACTTTCTAATTTTAAAAAATATATATCGTATGAACAAATCGAATAAGAATAATATATTTTATTATTCGGTGTTATTCCATTCGTTCAAGAAAATCAAATACGAATAATTCAGTATTCGATTCGTATATTCGTTTTTGAATAGGCTGAGTAGGAAGCCTTAATTCATTTTTTTACCAAAATAAAAAATGTAATAAAATTAATAATTTAAAAGAAACTTAGACTCATTAAAATTATGATGTTATAATATTTTTAAAAAAAAATTCTTAGTAAATCCACAAAATTATGTGTTAATATAAATGAGAATTATTTTTTGAAAAAATCAATTACCCGCTAATGGATTAAAGTGGATCTAAGACAAGAAAAAGAAGATATTTTTAAATATTTTTAAAAAAATGAAACTTTGTTTTAATAAAAAAAAATTAAATTATAAAAATTATCTCCAATTCTAATCGCTTTTTATACTTCGTGCATCAAACCTTAAAGGTTAAAAAAAATGTTATCTTTCCTTTATTTAAAAAACACAAAAAAAAACTAAATTGTGAAGATGAATAAAATAAGAAAGGAATTAAGTTTAAAAAAAAAAAATCGCATTGCGATAAAAATAACGCGCTTGATTCAATGTCAAGTTTAGTCACAAATGAAAATTAATTTTTTGAACTAATCCGAGGACAAATCGAATGATATTTTGCGTATAAAATATATTTGTTATTGTTAAAAACGCACTTTAAAAAAATTCATATTAATAATAAAAAATTACAAATTTCTTTTTGTTTTTAAAAAATAAATTTTCCACTTAATTTGATTAAGGTTATAATTTACAAATATAATTACATAAATAAGATAGTATAAATAATTATTTTTGTAATAAAAAATTAAGTTCTTTAGAAATTTTTTATCTTGGATATTTATTAAATTTCTATCACTTATATTATATTACCCAGAGAAAGGCCCAGCCCTGAGCTCTGCCCGAGTATATGGGCTGGGTCATATTTTAATTTTTTTTAATATACCCAGTTAGGCCTAAAACTTTATTTTAACTACCCGGGCTGGGCCTAAAAATCATTTTTAAACCCCGGCCAGGCCTAAAAAAATTTTACCTAGGCCAGAAGAGGCCGTATATTTTTAAATTAAATATAATCACCATTACTAGCTAAAAAAAATTAAATTATAAATAAATATAATATATTTTTAAAAAAATTGGGTCTGACAGGGCTTGAAAATAAATCACGAGCCGTGCCGAAAAAATTTTTGAAAAAAAAATCCGAACCGGGCCGTGCCGTACAAATAATACCTCTGCAGGTCTCTGATATTACCCATAATTATAATCAATTATTATTTAAAATAAAATTGTCAGGGTTGAATAGAAAATTATGCGAAGGAAAACAATTAAGGAAACCTGTAACAGACCTTGGGGAGAGTTATGGAGTGATTGAAATTCTAATTTCGGAACAATTTCGGGAGTTCCAAAAAATAAATATAAAATTTATAAATAATATTTTATAATGGCTCATAAATATTCTTTTTTCTGTTCTCAATATTATATTTATGGACATACGCTCTGGTAATACTCAAGACCAAGAAATTTTTTAAGACTAGGCGGTTTATGTTAGGGCCTGATATTTGTAGGATTAGTATGCCTATATGAGTGTTTTTAAAATTGTTAAATATATCTGTCTGTTTTTTGCTTTGCATTGGACCTTTAGGGGAGCGAAAATTTATATTAGTTTAGACTTTGGTTATCCATTAGATTCTAGAATAGATTATTAGAGTAGTTTTTTAATTTAATGGAAAAATTTTGTTTTGTGAAATGAAAAAATTTCTTGATTCTAAGCACACCTTCTTTAGGGTCGAGCTGGGCTGGTTTTTTAAACAATTCGGGTTCGGGCCGGGCCGGGCTTGAAAATTAGGCCCGATGCAGATCACTAATTTATGTGACTAAAATTTTAAAAATATTTTTTCTAAATAAAATCAGAGGCCTTCTGAAATCTAGATTTTAGGTCAAGATACGGTTCGGAATATTTTTGGACCCGGCTTGGATTTTTATTTATAATCATTTTTTGCGGCCCGGATTTTTAAAAATTTAGTTATTTTGAATAGATTTGGTTGTATTTTTTAAATTGTTTAGAGGGGTTAAAAATATACGCAATAAATAATAGTGTATTGCTTAAAAATTTAGCGGAGGGGGGGGGCTACAATTTGTTTAAATTTAGTATAAAAAATAAACAATTTTAATAATTGATTAATTTTATTATACAAATAATAAATAAATTTATAATTTATATTATATTTTAAAAATATTGTCACATCTATATAAATTATAATATATATTTTTGTAAATGTACACTTTATTTATACACATTTTTATTCACCATCATTCACTCTTAAATCGGTGGGTCTATTTATCGCTCGGCTGAAAATATCGCTCGGTTAGGAAATATCGCCCGGCTAACCCCATTATAAATCATTTTATTACTAAATATCGCTCAGCTGAGAAATGTCACTCGGCTAACAACATAATAAATCATTTATTATTAAATATCGCTCGGCTGAAAAATGTTGTTCGGTTAACCACACAATATAACGGTTCCATGTCAATTCAGCGAAACTTTTATCGCAAACACTTTTTCGCGAAACTTTTATCGCGAAACTTTTATCGCGAATGTCGTTTATCGAGAATGGATTTTATAGCGAAACTTTTATCGCGAATCCATAATAGCGAATACTATTCCGCGAATGCAATATCGCGAAACAAATATCGCAAATTTTTTATAGCGAATACATACCGCAAATGCAATATCGCGAAACAAATATCGCGAATTTATTATAGCGAAACCATTAATGCGAATGCGAATGCGAATACATTACCGCGAAACTTTTATCGCGAATCAATAATCAAGAAAATTTTATAGGGAAACCTTTAAAGCGAATACATTACCGCGAAACTTTAATCGCATCAATAATCGCGAAAATTTTATAGCAAAGTTATTATCGCGAAACGCATATCGTGAAGACAATGTAGCGGCAATTATTTCGCGAAACATATATCGCGAAGATATTATAGAGAATTTAATATAGGAATAATTGCTAATAATGACTAATTTATTTTGAATAATTTTTTTTATAATTATATTATTTGAATAATATTTTTTTAATTCACATAGTTAGTAATTTTCTTTTAACCTTAAAAAATTCATATAGTGATTAGTAAACTTAGATCTGATTTATGAAATTTGTTATTGAAATACTTTTTCGCTATCCTATCATTTTCTTCGAAGTTCTTATTTTATAATAATCGCGCACAAGGAACTCAGTTTTATCAATATATTAATAATTGAGTTTATTAGTTAAATCTTGATATTTACTGGCGAAATTGATATCTGGGTAGCATTCCTATTTATTGTCTGATTTATAAATTTATCAATCAATTTTGGCCAGGGTTAGCAAGTCAGTCAATTGACCAGTCAAATGACTAGATTTTGACGGGTCAATTGAAGGGGGGAATATTTGACCTGGTCAAATGGTCAAATATTCTATAAGATCTGAATATAAAAATATGTTTGAAAAAGAAAAAACGATATAAATACATGTGATCACAATGCTGCTATTTATTGAGTTCCTAATATTAAGGAGAGCATTTTAATCATAGTGAATTTAATGAAGTATGTAATATAATAAAAGGATTAGCATACAAGGTGGTGATCAAAATATTTCAAGTTATATTATAAATTTCAGAAATAAAAGCGGCTTGTTTAATAGAAAATCATGGGGAAAGCAGTAACTTCCATAAGAAGCAATCAGATTTCAATTTCAAGCAGTGAAATTAGCTTTGACCACCATGGACATTAAGAGAAGTGGCATTACTAACAATTCCTAGATCTACTTCTTCTTCAGAAAGAAATTGGTCAATTTGTGTCAATAATCTTACTAAAACAGAAATCGATTGAAGATTTAGACAAAAAGAAAATTGATTAAAAAATAATAAAGAAAATGATGATATTCAATATAAATATTTATTTGATTTTGACCATATTTGACCGGTCAAATGCACAACCGTGGTTTTGGCAGTCACTATTCTTAAACAGTGTAGATGAATAAAGTCTACAACATTACTGTTTAGAATATCAATTTTGAATGGCAATTCAAAAATAAATTACATCTAATTGAAATAAGGGATTTCCCCAATTTAAAATATTTATTAATCTTATTATTTTACGATCTTTATAGAAATAAGTAAAACAATTAGAATATATTTATTTATAATTTAAAAATTTTTAAAATTATAATACTAATTGTAAAATAAATTTTACATGCAATTATAAAATATATCTAATATAACAAGTCATATATTAAAAATGAGTGTAAATTTTAAAATATCGATGGCTCTAAAAAGAGCTTATAGTAAAAAAAGTACCTAAAAAACATGTATAATTATGTTTAAAAATTTCTAATTGTATTTTTTGTTTTAGGAAGGTTGACTCGCGTTTTTCGTTTGTTATGTTAAAAATTTTACGTGCTAAAATTTTTAAAAAAGAATATGTTGATTGGGAGAAATTACCATTAGTTGAGATGACTATGGGTTGAAAAATAAAATTATTTAATATTGAGTATTTATTGATTTTTTTATTTTCGCCATTAGTAAGAGGATTTGAATTAATTGATGAGGGAAAGGAAGAGACACAGGTAGCGTCCCAGATTAGGGATTTCCCATTGGACCAAGGGATGCAGGTTAGACCGTCAGGTCTGAGGCCATCTTGTAGAGAGAGGTTTGTAGGTTCTAGAATGTTAGGAATTTTAGCTTTATTGAGAGCATTATGGATGATTTTATTTATTGCTTTATGCCGGAGGTGGCGACCTTGGCTACGGGAGCAGTTTAGGCCGTGTCTTGCGTTTGGTTGTACGGGTAGGTTGCAAAGGTGGCAAGTGTGTGAATGTGTTAACGAGCATCCTAGTCTTAATCCTATGGTAACTCTCAGTTGGTCATTGGTTAAGAGATTATCAAGGGTTAGGCTAGGAAGTGCCTCGAGCCATTCATATCCGCCATATTTATCGTTTAATTGAAGTAGTTGAATATCGCTAATATCGGAGGGGTTAAGATTATTTTGAAGTTTCTTTATAAGGGGTTCCAAGATTGATTTATTAGAAATTTCGGTTGGGAATGTTTGACCGTCTGGGGTTAGTAGATTCCATTTTTCGATTGCTACTGTTAAGAGATCGTCATTGGGAGTTATAAAAGATGAGATCGCGGAATTGAGCGAAAGGCGATTAGAGATAAAAAGAGATAGGGAGAGTAATTCTAAGGGGATTCTTTTCTCTTTATTTGGATAGGGAGGGGGGAGGGGGGGGGGCGTGATATAGTATAATATCTCGGAATTAGTTTCAATTAATTCAAATATAATATTTTGATATGGGTTCTTATTGAATCTTAAATAATTTTAAAATATAATAAAAAAATAGCTACACTAAAAATTAACAAATAATTAATGACATATTTGATAAATTATAATTATTTTAAAAAAAAGTATTGCCGAAATTTTAAAAAAAAAAATTTCTCGTCTGGCTGGTGCCATTCCTTTGGTTATAAATTATAAATATTTTCGCCATTCTTTCCTCTTTATTTCGGAGTCTTATAAAATATGTTATCAAGCAAAAATAAGGAGATCTTAACATTTAAAAATTATTTGTTCCGCATGGATAAAGTAGTCTCAGATACAAATTATTATAGATTCCTTAATCAAGATATATTTAAATGTCCCGTACGACTTACAAAAAAAATGTTAAGATAAAAGATAATAAAGAAATACACAATCATCCAGAAAATCCAATCGAAATGGAAACCAAGAAAATAATCAATTCAATTAAGAATGAAGCTTTGAATAATACTATGGGAACTCCAAACTTTATTGTAGCGAAATACGTATCTCAATTAAGTGATTCCATATCAATAAAACTACCATCACCGAATCTTATGAAACTTATAATTCAACAAACGCGGAGTTCAAACAGTTTTGCACCTCCGAATCCTAGCAGCCTTATTGAACTTGTAATTCCTCATGAATATTCAATTACAGATAAGTATGAGGATTTCATACTTCATGATGATGGTCCGGTAAGATTTTCTATAAATTTTATGAACAAATATAACTAAATCCTTCATTTTTATTGCGATAAGCTGCCCGATAAGAAACACTTTATTATAATTGCTTATTTATTTATCATGTGTGCTAGGTTCCCAACCGTGTTATCATATTTGGAACAAGAAAAAAATTGGACTTCTTAGCTTCATGTGAACATTGGTTTTCTGATGGTACATTTAAATCGTCGCCACCTTTATTTACGCAAATTTATACAATTCATGGGATTAAAAATTATAATGTTTTACCTCTCATATATATATTGACCAATAGAAAGGATTATGAAACATATAAAAGAATATTTACTATTATAGGTGACAACTTAATATCAACTTCAAAAAAAATTATGACGGATTTTGAAATGGCCAGTGTAAAAGCTTTTAATGAAGTGTTTCCCAGTTCGCAACACAAATGTTGCTATTTCCATTTTGGCCAATCCTTTTGGCGAAACATTCAAAAATATCCAGAAATTCGCAGAAATATAAAACAGATGTGGAATTTAATATACAACTTAGAATGATGGTTTGCTTGGCATTTGTACCATCCTTAAATGTAGTTGAAACATTTGGATTACTAATAAACTCCGAATTTTATTCTAATAATCAATTGTTACTTTAGCCTCTAATTGAAACTTTTGAAAAAGCTTACATTGGTAAAACGTTTGGAAGAGGCAGACTACCTGCTTTGTTTAATATTGAACTATGGAATTGTTACCAATAACGGGGAAGCGAAAACTAACAACGCGGTTGAAGGGTGGCATGGATGCTTCAGTTCCCTCCTAACAAGTCACCATCCAAACATGTGGAAATTTATATCAAGTTATCTATATATCTATTATTTTAAAATGAGTTAAAAAGTATAAAGATTTACTAATAAACTATATAATTTATGTTCTAGGCTTAAAAAAACAACAAGGGTTGACAGAGTTAAAAATAGCTCAATATAATTCTGGTGAAACACTATCTACCCCGAGAAAAAAATATCGAAATCTACATGCGAGAATAGTAACAATTGTTTCTGACTTCGAAAATCTATCAAGATTAGATTATCTTAAAGGAATCGCTATTAATATAACATTGAATGTTTAATTTTTTAAATTCTTATCTACAATAATAAAAATTTTGTTTGTTTTTATATAATAGTCCCAAATTTTTATATTTGAATTATTTTTTTGTGACAAAAATATAGGAAGGTCTACTTTCGTATAAAATTTAGCTAGCTACATATAGACTCATTCATCAAGATACAGATTTTATGAGGGTATTTACAAATTCTTTATATGACGCAATCTTTCTCTACCACATCATGCATTATAAAATTATATTAAAATTCATATTCCTAGCCCTTGAGTCATATAGTTGTTTTCCCTTATAAGTATGATCACTTTTGATGAGCAACATTATTAGTAAAATATTATTATAAAATAATACTCAAGTATTACACTAAAGGGTATCCCGTCTTTACAGAGAATCATTTATAGAGAATGCAAATATAGAGAAACTTTTATAGAGAAAACAATAGTAGAGAATGTCTTTTATAAAGAATATCGTTTATAGAGAATAATTTTATAGAGAATTTATTTTATAGAGAAACTTTTAAAGAGAAAACAATTATAGAGAATGTCGTTTATAAATAATCTCATTTATAGAGAATGATTTTGTAGAGAATCTCGTTTATAGAGAATAATTTTATAGAAAATTTATCTTGTGAGAAACTTTTAAAGAGAAAACAATTATAGAGAATGTCGTTTATAGATAATCTCATTTATAGAGAATGATTTTGTAGAGAATCACGTTTATAGAGAATTTATTTTATAGAGAAACTTTTAAAGAGAAAAAAATTATAGAGAATGTCGTTTATAGAGAATCTCATTTATAGAGAATGATTTTATAGAGAATCTCGTTTATAGAGAATGATTTTATAGAGAATTTATTTTATAGAAAAACTTTTAAAGATAAACAATTATATAGAATGTCGTTTATAGAGAATATATTTTATAGAGAAACTTTTATATAGAGAAAACAATTATATTTGAATGTCGTTTATGGAGAATCTCGTTTATAGAGAATGATTTTATAGAGAATAATTTACAGAGAATTGTTTTACAGAGAATTATTTTATAGATAATATTTTACAGAGAATTGTTTTAGAGAGAATTATTTTATAGAGAAGGATTTTATAGAGTATAATTTTATATTGAAGAATTTTATAGAGAATGATTTTATAGAAAATGAATTAAGTATTATATTAGAAATAAATTTTCTCAAAAAAACAAGCCAGATGCCGTCATATAAATTCTCGGAACCCTTGAATAAAAAAAGGGAAAAAATAATCTTAAAAAAAATTATTCACGTTCCTGATTTGTATTGCTTATGAATAATTATGATAATATTTTTGAGTTTCCTGTTGTTATTTTTTTAAAAATACGCTGAACAATTAGAAGTAGTAATGCTGAAAATGTTTCCTTCTTTATCAGTTTCTATTAGTGCTTTTTAACTAGTAGAGTAGCCATTTTTAAAAAAAACTATTAGCAACATAGCCAACCTTACGCCAATTGTTTTAGAAAATTTTGTCAATATTTAGTTGCTTTGTGCATTATTTTAATCTGCTTAGCCCGGCCCCGATTTTTTAAAAATATATTATATATTTTTAATTTGATATTTGGTTTTAAAATATATGGCCCGGCCCGAGTTTTTTTAAAAAAAAGCTTTTTTAGACCCGGCCCGTGTATTTAAAAAAATAAAATTTTAGGCTCGGCATGGGTATATTTAAAGAAATTAAAATACGGCCCTGGTTTAAGGTCGGGCCTATAGGTCTCTGATTTATAGTGCGCTTTTATAATTTGCCTAATAAATCTGATTTTACAAATTCCGAAGAGAATCTACCTAGGAATTTCATACGATTATGCCAAAATTTTTTTGTATTTAATAATATTTTGTTCAATTTTTTCATTTTAAATCATAAATTGAGCGCGTTTTATTAAATTTTAAATCGGATTTTGCCGAAAATGCATTATAATATGTGTAAAATACCCACCCTATAAATTTCAGAAGATCTTATATTGAACCTCTGAAGAAATTTTAATTTACATTTCTGACATTTACAAGTAGTGTTAGTAGCCTAAAAATCAGCTAAACATAATTTGGCTTAACCGAAAAATCGCCTAAGATTAATTAGACAAAATGTAGGGACTGGGAGCTAGGCTAATCGCCCGTCAGCGTTAAGCAACACTAAGCCTAGCCTTTATTAAAATTATTTAATATATTTATTATACGATATATGACGGGCGATTAACCGAGCTCCTTAGCCGATGCCTAATTTTTGAATAATTAGTTTTCGCCTGTTTTTATTCTAAGCCTAATTATGCTTAGCCCATATTTTAACCTAAAAACTTGGCTAACCGTTTTGGAATTGCCTAAAATTAACCGATTGAGCTACATTAAGGGTGGGTATTCTATACTTATTCAGGTGCATTTCTGGCAAAATCAGATTTTTTAATTTAATAAAACGCACTCAATTAATGATTTTAAATGCAAATAATAACAAAAAATAAAACAATACCCATCAAACTATCGCCTTACCAAAATTAAGTTTAGTTAAAAGATCACTAGAGTACTGTCTAATATTCATAGGGTAGGCAGGGAATACCAGGGGATGGTTGGATCAATTTCTGTCAAAATCGTCATAGGTCCGAAAATAATTGTATCTGAATTTACAAAATGCAAAATGATAGTTGAAACCCTTACCTAAAAATTATACATCGACAGAATTTAAAATAATACACTTTTTTCTCTAAATTGATTTTAGTAAAATGAAAATTTCTTATTACAAGCTAAACTCCTTAGCAGTGTAGAGAAAGATGAATCAAAAAGTTTAATATGTTTTTTATAGGTTTTTTGCACTTGTTAAACATTCCGAAGATCAGACTTTTAATATTTATAAGAAATTTTTTATTTACATATAGGGATTATATTTATTGATACCAAATTGTTTAAATATGGTTGGTTCACAGACAAACTTGTATTTCATCATATGATTATAAGAAGCTTTGTATCATGATATACACTGATTTCCATCGCATTGTAATGTCTTTCTTTAGAAAATATCGATTGATATTTGCAGCAGATTGCACAATACTTTACTAACTCTTTTATACTTAGAAGATATTTCAAATACCTTATTATCAAAAGATTTTGCATCATATATTATAATACTACCCCCTTCTTCCCCCACTCCCCTCATTTCCTATACCACATCAAAATTAGAACAATGAATTCCAAATACAAACTACCCATTTTAATTTCAATGCCAATCTTGAGTTATAACCCCTTCCACTGGTGGTCCTGTTTAACATTGTTTGAATGGTTAAGCGTCTTTTTATTATTGGTAGTCAGTCTATAGATCTGGTTATAAGCAAGTATAATTATCATTAATATTTAAATTTCTTCGTATCATTAGGGCTAATTATTTATTCAAACTTTTCTGTTGGGAGGGGGGGTTTAATTTTTTTTCTTATTGCGAATAATTTTATTTAAAAAACGGTTTCAATTTATAAATAAATTTATATACGATATCAAAATAAAATATATTTAAAAAAAACAAAGAATTTTCAATTTTAAATGATCACATGGTTAAAAAATATATATTAAAAATTATATGAACTAAAATATTTACCTTCTCAATTCTTGTGAGATATCGGATGCTTTTTAGCCATCTCTATGAATCAAAAGATATCAATATCTAATGTATTGAATAAAAAAAAATTTGATATTGTTACAACCAACAGAGCAAGAATAATTACTAATTGATGCAATCATTTGGTTAGGGAGGCAGGGCTTATACACGGATCCAAAAAGGATGGCTTAAATGGTGAAGTATATCCGGTGTAATGTGCGACAAGAAGATGCCAATATGGTTGAAAAGCAAAGCTTACAAATCCACCGTAAGACCGGTGTTACTCTATGGAAGTGAAACATGGGTATTAAACGCTACAGAAGAAAAGTTATTACAAGCCACGGAGAAGAAAATAATACGGTGGAGCTTGGGGTAATCTAAACTCGACCATATGACGAATGACTGTCTCAGAGCAAAAATGGGTATTCAACCTATGGCGGATTTGATAAACGAAAATCGGTTAAGGTGGTATGGTCATATACTAAGAATATAGACGAATGATGTAAATCGAAAAGTATTGGACATGGAGGTGCCGGGGAGGAGAGGAAGAGGACGACCTCGTGTTACGTGGAAAGGTCAAGTAGACAAAGTTAATGACTAAGAAGATGAATCCGGACATGGCCCTTACTCGATGAAGATGGAAGAAACTTATCAAAACAAACCCGACGACTGTGGGACCATATGCATGATAAAGAAGATTGCATTTGCAATATGAATTATTTATATTTTGATTCATTTGTATTAATTAAAATTGTTAAATTATTTTTTTCTTAAATACCGTACAAGAATTACTTATATTTTATTGAATTATATTTTTTTAAATATAGTTATATACAATAAATTTTTAATAAAATAATCTGTATAAAATTTCTACATTTTAAAATTTAATCATTAAAATAAATAAGGGATGTTATTTATACTATAGTATTTTAACAATAAATAAAATCTATAATGAAATTCTCTAAAATTAATTAAAATAATTATTTTTAACACTCAATAAGATATATTGAGTGATCATAAAAAATGGAAGGTTTGGTGGGCAAATTTTTTTCTTCTTTCTACACTGGATGGATTAATTTACAATTTATTAAACATTGATAAAATTTTTAGAATAAGGTTTTCAGCCGCTTATTAATCATAAATTTGGCCAAAATTTTGTTACTAATATTCTTTCATTTATGCTGGCTACTATAGTTTAGTGTTGTTAAACTGCTCGTTTTGAGCCGATTTTTAAAAACGGCTAACTCAATATTTTAGCCAGAAAAATATTGCCTAAGCCTTGAGATTTTCTAATAGATGTTCAAACCTTTGTTCCTTCTACAAACAAAATCTTCAGGCTTGCTTAATATTATTCAGGATGAAATATTGAGTTAGTCGTTTTTAAAATCGGCTCAAAAAGAGCCGTTTTACAACATTAATAGTGAAGCACATAATATTAGCAAAATTTAAAAATAGGGTTTGGGGTTAAACCTCCCCCTCCTATGGATAAATACTGGTTACGCCACTGTGTGCATCTCATAGTAGTAGATCATGCATTAAAAAATTGCTCAGTTTCTAATATTATTATTAAAGCTCGTGCTGCATCCAAGAAGCTAAGAAGACAAATTCGATATCAATCATACTAAAAAAATTTAACTTAAAAAGATCTATATTGGATTGTCATAGATTGTTATCAACCTATGACATGCAGGAGAGATTGAATGAATTAAAAGATATGTGTGAGGAATTATCAGTATCATAATTGAGCTTTATTTTAAAGCCTTGGAATGAGAAGCAATTACAGGTTGATAAATATCCTAAAAACAATTAAAGTAGCTACCAAGAACTTACAACTTAGGCAGATAACCTTAGGGGAATGGCATATGTCTAAAAGTTAAATTAGACATTTATATTTTACCTCACTCTTTGCTGGTTCAATAATAGATGTTATGAATTTTAGAGAGAAACAACTTTTAAACAACAATGCCTTTTGTCATGCCTATATCTATATTTAAGCTATGTTTTAAAAATATATTATAACATATAAATTTTATTAATAATTTTATTTTCCTTAACATAATTTTATTTTACTTTATATATTTTTCTATCTATTCATAAAAAATAATAAAAAATTTTAAATAATATTTTTAATTTTTTTTATTATATAGATATCAAGTGCTTCCGACTAAGAAGAAAAACCAAGTCTAGAGAGCATATTATTAAAATATAGCATAACATGGAATAAAGTTTGTTATAAGAGTGGAGGATTCTAGTGAAGGTGAATCAATGCCGGTTAATGTATCTTCATCTGAAGAGGATTTAGTAGAAAGTCTTCTTTTAAAAAAAAGATGGTATCAAACAAAATCTGTTACAAAAATCGGAGAATATTATAAATATTTTTGTCAATATTTGTAAAGAACCTAGATTAAATAAAACTATGAATATTTTAAACTATTGGAGAAATCAGAGTAATCGACGCCCAGAATTATGTAAATTGTTTGATATCATACTGGCTGTACCAACTACCCAAATTAGTGTGGAAAGATGTTTTTCAACAATTAAATTTATACCATCTTTTTATAGATGTAATTTGAGTAAGACGAATCTTGAAAATATATTAATTGCGCGGCCTAATAAAAAAATTTTAAGTAAATAAAGTTAAATATTGTTCATATGAAAATTAATCATTGATATTTATTTGTATTATTTATAATTTAAATATTATTTTATAATGTGCAATTAATAAAATGAAAGTTATATTATATGTATGTGTTTTTTATTTTATGAAGAAATAAAAAAATATACCTCCCCATAATTCGAATGTAACAAAAATGTTCAAACCGGTTTTTAGAGATTCGAACCGAACCGATATTTTATTTACGAACCAAACCTGAACCTTGAACCGTTATTTTTATCCGAACCTGAACCGAATCGATATTTGTTTTGGTTTGGATCCCTGAATTTGACTTTAAGTTTTTCCCAAAAAGAAATTGTTTATTTTTAACTTATTCAAAAAGTCTTCCAGTTTAAAAATAAAAAATAATTTTATAAAAACCTCGGCCATAAAAACAAATTTAAGAAGATTATTTTAAACTTTTTATAAATTGCAAATGTTTAATTATTTTTGCGAACAAAATATTTTTATTTGGATGGGTTTTAATTTAATCTTCAGCATGTTTCATTAAATCATCGCCACACTGTGTATTTCCTATCTTACCAATTCACCATAATTAATTACTTTTCTTTTAAACACCGAATTTACTTTCTAACCCTTTCATTTTTTTACAACTTTTAGGCTGCATTCAAAGTGGAGACGGATTCGTTTTTTACATCCGTTTCGTCAAAAGTCAATCTCATTAAAAATGATATATATATGTAAATTATAAGTAACGTTATAAAGCTCTATAAAATTTGCCGGATCAAAAAGAATATTTTGACTTTAAAATTTACCTTATCCGTTTTTAAGACTTAAGGTATTGGAACGGACGCACTATGAACATATATATCATTTTTAATGAGATTGACTTTTGACGGAACGGATGTAAAAACGGATCCGTCTCCACTTTGAATGCAGCCTTACTATATAATATATAGATCATTCCATGTCAAATCAATCACTTTACAACCCGACCATTTCAGATTTTGTTAAAATTTAGTATTTAACTTAATAAAGTATTTTAATTGAGGAATCCAATATTAGACTCTTAACTCTATTAGAACCGGAGATATAGGGCTTCACCCCCAATGGGAATTTTTTAGTTGAGCCCCCTAAGCAGAGTCTACATGGCAGAAAAATTGATGGAGGCAAACCCCCCCCTCCAAAATCTACCCATACCCACCTAAAAAAACACGTGGCCTTCGGCCGCTCCACGATGGTATAGTGATTTTAATTAAAAAATCTTATAATAAGCCACACCATTTATAACCTTACAACATAATTCTATTTACAATCTTTCAAGCCTATTTAGGGAAAAAATTTTTAAAAAATTTGTTGGTGATAATCAACTTATATTTAAATAATGCAATCTTTTCATAATTTGGTTGATATTCACTTTATTTTCATAAAATATATATAAGTGTATTAAATGAGATAACATATTAATTATTTCTAACATTGTAAAAAATATAAGACGAGTAATTTTAAAGAGGTATATTTAGCTTGATTCCAAATACCTATATTACCTTTTAATAAATTAAAAACATGTATTGTAAATAGAGCTATTATATAAAATATTAGAATAAAATGAATTATAGTATATTTTGCATTAAAATTATAAAATGTTAAATGTTAAATTAAATTTACATTTTTTAAAAAGCGTAATATATTCGCTATGAAAAAGATACATTACTTATTTTATTAATAAATTGGATAACTTTATAGATGTTAATGCAAATTGTGTTATAATATCATCAATTGTAAATTTTTCAAAAACATCAATTTCGCTGGATATTAACAGTAAATTTTCTAAAAATGGGTCCGAAATTTTATTCCGCATTCGAGTTTTGTTTATTTTTACTTTATTCATAGCTTTTTCGGCTGAACGGGAAGTTGTAGAAAGGGTTAATAAATATTTGTATAATAAATTTAAATTAGAATAAGAATTTAATTGATTTAAAAGTCGGTATGGTAATATAAAAGAATATTTTATCCATTTTTTTATTTTGGTCATGATTTCGTTGTTGATATTTTCTTCGGTAGTTTGATCGTTTGCAATACCTTTAATTAATACAATTACAAATAAAATATCAATAAATTACTTTCATTTCATCAATATATAACGCGTCATTCTTTTTAACTTTCAAAAGATCTTCGCAAAAAATGATTGATTGAGACTCCAAATATAAAGAGCGGAAATCATTATATTCATCAACAATGTTTTGGGCATCCAATTGATAAGTATGACAAATTTCGGATATTTGCCATCCTTCTATTTTTTCATTATCCATAATTCCAGCAAGAGTAAAAATGGATATTTGTGATAAAAAATTTAAACAATCATAGTTAAATCGATCATTTAGGTGGTTAATTATTGCATTTAGCACAGGGAATAACAATAAATAATAATTTAAAATTTTTAAATTTATTCAACTTGTTTTTTTTGTTAACATAATTATTGAATTCTGTTTGATCCAATTTGAATATTGATTTCATATTATACAAATCAGTTATTACATTATTCTTCTTCAAAAAACTAGCAGAATAAGGAATGTAATTTTAAAAAAATATTGTCTCCATTAGATATATTTTAAAATTATTTATAGAAATAGTAACTAATATTAACCTTTTAGTTTTTGTAATTCATTTTTTGTATGTTGTATTAATTTGGTTACCATAGCCAAAATCATTACCAACTGCCTGCATTTCAATACAAGCCTCATGTGTACATTTCAATATTTCTTTCAAAATAAATAGACTTAATATAAAATTTTCATCCTTAATTCTAGATAATTCCATCGGCAATGGAAGAGGTGCTAGGATCATTCGAATCTTTTAATTCAACTAATGATGCTAAAATATGTTCATAAACATCTAAAAATATTTTTACAGATTTGTAAGCTGATCACCAACTTCTGAAAATATAATAATTTCATTATAAATATTTTATTTACCTTATTGTGTTTTTAATTCTTTTAAGAAATTTCTTGGACTTTCTCATTTGATATTTAACAAACACACCTTAACGTCTAACTCCATTCATATAATTATATAACTCATCTAATATTCTCATTGCCTTTTTCATTTCAATTTTGCATCCACAAACATGAGCAACCACTAAATTTAGCCTATGTGCATGGCACCAAATATAGATGGCTTTTGGAGCCTCTTTCAATATTAAAGCCTGTATTCCTTTGTATACTCCTCTCATATCCCCTGAACCATCCATACTTTGTCCAACCAAATAATCAAGAGGAAGACCAAGATCATTAAACTTAGAAAAAACATGTTAATTTATATTTTTCCTAGGGTTTCTGATGTTGTAAAAAACATGTATGATCCTTTCTACAGGATGTGGATGCAGATCATCTTCTATATACCGTACAAGCAAAGCTATGCATTCTTTTTAGACACATCATATGTTCCATCTAATATGATGCTATATGTTCCATCTAATATGATGCTATAGGCACGATTCTCTTTAATTTTTTGAATAATGCTTTTTGTTATTTTTATTTTAATAATTTCAGTTATTTTTTTCACGTGGCCATATGGCAGCAAATTTATATAAGGTCTCGAAATTTTATCTGATTTTTTTCTCCGCAATTTTTTGTTGTTATCCATGTATGCACGTAAAGTTGAAACAGTTTTTGCCATTAATTTTATGAGGCACATAAAATTTCCTTCATTCGAATTAGAACCCCAAAAGGCTATATTACATTTTATAAGGTACATAATGGCATCGATAATATTATGAACTATATTACGATTTTCCATGATTATATCAAGCTTATTTGATAGCAAATGATCTTGAATGCGCTTATTTGCAAGCCAAGTCATGTTTGCATATTCACAATCCTTATGAATAGAAGATGATTCGTGTCTCTCTAAGTCACGTTTATGTTTTTCTAGTCATTTACTCCAAGTTGAGTCCAAAAAGTATTGGACTTAGGGCCACCAAACATAATAAAATATAGACAAAGGACTTTGTCTAAAGTGGTGCTATAAGATAGCCAATTTCTGGGGTTGAGGGAATCATCTTTTAACCTTTCTATAATAGGTTATATTCATGCTCCTGTTTAAAAAGTAAAAAAAATAAATACTGGTATAGAAATAATGGATGGGTAAAAATTAATGAAAATTATATATTATTTAAAACCTCTTGTGAGTAACAGGATATTGAAATTTATTTGTACATGGTTGACATGGGCCTACAGCAATTATGAAATTAATCAAAATATTTGTCATACTAAATAATATGAAGTGAAATGGGTCATTTGGTTCCTTCTTTTTATATAGCTGAATAAGACTTGGACTTTGAATATCCTCATTATTTATTCCCTTCAAAAGTTATTATATAAATTTTATTTATATTAAATACCTCATGAAAAGTAAGTGCCTCACTGGAACTGAGGATTGGATGAAGAGATAATACAATTTGTGAATCTTCAATAACGGAGATTTGCTATAAATAAAGATTAGTTATAATTTGTTTACTTATGAAAAATTATATTTTTAATAAAATTTTAGCCAAATGGTCATTTCATTCTTAATTACATTATAATTAAGTTTTTACTAGATTTTGGAAATATTTGAATACCCTCATAATCCTAATTTATTCCCTTAAAAGCTATTATATAATTCGTATTTAAATTAAATACCTCATCATGCAAAGTAAGCCCTTCACTGGAACTGGGGATTGGATGAAGAGATAATACAATTTGTGAATCTTCAATAATGGAGATTTGCTATAAATAAAGAGTAGTTATAATTTGTTTACTTATGAAAAATTATATTTTTAATAAAATTTTAGCCAAATGGTCATTTTATTCTTAACTACATTATAATTAAGTTTTTAATAAATGTTGGAAATATTTGAATATCCTCATAATCATAATTTATTCCCTTCAAATGTTATTATATAATTCGTATTTAAATTAAATACCTCATCATGTAAAGTAGCCTCACTAGAACTGGGGATTGGATGAGGAAATAATACAATTTGTGAATCTTCAATAACGGAGGTCTGCTAATTAATAAATAATGAGTAGTTTAAATGACAATAGAAACCATGGCTCATAATCCTAGACACCAAGCGCCTTATTTAAATAAGATCAATACAATTAATATAGAAGAGGTCGAGGACAGAAAAATTATATCACGACAGATTACAATTTATTAAATATTGACATAAATAACATAGAAAACGAGGTTCAAAATTATAAAGATGTTGCATACATAATAAACATCAAAATCAACAACGTCTCAAATCAATACAAGTAGATACTGGCATGAGATTTAATTCTACAAGAATACATGATTGAGAAAATAGGCATTAAAAATATTATGAAGTCCATCATAAAGTTATCAGGTTACAATGGCAAGATGATACAAGTGATAGGTACAGCACAAGTGAATGTAGAATACAAAGGGAATTCTCAAATTTTGAACGCGTTAATCATAAACAATAATAAAATGTCTTTGTTAGGAAGATCATGTTAAAACATTTTGAAAATATACTTGAAATATTCATAGGCATGATAGATGCAGATTAATATAAAACCTATGCGATCACATGAATAAATCATAAAAGAATATTATAATGACTCTAATAGTTTAACGAAAGTAGAACCATTATTTATATTTATTTATTTCTATAACTCATTTACAATAGGTATCAGTTTTCATTGACATTTTATTCAGTATAATTAAACATAAGGTGCAACTTAATTACAAAATGGCGATATATAATTACACGTTAATAGATTGATGTGTACATAATACATTAGGAAGTTAAACAACACCTATTATATTAATCATAAATATATATATATAATCATATCTAACTGGCAAATATAATATATAATATGATAAATTATTACAATAGATTACTTTTTTATTACATTTCCCCCTACTTTAATTGAGATATGTCTATATCTCTTCAATCATTCGTTTCGGGGGCTTATGTGTCCGCCCTCACCTTGGGGTCTCACAATCTCTCAGATCGCTGTCAGCGATCACGCGCTACGTCGTATCTGATATCAAACGGTCCCTTATCTGGTCAGCATCTTTCCGTATTACACTATCTGGGGTCTTGACTACATAGAAATATAATCCCTTTCTATCCTGAATCACCCCTTCTCTCCAACCCTTAGCGGTTTCATTCCTTACCCACACATGCTGACCAACGTCAAATTCCCTAAAATTGGAATGTGTATCATGTTCTTGATTTTGTTTATCATTGGCTTTATCAATCTCCTTTCCCACCTCTGGTCTAGCCCAGTCTAGATTAGTTCTTATTTGACGCCCGAACATAATCTCCGCTGGTGACCTACCCGTCGAACTATGTTCTCCCAGCCTATGCGCTGCTACCGTTTGAGTTATCGCCTCTTGCGGGTCATTAATTGATTCTCGACTGGCATAATAC
Source organism: Gordionus sp. m RMFG-2023 (assembly GCF_954871325.1). Taxonomy (NCBI): domain Eukaryota; kingdom Metazoa; phylum Nematomorpha; class Gordioida; order Chordodea; family Parachordodidae; genus Gordionus; species Gordionus sp. m RMFG-2023. The sequence continues at coordinate 39,914,394 of NC_088776.1, forward strand.
CTCCCTTTTAAGGTTCGAATGGTTCGTTCCGCCTGCCCATTTGTCTTCGGGTGGTACGGCGTTGAGCGATTGTGGCAAATGTTGTTTTCTTCACAAAATCGCTTAAATTCTATTGAAATGAATTGAGGTCCATTATCCGTTACAATGCTTTTAGGTACCCCAAAGGTAGCAAACCACTTCTTTAATCTCGTTATCATCTCCTTCGCCGATGTGTTTCTCATCAGGTCTATCTCAGCTTATTTTGAGTATGAATCTACTCCCACTAGCAAATATAAAGAGTCAACCGGTCCCGTAAAATCTAGATGTATACGTTCCCATGGCTCTTTGGTACAATTCCATGAGTATAGTGGTAACTCCATTACGTTCGGTCGATTTTTCTGACATCCAACACACAGCTTTATATACCGTTCTATGTCCTCTTCGCATTTCGGCCACCAACAATACAATCGAAAAATAGATTTCATTGCGTTCATTCCCGGATGTCCCCGATGTAGTTTAAACTTCGTAGGGATTATCAATCTACCATTTCGTTCAACTATTCCCCTGTCTACTGTTAATTCCTCTCGTTGGGTGTGAAAGATTACTAGCTCCGGTTCTTCTTTCCGATTAAAGCCTCTCCACCCTTGCTCAATATGTTGTGTCACTCGCTTTAGTATTGGATCTTTAATTAAATTCTTGCGCAGGTTTCCCTCTGAGACCTGCATATCCTCTAAGTTTATGTTCCGAATCGCCAATGCATGCTTGGTATCCCGATTAGGTATGATATCGTGGAGTGGTAGCCTATATAAGGCGTCTGCTATAACATTTTCCCGACCAGATCTATATTCCACGCTAAAGTCGTAAGCGGCCATCTTCCAGGCCCAACGTGTCAGACGATTGTTCGATATCTTTGGCAGATCCCTCTTTTCCCCGAACAACCGTTCCAAGGGTTTATGGTCTGTCCGAAGTATAAATTTTCGACCGTAGATAAAGTTGTGGAATTTTTCTATTCCAAATAACAATGCCCTTTCTTTATCGATAGGCGCATAATGTTTCTCCGACTGTAACAACGTCCGAGACGTAAATGCTATGGGTTTTTCCCCGTTTTGTGAAACCTTATGAAGTAAAACAGCCCCCAGTCCTGTATCTGACGCGTCACACTCCATAATCAACGGTAATTTAGCATTATATGGCGTTAAGGTTTCTTCTGTTGATAACAATGTCTTAACTTTATCGAAAGCCTCCTGCTCTACATTAGTCCAACACCATGGTACTTTTACACTAGTCAATCGATGTAACACAGCTGCTTCACTATGAAGATTGGGAATGAACCGTTCATGATACGTGACAAGCCCAAGAAATGAACGTAACTGATGAACATTCTTGGAGTTAGGTGCGGCCTGGATTGCTTTAACTTTCTCTTCGCTTAGATGTACCCCATTTTGGTCGATAACGATACCTAAAAACGAAACAGATTTCCGTAGAAATTGGACTTTTTCAAATTTAGCTTTGAGGTCTGCTTCCTGCAGCCTATCGAGTACTATTTTTAAATTAGCCAGATGTTCAGCGTCTTGCCGGAGATAATTACATTGTCCAAATACACTCCAGTCATCGGGCAATCTTTCAAAACATTGTCCATGTAACGCTGGAAAATAGTTAGTGCGCACGAAAGCCCAAACGGCATCCTTCGGTATCGAAAATATCCTTTATGTGTTGAGATGACTAAATATTCTTGGGACTCTGGCTCAACGGCCATTTGTAGATACGCGTCCTTTAAATCTATCACCGTAAAACGGTTCCCCCCTTGAATCTTAACCAATAAGTCATCCAGCATAAGAATAACGTGATGATCCTATAATAGATGGGGATTTAAACTCACCTTGAAATCTGCGCAAATACGAATCTCGCCATAGTTTTTCCTGACATTTACTGTTGGGGTTGCCCATAGCACCCTAGTTATAGAGGAATCGATGGGCTCCAAAATCTCCAAAGCTACAAGGAGGTCAAGTTCTAGTTCAACCGCTATGCGTAATGGAAATGGCACTCGACGAGCTGGAAACGATTTTGTAACAGCCGTATCTTTTAATTGGAGTCGCACAGTGAAATTACGTATCAACCCCTGTTTGCAGTCAAACACATCTTTAAACTGTTAACTAACAAATGCTTCATTACGTCTTCCGTTAGTGACATCCTCGATCCGTGTGAGCATCGATTGTATTCGAACGGCCCATCGGAGATTCGGCCCGCGGGGGCACCGATTGTATTCGAGCGGCCCATCGAGGCATCGTTGGTTTGGTGGCAACTTGAAGTTATTGTTTTTCTATTCGTTTTCAAAACCTGTTGTATGCTTACCTGTCTCGGTAACTCAAACCCATATGCTAAAATCCATGGCAACCCAAACAGAGTGGCTTCACCCATAAGATCCAAAGGCTTATCTTTTGTGGAAGATGTCAGTGGTTTGCCAATTTTCTCCCAAATATTCAATCTTATAATAGAGGCTTGTTCTCCTGTATCATAATCAAAAGTGACACTAAGTCCATTTATTTTGGCTGTGATCTTTGCCCTTTTATTTAATCCCCTTGTACAGAGATTATTAATTGAATCACTTGAGTGGAAATGTGGTTTCACTGAGTTTAAATTGCGATATACAGGCTTACTAAGGCAACATGCTGCGAAATGTCCGGTTCTTTGGCACTTAAAACATGTTTTGTCTTTAGCTGGGCATAAATATCTTTCATGCCAGCCGGCACAATTCTTACATTTATTATCGTAAAACTTGTTATTAGGCTTCCTATAATTAATGTCTCTCTTAACACACTCTTGTGAATTAGGCATTTTATGTTTGCAATCTTGCGGTTTGACTCTATTTATCATGTCTTTCTTGATAGTCATTTCGTTTTGAGCATTTTCTGTTGCCGTGGCCATATAGCACGAACTGGAACGTCAGGGGCTTTTTGTTCATATCCAATGCTAAATGATATTTAGTCCTAAGTTCAACTTCGAGACCTGGTAGATCCATACCCGCAACTAATTGATCTCTTAACCGGCCGTCAACTTCTGACGGCGTAAAACAACACGCTTTCGCAGTTATTTTGATTCTATTTGTGAACTCTCCAATTGGTTCATTCTCATTCCTAATTAACCTTATGAAGTCTAATCTACTACCGAAAATGGTTTTATTCTTCTCAAAAATATGTAGCGAGACACTCCTTATCTTATCAAATTTAGTTGTTAGAATGGTTTCAGGAAATAAATATTGTTCGAGAATGTCAATGCCCTCAGCGCCAAAACTCACCATGAACAGGTCCTTATTTTCTTGATCGGTCGGTGTCCAGTTCTTTAGTCTTAACGTTGCGTCCCAAAATTGGAACCAACGTTGCATAGACCCATTAATATGATATTTTTCTAACTTATCAATTATACTAGTATTTTTGGACTGAGGCATAATTTATAAAATTAATAACTATTTTCTTACTTGTTTAAATTAGAATATTAGAATCCACGTCGTCGCCACTTTAACGAAAGTAGGACCATTATTTATATTTATTTATTTCTATAACTCATTTAAAATAGGTATCAGTTTTCATTGACATTTTATTCAGTATAATTAAACATAAGGTGCAACTTAATTACAAAATGGCGATATATAATTACACATTAATAGATTGATGTGTACATAATACATTAGGAAGTTAAACAACACCTATTATATTAATCATAAATATATATATATATAATCATATCTAACTAGCAAATATAATATATAATATGATAAAATATTACAATAGATTACTTCTTTACTATAAATAGTAATCTTATAAATAAATAAATTAGTATAAATAAAATTGTGATATTCATGATGAAAGTATATTATCTAAGAAATTTTAGTAGCTAAATAAAACAATGTTAATAATATAAACATACCTAATATAACACATAATGTAAATAAAGGGGATGAAATTCACACAGATGCAATTTTGAAAATAGTTGAATTCATATTTTAAGGATAAAATTTAAATTAAAAAAAAGTAAAAGTAAGAACTTTGAAATCTTATTTCAATTAAAGATGAAAGGATTTAAATTTAAAAATTCCTTGAAATTAACATTACCTTACTTTTATTATTTTACTGCATTATACTAACATAATAAGTTTTTTTAATACTTTGGTTTTAATGATTTATTAACCTATTAAACATATTGTTAAATTGAACTTTATAAAGTATATATAGATCAAAAAATGGTGTGATAAACAGTTAAAAAAATATTTAATAATAAAAAATATAATTTATTTTCTCTATACCTTCCCTACTTTAATATTAATATAAATATTTAAAGTATTCTGGTAAAATTTTAGATGAAGGATCAGATTCTATTAATTCACAAATTTAAGGTATATTTTCAATTATATTTATTGTCTTTAGTTATAATAATAAATTTAAAAAATTACTTTTCGGAAGTAAGATGTTATTGTCTTTTTTTGCAACTGGGTTTCAACTCCATTTGTGATATTATATGGAATATCACAATTTAAGGATACCCAATGTTTAAGTTTATAATGTTCATGTAACTTGTCACTTCTTATTTTAGAAGTTTTACAATTAATATAATCACATTTCACTTTAAATAAGATTCTGTTACTTGGCATCTAGAATGAAATAATTATAAGAATATTACTTTTTACATATTATGTTTTTTAATATTCTTTGCCTGCTGGTATATATTTTTAAGCATGACTCATTTCATTATATAATTATTCAGAATATAATATATTACTCTTGTAAAAATTACTGGTAAAATATGTGATTGCTAATTGAAACAATTGTTAATTACAATTTATCCTGCTAAAAAAATCTAGAAATTTATAAAAAACATAATATAAATATGTTAATCTCTAAGAAAATTACCAAATACGTGATATGTGTGAACTTGTTAATAAAATTGTAAATGAAAATGGTTCACAAATAAAGTTTGTATTATTTATTAATTGACATTTGTCAGAAAACCAACGATAACCATCATAATCGTATCAATTAATGGATTTTAAAAGATTATAATTCAAATCAAAAATTACCCCCAAAATTTAATATCCAGGTTATATTAGGGTTGATCATGCCATTTAGGGTGTTTCTCCATATTGTTAGCTTTTGATGAACTCTTCTTTTATATCCGGATCGTTCAGCTGTGCCAAGTCTTTCCTAGTTATGAAGCTTACAGCGTTAAGGTGGTTCTGTTGATTACAGTTCGGAAAAATGCTATTGTTTATCCTTAGCTCGCATCCTAGTGTATAATGGTCCGTAAATAAAGTGAAGTTTAATTTGCTAACGACTTTGATGTCTTTCACCCACTTGAAGATATTGGTGAAAATTACAAAGAAATCAATTTGTGAGGTAGTGCCAAAGAAGGGACTTCTGTAGGTCATAGTTTGATGGCTAGAATGATTGAAGAGGTATTTCCTATTTTCAAATTGAGGTGTTCATAGATTTCTATTAATTTCTTGCCATTAATGTTCGTACTTTGTACTAGTGTGGCATTCCCGAGACAGGTAGAATTGTTAGGTCTTCCGACCGAGGCATTAAAACAGTGGCGTCGCTAGGGGGCGAGGCGCGCAGGGGCTCGAGCCCCCTGAAAAATTTGAATAGCCCCCTGAAGCAAAAAAAATTTTTTTTAATGGTTACTATAAATAAATTTTTTTGATTGCCCACTGAATGATTTCTTTTATAAATTCCATTAAGTAATATATAGATATAATTTTATTATTTAGAAAATAAGACTATTTAAATTTTTATTAAATAAATATTATTTAATTATTAGATTAGATTAATACATATAAATTATATTTTCACTATGTCAGCTTGCAATCAAATTCTGTATTAAAAATATAATATCAATGACTCACTAAATATTAATTTAGCTTTAACAGTTGAAGTTTAATTGACTTTTATTATTTAAATTATTATTTAACCCTAATTAAATATATATAATCAAATATTATTTGAAAATTAACAAATTTAATATTGTAATTAGCCGAGTTCAAAATGACTAATTAACTGTTTATTTACGTGATACGTGATATATAGCGCTTTTGCCCTCTAACGTTGAAGATCAACAGAGCTACGCTAGGTTTTCCTCATTTCCATCTAATTGGAACAATTTAATTTGGGTATAAAAATAAAAATATGAGGAGCCCTCCACACGTTTGTGGGCAAGCCGCACGTACTTGTAGGCACAACATTTCGAAAAATGTTGCTTAAACCTCTATAGGCTTTAATTTAGAAGGAGTGGGACAAAGAAAAAGCCTATACCCGAGAACTACAGTATAATTTAATTACTTTAAAGGTGGGTGATGGTTGATTTTAAGCTTAATTTCTTTAATGTAAGTTATATCTGTAAATAAATATGATTAAAATAAAATAATATTTACCACCGGATGAACCGAAATAATTTTACATTACAAAAAAAAATTTCAATTCATTCAATTTGATAAAATATATTTTTCATTTATTAAATTTTATTATCGTACCTTAAAAATAATTTCAAGTTCGTCCTAGATATATAGTTTATAATCCTCTACTATATACAGTTGTTTATAAAATATTAGATATAATGCCACTTTTATAGACGTATTTGACAGTTATATAATATATTACAATTAATATTATAATAAATTTTACTAATAAATGGTTTTGATGATAAATATAAAAACAAATTGCATTCAAGTATTAAACGCCATCTATTTAGTTATAAATGATTTTAAAAATTAAACATTTTATTATTCATCCTGCAATAGATGTAATAAATTTGATATCTTTTCCTCTCTTTTTTTACATGTTTTTAGGAAAGCTATTTTTTTCTTTTTCGAAAAACAGTCTTGAGTTAAATTTTTAATACAAGTATATTTTTGATATTATTACAAACTACTATTATTTTAAGATATAATATATCAAGGTGGTGCTAAAATATGTAAAATCTTAATTGTTTCATCATATCATTCTGTCCTTATTTTATAGTTAGAAAACGTTTCATTTCTAATATAGCATTGCCGTATAAATAACTCCAGGCTTCAATATATTTGCATAATTATTTCTTCCGAAGATTTTTAGTGTTTTTATTTTATCAATTTATCCAACATAATAAATTTGATCATAGGCTTAGCCAGGATCTTCATATCAAAAGGGGGGGGATTAAAAAATTACTGGAGGTTTCGCCCCTAGATCCCCTTTTCCCCGGCCTTCGGCCCGCTTTTCACCGGCCTACGGCCGGATTACTTTAGTCTATATATAATCATAAAATATTTTTACAAATTTTAATTAAAAAAATAAGCCTGGAACAAATATGAAATATATTTTTATTAGTTTATATAAAATAAAAATATAATAAATCACTTGTATTGTATATACCTTAATATAAAAGCATGGTAATAATTTATTCCGAAATTTATTTATAAAAAGTAAGTAGACATATAGTTGATTTTACTCTATTATATAGAATTAGTTATAAAATACTAGGTAAAATTCCACTTTTACAGTTGACAGTTAGAGAATATTTACAGTTAATAATTTAACAAATTTTACTAATCAATGCTCTTGATATTAAATATAGCAACAATTTGCATTTAATTTAATTTTCATATTATTCATCCCACAATGTCTTTAAAAGATATTTTCTGATATCCTTATCAATATTTTATAGTTTTCTATAAAATATATAATTCGCTATATTGGTAAAAATTACTTGATTGTCATTTGATAATTAAATATACTGTAAATCTACGACATATAATATTCCACTGTTTGTATTGTGCTCTAATATATTTTTAATTTATGATTTAATTTTATCAATAGTTTTATAATTATATTTTACTCTTATTAAGATAAATTAATTAAAATTACTCACTTTATAAAAAATTATATTTGATATATTATATTATTTAGTAATTTTATGGATCTATTATTAATAATTATGATACATTTCACTTCTGTCTTAAGACTTATCTTTGGCTTATATTCCATTTATTAAAAAACATTTTTGGTTCATTTTACATATTTATAAATTTATTTTCCCAAAAATCTATAAATTATGATGAATAGTTTTATTAAAAAATATCAACTTTTACATTCTTTCTTTTAAATTATTTTTTAAGATATATGCATACATATTTGAGGGTCAGGGAGTGGGAGGAGGACTAAGGGGGATATTTTTTATTAGCTAGAATGATATTTACAAAAAGTGATAAATTTCTGAAGGGGGGGGGGATTTCCCCTTGTCCCCACCCAATGACTACGCCTCTAATTCTGATATTAGTTTACATCGTGAGTGTAATGGCTATTGTCACAATGCAAGTTTTTGTCATTGGGAACCAAACCCTAAATATAAAAAGAAATATATACTAAAATTATAGTTGAATCCTTTATTAAATAATAATCAATATAATTAAATACAAAGTGAAAAACATAATCAAAATAAAAGAAAATTAAAATTAATATAAAAAAAGAAAAAGTAAATTTAAGTTAAAAATAATAATTTAATCATCTTCTTCGCATCATAATTTCTCCATTATATATCATTTTTCTTTAATCAACATTTGCATAGTCTCAATTTGTACCGAGATTTGATTCTTTTTTCTTGAGTAGATTTGAATATCTTTTGGCTTCGTAATTTTGTTTAAAAGTAATTTGCCTGTCTGGCGTTTTTCTTAATCTAGTAAATTTGCATGTTACCACAATTACAACAGCTATAACTGCAAATTAACCGGCATCTATTATTTGTGTTGCTATGTAATTATAGATTATTATTATGCGGCTGAGAGCATATAATTGCATATTTTAGATAAACAATAATGGTCAACTTATATATCATTTAAAATGGAAGATAATCTTTTAGAAATTTAATATATCACAATAATTTTCTCGATTGCTTATCTAGCTTCCATCATGTCATCTAAGAGGAAGCTCTAACCACCATATAGTTTTATGATTTGGATTGGTCGTTTATATTTAAAAATTTTTGAATGGATTTAGGCCAATAAATTTTTCCTTATTAGTCCATTCTATAAAACATTGTCTAAAATGACAACAGAGAGCTGTACTAGTTTGATAACCTTTTATCAATGTAAGTTGCTAAGAATTATATTATTGCATTATGTCGTTTATATGCCAGTTTATTTTGTATGCATAATATAATAAATGACAAAATATGAAAATCAATATAATTGTTCAGAGTTAACAAATTTTAAAATAGTATAATATATTAATATAAAATTTTGCCCGGCCTCAAATTAGGGGTTATTAGGGGGCGAAGCCCCCCTAAAAATTTTTCTAGCTGAGCTTCCTGAGATTGTGAAGGATAGCGACGCCCCTGCATTGAAATCGCCTGATAGATAGCAGTTCTTTTAAGATATTTTCCTTATCAATGTAAAATACTTTGTCATTGTGCGGTGCATAAATGTTGAATAGATGCACTTTCTTGTAACCTATATTCAAGGTAAGGCAGCAAATGTTATTGGAAATTGGATTAAAGCTTACAAATTTGATTAGTTTGTTATGAATTAAAATTGCCACACCTGCCCATATGTGTTCAGCATTCGAGCTGCAATATAAGATGTAATCGAGATTTCGTGCTCAGGTGAGTTTCATGTAAAAAGATTATGTCGTATCGGTGATCATTTATAGTTTGCCTAAGAATAGTCACTTTGTCACTTAGCGATCTTATATTTAAAGAAATCATCCTAGTACTATGGTCTTTCATTGTAAAAAATATTTCTTATGATCGTCATGAGATTCTCTATCTTACAGTGAGTCCGCCTTATAAGAATAGAGGGGTCATTCCATGTCAAATCAATCACTTTACAACCCGACCATCTCAGATTTTGTTAAAATTTGGTATTTACGATATATAAGTATTTTAATTGACGAATCCAAAATATTAAACTCTTAACTCTATTAGAACCGGAGATATAGGGCTTCAAAGTGGCTCAGTTTGGTCATTTTTCGAAAAAAATGATTTTTTTAAATTGGGATAACTTTTATATTAGATGCACTATGTATATCTATTATGGCTCATTTTATAGCACTAAGTAAACTCTTGAACATATGTTAAGTAAAATTAATTTTTAATTTATACATTTTTTTTAAATTGCGGTTAAAAATTTGTAATTAATTTTTCAAAATGTTAGACTAAATTTTTTTTTCCAAAATGCTTGGTCCCCAGGACATTAATGACATTCGCCAAAATAACAGGCTGGAAGGGTAGATTGCTGAAATTATGTCTTTGTAAGTCTTTATCTCAAAATCCTTATTTTTTGTTAAAGTTGCTAAATTGCTATCTATTATTAGCAACTTATCATTCTGATAGATTAGGCAGACACAAACCGTGCCACTTGAACCTGGCATTATGCAATTTTTAGGGCGCAATGAGGCGAATTAAAAATCCGATTTTAAGAGAAGAGTAGATAGCTGTTGCGTTATTCCTTTATTTTATTTTTTGTTTTTTGCATTTGAACTTTTATTATTTTGTTATAATCTAATTTTATAAACGGCGTAACCTTACTTTTTTATATATTATTTTACTTTTTTATATTTGTTTATATTCTAATTTGGACCTATAAAAAATGTATATAATTGAAGTATGAAATGAAAAAGTTAGTTAATAAAATATATTTTTTATTTAATAAAGTTAATAAAACTTATATATCATTCACCGGCACATATTCATGTTATTTTACATGGTGCCTCCAGTGAATTTTTTAAAAATAAAATTATTTTTTTTTCCTTTGTAAATATGGTTAATAAAAAAAATTAAATTATAAAATGGTACAAACAATTCTATATAAGATGGATAAAAAAAAGGGTAAGTCATTTAAAAATTATTTTCATCAAATATGTTCGCCTTCAAACTAATTAATGTACCCCATCAAATCTCCATATACGATATTTTGTTTGAGTTAACCTATAATTCCGATGTCACCTTTTATAGGATAGACGGTACGGAGGACGTGCTGTTCGAATTTATGAACTTAAGAGATATGATTAATTGTTTCGAATTGTTAAATGGGAAACATTATATTTATGGTGACAATGATTTCATTGAATTAATCTGTATATTTACCAAAACATGAATAGCTATACCAAAAATTTGAATTGATAAAATAATAAATATTATAATTGCTTATATATGTGTCTTATTAATTAAATATGGAAATTAAACAAGAATTTACACATAAGATCCCTAAGTTAGTGGGTCCTCTTACTGAAATTTATTTAGATAGAATATTAAATTACTTTTCGACCAGTACATTATCGAACTCTATTAAAATTAATACTTTGCTTAATAATTTATCAGAGGAAGTTTTTGACGACATTAAGGCAATTTGTTCTGATACCGATATTTTAGATCTTAAAATTGTGATTAAAAAGTTAACCTATCTTTTACCAGCGCTAAATTTAAATACTTTAATTAATAAATTTAATCTTCTTCAACAAAACTCATCAGAGAGTTTTATGCTGTGGTACATTAGAGTATCGAAACTTCATAAGAAATGTAATTTTTTGGACGATAGTAGATTAAAAGAGAAATTACGGACATCTACTTTAAACGATAAAATTAAATACAAATTTTCCAAAAATTTTGACCTTACATTGAATCAGATGGTGGAATTAGGGGTGAAACTGGACTCTAGTAATATTAAGTCTGAGGATAATGATATAAGTTATATAAATAATGATAAAAAATCCGATAAAGATAAAAATTTTTGCAGTAGAAATGATAATAATTTTCGAAATAATTTTAGAAATAATTATGATAATAGATATAGAAATGGGAATTACAATAATAATTTTAGATACAATTATGGTAATAATAATTCGCGATACCACGATAATTATAACAATTATAACTATAACAATTATCGCTATAATAATAATCAATCGAATTTTGGTAGAAATAATACATGGTATGATTATAATCAAAGAAAACAAATCCAATACGGTGACGGAAATCGTAACAATTACCAATCTTATTACAACAACTCAGATAATTATAGAGGTAATGATAAGTATCAGAGAAAGCAAATACAATATAACAACAACTCAAATAATTATAGAGGTAATGATAATATTCAGAGAAAGCAAATACAATATAATAACAACTCAAATAATTATAGAAGTGGCGACGAAAATAATAAAAAGCAAATACAATACAATAATGATTACAATATGAATATTGAAGAAATTATTGAAGAGAAAGTTGATTCTACAAAGAACAAAGATGATAATGATTTTAATGTCAACAATTTATCTGGTGACGTGATTAATGACAAAGATAACGCATTTATGACTACTGTAAAAGTGAACGATGTTGTTACTTGTATGCAAGTGGACACAGGATCCAAATACACTATCATACCTCATGGTCTGGCTAAAAAACTTGGTATTAGAGATCTTAAGAAATCCGAGCTACAACTCACTGCTTATGACGGGAATTTAATCAAAATCATAGGAACTACTCAAGTTAAAGTGACTTATGATGGTATGTCCAAATATTTACAAGCGGTAGTGGTTGAATCAAGTAAAAATGCTTTGTTGGGACGTATGTGGATCAATGCTTTCAAAAATATATTAAATAAATTTATAGCAAATATTGACACTAATTACGAAGATGAAATAAAAAAATTGATTAAAGAGTGTGAATCGAAATTAACTAATGGGCCAATCAACAAAGCAAGTGTCAAGTTACATTTAAGAAATGATGCCCAACCTAAAATTATACCGCCTAGACGTATTCCTTATTCAAAAATTAATCTTGTTAGTAATGAACTTAAAAAATGGATACATGATAAAATTATTGAGCCGGTGAATGATGTCCGATGGGCAAGTCCTGTTACTGCTGTCTATAAAGAAGATGGGAGCATTAGGCTTTGCGCTGATTTTAAGGATACTGTAAACCCAGCTCTAGAAGACTTTAGATACCCTCTACCACGAATTAATGATCTAATTGCTAAACTTTCGGAAGGAAAGAAATTTACGAAGATTGACTTTAAAAATGCTTTCTTACAGATTCCAATTGATAAAAGTTGCAGAAATATTTTAACCATATCTACGCATAAGGGATATTACCAATTTACTAGACTTCCTTTTGGGCTTAAGACCTCATCTGCAATTTTTCAACAGATTATGGATCAAATCTTCGGGGACATGGATGACGTTATATTTTATATTGATGATTTACTTATAACTGGAAAAAACGATGAAGCCCACCTAAATAATATAAAAAAAGTGTTTAATAGAATATCATCGTTTGGGCTAATACCTAACTTTAATAAAAGTGTGTTCTTTAAAAACAAAGTGAGGTTCCTGGGTCATGATATTGACGCTAAGGGGATTCATGCTAATCACGACAAAATTGAAGCAATAATTAATATGCCAGAACCAAAATCAGCTGCTGAATTATCAACATTTCTGGGAATGGCTGGCTACTATAGAAAATTTTTGAACAATTTTGCGGAAATTGCCGATCCTCTTTATAAGATTGTCAATAAAGAAAAATGGGCTTGGAATCTAGAACACTCTAAAAGTTTTAATGATCTATAGAAGTTAATTAGTCTTCCACCTGCTTTGACATATTTTAACCCTGAATTACCTATAGGGATAGCCACTGACGCATCAAAATGTGGTTTAGGAGCTGTACTATTTCATATTGAAAAAGATGGTAAAGAAAAACCTATAGCTTTCGCGTCGAGAACTTTATTAAAATCTGAAATGAATTATACCAATATTGAGCGTGAGGCTCTCGCTATAATGTTTGCCATAAAGAGATTTCAGGAATATTTAATCGGCACAAAATTTACAATTATTACTGACCATAAGCCTCTAGTTCACATCTTCACCAAGGGTCTCAAGGATAATAGCACCATGTCGTTAAGACTCCAGAAGTGGAATATTACATTAGGAGGATATGATTTTAATATAAAGTATAAAGCCGGTAAATATAATGTTGTTCCTGATTGCCTTTCAAGATTACCACAAGAATGTCGTGATGAAACTATTGAAAATGTAACCATTATAAATGAATATGAGGATTTACCTATTAACTTTGATCAAATCCGTGATGAAACTTTGAAAGATACGGAATTAAAACAAGTCATAAATGATATTAATAACAACAGACCTATAATGAATAATATTTATAAAAACATTGAATTGGAATTAAGTATAATTAAAGATTGTCTTTACAAAAGCAATAAAATTATAATTCCGTCTTCTATGAGAAAAACTATACTACAGTCATTACATGAAGGTCACTTGGGAGCAGGAAAAATCAAATCCTTAGCCAAAGATTACATGTGGTGGCCTGGCATAAATAGTGATATTGTTACGGAAGTGAAAAGTTGTGACGATTGTAATATTTATCACGATAATCCTATAAAGATACAAAAACCATGGGTTTCGGCAACTAAACCGTTTGAAAGGATACATATAGATTATGCGGGTCCGTTTTTCACAAAAAACTGGTTGATAATAGTCGATGCCTACAGCAAATTTCCAATTATTATTCCTGTTAAAAATATTACGACTAATGTTACTTTAAAAGAAATCTTTAAAACTATTTCGCTATACGGAATACCTGAAACTATAGTTACTGATAACGGTACTAACTTTACGAGTAACGATTTTAAAAAATTTTGCAACAATTTTGGTATTAAACATGTGCTTACATCTGCTTATCACCAGCAATCCAATGGCCAGGTTGAACGCATGGTTAGAACGTTCAAAACACACATGAAAAGGAATATTAAAGTAGACCCAGATATCGCACTTAGCAAATTTTTACTTAATTACAGAAATACGCGTAATGATACTACAGGAGTTACACCATCACAGAGAATGTTTAATCGAGATATTAGAATTAAATGGGACTTATTAAAACCGATGGAGGAAAAGAAGAATAAAATAAACGTCACTTTACCACGAAATAGAACTTTTAACGTAGGAGATTTTGTTTGGTATAAAATACAAGGTGATGATATATGGTGCAAAGGTATAATCACATATAAGGAAAGTGATATGATGTTCCAAATTAAGACTGAGAAAGGTATTTTGAGGAGACATTTAGATCAAATAAGAATTAGAAACTGTTTTAACACAATTATTAACAATGACTCTAAGGATTCTTTTAAGGAGGGAAGTATGGACAAAAATATAAAAATTACTGATAATAATGATATAACACCTATCTCTAGACCTGTGCGAATTAAAAATAAACCTGCTTATTTAAAAGACTATGTAACTTAAAATATAAAATAAATATTAAATTGCATAAACTAAATTAAATATTAAAATGCTTATATTAAAACGCTAAAAATATAACAATCTTATTGATTTATCATTCTTCATTTATTCTTATGACGAACTATTATTTCTTATTCGCAACTTATTTGTGATAATAACAATTTTGGAAAAATGATAATTAACAATTGAGTACTATCAAACAAGCTATGATCAATGGAGACAATTTACGATATGGATATCAAGCTTGCGATTTAAACAAACCACCGTGCAAAATCGATATATACAAACCAACGATTGGACAAGCCAACGTTATGATGATTTGTGATACAACTTGATTACCAAAATTATAAACCACTTGAACAACAAACTCTCTATGACTTCTCCGATGAAATTATCAGAAGAGGGGGAATGTTGCGTTATTCCTTTATTTTATTTTTTGTTTTTTTGCATTTGAACTTTTATTATTTTGTTATAATCTAATTTTATAAACGGCGTAACCTTACTTTTTTATATATTATTTTACTTTTTTATATTTGTTTATATTCTAATTTGGACCTATAAAAAATGTATATAATTGAAGTATGAAATGAAAAAGTTAGTTAATAAAATATATTTTTTATTTAATAAAGTTAATAAAACTTATATATCATTCACCGGCACATATTCATGTTATTTTACAATAGCTTTAAAATTTATATAGATTCCTTTAAATTATTAAGAATTAAGCGTTTTTGAACATTAATCCTTTCATCATTTTCAATTATAGAAAGGCAATCTTTTATCCGGGCCTACTATATTCATCGTTTAAATATAAACTTTTTGCAACGTCAACTGTGATCTGATCTATGGTTTTACCTGCCTTGGGATTAGAAGTTTAAAGAATTCCCTTTTGACCAAGAATGAATTTTGAATTACGGATCATATAAAACGAAGCGTTAAATTGTTTTTTAATTTTGTGAATGCTCCAATTAGGAGGTAGTATCGTTAATAATTGATATTTTTGTGTTTTAGACAATAATGAATAATTATTTTTCATATGAATTATCAAATCGTCGCTACCATTTGTATTCATCTTTGGTTGAAGAATTTTGGCAATAGCTTTTGAAAGTCTGCTGAGCTTTTTCTTGAGATATCCTTTTTCTCTTAGTCTCTTTTTTTATTGGAGAATGCCCCATTTGATTTAAAGTAGAATTTAAGGATTCTAAAAAAAGTGTAGGGAGTTACGCATTGTCGTTATTAATTGGATAATCATTTTCTATATCGGTGGAGTTTATAAAATTATTAAGTTGTAGGGATGTTGCTATCCTCTAAAATTGGAATACTATTCTTCTTTTTATATAAAAATTTCCGACACTTAGGACAAATATTATCTCCTTTGTTATTTTTATTATTACATTGTCATCCAAATCTTCACTTTTCTTAAACCTTTTTTGGAATAGTGATTTGGAAGATTCAATGGATTTGTACAAATCATAATAAATTAATTAACTTTAAAAATTATAAATTTTAGGAAAAAGTAACAGGTAAAAAAATAGATAAATTATTGGAAAAAAGTTATTCGAAAAATCGATAATTTAATTAATGCCTACTTAATAAATGTTATTATCTATAAATTAAATTCAAGGAAATTTAATAAAATTATTTTAAATATTATGCTTACTTTAATTATTCAATAAATATTTTATTATGGAATATAAAAAATTTCTTAGATTGACTTATATTGTTAAAATTAATATTTTAAACTCTTAAGCCATCTAGCGGATTTTATAAAAATGAGATTTTTTATAATTAATTTTTTTGGCCTCACTTTGAAATTTTTTATATGAACAGTTCTTGATATTCTTTACAAAATATCTGAAATTTGGAAAAAAAAATTTAATCAAACATTTTGAAAAATTAATTACAAATTTTTAACCGCAATTTAAAAATAATCTATAAATTAAAAATTAATTTTATTTAACATATGTTCAAGAGTTTACTTAGTGCTATAAAATGAGCCATAATAGAACATAATGCATCTAATATAAAAGTTATCCCAATTTAAAAAAATCATTTTTTTCGAAAAATGACCAAACTGAGCCACTTGGAAGCCCTATATCTCCGGTTCTAATAGAGTTAAGAGTCTAATATTTTGGATTCGTCAATTACAATACTTATATAACGTAAATACCAAATTTTAACAAAATCTGAGATGGTCGGGTTGTAAAGTGATTGATTTGACATGGAATGACCCAGAGAACACACACGATGATAAATTGAGTATATAAGTGTTGTAAAGAATTGTAAAAAAGATTCTATAGATATATTTAATTCAATGAGTATAATGGTACTAACTACTTTATGTATTTAGTATTTTAAATATGTTCGAGTATATATAATATTTTTTCAGAGATATATATTTAAAAAAAATGACTTTTTTAAAATATTTATTTGTTAAAGAAAAAAAAACAAGTGTGTTGAATAAAAAAATAAAATAACTTTATATGACACCATTTTATGCTGTTATATAAAGGCGTTCAAAAATTTATATAATTATATTGTTGATACAAGTTTGATGTGAAAAATATATCAAAATTAGATTGGATTACCTCCAAAGAGACATTTATTTTTTGATTCCTTTTTAAAAAAATTTCTTGATAATTGTGAATTTTTTCCTGGTTTGATATTTTCTTATGTTTACTATTACTCAAATTTATCATGGGAAAAATGGCACTATTACATACTATCACTAATCCCAAGTGATAAGGAATTATGAAATAAAAAAATCATCATCAATATTAGCTAATGAACTAGATGAAGAATTAAATAAGATATTTTGGAAAATTAAATATCAAAAAATTTTGCAAACACCATAAAATGATATATAATATAAATACTGTAGAGTGGCCCTAATAATTAGTTCAATATAGCATAAGATAAATGAAAAGAATAGAAAAAAATTTAGCATTTGATAAAAAAAAATACAAAGGGCCTTAAATATAATTATAATAAACAAAGTTAAAAATAAAACGCATTGAGTATTTTAATTAGCTTTTTCCTACAAAATTCTTATTTTAAAAAAATTATGGAGAAAAATATCTTGGAGAAGAGTACCCCAATTTTAGAAATTTGTTTGTTGTACCTTTTAAGTGTTTAATTTTCTTTGAAAATTGGGGTACTTTTATCTGGTGCCATGATTCATTTTTAAAAACATAGTCAGGAATGTGACTAGCCTTTACTACCTTTTTGACTATAAATATAAATAAATCAAAATATTAAGGGAGTTCTTTAAATTTTTAAGGGGGCTCAAGCCCCTTTCCCTAGAGATATTACTAAACAGTGACTTTTTTTCAAAAACATTGTTCTATCCAGATCTAATTATATTGAAAAATGACACTATGAAATTGCAAAATCCCCTATGATTGAAAAAGGACATTATGTGAAAAAAAAAGAAGTTATATATTAATATAAAAATCTGAAAATTTAAATCAAAGAATATGTATAATTATTGTCCTAATATACTCATAATTATGGATGGAATTTTAACCTATGCATCCAATCTATTATTTAAAATATTTTTTAACCAACCCATTTATTTAACAATTTTTTTTAATTCACCCAAATGTTTAAAAATTTGATTTGGCTCTTTATTTATTATTTTAATATATTTTTCAAATTTTGCAAATTATAAAATAAAAAATATACTAATATCTAATCAATTAAATTTAGAAATATACAGAGTAATAAAGTGTTAAAAGTAAAAATTGTTGTTATATTGACATGTTAGTTTTATAATGAATTATAATAAATGATAATAAATATTATGAATTTATTCAACTCATAGGGTTAAATGTATTAACCACTCAGATTTAGATGTAAAGATTATATGTACACCCACTCTTTTAAATTATAATAAGTTTTTAAATAATTAATATTATAATATAAGAATGGAGATTTGCCAAATAATTTGAAATAAATCTTTAATTTATCAAATTTTTATAAATATTATGTTTTGTCTGTAAAAGCTGCTATTTTTTTGGTTTCTTTATCCTGTTTTTTAGCCAATCTTTGGGCTTTCTTACGATGGACTTCCCTTTCTCCAATAAATGTTTTATATTTAGGATCAGATGCACTAATCCTATAACCAAAATATTCTCTGGCATCTTCCAGTAGTTCATTATCCTTTTTCTTTTTAGATGTCAACTGAGTTTCTAAATCAGTTTTATTTTTGTCTTTAAAATCTTTAATCATTTTATCCATTTTTGCCATATTGAGAGTTATCTAAATAAAAAATATATTGTAGATTTTTTAAAAAAAGTTAAATCTAATAATCACTTTTTCTAAACGTATTTTATTTTTTTCTTTCATTTCTTGTTTTTCATTGTATAATTCATTTAATAATTTGGACAAAGGCTTTTCCCATTCCTTTTCAACTTCAATTTTTTGAACAACTTCCTTAGAAGTTGGCCAACAAATTGATGGATTTACATCTTTAATATAATTAAATTAACTAAAAAATATAATATTTAAAAACTTGAGATTTGGCCAAAATTTGCATATAAACTACAATTATAATTTCTTCTTAATTGCCAACTATATCTATAATTATTAAAGGATAAAATACAAGTATAATTTATGCACCTTAAGGGAGGAATTGTTTTATGCATAAAAAGTTTTCTCTTAAGATGAGGTTTAAGACCAGATGCATCTCTTATTATGTCTTCAGTATTTTTTTCTGTATAATCAGAATTTGGATTAATTGTATTGAAAGGTAAGGTGTGTCTTTGGAAAATGTTTCTTTTATCATCTGGATGTTTTAAGTCAATATCTATAGGAGGATAAATTGCCCAGGTTCGAACTCCATTATTAAAAATTGGTCGTAATAATGGAGTTGAAATAGCTTTTAAATTATTCATAAATATGACCAATTTAGTTTATCCAAGGAAAAACACGATTTTTACGCATAACGAATTTTATTTTTCGTTCCATATCAAAATTATATATAGATTTACAACGTTCAAATGCTAATCTAATTCTTCTTTGATATGGTTTTTCAAAATATCTATTTCTTCTGATTTGATCTATCAACTTTTCTTGAACTAATATGCTATATATTAATTAAAATCTGATATTTCTAATTGTTTAAACCGATTTAAAGCTTTAAATGATTCTTCAACATTATTATCTTTGACCAATATAGTTTTTGAGAGAAAACCAATATGTCGACCAGAAGCTTTCCAATATTGCGACGACATAAATAAAATATAAATTCATATTCAATCTTTTTGTTTTTATAAAATATAAAACTATATATAATATTATTTTAGAAAATGTTGTATAAGCACGGTGGCCGAGTGGTTAAGGCGTTGGACTTAAGATCCAATGGACGTATGTCCGCGTGGGTTCAAACCCCACCCGTGCTAAAATTTTTGAAATTGAACGTTCTTAATTTTTTTTGACCTTTACAAAAATATTTTATGTATTATCTATATTTCATTTTTCCATAACTTATTTTAAGAGATACATTAGGTCCATGAAGTTGGCGGAACGACTTGAGGATCAATTACCAAAACTTACGCCAATATTATCTTATAAAAAATATAAATAATATCTCCCTGGTAATTCTTGAAGAAAGGAGAGAATAAATTATTTGAAAATCGGGTATTCTCTGGTGTTATATTTTTCAAAACCTATTTCAAAAGCTTGAATGTGATGTGGAGGTTCAGTTAAACAATTTAATCAGTAAGAAGAAAGTTTTTAAATGATTGAATAAGATGAAATAATTATTATTTCATTTAATTAGATGTTTTTTGATCATGAATTTTATATTTGGGTGCCTAGTATTTTATTTTCTATATAATTGTATCTAACACAAATTAGGAAATATAATGAAGTTATTCTTTGTATATTATATTTCATTTCCTTTCGTCGGTTTAGTGTAACTAAGAACAGATGCTTGTGAACATTAAAAAAATATACAAAAGTTTATGGCTAAAATTGTCTGAAATCATAGGATATGTACTTTACACATGTTAGAGTACATTTTCTGTTAAATTGGAGTTAAAAAAATTGACTCAATGTTAAAAAGGTGTTTAAATATATCACTTATACTTGGGTCATGGTTTACAAAATCTGGTTACAGTGGATAGTATATTTAAAACAAATTATTCGGTATTCGATTTTATACATATGAATATTCGAATCGAACACCAATAAGGAAAATATATTATTATTGAATGATTATTTTATCCATCATTTGATAGAATTATTCTTATAATTAGATTTTTTCATATTATTCAAAATTTATCATATTCGAAATTATTCGTAAATATTTAAAATTATTTGTAGATAGTTATTATGTTCCTTACGGAACATTTTATTTTTTACTTTATTCTACATCTGTAAATTACCTAAAATTTAATAATTAATTATTTCCAGTTTTTGAATTTTTTTAAATTGTAAAGATTTTTGATCAAATTTTACCTAAAATTCCAATAATGGTTAGGAAAAGTAGGCCTTTTATAATTTTCATGTACGAGAAATCTTCCAAAATGAAATCACAAATTTAAAAAAATATATATTCAAAGATTCATTCAATAAATATTTTAAGATTCATTCATATTGATTTTTTCATTCTAAAAATTATTTTTAAAAAAATTAATTTTCGAATCGTATATTGGACGAATCAGAGCAAATAATGTTTTTATTATTAAAACAAATACAAATACAGAATTATTCAATTCGCATGAATACGAATAATATAATTATTCGACAAAAATTGGATCGAATACGAATAGTGGAAATATTAGATTAGATTCGTATTTTTATAGGTATAGTGGATGGTATTAAATACCAATACCTTTTATTAAAAATCTTATATAATGAATTAGAGAAAATATTACTGCTCTAAAATATAAAACTAGAGATAGAACTCGAGTATGAGGCAGATCAAAGAAAATGCCTAATTATAATAGATCTAACATTAGATATGTTAGATATTGATAGCAATAATCCATACCCTGATACCCGTTAAATTGGCGATTACAATTATGGTATGATATTAGCAATAGTGCCATTTATATGAAAACGTTAAAGTTTCAATCAGGTGGTATAGTATATTAATTATGCTTGAAAGTATATCTGGAGCAAATTAAAATTTTATTAATAACGCTAATAGAAGACCTATTAGCTTTTAAAAAATGTATATAATTTTTAATGAATTTTTTTTAAATTTATTAGCTTTTCTTTCAAAATTTGAAAAAACAATTGAATTTCTATCTGAACAAAAATCCTATCTTAAATTTGGCATCACTTTTTAAGGTTCCATGTCAATTCAGCGAAACTTTCATCGCGAATGTCGTTTATCGCGAATGAATTTTATAGCGAAACTTTTATCGCGAATCCACATTAGCGAATAATTTTCCGCGAAACAATATAGCGAAACAAATATCGCGAATTTTTTATAGCGAAACTCTTATCGCAAAACTAAAACGAATACATTAGAGCGAAATTTTTAGCGCGAATCAATAATCGCGAAAATTTTATAGCGAAGTCAATATCGCGAAACATAAATCGCGAAGACAATATAACGAACTATTTTGCGAAATATAACGCGCCCTATTATTATTTTTTTATAGAGTTGTACAAAAGATCTTCTTTGAAGATTTTTGAGCGAGATCTAGCTCAAAAATTTGAGCAAAGATCTATAGATCTTTGAAGATCTTTTTATTTTGAGCAAATGTACAACTATTAAAATAATTTATTTTATTTATATTTAATGTTGATATTTTATTTATCAATAAATAAACATATTATATGATATATATTTTTTATTTATATTATTATATATTATGAAATGAAAAATGGATTTCTTTTATTTGATATTTTTTTAATAAAAAAAATGATATGCTACTATTGTAATATTATTTTTGTTATAGTGATTTTCACAAGCGCAAAATTTTAAGCAAAAAATATTTTTTGAAGTTCAAAAAGATTTTTAAACATATTTTGATAATAATTTTAAATCTTTTTTGAGGAATTCTTTTGTGAATTTTATAATAAACCATCTTTTAGGTGAAATCTTTTATAGTTTTTTTTATTATTTTTGTAAAATTATCTATTTTTTAAGTATAAGAGGTGGGTTTTCTAAATAATATATTTTTTTAATATTTTTATTTAACTTATTTATGTATATGATCCTTTTAAGGAAAATAATTTAATCTGAATTTTTATATTCGTTATTGAAGATGTTACTTGGAAAAATGACAATTATCATAATCGGTATTTTAAACATTAGATTATATTACGGTAATATGTATTTTTAATATGTTAAATTAAAATTTTAATTAAGATGCACCATATAAAAGTGACAATTATCATAATCGTTATTTTTAAATTTTTTTGATGTAAATCGGTTAAAATAAGTATTGTTAACATGTATTAATAAAACTTCAGTGAAGATGTACCCTAGATAAGTGACAATTGTCATAATCCCTATTTATAAAGTTTTTGAATTTTTTTGATGCAAATGGGTAATAATATAAATTGTAAACATGTTAAATTAAAATTTCATGAAGATGTACCACAGAAAAGTGACAATTCTAATAATCGTTATTTTTAAACTTTTTTTGACGTATATGGGCCAAAATAAGTATTAATTTTAAATAAAACTTCAGTGAAAATGTACCCAAGATAAGTGACAATTGCCATAATCATTTTTAAAGTTTTTTGAATTTTTTTGACGCAAATGGGCAAAAAATAAATTGCTAACATGTTTAAATAAAACTTCAGTGAAGATGTACCCTAGATAATTGACAAATGTCATAAACGTTATTTTTAAAGTTTTTTGAATTTTTTTGAAACAAATGGGCAAAAATAGAAATTGCTAACATAAAATAAAATATCAATGGAGATGTACCATAGATAAGTGACAATTGTCATAATCGTTGTTTCTAAAGTTTTTTGAAATTTTTTGATACAAAAGGATAAAAATATAGATTGTAAAAATGTCAAATTAAAATTTCATGAAGATGTACCATATAAAAGTGACAATTGTCATAATCGTTATTTTTTAAAGTTTTTAAATTTTTTTGAATCAAATGGGTTAAAATATAAATTGCTAACATGTTAAAATAATATTTCAGTGAAGATGTATCCTAGATAAGTGACAATAGTCATCATCGTTATTTTTAAAGTTTTTGAATTGTTTGACGCAATTGGACAAAAATATAAATTGTTAACATAAAATAAAATTTCAGTAGAAACAAAAAAACAAATTATTTTCATTCTCATAATCGTTGGTCCTTTTATCCTGCTTAAAATTTGATTAAAATATGCAAAGTGATTATTAAAGATAGTTGTAACCTATGTTAAATTCTAAACTTTTAAGATAGAGATTCACAATCTTATTCCTTTAATTAATAAATTTTAATTCTACATCATAAAAATGTATATCCTTGCATTCACAGTTAGCAAATATTTTTGTATACTCGTGGCAAAATAGAGCTGAGACTGAATTCAGGGTAGGATTTTTATAGAAATAACTTAGAAACTATGTTATTATTTATATGATGCAATCAACATCCTATAAATTTAATGTTAAGATTTTATTATGGTTAAAATTGATTACATTCTATATTTTAACCCTTTACATCAAAGAACTTTAAAAATAACGATTATAAAAATTGTCATTTTTAATGGTATATCTTCATGAAATTTTAATTTAACATGTTTACAATCTATATTTTTACCCATTTGCGTCAAAAAAAATTCAAAAAACTTTAAAATAAGGCTTATGACAATTGTCACTTATCTAGGATACATTTTCACTGAAATTTTATTTTAACATGTTAGCAATATTTATTTTTGCCCATTTGCGTCTAAAAAATTCAAATAATTTTAAAAATAACAATCATGACAATTGTCACCTTTCTATGGTATATCTTCATGAAATTTTAATTTAACATGTTTATAATCTATATTTTTACCCTTTTGTATCAAAAAATTTCAAAAAACTTTAAAAATATCGATTTTGACAATTGTCACTTATCTAGGGTACATCTTCACTGAAGTTTTATTTAAATATGTTATCAATACATATTTTGGCCCATTTACGTCAAAAAAAGTTTAAAAATAATGATTATAATATTTGTCACTTATCTAGGGTACATCTTTACTGAAGTTTTATTTAAACATGCTAGCAATATTTATTCTAACCCATTTTGGTCAAAAAAATTCATAAACTTTAAAAATACAGATTATGACAATTGTCACTTTTCAATGGTACATCTTCATGAAATTTTAATTTAGGATGTTTATAATTTATATTTTTACCCATTTACAACAAAAAAATTCAAAATAAACAACGATTATGACAATTGTAACTTACTATTACATCTTCACTGAAATTTTATTTAGACATGTTAGCAATACTTACTTTAGCCCATTTACGTCAAAAAAATTCAAAAAAGTTATAAAATAACGATTATGACAATTGTCACTTTTCTATGGTACATCTTCATGAAATTTTAATCATGTTTACAATCGATATTTTTACCCATTTACGTTAAAAAAATTTTAAAAAGTTTAAAAATAATGATTATGATAATTGTCACTTATCTTATCATGATTACAATCTATATTTTTACCCATTTGCAACAAAAAAATTCAAAAAACTTTATAAACAACGATTATTACAATTCTCAATTTTCAATGGTAAATCTTCATGAAATTTTAATTAAGCATGTTTACAATCTATATTTTTACCCATTTGCAGCAATATATATCAAAAAACTTTATAAACAACGATTATGACAATTGTAACTTATATCTATGGTACATCTTCACTGAAATTTTATTTTAACATGTAACAACTTATATTTTTGCCCATTTATGTCAAAAAATTGTAAAAAAACTTTAAAAATAATGATTATGACAATTGTCGCTTTTATATGGTACATCCTAATTGAAATTATAATTTAACATGTTAAAAATACATATTTTTGCCCATTAGCATTTAAAAAATCTAATATGTTTAAACATACCGATTATGATAATTGCCATATTTCCAAGGAACATCTTCACTTAATTTATAATTTAACATCTTTACAATATAAATGATATTTTTACCCTTGAATAAATTTCAAAAATCTTAATAAATAACGAACATGATAATTGTCACATTAAAATATTTTCCTTAAAAAAATAATATAAAATAACATAAATAAGTTGAATATAAATATTTAAAAAAAAATTATTTAGAAAACCCACCTCTTTTAATATATTTAAGAAATAGATAATTTTACAAAAATGATAAAAAAAACTATAAAATATTTCATTTAAAAATTGTACATTTATAATAAATTTCACAAAAGAATTCATCAAAAAAAAATATATTTACAAAGAAGATTTAAAATTTTTATCAAAATATGTTCAAAAATCTTTTTATAAACTTCAAGAAATATTTTTCACTTAAAATTTTGGGCGTGAAAATCACTAATATATTGTAACAAAAATTATTACAATAGTAGCTTTTATTCAAAAACATCAAATAATAAATAATATGTTGTTTTCTTTTAAATAAATGCATTCGCAATATATTTATTGTTTCGCGGTAATGTGCTCGCGATAATGACTTCGCGCAAACATATTCGCGATAAAAAATTCGCTGTAAAGTGTTCGCGTAAAATGTTTTGTTAAAATGTATTCGCTCTAATAAATTCGCGGTTAAGGTTTCGCGGAAATATATTCGCGACAATGGCTTCGCGAAATTGTCTTCGCTATAAATTCGCGGAGATAAATTCGCAGAATTGGTTTCGCGATTTTACTTTCGCTATAAAAACTTTTCGCGATAAACGTCATTCGCGATAAAAGTTTCGCTGAATTGACCTGATACGCTTTTTAAAGTAAAATTTTAACAAATTTAATTGATAATGTAATGATGCTTAGAAATCATTTCCCTAAAAATAGGCTAAAAAAAGCTTGCGTTATTTCAGGTTTGTGATCTGCAAGAAATATATATAAGTAAGTTCATAATTTTAAAAATTAAATGTGTTCGCTTCTCTTCTAGACCCAAGATTTTAAATATTGAAAATTATGTCAAAGCATATATAGTGCAAAATTACTCAGCTTCGGATTTTATTATAAAACATCTTAAACTTATAGAGTATGATGACATGCATAGTATAAATTTAACGATTGAGAATCAAGAGGAAATATTATATTCAAACAATTTGACAAAATTAGCAACTAAGCTTCAAAACAAGTATCAATTATGATTTGGCTTTGAGTGATTTAGAACAAGAATGCCATATTCTTCTCGGAAAACGCCATTCACAAGATATGAATCTTTTCTGGAGAGAATAGAGGATCGAACTTCCTAATCTTTCTTAAGCTAAAGAAAATTCTTTGTGATGCGGCAACTAGCACACTTAGTGAAAAAGTTTTCTCTACCGCTGGGTTAAAGTTAAATTCAAGATCATCATTAAAATTTAAATAAAATTTATTTTAAACATGATAATTATAAAATTATAAAATCGATTTCAAATTTATGAGATATCTCTTCAATAAAGATCTGAATATATTCCAGAATATCTGTAGTATAGTGTATATTTTATTTATTTTTTTAAAATTAATTAGCAATTAAAAAAATATATGTATTAAAAAATTTATAATGATGCGTCGATTTACGCCACAGAGGCTAAAAATCAAATCACCTTCAGCTGCAGATTAGATTTTATAAACTCGCGCCGACCGCTGATAGTTTCGTCGGCTCACACAGGTCTATATATATATAATGAATCACATAAAAATTCGGGTCTGGTCTAAATTGTTGTATAGCAATATCAAGTTCTTGGCGAATTTTTGTAAGTAGCTTCGCTTCAATTGCTAATGTTTGTACAATATGGTAGAATCTATTATTCCAACCCTTGCAAAAAAACATTGTTAAAGAATAATCTGCCAAGAATATTGTTTCTACCTTAAAAATAAGTAATTATTGTTCATTTATTTTTTTATCCGATATAATAATATCCAATTTAAATTTATTAACAAATAATAGTCACCTTAAAAATGTTTTCTCCTCCTTATTAAAAAGATAGAATTTTTGTTTCATGTTTATTTATATTTTCTCTTTAGAGATTTTTCCCCAGTTTTTTATTCTTAAGTTTTTTCGGTTGTTATTTATTGTACAAGCTTTTTATTATCATTATCAAGATGGAACATATTAAAGACTGGTATATAGGCTACACCCGTTTGGACCTTTAGACAAACTTGTAAAAATATTAATGAAATATGACCCGTAATTTTGCAAGGAAAAATCTAGTTAGCCTTTAATAAGTTGAAGATGAGATTATAAGTTTTTATACAAGAAAAAGAGGACCGATTGAGCTTATATTTCATTAATTAATTTGATAATTCTATTTTAATAAAAAAAAATTAAAGTATATACTTGTATCTTTCATTATAATTTAAGATTAAGAAATATTTTTGAAAAATGAGGAGGTTTTATTAGTTCAACATAATGAGGAACCCTTTTAAGTTTCATATATTCTTTAATAATATTAAATTTCATTTTTTTTAAGAAAAAAAGTTGCTAGTTTTGCAGTTTTGAAGGCTAAAAGTAATATTTTTCTAGAGGCGCCCGTGTAGGGATGGTGGGCTACAAACAAACTAATTTTTATAAAATTTGATCTTTTAATTTTGACTAATCATTAATATCTATATAAGCATTTTAAAAAATGATTACTTTTGCTTATTTTATTTATGTAATATTTTATTATTTTTTAAAATGACGGGTAATTAATAAATATTTTTGTAGACATTTTAATTGAGTGAAGTATGCGTCAGGACACCGATATAAGTCAAAAAATGGTTTTAAATTTGGTTTAATACTCTTATTTAAATTCGCAATAATATTCATTTTAGCAAAAAATATTGACTAACCTTTTTCCGACTAAAATATATATGTTAGATTTGTTTAACAGGGGCTCCCAAATCTGATTTTTCCGTAAAACTTTGATAGCCCTGCTAAGGCATTAAAATTTATATATATTTTTTTTAGGTCTGTGAAGTTGACCGACTTGAAGATCAATTAACATAATCTATGCCAATATTTAGAGTCTTAATTGATCCTAATTGTTCAAACCAAACATCAGCGGAATGAGTTATAAGCATGAAGAATTGTCATAACATAACATCTTTATTCTTTATATAGTTAGATAAATTATGCAGAATTGTGATACAATAACTTTTTTATTCAATATATTATTACAATTACAATTTGATTATTCATATTAAAATAAATTACATTTTTTTTAAATATTATTATGATGAATTACATTTTATTATTTCTTTTAACCAAAATAAATGTTCATTTTATATCTTTTTTAAACAATAAATAAATCATGAAATAACCAATTAAATGTTCGTTTAAATTTGAATTTAAATTGATATCAAAAAATATATCAATTGTCAAAATAAATTGATTTTAAAATAATGTTAATCTGATAAAATAAAACGTTAATATAAAGTAATCTCGATCACTTATTTAACAATAATGTTATACGATAAAATAAAACGTTAATATAAAATAATCTCGATCACTTATTTAACAAAGCAAAATAAGGAAAGTGTGAAATTTTGAAAACCGCTAACTTCACACTTTTAAAACTGATATAACTCGGTTACGGTTATTGATACAAATATGCGGTTTGTAAAGTGTTGTTAAACAGCTCATTTTGAGCCGATTTTTAAAAACGGCTAACTCAATATTTTATTAGGAAAAATATTATGCAAGCCTTAAGATTTTGCTCATCGGTGGCACAAAGGTTTGAACATCTATCGACGAAATCTCGAGGCTGACAATAATTTTCTGGCTAACATTAGCCGCTTTAAAAAATCGGTTCAAATCGAGCCGTTTAACAACAAATAGTACTTACTTTTTCAGGCGAAGATGATTTAACCCTTCCATGACCCTAATTTGAAACATATTTTACACCAATAAAGAAAATTAAGGGTACAAAGTCTACACTTTGTAAATGTAAAGTCAAGCTCAATGTCCAGCTGTTCAAACTTAAAAAAACTTAAGAAGGTAAAAAAGATAAATTAATATATTATTATTTTAAACATTACTTTAATAATAAAATATTAAATCATGGGTATTATAAAATAACCATTAAAAAACGTATTCTTTTATAATATTTTGAAAAACTTAATCATGAATTAAAATAAAAGCAATTAAATTATACAATAATATAGGGCTGGGAACCAACATTAAAAATCCAAGATTAACAAAATATTGGTATTGTTTCAAAATATCATATTGGGTTTAAACAATATATTCTATTTCTTGTTTTAGTATTGCTATTGGTCAGTGGCGTCACAAGGGTGGGGAGGGGGCGCAGGGGCTCGAGCCCCCTGCAAAATTTGAATAGCCACCTGAAGCTAAAAAAATTTTTTTAATGGCTCCTTAATATCCCCTTGAACTAAAAATAAATATTTTTTGATTGCCACCTGAATGAATTCTTTTATAATTCTATTAGGTAATAGATAGATATAATTTTATTATTTAAAAATTAATAAGACTATCTAAATTTTTATTAAATTAATACTATTTTAATTATTAGATTAAGATTAATACATATAAATTATATTTTCACTATGTCAGCTTGCAATCAAATTCTGTGTTAAAAATAGAATATTAATATCACTCACTAAATATTAATTTAGCATTAACAGTTGAAGCTTAATTTACTTTTATTATTTAAATTATTAACCCTAATTAAATAAATATAATCATTTAATAATTGAAAATTAATAAAATTAATATTGTAATCAGCCGAGTTCAAAATCACTAATCAACTATATTATTCATTTTTAAATTTAAAAACCATGCCTCTTCCTATAAATATTTTCAAGGTCCAAATAAGTATAAAAGATATCTTTATAAAAATTAGTAAACATATAGTTTATAATCCTCTATTATATATAATTGATTATAAAATATTAGGTAAACCCCTTCAGACGTATTTATAATATATTTTAATTAGTGCTGTGAAGTAACGTCGAAAAAGAAACGCCATTCATTACCTTCTTCTTGAGGTAACGAATAACGGTAGCGCGTTTCTTTTTTTGAGTAAAGGTAACGCAAAACGTTACTCGTTACTTTATATTTTTTCTTAAAAAATATCAACAAAAAGAAAAATATATTTTATTGTATTATAAAATTAGTTTTATTTATTTTTTAATTCTTAATATTAATAATTTAAGATGAATTTTAATTCATATCAACCACTTCCTTCATTTTTATTTTAAATTCTCGTTGTTAAATTTTCTTTCGAAATTGATAATCAATCAAAATTCAAAGTAAATGTTAATAATGATATTATTATTCTTATAATTTATTTTTAGAATATTATTTCCATAGTACTTACTTCTTCAGATGAAGATGATTTACCCCTTCCTTGGCCCCAATTTGATATATTTTAAACCAATAAAGAAAATTAATAGTACCAAGTCTACACTTTGTAAATGTAAATTATATCTCAACGCAAATGTTTCAACCTCAATATCCAGCAGTTCAAACTTAAAAAAGCATAAGTAAAATGATGAATTAATATTATATCATTATTTTAAAAATTACTTTAATAATAGAATAATATTCTTTCATAATTTTTAAAAGCTTAATCATAGAATATCGGATCGGATCGACATCGATATTTACCGTTTTCCAAAAATATCGGATCGAGCCAATACCTGTAAAAAACCGATCCGATCTTTTTACTTTTTTAAATTATTTTATGTTATTTATTTTACGTTATTATAAAATTTTCTAAATAATTTTTTTTAAACAATGCAAATGCACAACACCTTCTAAATTTTATTTCTTTTTTAAAATAGATTTATAGTATTTTAAAAATTTTTTTATAAAAATAGAAAGGAACACCCAAAGTTTTATTTATTTTAAATCTTTTTAAATAATAACGCCAATTTTATTATTTATGCTTTTAATAAAAGAATTTTTTTAAATATGGTGCCTTCAGTACGGCAGGGGATATAGATAGTCCATATCGTAGAGGCTTATTACCAGAAAATCTAGAGCCTCGTATCTAATATAATTTTATATATTAAATACAATTTTATAATTCATATCAACATAAAATGGATATATTATCAAATATATGTTTTTAGTCTTAATTGTAAAAATAAAAAAAATTAAATTAAATGCATAATTTGATTTTTTGCATAAAAAATATTGATTTCTTAATTACATTTAATATAAATATCTAATCAGTATCGGATCGGTTTTGAAGCAATATCGGGTCAGATCGGTGAAAAATATGTGGATCGACACAGCCCTAAATATAAGCAATTAAATTATACTACAGTATTGGGTGGGAACCAACATTAAAAACCAATAATTAACAAAATATTGATTTTGGTTCATAGTATTATATTGAGTTTTTTAACCAATATCTTCTATTTCTTGTTTTAGTATTGCTATTGGTTTGATTTGACTATAATTGTTAATAAATTTAAAGTATAATTTAAAAACTTTGTTTAAATAATATATATATGGAATAGTGGCGTAGTCAGGATTTATCCAATAATAAAATTTTACAGAGAATTTCATTATAGATTTTATTTTTTATTAAAATACTATATATAACATCCCATTATTTAACTTGCTGTGTTGAGCACTTAGCGCTCTTGTTTGTCTGATCAAAATTTCGAAATCAATTGTTGCTAATGTTATATTATAGAAATTAATAAATTAATATATTATATATTTTGGTTAATAAATAGTATATGTTTATAATGTAACGCACATTCATTTAATTCTGTTTATTCAAATCGCGCATTCATTTAATTAATAACTTATTCAAATTATATTTTTATTTTAGTTACCTTTTATTTTTATAATTTAACTTTTTTAATATTTCTAATTTTAGTTTGTAAAAAATATATAAATAGTAGATTGAAAAAGTAAATAAATGAACATTTTAATATTTCTTTATTTTAGTGTTCCGAGGACGTCTTCCTTCATTCTTTCTTTATGGTACCCCGGCTCTGGGTGGTGGACTTGAATTAAATGACTACATAACCTAATGAGATGACTAAGAATCAAGAAAATTCCCTAGCACGTTCTTTCACGCCAAAAGCTTCTTTCTTCATGGTGTCCCGGCTCTGGGTGTTGGACTGGAATATGATAACCAGCACCTAACCTAATGTGACAATCTAGAAAGAACTGATATGGAAGTTGAACGATAGGCTATGACTATATAGTGAGACCAATGATGATATACTAATAATTCTAAAATCCATGTAAGAAGAAAAGTTATTATAAATTAAAATTATATGCCGAGATTATGGTATAAATTATTAAAATAACTTAAATGTAAATCAATCATAATGGACATATTTGAAAACATAAAAAACCTTAAAAAATATTTACTTAATAATGAATTAACAATTGAATTTCTTAGTGAAATGCCTATTGAAATTTTTCATATTTTTGATTTCTTTAATTATGACCAATTGTGGAAATTAAGTGAATTACCTAAAGATGAATTCGATACAATTAAAAAATATTTACTTAATAATGAATTAACAGTTGAATTTCTTAGTGAAATGCCTATTGATATTTTTCATATTTTTGATGACCAAATGTGGAAATTAACTAAATTACCTAAAGATGAATTCTTAGATATAATTAAAAATATTATAAAGTTAAACCATTAAAAATCCTAAACAAGAAGATAAAACTATAATTTTAAGTCTATATCAAAATATAATTGAAACATACGAATTAAAAGATAAAAATCATATGATTGATTTAAAAAATTATAAAATTAATATAGCTCTTATAAGTAATACTTAATATGATAAAAAAAGTTTATGAAATTTAAAGCTTTGAAGACAAGAGTTTATTTAACATCTTCATTTTAGATAAATATTTAAATGATGTGATGAGGAGATCATTTTCTAAAAATTATCTTATGAAGAATTATTATTTAAAAAAAACACTTTTTGAATTAAAACTAGGGTGTGAAATTTAAATTTTTTTTTTAAAGAGAGGGAAATGTGAATAGGGGAGACCGGGGTAAAGCGATTGACGGGGTAACAATGTTAACGCAAATAACTTTTTAACCATTGAGTATAAAGACCTTAAATTTGGTGTGAAGATGTATTTTTATATCTAATTTCTTACCTATGTTCATCTTTTAAAAAACTTACCTGGTTTTATATATTTTGTCAAAAAACTGTTTTTTACCCAAAAAATATAAAAATCATTCTCTAGTATATTTTGCTTTTAGTAAAATTTACATATCCTCAGGATTCAAAATTTGTCACACATGTTCCTTA
Organism: Gordionus sp. m RMFG-2023; assembly: GCF_954871325.1. Lineage (NCBI taxonomy): Eukaryota > Metazoa > Nematomorpha > Gordioida > Chordodea > Parachordodidae > Gordionus > Gordionus sp. m RMFG-2023. The sequence goes on from NC_088776.1 coordinate 39,948,995, forward strand.
ATGTATTAGCTATAAAATAAAATTTATCTGACATCTTTAGCTATATTAGAAGTCACGCAATAACGATATTTATAATATATGTCACCTAGGGGTAAAGCTGTTATGGGTAAAACGGTTAAAATATAAAATTATTCACATTAATTTTTCATTAATTCATTTATTATAATTTTTATTGTATCAATCAAATAATGAGAAATTATAAAAGAAAAACCATATACAGAGATGTAAATATAATAAATGAAGCCATAAAATATAAAATAACAAATAATACTTCTTTAAATTTGTCTGCTAAAAAATTTAACATACCTTATACAACGTTGAGAAGGAGATGTAAAATTGGTATTAAAAGTTCAGATCATCATAAACAAATATTTACAAATGAAGAAGAATCTAGATTGTGTGACTACATATTAGAAGCAAGTAGGTCATTTATGGGATTAACGCCTAAACAAGTAATTAAATTATATTGTTTGTATTATATTGTATTTCATAATTTTAATAACTCAATTTAAATATCAATATTAATTTGGTAACTTTAATAAAAATGCTCAATTGAAATTATATTGTATTTCATAATTTTAATAATGCTCAATCTAAATATCAATATTAATTTGGTAACTTTAATAAAAATGCTCAATTGAAATTATATTGTATTTCATAATTTTAATAATGCTCAATCTAAATATTATTAATTTGGTAACTTTAATAAAAATGCTCAATTGAAATTATATTGTATTTCATAATTTTAATAATGCTCAATCTAAAAATCATGTGGGGCAACAATTTCAGATTTATGATATTCCAGGAGTGTTAAAAAATGAAATACCAAGGGCAGTGACATCAAATAATATATTAAATGGATTCTTAGCATGTGGCATATTTCCTTTAAACCCAAATATATTTACAGAACAAGATTATATCTGCTGTAATAATTCAAATGCTAACTCAAATATTGAATTTGAAAATAATGATGAAAATATTACAGTGACTCAAAATAATGATAGTGATTTATCTATATTATTGAACGAAAATGTTCCAGATGATATTGATGAACCTTATCATGATATGTTACCATCATGCTCAAAAAATTATAATAAAGTATTCAATCCTTCATCTATAATACCTATTCCAAAATTATTCAATATTTCATCGGATAAAATATCTAAAAAAAAGAATTCAGAAATATTAACATCTACACCTTATAAAAAAAAATTATTAATTCAGAGAAAAAAAAGATATCAAAAAATAATTGTTTATGTGTTATTTGTAATAAAAACTATAAAAATAGTCGGGAGGACGATGAATGGCTAAAATGTACAATGTGCCTTGAATGGGCACATTCTAAATGTGCTAATTATGATAATTATTTTACATGTCATTATTGTATCTACTAGTTTTTAAATAAAAATCATAAATAAATCTTAAATTTGTAATATTTGTTAAATAAAACAATAAATATGTAAATATTAATTTAACCACTTTACCCTAGTGCTTATCCATTTTACCCTGTACCCAGGGTAAAATGGCGAAAATGAGTAGTTTTACACAACTAATCATAGCTCCTAAAATATTATAGGTAGAGGGCTACACTTTTTTTTATCTTGTAGAAGAGAGATGGGGCTACACATTGATCTATAATTTGTTGTGTTTGACTCTTGTTTAAAATTTTTATGGTAAATATGCAAAATGCCTATCGTATTACCCCGGTCTCCCTTAATATTTTATTTGCATATTTAACCTCGTGGATTGAAAATATTAATATATAAATAAAAATAAATTAAATACTAAAACGCAAAAAATTAATTAAACACTAAAACGCGAAAAAATAAATTGGACACTAAAACGGGAAAAATTAAAACGCTAAAAATATTATATAACAATCTTATTGATTTATCATTCTTCACTTATTTTTATATCCAACTTGATGAATTATTATTTCTCATTATTCGCAACTTACTGATGATAATAACAATTTTGAAAAATGATAATAATAACAACTGAGTACTACCAAGCAAGCTATATGACAAAATCATGATTTATGGAGACAACTTTCGATAAGGATATCAAGCTTACGATTTAAACAAAGCAACGATTTGGACAAGCCAACGATTAAGATGTGACTGATGCAACATTGACAACCAAAACGATAAACCATTTGGACAACAAACTCTCTATGACTGCTTAGATAAACTTATGAGAAGGCTTTTTTAGAAGAGGGAGGATGTTATATTATAGAAAATAAATTATATATTTTGGTTAATAAATAGTATATGTTTATAATGTAACGCACATTCATTTAATTCTGTTTATTCAAATCGCGCATTCATTTAATTTATAACTTATTCAAATTATATTTTCATTTTAGTTACCTTTTATTTTTATAACTTAACCTTTTTAATATTATATTCTAATTTTAATTAGTAAAAAATATATAAATAGTAGATTGAAAAAGTAAATAAATGAACATTTTCATATTTCTTTATTTTAGTGTTCCGAGGACGTCTTCCTTCTTTCTTTCTTCAGCTAAAAATAAATAAAAATTGATACATAAAGATGTTATCTTATAATATATTATTTTTGCATAATTTTATTTATATTATAATTATATATATGAAAATTTTTTTTATAAAACGATCTTATATATTCTTTATGTATAGTTTTATTTTATTATATATTGTCGGAAAAAAATAAATGTTATTTTGTATATATTTAATTTTTTTAAGTAACCAGTAGCCCGTTACTTTTTTGAAAAGTCGGTAACGCGCGTTCCTTTTTTGAAAAGGTAACGAGTAACGGTAACGCGTTCCTTTTTTCAGATGTAACGAGTAACAGTAACGCGTTTCTTTTTTCTAGTAACGTTTACAGCACTAATTTTAATAAATTTTACTAATAAATGCTTTTGATCAGGGATCCAAATCGAAACGAATATTGGTTCGGGTTCCTGTTCAGATAAAAATAACGGTTCAAGGTTCAGTTTCAGTTCGTAAAAAATTAAAATAAAGGTTCGATTCGAATCTATAAAACCGGTTTGAACACTTTTATATTTAAACCTGCATTCGAATTATGTATAGGGAAAATATTTATTTTATCATTAATTTAAAAAATACATGTATAAAACCTACATTTTTATTAATTGCACATTATAAAATAATATTTAATTTATTAAAAATAAATATCAATGATTAATTTTAATATGAACAATATTTTACTTTTTTTTTACTTAAATTTTTTTTATTAAGCCGCACAATTAATATATTTTCAAAATTCGCCCCACTTAAATTACATCTATAAAGAGATAGTATAAATTATATTGTTGAAAAACATCTTTCCACAGTCCACACTAACTTGGGTAGCCGGCACTGCCAATATGATATCAGATTTGATATGTGATTTACAATAATATTTTGGATTTAATTTTTCTCTAAGCATTATAATTTATAAGCTTAGAGGAAAATGTTGTTAAATGACAATTTACTAGAGTTTACAAAAATTATGACCGATACTTATCAATCAAACGTGATTGATGATAATCTTTAAAATAATTTGAATAATTGAAATTTTTTCAATATACTAATATTAACTTACATATTATTTTATAAGCATAAAATAATGAGGCAACCGGTTTAGAGGCATTTTAGCGGTTCGGTTCAGGTTCGGCCAGAATTTTTTTTAGTGGTTTAGGTTCGGTTCAGGTTTGATATAAAATACCGGTTTAAGCGATTTAACGATTCGGTTCAGGTTCGGTTTGGATCCCTGCTTTTGATAATAAATATAAGTAACAATTAGCATTCAATTCTTTAACGCTATCTATTTATTTAAAAATATTATTAAAATAAAAAATCTTATTATTCACACAATATGTAATAAATTTAGATATCTTTTATTCTATTTTTTACGTGTTAGGAAAGCTATTTTTTTTCTTCTTTGAAAAACAGTCTTGAGTTAAATATTTAATACGAGTATATTATTGATATTATTACAATACTATTATTTTAAGATATAATATACCAACTTGAGGTGGTGCGACAATAATATATAAAATCTTAATTGATTTCATCATATCACTCTGGTTCTTATTTTATAGTTTCAAAATGTTTCTAATATGGTATCCTTGCCATGTAAATAACTCAAGACTTCAATATATTTGCAAAATTTCTTCTAATTATTTTTAGTGTTTTTGTTTTATCAATTTATCAATTTATCTAACATACAGGGTTTCCCAATAATAAAAGGAAAAGTTTCAGTCATAAAAGGAAAAGGCCCAAACAAAAAAGGAAAAGTGTCAATCAAAAAAGGAAAATTCCCAAAAAGAAAGGAAAAAGTCCGCAAAAAAGGAAAAGGTTCAATCAAAAAAGGAAAAGTGTCAAACAAAAAAGGAAAATGTCCAATCAAAAAAGGAAGAGTGTCAATCGAAAAAGGAAAATTCCCAAAAGAAAAGGAAAAGTGTCAATCAAAAAAGGAAAATTCCCATTCAAAAAAGGAAAATCCTAATTTTTTTTAAAAAAATTATAAATTTTTCAATTTTTCTTAAATTTTTATTTATTTTTGTCATTCCTTCTTATTTTATTTCTAACTCTTTGCGATTTCTTTACTTTATTTGTATCTTTTCTCAATTAATTTTTCTTACTATATTTTTTCTCAATATTTTTTCTTCTCATTTTTGATAATTCTTTTGTATTTTTAAAAATAATTTATAAATTTAGTTCCATTTTTTAAACAATTCTTTACGTTTTTTTTTCATCATACATATGTTGTATGTTTTTAAAGGGATCATAACTATCCGGGATCTTCCCGGGATTTAAAGGTATCCCTTTAAAATTTCAATTTTTTAAAGGATAAAGAACTTTACGGCATTATCACGTTTGAACCATGATATAGAAAAATCTTATTTTAAAAAGCGTTTTCCACGCGTTTCGTTTTTTAATTTTATTGTTATTTATTAATTTTCAATGTTGTTTTTTTGGCCTTATGAAATAAGATATGTCGAATATAGGATATCAATAGATTGCTAATCAAAAGATCTATTCAACTGGAAGTCAATCTCTCCCATCAATCGATAGCTAACCAAAAGATCTATTCAACTGGAAGTCAATCTCTCCCCCATAATGGGCGGATCTAGGTCTTGGGGGGTCAGAAATATTTTTATCAACACAAAATATCGATATGGGTTTCAAATAAAAGCTAATTTTAATATGGTTTGACTGAAAGTCTTCATTCTTGGTATGGATGGGTATAATTTGGTCTGAGGGTGGGGGGGGGGGGGTGTATGGAGGGAGGGTATAAAAAATAATTTTTTGATATGGGTAACAAATAAAAGTTAATTTTAATATCTTTTTACTGAAAGTCTTTATTCTTGGTCTTGATGGGTATGACTTGGTCTGGGGGGTAAAGGTGGAGGGGGGGGGGGGTAAAAAATATTTTTTTTGGATATGGGTATCAAATAAAAGCTAATAAAAATATTTTTTATTGTAATAATAACATGAAAGGCGGGTATAGGTCTTGGGAGGTCAGGAATATTTTTATCTCCACAAAATATCGATATGAGTATCAAATAAAAGCTAATTTAAATATCTTTAGATTGAAATTATTCATTTTTTGTCTTGATGAGTATGACTGTCAGGCCCTCACATTGGCGTACGCAACGGGGGGGGGCAGGGGACAAATCCCCCCCCCCCCCCCAAAGCCAAAATGCAGATGCCGGACATATTTTTCAAAAATATTATTTTTTATATTTTTATATTTTTATATTTTATTATAATTATTCATATCTATTTCTTTTTAAATTTTTATATTATTACCTTTTTCATTTACTAATTAATTTGTCCTCTTAAAAAAATATTTTTTAATATTTTTTTTATGTATATTTATTATTTCTTAATTCACTCAGCTTGATTATCAACAACTTATTATCATAAAAATATAATGAATTTTTTATTTCCTTATTTCATTTCTTAAAATGTATGAAGCCTTAAAATCGTACTTTCTTTCAATTAACAAATCCAACAATTATCAGAAATTTTTGGAATTGATTTAAAAAACGCATATGTGATTTGCCCATTCCTTGATGTATAATTCATTAAAAATGGACAAAAAATTCAAGTCGATGCTTTAAGAGATATGTTATAGACATTGCATGTAATGAGTTGCTCTTAGGTCAGAATCTCTAGAATAAATGGATGGAAATAAAAATTCCAAGTAGTCACATTTAGAAAAGTCTATATAAGCTTTGAATATAAAAATTTTTTTTTAAGTTAAGTTGTTTAACCTCAGACAAGTTTATAGATAAAAATAATCAAAATTAATTAATAAAAAATTAGACATCTGACAAGGATTACTGCTAATCAGGTAGTGTTGTAAACGAACGCGTTTATAAAGAACGCGTTCAAAACGAACGCGTTCGTGAAAGAAGTTCGTTTTTTTGAAAAAAATGATGAACGGCCTTCCTTTTATTATTGACGAACTTTGAACGTGAACGCGTTCTTTTTTTATGACGAACGCGTTTGAATTTAACGTTCGTTCAATTTTAAAAATACTTTTTATTTTTATTTATTTGAAAAATTTAATATTAATCCGAATTTTTTAAAAAAATGTATTATTTATATTTTTTAATCGGCTGTATTTCCTTTTCACATTTATTTTTTTAATACGCCATTATTATAATTTATTAATTTGAATATTTTTGTTTATATTTTAATTTAATAGATTAGCATAAACATGGATATTTAATCCATCATCTGATTCTGAAAATCCAAAATCAGATGAATTATCATTAACATGGCCAAATATGATAAATGTTTTACAGTAACATCCTATATTGAAGGAACTAATTCAATGCTTACCAAGTGTAAAATGTGCCCAAAAAGTATTATATTGTCAAAATCTTCAGGTTCCAATTTAAAACGACATTTGATTGTAATATTAATTATTTTATATAATATAATATAACTAAGTAAAATCATTAAATTTAAAGAAAAAATGCATTTGAGTTATTTGACCCCAACAATAACGATAGTTATTTTAAAATTAAAAAAAAATTAGTGGCCTCAAATATGGTCAATTATTGATAGACGCCGTATTAAATGGGATTAATAAAAAATATTAAACTTATCACTCTCAATTAATTACATACATTTTATTTAAATTTGAACATATATATGAAGATCAAGATGTTCTTTCTGCAATTATACATCCAGTTTTCAAGCTTCAATGGCCATGAATAAAACTTTCACAAAACGAACCTATTAAAAATAAACTTATATTGAAAAATATGCTTTGAAAACCCTAGAAATGATAATGCAAGAACTGTTAATTTCGAGATATCCTTAAATGGATTGGAGGAGGATAACTTATCTCAATTTTTTGAAGCAAATAATAAAACAATAAATGTTTTTAATAAATTCCTCACGTTAAAAGAGTTATTTATTAAGTGTATTACCACAATCTCCTCATCTACCCTTGAGCGCGTTTTAGCATAGCTAATGCCGTAGTAACTGCCAAGCGTTTCTGTCTATCAGATAAGAATTTTGAAAAATATTGTTTTTAAAAATTAATAAGAAAAATTTTTTATAAATAAAAATATCTATTTATTTGCTATATTGCATGGCTAATATATTGTGTTAAAAAATGTAAGACATTTATTTATATTAGATTAAATTTAAAAAAAAATTTATCATAAAATTTTGAACGGTTCATGAACGTGAACACGTTCCTTTTTTTTGAAAGTGAACTTGAACGTGAACGCGTTCGATTTTTGTCAATGAACGTTGAACGCTAACGCGTTCGATTTTTTTAGAAATGTTTACAGCACTACCCTCAGGGTTATATTATAAATATAAATAAATTTTAATAAATATAAATAAAAATTGTGTAATGCTGACGCATAATTAGCCGAAATCCTTAGCCAATGCCTAATTAGTTTAGCTGATTTTTAGGCTAAGCCTAATTAGCATAGTTTTTGCCAATTATGCAACATAAGTCAGACCACAATAAAGCACTTATAAAATTTGAAAATAAAAATTTTAATCATAAAAATTTCCTTTCAAAAGTAATGAAAACAAGGATTACGTTAAGTGACACACAATATATTACCAACAGAAGCTCCTCGTTAGATTTTAAAAATGGGAAAATAAATATTATTAATGGTAATTACCATATTTTAAATTTTTCCCCAAAATCTACACACAACTGATTATAATAATCTCGATTATTTTTATGAATATTTTAACATTATAATTTACGCAATTGAATTGTGAAAGAACGTTTAGTAAATTTAAAATAGGCTTAGGGCAAATATGAGATTCAATAATTTATATCATTTTTTTATTGAAATCCTTAGTAAATTTTTGCTAGAAATAATTTTCTTTATTTACGTTAAAGTTCTAAATTAATGAGATATAATAGTTTTAAGAATTTTATCATTCTTTTAAGTAATTTATTTAAATTCTATTTGGGAAATGCGTGATTTTATACAATCAATCTTATTAAAGGTTTAATATGATTTGTATCATTTGTATTTTAAATTTTATAGTATTCTATATGTAATAATTTTAAATATGGAATCAATAATTTTAATTGTGCAATTTAGTGTTGTTAAATGGATAAGCCAAGTCGACTTAGCTGCGACTCGAGCCTAGTTTCTATCGAAGATCCATATTTATTCATAATTATATTTATCAGAAGATTTCATATTTATGAAAATAAAAATATATATTCTTCCAAATCATTATAAAGGTTTCATATTCATAAAAATAATTGAATCTCCTCCATTCTTTGTTCTTCACCAGCTGGCATCTTCTCCACTCCAAATCCAAAACAAAAGAATATTCTTTTTAACAACAACCCATGTGATGATCACGTTTTCCCCCCATCCACCAGGAAAACTAAATTCTCCTGTCAGAAAATAACTGACATTTGATGTATTAAATTAAATCTATTTCTACTTTTTTTCAACAGCTACAACAGTTTCTAGTCGAAAAAACGACTTCGATTTGAGTCGACATAAAAATATTATAAAATTATATATATAATATTTCATAATATAGTTTTTAATATATCAGACCTGCAGAGATATGATTAGCATTAAAAAATAAAATCATCCTCTTTTTATTAAATCTCTTAACCTTATCCCTTACTTTTTTAGACATCCGCTTTTTAAATCACTTATTAAAATTGTTGCAAACGAAATTATATCTTTGCATTTCCTTATTAAGTTTAATATAAACTCAGGTAAATCCTTAATCAAATTTGCTTGATCTCTTAAATATGATTATATGCTAATAAAAAATTTCTAAACCATCCCTCCCTTCGTAACCTCTTCTCTCAAAAATGTTTACAATATATAAAAGAATTTGTAATTTTTGAAATAACTACCATAATTTAAAATTTTTAGAAAAAGCATTTGTATAAAAGATAAATCAAAAATAATCACATCATCGACTCGCTGGGTCGGCTCAATTTTTTAAATTTATTTATAAGTAAATTATAATTTTTTATATCTTTTTATCTTTTCTATCATATTGGTCATAGACCTGCCGAAAGTGAAAGATTGTGTATTATAAGGAGGCCCAACCTCCCTATTATTTTGCTTTTTTTTTCTCAAGGACACCAACAAACCTTGTAATATAGATGTATATTTAATATCAAAATGAGTGGAATTACGCCCTATCCAATTTGTAGTTTTAGAGTGATAGTTATGAGTGTAAGGAGAAAAAGGTAAAAAAAAGAAAAACTATATCTTCCAAATACAAAATAGCTATTAATTATCTAGTTAAAAAAAAATTTCCCGTTTAGGTATAGTATTTTGTAAACCTTAAGACGATATTTAACTTCACTTTATCGGAAAATTTATAGTTTTATTTGCTTCTCATAGTTTATTTCTAACTAATAATCAAATTTATATCTCTCTTTATCATACTTTATAAAATATCATTATAAACAAAATTATATCGGTTAATTTGGAAAACTAGATAACATTAATTTAGAAACTAACAGTCAATATAGTATTAGATATCTTTTCTTAAAATTTTTCCTCTTAGCAGTCATCATTCATTTAGAAAACTAGATATTATTTATTAGAAAACTAAAAGTCAATAGAGTATTAGAGATATTTTCTTAAAAATAAATTATTTATTTTCAAAAAAAAAATAAAACTTTTTCTTCCCTTTTTTGCCGTCTAGTTGGCACCACAAAATTTTATTTTTTAGATTTTTTTCTTTATTCGTTATAAAATATCTATAAATAATCAAATAGGGTTGTAATAAGAAAAAAATATTTTGAAAAAAAAATGGTAAACAAAAAATTTAAGAGTAACCAAAGGCGATATTAGTCTCACTCATTCGTTATTTTCCATTATTTGTTACTCAATTTATGTATATAAATTTTTGTTTTTTATTTATGAAACTAATAGATATTGATAATGTGGCTTATTATCAGGGTTTCGAACCGTTTAGTATAGCGGTTCGGTTCGTTTCTTTTTAGTTTAAATACGGGTTTTTTTAAAATTTACATCGGTTCGGCTTAAAATTTATAACGGTTCTTTTCGGTTTGTTCTGGTTTTTATAAATTTGATTTAAAAAATAATTAATCATAAACCATATATATTAATCTTAGAGAAAAATCTTTTTAATTTATATTTTTCTTATAATTTAACCATGATAATTTAATAGATATTTTTATAAAGTTTAGTAAATATAAATTTGACAAATTAATTAATTTTATTTCATAAATAAATAAGATAAAAACAAACAAAACATGTGCAAATACAATGACGAATAAAATAACATAAATATAATGAAATTTATACTATTTATGTTTAAATGGAGATATATAAAGGATATAAAATATTTACTAATATTTCAGGATTTAATTTAGTCCTCTGCGCAGAGAGTATAAACTTAAGACTAGAAAATGCTCTTTCTACAGATACCTGCTGGAACTGCTAGCACAGTAATAGCTAACAGTTCTGTCATATTATTCTTTACATTTTTCCAATAATTCAAAAGATTAGAATCTTTTTCTGATCTCTATATTATCAAATGACCGAATTAGGAGACCGGGGATGGTTGGGACATTTTACGTTCAAACCTTAATAATTTTAATATTAATAAACTAATCTGAATAAGTGGAACATCTTCTGAATCCCAAAAGTATAAGCTATTTGAAATAATTATTATATATTTTATAAAGAAAATATTTTTTTAGAAAATTGGATTTAAAAATTTTTTTTTGTCCTAACCATGAAAGACTCTGTGTACATGGGACACACATATGTGATAGTTACAATAATGAAATAGAGGTCTAATTTAAAAATTTTAAATCAGTAATCCAGTAGGAATAGAGAGTATAACCCATTTGATTTTATTAATAATATTGTAATTCATAACCAATAACTAATTAAAAAAATTTTAGGAAAATATTCAAATGGCGTGTCCCAACTATACTTTGACCAACTATGATCGAGTCCACTAACTTTATAAATAACATCCAAATCATATTAATTCATTTTTTTTGATTCTGAAAGTTTGCCAGACTGAAAAATAGGGTTTAAACTTTCCTAAAATCTATATTAAAATTTTTAAAGCTCTATTTATAAATATAAAGTTTGCAAATATTTGGTATGCCAAAACACATTTTCTTCTGTAAAAATTAAAATACTAAATATTTTTCAAATCTTAGACGTAATTATCTATGTTAGGCTCAAATTTCCTGTCTTATAAAATAATGGCTCAAATTATAATTTGAGTTATCTAACGTTCCCCTGCCCACAATGTACCCTGGTCTATATTCTATTTCTATACATTTATTATAATTTTCTATGCTCTGGGAATCATTCTTATTAAGGCTTTCATGCGATATTAATAAATCTTGAAAATCATCATAATTATTTTGAATGTGAACACGTAGGCATAGCATCTAGAATTGATTATTTAAATTTTGTATTAAGTTCCAAGTTTAAGAAAGATGTTTTTTGGCGATCTCTTTTTCTTCAAATGTTAAAAATGCATTATATCTCAGGTCTATCGCTTAGTAAAAAATTCAAATTTATTTCACGTGCTTTTATCATGAAATCTAAAAGTCTGGCAAATTGAGTGTCTACTTTGCTCATTTGCATGATACATTTGATCCACACGGCATAAAAATCGCCCATTGTCAATTGTTTTGTATATATTTTGTCTAAATATAAGCTGGATATAAAGCTTTTAATATATCAGTAATTAATTTTCCATTCTTCTCTGATAGACATTTTTCGCGATCATTGCTTTGGAGTGATATTTCTTGGCAAAAGTTTTTTTTAACTCTATTAATCTCTCCAACATTAAATAGATTAGGTACCATCTTGTGCAATAATCTATCAGTGGTTTTAAATTTAATTTGGACAGAATAGCCATTGTATTGATTGATATGTAGATAATATAAAAAAATTTAATTTGAAAAGAAATCACGAATTTAAAAGTTGCCCCCAAGGAAAATAAAAATTTCAATTTAGGTTAGTAATTTAAAATTAATTAACTTTTAAATCCGTTTTAAATATTTATAAGGTTCGTTCTTCTTAAACTTTCTTTATAACGGTTCGGTTACGGTTATGGTTCAGAAAATTATAACGGTTCGGTTACGTTTATGGTTCAGAAAATTATAACGGTTCATTCCGGTTTGGTAGTTCGGTTCGAAACCCTGCTTATTATATATTTTTCATTTGAAAATTTTTACATAAAATATAAAAGAGCCTACTTGCGATAAATAAATATTTTTATAAATTAAAATTAGAGCTATTATATTTTCCAAAAAAAGGGGAAGGGGTTCATAAATAAAAATTTTTTAATTCCTTCTAAATGTTTCAAAATTTTCCCTATTATAATATTCTTAAGCACGAATATTATACTTTTGGATAAGTCATCCACACAATTTCCTATGGAAAAAAATCAATTTATAAATATAATAATTTATAAGTCACTACCTAACAGATATAGGGGAACCAATCATTGTTATTTTATGATGTAACTTCCTGTGAATGAATAATAGTCGTCCGAGAATTGTATGTATTTAAACACAATTATTATGAATGAATAGAATATATAAATTGTTGTATTATGACAGAATCAACCTTATTATATTGTGATTAATATGTAACATAATTAATGCTTGTAAAACTCACAAATTATAAAAAATAGTTCAAAATTTGCTAAAAATTATTTCCATGATCTTAAATCAAATAATAATTATAATCCTGTGTTTCAAATTTCCCAAAGTTGATGTAAAAAATTTAAAGTAATTACATATTAATATTTTTAGCATATTTTAAAATTAATTTTAAAATATAATCCTTGCACAACTTTACTCGTTTTTCTTATAAAGTGTCAGTCTCCTAAAAAGTTTCAAAGCAGTGTCAATATTTTATTAGACCTAATGTTTAGAATATTTTTCTACTATAAAAAACTTTTACTGGGCTCAAAACAAGTATATAATTTTATTTATATTTCCAGATTTTTAGGGGAAAGTTAAAAAGTAATGGAATCAGAAATTACTTACTGAACCCAAGGGTTATAAAATATCTTTCCAATATCAAAGTTATTTAAATAAGCTTAAAACAAAGATCTAAAATAAAATTTTTCTTCGTAGAATAAATTATAATGCCAGTGACACCATATTAATAGATCAAATGGTTTTAGAAAATATTTATTATATCAGAAACTTTTTATTTGGTTCTTAGCATAAGTAAATAATTTTTTTATATTTCTACATTTCACGATTAGAGTTAAGAAAAATGCACTATAAATTTATTTATAAACATAAGTTTAAAACATCTTTCTAAAATTATAAACTATTAACTAGGATAAAAACAAAGTTTTATAAAATTTTTGCAATTTTTTTCCTTATGGACTAAAATATAATAACATTGCTAATTTATTATTAAACCCAAAAGTTTTTGAACATTTTTTTAGTATCATATACTTTAAACTAAGTTTAAGACAAAATTTTAAAAAAAATTTATAATTTAGTTCCTCGTGGAGTATGCCAATTTATTACTAAACCCAAAAGTTTTAGAACATCTTGCTAATATCAAAAACGATTAACTAGGTTTATAATCTTAAAAAATTTACAATCTTTTTTCCTCGTGGACAGCAGTGCCATTTATTACAAGATCCAAAGGTTTAATAATATCTATCTAGTATCAAAAACTTTTAACTAAGCCTAAGATAAATTTTTTAAAAATTTTCATTTATTTTTTTCTCGTGGAGTAAAATATAATGGCAGTGCCAATTAATTACTAGACCCAAAGGTTTTAAAACATTTTCTAATATCATAAACATTTAACTAGGTTTAAAAAACATCTCAAAAAAATTCATAATTTTTTTCCTCCTGGAGTTGAATATAATAGTGCTATTTATTACAAGGCCCATAGGTTTAGGAAGATCATTCTAATATCAATAACTTTTAACTAGGTTTAAGATAAATTTCTAAAAAAATTTCACAACTTATATTTTTCTTGTGGAGTAAAATATAATGGCAAATTTATTACGACCCAAAGGTTTTAGAACATTTTCCTAATATCTTAAACAATTAACTAAGTTTAAAACAACGTCTTAAAAAATTAATAAATTATTTTCCTCGTGGAGGAAAATATAACAGCAGTGCCAATTTATTACAAGACCCAAAAGTTTAAGAACATCTTTCTAGTATCAAAAACTTTTAACTAAGCCTAAGTTAAATTTTAAAAAAAATTCGCATTTATTTTTTCTTTGTGGAGTATAAATGGCAGTGAAAATTAATTACTAGACCCAAAGGTCTTAGAACATTTTCCTAATATCATAAACACTAGGTTAAAAACAACGTCTTAAAATATTTCATAAATTTTTTTCCCTGTGGAGCTAAATATAACAGCAGCTCCAATTTATTAAAAGACCCAAAGGTTTAAGAACATCTTTCTAGTATCACAAACTTTTAACTGGGCTTATGATAAATATTTAAAAAATTTTCACAATTTATTTTTTCCTTGTGGAGTAAAATATAATGGCAGTGCAAATTTATTACTAGACCCAAAGGTTTTAGAACATCTTCCTAATATCATAAACATTTAATGAGGTTTAAAACAACGTCTCAAAAAAATATACAATTTTTTTCCTCGTGGAGTAAAATATAACAGCAGTGCCATATTATTACTAGACCCAAAGGTTTTAGAACATCTTCCTAATATCATATACATTTAACTAAGTTTAAAACTACGTCTGAAAAAAATTCACGATTTTTTTCCTCGTGGAGTAAAATATAATAGCAATGCCAATTTATTACTAGAACCAAAGATTTTTGAACATCTTTCTAATATTAAAACATTAACCCGGATTAAAACAAACTAATTTAATTTTCTATATATTCAACAAATTGACCCAGCAGGCTGACCCATCAAGCCAACCATGCAAGCCGACCCATTGGGTCGGGTCTGATCTATGGCCAAATAGGTTAGCAGGGTAGTTTTTTTCGGCTCAAATCTTGCTGGGTTTTTGGCCAAGCCGACCCGACCCAGCAATTTAACAACACTAGGTCCATTCTATAAAACATTGTGTAAAATGGCAACAGAGTTATATTAGTTTCATGACTTGTCAATGTGAGTTGCTAAGAATTATATTACCTTATGTTTTTTTAAAAAACATTATCAATTGAGGCATATGTATGAATTAATTAACCTTTTTTTATCACTTGTAATTCTTTAATGCAAAATTTTTTTTATCAGCGAAAATATTTTATACTGTAATAAATAGATTTTGTATTAAAAAATATATTTAGAAATGTCTTGTATTATTTTAATTATTTATATGCTAATTTATTTATCAGGCCGAAGGCCCGCTAATTGGGAGGAGGGGGGTATGGGTGCGAAGCTCCCCATAAATTTAGTTGAGCCCCCTGAGATTGTAAAGGCTAGTGACGCCCCTGCTATTGGTTTAACTTCAAATTGTTAATAAATTTAAAGAATAAAATAATGATTTTAAAAAAACTTTGTTTAAACAAATATATATTTTGAATAAAACTATGAAGCTATTGTTTTAAAGAAACCTGGATATTTTTCCTAATTCCTTTTAATTGATAATTCTGAAGCGAAGAAAAAATGCATTTGGGATATCTCACTCTCATAATAACTATTATATTAAAACTTAAAAAAAGGCTTTAAATAATTTGTTTTGTAAGCCGCTTATTATTTCAATCCTGGAAAGCTTAGACAAAAGGTATACAGTTCAAATATTGCTTACAATTTATATTTTGATTATCTTTTATTTTCAATAGATTCAAACACATCTATAAAGATGAATATATACTATCCGCAATAATTCACCCGCTATATAAATTTGAATGGCCCTGGATAAAATTAGAGGTCAACTAAGGAAGATTGCTAGCACTTATTTCCAGGAAAAGATCTTGTTAAAGAAAGAGGAAACATATTTCCTTTATCCAACACACATACCAGAATATTTTCTGATAAAGATAAAAATTTTCTTGATGAGGAAATTAATGAAGATCCTTGTGAAAATGATCTATTAAGCTTCTTTCAAAATAAATATTATTCTTTTAAATATTTTTAATAAATTCCCCGAATTAAATATTGATAATTTATTAAATATAATACAACTTTCCTATCCTCTGCGCCAATAAAACGTGTGTTTAGCACGGCGAAAGCTGTGTTGAGCACTAAGCGCTCTTGTTTGTCTGATCAAAATTTTGAAAATCAATTTTGCTAAAAATAAACATTATTTTTGTATAATTTTATATATGAAATTTTTTTTATAAGAAGATCTTATCTTATATATTCTTTTTATAGTTTTATTTATATTATTTATTGTAGGAAAAAAATAAATATTTTTTTGTATATTATATTTAATTTTTTAAATAACGAGTAAACAGTTACTTTTTTGAATAGTAAGTAACGAGCGTTTATTTTTTAAAAAGGTAATGAGTAAAGGTAACGCGTTTCGTTTTTGTAGTAACGCTTACAGCACTACTAAAACGCATAAATTTTATATAAAATGGTATAAAATTTTTATTCATAATTATAATTTGTAAGAAATGTCTAAGCATAATGTTTGTAATCATATTAAATTTAATCTTTAAAAAATAAACGATTTAAATACACCCTGCAATATTATAAAATAAAAAACAATTGATTAATGTAATATTGACCTAAATGCAAATAAATTATAAATAAATATCACAAATCCCAACACTGGCCAAATTTTAAATATAGATTATATAAAATAATTAAATGAAAGGGCAACGTGTTAATAAAAAAAATAGGTGCAAAAAAATTTACTATAAAAATTATAAAATGATACATTTAATTTATGTTAATAAAATAAAAAGGAGGAAATATTTTAAACGAAAAATATTTGTAGGAAATGTAATAAAAAACATGATTTAGATAGTTTTTCGGAATCAATACACAAAAATTTCATTATCACTGTAACCAAGTTTAGAAAGGGCTGGGCTAACGGCAAATTTAATCATAGGCGGAGGGCCACAGGTTAGTATTAGGGTTTCCAGATTTTCCACAACCCCGTTTGAAGTAGTTTGAGAAGTAGAACCATTAGAAACAGCAGAAGGAGATGGTAAATGTTGAGATATCATCTTGGCATTGACATAACCTATATCGTAGGGCCATTCTTTGCCAGAATCCTTAGGATCTTCAGTTAGTTTGTCGACAGTGTACCTAATATAGAGTGAGTTCAAATTAAGTTATATTAAATTAAGTGTTTAGAAAATTAGAAGTAAAATAACTTTTTCTGGTCAAGTAAACAATTTATAACTCAAAATCAAGTACAAACTCCATTTATTTAAATTGCCATGATTTACAAAGATAAATTTAGAAGAAATTAATTATTTCGGTGGATGTATTTATTATAATATATATAAGCAAACGATGTGAATAAATTATAAAAATTCTTATAGAGAATTTATAAAAAAATCGCCAATTATTTATATTTTTAGTCATACATATAGCGTTTTTTATGTATTAAAGTGACTAATCTGGATCTAATTAATAAAAGGGGCACATATGTTACTAAAAAGGTGTAAATCAAAGGATAATCCATTTTACCAATAACGAAAACGAGTAGGAAACATTTTAGCTAGTGCTTCAATTTCATCCTTTAATAAAATATCTTTTTCAGTTTGGTTGGCAAACAGTAAATCAAATTGTATGTCCTTATTTCCGGGAGTAGGGTTCAATAAAATTGCTTGGAGCATTTGAAACATAGGTGTAATACCTTTTTATATATTTCATAATATGGTAAATTATTTATAATTTTCGATCCATATTTCACGAAAGAATTTAATATATATGATGTGTTTCTTCTGATGTTATTTTTTTCAACTTTAAATCATTTTTTAAGCGCATTTTTTTTAAATTTAAAAATCTAATTTTACAAATGTATTCCAACATGTTTAGATTACCTACCCTATAAATGTCAGACAATATTACTATGAACTTTTGAACTTAATAAAATTTATATTAGATTTTCCACTTTTTAAATAATAAATTACTCAAATTTAACAGCAAAATTGTCTACAATTCATAAGATAGGTATTCCAAACATATGGAATATATTTCCGATAAAATCAGATTTTTAAATTTAAAAAAATGCGCTCAAAAAATTATTTTAACTTGAAAAAATAACACGTTGCCAGAAAAAAATGTATTGACGCTAGCATATATTCTTGATTTATTGTAAAATATTTAAGTTAGATAACCATGTAAAATCGACCGATTAGATTTTTTAAAAAAATTAATGTAACTTAGTGCGTATAAATATTGTAAAATTTATATAAATCAAAATTTTAAAGCTCTAGCTCATGGATCTGAGATGCGATCTCTGTTTTAAGAATCCCAAATTACTCGATAAATGTCCTTAAATTATATATCATTTTGCAGCCATTTAAATTGACTTTAAGGAAATGGCCAAATGAGTTGTTTTTAGGGTTGAGACGATGACTTCAGATATGTTTATTACCAGTATAGAAGATGCTATCGTTAAGTTTTTATAAAAAGATACACATTTTTTTTAATAAATAATAATATATATAAAACATCAAATATATTATAATTAATAGTAAAAGAGATACCTTAAGAGATACAAAAAAAAATCTAAGGCCCGGCTAGGATTTTTTTAAAATATATTATATTTATTCTTTTTATAGCTAATAATGGCGATTTCATTTGGTTTTAAATATACGGTTCGGCACAGACATTCAAAAAAAATTTCAGACCCAGTCCGGTTATATTTAAAAAATTAAAATACACTCCGGCCTGTGTACTTGGGCCGGCCATGCAGGTCTCCATGTAAAATAACCTTTATGTATGCCAATTCAATATATGATACAGCTACGATTATCAAACATTTGAACGTTATTGATAAAAATTTTACAATTTATGATAAAAATAGAAAACAGCGTTTATAAGAAATTTCTAAAAAAATCCTTCTTTTTTGAGCTCTTTAATTTTTTGGACATCAATATAATTCCTTGGGATAGGGCCTAACATATTTTTTCCAATCTGGACCTCATAGAATTTTAAAATAAAGGATTTACTTAAATCGGGTCAGAGCAGGCTCAAAATATTTGCCTCTGCTATATTCAACCGTATTTAATATTTTGTAATAATTATACATTTGAAAAAAATATTTAACAATATAGTTGCCTCTATAGTTGGATTTTTTAGTTTTGTTAAATGGTTCAAGTTGAGTTGAGCCGATTTTTTAAAATGGCTAGCTCTATTTTAGACCGAAAAACATTGCCCAAGTCTCGAGATTTCGCTAATAAATTTCCAAACCTTCCATCTATGACCGAAATAATCTGGCTTGTAATATTTTTCTGGATAAAATATTGAGTTGGCTGTTTTTAAAAATCGGCTCAAATCGAGCCATTTAACAATATTAAGTTTTTTCATTCCCAAAATTATGAAAAACGAAATAATTTTAAATTATAATTTTCTCCATTCTAATTCTTATTTGAATACATTTGCAATAAAAATATTTTACAACTTTCATCGTCATGGGGCTATTTCTAAAAAATCATATGGGCAAAAAATGATATATAATATGATTGAACCAAATATTTATCAAATTCTACAAAATTATTAAGACCGATCGCGCACCAGTATTTGGATTTTGAGAATTTATAATTCTGAATCCATTTGAGCTAGAGTATTAAACCTATAATAATTATATAATCTATACTCTATATAATTATGACATAAAGTTTAATTCGTTTTCAAATAGGTTTTTTGGAAAATGAAATGATTAAATATGTGCATAATTAGTATTCGATTCGAATGATTCAACTAATTCGTTTTTTAAAAATGTTAATTCATACAAATATATTGATATAATTATTTTTTTACACATCTAATTTTAAACATAAAAAATTATTGTAATAATCTGATGCTAAAGAATAGGCCTATTCAAAAAAAAATCGAATATTCGATTCGAATAATTCGAATAGATACGAATACGAATAATAAATTATTTGTTTTATCCGAATACGAATAATCATTTATTCGATTCGAATAAAACGAATTATTCGAATAAAACGAATTATTCGTAATATTTAATAAATTGCTTTTTTTTAAAATAAATCTAACATTTGTCATTTCTATTTTATAACCTGCCAATCTGACAGGTGATGAGTTTATAAAAAGACTAACAAAAATTTTAATTTTAATTTCCCGTATTTTTTCAAAATTATTTATATTAAAAATTACACAAACCAAAAGTATATAAAAATATATACAAACCAAAGGTACATAAAAATATATTAAATCTTTATAATAAAATATTGTTAGCTAGCCTAATTATGTTAGAGGAGAATGATTCTGATGAAATAGTTATGGTTGATGTTGACAAAATTTCTTCACAAAAAAGAGCGATTATATGGGATCAATATCAACTCAATGGTGAAAAAGGCTGCTTGCAATCATTGCAAGAGCATTATTAAATGCAAAGGCAAAACAACATCGCCTCTTATTAATCATTATAATAGGTTTCATTCACATCTCTGTAAAAACAGTAATAAAATTGACACTTTTTTAAAGCCTATATCACCTTTTTCTTTATCTAAAAAAATTAATTATAAAGATAACTTACTAAAATTATTTATTAATAATAATTTATCTTTTAAAATTGTTAATTCACCTGATTTTAAAAATTTTATAAATGATCTTGATTCTTCTATAAAATCAATATGCTCCAATACTCTTAAATTGCATATGTAGGATATAATATCCAAAAATAATAGTCAGATTAATTTTTCATCTGATATTTGGACTAGCCCAACTCAGGTTCCTTTTTTAGGGTTAACAGCCCATTTTATTGATGATAATTTTAAAATAAATAACATAATTTTGGATGTTGCTCCAATAAATGAACAACATTCAGGTGAAAACATATTTAAAGCCTTTATTAAAATAATTAAAAATTATAATTTGGAGAATAAAATTTTTTATATAACTCTAGATAATGCTACTAATAATAAAACATTTATTGATACATTTTCTTTAAAATATCCATCAATAAAAATAGGGCACATTCGATGCTTTGCTCATGTTATTAATTTAATATCCAAAGAAATTTTAAAAATTTTAAACCCATCAATTTTAAAACTACGAAACATTATTAGGATGATACGTAATTATCCTAAAAAATTAAATTTATTAAAAAATATATGTAGTTCACTACATCCTCCTATAAATTTTTTAAAACCCAAATTGGATTATGAAATAAGGTGGAATAGCACCTACCAAATGAATGATTGACGAGATTATTGTTAAAGCCTGCTATAAAAAAATTAGTTAATGAAGTTATAACTAATATTATAATTCTTCAAGAAAAACAATTATCAGAAGTAAACTAAAATTTATAAATAGGTAAATAATACTTTATTAACATAAGATACAGGAGGAATGGGACGATCTTGTAAAAATTAAATCTATCCTATTGCCTTTGTATGAGACTACAAATATGGTTTGTGGGGAAAATTATCCTACTTATAATTTGGTTATACCCTATTATATTCTAATTCTTAAACACTTAAAAAATGAGAAACCTTGTTTCCATAAAACCTCTAACAATGATTTCAAAGTGGCATGTGATAAATTGTTGGGCTATTACAATTTAATTGCAGATGATGCAATAATAGCTACAATATTGGATCCCAGGCTCAAAATAGAATATTTTAAATCAATATCTCTTGATTATGATATTGATATATCCAGGTTAACAGACAAGTTTAAAGAGATTTACAGCAGATATACAGGTATTTAATTTACCCCCATTTAAATACATATCATTTTATTTTATAAGCTGCTGATAATTACAACTCCCAAAATAAGAATGAAAGTCAACAAAACAGGCTTCATTGTTTTTAAACAAAATTATGTTCAACTATGTGTAATCGATTTTTACCTGAGTGAGCCAAGATCAAAGAGTGATACTGGTCCATTAATGTGGTGGAAGACAAATGCACATAGGATCCCCATACTCTCAAAAATGGCAAGAGATTATTTATCTATACAAGGAACATCAACTGCGTGTGAAAGACTTTTCTCAGTTGGCACTAATTTGTTGTCAAAAAACCGCATGTCGTATAAAGAAGAAAATATAAGAAAAACCCTTTGCCTTAAAAATTGGCTTAAAATTATAAATTAAATGAATAATATAATATTTTAATTTTGTTTATAACTTGATTATATTTATTTGTCATCGGATTATTATAATTTTTTCTGTTTGAAATCAAATTTGCAATAAAAAAATTTGTCAATATATTTGAGTATGATTTATTTTATTTCAATTATATTCGAATAATTCGAATCGAATACAAATAGTAGATTTTATTATTCGTACGAATTCAAATAGTAAATTATTCGATTCGTTACGAATAATGCACTATTCGATTCGAATACGTTTTTGAATAGGCCTACTAAAGAACATGCGATTAAGTTATTAACGAAATCAAAATGCATATTAATTTAATTTATAAAAGCCAACTAATTTTTAAAGCAATAATTTTTATTGTTTCTTCTTTATAAAGCATGCGATATTTTGACCTACAATTATCATTATAATCCAATATTTATTTATCAATTTTTATATAAAAATGAATTTAAATGATTTTTAAAAGATGAGAGAACAAACGTCTATCTGCTGAGGTATAGTTGGGTAATTACTATATTTGCCGTTTAAGCCAATTTTTAGCCATATCATTTTTGCCTCAGAGTTTTTCTTAAAAATATAGTAGCTAAAATTTGAAAGAAACTAGTATAAATTAAAACGCCTTAACTTTAACGGATTTTCTCTGATATGCGCCTGTAGATTGAGTCGAATTATAACATTTAGGTTCATATAACGTCCTAAGATCCTTAAAAAATTTATATAATTTAAAACTTAATTTTTAAAAGGTTTAATAAATAGTCGCAAGCTTAACTTTAAAAGCGATTAAGCGTCGTCAAGGTTATAAATAGAGAACTAATTATTTATTTATTTTTATATTACCCAACAATATAAAATATTAAAATTCATAAATGGGCTGAACTCGTCTTTTGAGTAAAATACTGAGTACAAATCATCAACGATTAGATAATAGGAATAGAAAAATTTTATTTTTATAAAAATCTTCGCCGGTTGTTAAGCCAACGTTAATTTGAAATTAATTTATTTTGTCAATTTTGTAAAATTGATTATCGTCCTATTTCTGTAATCAATTTCTACATAAATTTTTGAGATAAATAATATTTTTTATAAATTTTCAACAAAATTTATTTTAAAATAGTTTTTGTTTCATCAAAATTTTTCTTTCCCTTCTATTTATTTAAAAGTAAGAATTTTTTTTCTATTTACTCTTGCAACACTTACCCTGCATTTACAGATTGCGCGAATTGGCGGCGAAGTATATAATAATATATTGTAAGAATTCGTGTTAACTGTGAATGCATGGTTACTTTTTTTTATTTAAACAATATATTCATATGATTTTGTCTTTATTTATTAAAAAATGATAAATTTTAATATTTGGATCCACAATGTTTTTAAGGTAATAAAAAATGTATACCAAAAATATACATCATATCTAATATTTTTATTTAAAAAATCCTTAATTACCAGGGATGTGAATTCGATCCTCGTATTTTTGCTGAACCCAAATCCCTTTAAAAATTGGAAAGTTCAAGGGTGCTAGGTGTCAAAATAAAAAAAGATTTGTGGAATCATTTTTTTTTCTTCAGATTTTTCAATTTTCTGGTTTTTATATTTACATTTTATAGGTAACATTTTATTATAAATGATATCTTATTAGAACAATTATTGATTTTGAAAGATTTCTGTCTAGATTATATAGGCATGTGTTAAATCGAATTGTCGGAATATGATTGTAGTTAAATAAGGAAAATAGTGATCTGCATCGAGCCTAATTTGCCAAGCCCGGTCAGACATAAAATTTTTTGAAAAAATTTGTCCGGCCCAAAATAAAAATTATTTGACTGCCCAACCAGACCTGAATTTATCTAAATATAGAAAAATTTAATTTTTTTTATCGTAAAAAAATATTTAACAAATAAAAATTAATAGCGACATGTTTCTTGCAGGAATTTTAAAATATATCTATTTTTTTGACAAAATGTAATATCCTACTTAAAATTTTAAACCTGACCCGCGTGCCTAAAATTTTTAAAAAATATTAAACCCGACCCTGTCCGAACCGAAATTATTTCGTGATTTGCAGATTTCTATATTTGGAACTCAAAAATAACAACGCCTAGATTGAAATCAGAACAATTGTGATTGTCCATATTTTTTAATTCGTTTGTAAATAAAATTATTTAACTTGTAAAAATTGATAAGAATATATAAACATGTTATTTTAACAATTTTTTGCAGGTCAAATAATTTCATTTTCAAATAAATTAATAAATATGGAAATGTTTTGAATTAAATCTGCACAACACTGTAGTTAAATGCCAATTAAATTTTAAAAAACTAATTAGTCCTTTTTCATATGAAATATTGGAAAATATGAAAATTCGAGAGCAGAACTATTTGCAAAACAGTGTAGTATAAGCCTCTATAAATTTAGACCCTTGATAACAAGTTCTATTTAGTAATGAATTGATTAAAAATATATGATAAAAGACCATTTTAAAGAATTATAGCATAAGCTACACTCCATTTTTTACAAGATATTAGAGACCACTACCACATCTACTGGTTGTATTGATAATAAAGATAATACCTTTAATGACTTTGAAAATTTACTTTTAAGATAGAGAAAAATAAAAATAAAATTATCATCGGATAAAAAGGGATAGCACAAATAATTGCTATTACATTTTTAATTGAACAATTCTTACAAGTTAAGAGAATAAATAAGGATGGAAATTTTTAAATTCTTCATATTCCAGAGCTATATCTTCTATTTAGAATCGTCATGAGTGTACCAGCGACACAAGTATAATAATTTATAATATATTTAGATAGCTATTTATGTTAGGAGCGTATAACGTGCATTTTCCTCTTTGAAAACTGCCAGATTTGCATGGAAATCTTGAGCTATTAAATAAAACATTTAAGATATAAATAATAAAATAATTTTTAAATTTTTTACTTAAGGTATGTGTATTTATATGGAGTGTAAAAAAAGGGGAAAAAAATGAGGTTATTTTGACTCAATATTTCTTTATTCTTCAAACCTTGAACCTGGATCCATTTTTAAATTTTATTCCTGAACTTAGGCCACATTTTTGTCGAAGAGTTAACATCGAGTTACATTAATTTTAGTCGGCATATGCCTGCTGGCGGTAATTTTTATACAAAGAATTAATAAAATAAATTTTAAAAAAGAATCAAAAAAAAATTAGTTTAATATAATTTGGGTTGGGTTTTCATAAATAAATTTTAATAGTACGCCGCAATTTCTGCTCTTTGCACCTTTAACTATGTAAATTATCTGCCTTGGTATCAGTGCATATCTGCCTTCTATTGCTTCTATGGTCGCTTTGTCACTGCAAATTAAGCTTAATTTGCATTGTCTAACTATACAAATTATATTCTTTTTATCTCATAAATTTATAAAATATATTAAGTTGCAATAAAATTATATTTAATCAAAACAATATTCAATAATAATAATAAAAAGTAAATTAGAAGTAATGTATAATTTAACTCACAGTCAATTTAATTAAATTTATAAACGTATATTTATATTTCGTGATCAATATTTATAAAAATTATTCTCTCCAAACCCAATTTGGCATTGCTAACATTTATATGAAAAATTTTTAAAATAAGCAAACAAAATGGTAATTTTCTAAAATATGAGAAATATATTTTCAAAAAACTTTGAAATTCTTAAATCCAAACGTCAAAAAAATATATAATTTTGATAATTTAATATAATTTTTTTTATATATTTATATCCTAAAAATAAAAGAACCAGATGGGATGGATACTTGACCTTCTTTAGCTAGCGATGAAATATAAAAGTATTTTCAAAATAACAATTAAAAACCTGGAATAATAAATCTAGTCCTTTAATAAGCTAAAATGGATATTAAATTTAATAGATAAATTATATGTGCTAACCAGTGCCTCCAGCTATCATCCCAATTCTCTTAGTCCTGACAATTCTGGGGGGACCAACATTATCTTTATCTTTAAAGGTAAGTTTGATAGAAAACTTATCATCCCCCAAATATCTGAGTCTTCCACTAGGTCCCCTTACTTCAATTCCATCTCCTATTTTGAGACTATTTAGATGCTGAGTCATTTTCCCTCCATCTGGAAATTTGGGATGTACATCTTTGTGATAAATCTATTTATAATTATATTATATAGTTAATCTTTTATCATTAAATAAAATTGGAATTGCAACATTATGATTAACAACTCATTATAATAGGGCTGCGTAATCCACAAATTATTCATTGATCCAATTCGATATTTTAAAAACCAGTTCGAGAACTGATAATAATCCATTTATTTTTATTTAAATTTACTATCTTTGAAAATGTCATAAAAATATCGATTAATTTTTTTATTAACTGTAAGCTATGAGCAAAACAAGAAACACTGAATTTTTTTCTTTCCCGGGGCCAAGGCAAGCTTGCATGGACTGCCCGAAACCCAACCTGAATCTCGAACTGAAGACTTTTTCCAGGCTCAGGCCAACTAAATATTATACTCAATAATCATTTTGTTTAAGTGAAATGTGAATTAGAATAACATTTTATTTTTAATCTTAAATGACTCTCATTCAGTTACGTAATTTTTACCAAATTTATAATAGTCTATTTGTGGGAGTTAAATATGCTTTTATTTAAGGTAGCAATATGTAAATAAATACACCTAATTTTAATTTTTTCCTAGATATTATAATCTTTAAGCTCAAATTCCAAATAATTTTAATAGGGCAGGGCTCAGGCTGAAAACAAAGAATTTGTTCAAGCAGAGACCTGGCTTGGATAAAAAAAAAATTTTAAACTCGGGCTAGGGTGGAGTTCAGGCCACAAAAATTTCCCAGGGTTCTAGTGAAGGCTTTTAATTATTTTTCAGTCTGGGTCATGGTCTAACCCAGAGTTTTTAAAGTAGCATGCTACTTTTTCCCATTTTTTTAGTAAAATAAATTTTATATAATAAATATATTAAAGATCTGCAAAGTGTTCGGGCCTAATATTTTTTAAAAAATAGGTCTTGGAATTTTTTTAAAAATATATCTAAATTTATCAATTTTATGTTGAAATTTTGGGTATAATAATTTTTTAAAAAATTTTAATTATAATTTTAAAAAAATTTATTTCTAAATTTAAATAAATTCGGGCCGGGCTGACAAATAATTTTAATTTCGGGACAAATAAAAAAATTTTTTTAACTCGGGCTAGGGTGGAGTTCGGGCTACAAAAATTCCCCTATTTTTCAGTCTGGATCATGGTTCAACCCAGAGTTTTTAAAGTAGCATGCTACTTTTTCCCATTTATTTAGTAAAATAAATTTTATATATTAAATATATTAAAGATCTGCAAAGTGTTCGGGCCTAATATTTTTTAAAGGTCTTGGAATTTTTTTAAAATATATCTAAATTTATCAATTTTATGTTGAAATTTTGGGTATAATAATTTTTTAAAAAATTTTAATTATAATTTTAAAAAAAAACATTTCTAAATTTAAATAAATTCGGGCCGGGCAGACAAATAATTTTAATTTCGGGACAAATAAAAAAAAATTTGATTCGGGCCGGCAAAACTTTTTTAAATAAAATTCAGGTTCGGGTTGGCAAAACTTTTTTAAAAAAATTCGGGCCAGGCTGGGTTTGAAAAATCAGGGTGGATACAGATCACTAAAATATATACTATAAAAAAAATATTAAAATTTATTTATAATCTTTACTTCAAATTTATATTTCAAAAAATACTTTATAAATCTAAATTATTAAGTTATTTAAAATTTTAATATGCCGCCAATAGATAGACTTGGAAGATAATTCTGAGGCAGATGGTAACCACAAAAATTCACTAAACAATAATATTATGGAATTACCTTTTACTAAATTTGCAAAATATTTTGAACTTAAATAAAAACAAAATTAATATATGATTTATTCGATGCATAAAATAGTGAAGGACATTTTGGCTAATTTTTAACAAATGAAAGAGGATTTCATATTAGAATAATCAGATACCTCTTACATCTGTGCAACAGCAGATTGTTGGGACTCATGAACGTAAGTATTTAAGTTCTGATTTTTTATTAACTTAATTGGAAAGATCAGCTAAATAATTGGTAATGTTGATGAATTTATTCCCAACAAAGATACATTAATTAATAAATCGTTGTGGTATTTTTAAATCTAGAATAATCAAATGAACATTAATTTTTATCAGACTTGAAACCCTGCCTGGATACACTAGCCGCGTATTTTTAATTTTTAAAAATACCCAGGACGTCACGGGCCTAAAAATTTCTTTAAAAAAATACCCGGGCCGGGCCGTATATTTTAAATCGCCATCATTGGTTATAATAATTTTAAAAAATAGGGCGGGCCTGAAAATATAAAAGGCAACAAATTATTCGGGCAGTCTTTTTTATTAAGAAGTGGGCAATAAAATAAATCTAAGTGAGCAGTAGAAAAAACATTTAGTTGGTATTTTAATTTTTTGGGTAGTTAATATTTAATTCAAGTTCTTTTTATTGATTTGAGCGGTAGGCAGATCTGTGCGTGGTTACGCCGAAAACGCCGCCGTTTAAGATAATAACGCCGGCACGGCCGGCGCAGAAATTACTTTCATATTTTATACCTTTTTATTCTAATAATTGGTCAACATCACTATTGTAATTTTTTTAATGTCAATCAGTTTGATGAATTTTTATTTTCTACTATTTTAAAATCATAATTATATTGACGTCATTATAGAATTCAATCAATCAAAAATATAAAATTCTATAAGTTACCATAATTTTACATATTTTTAAAATGGAGGCATCTATATTTAATAATTCTATAAATAATTTTAGTATCCTAACTCTAGAAAATAAAAAATCAATAGTCTGGAAATTTTTTGGTTACTTACACTTAAAAAGAGATAACAAAACAACTTCCATAAATTCTGACAAATTTTACTGTAATTGTTGCTTAGAAAAGGAGACTATGATGATTCAAACAAGCCATTTTCATAGTTTATTTTTTTTAAATATTATTTTCTCATATATAGCCAAAATCTTTTCTAAATTAAAATATATTTTTTGTAAAATATAATCTAGCTATAAAATTCAAAACTTTTCAATAAACATTAGCACAGGAAATTTGTTAAAACACTTCTGAACATAATATTAAAGCAGATACTTCATCAAAATAGCAAGATTTAAAAAAATATTTTATATCCAAACCAAAATTCCAGACAAATTCTAAAACCTCTAAAACATGGCTTCTAGCAAGATATTGCGTTATTATGTTGTGCTGACTTATTACCTCTTCAATCAATTGATCATATAGGAATGAAAGATTTTTTGAAGGTATCAAATTTATAGATATATTATTTATTATAATAATAGATCTACCTTTATGTCTTTTTTGTTCTATTGAAATAGCATTGGCTACTGAGGAAGATTTATAATAGTTAAATTTTATAGCCATGCTAACAATATTATTACAGATAGACATATATGATTTAAATAATATTGGATAATTGCATATTCTTTTGTTTTAATCTCTGTTTTTGTATAGCTTTGCAACCCAGAATAAATTTTTAACAAATTTATTTCTTCTTGAAAAATTCTCCCTAATTTGTGCAGTACAAAAGGGGCCTACTTTAAACTTGGCGTTACTTTTTAGAAGTGAAATTGAAACATATTTAATAGTAAATGATAGTGATAGTTCTGAAATAAAGAAAATATGCTAAAAAAAACTTGTGCTACGATTTCCGGTTTGTAATCTGCAAGTAATAATATATAAGTATATTCTTTTATTTTTATTTAAAAGGTATTGGCTTCTCTATTAGACCCAAGATTTCAAAAATTGACAATTGTGTTAAAGTAATTAATAGAGCAAAAATGCTCAGCTTCAGAATTTATAATAAAACATCAACTTATAGAGAATGATGATAATCAGGTAGTAAATATAGCTAATGAGGATCAAGAGGAATTATTAAATTCAAGTTATTTGACAAAATTGGCAAATAAACATTCAAAAAATATAAATTATGATTCCAAGTTAGGTACTTAGAACAAGAATACCACAGTTTTTTGGAAAATCACAAGATGTTGACGTTCTAAAATTTTTAAGAGAAAAGAAGAGTAAACTTCCCAATCTTTCCAGGCTCGCCTAAAAAATTCTTTGCATTCCGGCGACCAGCACACCTAGTGAAAGAGTTTTCTCTACCGCTGGATTGACGTTAAATTCAAGGATATCATCATTATGTCCCGAAAATTTAAATAAAATAATTTTTATACATGATAATTATAAAATTACGAAATCGATTTTGGATTTATAATGAGTTTTCTATTAAATAAATATTAAAAATTATGCCGAGATATCTGTAGAGTAGTGTATATTTTTTTTTAAATTATTAAGCAATTAAAAAAATTTATGTTATAAAAATTTATAACTGCGCCGATTTTGTTGACGGCGGCTAAAAATCGGCGCGCGGCTGGCCGTCGATTTGAATTTTGAAAATTGAGCCGGCTGCCGATAGTTTCGTCGGCGCACAGGTCTATCGGTAAGTAGTTAAAATAATTTGGTAACTATTCAAAATTTTTCAGTTAATAAATAATTTTTCAGTTTTTATATTTACTTAGACAGTTTTAATTAATTACACAATTTTTAATAAAGATTTAATGAAACCAATTGATGAATATTGTTCCCATCTGATTACTATGAAGAACCTGGTAATTGTAAAAATGTAAAAATAAAAACTCAAAGATATTGCTGGTTTAAGGAAAAGATCTTCAAAAATTCTAAAGTCCAGAAATATCTAAATGGTAATTCCTGGGGACAACCATAAACAAATGATACAAATGGGTAAGAAAATTTATTTTAGATGTAATTTAGTATAAAAAAAAGAGCAATATGCTGCAAGAATTTATTTCCTTTATAATTCCAATGATGATAATGTAGCATACACATCTCAATATCATACTCATGAACTTATTGAAACTAAAATTCTCAAAATGCCTAGTGATATAAAATTAGAGATAGCAACTTTATTTAAAATTGGCCTCAAACCTAAAATGATTATGGAAATTTTTTTTAATATTTATTACCTTCAATAAATCAAATAATAAATTTTTAAATGACAAAAAAATATAGGCTATCAAATTTAAGTTTAAAAGGAATTGGGAGAATGGCTTACTGAAAAATCAATAATACATTTTCTGAAGATGCTGCCTTTATAATAAATTTTGAAATAAATGATGATAAAGTTAAATTTAGATTTTTTAGATCTAGAAAAAGATTTCTCAAACTAGCCAGTCTTTCTACTAAATTC
Source organism: Gordionus sp. m RMFG-2023 (assembly GCF_954871325.1). Classification (NCBI taxonomy): domain Eukaryota; kingdom Metazoa; phylum Nematomorpha; class Gordioida; order Chordodea; family Parachordodidae; genus Gordionus; species Gordionus sp. m RMFG-2023. The sequence continues at coordinate 39,980,991 of NC_088776.1, forward strand.
ATGTGAATGCTACCTATATTGTAATGTGGCATGGGTCAACATTGATAGTTGTAGGTACTTCTGATGCAAATAGCCATTTCCATTTTTTGGGAATTGGAATGCGTTATAATAAAAAAAAAGATTACAAATTTGTTTTTAAATCTTTATTTAATGGTGTAAAACAGATATCTGGACATTGTGTTAAAATAGAAGTATTAATATCAAATGCTGCAAAAGCCATTCACGGTGTAACAAACCTCAGGATCTAATTTTGATATATTAGATAATTTACTTATTTATATATATTTGATATGTTAATTTTCATAAAATATTCTTGATAACTTATATTAAAAGAGATATTTGTATAAGTATAAATACTTAAAAGGCCATTGTTGTACAACATGTAAGTTTTATTATCTTATCTAGAATGTTAATTAAATATTAGATATAAAAAATATTTTTAATAGAATGGTAATTCCATAACAATTTTATATTTTATTTAATTCATTAATTTTTATATATTTGATATATTAATTTTCATATAAAATACTTGATAGCTAATATATCAATATAAATTCTAAGCAACTATCAAATTAATGCTGTATGATACAATTTTAATTAGAATTCAACTTAATATTTTTTACTGCTCAATATTATAAAAATACTGCCCAAATTGTTTATTTTTTTTGATAAAAAAATACTCATTTTGATTAATTTACTGCCCAAAAAAATCATAGCCAATATAAAACCTGGGCTGGGTTAAAAAAAAAACCTCAGCCATGCCGAAAATTTTTTTTTAAAAAAATCCAGGCCAGGCTGTGCAAAAGGTGCGCCGATCTCTTTTTATTATATAAAAGGTTTATAATACAACATAGCCCTCAAATGCTACAAAAATTATTTGGTAAGGCAAAATTTATACTTTCTGATCCTCACTCTAGACTTGGAGATGATAATAAAACTGATGTATTAAATTGTTATTGTTATATTTTTAAATGTTAATTTTCATTATTATATTATCATATTTGAATAATAAAAAGAACATATTATTTTTGATATGAAATAAAAGAAAAAGAATTGCAAGAATTATTAATTGACTTATATTTCTATTACTACTAACAAGACTTTTATTTCTATTACAACTAACAATTGCAAGAATTAATGACTTATATTTCTATCACTACTAACAATACACTACAAGAATGGTGCAGTCGATAAAAAGTCTAACGGACAAACCTGTGTTACAAAGATTGGTACGACTAGTGTTATAAAATGGCTCAATTTGGGCCGATTTTTAAAACGGCTAACTCAATATTTTATCCAGAAAAATATTATGCAAGCATAAAGATTTTGCTCATAGATAGCACATAGGATTGAACATCTATTGGCGAAATCTCGACGCTTAGGTAATATTTTACTGGCTATAATGATATGTTAGCCGTTTTTAAAAAATCATCACAAGAAAAATCCCTGTTATTAACATCAATTGGATGTGATACTTATAAAATATTGGTAAATTTATATGCACCAGATAGTCCAGGAAATAAAGAGGTATTAGAAATACATAACATTTTAATCAAATTTTTTCATCCCACTCCTAATATAATTGTAAAAATAATTTTTATCAATATAACAAAAAAAATGAGAAAAAATAAATAGACTATACACAAAATCTTCAAAAATTAGCAACGACTTGTGAATTTGGGGAATATTTAAATACTGCAATAAATTTATATTCGGAATAAAAATCATAAAATTTTACAAAGATTATTATCCAAAAATGATATAAACATCAGAGACCTGCAGAGGTACCATTTGCACGGCCTGGCCCGGCCCTGATTAAAAAAGTTTCGGCCCGGATATTTTTCAAAATTTTTTACGGCCCGGCCCGGGTTTAAAAATTTTAGGCCCGACCCGGATATTTTTAAAAAAATTTTTGGGGCCCGGCCTGAATTTTTTAGGCCCGGCTCGGAATTTTTTAAAATTATATTCGACCTGGTATATACAAAAAATTCATCTATTTCGTATTTTCTCATATTTTTCGGCGAGTATTATCATTTAATAAGCAAGTATATTCGCTAATGTTGTTAAATGGCTGGTTTTGAACCGATTTTTAAAAACGGCTAACTCAATATTTTCGCCAGAAAAATATTGACTAAGTTTCGAAATTTTGATACTATATGTTTAGACATTTGCTCCTTCTATGAGCAAAATTTTCAGGCTTGCATAATATTTTTCTGGAAAATCGGCTCAAAACGAGCCGTTTAACAATACTACATATTTTTTTTTTTTATTTTAAACAGATATAGTATATTACAAATTGATACTATAAAAAATTTGTGTAAATAATATTTTGAGAATATATTATATTCATTGTATTTATAAAAAAAATAAAACTGATATTTTAATTAATAAAAAATATAACATATAAATCCTTTGCGTATTTATTCCATGGCAGAAAACTATAATAATATTATGTAATAGATACTATGATGTTAGCTAGTGTTATCTTTCACCAAACATTATATTAATCATAACTATATATAATCATTATTATAACCATATTTAATTGACGAATATAATAATTCATGTTAGTTACTGCAGTAAAAACAGCTATAAAAAATACAAAATTAATTTAGAAAATGATGAAACTTATATCAAACAGTTAGAAGGAGAACATAATGATAATATAAATAAAATTAAAAAAAGTTAATAATGATAATGATAAACAATCAAAATCATATAATAATTATAATACGAGCTACAAAAAACCAAATCCCTGCCACTCCTGAGTCAGAAACCAAAGGAAAAATTGTCTTTTCAAGAGTGCCACATGTAAATGCAACAAAATTGGGCACATTACTCGAGTAGTAGAAAAGAAATAGTGAATTTTATTTTAAATCCTATTACTTAAAAATTAGCATGGATGGTATAATAAAAAGAATATAGTAAAATATGTCATATATAAGTTCAAGTTAAAATAAAAATTAATATAAAGCATGAGAAAAAATTTTTTAAAAAAAAAAATATATATATATTTATAAAAAGAAAAAAAAATTTCTTAAAAAAAATCAGGTGGCGAGGTCTGGCCAGGATGTTTTAAATATTTAATAGTTAGATCTAATTAAAAAGACGGCGATTTTCTGCTTGAGTTAATGGAGAAAGGTATGATTTTTTGATTAATTTGGATATTATTTTGAAGAGATTCAATGCCGCTTGTCCAAAAGAGCAGGTTGATGTAGCTGCTATGGGAACAAAGTGGTTATCATAGGAGCGAGTATTTTTGATTTTTTTGAGATTCAGCTCTATTAAGGGGATCATGCAAATTATTAGATGGGGCCATGGGATCAATACAGGTATCCCACATTAAGGCTTTCCCATTAAAAAGGTACGATTGTTTTGCCGTCAAGGCGTTTTTTATCTACAAAAGATGTCGGTTCTAAAATACAAGGAAAAGGCGAAAATTGGCTTTATTTAAAAAAGAATAAATTTTTTTCATCATGCCGCCTGATTTTTTATATAAATTTACAGTGGAGAGCGTATCTCCCATACGCGTCTGCCGATTGATCGCATTTAATGCAAGTATATTGGTTTAGGAAAGGTACGCCCAGGCGTAAATTGATTGCATAACGAAACGAGTCGTTATCTGTTATTTGGTTATTTAAAATGCTGGGATATGAGTCCAACCATTCATGGCCAGAGTTGTTAAAATTAAGTGTTCTTAGGAGGGATTTATATTGGTGATCATCGCTCAAGTTGAGGTAAGCTAAGGAACGAGATACCAATCCTTGATCCCAATCTTTTTGTTTCGTTGAATCTGGTGGGGCTGTGTATGGTAAAACATTAATATTCCAACAATGTAAAGCTTCATCTAATAAATTATCTTTATCCATGGTAATAATTTGCGAGGTAATATTTTTTACTGATATGGTTGATGATATGAAGAAAACAAGGGCTATACTTAATGCCGATCTTAGGCCTATTCTTCCAAATTTACAAGAGAGAGTTGCCTGAAGCCATGAGTTAGAATCGAGTTTGATGTTTAATAACTCTGTCATCATTTGTATATTCGTATAAAAGAATTTCAAAAGAGAAGGCACAAGAAGTTTTTAAACAATACTAGATTTGTGGTATTAAAATGGCGTTTTTGAGAATGAAATATGCTTGATTGATGGGTAATTTTTTTAAGATCGATAGTTTAGGGAATAGTGATTGAAGGTGATTATTAAAAAAATTAAAAACTCCCTTTGCACCTCCCAATGGGGCTCCTAATATACTGATCTTGTAAAGGTGTGCGTCTAGTTATCTAATATGGTGTATGTTGGAAGTGGAGAAGGATAAATTTCGCATTTTTTTATAAGAATAAATTAAGTTCATCAAAGTGTTCGTTAATTATATCCAGACAATTCTGGATTGAAGAAATGGTCCCCGAAATAGTACAATCATCAAGATACCAAACGTATAGATTGAGTTTGCATGAGAGAGAATATCACTTATTAGGTGTTTAAGGGTATAGCAAAAAAGTGGTGGTCCTAATAGGTCACCCTGTTGGAGGCCTTCTGCAGAATTAATAATATAATCATTAAATCTGAGTAAGGAAGGATTGCAATAGCTAAGATGGATGTAATTGTGGTAGTCAGGGAATGTTTCCAAGAAAGTATCGATCATTTTATTCCTATTAATTGAATTAAAGGCATTGGATATGTCGTTTTGCTATAAAATCTTCAGGTTTGAGATTGGATAAAACTAGTCGACTGCAATGTATTGCGGCTTCACAGCCTACTTTTTCTCCCAATCCAACTTGGTAAAGAGCTAAGTTTAAGGTTATTGTAGATTTAATTCGATTACAAATAATTTTTGAAATGGTTCGTCGGTAGAAAATTCCAATAGCTGTTGGGCGCACTTGATTTTCAGCTTTTCTAAGGCAATTGGTCGAGCATTAAAAGTTATTGGGAGAAGTTTATGTGGTAATTTCCCACTGATAATAAGATTAAAAATTTTTGTTAAAGAATTAAGTAAAAATTCGGAACTGTCTAAATCCAAGAGGTCGGTAATAAATGAAGGTCGAATGTAATCCAGTCCTAGAGCAGAATTGTTTGGAAAATTTTTAATAGCGATTAAGGCTACTTCGGGAGTGATATTTATCTTTGAATTTATTATAGGCAGTATTTGAGGAGTGTATTTAGGGTTCGGATGTTTTCATTGGCGTACGCAGCGGAGGGGGGGGCAGGGGGACAAATCCCCCCCCCAAAGCCAAAAAATGCAGATGCCGGATATATTTATCAAAAATATTTTTGTTTATATTAATTTATATTTGTTAATATTTCGTATCTCATATTAAATATATATTATATTACATTTATAATCACATTCATAAGTTATTTTATCAATTAATTTCGATTTCAAGTTTTCCGGCGTAATATTTACTTATTATTTTCAAATTTTTAGTGGCGTAATATTTATCTACCATTTTCAAATTTCTAGTCAAATAATAATTATTTCTGAAACTTCTGGCCCAACAGGGAAAAAGAAATTGCAACCTTGTCCAACGAGATAGAGCCTCTTCCATCAAGCACTAACAGCTATTAAGGAGTTAGAAGAGCCAATTATTTGCTATTACTGAAATATTACAATGGCCTGAAAGAAATATTTCCTCAGAAGCAAGAAAATTATTGGATTCAATGCTTATTCCAAATTTTATTTCTCATTAGAATGTATTATTTAATTATACAACAATTTTAAGTATTACTTTTAAAAAACATGACAATGATTTGATTAAGAAGATGAGAATAGCGGAGAGCATTTTATCAGAACTCAAGGAAATTAGGGCTAATGTTGATGAAGAATTTCATATTTTATATTTTATTGTTGAGTCAAAAGCAGAGCTATACATGTTTAATATTTGTCTCCCTCGACAGCAAGGCAAGCTCATCGTTAAAACATTAATATATGATCAGTAGAAGAGTTTATCTTAGATGCAGATACATTTATAAACCAAATAAATGAATTTTTAATATATCATGCAGCACTTACATCTGCAAATATTACTTCCACAAAAGCCTTCCCAACCTTTTTCAGATGGTGATAGAAAAAAAAATATATTTGTTAGATTTTTATAATGAAGATGTTAAAGTATCTTATGATGCCTTACACTAGCTGAATAACTATGTTTATAAGATTAACAATGGTTGATATAGTCCCAAAAAATGCTATGGATGCTCTGCATTATTTCAAACACATCTTAGATTAAATTCCCAATGTATTAAAAGGGTTTATAAACTCTTCCCATTAGTAAACTAATGAGAGAACACTCTCTTTTTTAAGAAGAATAACAGAGGCCTGCAGAAGTACCATTTGCAGGGCACGGCCCGGATTTTTTTTTAAGTTTTTTACGCTATTTTTAAAAAAAATTTTAGGCTGCTCGGCTTTTTTTTTAAATTTACAGGCTCGGCTCGGCTTTTTTTAAAATAAAATTTTCAGGCCCGGCCTGGATTTTTTAAAAATAAATTATATTTATTTTTGATTTTTATAGCTAATAATAACGATTTCAAATATAGGCTGTTTTAAAAAATACAGCCCGGCTTGGGTGTTTTTTTAAAAAAATTTAGGTCCGGCCCGGGTGTTTTTTAAAAAAAATTTTGGGCCCGGTCTTGGTATAATTAAAAAATTAAAATTTTGTCCGGCCCAGGAGCCGGGCCTGCAGGTCTCTGAAAAACATACCAAGAAGTACAACATGTGAAAGTAGATTGAAAGGTTTGGATTTTTTGAATATTCATAAGCATTTGATGACAAGCAAGGATGAGATAATTGAAAATTAGCTCAATTCCAACGAAGATTGGATTTTACATTGTAAATATATAACATACAAAATACAATTATTCCTAAGAAACTTTTTGTGTAAAGGCTCAAAAAATTCAAATTTCTATTTTGGGTCATTTAAGTGATTCTTTACACATAATTTTTTTATAATTCACATTAATTTAATTGTGTATTAGGAATAGTTATTAGTCCTAATAAATTTATGCTTGATATTTTTAAAAAACAATAATATTTCTCAAAAAAAATTATTATCCCCCCCCCAGACCAAATTCCTGCGTACGCGCCTAGATGTTTTTCTAAAAGTTGGTTTCGTGGTGATGTTATCGGGTGACAAAGTGTTTGTTTAGCAAGAGCTCAGAGGGCTCCTTTTAGATTGAAATTATTAATCTTATTATATATTAGTCTGTGTGAGGGGTTGCTTGAAGGCTTTTTAGGAGGATCGTTGATATGTGGTGTTAATTTTTCAAGTTTTCGATTCTTTCTTTGATAGTTTGGGTTGGATTATTTTTTGGTGGAAATATAATCCAGAATTTTTGAGTGTAGTATTCTAACTTCTCCTTTTTGTTCCTCTGTTAGAATATTTGGTCTAAATAACGATAAATTGAATCTAAAGGAGAGGAAGGAAGAATATAAAAGTCAAGATCGTATCCGAAAAGAGTACGAACAAAACCAAATAGATTGGATAAATGATATGTATTGAATTGTTATTTTTATATTTTTTGTAAAATGTTTATTATCATTATTATAATAATAGAAAAAGAACATATTATTTTTTATATGGAATAAAAGAAAAAGAATTGCAAAAATTATTAATTGTATTTCTATTATTACTAACAATAGCAAGAATTATTAATTGACTTATATTTCTATTACTACTAACAATACACTAAAAAAGAATGATTTTATATGCAATAAAATAAATAATACATATTTTTATATCAATATTTTTAAATGTTTGAATTTAAAATATGAATTTTATGGACTTAAATTAGTTGTATAAAAAATATATTAAATTTTTTTATAAAGTAGAATAAAAAAAGTGAAAGCTAGAGATATGCAAATTCTGCCCCAACATGTAGCTGGCCTGATTCTTAAATGATTTTGGTAGATTTAATTGCATGTATAATTGTTCCATGTTATCAGGTTCATTAGATATTAGTCCCTCAAGTAGCTTATCAAGTGTCTCCTGAGGAACTTTACACCCTCATTCTTTTAACTCTGCAAACTTTGTAAGTTTGAAAGTAGGATGTAAACCTAATGAAACCGGGTCAAACGGAGGTTGAATTACAATTGAAATTGTAGAATTAGGTTGATTACCATTCATTCACTGTATGCTTATTATTATTTTAATTATAATTAATAGGCATTGGTTTTGATGAGTGTTACTCCCCTTTCTAGACATCATGGGCTTTTATTGGTCCAAACAACTGATTTCTTTTATCCAGTTGTTGATGATCCTTATATGATGGTTAATATCAAATTATTATATTTATAATTTTATTAGGGTCTAATTATCTGGTCTGGACCAAAGATAAGGACATGACATTATCATTTAAGTATATTTTGTTTTATTTTTATTTCCCAAATCAGCTAATTTTATTCATTAATTATTTTTAACAAAAAAAATCATATTTTTAGGGTTTTTCATAAAATATTGACTTGATTCAATACTTAATATCAGCTGAACCCTAATAAAAAAATCTCTTAATTCTCTCCTTTTTAAAATAATCAATGGATATCAACAGATAATATACGCTACAAGTTTATAAAACTTCTTAAATGATATAAATTATCAACAAAAGCATAGCAAAAAATCTTTCCCCCTATACACGACAAAATATTAATGGGGCCTCTACATAATTTGAGGCCACTTGAGGCACATGTATCTGCAAAATTTGGCTTGGACCTAAGTTTTTATACCTTTTATTATAAGTATGGATAATTTTTATATATAACAAATATATTAGAAACCTTTATAACAAGATCAAAAAACCCTTTGGAATCTTCAAGAGATATAGGAGTATATGGTCTGATTACTTTTTTCCCATCAATATCTGCATTTAAATATAAGTGTTGCCCTGTAGGTAGGCCTAAAACATGGCTATTTGTGGGGAGTCCAAATTTAAACCTGTTATTAGATAAATTTGTCAATTAAAAACGATATTGTTTACTTTTTAGTATCATGACTAACTTCATCTATAGATTTTAAATATGCAATATATTTTATATTAGGGTCCTGCAAAAATATGTTTTTCTTTTTACGCATATAGAAATAATAAATCCCATATCCAATAATTGGTAGTGTAGTAAGAGTTATATAAAATGTTGAAGTTTTATTTTTCATGCTGAATATCATCTCGATAATATCCCAATTTAAGGAATCTGCAGCTCAAGGAAATATTTAAAGGCAGAGGATGGATACCCACAGAGGGGGTAAATAGCATTTTATGATATTTGCCCAAGTGGTTACCAATTGTATCTCCTGATGATTAAATATTTACAGATATCCAATTGAATAACGCGATTGCTTAAATTTAATTTATTACTAAAAAATCACGATTGATTAAATTTAAATTATTACTTTAAATTTAAAATATATAAGTTTAATCAGTAAGTAGTTATTTTAGAAAATACGACAATTCATTCACAAATTATAATAAGTCATAACTATAATAAAATAGTAATTTATATTTACATGTAAGACATATCAAATAAATAAATATAGCCTAGTAATTAAAATACGATTAAGATACGTTATGATTAGTTAATTCAATATAAATCATAATAGAAATTCCCTTTAAAGAACCTCCTTTTCTAGAAAATAGCTTGTCTTAATAATTTAAAATAGTTGGTAATGAATATAGTTTATTAATTTTACCTTGTTTAGCAGTTATTTGTCATATGCTCGTAAATAAGTCTCAGAATATATATGAAGATTTTCTTATCCGCCCTTTTTAAAAATTCCCAAGATAGATCTATTTCCCCAAGGACCTTATAATTCTGCCAAACCAACTGCCTTTATAAGATAAGAAAGACTTAAGAGCAGTCTCTTCCGGGGATTTGTTTATAGGTGCCTGATGGATTAAGTTGTTAGAGGAGATATCTTAATATATTACCAACCATCTCAATTTTCCTATATTCGATCATTTTATGGAGAGGAAGGATATCGCATCTAGCTTACAACATAGAATTAGTAGTATTTAGTGGGTAAAAGGTCTTGATAATATATCTTAGACATTTATTTATAAATGTCTGCGTCTTGCTATTATCTAAATTGAAATCCTTCCAAGTTTCCACACCATAATAGAGGGAAGCCATTATTAGAACTTTAAATAATCTAATCTTCAAGGGAATAGATAGTTGTCGTGATGTCCAAATTTTCGACAAGGACCTGTACTTTGCTCTGGATTTGTTTAATTTAGCCTACTGATCCTGTTTTGTAAACCTTTCTTATCAAGCAATACACCTAAATATTTTAAAATAGACACTTCAGTGATCTTTTTTCTTTCTATTTTTAAGGTTACATGTGGAGGAGTATAAAAAGACATCATCATTTTCGTTTTGTTTATATTAAATATTAAACCAAAATATCCTGCTCTATGATGATATAATTAATGACTAATTGAATAACCAACACCGATTCACCAACGAAGCATGAATCGTCAGCAAAAGCTATAATGTTTAATTTCCCAGAAGACCACTGAGCTAAATGTAAATCTCTGACTTTTATAATGATATGATTGGCAATAAAGTTAAATAGAAGAGGCGATAGAACGCATCCTTGCTTCAAACCAATATTTATCGGAATTTTAGAAAAATTTTTCCCAGGATGAATAATTTGCATTGAATAATCTTTATAAATTAATTTCATCAAGCTTATCAAAGCAGAAGGACTACCTACCTCCTCTAAAGTCTTCCATAGTTTGGAAAGTATTATTGAGTCAAAAGCTTTTTTGAAATCCAGGGCAACAATTAATAACTATCTTTTCCCGCTCTCTCTAACTGAATTTTTATTGATAGAACTCTAGTGCATTTCGACCAAACGAGACCAATGAATCAACAAAATATGGTTCCACTATCGGTCTTAACCTATTTAGTATAACATTCGCGAAGATCTTATATACGGGAATGACTAAATACTGCGTTGATAAACTGCATTGTTAAAATGCATTGCTAAAAAGAAATTAATCATAATCAATCAAAATTTGATTATATAATATATTTTTTTTTTATTTTACATAAATCAATTTTTAATTAAGTAAAAAATTGATATTAAATTTCAAATAATTTAAAATTCTATTTTTACTTAATATTATTGGAAAAAAAATATATTTATTAGCTTATTACAACTTATATTTTATTTTTCAATTACAAAATTTAACAAATTTATGTCCATAAGAGGGCGTTAAATGCATAAATATGAAAATATATTCTTAGGAAGCCAGAATAAATATTGGATAGCGCTCTTTTTGTATTTGGGTGTAAATACATGTGAAAAACCTAAAAAAAATTTAAAAAATACAGGTATCTTTGACATTTAATTAATGAGTAGGTTTAGAATCGAAAAATAGTAGAAAGTTTGTAAGGAACATATTGCTGGTGTTATTGATCAAAATCTCTTCATTTTTGGTTTATACGTGTATATTTAGGTGTTAAGCATTATCCTAAAAAATATTTTGAAAAAATTATGATTTGACCGAATGCCGAGCTCAAAACCGACCACTTACTAAATATTCGATCGAAAAATTTGGTATTAATATTATTTGGAAAATGATCATTTTTGGTTTATTTATCTATATATACGTGTAAATCATTATCACAAAATATATTTTAAAAATATTGTGATTTGAAACCGTACTGCGTTGCTAGCGCTCTCCATGGAAAATTCTTCATTTTTGGTTTATAAGTGAACAATAAGGTGTTAAGCATTATCCTAAATGATTTTTTGAGAATATTAAGATTTGACCGAATGGCGAGCTCAAAACCGACCACTTATTAAATATTCGATCGACCAATTTTGATAGTAATATTATTCGGAAAATGTTCATTTTTGGTTTATTTATCTATAAATACGTTCAAATCATTATCTCAAGAAATATTTTAAAAATATCGTGATTTGACAGATAACAACATTATGACCTCGGCCTGTAAATTTGTATATGATCATTACTATGAAAAATTTTCTTTGTATTTTTATAAATTTGTAAAATAAGATCCGAAAAAAATTTTAAACCCTCTACTATATGATTTTCCAGTTATTGAATTGATATTTATTAAATCCATTCTTTTAAATTGGCAAGGTCAATGTTTAATTTAATACGATCTTAGGACCGGGGCATTTGAATCAGGACATGGGTAACTTGTATAATATTATAGAAACGATTATTAAATCAATTAGTTTGAGAAAATATAAAAAATATAATATATATCAAGTCTATCTAACAATGAGTGAGAGGGTGTGATCGATTTATAAAATATTAAAATTGGTATAAAAATTCTTGTTTTCATCCATAAAGATAACCTTTTCAACTAAATTTTTATTTAAAAGCCTTATGTTTGCAAGAAACTCACGCTTAAGAGGAATTTAAATATTTTATGTTCGAAAACATATATAACAAATATAAACAAAATTATATATATATAAATTATATTTAGTCTCTCTTTAATAAATACTTTTTGTATTTTTAATGTATTTTTTGTCTTCTCTTATATTTTGGATATAGCTATGTTATTCAAGCAAATATATTTTTTATAAACGTAACATCGTGTTTAATTATTTAATAAAATATTAAAATCATAAAATATACAAAGATGCTTTCTACAATTTTTATAAAAATAATAAAGATTTATATAAATCACTATTTAATTATTGTCATTAAATTTTATAAAGTTTGTGGCTAAAGTTAAATGGATTTCATAATAAAAGGAAGGACGCTTTGCAATGTTCTGAATCTATAATTACGTAGAGCATATCTTCGAAAAATATATGATTGAGTTTTTGGATAATCAAATTATTTGAAGATCGACCTTTTCACTAGAGATTAATTATAATCAAAACGAGCGAAGAAATTGAATATTTCAAGTATCGGGATTCTAATTTACATTTATTTTGATCATAAGTAACTCGATACTAAGAAGGCATATTGGCTAGAATCTATACCATCTCGAGAAGTTCATAGTGATAGGCCTAGAAGTTCTGGCCATGCTTACCACTATCATATTCGGTTGCAGTCTCTACTTTCTAAAGCTCTCAAACTTCGCACATAATTTTCAAGTAATAAAAAATCTTTAAATAATGCTATTTTTTATAAATATCTATTCGCAAATATCGAATATTTTATTTTATTGTTTTCTATTTCGAGTATAATAAATTGCTGGAATTTTCATCTATAAATCATTGATAAACTGGTATGATTAGAAAGAAAAAAGATGAGAGAAGATATAAAAAGTAGCAAAAAAGGAAGAGAGAAGAAAAATGTATGAAGAAAGAATCGAGATGAAATAAGATAAAAGAAAATCTAAAGAAGTAAGACAAAAGAAAATATGTGGTCGGCTTTGAGCTCGGCATTCGGTCAAATCATAATATTTTCAGGAGAATGCTTACCACGTTATTGTACACGTATAAACCAAAAATGAAGAATTTTCCATGGATAACGCCAACAATGCAGTATTTCGGTTTCAAAACGGTTATCGGTCTAATCACGATATTTTAAAAATATTTTTTGGGGTAATGTTTTACACCTATTCATAGATAAATAAACCAAAAATGAACATTTTCCAAATAAAATTACTACCAAATTTGGTCGATCAAATATTTAGTAAGTAGTTGGTTTTGAGCTCGCTATTCGGTCAAATCATAATATTTTCAAAAAATTAATTAGGATAATGCTTAACACGTTATTGTTCACGTATAACCCAAAAATTAAGAATTTTCCATGGATAACGCCAGCAATGCAGTATTTCGGTTTCAAATCGGTTATCTATCAAATAACGATATTTTTAAAATATTTTTTGGGATAATGATTTACACGTATATATAGATAAATAAACCAAAAATGATCATTTTCCAAATAATGTTACTACCAAATTTGGTCGATCTAATATTTAGTAAGTGGTCGGTTTTGAGCTCGGCATTCGGTCGAATCATAATATTTTCAAAATATTTTTTAGGATAATGTTTAACACCTAAATATACACGTATAAACCAAAAATGAAGAGATTTTGATCAATAACGCCAGCAATATGTTCCTTACAAACTTTCTACTATTTTTGGATTCTAAACCTACTCATTAATTAAATGTCAAAGAAACCTCTATTTTTAAATAAATTTTTAAGTTTTTCACATGTATTTACACCGAAATACAAAAAAAACGCTATCCAATATTTATTCTGGTTTCCTAAGAATATATTTTCATATTTATGCATTTAACGCCCTCTTATGGATATAAATTTGTTAAATTTTGTAATTGAAAAATAAAATTTAAGTTGTAATAAGCTAGTAAATATATTTTTTTTTCAATAATATTAAGTAAAAATAGAATTTTAAATTATTTGTTATTTAATATCAATTTTTTACTTAATTAAAAATTGATTTATGTAAAATAAAAAAAAGGTTTTTTAAAAAATATTATATAATCAAATTTTAATTGATTATGATTAATTGCTTTTTAGCAATGCATTTTAGCAATGCAGCAACGCAGTATTTAGTCATATCGCCCACCGAATTCAGTGATATTCCCCTCCAGTCTTCAAGAAATTTAGGATTTTTAGTTTTTAGGAAAGTGATTAAGATAGCTGTAATCCAATCATTCGAACAGATCCTTTCAAGCCTGAATATAATTGGGAAAAGAATCTCCGCGCATAGCATGGGGTCGGTCTTCAAGTATTCACTATGTATTGAATCCTGACCACTTACTTTGTGATTTTTCAGTTTGTTAATTATTCTAACTAATTCAACTTTCGTTGGTTGAATGATCCTAACATCATTTGAGGTTTGCGCCATTGATGATCGTTTTACAGGGTATGACATTGGTTGAACGTTACTCGAACTTGTTTGAGGAAACCAAATTTTCGATGTAGTAAAATTTTTATTAATAATTTGGATCATCTGTTTCGCTTCTATCCTACTTTTGTATTAAATCCTTAGTTTTGTTAAACTGTTAGATTTGAGCCCATTTTTAAAAACGGCTATATGCAAGCCTAAAGATTTGCTCATAGATGACACAAAGGTTTGGACATCTATTAACGAAATCTCGAGGCTTAGGAAATATTTTTCTGCCAAAAATATTGAGTTACCCGTTTTTTTAAATTATGGAGTGGAATTACACCCGAGCCATATATATGTTGTAATGAGTATAGCAATGAAAAAAGAATATAAAAGGTTTTCCTTCCAAAGATCTTATAAAATTTAATAATTATTTTATTTAAATAGATTTGATTAGAGATTTGTATATATTTAATATAAAATTTTTTTTTGTTTTTTTTAAATTTATTATATAAGTATTAGATAATATTAATTGCTCTAATGATAGTAATTATATTTAGGGTCAATAACAATGGCGTTACTAGGGGAGGGCGCGCAGGAGCTCTAGCCCCTTGAAAAATTTGAATAGCCCTCTGAAGGAAAATTATTTTTTAATGGCTCCTTAATATCCCCTTGAACTAAAAATATTTTTTTTTGATTGCCCCCTGAACGCTTTCTTTTATAATTCTAGAAAATAATATATAGATTTAATTTTATTATTCAAAAATTAATAAGACTATATAAATTTTTATTAAATGAATACTATTTTAATTATTCGATTAGATTAATGCATATAAATTATATTTTCACTATGTCAGCTTGCAATCAAATTCTGTGTTAGAAATAGAATATAAATATCACTCACTAAATATTAATTTAGCATTAAAGTTGAAGCTTAATTGACTTTTAATATTTTAATTATTTTATAAGCTCAATTAAATAAATATAATCATTTATTAATTGAAAATTAACAAATTTAATATTGTGATTAGCCGAGTTCAAAATCACTAATCAACTATATTAATGATTTTTAAATTTAATTACATGTCTCTTTCTAAAAATATTTTCAAGATCGAAATAAGTATAAGAGATTTTTTTATAAAAAGTAAATAAATTTATAGTTTATAATCCTCTATTATATATTATTGTGTATAAAATATTAGGTAAATGCCACTTTTACAGACGTATTTGATAGTTATTTAATATATTACAGTTAATATTTAATAAATTTTACTAATAATTGCATTTAATAATAAATATAAAAGACAATTTGCAATCAATTCTATATCACCATCTTTTTATTAAAATATTATTTAAAATTAAACATCTTATTATTCATATCACAATAGATTTAATTAGATATATTTTCTTCTCTTTTTATGTGTTTTTAGGAAAACAATTTATTCCTTCTTTGAAAAACAGTCTTGAGTTAAAATTTTAATACGAGTATATTTTTGATATTATTACAAACTACTATTATTTTGAGATATAATATATACCAACTAGAGGTAGAGAATAATACATAAAATCTTAATTGCTTTCATCATAACACTCTGGTTCTTATTTTATAGTTACAAAATGTTTCATTTCTAATATGGTATCCTTGCCATGTAAATAACTCAAGGCTTCAATATATTTGCATAATTTCTTCTGAATATTTTTAGTGTTTTTGTTTTAACAATTTATCTAACATTATAAATTCTGATATGAGTTAACATCGTGAGTATCATGTATGACTTAAAATTAACTATAATCTATTATTTGTGTGGCTATGTAATTTAAAATTATTTCTACAGCTGTTGAGAGCATATGATAGCATATTTTAGATAAGTAATAATGATCAACTGTGTAGTCGTTTATATATCATTAAAAATGGAAGATAATCTTTAGAAATTTAATATCTCATTATAATTTTATCGATTACTTATTTAGCTTCCATTATA
The DNA here is from genome assembly GCF_954871325.1 of Gordionus sp. m RMFG-2023. Classification (NCBI taxonomy): domain Eukaryota; kingdom Metazoa; phylum Nematomorpha; class Gordioida; order Chordodea; family Parachordodidae; genus Gordionus; species Gordionus sp. m RMFG-2023. The sequence continues at coordinate 39,997,752 of NC_088776.1, forward strand.
TCATCTACGAGGAAGCTCTAACCACCATATAGTATTTTGATTTGGATTGGACGTTTATATCCTCTTCTTCAAGAATTATTTGGTTAGGCCTATATATTTTTCCTTATTAGGCCATTCTATATAAAATTGTCTAAAATGGTAACAGAGCGTTTTATTAGTTTCTTGACCTTCTGTCAATGTAAGTTTCTAAGAATTATATTGCCTTATGTAGTTTTTAAAAACCATTATCAATAGAGGCATATATTAATTAACCTTTTTTATCACTTGTAATTCTTTAGCAATATTTTTTATATCAGCAATCGTATATATTTTATATTGTAATAATTAGATTTTGTATTAAAAAATATTATTTTTAGAAATGTCTTGTAATGTTTTAATTATTTATATGCCATTTTATTTTGTATGCATAATATAATAAATGACAAAATATGAAATTCAGAAGTCTAGAGTTAGAAAATTTTAATATATAATATATTAATAAAAAACCTGGTCGAAGGTTGGTTGAGCCCCCTGAGATTGTAAATGCTAACTAGCCCCTGGTCAATAATAATTTATATTAAGATTTATAAATCAAAAATATATAAGAAGATATTAAGATATCATTTTAAATAATTAAATTACCTTTACCTTCAACAGATATTCTTTAGATGGTCATAAATTAGGTTCATAATCTTCTTTGTAGCAGTCCATTAATAAATTCCCAAGAAAGATCCATATCTGCTAGGGATTTATAAATTTTGCCAAACTAGCTATTTTTATAGGATAGGAATGTTTTAATGGATGATTTTTCAGGGATGACTTTATCGAGTGCTTTGTAGATTATGGTATTAGAGGCTTGTCTAAAGATATGTCCCATTAATTCAATTTTTCTGCATTCAATTAATTTATAAACTGGAAGATTATTACATCTAGCCTATAAAACTCTGTTAATGGATAAAAGGATTTGGTTATATAGCTTAGGCATTTGTTGATAAAAAATTGTATCTTCATATTATGAGAAATAGCAGTATGTTTTCTATTCCATTGAAAAGTGAGGAAAGTATTAGAATTTTAAATATTCGATCTTAAAGGGATAGATAATTGGTTCGAAGACCAAATTTTCTTAACTGAACTTGTCTTTATTTAGTTTGTCTATTGATTTTCATTTATAAAAGATTTCCTATTTAAAAAGAGTTCCTATCAGGGATCCTAACCGAACCTAAACCGCTAAAAAAAATTCTAACCGAACCTGAACCGAACCGCTAAAATGCCTCAGAACCGGTACGAGCCTCATGATTTTATGCCTATAAAATCATGTGTAATTTATTACTAGTATATTGCAAAAATTAATTATATTTTAATTGTTTTATAGATTATTATTAATCATATTTGATTGATTAGTGTCAGTCATAATTTTTATAAACTTTAGTATATTGCCATTTTTAAAGCTTTTTTATATATTTTAAGCTTAATAAATTATAGTTCCTAGAGAAGAATTAAATCCCGTATATAAATATTTTACTTATAATATTATGAATGACACATCAAAATGTAATATTACTGATTGTCAAATAAATAAAAAAGGCAATCATGGAGCAAATCTTGAGCGTCACCTAAAAAGAAACCACCCTCCAGAATTTGATAAAATTAACAAAATATCACAAAAAAAGCTTAATAAAATTAAAAAATCTAAAATGTCAATAAGCCAACAAACGATAGAAAAAGCATTAAAAGAACTGTTAATCGAGATTGACTTTTAAATTTGTTTAACTTAAATTGCTTTTATTTTAAACATGGTGCCCCGCTTTGTATGGTAACTCACGCACAATGATATATAAAAAAATCTCATATATATTGTGCATATGCCGATAAATATAAAAAAATATAAAAATTTTTTTGGGAATTATGTAATAAATTATAAAAATTATTTTATATAAAGGGCACACACAAAAGTAAAAAAAAAAAATTTATATGACTTTACAGCGACAATATATATCTTTATGTTAATGTAAATAAAGTTTTAAAATGAAAATTTGCAAATTGGATAAAAATCATAATTATATGACTTTATAGTGAAAATATATATCTTTATGCTAATTTAAATAAAGTTTTAAAATAAAAATTTGCAATTTGGATAAAAAAAAATTGAATGACAATATTTATCTTTGCTAATTTAAATAAAGTTTTAAAATAAAAATCTGCATTGATGATAAAATTAGCATATCCTCCAACAGGGAGGTTGAGTTCCCAAAATTGGAGGGATGCTTGACGGACACCTATTTGGAGAGACTTGACGATAATTTCTCTCAAACAATTTTATCCGACTCAGTAAAAATTGAAACATTGATGAGAAATTTATCGATGACCTATACGATAAAATTAAGTCATTATGTACTAAGGAAAATATCAAAGATTATAAAATTACTATTAAAAAATTAAAATTTTTATTACCCAGTGAAGATGTTTGGATATTGACTGGGAAGTTTAACCTTGCTTCACAAGGTGTTATTGAATCTTTTTTGGATTGGTTTTTTAGACTGTCTAAGTTAAGTAGACAATGTAATTTTATTAATGATGATCGCATAAAAGAAAAATTGAGAACATCTAGTTTAAATGACAATATAAAAAATAAATTAAATAAAAATATTAACTACACATTAGACGAAATGATTGAAATAGGAAGAAAATTAGATAGTATTAACATTAAATCAGAAAGTGACAATGTTAATTATGTTTTTAGTAGGGATAAAAAATTTAATAAAAATAATGACAATAATAGATAATGATAAGAATTTAGATATCCAAAGTACTTCTAATAGGAATGAGATTAATAGTAACTATAATAGACCTAATTATTATTCGAAGCAAAATTTTGACAGTAGGAATAGAAATTATGGTGATAACAATTTTAGTAATGTTAATAGGAATTTTAGTAACGTTAGAAACAATAACAATTATAATAATAACAACTATAGAAATAATCAGTATAATGATAGTAACTATCAAAATTACAATTATCGGTATAACAATAGCAACAGAAACTTTCATAATAATAATTATCAATCTTATAACAACAACTATGGTAGGAACAACGCCTGGTTTAATTATAATCAGAGGAGACAGATTCAATGTGAGGATCAAAATCATAATAATATCTTATAACAACAATTCAAATAATTATGGAGGAAACAACAGGTGGCATAATAATGATAACCAAAGAAAACAAATCGAATATGACGATCGTAATCGGTGGAAGGATTTTAATCAAAGAAAACAAATCCTGTATAATAATCAAACTTCTACGATAGCAATAATTGTTATATGAACATTGAAAAAGTTGGGGAAAATAAAGTTGGCACTGCCAAAGACAATAATGAAAATGATTTAAATGTCAACAACCTGGCTGAAAATACAAACAAGTGATGACAGTGCTTTTATGACTACTTTGAAATTAAATGATGTTACTACAACTATGCAGGTTGACACTGGATCAAAGTATACCATCATACCTCTATGGCTAAAAAAATTGGTATAAGGGAAATGAAGAAATCCAGTTTGCGGCCTACAGCCTACGACGGAAACTTGATTAAAATCATCGGAACAACTCAAGTTAAAGTAAGTTATGAAGGAATCACTAAATATTTACTAGCAGTAGTTGTAGGTCGAAAAAGAACGCGTTATTAGGAATAATCTGGATCAATGCCTTTAAAAATATTTTAAATAAATTCATAGGAAATGTCGACACCAATCATGAAGACGAAAACAATAAACTTATTAAAGATTGTGAATCCAAATTGACTAGCGAACCAATTAACAAAGTAAATGACAAATTACATTTAAGATGTGACGCACAACCTAAAATAATACCACCAAGACGTATACCGTACTCAAAGATTGATCTTGTGGGCGAAGAACTGAATAGATAGATACACGAAAATATTATGGAGCCTGTAAATGATGTGCGATGGGCGAATCCAATAACCGCCGTATACAAAGATGATGGGAGCATCAGGCTTTGCGCAGATTTTAAAAACACTATAAACCCAGCTCTCGAAGACTTTAGATACCCACTTCCAAGTATAAATGATCTTAGAGCTAAACTTTCTGAAGGAAAAAAATTTACCAAAATCGATATCAAAAATGCTTTTCTACAAGTTCCGATCGATAAAAATAGCAGAAAATTTTTGACTATATCTACACATAAGGGATACTACCAATTTACCAGACTTCCTTTTGGGTTGAAAACTTCATCTGCTATATTCCAACAAATCATGGATCAGATTTTCGGTGATATGAAAGATGTTATATTTTATATTGATGACTTATTAATAACTGGAAATAACGATGAAGCACATTTAAACAACATCAAAAAGGTGTTTGAGAGAATATTATCGTACGGGTTAGTACCTAACTTCGCCAAAAGTTAATTTTTAAAAACAAAGTTAGGTTCCTGGGTCACGATATAGATGACAAGGGGATTCATGCTAACCATGATAAAATTGAAGCAACACCTATTAAGAGAATGTTAAATCGTGATATTAGAGTTAAATGGGACTTATTGAAACCGTTGAAGGAGAAGGAGAACAAAATAAACGTTACTTTACCACGAAATAGAACCTTTAACGTAGGAGATTTTGTTTGGTATAAAGTACAAGGAAATGGCAAAAGGGACAATCAGTTTGAAGGAAAGTGACACTATGTACCAGGTTTATACAGAAAAAGGTGTTACAAGGAAACACCTGGACCAATTAAGAAAGAGAGAATGCTATAGCACATTACCACGACTCTCCTAAGAAGGGCGGAAGTGTGGACAAAAATGTTAAAACTAGTGATAAAAATATTGTAACACTGACTTCTAAACCGATACGAAGTAGACAAAAATCTGTTTATCGAAAAGATATTATAACTTAAAATATTAAAACATGTAAAAATAAATTAAATACTAAAACACGAAAAATTAAATTAAATACTAAAACGCGAAAAAAATAATTTGAAAAACGCAAAATAAAAATAAAAACGCTAAAAATATCATATAAAAAATAAAAATATTATCTAACAATCTTGTTGATTTATCATCCTTTTATTATTCTAACATCCAAATTTGATCAATTCTCTAATTATTCATATATTCCGAAATCCTATTTAATAATGATAATTTTACAATTGGTGATAATAACAATTTTGTAAAATTGACAAAATGATAACGACGGAGTTTGACGACGAGCCAGCGTACTCGAAACGATATTAACAAACCAACGTGATAGAATCAAGCCAACGACTACAACTTATGAACGACTTGAACAATCAAAATGAACAACCATTTGAACCACATATTTTCCATGACAGCTCAAATGGATTATGGGAAGGCTTTTCAGAAGAAGGGGAATGTTAATCGAGATTGACTTTTTAAATATGCTTAACTTAAATTGCTTTTATTTTAAACATGTTAGCCTTTAACCATGTATTTCGTTTAAATTGTTTTTTTATAATACATATATATATATATACCTTATTTTTATATTTATTTTTAGTATCATTTTTAGGTTTAAATAAAATTTATAATAAATAAAACATTTTTTCTTGTCCATACAACACCACCGTTATTGATATATAACAAGAACAAACAATATCGGTAAAACTATATTAAAAAATAATAATCGATGATAGCGGTTTTAGAAAAATTCTTGATCCTAGATTAGAAGGCATTGGTAATATTAAAATTAATTCTCAAAAATCCAATGTTGCAGAATTAGCCTTAAGTATTCGGCAAAATATAATCAAAAATAAATTGTAGGTCATTATCTCTAAAAATTGATTGTGTTACTCGTCTATACAGGTCCATTATTGGGATTAATCTTCAGTATATTTAAAAAAGCAAAAATTGTTCTGAGAACACTAGCAATGAAAGAAATTTTTGAAAGGCCACAGACTATTAAAACATCTTTTAATAAAAGTATTAAATGAATATGAAATCAAAATTTCACAAATATACACTATAACAACTGACAATGGAGCAAACTGATTAAGATGGCAAAATTATTTATGGAGGATAGAGGACAATCAAATGTCTGAAAATGATGAAGAAGAACATATACAAACTATAGATAATTTGAATGATGTTTCTATTAGTTTCACAATTGTACCTGATGAATTAAAAAGCACTTTTAATGATTCTCAATATAATATTATAAATATAAAATGTGCTTCTCATACCTTATAACTTGTGGTAGATCATGCATTAAAAAGTTTCTCAGTTTCTAATATTATTATTTGCCTGCAAGAAGCTAAGGACATATCAATCATACTAAAAATAAATTAAAAAGCCCTATATTGGATTGTCATAGATGGTTACAGGGGCGGACTGGCCATAAGACCCAGTGGGCATTTTGCCCACGAGGCCGCGAGAAAATGTCGATTTTGAGGCCGATGAGAGGAAAATATCAAAAAAGAGGCCGGTAGGAAAAACAAATATTATTTTGTTCACATTATTTTTTCTTATCATTTATTTATTTTTAATGATATCTATTATTTGAATATAACATTCCCTGAGAAGAATTATCATGTCGTTTACTATATTTGAATGCATAAATACAATTACGTCGCTTGACGCTATATATCATTTACCACGTGCTTTTCGTTTTTTTTTCAAAGGAAGTGAAAACGCTTATGTTTGAGTTTGAGTAGAGTGAAAGCTAAGTTTTGATTAATTTATTATATTAATTTTTATACATTAATTTATTTTGTATTTCTTCTTCTTAATTCATTGATCCTTTTGAGCTTGGGCTTGAGTAGAGTGAAAGCTAGGTTTTCATTAATTTATATTATATTTTTATACGTTAATTTATTGTATATAGGAAACTATTGTGATTAATTATATTTCTTGTTCTTAATTCATTGATCCTTTTGAGCTTGGGCTTGAGTAGAGTGAAAGCTAAGTTTTCATTAATTTATTACATTAATTTTTATACATTAATTTATTGTATATAGGAAACTATTGTGATTGATTGTATTTCTTGTTCTTAATTCATTGATCCTTTTGAGCTTGGGCTTGAGTTGAGTGAAAGCTAAGTTTTCATTAATTTATTACATTAATTTTTATACATTAATTTATTGTATATAGGAAACTATTGTGATTGATTGTATTTCTTGTTCTTAATTCATTGATCCTTTTGAGCTTAGGCTTGAGTTAAGTGAAAGCTAAGTTTTCATTAATTTATATTATATTTTTATACATTAATTTATTGTAATATAGGAAACTATCTTGTTCTTAATTCATTGATCCTTTTGAGCTCGGGCTTGAGTAGAGTGAAAGCTAAATTTTCATTAATTTATTATATTATATTTTTATACATTAATTTTAGAGGAAACTTTTGTGCGCCTAATATTAGTATTACAACAAATAACTGATCATTAGCAAACAAACATAATATAAGAAAGAATCAACTTTATATACTATTTTTACACGTAAATTGAGATGTATGTAAATAGTCAAAAGTAAAAAACTTATTTATATTTCATAACCCAAAGATAGTAATGTTTTTTTATTATTATTACTGGCTGGTAACATAACAGATTACTTTATGCTTTATATTAAAATACAATTCTTTAAAAAAAATTATAAAAAATTTTATTTTAGTTGAATTGATATATTTTAAAAAACTTATTTATATTTCATATCCCAAAGATAGTAATGTTTTTTTTTATTACTGGCCGGTAACATAACAGATTACTTTATGCTTTATATTAAAATACAATTCTTTAAAAAAAATTACAATAAATTTTATTTTAGTTGAATTGATATATTTTCATATATGCATAGAAATGCCAAAAGGTGGAGCTGAAAAATTAAGAAAAAAAAATGCTGCTGGTCTCAAAGCAGCTGGTGCTGATCCAAAACAATTAAATTATCTTTTTTTGATAAATCAATACCAAGTATTTCAAATACTATTACTTCATGTAAATAAACTATTTTTTTAGAGATATCAACAACTGCCTCCCATTAACCACTACCTGAAACAACTACCATATCTGCAACATCTTCATCTATTATTGGCATCAGTTCAATCATTGCCACTATCCTCACACTTGTCAGAAGCAACTACATCAAAAATACCTTCAGATATTTCTCAAAGTGGATTATCAGAATTGGATATGCATACACATGAAAATTTTAAATTGCAATTAACAGCCACTATACTATACCTCATAAACTTAGATTTTTAATGCAACATCCTATACAACCAATAAACATTAAATATGATAAATTATATTATCGAATGGTAATGAGTGAAAAAATACCTAGAAAATGGATTACCATAAAAATTATATGCAATAAAGCCCAAGCTGTGTATTGCTCGATCTGCCTGGCATTTGCAGTATGTGAAAACACTTTCACAACAGGCTCTACAAATTTTCGTCACATGCACTCAGTTATTAAAATACATGAAAATTCAAAAGTGCATATTAGTGCTGTCGAGGCCTACCTCAGAGCTTCAAAAAACCAGTCATTTAATAATTCAATTAGCGTTAAAATATTAAATGAAAAACATAACAATATCCACATAATAAAACAAATATTTGAGATAATAAAGTTTTTAGGTAAACAAAACTTACCATACAGAGGATCAAATGCTACCGAAACACTTAGCCTCTTTGATAATGAAAATTCATGGCAATTTCCTGGAAATGATCCGTATTATATCAAAGAATGATCAAATACTTAGAGATCATTTAGAGAAGGCTATTTTAAAAAGCAAACGTAGTAAAGATACGCTTAAATGTCTAACAAATCAAAATCGAAGGGAAGAGGTTCTCTCATAACCTTGTTGTCAAAAACAACTGTCAACAAAGTTATTGATGCTGTTCTTGATCAAATCAGGAATTTAATAAAAAAAAGGAGATTGGTAACTAACGGTTAAGTTTGCAAATGGATAGTACTCAAGACATTTGCGTTTATGATCAAGCAACCATTTGCCTACGATACATATATAATGGTAAAATAACAAAGGCTTTTTGCACTTACAAAAGCTACAAACTCTTCTGGAAAAGGATTTTTTGATATCTTGAGTGAATGCTTCTTAAAACATGGAATTTAAATGAGAAATATAATTGGAGAATCATTTGATGGTGCTGCAAATATGCGGGGGGAATTTGTTGGGTTGCAAGCTCTTATTAGACACCAGGTAGCTTGTATATTTGGTGTTATAGTCACATATTAAATCTCTGTATATGTGATTCATGTGATAATATTGAAGGCAAGATTTTATTTGGATTATTGAACAGACTAGCAACTTTCTTTGGTGAATCATATAAAAGGATGGACGCTTGGGTGAAACAGAATAACTCAACTGGCCAAAATAAACTGAGAAGGCTGCAAAAAATAGATGAGACAAGGTGGTGGGCACGTGAAAAAGCCCTTAAATGGATATATGGCAAAGAGAGCTTACTACCAATAACGATAAGTGCACTTCGATTTATAATAGATAATAAATCATTTGAGGCAAAAACCTCATCAGAAGCGCAGTCGTTGATAGATAATTTATGTAAATTTAAGACTCTTAGTACAGCTGTAATATATTTAGAAATTTTTGAAATAATGGGGCCATTGTCATTGTATCTTCAAACCAAAAATTTAGATATTTTGTCGGCATGGAAGATGATAGAAGATGCTAAGTCTTCTGTGTCATCGATAACTATTACATCAATTCAAAATAAAGCAATAAAAATGGCTTCTGATTTAAATGAAACACTTTCATATTTAAAGCTTCCGGAGAGTATCTGTGTACAGACTGCTCTGCCAAAAATTCGAATAGGACGAGCAAAGAGAATATATAGTGATGAAGGCCAGGATGAACGTCCTCAAGAATCAATTAGGGTTGAAGTATTTCGTCCTATAATAGATCAAATTATAAACAGTTTGTCGGAACGCTTTTCTGCTAATAGAGAGCTTATTTTGAATGTGCGATATTTGCATCCAAGGCATTTTGATGACATAAATAGTAAAGGTATTTCTGAAATGGCCTTGGGAAAACTGGCGCAATTGGCAAATATATCGAGTGATAAATTACATAACGAATTGTGTTCATTTTCTAGTGTATTCAAAGATTTAATAGCAGAATTAAATTAAACGGACGATGATATCTTATGCACAAGTGAGGAGTCGAATGAAGAAGATGGAATACTACAATATGATAATAACTCGAAGTGTGATAAATGTAACAATTGTTTAATATGCGTGTATGAAATTCTTAAGAGGTACAATATGCATACACTAATTTATTTTTGGCGTACGAATACATTTTAACTTTATCATTTACGCAGGTTAGCGAGAGAACATTTAGCAATTTGAAAATTATAAAAAATAGGCTGAGAGCTAATATAGGCCAAGAAAAATTAGAAGCGTTTTTAATGATGTCGGTTGAACGAGAACTATTATCGCAGATTGAAATAGAAGATATTCTTGTTTATTTACGCAAAGGTTCAAAGTTAATGAGAGATTTATTAACATAAAAATTATATATTATTAATTCATTTATTTAAATCTTATTTATATCTATTACAATATGATCTCTAATTTTATAAGTGCAACAATTTTATTCTCTGTGCAATATTGTATAATTGTTATAATTTTATATGTGTAAATAATTGATTTTATATATTAAGTATGTAATATATTATATTTAACATGTGATGTATGATTTGATTTTATAGTGCAATATCCTTGTAAATCTAATATAAAATATATATGTGCAATGAATTATTTTTTTATATGTGAAATAAATATTTTTTTAAGTGTTCTAAGTGTTCAATGAATATGATTTTGGATATGCAATAAATATTTTTTTATGTGTTCAATGAATATGATTTTGGATGTGCAATTTTTTAAAATAAAATATATGATTATCGTGTCATTATTCTTTTCTTTTTTTAAAATGTAAATTGTTTGAACCTATAAAAAATAACAAGTAATAAAAATATATAATTTAAAGAAGCCATTTAAGGGAAACCGGCCGAAGGCCGGGCAAAAGCGGGCCGAAGGCCCGCAAAATAGGGGTATGGGGGCGAAGCCCCCATAAAAATGAGGCCGCTATAAAAAAATGCCCACGAGGCCGTAACGTCGCCAGTCCGCCCCTGGATGGTTATCTACCTATATGACATGCTAGAGAGATTGAATGAATTAAAAGATATATGTGAGGAATTATCAGTATCATACAGTGAACTTTATTTTACAGCTTTGGAATGGGAAGCAATTACAGGGTTGATAAATATTCTATGGTCAATTAAAATAACGACTAAAAACTTACAACTTGAACAGCTTACTTTAGGGGATTTTTATGGCATATGGCTAAAAGCTAAATTAAAATTTTCTATTTTTTCTTCATCCTTTGCTGGTTCAATAACAGATGCTAAACAACAATACCTTTTTGTCATGCCTATATCTAGATATTTTTTCCCATCTATTCATAATAAATAATAAAAGAAAATTTATTGATATTTTTAATTTTTATTAGAAAATTTATTGATATTTTTAATTTTTATTATATAGATATCAAGTGCTTTTGACTGAAAGAATTAAACTCAGTTATAAGAATGGAAGATTCTAACGAAAGTGAATCAACACCAGTTAATATATCATCATCTAAAAAGGACTTAGTAGAAAGTCTTAAAGAAAAAGATGCTAACAATCAAAATCTATTACAAAAATTAGAGAATATTAGAAATATTTTAATTAATTTTTCCAAATAACCTAGATTAAATAAAAATATGAATATTCTAGATTATTGAAGAAATCAGAGTAATCGTTACCCATAATTATATTTTCTGATATCATACTGGCAATGCCTGCTACCCATGTTAGTGTGAAAAAATGTTTTTCAGCGATTAAATTTATACTATCCCCTTATATATGTAATTTGAGTGAGACGAATCTTGGAAATGTATTAATTTTTCGGCTTAATAAAAATTTTTTAAGTAAATAAAGTTAAATATTGATTATATTAAAATTAATCATTGATATTTATTTGTTATATTTATAAATTAAATATGATTTTATAATGTGAAATATGAAGGATTTGTGTATGTGTTTTTTATTTTAACTTAGTAGAAAGCCCGTCAAAAAAGACGGGGAATGAGATTTTTATTCATTTTTTTACGATAGATGTCATGCCAGAACCAAACTCACAATATTAGGAAGTATATAATTATTAGAAAGTTTATCCAGCCCAGCTCAACCCTTAATAATTTGTTAAAGATATTCCCATGTCAGGTGCAAGCTAATATAAATTTTGAGGTTCCAAGCCCAGTCGTATCAAATATAATTTTGAAAATTTTTTCCCACCTCGGAGATAATTAAATTTTTAATTGATTTATCATCACATGAAGGGGAATTATCTGATTTACCAATTAGTTTAAGATGTAAAAAAAAACATGTGAATACCGTATTAAAGGAAACTGGGAAGGCCTGGGCAAACCACTTATTAGAGAATCATGACAAATAAAATAAAAATAACCGACTCTTATTTGGTAATATGATCAATTATAATTATATATAAAAAATAAATTTTTGTTTATTATATAGGGTAATTGTAGCTTTTCGGATAAATTTAATGTATGTCTTGCATTTCCCAAATTATTTGTCTATATTTTATGTTAAGTAAAAAAAATGATATCTATTTAATAACAAAAATGCCATTAAACACTAATTAAACTTATATGCAAATTATATATATATATTATTTAAGAAAATATTTTTTATTGACATAAATTTAGGCTAATTTTTTTTAAAATAATGAGGAATAATTATTATGTTCTGTATTTGATAAAATTAAGAGCAGATCCTTGTTGACATTTTTATTTTTGATGAAAAAAGCGATAAAATGAATCTGGAAGGTTGTTTGGAAAGGAAATAATTAATGTACAATTTCATATCATTTAGGGTTGTAGATGAAAGTAATGACGGATTACCAAAGCAGTGTACAAAACACAATACGTCCGGATAAAGATGAGTAATATGCCTATGCCTTGAGATACTGGTATAAGAAGAACGCAAAATGATATTTCTGTCAATGTCAGCATTGGTAGACCCCTCTAAAATAGAATCATGAACGACAATGTTAACTCAATAAAAAGGTAGTAAGAATTGTTAGGCCACGACAGAACTACTGCATATTTTTCCATTATAAAGTTGATGAAAATGGCCGTACTGCACATTCAAGTTTGAACATTCCTCTAAATATTCATGAAAATTTCTCAGATAATCGGATAAAGTAATATTTATATTAACTCCTAGTGAAGTGAATGATAGTACGGAATTAAATGCTTATATTTGTTAAAAAGTAGGCAGAGGTAGCATAGGGATTGTGGTAGCGGTGATAAAAATATCATTTGGAGGCAATTGGGTGAAAATAAAATAAACATATAGATATAAAACATTAGATAAAAAATACAAAATAAACCTCCAGACGCAGTTAAATTCAAGCGCAGTTCTTTATTATTTTGGCTACCAGTAACTCTAGAACGGGTAAGGCGTTTGTTGAATCGTCATTATTTTCTATGCTTATCTTTAATAGTAGATTCATCATGTTTTGTAGCAATGTGAGGGATTAAGGTTGGGTTACCCTAGACAAATAAAGAAATTAGGCAAAAATATAAATAAACATTAATATTGAAATAAAACGAACATTAAAATTATGTAAACCAGTAGATAGGTCAATATTAGATGCATATATCTAGTAGTTGGAGGGATATCATCAAAAAAAATTTTTTGGGGGGGAGGGGGACTTATCAAGCCTATTATGATATTCTAAAGGTATATTTTGCATTTGTGCATTATTAATGGCTGATACATCAATATTTGAACAATTATAAAGAGGAAATAAGATGGGGATAGTTTTATAAAGTAAAAATAAAATAATTCTAGTTAAATTTATAAGGTAGGAATAAAATAAAATACCATTCGGAGAGATCAATTGGCAAATTTTTTTTAAAAAGTAGGATCCTTGTGAATAAGTATAGAATAATTTAAATAATATATAAGTACCGTTATATGTATTTTTTTTGGAATAAATATAAAATCATAAAAATAGAAAAATAGAAAACCCCGTTTAGTATTTTTTATTGAAAGAATAAAAATGAGTATTGTTAAAAAAGGTAGAAACCTTAAGAATTAATATATAATTTTAATTGAATAAAAATAAATATTGCAATATATAATTATTTTTATGGGAATATTTTTTACAAATTATTAAGGGTTGAGCTGGGCTCCTTCATGTGATGATAAATCAATTAAAAATTTAACTATCTCCGAGGTGGGAATATTAAATTGGATGGGACTGGGCATGGAACCTCAAAATTAATATTAGCTTGCACCTGACATGGGAATATTTTTTACAAATTATTAAGGGTTGAGCTGGGCTTGATAAACTTTTTTATAATTATATGATTCCTAATATTGTGAGCTTGGACCTGGCATGACACTATCGTAAAAAATGAATAAATTCCCCATCATTTTTGATGGGCTTTCTTAATAATTTGTAATATTTAGTAAATAATGTATTACTAAACATTAGTATAAACTCAAGACTTGATCACATGGGAATATCTTTTACAAATTATTAAGGGTTGGCTTGATAAATTTTTTTATAATTATATGCTTCCTAATATAGTGCCTCCTACAGTTGCATTAATTTTGAAAAAAATTTCCCAAGCCTAGAGATATAAAATATTAATAATTTGTAATATTTAGTAAATAATGTATTACTTTTTGGTTTTAATATGGCCTCCTACAGTTGCATAGAAAATAAAAGTTATAGGATCATCTGTTTGTATAAAATTAATAAATAAAATCAACAACTAAAAAATAAATAAATACGTACCGATGACATGACGTAGCGATGAAATGACGTCACGATGACGTAGTGAGGACATTGGAAAATTATAATATAGATGATGAAATAAAAGAAATAATACATATTTCGAATGTAAGTTTGAATATAAAACTGTTCAAACTGATTTTTAAAGGTTCGAACCGAACCGATATTTTTATTTTTTACCAACCGAACCTGAACATTGAACCGTTATTTTTATACGAACCTGAACCGAACCGATATTCATTTCCGTTTGAATCCCTGGTTCCTATTTAAAACAATTGTTTTTTATTCAAAATAATATTCATTTAAAAAAAATCATTTTTAGATCATTTTTTCGTGGAATCGTATTTGTTATATGTAAGAGTCGGCCATTTTATATAATTTACATTTTATCCAGCAAATCAGATTTTAAAAGTTTTTTTTTGTAAATGATGATAATATTTAATAATATCTATTTTAGGATATTGTAGTTTGTGTATTATTAAATTGATAGTAAGACAAAGAGAAGTACAAAATCACGAATATATTATAATGATAACTTATTTTTATTTTTATACTAATTAAAATACATTCAAATAAACTAATTTTAATAAATCATTATTTTTCTGGTCTTCGAATCCTTAACCCGAACCGGGTTCAGAGATTTTTCACTGAACCAATATCCGAAACCATTTTTAGAAAGAGGGTTCACCTCCCAGATCTATAATATATTTTTCCGATGTCCTCGCTAAGTCATTCTTGACGTCATGTCATCGTTACGTATTTATTTATTCTTATTATTATTATTATTTATTTATTAATTTGAAAAAAAATAATAAAGAAATATATATTTTCTTCAAATCATTCTATTCTGAATTCAATCAACAGTATTCAAGTAAATTCAATTCTAATGGCTCATATGAAATTTTAATTATAGTGTGCAAGTAAATTATATTATATTGAAACAAATTATATATATGTATTTTATATATCAAAAAATAAAAAAAATTTTTTTTATTCAAATCATTCTATTTTAAATCCAACTCAACAATATTCAAGTAAATTCAATTCTAATAATTTTAATTACAATATTGTTTGAAGCGGAATTTGTATCTGATGACTTTCTCGGCACCAGAGTTTTCTTACTAGAATTAGTTTAATTCCAAATGAATCTGACTTACCATTTTCCTTTAAGCGCCGCTAATTTCTCGTGAGACGCTTTTGTCATGACATTAATAAAGCTCAGGGGCCAACATTGAACAAATTTGGCATCTATTTGCCTCATCTTGTTTTTTCAAATGGACAGTAATATGCGACTATAACTCCCGTTTGTTTTCCTCATAAACTAAAGATTATTACCAATGATAAACAAGAACTACAACCAATATAGTGTATCATGAGTATACGAATAATCCCGGTTTATACGAATTAGAAAGAACAATACTTAATATGATATTTTTTTTAAATAAATTTATATATCTTAAGCATCTTACTTATTTTTAAAGCTATCCATTTTGTCGGGCCATACAATATGTTCCTTTATCCCTGTTGATTATTTTGCATAACTCACAAAAAAATATACATAATACAATATTTTTATTATTTAAATAATAATATATAGGATTTTATATCTATTCCAAAAAGACGATTATTACATTATTTTTTTTATTTAATAAAATTATATTCTATTCTTAAGGATCTTACCTTTTTTTTACAATACTCCTTTTTATTCCTGCTAATTTTTTTGTATAACTCAATTAAAAAGATGATACGTGGTTTTCTATTTTTATTATTTAAATAGGATTTTACATTATTTCAAAACACAATACATAGTTACCATATTTATATTATTTAAATTATTCTATATCTTTCACAAAAATCTTATTTATTTTTAAGTTTGCCAATATGTCTCTCAGAATAACATTTTATTTTAATCCTACCTTTTATAAATAACTTGAGAATTGGTTCCCCGAACAATATTAGTTATTCGTAAATATACTTACTATTTTGTATTATATTAGTAAATATTTCTATAATTTTTATTTCATTGTTCCTGATCAATAAATTATCTATTGATAAACACATATTATATTATGGCGAGACATTAATTTTTTTTTATTTTACCTACTCTACCCCATACCTACATATTGTATTTTATTTTTTTATAAAACTTTGATCAGAATTAAATAGAACAGACGATGTTATCCTATGTACAAGTGAGGAGTCATATTAAGAAGATGTTAAAAAATGATAATAATTCAGAGTGTGATAATAGATGTAACAAGTGTTTAATATGTGTGTATTAAATTCTTAAAAAATACAATATGTATACATATGCATACACTAATTTATTTTGGGCATATGTAACATTTTAAGTTTGTCATTTAAGCAGGTTAATTGCGAAAGAAATTTAGGAAATTAAAGATTATAAAAAATAGGCTGAGAACTAATATAAGCCAAGAAAAATTAAAATCGTTTTTAATGATGTCATGACGAGGACTAGTAGCGCAGAATGAACTAGGAGATATATATTCTTGTTTATTTGCGCAAAGGTTCAAAGCTATTTATTAACATAAAATTATATATTATCTTAATTCTTGTATTTAAATCTTATTTATCTATTTACAATATGAACGATGCCTGATTTTTTAAGTCCACCAATTTTATTCTCTGTGTGAAATTGTATAATTACAATAATTTTTTTTTCTTTTAGCTTTCACCTTTTCTGGTGGTAAGCTCCTCAGTGGTGTCGATAAATAGAACGTAGGGGCTCGAGCCCCCTGAAAAATTTGAATAGCCCCCTGAAGCAAAAAATTTTTTTTTAATGGCTCCTTAATATCCCCTTGAAATAAAAATAAATTTTTTTGATTGCCCACTGAATGATTTCTTTTATAATTCCATTAAGTAATATATTGATATAATTTTATTATTTAGAAAATAAGACTATTTAAATTTTTATTAAATGAATATTATTTTAATTATTAGATTAGATTAATACATATAAATTATATTTTCACTATGTCAGCGCAATCAAATTCTATATTAAAAATATAATATCAATAACTCACTAAATATTAATTTAGCTTTAAAAGTTGAAGTTTAATTGACTTTTATTATTTAAATTATTATTTAACCCTAATTAAATATATATAATCATATATTATTTGAAAATTAACAAATTTAATATTGTAATTAGCCGGGTTCAAAATGACTAATCAACTGTATATTTATTAAATTTTATTATCATACCTTAAAAATATTTTCAAGGTCGTAGATATATAGTTTATAATCCTCTACTATATACAGTTGTTTATAAAATATTAGATATATTGCCACTTTTA
Organism: Gordionus sp. m RMFG-2023; assembly: GCF_954871325.1. NCBI lineage: Eukaryota > Metazoa > Nematomorpha > Gordioida > Chordodea > Parachordodidae > Gordionus > Gordionus sp. m RMFG-2023. The sequence continues at coordinate 40,015,918 of NC_088776.1, forward strand.
TAGACGTATTTGACAGTTATATAATATATTACAGTTAATATTATAATAAATTTAACTAATAAATGGTTTTGATAATAAATAAAATAACAAATTACATTTAAGTATTTAACGCCATCTATTTAGATATAAATATTAAAAATTAAACATTTTATTATTTATCCTGCAATAGATGTAATAAATTTGATATTTCTTCTCATTTTTTACATGTTTTTAGGAAAGCCATTTTTTTCTTTTTCGAAAAACAGTTTTGAGTTAAATTTTTAATACAAGTATATTTATGTTATTATTACAAACTACTATTATTTTAAGATATAATATATCAAGGTGGTGCGACAATATGTAAGATCTTAATTGTTTCATCATATCATTCTGGTCCTTATTTTATAGTTAGAAAACGTTTCATTTCTAATATGGCATTGCCGTATAAGTAACTTCAGGCTTCAATATATTTGCATAATTATTTCTTCCAAAGATTTTTAGTGTTTTTATTTTATCAATTTATCCAACATAATAAATTCTGATATTAGTTTACATCGTGAGTGTCATGGCTATTACTGCAAATTAACCAGCATCTGTTATTTGTGTTGCAATGTAATTTAAGATTATTACTATACGGCTGAGAGCATATAATTGCATATTTTAGATAAACAATAATGGTCAACTGTGTAGTCGTTTATATATCATTTAAAATGGAAGATAATCTTTTAGAAATTTAATATCTCACAATAATATTCTCGATTGCTTATCTAGCTTCCATCATGTCATCTAAGAGGAAACTCTAACCACCATATAGTTTTATGATTTGGATTGGTCGTTTATACTCTCTCCTTCAAAAATTGTTGATTGGGTTTAGGCCAATAAATTTTTCCTTATTAGTCCATTTTATAAAACACTGTCTAAAATGGTAACAGAGAGCTATACTAGTTTGATAACCTTTTGTCAATGTAAGTTGCTAAGAATTATATTATTGTATATTGTCGTTTTTTATATGCCAGTTTATTTTTTATGCATAATATAATAAATGACAAAATATGAAAATCAGAATAATTGTTCAGAGTTAGCAAATTTAAAAAAAGTATAATATATGGCCGGAAAATTTTTTAGTTGGGCCCCCTGAGATTGTGAAAGCTAGCGACGCCCCTGAAGCTCCTTCACTATCTATCTCCACTTTATTATTATGCTATCTATTTTTATCTAACTTATTTATATTTCTAATCGATTCCATTTGTATCGATCACCGGTATATCGCTATCGAGGCCAAAGTAACTTGATCCCCCACCGGTGTATCAAATCAATATCAACCAGATATCCTACAAGAGTATTCCTCCCACCGACAGATATCCCAATCCTGATATCCCACTGGGGTATCAATCCAGATGGATCTCCCACCAGAGTATCGTTGTATTAGAAGACATTGACCTTGAGCAGCCCCCCGAGGTCACCTTTATCCTATCATCCTAGCGCTGGCCTATAAATCGTTATCATCTTACCCACGAATTCAGCTCGCCTTCTTTTTTGGTTTATTGGACAAGTATCCTAGCACCCGGCTGTCCAAGCCTGTCGGTGACCGGGGTGGCATTTCCAGCTCAGAAATTTATCATATCATATGTCTAAAGTCATCCGTCATCGAAGAAAACCCCGAAAATTCTTAGTTCCTTACTAGGATTGAGCCTAGGATATTCGGATTATAAGCATACATCACACACCTCTGGGCCACTACAACAATTTTATATGTGCAATTAATTGATTTTAAATATTGAGCATGTATTCTCTATATTTTACACGTGATATATGATTCGTTTTATGGTGTACACTCGTTGTAAATCTAATATAAAATATATATGTACAATGTATATTTTTTTAGATGTGCAATGAATAATTTTAGATGTGCAATTTTTTTAAATAAAATATATAATTATCATGTCATACTCAATGACATAGATAATACCTAGACTGACGATTCATTCATTAAAATGCATTTTTAAACGTCGTTTAAAGTAAATCAGCTGGCCGGCCATTTTGGTAACACATATAGTAATTATTCTCATGTTAAAAACTACTATTAAATTGATTCTTATTATTTAGATGATCCGGTAATTCTTTAATAAAGTTTGCATCAGATATAGGAATAAATTAGGCTCTCGTTTTTAATAATGATTAGTGTAACCAAGATGGCGTCTCCACATGATTTGCATTTATGTACACTTTTAATGAATGAATCGTCAGTCTAGGTATATGTCATTGGTCATACTATTCTAATTTTATTAAAAATGTAAATCGCTTGAACTTATTTTCAAAAATAAGAGCTACCAAAAATTATGTAATTCGAAGAAGCTGAAGAGAATCATGATAAACGTGCCAGTGAAAAGAAAGAAGGAAGGGCTTTACCTGTGATTTTATTATTATTAACTTTATTATCTCTATCTTTTCCATTTTACACTTCGTATATATATATATTTTACAAATCAAAATTAGAATACAATATTAAAAAAACGAAAAACAAAAAGTAAAATATTACAAAATATAAAAAGTAAGGTCACGAAATACAAAAAATAAAGTTATAAAAATAAGGTTAAAAATTAGAATACAATAACGTAACATTCTCCCTCTTCTGACAGCCTTCCCATAAATTCATCTGAGAAGTCATAGAGAGTTTGTTGTCCAAGTAGTTTATCGTTTTGGTAATCAAGTTGTTTCACAAATCATCATAACGTTGGCTTGTCCCAATCGTTGGTTTGTTAAAATCGTAAGCTTGATATCCTTATCGTAAGTTGTCTTTATTAATCATAGCTTGCTTGGTAGTACTCAGTTGTTATTATTATCATTTTTCAAAATTGTTATTATCATCAGTAAGTTGCGAATAATAAGAAATAATAATTCATCATATTGGATATAAGAATAATCAAAGAATGATAAATCAATAAGATTGTTATATAATATTTTTAGCGTTTTAATTTTTCACGTTTTAATGATTTTTATTTTTTCCGCGTTTTGTTTAATTATTTTTTGCGTTTTAGTATTTAATTTATTTTTATTTATTTTCAATCATCTCCGAGGTTAAAATATGCAAATAAAATATTATTCACACTTCCCTCATAAAAAATTTAAATTTCACACCCTAGTTTTAATTCAAAAATGTTTTTATTTAATAAAAATTCTTCATAAGATAATTTTTAGAAAATGATCTCATCACATCATTTAAATATTTATCTAAAATGAAGATGTAACATAACCACTTGTCTTCAAAAAGCTTTATTTCAAAATTTTTTTTATCATATTAAGTATTACTTATAAGGGTTATTTAAATCAATCATGTGATTTAAACCTTTTAATTCATATGTTTTAATTACATTTTAATATATTTAAAATTAAAGTTTTATCTTCTTGTTTAGGATTTTTAATGGTTTATTTTTAATTATATCTAAGAATTCATCTTTAGGTTTAGTTAATTTACAACAATTGGTCATCATACAAGATATCAAAAAAATATCAATATTTCACTAAGAAATAATTTTTTAAAGGCTTTTTGTGTGTTCAAATATCTCCATTATGATTTTACATTATAGTGATTTTAAAAATTTATAACATGCCTTTATCCCGGCATAAAATTTTAATTTATAATAACTTTTCTTCTTACGTGGATTAGAATAATAAGTAATCATCATTGGTCTCACAATATAGAATTCATGACCTATTGTTACTTCCATATCAGTTCTTTCTAGGTTGTCACATTAGGTTTGGTGCTGGTTATCATATTCCAGTCCAACATCCAGAGCCAGGACACCATGAAGAAGGAAGCTTTTTGCATGAAAGAACGTGCTAAGGTTTGATTCTTGGTCATCTCCATAGATTAGATAGTCATCTCAGTAGATTAGGCATTGGTCATATCAATAGATTAGGCAGTCACATTAGATAAGGTAGTCATCTCCATAGGTTAGGTAGTCATCTTATTATAGTCCACCACCCAGAGCCAGGGCACCATGAAAAGAAAGAAGGAAGGGCTTTACCTGTGAGTATGTAAAAATATATTTTATTATTATTAACTTTATTATCTCTATCTTTTCCATTTAACACTTCGTATATATATATATTTTACAAATCAAAATTAAAATACAATATTAAAAAAACGAAAAACAACAAGTAAAATATTACAAAATATAAAAAGTAAGGTTACGAAATATAAAAAATAAAGTTATAAAATTAGATTATAAAAAGTAATAATAAGATTAAAAATTAGAATATAATAACGCAACAGAAGACATTTAAGGGAACCCGGTCGAAGACCGGTTAAAAGCTGGCGCCAAATGGGGGGTATGGAGGCGAATCACCCATTAAAATAAGGCCACTATAAAAATATGCCCACGAGGCCGTAGCGTTGCCAGTCCGTCCCTGAGTAAATTATTATTTTTATGACAGTGGAGTCAGTAGGCGGAGGAGCGTAGGGGCTCGAGCTCCCTGAAAAATTTGAATACTTTGTAGCTAAAAAAAAATTTTTTAATGGAATCTTAACCCCTTGAATTCCTGAAAATTTGAATAACCCTTTGTAGCTAAAAAAAATTTTTAATGGAATCTTAACCCCTTGAACTAAAAATAATTTTTTTGATTGCCCCCTGAACGATTTCTTTTATAATTCTAGCAAATAATATGAAGATTTATTTTATTATTCAAAAATAAATAAGACTATATAAATTTTTATTAAATTAATACTATTTTAATCATTAGATTAGATTAATGCCTATAAATTATATCACTATGTCAGCTTGCAATCAAATTTTGTGTTAAAAATAGATTATCAATATCACTCACTAAATATTAATTTAGCATTAACAGTTGAAGCTTAATTGACTTTTATTATTTAAATTATTTTATAACCCCAATTAAATAAATATAATCATTTATTAATTGAAAATTAACAAATTTAATATTGTAATTAGCCAAGTTCAAAATCACTAATCAACTATATTATCCATTTTTAAATTTAATTACATGTCTCTTCCCAAAATATTTTTAAGATCGAAATAAGTATAAGAGATTTTTTTATAAAAAGTTAATAGATTTATAGTTTACAATCCTCTATACACCGTTGTTTCTAAAATATTAAATAAAAAATGGCACTTTTATAGATGTATTTGTCAGTTATATAATATATTACAGTTAATATTATAATGAATTTTACTAATAAATGCTTTTGTTAATAAAATAATAACAATTTACATTTAAATATTTAACGCCATCTATTTTGATATAAATATATTTAAAAATTAAACATTTTATTACTACAATAGATGTAATAATATTGATATTTTATCTTCTCTTTTTTTATGTTTTTAGGAAAGCTATTTTTTTCCTTTTCGAAAAACAGTTTTGAGTTAAATTTTTAATACAAGTATATTTTTGATATTATTACAAACTACCAGGGCCGTAGCCAGGAATTTTCACTTAGGGGGCCAAGTGCTTACTTGGGGGGGGGCACTATTTTTAAAATCAAACAAATAATTACGCATTCATATAAATTTTTTCCTATTTTTATTAAAAATTTAATAACAAAATAATACTATAATATGAATATACAAAACAAAATAATACTATAATATGCATTTACAAAACAAAATATTACTATAATAGAATACGACGATTTTTATTTTTATTTTAATATAAATGAACTATAAGATAAATTCTGCGTTATTCTTTTTTCATACGCCATTAATACTAAATTTTGTTTACGTTTATACTTCATAGACTCTCTACTGCTCGATAAAACTTTAGAGAACGAGGCCTCACAAGAAGCCGTTGATTTCCCAATGATTATCGCTCCTGAGTAGCATTTATATAATTCTTTAAATGCATGATTATATTTTTTTTATACATAATATGTAAGATATTTTCAAAATTATGATTTTCTTTAGCTTCCGAAGCTAGCAATCCTTTTGCTATCTTCATTTCATGATGCAGTGTTTCCATATTTAAGTTTAACAGGGATTTTAATGGGGCCATTTTATCTGATAAAAAATAATAAAAACGATCCACAAAGCTATCTATAATTTTATAATATAGAACTCCAATTGGAGTATTTTTCACAATCGAATTCTAGTTTGCTATCAACTAAAAAATCTTGGAAATTTTTAGGCGTTTTATGTACCCATGATGATTTTTGGGGAGTAAAATTAAATTTTGATAAAAGTTTTTCAGCCTTAATCATAATCAAAGTAAAAGAATTATCACTTCTTTTATTTTTTTAATATATTGATAGTAGAATCAATACAATTTTTAGCATCCACTAGATTAGTACCTACTGATTGTAGATACTTATTTAGTGGATCTATTGTATTTAATATCTCATAAATTATGATGGCTAATATAATGTAATTTATATTAATTCATTGAGATAAAAGACCAGAGGCTTCGACTGAATCATTAATTGAAACCTCTGAATTAAGAGTTCTATTAGAAAAGTAAAATAATACTTCACCAATAGCCTCAAAATTCTCATAAATAATGCGAGAAGTTTCCAAATGACCAGTCCACCTCTGGTCTAAAAGTCTCTTAAGGGTGTGGCCTGTATATTTACAGGATACGTTAAAACGCCTGAAAAAATTATACAAAGCATTTGATAAATTAAAAAAATTAGAAATAATAACAATATTATTATACCAAATTTGAACCACAAGATGCAGTGGTTGTAGCAATGTATAAAAGGAACATTTTTTTTTTGAAGAAGTGTTTGCACTCTTCCATTTCGGCCAGACATAACGTTTGCACCATCATATGCCTGGCTTATTATATTAGCTGAATTAATATTTAGATCATTAAGTTGCTTTAAAATGCAATCTGTAATGCTTTCAGCAGAAACACACTGTAAATTAATGATTCCTATTAAATTTTCTTGGATTTCTCCAGAAAAAAATATAGCGAATTATTATGCTCAGGTTTTCACAACCTGAAGCATCTTTTGTCTCATCAGCCTTAAGACAAAAAAAAGGCATCTCGCTTTTATTATATTTGTCTGAAATATGTTCAAGCACCATATCTGCCATAATGGATATTACTTCGTTTTGAATCTGTGGTGATGTATACTGGGCATTTTGGGGTATAAATTTCATAATTTTATGTAATCCAGGGTCTTTTTGGATGGTGTAGGAAAACATTGCTATAAATAGCCCAGAAGAATAAATTATGTTTTCATCTTTTGCAGCATCTGTAATATTTGTTGAACCAGTCCCACGGAAAGGTAGCTCTTGTATGTTGAAATAGCATCAAATCATAATATTGATTTAATATAATATTGATTGCGATTAATTTGATCACCTCCAAACATTTTAGTTATTTCTGTACCTTTGTTTATATTTTGATTTTTATCATGCCATATTGTAATTGAATTTAAATGAGCTTTTGAGCTCTCGTGTTTTAGCAGCCCCTTCTTGGCAGCTAACGCATTTTTCCAATTTCTGAATCCCGTTTGTCCAAATTCATCACTTGGATTACACAAGTATTTCCTACATAGAAAACAAAAGGCAGCGTCAGCTTCTACACTGTACTCCAACCAGTCTCAGCCTCTATACCATGATTTTTGAAATGATCTTTGCCTTCCATGGATATCTTTTTTCGCGTAATTGTTTAATATGATTTGGTTTATTCTGGCCAAGGTCACCTGGGATTTGAATTGATTAGAGGACTTTTTTGGCTCTAAAAATATTATAATTAATAAATTGTAATGAGGGAAAGGGTCATAAATAATAATGGTCATCAGGATGGGCGAAGGAAGGGCATGCTGAAAATGAACAAACACAAAATTTATCTTGTATTTAAGATACAAGTATTTGCTAAGCTGTATTGCCCAACCCTGATGAAGATTATCAGTAAAATTATAGATATTCAGTATTAAAAACTAGAAAAAGGTCATAAACATTATATCTTTAAAGATTTTCAAAAAAATATAATATTTTTATATTTATAAATCAATTACTAGTTGCCTCTTGATAATGAGAGACTGAGCTGCTAGATGAAGATGATTGAGTCTCTTCTTCGTCTTTATTTGTTTTAAAATCAAAATGTAATAATGAAACACCATAATCTCCTACTCCTATTGATATTGTCAAAAATATATAAATATAAAAATTTAGTTTAAATTTTAAACTATTTACCATCTTCCTCCTCCTGAGTGTAATGAGGATCATTTTCTATATTATTAGCTTCATTTATATCTTGAAATATGAATATATTTTAATAATTAAAATTATTATACAAAAATGATAATATTAATAATAAATGTCTGTCTCTTATCTTATATAAAATAAATATATATGAAATAATAATATATAGGTATTGCCCTATATCAATATCATATAAGTCATGAAATAATAATATAAATTTATACTAAATATGAGAAGAATCAGTTTCTGAAATTTCTGATGTAGTATTACTAGTAGTTTGTAGAGGTGATGTTGCTTGACATTTGTTTAACTTTAACTTAAAATAAGAGTAATAACTGATTGTTTCTTCATAATTTTAAAATAAACGCTGTAAAATAAAATAACTGGTTACATATTATAATATAAATGTGATACCTATAGAGAATATTATACACAACAAAAACAAATGAAAAAAAAATGAATGAATGATAATTTAATATTGGGTAAAAATAAAAATAAAACAGGATAGAAAAAAATTTACAAACTATACATGTTTTTAGAATAAACATTCAAAATTTATTTTAAAAATATAAAAATAATCAATTCTAAAAAAAAAATTCAAATTGGGGGGGGGGGCAGAAAAATTTTTGAAGGCCACTTTTGGGGGCCAAAGATTTTTTCTGGGGCCAAATTTGGGGGACAAAAATTTTTTTGGGGGGAGGCGCCCCCCCCGTTACCACTGCCCTGATTTTAAGATATTATAACAAAACTACTATTATTTTAAGATATTATTACAAACTACTATTATTTTAAGATATAATATACCAACTAGAGGTGGTGCAACAATATATTAAATCTTTATTGTTTCATCATATCATTCTGGTCCTTATTTTATAGTTAGAAAATATTTCACTTCTAATATGGCATCCTCGCCGTGTAAATAACTCCAGGCTTCAATATATTTGCATAATTATTTCTTCTAAAGATTTTTAATGTTTTTATTTTATCAATTTATTCAACTTAATAAATTCTGATATTAGTTTACATCGTGAATGTCATGGCTATTACTGCATATTAATCAGCATCTATTATTTGTGTTGCTATGTAATTTAAGATTATTATAGCATATTTTAGATAAACAATATGGTCAATGTGTAGTCGTTTTTATATCATTTAAAATGGAAGATTTTAGAAATTTAATATCTCACAATATTTTTCTCGATTACTTAACTAGCTTCCATCATGTCATATAAAGGAAGCTCTAACCACCATATAGTTTTACGATTTGGATTAATCGTTTATACTCTCTTCAAGAATTGTTGATTTGGTTTAGGCCTATTAAATTTTCCTTATTAGTCCATTTTATAAAACATTGTCTAAAATGGTAACAGAGAGTTATAATAGTTTGATAACCTTTTGTCAGTGTAAGTTGCTAAGAATTATATTATTGCATTATATTATCAATTGAGGCATATGTATGAATTAATAAATCTTTTCTATCACTTGAAATTCTTTAAACGCAAATTTTTTTTATATCAGCAATCAAAATTATTTTCTAATGTAATAAATAAATTTTGTATTAAAAAATATTATTTTTAGAAATGTCTTGTAATGATGTTTTAAGTTTCCCAGTTGATTTTGTATGCATAATTTATAAATGAGAAAATATGAAAATCAGAATAATTGTTCAGCGTTAACAAATTTTATAAAGTATAATATATTAGTATAAAACCAGGCCAAAGGCCAAATGGGCGATTTGGGGGGCGAAGCCCCCCCCCCCTCATATAATTTTTTTTAGTTGAGCCTCCTGAGATTGTAAAGGCTAGCGACGCCTTTGTTTTATTATGTTTTTTTGAAGTAAATGGGTTAGTATGCTATTAAATTAAAATAAAAATTCAATAAAGATGTACCGATAATTTTCATAATCATTTTAAACATTTTTTAGAAACACATAGGTAAAAATTTATATTATTAATAAAATGTTAAATTATAATTTGAATGAATATATAATGTAAAAGAGAAAAGCGACAATTTTCCTAAACGTTATTTTTTTAAACTTTTTGTTACAAATGGGTAAAAATTTATATTGTTAAAAAAAATGTTAAGTTAAAATTTTAAAGAAGATATAATGTAATACATAAAAGTGATATATTTTATTTTTTTTAGCTTTTTTGAGTTTTTATGCAAATAGGTTAAAATTTATAATAAGATATAAAATTAAAATTTCAATAAAGATGCACAATAGAAAAATTGTCATAATCGCTATTATTTAACTTTTTTTATTTATTTTGACGATAATAAGTTAGAATTTATATTATTAAGAGGTTAAATTAAAATTCCAATAAAGATGTACCATATAAAAGTGACAGTTGTCATATTGAACTTTTTTGACATATTTAAAATTAATTTATATTATTTCGATGCAAAATTAAAATTCCAATAAAGGTACCATAGAAAAATGACAATTGTCATAATCGTTATTATTTAACTTTCTTGATTTATTTTACGATAATAAGTTAAATTAAAATGTTAAATTAAAATTTCAATAAAGATACCATAGAAAAGTGACAGATGCCATATTTAACTTCTTTGACGTTGGTTAAAATTTATATATTGAAATTCCAATAAAGGTGTACCATAGAAAGGTGACAATTGTCATAATCGTTATTATTTAATTTTCTTGAACTATTTTAGATATAACATATAAAACTGCAATTTTAATGTGTAATATTTTTAAACTTTTATAAAATTTAAACAAGGATAAAACATAGAAATTTTGACAATTATTGATTATTTTGAATTACTGGAAATATATATTGTTAATCAAGTTTGTTATCAGAACGGAGCTACCCTATCTAATTTTATAAAGCGTCCCTAATATATTTTTTTAAGGAAAAATATTGGCACAGCATTTTTCTTAATTTTTTATGGCTTTATTATTAGATTACAAAATATTAAAAAACGATGCTTTCTAACTTCTATAATTAAAGCGTTATTTAATATTAAGTAAAAGTCGTCTTTTACTATTTACAACAACCTAAAATGGCAAGATTTTCCGGGCAATAAGGCATAGGTCAAATTTAAATCACAAATACAAATTTTTTAAATATCTTTGTAGGTTGTTAAATTTTGGTTGGGTCAAAATATAATAGTCCTTGGTAGGATTTTTTGTTATACCCAACACCAAATGGGTCGATCTAGCTTTTTTATATTGTATATTTTTTTAATTTTACTCTACCAACTCGAGTCGCGAAATTCGGTTGTAATTATGAATCTTTATTGTAAACGTAGGGAAATAGTTCAACATTAACATAGAAATAATTATCTTATATTCTCTTTAGTATCTCTTCTTTTAAAATCCAACCCATACTTCTTTAAAAATATATCCCTATATATTAAACTTATACGCAAATTTCATACACCTCTTTTGTAGCTCTCCTTTTTATATTCATCTCAATTTGTTAAGCTTCTACTCAAATTTTAAGTTCCTCTTTTGTATCTCTCCTACATAGGAAACAATTAACACTAATATAGCCTGTACTATCAATTTTCTCTATATGAAATCCAAAATACTTTTTAAAGCATGGCTAAGGTATTGTAACTAACTGTATTTTTTTAGGTACAATTTCGATTTCATCATTTTGAGTGATTTGAATACTATCTCACTAAATGACTAGTCAGAGTCAGAATTCATATATAATTCAGTACATGGTCTTAGTCAATGTGGGACAAGTCGAGATCCCCCTTTCAAAAATTTATCTATTCTTTTAAATATCATTTTAAGCTAATAAAATTCCCTCCTACACACCACTACCTTTTCTTTCTATAAAATATATTCAATATATCTCACTAAACAAGAATTTAAGTAAAAATTAATATTTTTTTAATCAACAACTATAATTCAAAATTTTATAAAAAGTGAATAAATAAAATTACTTTTATAAAAATATAATCTAGCCAAAGGGGTACAAATGTAGGCTTACCAATAATATCTATAAGAAAAACACCATAATACTGCTCCCCCTAGCAAAATCCAGACTAAGGCTATTATTCTGTATCTGTCTGATTCATTTATCAATATTAACTACATAAAAAGGTCCGCACACAGAATCAAATATTTAACCAAAATTTTAAATTAATAAGTCTAATATAAAATTAATTTATTATAATATAACATGTTAAAAATTAAATAAATTATTTGAATATATTTATAATAATATATATGAATATAAAAAAAATCATTAGTTATATTTAGCAGTTACATCCAAAAAATGTTCCAGTTATTTTTTTGCTAAAATGTAACCAGTTTCAGTAACTAGTTACTTTAACAACACAAATTACAATATGCTATTTTCCATAATGATAATTGATTACGCATTCTAACTATGTTTTTATAAAAAATATTTTTAATATAGGCAAATTTAGAGCTGATTTAATTCTGAAAAGCTAAAACTGATATGGGCTAGATAAATATAATAAACAGAATATTTTGATTTTTATATATTTTCTTAAATGTGTAATAAAATTTTTTTTATTAGATTTAATCAAATTTGTTTAATTAATATATTTTTTGTACAAATCAAGATTTATTAACTTAGGAATATAAAACATGAAATATTTTGGTTATATCAACCTTAACATAATAAATGATATAATTAATCTTAAATATTTTAGGCAAAATAATTTGATTCACAATTGTAAAAAATACCAAAAATATTATTATTATATAACTATTTATATATTCTCCCAATATTTTATTTGTTTATATGATTTACAATTTCGCAGATTTGAAATGAAAAAATATATGTTTTTGCAGTAGGTAAATATTCTTTATATTAAATGATAATGATCTGGGCTTTTTTGTAATATCAATTTTATGTCTGATGCAGTGTCTACATGACAGGATTTTTATTAGATGCGACCCCCCCCCCCCCCATATAACTTATATCTAAAAGTCCCGTCGTCTTCTGTGGGGAGTTTCTCACATTATTAATTATATCTCTTTAATTATAATGCTCTCTTCATAAATTTTTAAAGAATAACTTAAAATATTAATGCTCAATTACCAAGTAGCAATTTATTGTGTATCCAAAATAGTCACTTTTAAGAACTTATCAATTAATAGCCTTCTTATATAAAATGAATGCATTATTATAGTATATTGTTTGGAATGAATATGAGTTTACTAATAGAATACCTACCAACTTTTAAATTATAGCTTAAAATTATCCAGAAAAGTTTCTTTTGGATTATAATGTTTATGATTGTGAATAATATATAAATATGGTCGATTATTAGCAATATCATTGTAGCAAAATACTTATATAATAAAAGTAATAATTAATACAGAAATGCATTAGAAAAATTTTATATAGAGTTAAAAGAGGAGTAACGTACATTAGATGAAAAATAAATTGCAATTCTTATTGACATTTCGATGAAATAAAATGATTATTAAGCGATTTTTAATATTTAATTTTGAGGTCAACCCGACTCAAGCCCAAGAAAAAGTTTTCCCGAGTCGGGCTTCGAACACCCCGTGCAGGGCACTACTCATAATAAACTCCTGACTGTAGAGAAGAGGGAGGATAGACCGACTATGCACTTCATAAGCGTAGCCAGGGGGGGGGCAAGGGGAAATCTCCCCCATCAGAAATTTATCACTTTTTGTGAATATCATTTTAAGCTAATAAAAAATATCCCCCTTAGTCCTCTCCCACTACCTGACCCCCCAAAATGTATGCATATATCTTGAACAATAAGTTGAAAGAAAGAATGTAAAGGTTGATATTGTTTTAAACTAAAACTATTCATCATAATTATTACATTTTTAGAAAAAGGCATTTATATATAAAAAAAGTGAACCAAAAATTAATTGCAGTATATCTAATTTTATCAATTATCATATGACAATCAAATAATTTATACCAATATAGAGAATTATATATTTTACAGAAATCTATAAAATTTTGATAAGGACATCATAAAATATCTTTTAAAGACCTGTGGGATGCAAAATATATTAAATAAATAGATGGCGTTAAATATTTGAATGCAATTGTTGCTATATTTTTTATCAAGAGCATTGATTAGTAAAATTTGTTAAAATATTAACTGTAATATATTCGCTAACTGTCAAATATGTCCTTAAAAGTGGAATTTTACCTAGTGTTTTATAACTAATTCTATATAATAGAGCAATATCAACTATATGTCTACTTACTTTTTATAAATAAATTTCTTATATTGTTTGGAATAAATTATTAGTATGCTTTTATATTAACGTATATCCAAGTAATTTATAATATTTTATATAAACTAATAAAAATATATTTCATATAAACTAATAAAAATATATTTCATATTTGTTCTAGGCTTATTTTTTTTATTAAAATAAACCTCCTATCTTGTAGAAATATGTTATGACTATATAAACCAAGGTAGCCCGAACGAAGGCCGGGCAAAAATGGGCCATATATAAACCAAGGTAGCCCGAACGAAGGCCGGGCAAAAATGGGCCAAAGGCCCGCCCAAAATAGGGTCTGGGGGTGAAGTCCCAAGAAATTTTTTAATCCCCCCCCCCCCACTAATGAAAATCCTGGCTACGCTTAGGATGCAATTGCTCATTCAATATTATAATGCCTGTCAAAATTAGTTAGTTTTTCAAATATTGGATAACTCATTCTCATATCAGATGTTAAAATAATTTCTGAGCTTTAACTTACTACTATATTGGTTGAGAGTTTAGTTCCACTCATAAAATATTTTCTGGGTAATAGGTTTGTCGGTAGCCTGAGAAAAAAATCGGCTTAATTATATGAAGGATAGGCCTTCATATAATTCACGTTCGCTCATTTTGGGCAGGTCTGTGACCAACGTGCAAGATAAGATAAGATTAATCTTTTTTAAAAATTAATGACCATGAATTAAAAAAGATAAATTATGAAAAGATTAAATATGAAAGTGATTTTTGTTTTATATATTTCAGATCTACAGGCCTGATATAGGTTTGTTGATTACAGGTCTGGCTAATCCTCTCTTGAATATTTCCTTGATGAAGCAAAACAATTAGTAATTTTGTTTAAATATGTTAGATATATATTTGAATTAAAAAAATACATTCGAGCTAATAATATAGCTGTAAAACTATATTAACTAATTTTTAATTTTATTAATTTTTTTATATATTTCTAAAATTATATAATAATATATTAGAATAGATATTATAATTAATATAAAACATTTTCTCTTTATAATTTTTTAAAATATTTAATTATTTTTATTTTTTTTGTTACTCTTCTCCAAATTATCATTTTCTTTTTTAAATTTTGATTTGATGGGTTTATAAATAATTTTCTATTTTTTATTTTTTTTAATACTAACCTCCAAATTATCATTTTCTTTTTTTAAATTTTTATTTGATGGATTTATAAAATAATTTCCTATTATCTATTGAACATGCATTGCTTTCATTTTTTTTACATTCTTAGTTTCCAATCCATATTCAATATCATAATTCATCCTGGATTTATTAGATAATTTATCTTTTTTTTTGTTTGAGTGAAATTGTTATAACTTTCACATTTTCCTGTTTTTACTTGGTTTTATAGACATTTAATCTTACTAAGAAATTTTTGAATTTTTTCTGATCTTTTCTTTTCAAATTGTACTAGAAACTCATCATTTTCTTTATTTTTTTTAATAACCTCATTAAGTTTCATTCCAGACCTTTGATTTTCATACTTTGAATATTTTCTTGTAATTTATTATTTTCTAAATGAAGAAAATGAGATTAAAAAATCTTATGGTTATTCTATTTATGTCATAATGATCAATAGAGTCACATTTTGAATTTATATTTCTGAATGATCGATAGTTCAATTTGAAAGACATTACTATAAAATGGACATCAGAAACCTTCATGAAAGTTGTGGCTAGTGCTGTTAATTTGCTTGGTGGTAAAATTTATGACCCTTTTATGTGCTCAGGCCCACAAGGGGTCTAGACCCAGGGTTCATACTCATGGTAATATGATGGTATGGTTATGATATGGGTCATATCACCAGTGGAATGGGTATCAAATAAAATCTAATTTAAATATCTTTAGAATGAAAGTATTCGTTTTTGTCTTGATGTGATGAGTATGACTTGTTCTGGGGGGTGGGTAAATGGGGGGGGGGTGTAAAAAATAATTTTTTTTGATATGGGTATCTCAAATAAAAGGCAATTAAAATATTTTTTTATTGTAATAATAATAATCACTCATAGAGGGTGGGTCTAGGTCTTGAAGGGGGGGGGTCAGGAATATTTTTATCAACACAATATATCGATATAGGTATCAAATAAAATCTAATTAAAATATCTTTAGATTGAAAGTATTCATTTTTTGCCTTGATGGGTATGACTTGCTCTGGGGGGTGGATGGAGGGGAAGGGTGTAAAAAATAATTTTTTTTGATATGGGTATCAAATAAAAGGTAATTAAAATATATTTTTATTGTAATAATAATAATCACTCATAGGTCCATAGAAAATTGAAGTGCTACATATATCTCTAGGGTAGAAATTAATATTTAAGAAAAAAATCATTTAGTTTTTATTAATGCGAAATTAAAAAAAATGAAAATTTAAGTTTTATGAAAAACACCCGGGGTAACCTATTATCCTTTCACATCATAGAGCTTTTTCATTTTTAAATTAAATTTTTTTTTACAAAAGTGTTGATTCTAAATAAATAAATAAAAATAAATTGTCAAATATGTTAAATTTATTAGGGTTCATCTATATCACATATATCACCTGGAAGTACTTGTTACTTAAATCTGTCATATAATTACAAAAAATAAGTCAATCATCTTCATATTGTCATTAGTTGTCCTAGACAAACTAATGACTTCTAGTGTTTTTATAAATTTAGCTGGATTTTTTTTATTCAAAATAATCCCTGCTTAAAAATGTAATACGTACCTCGTCAAAACCTGCCCTAGGTCTTCACAATTAATTAAAATTTAATTTTAAGATATTAAATTACCATAAATTGTGTCAATATTTTTATATTTGATAAAATTTATATTTCTTTCTCATATAGAATTAATATTAAGTCTAAACAACATTTTAAAAAAAAGTTATTAGTGAAAATGTAAAATTTTAAAAAGTTACTTTTGGTATGTTAAAATTAAAATTTGCATTTAAAATTATTCATGAGCAATTTTGTCTGAAACATTTTTGGACCTAATTAAGTACCTTATTAAAATACATATTTGGCCTAAATTTCAAATCTTAAACTTTATTAATTTTTATATTATTCGAAAAGGAAATACCTACCCCATCTTTCCTACTTGTTTTAAACTATAAAAGCTCAATTCAATTACTAATATAATATTAAGTTAAGATTAGTGTGTGTATATATATATACACACAATATTTCTTTTATGTGGACAAAGCCGCGAAATAATAAAATAATTTTTTTAAATCTTATACCAAGCTTAATAAGTTGTCATTTTATTTATTTGAAATTTTTAAATCAAAATCACTACATCCAGAGTTTTTAAAGGATATTCAAATTTCTTATCCTGATTTCCATTCTTTAGATAACTAATAAAAGTAAAAATTAATATATTGTAATAATATTTTAAATTTAAAAAAATTACAATGTATTTATTTTTTAAAAAAGGTTATTGTATAAATCTTAAATTTTTTTTTTTAAAATTCTCATTTTCCCACTTAAGCTTGTGTCCAAAACATAAGACAAACTATATTCGATTCATAAGCTTGAGGTTAGTCCTCATTAAAGTTTAAAAACTTTTATTAAAAAATTTTTAAAAAAATTATATCAAAATTATTTTTTTAAAAATTTTATCAAAATGTTTTTACAACAATTATGGAAAGTTAACTAATAAGAATGTTTTTTCACAGTATGGAAATGTGTTACAACAAATCATATTATTGCTATATTGAATATTTTTTATAAACAAATCCCCCCCCCCCTCTCCTCATAATTTACGATTACAGTGAAGTGAGTGAAACGCAACAAACGAGTATTTTATTATTTTTAAATATAAAATAAAACGTATCAGGTGAATTCAGCGAAACTTTTATCGCGAAACACTTTTTCGCGAAACTTTTATCGTAAATGTTGTTTATCGCGAAAAGTTTTTATAGCAAAGGTAAAATCGCAAAACCAGTTCTGCGAATCTATCTCCGCGAAACATTTATAGCGAAGACAATTTTGCGAAGCCATTGTCGCGAATTTATTTCGGCCAAACCTTAACCGCGAATTTATTAGAGCGAATACATTTTAGCGAAACATTTTACGCGAACACTTCACAGCGAATTTTTTATCGCGAATATTGTTTGCGCGAAGTCATTATCGCGAGCGCATTACCGCGAAACAATAAATATATTGCGAATGCATTTATTTAAAAGAAAACAACATATTATTTATTATTTGATGTTTTTTAATAAAAAATGATATGCCACTATTGTAATATTATGTTTGTTACAATTTATTAGTG
The DNA here is from genome assembly GCF_954871325.1 of Gordionus sp. m RMFG-2023. Lineage (NCBI taxonomy): Eukaryota > Metazoa > Nematomorpha > Gordioida > Chordodea > Parachordodidae > Gordionus > Gordionus sp. m RMFG-2023. The sequence continues at coordinate 40,034,560 of NC_088776.1, forward strand.
ATTTTCACTCCCAAGATTTTAAGTAAAAAATATTTCTTGAAGTTTATAAAGATTTAATAATATGATTTGTAATTTTTTTAAAATTTTTTTAATAATAAGAGTTTTTATTAGTGAAGATTAACGTCAAAGTTATGAATCGATTATAATTTTTTTATGTTTTGGACCCAAGTTTAAGCGGGAATGAGAATAAAAATTTTCTAAGATTTTTAGAATAATTTTTATTTTAAATGCATTGTAAATTTTTTTAAATTTAGAGTATTATTACAATATATTAATGTTACTTTTAGTTATCTAAAGAAGGAAATCAGGATAAGAAATTTGCTAATTTCTCAATAAACATAAGTGAAAGAAAATTCGAATTTGGGGTTTTCAGATATTTCTTATTTTTTTATTTATTTTTTGGTTTTAAAATTAAATAAAATTTAATTGTTGTAGTTGCTTTTATTACCTAAAATGACGCATACCAAAAATCATCGAGATGTGCCACCAACCATTCTACCCATAACGGAAGCCCCCACACTTCAATTTAACTTTCCGTAATTATTGTAAAAACTTGTTGAGAAAAATACATCCTTTTTTATAAAAACTTTTAAAAACTTGAAAGAAAATTTTCAGGAAATCACCATATTTTTAAAAACTTCCGGTAACCTATGCACAATAGGAATAAGTGGATTGAAAAAATTCACAATAGATGGGGCTTTTACTGCGATAAAATTCAAGGCTGACCTGGATAAATTATTCGCACTTTTACCATCAAATTCATTACTTATAATGGATAATGCTCCTTAACATCGAGCGAGAATAATTAGTGAGAATTATCCAAATATCATACTTTTCCACCCTATTCGCCGCAATTAAATCCGATAGAAATTTTTTTCGTAGTAATTAAAAATCAATATAGATCAAATTCTCCATTTAAGGAATGCATCGAATTCCCTCTTCAAAAAACTTTATGGTGTGATAATAAAAATTTGAAAAATTATATGTAAAATAATTGCCTAAAATACTCGTAACAATTGAAATAACTTCATTTCGGTTATGGTTTTTTTTATTTTGGTGTTTCGAATTGATCATAAAAAATTCTAACAAATAAGAATTATCTGAAAACCCTAAATTCGAGTTTTCACTCATGTTTATTTGAGAAATAATTCAAATTTCTTATCCTGACTTCCATTCTTTGGATAACTAAATTAAAATATTGGAAAAATGCTTTAAATTTAAAGATGGTATTGTAAAAATCTTAGAAATTTTTTTTTATATAATATCTTTTAAAATTTTAATTTTTCCACTTAAACTTATGTCCAAAAAATAAAAAAAACTATATTCGATTCATAACTTTGACGTTAGTTTTCTTCATTAAAGTTTAAGAACTTTATTATTAAAATTTTTTTTTTGAATTCTCATTTTTCTACTTAAACTTGTGTCCAAAAAAAACTATTTGATTCATAACTTAGATGTTAGTCTTCATTAAAGTTTAAAAACTTTTAAAAATTAAAAAAAAAATTTTAATTATATCAAAATTTTTTTTACAATAATTATGGAAAGTTATTTAACTATATAAGAATGTTTTCGCATTATGAAAATGTGTTACAACAAATCATATTATGTATTTTGATAAAAATTTTAAATTATCTTTGTAATTATATTTTTTTGAGGAATTCTTTTGTGAAATTTATTATAAATATAAAATTTTAGAGGAATTCTTTTGTGAAATTTATTATAAATATACAATTTTTAAGTGAAATCTTTTATAGATTTTTTTATCATTTTTGTAAAATTATCTATTTCTTAAATATATTAAAAGAGGTGGGTTTTCTAAATAATTTTAAAAATATTTATATTCAACTTATTTATGTTATTTTATATGATCTTTTTAAGGAAAATAATTTAATGTGACAATTGTCATATTCGTTATTTCTTAAGATTTTTGAAATTTATTGACTCAAAAGGGTAAAAATATCATTTATATTGTAAAGATGTTAAATTATAAATTCAATGAAGATGTTTCTTGGAAATATGGCAATTATCATAATCGGTATTTTTAAACATATTAGAATTTTTTATCGCTAATGGGCAAAAATATGTATTTTTAACATTATTTTTAACATGTTAAATTATAATTTCAATTAGGATGTTACCATATAAAAGCGACAATTGTCATATTCATTATTTTAAAGTTTTTTTTACAATTTTTTGACGTAAATGGGCAAAAATATAAGTTGTTACATGTTATAAAATTTCAATGAAGATGTATCATAGATATAAGTTACAATTGTCATAATCGTTGTTAATAAAGTTTTTTGAATTTTTGGTTGCAAATGGGTAAAAATATAGATTGTAAGCATGCTTATTTAAAATTTCATGAAGGTCTACCATTGAAAAGTGACAATTGTTATAATCATTGTTTATAAAGTTTTTTTCATGAAGGTCTACCATTGAAAAGTGACAATTGTTATTATAAAGTTTTTTGAATTTTTTTGTTGCAAATGAATAAAAATATAGATTGTTAACATGGTAAATTAAAATTTCATGAAAATCTACCATTAAAAAGTGAAAATTGTCATAATCGTTATTTTAAAGTTTTTTGTATTTTTTTGATCAAAATATGTATTGCTAGTATGTTTAAATAAAACTTCAGTGAAGATGTACCCTAGATAAGTGACAATTATCATAATCATTATTTTTAAACTTTTTTAAATTTTTTTAACGTAAATGGGTAAAAATATCGATTGTAAACATGTTAAATTAAAATTTTATGAAGATGTACCATAGAAAAGTGACAATTGTCATAATCGTTATTTTATAACTTTTTTGAATTTTTTTGACGTAAATGGGCTAAAGTAAGTATTGATAACATGTTTAAATAAAATTTCAGTGAAGATGTACCATAGATAAGTTACAATTGTCATAATCATTGTTTATTTTAAATTCTTTTGTTGTAAATGGGTAAAAATATAAATTGTAAACATGCTAAATTAAAATTTCATAAAATACACCATTGAAAAGTGACAATTTTTATAATCGTTATTTTTAAAGTTCTTTGATGTAAATGGGTTAAAATATAGATTGTAATCCATTTTAGCCTTAATAAAATCTTAACATTAAATTTATAGGATGTTGATTGTATCATATTACTAAATTATATTCATATGGTTTTTAAGTTCTTTCTATAAAAATCCTACCCTGAATCCAGACTCAGCACTATTTTGCCACGAGTATACAAAAATATTTGCTAACTGTGAATGCAAGGTTATACATTTTTATAATGTAGAATTAAAATTTATTAATTAAAGGAATAAGATTGTGAATCCATATCTTAACAGTTTAGTATTTAACATAGGTTACAACTATCTTTAATAATCACTTTGCATATTTTAATCAAATTTTAAGCAGGATAAAAGGAGCAACGATTATGAGAATGAGAATATCGATTTTTTTTTGTTTCGACTGAAATTTTATTTTAACATGTTAACAATTTATATTTTTGTCCAATTGCGTCAAACAATTCAAAAACTTTAAAAATAACGATGATGACTATTATCACTTATCTAGGGAACATCTTCACTGAAATATTATTTTAACATGTTAGCAATTTATATTTTAGCCCATTTGCTTCAAAAAAATTAAAAAACTTTTAAAAATAACGATTATGACAATTGTCACTTTTATATGGTACATCTTCATGAAATTTCAATTTGACATTTTTACAATCTATATTTTTACCCTTTTGTATCAAAAAATTTCAAAAAACTTTAGAAACAACGATTATGACAATTGTCACTTATCTATGGTACATCTTCATTGATATTTTATTTTAACATGTTAGCAATTTCTATTTTTGCCCATTTGCTTCAAAAAAATTCAAAAAACTTTAAAAATAACGACTATGGCAATTGCCTCTTATCTAGGGTACATTTTCACTGAAGTTTTAAAAACTTTAAAAATGATTATGACAATTGTCAAATATCTTGGGTACATCTTCACTGAAGTTTTATTAAACATGTTATCAATACTTATTTTGGCCCATATACGTCAAAAAAGTTTAAAAATAACGATTAGTACAATTGTCACTTTTTTTGTGGTACATCTTCATGAAATTTTAATTTAACAAGTTTACAATCTATATTTTTACCCATTTGCATCAAAAAAATTCAAAAAACTTTAAAAATAAGGATTATGACTATTGTCACCTATCTAGGGTACATCTTCACTGAAGTTTTATTAATACATGTTAACAATACTTTTTTTAACCGATTTACGTCAAAAAAATTAAAAAAACTTTAAAAATAACGATTATGATAATTGTCACTTTTATATGGTGGATCTTAATTAAAATATAAATATAACATGTTAAAAATACATATTTTACCGTAATAAAATATGCAAGGAATACTCAGTGAATTTATTCTTTGCAAGTAAATAATTGTATATTCTCTAGGGCTGTACTGATCCACATATTTTTCACCAATCCGATCCGATATTGCTTCAAAACCGATCCGATACCGATCCGATATTTATACTAATTTTTAATCACTCCCGTTTGAACCAAATGTAATTAAGAAATCAATATTTTATTATTTCTACAATTAAGACTATATTTAATAATATATCCATTTTATGTTGGTATGAATTATAAAATTGCAATATTTAATATATAAAATTATAATATATTAGTTTTTTTTAATAAATATGAGAGCCCTAAGATTTTCTGGGAATAGGCTTCTACGATATGGACTATCTATATCTCCTGCCGTACTGAAGGCAGACTCAGATGATTCCGCAGATAACGCATTTTGCAAAATTATCTTTGTCTTTTGTAAAATATTTCCATAATTCAGATACCATATTTAAAAATATTTAAAGTATAAATAAAAAAATTGGCGTTATTTAAAAAGATTTAAAATAAATAAAACTTTTGATGTTCCTTTCTATTTTTATAAAAAAATTAAAAATATTAAAAATCTATTTTAAAAAAGAAATAAAATTTAAAAAAATTATTTAGAAAATAATATAATAATGTAAAATAAATATACATAACATAAAATAAAATAACAAAAAAAAGAAAAGTTTAAAAAAATCGGATCGGATCGGGCTTTTACAGGTATCGGCCCGATCCTATATATAAACGCTAAATATCAGTACCGATGCGATCCGATATTTAATATCGGCACAGCCCTAATTTTCTCCTTTTTCTAAAAGCTCATTTAAACTCTAATATAACAAAATATTTTGTATCATTTTTCTAAAATAATTTTCTTAATGAATCACTATTTTTTGGATATATAAAATTAAAATTTTTTACTTTACAAATAATAGGAATTCCAATATAAAATCATTTTTTTTTGAATATCTGGTTTAACAGGTATTTTTCTTGTTTCCAACACAAATTCCAAATTTCAATTAACCATCAATATCAGTATTGATGTTATTGAATGGATTTAAAATAATTTTTGAATAATGACCACATTTAGAATCATGATTTCCATTTTCATCATTAATTGTTAAATTTTCAAATGAATTATTATAAATTATTCTTTTTCTTTGGTATTTTTGATTTTCCTATATTTTTTTATTTTTACTTGACTTTATTATTTTTTTATAATTGCCAATATTAACTAATTTTTATTTTTAAATAATAATACTTTATTATGCTTTTAAAAATATAAAATAATTTAATTCAGATCTAAAAAAATTTGGTGATTAGCATTACATCCTTTCGATATGGAGACAACTTCAACTATTCTTACCAAAAAATTTATGAGATAAAGGATAAATTGGCAAAAATGTGCAAATGCACATCAGATTGTGTTTGTGTTTGGTGTTCGATCTAAGTTTGGTGGAGGTAAATCAACGGGCTTTGCTTGGATATATGACACATTAGATCTTGCCAAAAAAATGGAACCTAAATATAGGCTACAGAGACAAGGGTTATATGAGAAGCCTAAATCTGGTAGAAAACAACGTAAAGAAAGGAAAAATAGGCAGAAAAAAGTCAGAGGAATAGCTAAAGCCAAAGTTGTTTCAGCAGCAGCAAAAAAGACTTAAATTTGATATTAGGCTAATTTTTTATATTTATGTATAAAATAGTGCTGCATGATGAATTAAAAACCATTCATTTATTTGGATTATAGTTTTATAATACTTTTCTACTGATCTTATACTAATGTTTTGACTATGAGCTTGCCTTGTTGCAAATCGAGTGAGACAAATATTAAACACGTATAGCTCTCCTTTTGACTCAACAATAACATAGAGAATTGAAATTCTTCATCAACATTAGCCCTAATTTCCTTGAGTTTTAATAAAATGCTCATCGCTATTCTTCTTATCTTCTTAATCAAGTCAATGCCATGTTTTTGAAAAGTATTACATAAAATAGCTGTATAATATAATACATTCTAATGAGAAGAAAAAAATTGAAATAAGTATTGAATCCAATAATTTTCTTGCTTCTGAGGAAATATTTCTTACAGGCCATTGTGATATTTCAGTAATAGCATTAATAATCCGTTCTTCTAACTCCATAAAAGCTGTTACTGCTTGATGGCGGAGACTCCATCTCGTTGGACAAGCTTGCACTTTCTTTCTCCCTGTTGGACAAGGAGTTTCAGAAAAATTATTATTTGACTAGAAATATGAAAATGGTAGATAAATATTATGCCACTAGAAATATGTAAATAATAGGTAAATATTACGCCAATGAAAACTTGAAATCGAAATTAATTGATAAAATAACTATGTGAATAAATATAATTAAATATATATTTAATATGAGATTGGAATAAACATTAATATTTTTGAAAAATACCGGCATCTGCATTTTTTGGCTTGGGGGGATTTGTCCCGCTGCCCCCCCCCCCGCTGCGTACGCCAATGAACAGGTAGGGTCCTTGTCCGTGATTCAATTCTAACGTTAACTTGGGTCTCGCCCTTAACGTCTAACGGATGATAACCATATGCAGTCAATGGACAAGTTGATCATATTTTTGGCCGTTCAATACTTGTCCATTAATTCCGATCAATGACTCCTGTGCGCCAATGTCAACAAATTCAACATCTAACCCATTTATCTCTGCAGTTAGTTTTGCTCGATTATATCGATTTTGTTGGAATCACTTGATAACACTCTTATATAATCAAAACAAACTGTAAAATGAATAATTCTTTTACATTTGTTACATGCCGCATTCGTAGCTGGACATTTCATTTCTCGGTTATGAAAATCCACATATAACATTTGTTTATTATAATCTTTGTCAAGGGCATTATTATATTTATTATCCCTTTATCAAATGTATTATAAAACTTGCCTTTATTCTAGTCTTTATCAAACGTAGTTTTAGATGTTTATACATGGTTCCCATTCAAAAAAGGAAAAGGTTCAAATCAAAAAAGGAAAAGTGTCAATCAAAAAAGGAAAATTCTCATTCAAAAAAAGAAAAATCGTAATTTTTTAAATTTTTTTTTCTTGTCAATTTTTCTTAAATTTTATTTATTTTTGTTATTCCTTCTTATTTTATTTCTAACTTTTTGCGATTTCTTAACTTAATTTTTCTTATTATATCTTTTCTCAATCATTTTTGATAATTCTTGTCTTTAAAAATCTTTTTTGATTGACACTTTTCCATTTTTGATAGGACCTTTTCCATTTTTGATAGGACCTTTTCCTTTTTTGATTGGACCTTTTCCATTTTTGTTACACACTTTTCCTTTTTTGATTGAATCTTTTACTTTTTTGTTTGACACTTTTCCATTTTTGAATGGTAAACCCTGTGGAAAATTAAATTTCCATAAAATACAATTTATATTTACAACATTATCGATGCTACATAAAATCATCCAGTTATTTCAACTCCTGAAATATTAGAAAATGAAAATATATCATTATCAGATTGTGATATCATTATAGAAGAAGAGTATGAGAAAAACTTGTCATTCTCCATGTTGGGAAGTTATAATTTACTTTTATTATCCTTTATTTTAAAAATCATTTTTCAATTATTATTTAACCAATGAAGAAAAACTAACATCAAAATAAATTTGAACATAAAATTGTTATATTTTTCATAATAGCTTACCTATGTTTTAAAAACAATCTCGATTAATACAAGGTGACACTTTCAATCAATCAATGTAAAAAATATTAATTTATCTCAATTTAATAAATTAAGATGTTGACCATCTCAATCTTTCGATTAATTAATTATATATTTATTCGATCATTATAAAGTATTAAATAAAAGTTTATGTATCAAAAATTAATATATTTCAGTTTATCATTTCTTTACTGGGTTTTATTCTATTTGGTATATCTAATTCGCTAGACTCATTTTAATCATAAAAATTAGTCAAATTTATTTGATTTTTAGTCATATTGAGATGTTTTTATGAAGTTTCTCAAAATTTCTAATATTCCCTAAATTTACACTGGTATCTATGACACTCATTTTATTTTGATAAAAATATAAGCACCGTGATATTTTTTTCACAAAATATAATAAACCAAAATTTTATAAAAGTAATTCAGCAAAAGTTCTTCAGAAAGGGGATTTGATAATATCAGAGACCTGCAGGCCCAGACCTAAGCCCGGCCCCGGTACACAGACCCGACTGTATTTAAATTTTTTAAATATAGGGGAGACCAGGGCTAGTCGGCGCAATTTTTGTCAAAATTATCATAGCTCCAAAAATAATGATCGTATAAGATCTTACAAAATACCAATCGATACCTTAAACCTATAATTATACACTTTTATATTTTTTAAATATTTAATAATTTTTTTCTCTAAAAATATTTTAGTAAAAGTCATTTTTTGAACCTAGTAGCCCCAAACTCGTGGTGATCATCGATGGGGCTGGTCGAATCAAGTGGTTTATTAGGCTTCTTATGAGACAAAAAAATTGTTTTTAGATTTTAATATATAACTATGATGCTTTATTTATATAATATTCTATTTACAATTATAACAAATAAAATAACAATTTTTTTTGGCAGACTCTACATTGAAACCAATCTTCAAAATTATGAAAATTTTTATAATCTTGTTTACATATAATTCACACATCTTTTATTAATTTAATAATGTTTTTTTTCTATTTTTTATTAATAAATTTACTCAAAATTTATCTAATTCCTAAAATAAAATGTATTGTATTAATTTGAATAATATTATGTTGTCAATTAAAATAGATGTATATATAAATATTTGTTTGCTAGATCTAATTCATTTTAAATAATTGTGATTATTATCAGGTTAAAATTTATATGCTAAGATGTTCATATCTAATAAAATTTATTAATTTGATATATTATATTGTCAATTAAAATAGATATACTGTGTTGTGATGATTTAATGAAACATATTGACTATTAAATTAAAACCCATCCACATAAAATTATAATCTTTGCAAAAATAATTAAAGTAACAAAAGGAATATACAGTAATAATATGATTTGTTGTAACACATTTTCACAATTTGAAAAAACATTCTTATATAGTTAAATAACTTTCCATAATTATTGTAAAAACATTTTGATATAATTTTTTTAAAATTTTTTTAAAGAGTTTTTATTAATGAAGGTTAACGTCAAAGTTATGAATCGAATATAATTTTTTTATGTTTTGGACCCAAGTTTAAGTGGGAAAATGAGAATAAAAATTTTCTAAGATTTTTAGAAAAATTTTTTTTTAAAATGCATTGTAAATTTTTTTTAAATTTAAAGTATTATTACAATATATTAATGTTACTTTTAGTTATCTAAAGAATGGAAATCAGGATAAGATATTTGATAATTTCTTAATAAACATAAGTGAAAGAAAATTCGAATTTAGGGTTTTCAGATAATTCCTATTTTTTTAATTTTTTTTTCTGGTTTTAAAATTAAATAAAATTTAAAATTTAATCGTTGTAGTTGCTTTTATTAATCTAAAATGACGCATACCAAAAATCATCGAGATGTGCCACCAACCATTCTACCCATAACGGAAGCCCCTACACTTCAATAACTTTGCGTAATTATTGTAAAAACTTGTTGAGAAAATATATCCTTTTTTAAAAAAGCTTTTAAAAAACTTGAAAGAAAATTTTGAGAAAAACATTATATTTTTAAAAACTTCTGGTAACCTATGCACAATAGGAATAAGTGGATTGAAAAAATTCACAATAATAGATGGGGCTTTTACTGCGATAAAATTCAAGGCATACCTGGATGAATTATTCGCACTTTTACCATCAAATTCATTACTTATAATGGATAATGCTTCTATACATCGAGCGAGGATAATTAGTGAGAATTATCCAAATATCATATTTTTGCCACCTTATTCGCCGCAATTAAATCCGATAGAAAAATTTTTCGGAGTAATTAAAAATCAATATAGATCAAATTCTCCTAAACCCAATAACTGAAATGAAGTTATTTCAATTGTTACGAGTATTTTAGGCAATTATTTTACATATAATTTTTCAAATTTTTATTCTCACATTATAAAGTTCATTGAAGAGGGAATTCGATGCATTCCTTTAAATGATTGAATTTGTAATTGATTTATATTTGTGCAATATTTTATTTACAAAGAATAAATAAATAATAAATGTTTTTTTTTATTTTGGTGTTTCGAATTGATCATAAAAAATTCTAAACAAATAAGAATTATCTTAAAATCCTAAATTCGAGTTTTCACTCATGTTTATTTAAGAAATTATTCAAATTTCTTATCCTGATTACCATTCTTTGGATAGCTAAAAGTAAAATTAAAATATTGGAATAATTCTTTAAATATAAAAAAGGTATTGTAAGAATCTTAGAAAATTTTTTTTATATAATATCTTTTAAAATTCTTATTTTTCCACTTAAACTTATGTCCAAAACATAAAAAAACTATATTCGATTCATAACTTTGACGTTAGTCTTCATTAAAGTTTAAGAACTTTATTATTAAAATTTTTTTTTTGAATTCTCATTTTTCCACTTAAACTTGTGTCCAAAAAAAACTATTTGATTCATAACTTTAATGTTAGTCTTCATTAAAGTTTAAAAACTTTTAATATGGAAAGTTATTTAACTATATAAGAATGTTTTTTCATATTATGAAAATGTGTTACAACAAATCATATTAATATATCAATAATTCATTGTCTATATTTCAATTATTTTTGCAAAGATTATAATTTTTATCGATGGGTTTAATTTAATCGTCAATATGTTTCATTAATGTTTGCTAGGTATAATTAATTTTAAATAATTGATCTTAATATCAGCCTAAAATTTATATATTCATATTTGTGACAATATATATTATATTATCACAATATATATATATGAAGATTAGTTTGCAAGATAATTACTTAGGTCTGAAATTATATTAAAATTGAAATGTATTATGAAAATCACATTAATAAATTTATATAATAATTATTATTACATTTATAAAATATTATTTTTTAACCTGTAATAGAAGGATTTTTCTTAATGAGATATCATTTTCATTATAGCTTCTTCATAATATTTTTTAGTAAAAATTTTCATATTTTGAATTTTGCATATATATTTGGGTACCATAATAATATAATAAAAATTGATTGATATTACTGACTAGCCACGATTCTACTAACCTCAATGGTGTCAATATTACTAATTTGATCTTAACATATATTTAAGCATTATATATCAATTTAATTTTACAAATATTAAAATAGATATTTAACTTTCATATAATATCCATTTTGCCATGTTTAAACTTTTAATTTTTTAATACAACCTAATGATATTAAGTGAAAATATTGTAATTTTTAGGTCTAAAACATGTCATAACAGATAAAAATGTAAATAGCTAAATATTATAAATTATTTTTATCCCCAAATATGAATATTATAGATTTCAACTTCTAATCGTTACTGATTTTAAAATAAAATCCTTTGAACCGACAAGCCCCTTTCGCCAACTAACCCTGGTTTCCCTTACCCGGGTCTGGGCGTAATATATATTTTTTTTAAAACACCCGTGCCGGGCCTAAAAATTTTTTTTTAAAAAAATACCCGGGCCAGGCCATATATTTTAAAACCAAATATTTTAAATCATCATTATTATCTACAAATTAAAAATTAATATAATATTTAAAAAAATCCGGGCCGGGTTTAGGTTTCTGAAAAATATATCATAAAATTTATGACGAAAAAAACCGTTTCTCTTATTTTTACGAAAATCCAGGAGATACCAGTGTATTTTTTTTATGTTCTGTAAAGTATGAAGATGACTTTGAGTACCATAATTCTATATATATATAATTATATAGGAATGTCGTTAGTGGTATATATTTATAGGATCATTTTTTGAAAAAAAACATTTTTTTTCGAATTTCATTCTACAACATTTGGAAACTCATCAATGAACCCTTTGAAGAAAATTTACCGATTCATTATCAAAGAATTGATTTAAAATAAATATATATGAAATTGAATCAATAAGCTAAGTAAAAATTGAGATCCTTTTATTACCTTACATAAATAATGCGCAAAGATTTTTGGCACTATAATGAACACTAATTTATGTGTAGCTTTAAAGTGGGTTTATTTCACCGGGATTTTGCTCGATTACCATAAAATTATCGTACATCCTTTAAAAAAGCTAACCATCTTATAGGCCCGCGAAGTTGGGCCTACCATTTTGAATTTTTAAATGATTATAGGCTGGATTGGGTTGTACTGAGCTTGTGCATTTTTCGGTCTCATATGTGTAATTACTAACTTTACAGTTATCCAACTAATTTATGTAAAATTCTGTTATGCAATACCGTAGAGAATTACTTAATTGCGGATATTTTTTTAAAAAAAATAAAATTCACCTATGAGGTATTTTACCATATTTTTCAGCGAGTATTATCGCTTATTATTTAAAAAATACATGTAAAAAGCTAATATTTTGAGAATATTATATTGAATTTATAAAAATTATAAAACTGTTATTTATAAAAATGGATATTTTGAGCATATACTATATTTTATATTGCATTTATAAAAATAAAACTAATATTCATAAAAATGGTAATAATATTTTGAGCATATACTATATTTTATATTGCATTTAAAAAAAATAAAACTAATATTTAATTTATAAAAATGGAAAATATTTTGAGAATATAATATATTGTATTTAATTTATAAAATAAAAATAAATCGCTATTTAAAAAAATTCATGTATAATAAATAGTATTTTGAAAATATAATCTAATTGCACAATATTAATATAATTTATTTTATAATATAAATTTTTAACAAAAGAATATAATTGTATTATATAATATTGTAAAAAAAATAATGAAAAATGTTGGATTAAAAACTTTCATGACTCAAGGTAAATATAATAAATGCAATAAATATTTGACAGTTTGCAAAGTAAAAAACCAGCATGATTGTCGAAACCCTATACTCAAGAAAGATATTAAAAATTCACAAATTATCATAAAGAAATAGAAGCATATCTACCTTTTCAGGTTGAAGATTACTTCTTCTTTCTTCAAGAATTCTCCCAGTAGTGGAAAAATTCGGCTCACAGCTTGCACTTGAAGCAGGAATTGCCAATACCCGTTTTGCCAATTTTGCTAAAATTGGAAATTCGCTTTGATGAGCCGCCCACCACTCTAACAAATTATCCACCTTAAATGTTTATTCTATTTTTTTATTTATGTAATTATAATATTCATCATCGGGTATTGACATATTACAGAATTACCATCGCCCCATTTGTCATAAAACGATTCAGTTTGTTTAACAACAGTCGTAATTTGACTGGTCGATGGTATTTCATTTACTTCCTGAGCCTCTTGTAATTTAATATAATCTTTTATATAGTTTTCCGTCATCTTGCGATCTGTCCCTGACAACATACGTAATTGCTTTAATTTGGGACAGAGAAAAAGAGAAATAAAATGATACTTGTGTAAAACAAATTTTCAATTAAAAAATGCTTAATATTAAGTAAAATCAATTTTATTTATCCTTTTTCTCTTTGAAAGGTATTACAAACTTCAAGAAGTGATATTCCTTTATTTGATTGTTTTGGTAAAATATATTCTAAAAATTTAGATATTAATTATAAAAAAATATATTAATAATACTTGAATATTGGGGCTTATTTAAGATATTCCTTTATTTGATTGTATTGGTAAATTATGTTGTAAAAATTTAGATATGAATTATAAAAAAATATATTAATACTTTGAATAAATTTGCAGGAAATTAATAGATCGATCTGTGGGTGTTAGGTAGTGTTAACTATCACCCAATATTATATTAATCGAAACTATAATATAATATAATCTTATAACCATTAACTCATAATGTAAAAAATTTTATAAAAAATATTAAGGCCCGGCCCGGCCCGGGTTTAACAATCTTAGGCCCGGCCCGGATATATTTTAAAAAATTTTTTAGGCCCAGCCCGGGTATATTAAAAAAATTTAAAATACGGCCCGGGCCGGGTTTAGGGCCGGGCCTGCAGGTCTCTGATATAAATAAAAAAAATATATTATAAGAAATGTCAATCAAGTTGATATTATTTGTTTGTATATTTTTTTTTATATAAAGCATTCATTCTGTTTTTGATATGATTTTCTTTTATACTGATATTTGGGATGATTCATTCTTTTGTTTATATTTTTTATTTTGGTATTGATATTTGGAATAAAGAAGAATATTGGAAATAGAAGACATGCATTATCTAGAATATTGGAAATAAAATGTCATTTTAGTTACTTATGATAATATTTTATTAGTATCCATATTATTTTGGAATAAATCAAATAAGGATTTAAAAAAATACTTATTAACTCTACCTCACATGGCTCGATTATTATTAGGTTCTAATTTAGCTGTTGCTCATAATGCAACTGCCCTTTTACAAAAACAAGAGGTCTGTTTTTGCGACCATTATTAAAATATTTTTGGCTATATTTTATAAATGGTTTCAAAGGGAAATCGGCAATATAAGAAGTTAATTGAATGTTTAAATATTTCGATCCTCTCCTATATTTTTTTTTTTTTCAAATTTTTATGTTTTATTGTAAATTTTTCGAAATCTTAATTATCACCTACCAATATTTTGTAGGGCCGGGCCTGCAGGTCTCTGATATAAATAAAAAAAATATATTATAAGAAATGTCAATCAAGTTGATATTATTTGTTTGTATATTTTTTTTTATATAAAGCATTCATTCTGTTTTTGATATGATTTTCTTTTATACTGATATTTGGGATGATTCATTCTTTTGTTTATATTTTTTATTTTGGTATTGATATTTGGAATAAAGAAGAATATTGGAAATAGAAGACATGCATTATCTAGAATATTGGCAATAAAATGTCATTTTAGTTACTTATGATAATATTTTATTAGTATCCATATTATTTTGGAATAAATCAAATAAGGATTTAAAAAAATACTTATTAACTCTACCTCACATGGCTCGATTATTATTAGGTTCTAATTTAGCTGTTGCTCATAATGCAACTGCCCTTTTACAAAAACAAGAGGTCTGTTTTTGCGACCATTATTAAAATATTTTTGGCTATATTTTATAAATGGTTTCAAAGGGAAATCGGCAATATAAGAAGTTAATTGAATGTTTAAATATTTCGATCCTCTCCTATATTTTTTTTTTTTTCAAATTTTTATGTTTTATTGTAAATTTTTCGAAATCTTAATTATCACCTACCAATATTTTGTTAAAATTTTTCGCCATCACAATCATTTTATAACTCTCTCATTTTTTTATGTAAACTGAGCTTGTTAAAAAAAATTACTTTAATTTAATTTCTGAGTGTATCAAAATTTCGTTAAACCGATTTTTAAGCAATTTTTTGGGTGCTTTTCCCCTGTTTTTTATATATAAAATTTTATCTTCTTTTTTTAAAGGGTTTATCAGTTTTTTTTATATACTAACTAAATTAAATGTCTTGAGTTGAATTAATTTAGATCTATTCCTTTCAATTTAACTTTAAAAAAGTTTAAATTAATTTTCTTTTATCTTGTTTTTAATATATTATTAAATATTTACTTATAAAATAAAATTTTAAATGTTCGACTCACCATAAATAAAAATATGGCCTATACAATTTATATGCCCAATCCAGGGGCGGACTGGCGACGTTACGGCCTCGTGGGCATTTTTTTATAGCGGCCTCATTTTTATATTTTTATTACTTGTTATTTTTTATAGGTTCAAACAATTTACATTTTAAAAAAAGAAAAGAATAATGACACGATAATCATATATTTTATTTTAAAAATTGCACATATAAAAAAATATTCATTACACATATATATTTTATATTAGATTTACAAGGATATTGCACTATAAAATCAAATCATACATCACATGTTAAATATAATGTAATACATACTCAATATATAAAATCAATTAATTACACATATAAAATTATAACAATTATACAATATTGCACAGACACATATAAAATTATAACAATTATACAATATTGCACAGAGAATAAAACTGTTGCACTTATAAAATTAGAGATCATATTGTAATAGATATAAATAAGATTTAAATAAATGAATTAATAATATATAATTTTTATGTTAATAAATCTCTCATTAACTTTGAACCTTTGCGTAAATAAACAAGATTATCTTCTATTTCAATCTGCGATAATAGTTCTCGTTCAACTGACATCATTAAAAACGCTTCTAATTTTTCTTGGCCTATATTAGCTCTCAGCCTATTTTTTATAATTTTCAATTTGCTAAATGTTCTCTCGCAATTAACCTGCGTAAATGATAAAGTTAAAATGTATTCATACGCCAGAAATAAATTAGTGTATGCACTTGTATGCATATTGTACCTCTTAAGAATTTCATACACGCATATTAAACAATTGTTACATTTATCACACTTCGAGTTATTATAATATTGTAGTATTCCATCTTCTTCATTCGACTCCTCACTTGTACATAAGATATCATCGTCCGTTTCATTTAATTCTGCTATTAAATCTTTGAATACACTAGAAAATGAACACAATTCGTGATGTAATTTATCACTCGATATATTTGCCAATTGCGCCAGTTTTTCCAAGGCCATTTCAGAAATACCTTTACTATTTATGTCATCAAAATGCCTTGGATGCAAATATCGCACATTCAAAATAAGCTTTCTATTCGCAGAAAAGCGTTCCGACAAACTGTTTATAATTTGATCAATTATAGGACGAAATACTTCAACCCTATAAAGGTCAATCGATTCTTGAGGACGTTCATTCTGGCCTTCATCACTATATATTCTCTTTACTCGTCCTATTCGAATTTTTGGCAGAGCAGTCTGTACACAGATACTCTCCGGAAACTTTAAATATGAAAGTGTTTCATTTAAATCAGAAGCCATTTTTATTGCTTTATTTTGAATTGATGTAATAGTTATCGATGACACAGAAGACTTAGCATCTTCTATCATCTTCCATGCCGACAAAATATCTAAATTTTTGGTTTGAAGATACAATGACAATAGCCCCATTATTTCAAAAATTTCTAAATATATTACAGCTGTACTAAGAGTCTTAAATTTACATAAATTTCTATCAACGACTGCGCTTCTGATGAGGTTTTTGCCTCAAATGATTTATTATCTATTATAAATCGAAGTGCACTTATAGTTATTGGAAGTAAGCTCTCTTTGCCATATATCCATTTAAGGGCTTTTTCACGTGCCCACCACCTTGTCTCACCTATTTTTTGCAGCCTTCTCAGTTTATTTTGGCCAGTTGAGTTATTCTGTTTCACCCAAGCGTCCATCCTTTTATATGATTCACCAAAGAAAGTTGCTAGTCTGTTCAATAATCCAAATAAAATTTTGCCTTCATTATTATCGCATGAATCACATATACAGAGATTTAATATGTGACTATAACACCAAATATACAAGCTACCTGGAGCCTCTTGTCTAATAAGAGCTTGCAACCCAACAAATTCCCCCCGCATATTTGCAGCACCATCAAATGATTCTCCAATTATATTTCTCATTTGAATTCCATGTTTTAAAAAGCATTCACTCAAGATATCAAAAAATCCTTTTCCAGAAGAGTTCGTAACTTTTGTAAGTGCAAAAAGCCTTTCTGTTATTTTACCATTATATATGTATCGTAGGCAAATGGTTGCTTGATCATAAACGCAAATGTCTTGAGTACTATCCATTTGCAAACTAAACCGTTTGTTACCAATCTCCTTTTTTATTAAATTCCTGATTTGATCAAGAACAGCATCAATAATTTTGTTGACAGTTGTTTTTGACAACAAGGTTATGAGAGAACCTCTTCCCTTCGATTTTGATTTGTTAGACAGTTTAAGCGTATCTTTTCTACGTTTGCTTTTTAAAATAGCCTTCTCTAAATGATCTCTAGGTATTTGATCATTCTTTGATATAATACGGATCATTTCCAGGAAATTGCCATGATTTAAATTTTCATTATCAAAGAGGCTAAGTGTTTCGGTAGCATTTGATCCTCTGTATGGTAAGTTTTGTTTACCTAAAAACTTTATTATCTCAAATATTTGTTTTATTATGTGGATTTTGTTATGAATTTGTCGATTTTTTTCATTTAATATTTTAACGCTAATTGAATTATTAAATGACTGGTTTTTTGAAGCTCTGAGGTAGGCCTCGACAGCACTAATATGCACTTTTGAATTTTCATGTATTTTAATAACTGAGTGCATGTGACGAAAATTTGTAGAGCCTGTTGTGAAAGTGTTTTCACATACTGAAAATGCCAGGCAGATTGAGCAGTACACAGCTTGGGCTTTATTGCATATAATTTTTATGGTAACCCATTTTCTAGGTATTTTTTCACTCATTACCATTCGATAATATAATTTATCATATTTAATGTTTATTGGTTCTATAGGATGTTGCATTAAAAATCTAAGTTTTTGAGGTATAGTGGCTGTTAATTGCAAATTAAAATTTTCATGTGTATGCATATCCAATTCTGATAATCCACTTTGAGAAATATCTGAAGGCATTATTGATGTAGTTGCTTCTGACAAGTGTGAGGATAGTGGCAATGATTGAACTGATGCCATAATACATGAAGATGTTGCAGATAAGGTAGTTGTTTCAGGTAGTGGTAAATGGGAGGCAGTTGTTGATATCTCTAAAAAAATAGTTTATTTACATGAAGTAATAGC
Source organism: Gordionus sp. m RMFG-2023 (assembly GCF_954871325.1). NCBI lineage: Eukaryota > Metazoa > Nematomorpha > Gordioida > Chordodea > Parachordodidae > Gordionus > Gordionus sp. m RMFG-2023. The sequence goes on from NC_088776.1 coordinate 40,053,759, forward strand.
ATTTGAAATACTTGGTATTGATTTATCAAAAAAAGATAATTTAAGTTGTTTTGGATCAGCACCAGCTGCTTTGAGACCAGCAGCATTTTTTTTTCTTAATTTTTTAGCTCCACCTTTAAATTTTCTTTTGGCATTACTATGCATATATGAAAATATATCAATTCAACTAAAATAAAATTTATTATAATTTTTTTAAAGAATTGTATTTTAATATAAAGCATAAAGTAATCTATTATGTTACCGGCCAGTAATAATAATAAAAAAACATTACTATCTTTGGGTTATGAAATATAAATAAGTTTTTTAAAAATATATCAATTAAACTAAAATAAAATTTATTATAATTTTTTTTAAAGAATTGTATTTTAATATAAAGCAAAAAGTAAGTTATGTTACCAGCCAGTAATAATAATAAAAAAACATTACTATCTTTGGGTTATGAAATATAAATAAGTTTTTTACTTTTGACTATTTACATACATCTCAATTTACGTGTAAAAATAGTATATAAAGTTGATTCTTTTCTTATATTATGTTTGTTTGCTAATGATCAGTAAATTGTTGTAATACAAATATTAGGCGCACAAAAGTTTCCTCTACAATAAATTAATGTATAAAAATATAATATAATAAATTAATGAAAACTTAGCTTTCACTCTACTCAAGCCCAAGCTCAAAAGGATCAATGAATTAAGAACAAGATAGTTTCCTATTTTACAATAAATTAATGTATAAAAATATAATATAAATTAATGAAAACTTAGCTTTCACTCTACTCAAGCCCAAGCTCAAAAGGATCAATGAATTAAGAACAAGAAATACAATCAATCACAATAGTTTCCTATATACAATAAATTAATGTATAAAAATTAATATAATAAATTAATGAAAACTTAGCTTTCACTCTACTCAAGCCCAAGCTCAAAAGGATCAATGAATTAAGAACAAGAAATATAATCAATCATAGTTTCCTATATACAATAAATTAATGTATAAAAATATAATATAAATTAATGAAAACCTAGCTTTCACTCTACTCAAGCCCAAGCTCAAAAGGATCAATGAATTAAGAAGAAGAAATACAATCAATCACTATAGTTTCCTATATACAATAAATTAATGTATAAAAATTAATATGATAAATTAATCAAAACTTAGCTTTCACTCTACTCAAACTCAAACATAAGTGTTTTCACTTCCTTTAAAAAAAAACGAAAAGCACGTGGTAAATGATATATAGCGTCAAGCGACGTAATTGATATTTTTTGCATTCAAATATAGTAAACGACATGATAATTCTTCTCAGGGAATGTTATATTCAAATAATAGATATCATTAAAAATAAATAAATGATAAGAGAAAATAATGTGAACAAAATAATATTTTTTTTTCCTACCGGCCTCTTTTTTGATATTTTCCTCTCATCGGCCTCAAAATCGACATTTTCTCGCGGCCTCGTGGGCAAAATGCCCACTGGGTCTTATGGCCAGTCCGCCCCTGGCCCAATCAGTGTTTTTCATTAAATTTATTTTTTAAATATGATGTATTTGTTTGTTTTATAATATCAATAATAATTTTTTATAAGTGCCATTTATAATTTTACCTTTTTTTTGAAAAAAGATTTTATCTTGTTTTGATCTTGTGTTCCCTTAAATTATGCGAAAATATCTATCTTCATCCATCTTCGCACACTCATGTTTAAAGCTTTACCAAATTATGATCTCCATCATAAAATTGGTATCCAGAACGTATAACGTGCTCTCCCGGATCTTGATAACCGATCACGAAAATTCACCCATTCATTTCGTGTTTTTCAAATCGAATACTGCTAGATTAATTCTATTAACACCGGTGTACCTTTTGTTGATTTGGTACAACTACTTATACATATTCGAGATCAGAAGGGATTCTCATATATATCTTTCGGATTCTTTTTCTTCTTGGAATTTCATTTCACGCGTACCATTTAACATGTCCTCCACATTTCTCAAGCTCTACACCTTTGACCCATCCAAGGCGTTATACAAAATTTCAGATAAAAAATATTTATACCCAAAAGCTGAAAAGGACATATTTTATCCCAGTGACGAAGTGTCGTCAGATAACAAAGATATTTTGTTGATTTTAGACTCCAAATTAGGAGTTATCGAAACTAGTATGATGGAGAGAGTTTTGCGGAATCCTATTATCGATTCGATGAGATTGAGTAGGTATTCCTATGATGTTCATTATTATTTATATCCTGCCACCTTATATCAAACGTTATACCAAAATTTGTACACAAATATTATGGGAGAAAACGCGACGGATGCAGAAACAATATACAAAGCTCTAATATTCGAGAGTTTTGACCTGTACTTGAACTTTATATCTTTTAATCACTACAAGCATATATTGGACTCATACATTTTGAAATATGGCGCGGGAATAGTTGTTTTTGCCAATTTTGTGACATCTTCATTCAATCTAAAGGTTTTTAAAATTATTTTTTTAGACTTTTTTGAACCCAATTTCTATTTGAGTTAAAACAATGTAGTGTCGCTACTCTCTCTTATTACTTTGGTCTCAGGTACTTCTACATCAAGCTAATGAAGATATCCCCCATCCCCAGGCGCGTACGCAGGAATTTGGTCTGGGGAGGGATAATAAATTTTTTTAAGAAATAATATTGTTAATTAAAAATACTAAGCATAAATTTATTAGGTTAGGATTAAGAACTTTTCTAATACACAATTTTAAACTAATGTGAATTAAAAAAATTATATATATAAACCGGCATTGAAAAACTATAAAATAAATGTGAATTATAAAATATAAAATGAATATAACCCACGATATGAATCACTTAAATGACCCAAAATTGAAATTTGAATTTTTTGAGCTTTTAAAATATATAAAGTATAAAAAATTTAAATGTTGGAAATATAAATTAATATACAAAAAGTTTCTTAGGAATAATTGTATTTTGTATGTTTTGAGCTAATTTTTCAATTATCAATCCTTGTTTGGCGTTAAATGCCTATGAATATTCAAAAGATCCAAATCATTCAATCTACTTTCAGATGTTGTATTTCATGGGTATATTTTTCACAGACTTGCAGGCCCGGCCCCCGAGCCGGATCGTATTTTAATTTTTTTAAATACGGGCCGGGCCCGTAATTTTTTTTTAAAAAATACCCGGGCTGGGCCTGAAAATTATTTAGAAAAAATATCCGAGCCGAGCTGTATATTTTAAAACCAAATATTTGAAATCGCCATTATTAGCTATAAAAATCAAAAACCGGGCCGGGCCTGAAAATTTTTAAAAAAAAACCCGGGCCGGAAAAAATTTAAAAAAAAAATCTGGGCCGTGTCCTGCAAATGGTACCTCTGCAAGGCTCTGTTATTCTTCTTAAAAAAGTGAATGTTCTCTCATTAGTTTACTAAAGAGCTGCTAATATATATATATATATAACCATTTTAATACATTGGGAGTATAATCTAAAATGTGTTTGAAATAAAAGGCATCCATAGCATTTTTGGGACTGTATCAACCATAGTTAATCTTTTAATCATAGTTATTCAGCTAATAAAGCATCATAAGATATTTTAACATCTTCATGATAAAAATCTAACAAATATTTATATTTTTTTTCTATCACCATATGAAAAAGGTTGGGAGAAGGGACATTTGTTTTATAATACTCTTCTACTAATCCTATATGAATGTTTTGACGATGAGCTTGCTTGCTGCAAGTCGAGGGGGACAAATATTAAACACGTATAGCTCTGCTTTTGACTCAACAATAACATATAAAATATGAAATTCTTCAACAACATTAGCTCTAATTTCCTTGAGTTCTAATAAAATGCTCTCCTCTATTCTCTTCTTCTTAATCAAGTCAATGTTATGTTTTTGAAAAGCATTACATAAAATAGTTGTATAATTAAATAATACATTCTAATGAGAAAAAAAATTTGGAATAAGTATTGAATCCAATAATTTTCTTGCTTCTGGGGAAATATTTCTTTCAATCGTGATATTTCAGTAATAGCATTAATAATCGGCTCTTCAAACTCCATAATAGGTGTTACTGTGGCGGAGACTCGATCTCGTTGGACAAGCTTGCAATTTCTTTCTCCCTTAATTATTATTTGACTAGAAATTTAGATAAATATTACGGCACTAAAATTTGAAAATAATAGGTAAATTACGGCAAGGAAAACTTGAAATCGAAATTGATTGATAAAATAACTTAGTAGATGAATGTGATAAATAAATGTAATTAAATATATATATATGAGATAGGAATAAATATTAACAAATATAAATTAATATTAGCTATAATATTTTTGAAAAATATAATCCGGCATCTGCATTTTTTGGCTTTGGGGGGGATTTGTCCCCCACCCCCCGCTGCGTACGCCAATGCCCACCCCACCTAAACAAAAATAAGGAAATCAAAATTAAGAACATCCAAACTAGTACCCCCCATTACATTCATTTACTGCCCTACCCTTTTCCATTTATTACGATGATGAGAGCATCTTCACAACTCCCTATCCCTCTTCAATTTCTACTTGTTTTTACTTCATATCTGTAGAAGTACTCGGCCTGATAAAATTTAAAAATTAAATAGATTTTTTACATATTCAAAAAGAACTTTTACGCAAATAGAAAGTTATTTTGGCTACATTACTAATCAATATACTTTTGACTTTTACTCCTGCTAACACTTAAGAATACTTTAGGATATTTAAACATTTGATACTATCTAATTTATTTTTGCAATTGTATTTCAACATTTATGTTGCCTTCCCTACAGCTTACTTTAGTTAGCTGCAGCCTAAGGTAAGTGGCAAAAACGAGTGGCGATAATTATGATTTAAATAATTAAATTAGTTTATTAAAAACTAGAATGAAACATGCTCTAAATCCAAAGGCGTATTTTTTATCGCGTTTTTCAAAATATCTAAATTCTTGCCTAAGATCGGCAAATATTATAGGGACGGTACTGAACATTGATAATATTTAATATATTTTATTTTAAATCCATCAATCAAATCCGTTATTTTTTTCCCCCGATCTCTCATTGGAAAAAATAAAAAGAAGGGGATATATCCTTTACAACTAATAAACGCCTCTCACTGCAACGATTTATTTGTTGTTAAACGAAACCTTTCCCCTTCCGCTCATAATTATATTACTCGAATTGTTCGGGACAATCATTATCTGATCAAAGGCCCGCTTGAAGCAACTCATCGATCCCCGGTCGATGTATATGGATTCCACTCTGATTCTCCTGAAGCCCACAAAAATTTAACTTTTAAGGTTATAACGTATAGTTGCGAACATCCACACGGAAATGTGGATGAAAAAAAGCCAAATTTAGAGCTATGCAGTAAAATATTACCCACTGTTTTAATTGCTGAAGAGATCGTGGAAAATGGGAATGAAGAAGACCGAGGTTTAATTTTTAAAAAAAAATTTATTAAATAATATTATTTATTATAATGTAAGTAAAATTTTGTCATAAATATAAATTATATTATTATTATATATATTATAATATAGATATAAATAAAGATAGCACGACAAGGACGATTTTTATAGGTGGTTCACTCCATTTTTGGCCATTTAAATTAATTTTGGCCGACGTTTTACATTATTTTATCAAAAACCAAAATCCAAATCTCAAAGCTAACGAATCAAAATCCGGTTCATTGGATCGATATGTTTTAATCGACATAGATGATGTTTTAGTTGGCGAAGTCAACCCATCTATCGATGACATCAAAGTATAACGAGTTATTATTCATTTAAAATAAAATCTAGTTAGAATTCTATTACAATTGTAATTACTATAATATTTATTTTTCTCAGGGGCTTGAGAGAGATAGGGGGATAAATTTTCAACCTAGCCTTGTAAAATTCTGGATATTCTTTTTCTTTGCCAATTTTATTAAATTTTACTCCATTTTTTAGGTTCTTATATACAATAATAAATTAGATAGAAATCACACGCTTAATATATTTATATGAGTTAAATATGACAGTTTAAAAGGGGGGAGGAGATATATTTCACCTTATTCCTTGCATTATTTATTTTTCTCACCTTACCACTTGAAAGAAAAAAATCATTATTTCTAAAGGTTTTTATATAATAACATTAAACCCTGAAATGAACATATAACTGCATTTATTGTAAGGGCGTCATCGTTCTCCATGGCCATGTATTTGCCTGATATGGTGTCTCTAATCGGTATGAGCACCGATATCGCACTATTTTCGCTCTTACTATTCTTATTTATTTATATATCTCACTTATAAGTTATATTTTATATAAATCAATCAAAGTCTTTAATCGATTCTCAAAACGACTTAAGGCTTCTGGTAAAAAATTTCACATACAATTTGGGATTTTCCGGCATGTATAACAATTTATACTCTACGATTCTTCGAAGGGGCTACCACTATCTGATAAGTGATTTTTCAATATTAGAAACATTTTAATTTGTTCTGTTTTTTTTAATAAAAAATTATAGAAAATAATCATAATTTTTGGTGGTTTTTACATTCCTGGGACCATAAAAATACATTCTTGCAAAATCTAACTACAATTAATAGCGAAATTAAGTTGAATTTTGACTTCGCTAAAGTAATTTTTTACATTTATAAATTTAGTTATAAATTCTATTAAATCGAATTACCATTTATTAATAATATAAGCCTATATAAGACGTGTAAAATTGGTTTTAATCCAGTTGCAAATATACATATTAGTAAGTAATAAAATTAACAGGCATTAACTAATTTGAATTATATTATTTATTAATATTATATATGCGATGCTGGCTTAATGCGGGGCAATATATATTCTTTATCAATGTTTTTATTTATTTTGTAAGCGTTACAATTTAGATATATCGGCATGCTACAGCATTAGTCCAGCACATTCAGGCATTTATCCTATAGCCGATATTCTTTATGAAACATGGCAAAATTATGGCATACATGTTAGCAGCACTTACTATTATCCCAACATGTATCCCTCTTCATTGAGGAGAGCGTTTATTTACAAAAATATCACGGTAATTTATTTATATAATATAATTATAGGGTGCTGTATAGAGTCCTGCAAGACATACATTTTTTCGACTCGACCTGTAGTGAGAAAAGTATTAATCTAACCTTAACATAATATCAATTCCATAATCCCAACCTTACTCACCTAAAGAAAATTTTCATCCACAACCCAGCCTGCCTGAAATAATAAAATAATTATCATAACCGGACTGACCTAACCCACTGTTCCGGAAGGTTGGATTGGGTCGAGTTTAATAAACCTCTTGTGTAAAATTTTTTCCAAATTTATTTTGTTTTTGAAATGAGATTGAGTTGACAGAAAAATTGGTATTTAAAGGAGAGATAATTTAAATATATTACGAGTTTGAAAAAATACTGAAAATACCGCTTAAATGTTTCATAACTTTCAATTGATCCTGGAGTAATTTTTAAAATAATTATGATATAATACTAAATTACAAGCATTAAAATCATTTTTAAATTTTATTATTAAGGTATTACCTCGAAAAACTTGCGGCATATACACTCACACCCTCACCTTTGCCAATTACACTGGAGGCATCAAAGGGTTAAATGATATGATAAAGGGTGGGAATGTTTTCGATCAGCTCTTATACGATAAAGTATTATTTTTTTTAAAAAAATGCTGTTTTATTATTCAGTGTAATTTTTTTCTTTCTTCTATTATTCATATTAACATATTTTTTCGAATGTGTTTATCTTTCTTTACATAAATCCTGTTTTCCTTATAAAGGAAAGAATAATATTAATTTTAATTTGATACATTCAATCTTGGCGTTCGCCTTTATTCCTAACTGCTAGTATTTTTAAACCGAACCATTAAACCGCTAGACACCTGTATTTTTATCGAACCTAAACCGCTAAAAAATTCTAGTCCAACCTGAACCGAACCGCTAAAAAATTCTAGTCCAACCTGAACCGAACCGCTAAAATGCCTCTGAACCGGTTCGAGCCTCATAATTTTATGCTTATAAAATAATGTGCAAGTTATTACTCAGTGGCGTAGCCAGGATTTTATCATGGGGGGGGGGGTTTTAAAAATTTTTTTGGGGGGTTTTTTTGAACACTTAATTGCTTATATTTTTGGATTTGTTAAAATTGTTTTATATTTTCATATAACAAAATTTTAAGGTATTTTATTATATATTTTACATTCCTTTATTTAATCATGTATATATTTTTATTAATTAAAATATTTTCAAAATGATGATATTTTATATTATACAGATTTTAATATTAAAAATTATAAGACTCTTATTTAAAAAAAAGTAATTTTTTACAATTATATAAAATATGTGTAATTCTTATTCAAATAATGGTATTTAAAAAAATATGATGATATTATCTTATAAATAATACTTTTTTTACAAAAAAAAATTGATTATATATTAAAACTAATAAAATTTTATTGCTATTTTTTGATTTGAATTTAAAAAGAGATGTCTAATTTTCTCGGAGATATTGCTAATTCATCTAGAATCAAATTTTTATCTAAAATAATCTCCTTATAAATATTCAATAGGGCTAATCCATTTAAACGTTTTTCACCGGTTGTGTTTCTTAAATAGGTTTTTAACCTTTTTAAAGTTGAAAAAGACCTTTCATTATTGCAGGTACTAATTGGCAAGGTAATTAAATAATTAATAATGTTTTGATAATAGGCAGGGAATCTAAAATGCAATTACACATGGAAAGGACCTGCAGGGCATTTTTTGGTCTCAAAGAATACCCTATTCTGTCAAGATTTTTATACCAAAATTCGACATCACAAAGTAACATATCATATGAACCTACTAAATCATCAGCATAAAACTCTGAGATTTTTTAAATATCCTCTCGTGTTTCAAGTGTAATCAACAATTTAGACTCAACCGGAAAAAGAAAATAAAAGCTTTTTAAAATATAATTATGACTAATAAATCTTTCTTTTAATTGAAATAAAAATGTATCAATAAGGGGAATAAAAATGTTTATTTTATAAAAATCCTCAATCGTAGATGCATCAATATTTGATCGATTGGATTGTCTAGAGACTACGCTCGGTATAAAAATTTCAATTCCAAACATATTAGCAATCTTCTTTACTTTTTCATATATTTCATGAAATTTTTCATCCACATTCTCTGATATTTGTTAAAATTTCAACAATATCCTTTGCTCTATTCATAATCTCCCTTAAATCCAAATCAATTTTTTGTAGCATTTTGCTAAAATCATATGTATGATTAAATAAAAAATAAACACATTGAATTGAAATTAAAAACTGTGGCTTAATAATAGCCTGCAAAAAATTTTCGGCGTCTGCTGAATCTTTTTCCTTGCTTGATATATAAAATTCTAGTGCTGCAAAGACAACATCATATAGTTCAATAAAGAGTTTCACCGACTCTTGTCTTTCGATGAATCTGGTCGGACAAAATCTTTTTAGTTTTTTTTTTGATTTTTTGAGTCAATATGATACTTTTGAATAAATAACTCCCTTTTGGGTGGTGTGAAATAGCTGCAAACCAAAAATAAATATAAAAATAATCAAAATGTGTATATCTATTATTATTTACAATAAATTTAAAACATAAAAATCAAGCGTTTATTAAGAATTTATTATTTAAAAAAAAAAATTTTTTTTTTCATTACGCCACTGTTATTACGAGTATATTGCAAAATTTTTAATTATATTCGAATTGTTTATAGATTATTATCAATCACATTTGATAAGTGTCAGTCATAATTTTTATAAACTTTATTATATAGCCATTTTACAATATTTTTTAAATATTTTAAGCTTATAAATTATAATGCCTAGAGAAAAATTAAATCCAATATATAAATTATTTACATATAGTATTATAAATGATACATCAAATCTGATATCATACTGGCAGTGCCGGCTACCCAAGTTAGTGTGAAAAGATGTTTTTCAACAATTAAATTTATATTATCTCCTTATAGATGTAATTTGAGTGAGACGAATTTTGAAAATATACTAAATTGTGTGGTTTAATAAAAAAAATTTAAGTAATTGTTCATATTAAAATTAATCATTGATTTTTATTTGTTTTTTTTTAAATTAAATATTATTTTATAATGTGCAATTAATAAAAATGAAGGTTTTATGTATGTGTTTTTTATTTTAATTATGAAATAAAAAAAATATTCTTCCCTATACATAATTCGAATGTAGGTTTGAAAACAAAAGTGTTCAAACCGGTTTTTAGAGGTTCGAACCGAACCGATATTTTTATTTATTACGAACCGAACATGAACCTTGAACCGTTATTTTTATCCAAACCTGAACGAACCCGATATTTGTTTCGGTTTGGATTCCTGTACAAAAGTATTTTTTTTTTAAAATATCGCTTTAAAAAAACAAGAAATGAAATGATTATTTTTATATTATTACATCTGCTAAACCAAAAAGTTTAACTTGTTCATGACACACATCCCCAACTACTCATACGATCGATTGGCTATATACATTTTTAAAGGCGCTTTCGAATTCATCACTAACCATACTAATTTGCGTTTTTCATCTGTCAAACCGGATGAGTTGGCTAGACTTTATATGTCCTTTCGACCGCAAGAGGATAAAAATATTGTGTATAAGGTCTGTTCTTATTTGGAAATTTGGAAGGAATTGATTTTTTTTTAGTATTTACAAAAAGGGGCTATAGTCATATTAAGGTAAGAAGAAAATAATACATCAGAATTAAAGAAAATTGAAAACAAGTTTGTAGGCTAAAAATTAATTATACTTAGTTAGATTTTGTAATATTTATACTGGAAGAAACGAGAAATAATGCTACCCAAAATAAGAAAGAAATAGAAATTAACTGAAAAAGGCGAATTTAAAATTTTATAATTAAAATTGAAAACTTTAAACAATTTTTTTTCAATCCGAAATAGGCTAAGAATATCAATTTTTTTTAAATTAAAAAAAAATATATATAAAGGAAATAACCAAGTGTTTTAAAAATGAATATAAAATTTATTATGAACTTTAAAATAAAGAGTAAAAATTTTTAATATAAGATTTTCATAAGATAAAAATTTATGATTCAATTATTATAAAACAAAAAAGAATCCTTGTTTTAATCGATTAATGTTTGCTATGTGGAATCGGAACTATGAATGCTATAAATTCCCGAAGTTACTTATTGTGGGACCACAAAAATCGGGTAAATTTTAACACCCTTAAATTAAATATAAAAAATGAAAAAAGAGCAAAATAGCAATATTGAATGAATGTATATTAGAAATACTTTGCCAATCTTCCCATTGTAGGAACCACTGCTCTGCTATCGTTTTTATTACTTCACCCGTTAATTAGAACCAACGTACCTACAAAAAATTTCGAAGAAACGCAATTCTTTAGCAGTAGAAAAATTTACGAAAATTTTGGGATCAATTGGTATTAAAATTTTATAGTCTGAGTAAATCATTTCATGCCAATAAAACTTTCTATATTACATAATCGATTAGATTTTTTTCAGACAATTTTTATTATTGTAATAAATATCCCACTAATTTTCTAACTTTTCTATTAAAAGGTAAATGTATTTTAAAAATCGTAACATCTTTAATTATTTTTTTTCAGACTTGTATCTTATAAATAATATTTTGACTGGATTGGACTTTAACATTTGAAAAAAAGTTGGATCGGCTGACGATGCTAGGCTCTAATATATATAGATTGTTAATTTTTTATTATATATACATTTCCTATAATAATAAACTTTTTCCCCGCTATTGACATAATATAATTCAATTTTTTTAAAGCCAACTTATATGAATGTCACAAATTATTTACATCAAGGTATATGGATTTATTCCGACTTGAGCTTAACTTTCCCTACCAAAAAATTAGGGCGGATTCGATTATCTTTGTTGACAAGTCTGCCAATTATTTTGATTCAAAAAGGGCTCCTCTTAAGGCTTACAATTTACTTCCAACTGCAAAAATCATAGTTATTCTCATCGATCCTATATACAGAGCCTATTCTTGGTACCAGGTAGATTTATATATAAACGTGTTACATTTCAAGGAAATGATTATGCATTATTTAAAAGGTACTCGGAAAAGATATCTTACCTCATATAAAATTTTAAGGAATTAATATTAACTTAATTAATGATCAAATATTTTATGATATCAATACAAGTACATTTATGATAATATTATATATGTTTGTATGGATATTTCTACCATTATACCCAGAGTATCTGCAGAAAGGTTCTGGGTTGGAGAGCGTTTAACCAACGGGAAACCTCTTTTCTTTTTTTCACAATTATGTGGATAGAATTTTAAGATTTACAAGATATATAAAAGGGAATGGATTAATTTAAATAAATCGTTATAGAAAATGTGAAAGACACTTTAGTACCTTTTTGGTACTAGGGTAATTCCATGACAAATCGACCAGTGATTCGGCCGACCATCTCAAAAATGAATGAAACTTGGCATGTTAGTTATTTATGTTGTATATGTTAATAAAATCCAAATTTTAGAGCCCCAGCTCAACCAGATCCAAAGATATACGCCTTCAAAGTAGAGAATCGCGTAATGCATGATTTCTTATATCTTGTTTTTCTTAAAAAATACTTAAGATAGAATTACAAATAATATATCACTTTATAGCCCTTAAAATTTTACATTGGAAAATATTGGAAAAAAGTAAAAAAAATTTAAGTGTTTTTGTATTTCCGGTAAAAATAAAAAATTAACATTCCTGGGAAGGGATTTTTTTTGGTGTTGATACTCTCTAAAAATGTTTATTACCTTTATATTAAACTATTTAATGAAAAATCTCGATAGCCATTTTTGTTTTTTTAATTTTATTAAAATTTTTATTATTTTTGTAAATAAAAAAGGATAATATAGATGGCGTTATACTAAATTTATTAATAATATATTATATTTAATAATAATATATTTTATATCGGTATTAAAATCAAAATAAATCGATTAAGTATAACCAGTATGATGTCCTGGGGCAATAAATGAGGAAGCGGCCCTATAAAGATACTTTAAAATTATATTCAAGCTATTATAAAAATATATCTATTTATCGCAATCCATTTTGCGCTTAAATAGAAATTCTTGAGGCCGTAATTTGTATATATTTCACACTTCTGGATCTACTATCGTTATTATTTGAAATTAAAGATTTTATCATCTTATTTTATTTTTCATTCCTTTCTTTCTATTAAATTTTTATATCGATAAATAGGAAATTTAATTATCAATCATGATTGAAAAGAACATAAGGATTAAAAAAATATTTCTTTTTTTACTTAAAATTTTTTTTTAAATTTAAAAAATTGTAATAATGAAATCACTCTGTAGTAATCCATTCATTGAGAAGGCCATAAGTCTATTTCAAAAAATCTACAAAAGGTAAGTTTATTTATATTATAGATTAAAACCTTTTTAATTTTAGATTCTGGATTTTTTACTAATATAATATCTTTTTTATTATTGGATATAGTGTATTTTTATTATATATAAAATTAGGTTACACCAAAGATGATTAAAAAATCCAAAGGTTTATTAACAATAGGCCAATCATTATGTCACTCATGTCGCTTATATTTGATAAATATGGAATCCATTGAGGATATATCTGAAAATGAAGAGCCCGAACTAGCCCCATCCAGTTCAACTTTGGATATAATAAATGTATCGCTAGAAGAAATAGGCCAATCCTCAATAAAAAAGAAAAGAATAGGAGAAAAGAAATATCCGCAAGAAAAACAAAAAATAACAAAAGCATTAAGTCAAAACATATTAAGAAGCAGCCTTCCTGAGTTTGATATACAAAATAATAAAAATGACGAACTTCTTCAAAATTTAAAACATCATTATCCAATTATTTCTAAGGAAAAAAAATATCAACTTCTTACTATATTGCCCCCTTCTTGGACCTCTAAAAAAATTGAGATGGAGTTCAAAGCCACGAATTACTTGGTAAGAAAATCAAAAAAACTAATAGAATTAAAAGGATTTATGTCATCTCCCAATATAAAACCTGGGCGAACAATTGATCAGGAAACCGTGAATATTATAGAAAAATTTTACTCTTCTGATGAAGTCAGTCGCGCGATGCCTGGGAAAAAAGACTATAAATCCATAATGATCAAGGGGAAAAGAGAGCAGTCTCAAAAAAGATTAATTATAAACAATTTAAAAGAATTATGTGAACGATTTAAAGATAGGTACCCGATAATTAAAGTTGGATTTTCTAAATTTGCAGATTTACGGCCAAAAAATTGTATTCTGGCTGGAGCCAGTGGAACACACAGTGTGTGTGTTTGTGTAATTCATCAAAATTTTAAGCTTATGTTTGTAGATGCTAATTTGGCAAAACTATTAGCTATGCCAGAATATCCATTACATAACTATAAAAATATTTTAGCTCAAACAATATGCAATCCAGCACTCCCTATTTGTTATTTAGGAGATTGTAACTATTGTCCAGGCACATTCTCAATTAAAAAACAATTAGATGTTGTATTTGCCCAAAATGACATAGATCATATATCCTTTAAACAGTGGGTGTCTGTTGATAGAAGTAATCTGGAAACAATAACAAAATCTTCTCAAGAATTTTTAATTTTTTTTTTAGAAAAAATTCCACCTATGTTACGTCATTCCTTTATCGCTACCAATCAGTCATCATATATTTCAAAACTTAAACATTTTTTACAACAAAATGAATTTATGATAATTTGTGATTTCTCTGAAAATTATGCCTTTGTAATCCAAGACGCTGTTCAAGGATTTCACTGGAATAATAATCAGGCCACTATCCATCCTATGATAGCATATTATAATAATAATAACAATATAGAAAACCTTAATTATGTGGTAATATCAGAGTCACTTCAACATGATGTTATTGCAGTACATTTATACCAGACTGAAATGATAAAATTTTTGACTAATCATTTTAACAAAAAGCCATGTAAAATCTATTACTGCTCTGACGGATCGGCTGCTCAATATAAAAACAGAAAAAATTTCATAAATCTGTGTTATCATGAATCAGATTTTGGTGTAGCAGCTGAATGGCATTTTTCAGCTACATCTCATGGAAAAGATCCATGTGACTGCCTTGGCGGAACATTAAAAAGATTAGCAGCACGTTCAAGCCTTCAGCGCACCAGTTCTGGACACATTTTAACACCAGTTGATTTATATCAGTTTGCAAAACAAAATATGCCATCAGTAAATTTTACGTATATAACCAACGAACAATACAATTTAGAAGAGATTAAACTACGAGAAAGATTCAATTTAGCTCGTCCCATTCCAGGAACTCGAGAAATACATGCTGTTTTTCCTTTGAGTTTAAGTAAACTTAAATCAAAAATATATTCATATGCAAAGGACTATCAAATTAATAATATCTCAAATGCCGATTCGTCTTTTGCCGATAATTTATGGTAAAGGATTCGTAACATGTGTTTATGACGATTTTTGGTGGTTAGCCACAGTACTGAAAAAGAATGGAAATACTGAGGAGATATATATTTCCTTTTTACATCCCCATGGACCATCACCATCCTTCTTTTATCCCACAATTGAGGAAAAGATATGGTTGCCCATGAATCAAATAATAACGATAGTAGATCCTATAACAGTGACAGGACGTACCTATAAATTATCGCTTCAGGAAATTCTATTAATAAGTGCAAAATGGGATAAGATTAAAACAAGAGGTATTTTATTTTATAATTGTTTGTATATGAAATTTTATATGTTTATTTTAAAATATAGCGTCCTAATAATCATATCAGTATGGGCCGCTTCCTTATTTATTGCCCCAAGACATCATACTGGTTATATTTAATCGATTTTAATACCGATATAAAACATATTTTTATTAAATTAAATATATTATTATTAAAATTAATATAACGCCATCTATATTATCCTTTTTTATTTATAAAAATAATAAAAATTTTAATAAAATTAAAAAAACAAAAATGGCTATCGAGATTTTTCATTAAATAGTTTAATATAAAGGTATTAAACATATTTAGAGAGTATCACCAAAAAAATATCCCTTCCCAGGAATGTTAATTTTTTATTTTTACCGGAAATACAAAAACACTTAAAATTTTAATTTTTTTTAATATTTTCCAATGTAAAATTTTAAGGGCTATAAAATGATATATTATTTGTAATTTTATCTTAAGTATTTTTTAAGAAAAACAAGATTTAAGAAATCACGCATTATGCGATTCTCTACTTTGAAGGCATATATCTTTGGATTTGGTTGAGCTAGCACTCTAAAATTTAGAATTTACAAAAATATACAAAATAAATAACTATCATGCCAAGTTTCGTTTATTTTAAAGATGGTCGTCCGAAAATCGCGTTTTTTTGGTCGATTTGACGTGGAATGACGCACTAACTATGTTTCAGATAATATCAGAAATAGGAGGAATACGATTCTGTATAAACCGCGATATTCATACGAAACTTTGTGTCTATGAGCCTACCACACCTGTAATGAGGTTCGGACTATTAATTCAAGCAAGTGCTTCATTGATTAAACTATAAGTCTTCGATATGGAGGCTTATTCATTTACCCACTATAAATCATCTTATTTTTTATGATCATAATTAATGTTATATAATACTTATTTATGCTCATTATTATAAAACAAGGCTTTTAATATAAAACAAGGAGAGATCTGAAAAAAATCTAATTAAATAAATCAATTTTTTTTCTATCAGATTAATATAAAACTATTGAATATGTTTTCAGTTTAATTGCTTACTATACTACTTTGCGTTTTTAATCTAGGAACTTAAAATGGTTGGGCTAGATTTATACGAAGAGGAGAATTTAAAGCTATGCCCATAATGTCTCTTACGCCAACAACTCAATTTTTTGTACAATATAATTAAAACAAGCACGCCAAGAGGCATTCTCATGCCATAGCCCTAAATTATACGTTCCACCAAGTAGTAACGTTTGATTCGAAACTTACCCATGTATCACAAGCCTTAGCCAATTCCATTGCTGATCTTAGAGACAGATGTCTTAATCCTGGCAAATATTATTTGCATTTAATAAACTGGCTCAGATATTATTCTTCCAGACAAGTTTCAAATTTAAAAATAAATTTTTAACCAAATTTTAAATATTAAATTTTTGCACACGATGTTAAAAATGAATTGACAAATTCTTATATAAATATGGAAAGGAAGAAAATGACTCTTTGTTATTAATATTTTAATAATTTTTATTATACCTTGGAATACAATTTAATCTTTGAAAAATTATTATATCTAAGAAGGAGCAATAATAACCCCTTTACCCTCCCGAGCTATTGACGCTAAATGCCCTCTAAGGATTGACCCCTCCACTCTTCTGATATGAATTTCATAAAATAGGGGTAAGGATGTGTTTTGATTCAACATATTATTAATAGCCAGCTGAACAGCAAAAAAAACAAAAATACAAAAAAATGAGAAAATAAATACGATATGTGTCATACCGCCAAATACTTAAAAAAACCAAAATATAATATCCTAGTTCAAAAGCTGTTTAATCTAGGCTAAACAGCAATTAAGTATCATAATTAAGTCAAACCAGAACACATCCTTATAGTGCGCACAAATTGAACGTTTCAAGTGTTTCAAAACACTAATAATGCATTCGTTTAAATTGAGCACATTTACATTTTGCAGTTTAAATTATTTATTAAAAGACAAAATAGCTTGCATTTTTTGAAATGTTTTTAAATTTTGAAGTGATAGGATCGATATAATATCTTCTAAAATATAAGAATAAAAATTATTTAATGATACAATAATATTTTTGGCACATGAAATGATGAAATTAATAAAGATTTGCTTGGTTTGATACCATTACCTTATATCTAAAGAAGAGATTGAAAAATTTTAAAGACCAATTGAACAAATCATCTAAAAGATGAAAACATGAATATAAATACAAGAAATATATAAATTTTATGCAAAAGACTGTTATAGATAGAGCAACATCAAGCAATTTAAATGTGTCTCAAACACAAAAACCTAAAGTGCCTAATGATATTAATAGATTATTAAATGTGTTAAAAGATAAGCCATCTGAGATGTAGTAAAAGCTTATTTTTATCTATAATTTATTAATATTTTATATCGACTTTTTATGGAAAGCCTTGTAGAGGATGTATAAACTTAAGTTTAGACAAGACAATTAACTATTGTTTAAAACTGAGGTTTTAAAATTTATACATTATCTAAAGACAAATGATACCTCTCCAAATGCTAATGAATCTGCATTAGATATATTTAATAGCCTTATATAAATTATTTATTTACTATAAAATTATATATCATTGATTTTGTATTTTAAATGTGATATTTTTGTTTTTAAATTTAATTGTGATATTTTTTTATTATATTTACAGGTGATATTATTATTTTTATATTGACATTTTTGTATATATTCTTACAATTAATGAAATTTTTATACATTATAGTGATTTTCACATTTAATATAAGTTAAGTGATATATCAATTCAATTTTTCTTAACATTCAAATAATTTATTTATATCATTTAATAACTAAGTTTTATTAGTGCCAAATTAACATTTAATAGAAATTAAGGGATATATCAATTAAATTTTTATTAAAATTTAAATAATTTATTTATATCATTTAAAAACATAAGTGTGTATAAAAATTAAATATGTAAAACAATTTGATATAAAATATTTTTATAAATAAATTTATTATAATATAAATATAAAAATTTAATAATTTATAAAAATTTTTAAATTTGCCTCTAAAAATTTTATTCCATTGAAGAAGAATTATTTTCTTTGCTAGGCTTTAATGATCGTGTAGTAAGGCTTACCATTTTTGGCTTACCATTTTTGGCTTACCATTTTTGTATCTGTATAATTTTGATGATTACATTATTTAAAAATATAAAGAAATAAGATGTTTAATATTAAATTTGAATATTTGTAGTACCTGTATCATCAATGGAAGTTGATCCTTATTTGTAGATGATTATGTTGTGTAAGAATTGTTTTTATCACTATTCCTATGTTAGCTAGGCCAATTTTTATTGGCATACTCAGAAGCTCAAATTTTTTAACAATTCCCCCAAAACTTCTTTTAATTGTGCAAAGGATAGATCAGTAATTAAATACATTTTATATAAATAATTACTAATGAATTAAATTTATTTTACCTCAAAGTAACAAACAATCTGTCTTCAGCATCAATTTGCTTGTTACAATTAGTAATTTTTGGATTAATATCAGCATATATTAGCCAGAAAATATATGAAAAGGTTGATCTGCTTATTCTTGTATAATTATAAAATTGGAAATTTATCAAATTCTCTTTTATATTAATAAATTCAGAAAAAAGATTTCTTTTAACATAATTTGAGATCTTGCACCTCTTCGTTTCTTTATTTCCTCAAAGTAAATATAAGGCCGCATTTTTTTTTGTTTTAAATTTAGACGTTTCATATTGAAAAAATAAAACCTAACGCTTCAACACAGCTGCATTTACTTTTTTATATGCGTTTTGAAACGCTGCGTTTAAACGTTCAATTTGTGCACACTATTAGTACTTTTTATTACCGAAATTAAAAATAAAATTCATATTTAAAATAAACGATTCTTTATAGATTATTAAAAAAATATTAAAAATGGTATATATATTTTTTTTTAAATCCCCCATAACTCCGTAAATATTGCAATGCAATAGCATTAAAAATTCAGAAAATTATACCCCTCCCCCCACTTCCGAAATTTTACTTATGCTGTCATGTCCTCTTCCTTCGCGTCAGGGGTCACTTCAAACGGTAACCTATATCTAAATAGATTACAGTTCTGGGGGCAAAAAATTATTAAAGTTATAAATCGGTTCAGCTGCTTATAAATTTGGCTCGGTTACGGTTTTAGAAAAGTTATAAGGGGTTTTTCAGGGTAGGTCTATAAGTCGAAAGGCTGCATGATACGAAAGGCTAAAAAATAATATTGAAAATAAAAAAACGAACGCGTTCGAATTTTACGTTCGTTCAATTTTTATTTGAAAAATTTAATATTAAACCGAATTTTTTAAGAAAAAAGTTATATTTTTATAATCAGCCGTTTTTCTTTTTTTTTAACAAGCCATTATTATAGCTTATTAATTTGAATATTATGGTTTATATATTAATTTAATAAATTAGCATAAGCATGGATATTATTATTTAATCATCTGATGAAAATTCAAAATCAGATGAATTAACATTACCATGGCCCAAATATGATAAATATTTTACAGTAACATCCTTGAAGGAACCAATTCAATAATTACCAAATGTAAAATGTGCCTAAAAAGTATTATATCAGTTTCAAATCTTCAAGTTCCAATTTTAAATGACATTTAAATGTAATATTAATTATTTTATTTTAAGTAAAAATTATTAAATTTTATATATTATGTACATAGCAGTGACGAAGCGTCCATAGAAGCAAGGGAAGCATTGCTTCCCTTGAAATTTTTCTTACAAAATTTTTAAATAAACTTAATATAATCTTTGTAATATGCTAAATAAACTAAACTGACTTCGTTAAAAAAATTAATATAATTTTTATAACTTTAAAAATATTAATATAATTTTTATAACGAAAAAGATTAATATAATTTTTATAACGTTAAAAAGATTAATATAATTTTTATAACGTTAAAAAGATTAATATAATTTTTATAACGTTAAAAAATTAATATTATTTTTACTATATTAAGAAATACTATTATTTTTATACGTTAAAAAAGTTACTATTATTTTTATACGTTAAAAAATTTACTATCATTTTTATTATGTTAAAAAAAAATATACATGACATGAGGGAAGCAAATTTAATAATGCTTATTTTTTTAATAAATAAAGAGAAAATCATGACATGGTATTGTGTAATTTTACCATTAAAAAATAAGCATTGGGGAAGCAAATAAAAAAATGCTTATTTTTTTAATAAATAAAAGAGAAAGAAATTTTTTTATATAATATTTTTTCCCTTAATTTTATTTTTTATAAATAATTAATGTTTAATAATTGTAATTGTATTATTGAAAATTTATTAACATTATCATTTTGCTCAAGAAATTTTGATTCGAAAAAATTGATTATTGAAAAAGGAAAACCAAAACCAATTTTACAAAACTTAAAAAAAGAAATCGAAACTTGCATCCGTAATTTTTCTATCGATAAATATGAAAAATATGAATGGCTCACTGGATGTGAATTTTCTAATTCTCTATATGGTCATGCCTATTATTCCCAAAGGAAAAATATGTTTGGAATGATAAAGGATTTTCGGATATGAATAATTTTTCAAAGGCAGTTAAACGGCAAAAAATCAACCGCTCATTTGCTCGATGATTCAATTAAAAACATTTGGCCAAAATCGTATTGAAAATATGGTAGATTCGATGCGCAAAATATTAATCGAACAGCATAATTCTAAAGTCAAATCAAATAGAGAAATATTGAAAATATTGATCAACTCTATATGTTTTCTTGGAATTCAGGAGCTCGTATTCCGTGGTGATGATGAATCTTCTAATTCAGTAAATAGAGGAAATTATATTGTATTAATTTATTTGCTCGCGGAAGAAAATTATCTTATGAAACATTATTAAGAAATAGTGCAGTTTTTATTGTACTATCAACCAATATTTAAAATGATTTGATTAATTCTATTTCATATGTCTTACACCAAAAAATATTAAATTCGTCGAATTGTTGTTAGATATTAGTAAATTCCAAATAATCAATTTCCCAAAATAGTTATTAGATATTAGTAAATTCCAAATAATCAATTTCCCAAAATAGTTATTAGATAATTTAAACGACACTTATTCTCAATTTTTCGACTTACACAAGCTGGAAACCGAATTAAAGGTAGTGTTTCGGGATGTTGAATTTAGAAAGAAAAAGAATGTTAATGAAATACTTGAATTTTAATATGCACCAATTTGATGAAAAGTTTTAAAGAGTTTTTTAAATTATGCAAATTCATCTTAACTTTGGCTTCAACAACAGCAAGTGCAGAACAGAATTTTTCATCTTTAAAAAGAATCAAATCTTATTGCACTTATTTATAAATCTTAATGTTTTTATGGTTTGAGTTTGACCAAAATAAAAATAAAATTTTTTTTTTGATTGCTTCCCTAGTGGTAAACTTGACACTTCGTCACTGTTACATAGATGGAAAAATGTTGATATTAGAATTTAAATGTCGTTTTTTGAAATTATAATCTAATCACTATTATTTTAATCAAGGATTTTTTATTAATTGTTGAACACAATTTAAAGTATAAATATTACAATATTAAAATGCTATGCTATAAATGACAAATTTAATATTTTTTATAAAGTATTTAATATAAAACGAGGAATTAAAGGATTGGAAGAGGATGACTTATCTCAATTTTTTGTGGCAAAGGACAAAACAATGAATGTTTTTAATAATTTTAAGAAAATTTTTTGTACATCACGGGATTCGAACTATGACTTAACGATTTAAAGGCAAACGTTGTTCCAGCCATCTTCTATATTAAAATTTGTAATATAATCTTTAATATATAATATTTTTATGCAATTTTATTTTTATTGGCTTATTAATCTTTATTTTTACTGGCTTATTAAGCTCTTATTTTATAGGTTTATAGTTAATTATATTATTTAATTTTAAAATCAACCATTTTTTATTTTAATTAAAAAAAATCATAACGAAATGATTACAACAGGACATAAAAGTACATCTGCCAAATGCCCCAAAATATAAGAGACAGTAATTAAACAGATGTTTCAGGTTGGCACAAGATTTAAATCATGTTTGAGCTTACCTTTGGTTACCAGAAAATAATTTTAAAGTCTCAACTGACCCATACTCAATCTGCATTTCACATGTTGATATTAATAACGAAATGATTATAACAGGACATAATAGTTTATCTGCCAAAGGCCCCAAAATATAGGAGTAATTAAACAGATGTTTAATTATTTTCTTTATTAACTAAGCAAACTTTATTTATTTATTTGAGATTCTTAAGATACAGATTATTTTAAAATGTAGGGTAGATATTGATAAATTGTTATTGTATCATTTCCAGAGTTCAAATATTGTTATTGAGGTAAAATTTTTATACTGGCATATTTTTTGGTGGTAATATGAAATAAATGTTTATTTTTCAATTGGCTAAATATAATTTAAATTTATTTGTTAAATTTAATTTATAATAAGTATTTAGGATTAGTGAGGGAGGTTAATTTTCTGGCATGGGAAGATATTGATAAATAGGTATTTTATACTATTTGCAGAGTTCCCATATTGTGGTTGAAATAAAAAAATTTTTTTACTATTTTGCGGTGGTGAACGTATATTTTTCATCAAATCTTTATGTAAGGAATCCTGTGGGTTTGATAAAAGTTTTTGTAAATAAGGTAGGTAAGGTATTTGTATAAGTTTAACTTTCCCTTTATGACAACAATGATTGAATTTAGAATCTGAAGGTTTTTCATCTATAAAATTCAAAGAAAAACAAAATTGGCATACTATATTCATAAGACTGCAAGTATGCTCAGCCTACTCTAAGTTGTCATGGGTTCAAATGCAACGATTTTAATCTTCCAACTCCTGACCCTATCACTCAATCTAATTTATATGACCCAATAATAGAAGCAGATGCAATAGTAATGTTAGCCAATCTAAATGTTTTACAGCGACATGCGTTTGATCAGGTTATCCAGGCTATTAACGATACCTAAATTACTACCAGCTATATATAGATAATGGGAAAAAGAAATACTTCCAATCTCCTTATTTAATGGAATTTACCTCCAAATTTTAGAAAATTCACTGAATTTTCTCCTTTATTTAATAAAAAAAATTTTCCTGGATTTTTTTATTCCCGTCATTCTTGACGGGTAATCAACTAGTTATATAATATTTATTCGAAAAGATTGCTAATAATGTAGAGGGGAAAAATAATAATAATATATTTTTAAAAAAAGAAGAAAAAAGGAATGCCATGTGTGTTTATATTATATTTATAATTATATTATCAAAATAGAACTATATTATTTTTTAACATGGTTAATATATTGTGTTAAAAAATATAAGACATTTATTTATAAATTAAATTTAAAAAAAAATTTATCATAAAATTTTGAACGAACGTGAACGCCTTCCATTTTTTAGAAATGTTTATATTTGTAACGATTTATTTTTTATTGTGTTAAGCGTTAATATAATTGTCCATTTAAATAATGACGATTTAAGGCGATAATGTTAATCTGATATATTAAATAAAACTTTGATATTATTATGTAAATTGAACATATTAAACGTTATTTTATATGGTACATATACCATTTTTCAGAAAAAGCAAAAACCATTAAATATTTTATTTTTGTATACAATCAATAATTACATTAAGTAGGTAAATCAATGTATTTTTATAATATTATTGTTTTATTATTTAAGAAAACAATTAATAAATACATTCAACAGGGGGGGGGAGGGGAATTATTGTTGTAGTTATATAAACTATTCATAAATACATTCAACAGGTGAGAATTGGGAAAAATAGGAAAGAGAATTAATGTATAATTATATTATTGTTATATTTTTATTTTTATATACAATCAATAATTACATTAAGTAAGGGAATCAATGTATTTTTATTTCATTATTTTACAAAAACAATTTACAAATACATTCAACAGGAGGAAATTGATAAGGAATTTAAATTTTGATAAAATAATTAATAACTTTGAAAAGGTAGGGAGTATATAATCATGTTCGATCAAAAAAAAACGAAAAATAATTATTATGTCATTGTATTCAGAATCAAATTTCCTATCTAAAAATGCTTAGATGTATATTTTTACGTTTCTGGTTCGAATAATATTTTTTTGTCGCGAAAATATTCAGAAAAATACTATTTTTAGATAGGAAATTTAGTTTTGAGTACAATGACATAATATCTGAAATTACGTTTAAGATGCTAGCCTTTTCCCTCAGAATGCTTTCGCGGCAAAAAATATTTTTCGAACCAAAACCGTAAAAAAATATCTAAGCATTTTTAGATAGGAAATTTACTGATTACAATATAAAAATATTCGAAATTCGCTTAAGATGTTAGCCTTTTCCCCCTGAATGTTTTTGTGTCAAAATAAAAAAAAAATGTCATTCACTAATCTTAAATCTTTTTATACATTTTCATTATAAATTAAAGCTTTGTTTATTATTTTATTCTACATTAATCTCATTTTCTAACTATTTAAATATTTGTTTAAATTGGGGTGCCTAAGATTGGAGTCAATTTGTCCTAGCCATTTTTTCTCTTCCAGACTGTTAAATTCATATGAGACTGGGGTTAGTCGAACCAATTTTTACAAAATTGGCTATAGCTCTTGTTGTTTTATAGATAATATAAAAAATAATATATGATTGGATACCTAAAACTATACTCTATAAAGGTGCCTTATAAAAAATCTTAAGATTATGATCATTTTTTTTAAATTTTATTTTTTGTAAAAGTGAAAATTTTGTTCAACAAGCCTCAATAGCGGGGTGAGGCAAACCACTTCAAGGGGCTTAAACCATTGGTTTTTTTAGGCCATAATAAATTGAAATGGATTTTTATTTATTAATAATGATATGTATAGAATAATTTTATTGTTTTATTGTTCAAAATATCATAATACTTATAAATTGAAGCTAATTATATATAAAAATTGAAACTTAATTTTGGCTAATTTAATAAACATTTTTGAACATAAAAAAATATGAATTTTAAGGAGAGATTAAGATTTCTTAGCATAAATCCTAAATACCAATCATAAACAGCCATGAAATTGCCTTTTCAAGATTTTGAAATATTTTTCATTATTAACTGCCATAATTGACGTGTATGGTTTAGCAAACCTCGCTAGCTCTAAATTGACAAATCATGATTGAATATATATCTAGATTTGATAAATACTCATAAAACTTACCCAAATTATAGAAGAATATTTAAACTTTGTAATAAATTTTAATTTACATATAATATAAATGATTATATATTTTAATATAAATTAAAATTCTGTCATGTATAAATGTTTTGAAAATGTAATCAAAAAATATTTTTTTTAAAAAAAATTTCTATATAAATAAACATGTAATTTTATATAAGTAATAATTGACGTAAAAAAAAAATAATTAACAACATCAAAAATATTAAAAAAACACAAGTTGATTGTTAAGAATAATTATGTGGCAAAGTTTAAAAAATAATGTGTTCAAGAGATAATTATCTTGTCGATATTATAACTAAGAAATTTTGTAAAGTTGCTTTTAGTAGATATCCTATAAATCCCACAAAAGTTTTGAAGGGGAGACTGGGGTTAGGCAAACCACTTAAACTCATTTTAAAATTAAATATACCAGAAGGTTAAAATTTTATCCCAATATATTTTTCATTAGTATACATCTATGGACAAAATATATTTTGAAATAATTAATTAATTTTAAATATGAATTATTAAAAAAAATATTCTTTTAGATATTTTTGAAGTTAAGTTTATTTACTATTTATTTTTTACGTCAATTATTAATTACATAAAAAAAATAAAAATTATGTTAAATTTTTTTTATATTAAATTTAACTTTCACTATAATTTTAAAAATGATATTAAAAATAAAATTTCCGTTTTTTTATTTTTGAAATTAAGTTTATTAATTATTATTTATCAGTGTTGTGATAATTTAATGAAACATGTTGTGTTGACGATTAAATTAAAAATAAAATCCATTTAGATAAAAATATTTTATTTAGAAAAATAATAAAAATAACACATTTACTTTTAAAAGCTTGAAAGAAAATGTTGAGAAAAACTTTATTATTTTTTAAAAAAATTTAACTAAAATTAAAACTTCTTATAATTATTTTTTAATTTTACGAAATTTTAATTTTAAATCATCTTTAAACAAATATATTTTTAGCCAGCTAAAAAATCTAAGCCGGCTTAAAAATTGGCTCAAGTTTTTTAGCCGAAAACTATCACTTTGGCTTTTCGGAGTTATTCTTAAAAAGATAGATTTCTCTAATTTGGAAGAAATTAATATAAATGAAAACGCTTTATTGTTAACTGATTTCGAGTTAGCCTATATTTAGCCATTGCCCAATTATGGCCATTGCATAACTATTTAATAAGTGTAAATTGATATAAATTTTGACTTCAGAATAGGTAGGACAAACAGTCGCTTGTTTATACCCCCCCCCCCTCCCCCCTAAAAAAACAACAAATAAATATAAATAAAAACGATTCAAAAGTATTCTAAATATCTCATTCAAGTTCAATCTTGCCGAATTTGGGAACTAATTTATCAAATATTTGTCTAATATACATTTCTAAAATTGGGTAAAAAATCTACATCTTTAAAAAATAGCAATGAAATTAAACAAATCAGACCAAAATGTTCGTATCTTATTCTGAACTAGGATGGTATAGCTAGAAATAATCGCTCGGCTAACCAACATAAAAACTATTTTAATCCATTAATTGGTATTTCTAAGCCCTGGGTGGTCCTGTTTAGAAAATATTTTATAAGCTGAGTTGCTTGCGGCTTTACTATCTAACCCCTGAAAATACTATTGCATCTTGCTATTTCTATACTATAATTTTTATTTGAATTATTTGGAATAACATTATTTATCTAACGATAACTAAACCATTAATACAACCAAATTGTCTCGCAGAATTTACGACCTAGCAAATTAACAACACTAAATCAATCAAATTTCTCATTATCATTTTCTTTGTTTCTTTTATATTTTTAATATATTTTTTAGCCTTTCATATAATGCTGCCTTTCAACTTATAGACCTACCCGGTTTTTCGTTTTTTGAAATTATAATATTTTTATTAAATTTTTCATAAGTTAAAATATACACAGAAAAACATGAATTAATTTTATTGAGAAAATATAAGTACACACTATAACAAAGTATATCAGAAAATAGAATATATAAATTTATATTGTTTAAGTCCACAATATTTAATTTTAAAAGATAACTATGTATGAAATTATTTAATAATAAAAGTTTTACTTTTAATTATTATCTATATTTAATCAAGCAACAAAAAATCAAATTATTTAAAAAGTTTAGAAAAAATTTAAAAAACTACTGTCATAAAAATAATATAAACTCAGCTGGAAAGTGTTATTTATCAAATATATGGTGATAAATTACAATTTTTATATATACAAAACAGTTTAAATCAGTTCAGGTAAATTAAATCTTCTTTTAGCGATTTTGTTTAAAGGTTCGGCGGTTATAGTTAAGGTTTAGAAAATTATAAAAATTTATTTCTGTATAACGGTTCAGTTCCTCTGATTCTTGAAATAAAATAAATGTACAAATTTATATTATAATAATTTTGTCTTTATATATTTCATGCTTCATCTTTTCAATAAATTTTTATGATTAGATATTTATTGTGGATGGAGTATCTTTCAAAATTAATCCTATTCCATCATTAAATGGCATTCAAGAATTTTTGAATCTATCAATGGATGAATTCAGATTTCACTATCACGTCCGGTATAAACTTTTACTTGAAATGCTAATACATGAAGACGTTATTTTTTAAATTAAAAATAAAATACTTGTGCAAGAAGTATAAAGTGTTTATGTTAAAAATTATATTTTTAAATGCTATATTGAAATATAATAGACCTGCAGGCTTGGATCAAGACCCTGTCTGGGTATATGCACTTAGCTGTATAAATTTAAAAAAATACTGTCAGGCCTAAAAAAATTATTTTTTCAATAATTCAGGCCGTGTATTTAGTACCTCTGCAGGTCTCTGAAATATTGTCTCCTAAAAAAGTGATATAAATTATTATAATAGTTATCAAAATAAAATATTTTATTATAATAACAGATTTAAACCTTCGAAGAAAATGTTTTGCCCAGTCGTTGATGGGATAGATAGATGTTTGGGCAAAAATAAAGGTGCACATTATCCAGAGATGGATCATCAATCTAAGCAATATTTGCAAATTTTTTACAAGTTTATGTTCTGATAAAAAAATCATTACCACTTGATAAATAAACAACGTCCATAATTTGAATCTTTTTTTATAAAAAAAATTCCGGTACTACATTTATTTTTTCAAAAAAATATTGAAGAATTTTTTTGCCTGCCCGGGATTCAACCCATATCACCCAGAAAGGGGCATCTTAACTACTCTACCATTAAGCCTTCTCAAAATCTCTTTAAAATTGTATATTTAAAATTATAATCAACTAAACTCTGTCTTTGTTCATCAAGTTTTTTTTTTCAATATCGCTATTTTCAGACTGTTATCTAATAAGTGGTTTTGACTAATTATTACTATAGCCAATAGCGTCACTATGGGGGGGGGTGACGGAGGCTCAACCCACTGAAGTATTTGAAGGGGCCTCAGAAAATTTTGATTTATTTATAAAAACACCTAAAAGAAAAAGGTCACTTTTAAAAATTGTTAGCTAAAAAAAGGGTCATTTTGAAATTTCATTTTGTTTTTCAAAATGTTAGCTAAAAAAATCTTTCAAAAATATTAACAAAAATAATTTTTTTGAGCCTCTTGAGATTATAAAGGCAAGTGACGTCGTTGACTAAAGGTATTAATTTTTAATACAATTCCTATAAAATGATTGATTATAATTGTGTTTTTAATATTTAGTCAAAGCAATGGTATGTTATACAAGTTGCTCAAAAGTAGTAATCTATCGATTCCAGTTTGGCTTGATGGTTAAGAACTTTGATAAAATAAATTTACAGATCAGTAATAATATCTATATCTTATTTGATCAAATTCGAATTTTTTAAATATTTCGTGTATCAAATTTTGTTTAAATATAACAAATTGAATTGTGACTTTTTATAACCTAGTAGTAACTTCATAATATATATTTAAAATTATGAAGAATATTTTTATAACAATTAATATGAATATTTATTCAACCTGAAGATATTGTACAATATTAAAAGCAAGAAGAATATTTTCTTTTTATATTGTAAGAACATTTAAAAAGTTTCTAATTTTTATATTAGCGATTAAAATGGTTATATTTTATGTATTTTCCGAATTTTTATAAATAGTCTAATCGTCTATTTTTAACCGACGACGTGATAATTATCATAAAAATAGATTTTTTGTAGAGTCTCTAAATCCAGCATCTACATTAGTGGGAGAAGGGCGGGGGTAGGAACAGTTTGCATCCAATTTTTTCTGGGGGGGGGGGGGGGTTGGTTGTAGGCGCCTTTAAGGAGGGTAGGATATATTTATTATGGGGTTATCTATAAATTTTTAGATAAAATAAGACAAAATATATTGCTGTAAAAATTAATATTTTATTATAGACCTATTAATACAATGATATTTCTGATCATCGACCAAATTTATATCTTGCAAACAATCATAGGCATTATTTTCCAAATGACATTCTCAGCAAACTCATATGAGGGGGTTTTCAATTGAATTCATGATCTAAAAAATAATTCTTTTATATTCCCAATATTTTGATAGTTGGTACTAGAGCTAAAATAATTTGATAGCTCACTGAAACTCGGGGAAATTTTTAATATTATTTCTTTCTATAAAAATAACAAATATGCGATCATATTGATATGGAATTTTTTGATGTAATAATAATTCAAAGTGTCATTACTCAAAAGTTTTAAGAATTTCATAATTTTTTCTTGTGAAGATTTTCATAATTCTTTAATTTTACTTAAAAATGGGAAAGGTGTGTGCTATATTAAATGCTATTATAGGACTATAATTTTTTTTGTGAAAATTTTCACAATACTTTAATTTTACATTAAAAATAGAGTATATTATTTAAAATTTTTAAAAAGGCATGTGCTAATTGGATGCCATTAAGTTAGGACTATTAAATCAAATACTAGATAATTAAGCAATTTATTGAATAAACATAATATATAAACTGATAATATAGATATATATAGACCCGTGCGCCGACGAAATATTGACGGCCTGCGCAATTTTTAAAAAATCTAATCGACGGCCGGCGGCGCGCCGATTTTTAGCCGCCGCTAGTAAATCGGCACATATATAAATTTTTATAATTTTTTAAAAAAACATATAAATATACACTATTCTACAGATATTACGGCATATTTTTTAATATTCATTTAATAGAAAACTTATTATATCCAAAATCGATTTCGTAATTTAATTATCATGTATAAAAATTATTTTATTAAAATTTTTGGGACATAATGATGATATCCTTGAATTTAACGTCAATCCAGTGATAGAGAAAACTCTTTCACTAGGTGTGCTAGTCGTCGGAATGCAAAGAATTTTTTTGGCGAGCCTGTAAAGATTGGGAAGTTCACTCTTCTTTTCTCTCCAAAAATTTAGAACGTCCATGTCTTGTGAATGTCGTTTTCCAAGAAAACTGGCATTCTTGTTGTAAGTCACCTAACTTGGAATCATAATTTATATTTGTTGAATGTTTAATTGCCAATTTTGTCAAATAACTTGAATTTAATAATTCATCTTCATCCTCATTAGCTATATTTATTACCTGATTATCATCATTCTCTATAAGTTTAAGATGTTTTATTATAAATTCTGAAGCTGAGCAATTTTGCTCTATTAAATACTTTGACACAATTGTCATTTTTTAAAATCTTGGATCTAAAAGAGAAGCCAATACCTAGATAATTTTAAATAAAAAATAAAAGGATATACTTATATAACATTACTTGATGATTACAAACCGGAAATCGTAACGCAAGTTTTTTTTAGCATATTTTCCTTAATTGAAATAATTTCAGAACTATCACTATCATTTACTATTAAATGTGTTTCAATTTCACTTCTAAAAAGTAACGCCAAGTTTAAAGTAGGCTCTTTAAGTACTGAAAGAAATTCGACATTTTTTTTAAACTTTGAAAGAAATGCTAATAGTTCTTTTACCAGATCAGATTCATAATTTGAGAAAGTGCTTCCCAATTCTTTTCAAAACATTATTAATTAAATTCTTATTTAATCCAGATATGCTTTCTAGCATAATTAATATACTATGCCAACGGGTTGGGATATTTAATTTTAAGGTTTTTATATGCGTGGAAATATTGTTATTATTATCATTGGAATTGCCAATTTGAAACCGGGTATCCGCTTATAGATCAATGCTGTCAAGATCTAACATGTCTGATGTTAAATCTATTGTACTTAGGCATTTTCTTTGATATTCCTCGAATTCAACCTCTGCAGTTTTGTATCTTAGAGCAGTAATAATTTCTCTAATTCTTTTGCAAAAAATTTTCAGACTATGGATTTTTTATTATCCAGAGTTAGGATACTGAAATTATTTAAATTATTAAAGTAGATGCATCCATTTTAAAAATATGTAAAATTATGGTAACTTTTGGAATTTTATAGATTTTTGATTGATTGAATTCTATAATGACGTCAATATAATTAAGATTTTAAAATAGTAGAAAATAAAAATTCATCAAAATCCTGATTGACATTAAAAAATTACAAGAGTGATGTTGACCAATTATTTGAATAAAAAAGGTAGAAAAAAATTTCTGCGCCGGCCGTGCGCCGCCGATATGAAAATCGGCGGGGCGCTGGCGTAATTTTCTTAATGGCGGCGTTTTCGGCGTAACCAAAAAAGGTCGGCGGCTGGCCAACGGCCGGCCGGCGCACAGGTCTAGATATATATAATTTTAAGGAAAAACATAGATAGTTCTATATAAATTTATATCATCTAAAAATTAATTTATTTAAATTTGACATATTTTTAGTATTACGAAAATAAGAATATTCACATATATAAATGAGAAGAAGATTTCTTTTCCAGTTCTGGGGATTCTCTTCTTAAGATCCTTCCATAAACGTTCAATACGTTGAGTTTGGGTAGACCTGTGCACATATGTCTTAAACGACGGCGTCGGTATTTTTTAATTTATTCATCTGCGTTTGGCGGTGACGCCACCTACTAAAGAGTCGGCGGAACGTGATATTTATTTAAAAAAATTTTTTTAATGAATTTAATTTATAAATCAATGTATTAAACTTTTTTATAATTTATTTGGGGGCTCTTTTCTAACACATTGTTAATATAGTATAATTCATTTCTTAAATTATTTCCTGTCTCACTTCAATTTAAATTTATGTATCTTCTCATTCTCAGAAGTCAACTAAGGAATTGCATTTTTACTAAGATCAGCACATATTCAACACATATTAGTAATATTCTATTGATTTTTATCATAACAAATTAAAATACAAATTTGGAATGCAAGCAAAAGATAAAGTATGAACTATAATAAATCAGAATTCAGATTTAGCAAAATTATAATTATGAATAAATAGTATTTTATCAAGATTCGTGGGACATAAAGAAGTCCATTTTGCATTGAGTATTAATCCAGCAATGGAAAAAATACTTTCGCTGGGTGTACTCGTTGCAGATATATAAAGAACCTTCCTAGATAAATTTGACTAGGAAGTTACAGTCATTTTAAAAGGTTAATGCATCCTCTTCTGGGATATTATGTTGGCTGAGAAAAATATGACATTCTTGTTCTAGATAAGGGAATATTTACGAGCTATTTTAGCTATATAAGAACTGGATGTTTATCCATTATCTTCAACTTGAATTTCACTCTGTGTTTTTCTATCAAGCTCTAAAAGTTTTAAATGTTTAATTAAAAATTGCAATGATATCGTAGAATTCGAATTTAAAGTAACAATTTTAAGATTTTGAAATCTGACCTTTTGAAATAAAGTTTAATAAATTTAGTTTAACAAACCAGTTAAAAATTTAATATTAACGTAAGAATCTTTTTTATCTTTTATAGTGTTGCTACATCTTGGTGTTGGCTTTAAAAACATTTTTAAACTTTGAACGGATTTATTATAATAATTTTTTCTGATATTTTATTAACATTAACTAAGTCCGAGAAAGGTTACTTGTACTTATATTTTTACTAAAACATTTCATTTCATAACTAAAATATAAATTATATATATTTATAAGTCTAAAATTAAAATAAATTACTGTGAAAATGGATTATAAATTATAAAATATATTACTAACACATTCTTTAAAATATACAATAAATATATGTATAATAATTAACTTTATTTCCCATGAATTAATCTTACAATCATAATCATATCATAAAACATTCCATCAGCTGGAAGACAAAGCTTCCAAAAAAACCGTTATCTTGTTACAATCCTAATAATCCACTAAAAACTTCAAAATATCACTTTTGATTGGCATTTCATATATAACATTGTATCTAAATATATAACAAAAATACAAAACTACAACAGTTTTTCAGAATCTTTCTCATCTTTTTTCCCCAATTTTATGCAAGGTTCACAATAATTATAATCAGGCATTATTGTGCTTTTCTTATTTTCATTCTTCAAAATAAGATTTCTAAAGTACCTCCAGACATAACTTGTTTTATGATTAGTAGAGAGTCGTTATTTCATAATTGTATATAGGGTGATTTAAAACATGCAAGTCCATAAAAATATATGTATTATTTGGAAATGAAATATGATGTAGAATGAATGTAAATGATATACACTATTCTATTATATATAGCTATAGAATACAATTCATATTTTAATTTTATTAATGTTAATATTCAAATTTAAATAATAATTTAATATATAAATATAATTT
The DNA here is from genome assembly GCF_954871325.1 of Gordionus sp. m RMFG-2023. Taxonomy (NCBI): domain Eukaryota; kingdom Metazoa; phylum Nematomorpha; class Gordioida; order Chordodea; family Parachordodidae; genus Gordionus; species Gordionus sp. m RMFG-2023. The sequence continues at coordinate 40,088,607 of NC_088776.1, forward strand.
AACAGCATTCTAAAATTTACACACGCCACGCCGCCATAAAAAATTGGCGGCGAGCCTGCTTGCCATTTCCGGCGTAAATAAAAAACCGGCTGCGCATAGATCTAAGTATGGGTCGATATATCATTTGGGTTTAATAAGTTTCTGCTGTAATTGACCGAGTAATGATCATATCCATTTTGATTAAGAAAAAATATTAAATTTTAAGATTTGTGCTATCGCATATTTATTATTTTTAATTAAAGAAAAATATTAAAAATTTTTCCGAGTTTCAATGAGCTACAAATTAAGTTACTTCAAGAAAGAAGAATGAACGTCCTTGGAGAAAAAGTATAAATATTATTTTATCTCATTTTATTTCTCTTTTTCATAAGGCATATATAACGGGAGGGCCTCCTTTGATCGTATTATTTTGATGGTCCATTTTAGGTCAAAATGGACGGTTTTTTCATTCATATGAATTTATATGCACGTAATTTTTCTAATTCTTTATATCAGATTAATGTAGTAATGTATACCTATTAATAAACATATATCAATTATTTATTAGATAATGAAGAAAGAAGAGCTACTGATTTTGAACTCCTTTAAATAATGGAAATATTTTTCTAATTCTTTATATCAGATTAGTGTAATAATGTATACCTATTAATAAACATATATCAATTATTTATTAGATAATGAAGAAAGAAGAGCTACTGATTTTGAACTCCTTTAAATAATGGAAATAGAAGCAACTGATGATTAAAATTTATTATTTATTAGATAATGAAGAAAGAAGAGCTACTGATTTTGAACTCCTTTAAATAATGGAAATGGAAGCAACTGATAAATATAATTAAAATTTATTATTTATTAGATAATGAAGAAAGAAGAGCTACTGATTTTGAACTCCTTTAAATAATGGAAATATTTTTCTAATTCTTTATATCAGATTAGTGTAATAATGTATACCTATTAATAAACATATATCAATTATTTATTAGATAATGAAGAAAGAAGAGCTACTGATTTTGAACTCCTTTAAATAATGGAAATAGAAGCAACTGATGATTAAAATTTATTATTTATTAGATAATGAAGAAAGAAGAGCTACTGATTTTGAACTCCTTTAAATAATGGAAATAGAAGCAACTGATAAATATGATTACAATTTATTATTCATTAGATAATTATAACTTATAAATAAAATTAATTGATAATTTGGTCAGAATATTATATTTTATTATACATCTATATTATAATTATACATAAGTTTTATATAACAAGATGCTTTATCAGCAAATAAATATTTATTTATAATTTTTAAATTATATTGAGTAATTAGATTTTGAATATTCTTTTCTTTTGTTATATATTTATTATTAGTTTTTTTGTTGTCATCCCCAGGTCAAGTTGGACCTTTTTTAATTTATTATTTATGTGGTCTTTTTGAATTAAATTTATAAATGTATAAATGTTTGGATGCGAAGATCTTGTTGATTTATTTAATGCTGAGTGCCAGCCCTCTAGATGATTATTGGTCCTAGGTCCAGATGTACTATATCTGGACCACATCTCTCTAGGAAACATTGAATTATTTCCTATAAAATCATAAATTATTATTAATTTATTTTATATATTTAGTATACCAAGCCAGGTTTTATCCATGTATAAAAAAAAATTATCCATTGGTAGATTATTGGTTGTTGCTAATATTTGGCAACTGAGTGCCACATCATTCACGGAATTCTCTCAAAGAAGCTATGGCATTAAATCCACTGGAATCTAAGAAAAATATATACAACAAGGTCCTTGGTGATAGATTACAAAAAGTACCTAATATCAATAGATATCCTGATGCACTTCCAACTTATCAAACAGTCCAAAAATCAATGGATAGAATGGTTAAACAAGCTAGGCCTAACCTACCTAAAACCTCCATGGATCTTATATTACCTATTGAGTTCACATTATGTGAAGGGCAACCATTCCTTTTAGGGAACCATAATAATGAAATCTTAATTTTTTCAACATATGAATTTATCAAGATCCTGACAGAATCAGATACAGTGTACATGGATGGCACATTTTTTATAGCACCAAATATTTACCAGCAACTTTATTCAGTTCATGTTTATTATAAGGAATATATGTTGGTTGTCATATATGGCCTTTTGTCAAACAAAAGAAAATCAACATATATTAAACTTTTTATCATGATCAAAGAGATATGTGAGAAGTATAATTGTATTTGGGCACCTAAATTTGTTCAGTTAGATTTTGAGCAAGCTGCTATAGAAGCTTTGCACAAAGTGTTTTTAAAGATCCAAATCAAAGGTAAAATAATAATATTATTTTATGTTATATTTAAATATATATTTAGGTTGCTTTTTCCATTATACCCAGTGTATATGGAGAAAAATTAATACATTACTCTTGAAATCCCTCTATAATGAGGATCCTATGATGAGAACGATTATAAAAAGAATGTGTGTATTACCACTTCTAAATCCGCAAGATATAAATGATGTGGCACTCAGTTGCCAAATATTAGCAACAACCAATAATCTACCAATAGATAATTTTTTTTTATACATGGATAAAACCTGGCTTGGTATACTAAATATATAAAATAAATTAATAATAATTTATTATTTTATAGGAAATAATTCAATGTTTCCTAGAGAGATGTGGTCCAGATATGGTACATCTGGACCTAGGACCAATAATCATCTAGAGGGCTGGCACTCAGCATTAAATAAATCAACAAGATCTTCGCATCCAAACATTTATACATTTATAAATTTAATTCAAAAAGACCACATATATAATAAATTAAAAAAGGTCCAACTTGACCTGGGGATGACAACAAAAAAACTAATAATAAATATATAACAAAAGAAAAGAATATTCAAAATCTAATTACTCAATATAATTTAAAAATTATAAATAAATATTTATTTGCTGATAAAGCATCTTGTTATATAAAACTTATGTATAATTATAATATAGATGTATAATAAAATATAATATTCTGACCAAATTATCAATTAATTTTATTTATAAGTTATAATTATCTAATGAATAATAAATTGTAATCATATTTATCAGTTGCTTCTATTTCCATTATTTAAAGGAGTTCAAAATCAGTAGCTCTTCTTTCTTCATTATCTAATAAATAATAAATTTTAATCATCAGTTGCTTCTATTTCCATTATTTAAAGGAGTTCAAAATCAGTAGCTCTTCTTTCTTCATTATCTAATAAATAATTGATATATGTTTATTAATAGGTATACATTATTACACTAATCTGATATAAAGAATTAGAAAAATATTTCCATTATTTAAAGGAGTTCAAAATCAGTAGCTCTTCTTTCTTCATTATCTAATAAATAATAAATTTTAATTATATTTATCAGTTGCTTCTATTTCCATTATTTAAAGGAGTTCAAAATCAGTAGCTCTTCTTTCTTCATTATCTAATAAATAATAAGTTTTAATCATATTTATCAGTTGCTTCTATTTCCATTATTTAAAGGAGTTCAAAATCAGTAGCTCTTCTTTCTTCATTATCTAATAAATAATTGATATATGTTTATTAATAGGTATACATTATTACACTAATCTGATATAAAGAATTAGAAAAATATTTCTATTATTTAAAGGAGTTCAAAATCAGTAGCTCTTCTTTCTTCATTATCTAATAAATAATTGATATATGTTTATTAATAGGTATACATTACTACATTAATCTGATATAAAGAATTAGAAAAATTATGTGCATATAAATTCATATGAATGAAAAAATCGTCCATTTTGACCTAAAATGTACCAAATGGACCATTTTACGATCAAAATAATACGATCAAAGGAGGCCCTCCCAAAATAGAACGCCTTTATTTAACAGCAATAAATGGTGTCATATAAAGTTATTTTTTTATTCAACACGCTTGTTTTTTTTTCTTTAACAAACAAATATTAAAAAAAAGTTGTTTATTATTTTTTTAATAAATTTTTTATACGTATTAATAAATTTTTTTACGTATTTTTTTTTTTTAAAATAGATGCTTATTTAATATTTAATAGAAATTAAGATATAATTTAGAACTAAACGATTTTTCTACTTTAAAACAGTTTGTGAGTAATTATGAGAAGAATACCTTTTCAAATTATTATATTAAAAACCTTTATATTCCAATTGTTAAAATTTTTTATAGATGTTGAGGAATTTAACAATATTTTCAAACAATAGGGTCAATTAATGGGATTAATTGAATGTCTTATTTAATCATGAATTAGGTTTTTATTATAATCTTTTGATGCTATTAAAAATATAATATTTCATTATATAAATTAACCTTCATGCAATTTTGTCATATAATATTAATAAAGTATAACAACATATATATCCTGGTACACCAGAATTGTTATGCTTATATTTATATAGATGAATGGCCTATGCTTAATGTTCTAAGATTTATAAATTTTATTTTAATCATGTAAGGTGAATGTAATATCAAAATTTACTAAATAATATTTATACAGTTTGATATTTTATATATAAAAGTAAAATATTTTTGTTAGCTTATTAAGACATGATGACAGATTTCTTAATCAATCTGTTTTATACTTTGTTTAAATCATTCAAACCTAAAAATTTACTTTATTTTAATATTTATTATATTGTGTAATTCTTATAATATTTTGCAAAAAACTATTCTATGAATCCTCCTATGAATATATCTTAAACAATATAATTTAACAAAGAACTATTTTTATTGTTTTTTTTGTCGAAAATATTGAATGTTTGTTATTTATAACACAAGAATCATATTTTTAATTCTATATTTTAGAAATATATTGAAAATATATATATAGAAATAAAATTTGTAAGAATACAATAATATATTATAATTCTATATATATATAATTAAAATTATGTATTATAAAATACAATAATATAATATAATTGTAAATATATATACAGAAATAAAATTTGATATATTAGAATACAATATAAATTATAAATTGCTTTTTATTAGGTTTTTGAAATCTTGATTGTATTGTTTTCTGGAAGCTCCATTAGATTGTATTTGGTTCCTATAATATTTTTAAATTTAATATAAACTTTCTAAATATATAATTATTTGTTTTATTTATGGTTTCCTAAAAAAAATTTGAGATTTTGAAGAGAATATCCAGTGTAGTCTAAAGTTTTGATTGCTATAATTTTTGTTATATAAAATAAATGTATTTTAATAAACAATAAACATTTAATTTTTAGTGATACCAAATAGTTGAGTGTTTTCTGTATTGGAATGTGGTAGGTCGTTTCAGTCATATTTTGATTAGCTTGGGAAAAATCTTTTTTTAAAATACATGTATATTATAATATCATTTTCAAAAATTGTTAACTGTGAAATATTTTATAATTTTTAAATAATACTCTTTTTTTGCATTTTTTTAGGCCTTTTATGTATTAATCCTCGTTTGTATTTTATGGGCATTTTAATATTTTTCATTATATTCTTATCCCATTCTTGTAAAACTAATAAATTTTTATCTAAAATTAATCTTTTTTGAGAAGATTAATGAGCTGATGATTATTCTTCTCATAATTACTCACAAACTGTTTTAAAGTAGAAAAATCTTTTAGTTCTAAATTATATCTTAATTCCTATTAAATAAAAATATATTAAATAAGCATCAATTTTAAAATTACCATTTTTTCCATTAGATAAAAAAAAATACGTAAAAAAATTTATTAAAAAAAATACGTAAAAAAAAATTTATTAAAAAAAATAATAAACAACTTTTTTTTAATATTTGTTTGTTAAAGAAAAAAAAACAAACGTGTTGAATAAAAAAATAATATAACTTTATATGACACCATTTATTGCTGTTAAATAAAGGCGTTCCCCAAAATATATAATTTGAATAAGTTAAATGAATGCGCGTTACATAATAAACATATACTATTTAATAACCAAAATATATAATATTAATTTCTATAATATAACATTCGCCCTCTTCTAAAAAGCCTTCCCATAATTTCATCTTAGAAGTCATAGAGAGTTTGTTGTCCAAGTGGTTTATCGTTTTGGTCATCAAGTTGTTTCATAAGTCATTGTAATCGTTGGTTTGTTTAAATCGTAAGCTTGATATCCTTATCATAAGTTGTCTCCATAAATCATGATTTTGTTATATAGCTTGCTTGGTAGTACTCAGTTGTTATTATTATCATTTTTCAAAATTGTTATTATCAGTAAGTTGCGAATAATGAGAAATAATAGTTCATTAAGTTGGATACAAGAATAAATGAAGAATGATAAATCAATAAGATTGTTATATAATATTTTTAGCGTTTTAATTTTTCATGTTTTCGTGTTCAATTTATTTTTTGCGTTTTAGTTATTTTTTTGCGTTTTAGTATTTAAATTTATTTTTATTTATAAATTAATATTTTCAATCCTGAGGTTAAAATATGCAAATAAAATATTATTCACATTTCCCTCTCTTTAAAAAATTTTTTTTAATTTCACATCCTAGTTTTAATTCAATAAGTGTTTTTTTAAAATAATAATTCTTTATAAGATAATTTTTAAAAATTGATCTCCATCACATCATTTAAATATTTTTCTAAAATGATGATGTTTAGTTTTTACATAACTTCTTTTATTTGTCTTCAAGGCTTTAAATTTCAAAAACTTTTTATCACATTTATTACTTTGAGTTATTTTATAATTTTCTAATATGCATTATTATATTTTTTTATTTAATCATATGATTTTTATCTATTAAATCTTTTAATTCATATGTTTCAATTCAATTACATTTTGATAAATCATATTTCTTATTTAGGATTTTTAATGGTTTAACTTTGTAATATTTTTAATTATATCTAAGAATTCATCTTTAGGTAATTCAGTTAATTTAAACAATTGGTCATAATTCAAGAAATCAAAAATATCAATAGGCATTTCACTATGAAATTCATTAAGCAAGGCTTTTTATTATCTTTGGTCATAATTCAAGAAATCAAAAATATCAATAGGCATTTCACTAAGAAATTCAAAATATCAAAAGGCATTTGACTAAGAAATTCAACTGTTAATTCATTATTAAGTAAATATTTTTTAAGGCTTTTTATGTATTCAAATATGTCCATTATGATTGATTTACATTTAAGTTATTTTAATAAGTAAATTTACAACATCCCTTTATCTCGGCATAAAATTTTGATTTATAATAACTTTTCTTACGTGGATTTAGAATTATTAGTAAATCATCATTGGTCTTACTATATAGAATTCATAACCTAACGTCCAACTTCCATATGTTCTTTCTAGGTAGTCACATTAGATTAGGTGTTGGTCATCATATTGCAGTCCACCACCCAGAGCCAGGACACCATGAAGAGGCTTTTGACGTGAAAGAATGTGCTAGGGAATTTTCTTGGTTCTTGGTCATCTCATTAGGTTAGGTAGTCATCTCATTCAAGTCCACCACCCAGAGTCGGGTACCATGAAGAAAGAAGAAGGACGTCCTTGGAGAAGAAGTAAAAATATTATTTTATCTCATTTTATTTCTCTTTTTCATAAGGCATATATAACATTTTTACAAATTAAAATTAGAATATAATATTAAAAAGGTTAAGTTATAAAAATAAAAGTATCACTAAAACGTGATACGTGATAAAAGCGTTTTCGCCCTCTGGTTGTGGATACAACAGAGCTACGCTAGGTTTTCCTCAAAAATCCATCAAACTGGATGGTTAATTAAAGGAAGAAAAAATGAGGAGCCCTTCGCACGTTTGTGGGCAAGCCGCACGTACTTGTACGCACAACAGTCCGAGAACTGTTGCTTAAACGTCTATAGGCTAATAGACAACAAAATAAAAGCCTATACCCAAGAACTGCAAAAATAATTTAATTACTTTAAGGGTGGGTGGTGGCTAAGTTTAAGTTTAACATCTTTTGATAATTACTATCAATAATTGAGAATGTGTTCATATCAATTGAAATGAGAGAAATGTAGAGTAGGTTATGAAAAGAAGAAGTAAGATTGCGAAGAAAAAGAAAAGTAGACAAGGAGAAAAGGAGATAAAAAGATATAGTAAAATAAGTTTTTAGGAGAAGTTTATGGGAGATTTAAATAATTTGATTTGATTTTAAGCAGTTTCTTTATTGATCTCTTATTCTTATTTAGCCTTAGAAACTGTTTAGTGTTTAGGTTCATATCCATGATGTCTTTAATTGCCCTATAGTACCATAATCTTTCAAACTTTCCATAGGATTTGCCGTTTAAGGAGTATAGCCAATTTATGGCATCAAGGACTAGGCTATTATTGGTATGATTCCTCAGAATATGCCCGAAGAAGGTTATACGCTTTTTCTTTAGAGTTTACCGGAGTATGTTTAGACCTTCTCCAAAGGTTGTCGTTCGAAATGATGTTAGGGTAAAAGACGCCATTGATTATTCTTAAGCATTTATTAACAAACGTTTGCAATCTCTTTGTCTCTGTCTTAGTTATCTCCCATGTATCACCCCCGTAAAGGAGGATTGGAATGATAGAAGAGTTGAAAATTTCTTAGCCTAGTGAACACCGATATTTACCTAGTTCTCCATAGCTTAAAATATTTGTAGAAAGCAGCTCTAATACGGAATCTCAGTTCATCTTTACAACTGCCTTTATTGTCGATGTTCACTCCAAGATATTTATAGGAAGACACTACTTTGACAACTTTTCCTCCAACTAACCAATCTCCCAGAGGGGGAGCATAAGACGATGGCATGATTACAGTCTTATCAAAGTTAATATCTAATCCAACCTTAAGACTAAAAGTGTTTAGTATCAAGACCAAATTGTTAGCCTCCTCCAAGTTTTTTGCAATCAAGACCAAGTCATCAGCATAACTAATCGCCCTGTTTTCCAAAAACCACGGCTGATTGGATCCAAGTTCTAGAAGATTGGCTGCCCCTAATGTATCAATAATTACTCTATTCATTACTATATTGAACAGTAGTGGAGAGGCGACACAGCCTTGCTTAACTCCTTTTTTTTTCCTGAAAGGAAGTGAAACTTTATTTAAGATTTAAAATGAAGCCATGAGATTACTATAGCATCCCTAAAATCTTGATAATATTGGCTTCTATACCGCATCTCGCTAGGATAGCTTACAAGGTATCATGAATGATACTGTCAAAAGCGCGTTTGAAATCAATGAATATAAAATAAAAAGGTAATTTATATTTTTCACACTTTTGTACAATTATCTTCAGCGCCAAGATTGGTTCGTTTATATTTCTGTTTGGGCGATATGCACAAATGTATTTCGATAATAGGTTAGGGGAGGATGCTAGGATTCGGTTTTTAAAAAGGATCATAAAGACTTTTGATACTATGGAGGTAAGGGCAATCGCTCTATAATCTTTGAATTTAGTAGGGTTAGGAATTTTAGGGAAATTGTAAAAGATAGTTAAGTTCCAATCTCCAGGCATTTTCTCTGTATGCCAAATCTTATTAAACAACCCCAGCAAAAGCTGGGAGACCTCTGACGGGGCAGCTTTTAGGTGTCCTCCCAATATGTTGTCGTGACCTGGGGATTTATTTTTCCTAAGCCTATTAATGGCTTTAGTTATTTCTGCCACAATAAATTTTGCGTCAAGTGGTTCTATGTTGTGACTAGAGGACGGGAATAAGGATGGCCTCCTGGAATCAAAGATTTTCATATAACGATCCAACCAAAGGGCGATCTGTTCATCTGGGTCTATTGTCTAGTTTGATAGACGAGAGAGGTTTAAACACTTTAGCGCTACAGAACTGTTTAAGCTTTTTATAAACATCAAAGGTCCTGTTGTCCTTTATGTCTTTATCGATCTCAAATGCTGTTTTTGCAATGTAGATCCTTCTATCTTTCCTAATAAGCCTATGAATCGTAGTCCAAAGGTTACCATCCCATCTTTCACTTGACTTTAGTTCCGCTATCATCAGAATGGTGTCTTCGGATAGCATGTCTCTGGAAGGACCTGTTAATGCTTAGGAGATCGTTGCAAGCTCCAAATAAAATATTTTTAAAGGACAACCAACATTCTTCCGTGGATTCTGATTCCGATGAACCATGATTTAACGCCATCATAGCTCTTAAGTTTTGGATTAAAAGGAGCTTAACTTCTGAACACTGTAGATTCCTTGCCCTTATTATCCAGGGGGGAGGACTAGGTTGATTTGAGATGGCTAGTCGTCTAGAGTTGCCCCATAAATTTCTTATGGTGATACATCCTCTGACTAGCTTATGATCAGAAATATTAATGTTTAGCAAGGCCCTAATATCAGTAAACCAGCCATGAATGTTGGAAATAAAGAAATCGATTTGAGAGGTGATATTATTTCTCTTATAGGTTAATGTGTTTCTTTCACTATGGAGGAAAAAGGTATTTTCAATTTTAAGGTTTAGGCTCTTACACGGATCCAAAAACTTCCTGCTATCCTCACCATTTGGCTGTGGGATGGCGGCATTACCAATTACTCAATTAGTTATAAAGGACTCCTCATTCCCAATTTTGATATTTAAATCGCCCAAAATTATCAGATTGCGGCTCCTAGGGAGTGAGCATACAATGTTTTCAAGATCGTCTAGAAAGAAGAGTCTATAACTCCTGTGAGGAGGGGCATAGACATTGATTAGGATCGTTCGTTTAAACCAGGTGTTTAGATACAGCAAACCACATCTTTCGGAAATGGGTACAAATTTATCTACAAATTTGTGTACTCTCTTACTAATCAAAAAGGCGATCCCTGACCAGCTATTTAAAGTAGTGCCCGAAAAACTATATGTCTACTTACTTTTTATAAATAAATTTCTTATACTTGTTTGGAATAAATTATTACCAAGCTTTTATATTAATGTATATACAAGTAATTTATTATATTTTATATAAACTAATAAAAATGTATTTTATATTTGTTCCAGGCTTATTTTTTTTATTATAAATAATCTCCTCTCTTGTAAAAATTTTATGACTATATATAGACCAAGGTAATCCGGCCGAAGGCCCGCCCAAAATAGAGTCTGGGGGCAAAACCCCCAATACTTTTTTAATCCCCCCCCTTAGGAAAATCCTGGCTACGCCTATGCGATGAGCTTACCTTGCTACAAGTCGAGGGAGACAAATATTAAACACGTATAACTCTGCTTTTGACTCAAAAATAACATATAAAATATGAAATTCTTCATCAACTTTAGCCCTAATTTCCTTGAGTTCTAATAAAATGCTCTCCACTATTCTCATCTTCTTAAACAAGTCAATGTTATGTTTTTAAAAAGTAATATAGAAAATAGTTGTATAAATAATACATTCTAATGAGAAAAAAAATTTGGAATAAGCATTGAATCCAATAATTTTTTTGCTTTATTTCTTTTAGGCCATTATGATATTTTAATAATAGCAAATAATTATCTCTTCTAACTCCATAAAAGCTGTTACTGCTTGATGGCGGAGACTCTTTCTCGTTGGACAAGGTTGCAATTTCTTTCTCCCTGTCGGACAAGAAGTTTCAGAAATAATTATCATTTGACTAGAAATTTGAAAATGGTAGTTAAATATTACGCCACTAAAAATTTGAAATTAATAAATATTACGCCGGAAAACTTGAAATCGAAATTAATTGATAAAATAAATTATGAATGTGTTAATAAATGTAATTAAATATATATTTAATATGAGATAGGAATAAATATTAACAAATATAAATTAATATATTCATTAATATTATTGAAAAATATATCCGGCATCTAAATCTTTTGACTGGGGGGAGGGGGGGGAGATTTGTCCCTTTGCCCCCTTCCCGAAGCGTACGCGCCTGATTTAGGCCCCTACTAATTCAACAACCAGTTTTTCTAATCAATAAATATAAGTTATACACGAAAAAACAAGTTATGAAATAAAAATTACGGCAGACCTTAGATTGAGTCTATCGAATTAAAGGTTTTCCCCGCAAAATATTTTTGAATCTTTTAATTCTACTCTCTATAGACATCGCTTGCTGTTTTCAGTTTATTTAATAGATAATTAACAATATTAATTATATACTTAAATTTATAAATATCTAAGTTTTTTTATTAAATTAAACACAAAAAATTAATTTCCGGAAGGGGGAAGGGCTTGTCGACGCCACTGGGTTAATATTTTGGTAGTAAAAAAATAAAAAGTATGAGCTGATGCCATGAATAACGGTGCGTCTGAAATTTTCTCGGCAAGATTTTATAAGACTAAAAATTGTAATCGAAATTTCTATTGTTTTATCTCATCAATCAATGTCACTTTATACCATTTAATTATTAGCTGTCTAAAAAATATTTTTATTTTATTTGATAATGGAAATAGATTTTAGCTTCTACGATCCAGATGAATATATAATTACACAATCAGGAAATAAAGTTAGTAGAAAATCGATTTTATGTGGGAGCAAGCATATAGTTTTATTAGGGAAGGTCATTATTCAAAATGAATCTGTAATAAGAGGTGATTTAGCAGCTGTAAGAATTGGGGAATATAGTATTATATCTCAAAATGTAGTGCTAAGGCCACCTTTCAAAAAGTATCCAAAAGGCGTAGCGTTCTTTCCTTTATACATAGGAAATAATGTATTTATTGGTGAAAATTCAGTTATCAATGCTATTCAAATTGGATCATACGTACATATTGGTAAAAATTGTATAATTGGTATGTAATTACATTTTTATATTTTGAGATTATTTTAATAGGTAGGCGTGCACTATTAAAAGATTGTTGTTTTATTGCAGATGATACAGTAATTCCTCCTGAGACTGTTGTTTCATCATTTAAAAAATTTGGTGGATCACCTGCTCAAATAGATGATGAAGATCTTCCAGAATGTACACAACATATAATGACTGAGAAAACATTATTATTTTATCATAATTTTATCCCAAATACAAAACAATCTCTAAATAATTGAATGATCAAGTTTCATGCTTAATTGATTAACAAATTTTCACATTACAATTACATGTGATAGAATAATTATTGTATCAAATACCTACAAAGTATTTATTATTATAAGTACATTATTTTAGAACATTTTTATATTTATTATTTAAAAAATTTGACAAAAATAAAAAAAAATAATATGTGTACAATTAAAAATAAATATGTAAATAGAAAATTTATTTAAAAAAAAGATAATTATAGGGAAAGGTGTGAGTGTAACAGCCAAACCTCCCTACAATTGGCAGAGTTTATAAGGAGTTGCTCATTAGACTGTTACCTATTTTTGGATTGCATAAAGCAGAGCTAGAACTTTAGGAGCCATATGACCTAAGGTGCTAGCTTTATATGGGATAATTAAATATTTTGGGCAAAAAAAATCGTCAAGTGTTCATTTGAAGATTTTTGTCCTAAATTTGAGCTCATTTCTATGACTTGAGGGCAAAAGTATCCACTTGAACCAAAATCCTTGAAGAAATTGAGATTTATTTTAAAAAAAGATCAGAAATTTTTTTATAAAAATTTATGGTTTCATCATAAAAGACTATGCTTAAAAATAACAAACTATTTACTTGTAAAAGATTTTTTTACCATAAAATTTGGAAATTTATGTAAAAATTCTGTTTGTGCATTCTCAAAAAAAGCCAGAATCTAAATCTTTGATGATTTTTTTATTTTAGCAGATATTTATGGCTTGACCTCAATGTTAAAGATGAAAAAAAATAAGAAAAATAACATTAGAGGTGAATGGTTAATTGACTCAAGTTAGGGAGATACTTTAAAATGTATTTATACATTTTTAATAGTAGAAAAAATACCAACTAAATTTATATAAAGGGTATTTCCTTGATTTTTTATTCAGTCATATTTAATATATTTTTTAATGATATAATTTCTTAGACTGTTTCCTAGTTTGACTTAATTGATATTTAGCTTAAACTAAACAGCCTTTTAACTAGGACACCCTATTTTGATCTGTTTTAAATATTTGGTGGCATTGTTATTATTCATATCTCTTTTCTTGTTTTTTTTAAAAATGTTTCTCTTGTTTTTTAGGCTGCTAAGTTAAAGCTAAAGTCGGCTGTTTAGTAATAAGTAAAACCAGCATACTCTTAAGATATATATTATTATAAAAAAATATTTACAATTTTAAATTCCATTATTATTAATCAATAAATAAATACCATATATTTATTTTAACTTCTTTTTATTTGTAATATTTTAAACCTAAAAAGATTATTTTGACAAAAATAGTTAAATATTTTTAGTCTAATATGTAAAAAAGAATGATGTATTTTAAAAAGGTGCAAATTTTTATATTAACCCATATTTTTCATAACTGTCATTAAATTTTTTTGGCAACAATAATTAAAAATAGATTAAACATGCTTGACAATTCTCAAATCATGATTTTAAATCTTTTGATGATTACAATAATTAAGAATTTTTTGAAATTATCAAGGAAAATATAATAATGGTTGTTAAACTTTGATGAATTGATTCATATTAATAGTTAAATATTAATGAATAAAATATGTTGTTAAAATATATTTAGTTTCCTATGAAAATACGGAACGTTCTAAAGCCCGAAAATGAATGGAGAAACTATTTTTATTCGGAACGGAACAGGAACGCAAAAATGAGGTTGTTTCGGGTCAATGAAAAAATAAATGAATGAAGAGAACTCTACATAAGTATTCAGCAGGTCTTGCTTAGCTTAAATTTTTAGAATTAAACACATAAGACTGAATGGCGGAAACGATAGAGGACATACATAATGGATATCAACAAAACACCCAATTTAACAATAAAATAGAATGATATTGATTTTCAAACACTTTAAGATTTCTGAGATTCGTTATTCGAAATTCAAATACTTTATTATCTATTAACAAAGAAAATATTTCGAAAATATAATATTACGTCTTTCGCGGTAGTAGAAGTACTACTTTCATTCACGGAATTAGTGAATATGGTATATGCATCCAAAATTTAAAAAAAAAATTGGTAATCACCAAAGGGACAAATTATGTTAGTTAATTTTTTTAAAAATATTATTTATATTTATGAATAAAGAGATTATTATTTCAAATATCTTTCTATTTATTCTTATTTTTAATAGAAAACCATTTTATGTAGCTTTAAGCTACCATGTCGCTTTGTATTTTGCAATAAGAATTTTTAAATGCAGCTTAGAGTATGTAATGTAATATATTTTCATGAAAGTGTTTTGTAGAAATACATTTCCAGATTAGTTTGCCCAACTCTGAATATACATCATGTTTTTTAGCACTGGAGGAAAATTATTTATTTTCATTTCTTTGATAAATCGATGTAACCAAAAGTTAAGAGATTATTTAAAAATTGTTACTATAAAAAAATTTGTTTAACATATTTTAGTTAAATTGGCAAAGATCATGGTTCAGTTTTCCCCTTTTAGGTCGAGCCTTAGTGGTTTGATCTTTAGAAATCAGTTTCGCGGTTTTATTAGGTTTTTGGCTCGATTTGGACCGTTGGAAAATATATATTTTATTTTGTTATTATCAAATAAATATAAACAATATCAAGAAGTTTCAGAAATTTAGATTTCATTTATTTTATACAAAACTAGTTCTTACTTTTTTTATTGATATACTATATGTACTCTTGCATAAGTCAGTATCCCATCAGATAGACATGCGCCTGCTGGTTCGTCAGCATTTTTGTGCAATCTAATACGCCACCGTTTATTTTAATTACGCTGATGATGCCCCACCTATTTTTATAATGGTGGACACGGCCATAGCCTAAACATTTTTAAAATATTTTATTATTATGTTTAAATCAGGGTTGTGCATTTGACTGATCAAATACGTATCGGTCAATTGACCGTTGACAGGTCAAATATGGTCAAATTCAAATATATGTTTTTTTGTCAATATTAACTTTATTTTAAATATAATAATAAAATGAATCTATAATATTAATTTTTTAAATTTATTGTCATTCAATAACTAACGTTTAGCTCTCTGTGGCAGAGTCTTGTTCTGACTCATATTCATTATTATCATTTTCTTTAATATTTGATCTTTCGATTTCTATTTTCACAAGAGTTTTAACCCAAATCGACCTATTTCTTTAGAAGAACTAGGAATTGTTAGCCTCTTAATGGGCATGATGGCAAAGTTTAATCTATTAACTTGAAGTCGGAATTGATTGTTTCTTATGGAATCCACATAATTTACTATTAAACATGCTGATTTTGCTTCTGAAATTAATATCACTTAAAATATTTTGGTCATCACAACCTTGTAAAATGGCTAATTCTTGAATTATATCATATACTTCATTAAATTCACTACTAGTGAGATGCTCCTCTTGATATTGGGGGCCCAAAATAAGCAACATTGTGATCACATATATTTATATTGTTTTTTCCTGTTTTAAACATTTTTAATTTTTTTTCTTTAGATTTTTTTAGAGCATTTGACCGTATTTGACCAGGTCAAATACTCCTCCGGTCAATTGACTGAATTTGACCGGTCAATTGACCGACTTGCCAACCCTGGTTTAAATTATAATGAAATTATCAGTTATTAAAGTATTTCAACAGAATTATCATGGCATCTGTATGTTTAGATACGCTTTTATAAAAAGGTTCTGTATTTAGATAATATTTTAGAGCTAGCTGTATCTATATATAATCAATTTAAAAGATATATATATAATTATTTTCAAATTAATATTTCTAGACATTCTCTGAAAAAAAATCAAATAATTTAGTATTTGATTTTTTAGGTTTGTGTACCTCTTAGATATTATAAATATTGATATAAGTTTTGAATAATTTTTTTAAAAAAAGCGTCGGGATTTTAATGTATAGATTAAACTCATATAAAGTTGTTAATAATTAAGTATACAAACCACTACCGTCAAGTTTTCCTGTAGAAATGTTTAGTCTGGCTAAAAATGTCTGCAGGTAAACAGGAGTGCCTTAATAAAAAAAATTTTGTGATATATATTATTAAATGAAAACATTTATGATAATTTAATTATATATTTGTATATAATGTGATATCAACTCAATAAATCTTTTGCTGACTTCAAAATTTCAATTTTAACAATAGAATCCTAAGCATTATTCACATGTTACATAAGTAAAATAAAAATGGTATCTGTATCAAGATACGTTTTTAGACGATGTATCTGTACATAGATTCATTTTTGGACGATTAAATGGACCCATGAATAGCTTTTAACAACTCTGGAAATTATAATAAAATATTAAAAAGCTAATATAAATGTTTTTAATATTTATAACACAATATGCTCATAATCTTGATAAATAAAACAGCAGAAATTGAATTTTAGTTTAAAGCAGATCAGAAAAAAATCCATGATATAACTAATACGGTTATGTTAGATCTTGATAGCACCCATTTTTACCCTCAGCCGTTTTTCAATTGGTGATACTATTGAGGATATCAATAAACATGACGACATTAAAATTCAATGTTCCACCAGATGACACAGTATATTAGTTATGCCGAAAGTGTTTCTTGAACTAATAATATTGTTTTAAAAAGAAATGAGAAACAATATTCTAAACTTTCAAACTACGAATTGAATCTAGTAGGTAATTTAACAATACAATTGAATTTCTTTCATCAAAAAAGGGTCTATTTTGAAATTGACATTTTTTTAGAAGTGAAGTAGAATATTAGTGAATGATAATAATATCTTAAAAGTTATTTCGCATAAGAAAAATATGTTTAAAAAACTAGTTTTCCTGTTAGCAATATACAGGTAAATTATATAGTATGAGATAGGGGTTTATATAGGATTTAGCTTAGAAGGTGCGTCACTATTAGATTGAGATTTTTCAAATTAATTTTATTGGAAATCTTTATGTCAACTTATTGTAGCCCAGAATTTTATAATTTTAGGTTTTCACTTTTTTTTAAAATGCCTTTCTAAAATTTTTTAATTATAGTCCTTATTTAATATTAAATTTATTAATTTTTCTTTCAAATTCTTCCTTATAGTGATATATTGTATATATTTTTTGGGAGAGTTTGTAGGGGAAAATTTTTATTAGCTTAAAATGTTATTTAAAAGAACAGGCAAATTTGTGATGGGGAGGGGCATGCTCCCCTCCCTTTGTTACTCGCCTGATATTACTTTTTTATTTAAATCTCGGTGGTTGCTTTTTTTATTAAACATCCGATTTCAAAAATTAAACCTTATATCAAAATATATGATAAAACAAAATTACGCCAACGGATTTTATTTAGAAAATATCTTAAATTTATAGAGACAATGATATTCAATTAGTAAATGTAGAGAATGAAGGCCAGGGGTAGTGTTGTTAAACGGCTCATTTTGAGCCGATTTTTTAAAACGGCTAACTATATTTTAGCCAGAAAAATATTGCCTAAGCCTCGAGATTCCACGAATAGATGTTCAAACCTTTGTTCCTTCTACAAACAAAATCTTTAGGCTTTGCGCAATATCATTCTGGAAGAAATATTGAGTTAGTCATTTTTAAAAAATGGCTCAAAACGAGCCGTTCAACAACACTAGCCAGGGGGATATATTAAATACAAGTTATCTAGCTATGTTAGCAAAAAAACATTCAATCAATATAATTCAATCATGAATGAATTAAAACAAGATGTCATCCTCTTATCTGGAAATGTCATCCGTAAGGATATAGATGTCCAAAATCTTTGAAAAGGAAAGCAGAAAAAATTTCCGCATCTTTCCATGATTAATTCCTTATGTTCTTGAAACTAACGCTACCTAGTGAAATAGATTTTTCCAACGCTGAGTTTAAATTCAAGGATATTATCCTAATGTCAGAAATTTTAATAAAATTATTATTTTTTACATATAACTAAAAAATTACAAAAATTAACTTTGAACTTATAATTAAATTTTTCAATAATAACAAAATATATATTACTAGTATATTTATTTTTAATTAGTAATTTCATTTCTTAAAAAATATATTAAAGCGTGTGTTTGACCGGTTAGATATTAAGACAATATTAACTTTATTTTGTATATAATAGTAAGTATAATATTTTTTAAGTTCATTTTCATTCAATAACTAATGTTTCGCTCTCCTTGGCAGAGTCTTGTTCTGATTTATTATTTTTTAATCAATTTTCATGTTGCCAAGATCTTCAATTGATTTGTTTTAGTAAGAATACTCCAAATTGACCAATTTATTTCTGGAAGTAAAACTAGGAATTGGCCACTTCTCTTAATGTGCAAAGTCTATTCCACTAACTTGAAACCGGAATCTGATTGTTCATTGTTTAAGTTACTATTTTCCACATAATTTGCTAAAACATGCCGCTTTTACTTCTGAAATTTATGATATTACTTTAAATATCTTGATCATCATTACAAAATGCCTAATTCTTGTATTATATCACATACTTCATTAAATTCACTACTAGTAAGATGCTCTCCTTGATATTGGGGACCAGCATTGTGATCACATGTATTTATATCGAACATATTTTTAATTTTTTTCTTCAGATTTTTCAGAGTATTTGCCAGGAAAAATACTCCTGGGGTCAATTAAATTTGACCTGTCAACTCGGCCGACTTGCCAAACCTAAATTAATTATATTTTTTTATAAATATAATAACTTTAATTAGTTTAAATCAAAACAAGTTATAATAATATAAAAACAATATATATATAATAATTATATATTAAATATGTAAAAAGGATTTTAATAGTTAGGTTATCTCCTTGGGAAGGAGGCTACCCACGAAACTGATGTAATTTAATTTATGAATAAGATATATTAGCCTAAGGTAAAAACATTCCCTTGGATCATTAGTAATTTTACGGATATGTGAACAGAGTTCTTTGAAGAGCGTTAAGGCAAGGCAGCCAGATGTGGTTAATGTAGAGGAGATTATAGGTATAAAAATGTGTTTATTGGATATTCCCGAATATTTATTTATTTTAGACAGCTCTTTAATATCAAAATGTTTATGTTAAGATTGTAGGGGGCTAGGGGATCTATACAGGAATAGTCCCAAATTAAAAATTGGCCCCTTTTCCAAGGAATCTCGGTTATGTTATCTGGAGGTTTTCTATCAGATTTAAAAAGACCGATAAGGATCGTTGGAACACAAAATATAAATTCTTTATAATTGTATATGCATGTTTTGTGTCTTAATAGATAGAGATTACTTGAAAATTGAAAGAACTTCAGTTCCTTGTGAACAATTATTAGCAATTAAAAAGATAAATAGATTATAAAGAACAATGATACAATATATCGCATACATTGGAATATCTAATGGTGACAATTTTCTATTATTTGCAAAAAATTAAATTTTATAAATAATAATAGTTTTATTTAGATACATTCAATTCTCCCAAAAATGATACGGACCATAATCTGATTCGATCTTCATGTGTGGTCCACGGCTTGGTTTCTTTTTAGAAACGGCTTAGCGGTTCGGTCTATAAACCTCGATTCCAACCCAAACTGAACCATAACTTTGACTAAAAGAAATAAATTATACTTATGTATAGCGTTGTTTTAGCTTAAAATGTGTGAGGGTATTATAACTTTCTGGTTTAATTATTTTCAAATTCTGAATTTAAAAAATACAACTAATGTATGATCATCGGCTAATCGATCTACAATCTAAGAATCTAATTTAATATAGGGCTAATTTTCTATATTAAAAGTATTTTCCCAAGAAGTTGCTACACACTTTTTTAGAAGATTGTAGATAATTCTTAGAGTTTTAATTTTCTTCAGAGGAAAATATAATATATTTTATTAAATCATAAATCAAACACTAACGATATCCTTATTTGTATTTACTTAGAAGACTTTTTTTGAATTCTTTGGAATAATTTTTTCAAGATAAACTTTAAAATATAAGAGGATTTATCATCTTCTATATCATTGGCTACGTCTTAACTGGTTCCATCAGTTTTCCTTACGAATATGAATGTATTTATCTTTATATAGTTATTAGATTTTTAGGAATAATATTTCCGAGATTTTTGATAAATTTATTCCCCTCTATCAACACATATAAAAAATTAGAAAAAATCCCTGCCAATTTTGTAAATACTTTCCTTTAATGATTGTATATAACAAAAAATTGATTTAATACAAATAATGGAAATCATGACTTATCTCTAAATCACCATGTTTCTGTAAAAAAAAATTATCATGCAACAAGTTATACAAAATAATATATATATATATACCAGAGACCTGACAGCTATAAGCCCAGCCCGGTGCCAGGGCCGTATTTTAATTTTTTTGAATATACCCGAGCAGGGCCTGAATTTTTTTAAAATATCCAGGTTGGGCTGGGTCTGAAAAGTTATTTTAAAAAAATACCCAGGCTGTTTTAAAACAAATACTTTAAATAGCCATGGTTAGCTATAAAAATCAATAATAAATATAATATATTTTAAGAAAATCGAAGCTGGGCCTGAAAATATAAAACCCCGTCTAGGCCAAAAATTTTTGAAAAATAAATCCGGGCCAAAATTTTTTTGAAAGATAAATCCGGGCCGTGCTATTCAGGTCTCTGATATATACTAATTATTGAGTTTCTATTTTCTAATATATAATTTTAAATTATTCAAATTGCAGTATTATTTTTTTTTTATGAAAAATTATAAATAAATTTTCCCATTTTCAAAAATGTGATTTATATTAATGAATTAAATTTAAATACATATTGATAATTGGAACACCATTAAATGTTCGATAGGAAAAATTCTAGAAATATTTGGTTCTTTTTTAAAAATAATATTATATCGAAAATATTAAAAACTATAATCATAATCAACAAATTAGAATTAGTATTCAATGTTATATATGATCTAATTATAGTATCAATATTATGGTTTTTGGTAGCTTAAAATTATATAAAGGAATATTTAATAATTTAAATGTTTCTAAGAAAAGATTTTCTTAAAATTAAATTTTAATGAATTCAAATATAACCCGATTTGCTGTTATAGAATGTAATCTTCGAGTGTCCTCATTCCGATGTTTTTTAGAATACCCCTGCAAAAAAAAATACATGCAGATGGTCGAATAAAAAAAGGGGAAAAATCTACCAAAATATGTGAAATAAATGCTGAATTGAAAAATGTCATTTGAACACTAATAGGCATCGGACATGCCTCTGGAATCTAAATATATATCTAATAGAATAGGCTGACTAATTTGCCACCTTGCAAACTTAAAACAGCCGCTTCGTACCCCTCCCTTTAATGAGTACGGTGTCTGAGATCTAAATTTATTAAAATATCATTGTTAATATATTTTAAATATAATAAAAGTGGATATAATATCTAAGACTATGAATATGACTAAAGGCCCGGTAAAAGACAATAGAGTAGTGAGGTGGGGGGCAATCCCCCCATAAATTATGATAAAAGGAATAATTCATATTTTTAAGCACAACTTATATATCCTTTAAAATTTTTGTGTCAAAATTGCATCAGCCCGCTAAGTGGACTCTGCCGCATATTAATGATAACAAGTGATCATAAATAGTTTATCAACATTGCTTAATTTGTTTATAGATCGGGGCCGGAATGAGACATTAACAAATACATCTGATTTGTGATATTTATTTTAACTTTTAACCTTTATCAAAAGATAAGAAATTATAAATTAAGGCAAAAATCAGGAAACAATGAGTTGTTGATTTTCTATTTTCTATTATATATAATATTTTGATTGCACAATAATAAAGTATATATAAAGTATATAATGAAGATTAAAATTTTTAAAAATTTGGACTCTTTTATAAATTAAAGATATATATAAAAGGGACATGAAATTATAATAAATGAAATTACTTTTATGTTGGTATAACTTGACTTAATGATATATAAAATAAAGTAAAATTAATTAAAAACTATTGTGCTTTTTTAAAAAAGAAGTCAAATAGGAATTTATTTGTGGCATGGAAAAAAAACTAATTATAGTATAGTATCTATATAGTTAGTTATATTTTAAGTTTTTTTTATAATGTTTAGTCTTATTTTTTATTATATAGTAGATAAGATATTAGAATACAATATATAACTCTAAATTTTAAGGAAAACATAATAGATTATAGGGTGTAATAATGGTAATTCTAAATTTTATTAAAATTATTCTGAATAAATTTATAAATTTCGATATTTTGAATAGAAAATTTATTAACTTTCTAACTAAGATTCAGAGTAAAGACCTGCAAAATAAAAATATTTTGGTTTAAACCAACCCACGGTCTGGTAGCAAATATTTTCCCACAAGCTTAAAATATTTATTTTATTTCCTATTTTAATGTTATGTATTAAATTTGAATATTCAGCAATAACTTTGATACTAATGATGTTTATCACTTTTATTCTATTTATTACAAAATATGATATGAAAATGATATTTCATATCTCCTGATCTTTTTTTAACGTTTTTTTATTTTTAAATTCACACAAAAAAAAGAGAAAGATTAGGAATGAAAATGTTACCGCTTGCTCGAGTTAGGCTGATGGGCCAGGCATGAACTCTATCAGAGTTCTAAAAAGAGGTCAAAAAATATTTAATATTATTAACATGACAGTTAATATAAGGAATACTATTTTTTATCCGCCATTTTTGAAAATCAAAAAGTAATAGAAAACCAATGTTCAGAGTTTGAAATGCTCTTCAAAATAAAAAATCTTCGAAAAGAATTCTTGATTTAATTTTATTTAAAATTCTCAAATTTTTTTTTGTAAAATTTTTTGTGATTTTTATTCATAAAAAATCTTTCATGATGAAATTACAATTTTTTAATGCACTATTTTTTGGGAACGGATTACAAGGTGTATTAAATTTTATTACCACCGGCCCGAGTAAGGTTGATGGGCCAGTCATGCAGGAAAGAGTTACAAAAAGTGAATTAAGGCCTATCAAATATTTATTTTGCTATGATTTTTTTTTAAAGAGTAAGAAGTCAATTTTTTCGGCCTGAGCTCGCCCGAAACCCAGTGGCAATATTTTAAGATCTAGAATAAGCCCATGGTCTGATTTTTCATAAAAAAAATATCCTAAACTCAAAATATTTTATATTAAAGAAAAGATGCTAGGAGACAAAGGAGGAAATGCCGTAATAATAATTTAATGATATATTAATATTATGCATTAAATTTAAATATTCAGCAATATAATAACTATCAATTTGATTATGTTTATTTTATTCTATTTGTTACTAAATAGATATAAAAATGAATATAATTCTCGTTAGAAATCTGCAAGAAGAGTTGGACAGTAGTGGAATTTTATAAATTCATACTTTATTTTCTTTGATTAAACTTAGTATATTTGTGAGTAACAAAAGTGTAACTTTTATTCATTTGTTATAATTTATTATATCAATATTTGAAGCTAAAAAAGAACATCCCATTAACATCTGTACATAGTCTAAAACATTGTGGTTTCAACACATTTTATTCCTAAAAGAGGCGAAATTTCTAATTAAACTCATCAGCCAAGCGCCCTAAGACAACAACTCTGAGGGCCTTTATGATAAAAAAAAGGATTAGCTTTGAAATCTTACGCTACAATTTTAAATTGAACGTCTATTAAAGAAATCTCAAGGCTTTTGTAATATTTTTTGCTAAAATATTGGGTTAGTCGTTTATAAAAATGGAGAGGTTTAACAACACTATTCTATATAATTTCTAAATATGATATAGTTACATTCATAGGCTTAGACGGGAGGGGGGCAAGGGTAATTTGCCTATCATCTTAAATATCGTTTTAAGCAAATTTCCATATACCCCCTTCCCACCGACTCTAATATACCCCTCCCCCTCAAAGGGTATATATATCATTATGAAGTATAAATAATAATAGTGAAACGTATAGTTGCATGAATAAAATCAACCAATTTGGCCCAAACTACAGGCACACGCCACAATAAATCAGCTAAAAATTGAAGCA
The DNA here is from genome assembly GCF_954871325.1 of Gordionus sp. m RMFG-2023. NCBI lineage: Eukaryota > Metazoa > Nematomorpha > Gordioida > Chordodea > Parachordodidae > Gordionus > Gordionus sp. m RMFG-2023. Next base: position 40,113,567 of record NC_088776.1, read on the forward strand.
CGAGCAAATAAAATTCTCTAAGGTCAAAATATATTTTTAAAGAAAACCCCAAGGCTGAAGTGATAGTCTTTGACTAAAAACTCGATTTGTAAACTAAAAATGGTTTTATTAATTATTAACTATATATGACACAGGAAATACACAAAACTCCATCAATTGTTTTAATTAATTGAATTGAAAGCGACTTCGTCAACAATTTTAATATTGAAATAAGAGATACGCGAACAGAAAAACAAGAAATTTTTTTTTATGATTTTAAATATTATCAAATTGTAGGTATATTACGTTGTAGGAATTACCCTGATTTTTAAAAAACTTTTAAAACTTAAATCATGTAGTCCATGACCTGATTCTTCTTACCTATATAGCTTTCTCTAAAACGCCTAAAATGAAAAAGTCTATTTAGATTTGTGTAGGTAACGTCAAATCTTCGTGACTTTTTTCAAAGCAAAATATTTATTTAATGTAAACTCCTAAAACAAAATAGGGTGCTCAAAATCTGTTAGAATAGGCGAAACAGATATAAGTTTCAAAAATAAAACGAACTAGGCACCGACCTAGTGTTTTGTAGAATATGATTACAATTCTCATGATAAATATTTGAGAGTTTTTTTAATCTATATGAAAAATTTATATTATAGGAGATTGATATAAAAAATCAAAACTAGTTCAATATTTTACCACAAAATTGTATTAAAATTCTCAGGATAAGTAATAATTGTTGGAATACAATTTCCAAAAAAAAAATTTAAATCTTACGCATAATGATATTAATCCAAAATTTTTTAACCGGTGCTAAATCTATTTGTCATTGGCCAGTATCTCAAAGATCTGCAAACTCGGGCTGTCTAAAAGCTCGTTCATAAAAAAATTTAGATCGGGCCGAACAAGTTATGTATAAAAAATTAGGCAGGGCCTCGCAAATCCCTGATTTTTAGTAAAATTTTAATAAGCCACCCAAGATATTAAAATTTCGATATATTTTTTTGAATTTAGTTGATATTTTGATCACTACTATTTGAAAATAAATTAAAATGTGCTTATTTGAATTTTAAGAAATGTATAAAATTCACAAAAAATTAAACAATATATTCATGATATGATCTAATTACGAATACACCAGTGGCGTATCCAGGATTTTCTGGGAAAAAAATTTTTGGGGGCTTCGCCCCCAAACCCCTTTTACCTGGCCTTCGGCCGGGTCTTATTTAGCTATTCTATTAAATTATTCATAATTTAATTATATTTCTATTTTTAACTATTATTTACTAATTCGTGCTTATGGATAGGATATTACAAGCCTCTTTTTTATTATTTCAAGATAGGTATATATTTAATAAAGTTTTTTTAAATATAAAGTTGAAATAAAGTGTAATGTCATTTTTTTTATTTTGCTTTAAAAACTAGCCTCAGCTTAAATTCTCATACAATATAAGTAGAATATCATTTTTTTATTGAAAATACTAATAGTAGTTTAAAATATTGACTAGAAAATAATTAAATTAACAAGTTTTTTTAACTTCTTATCAAATACAAGATTTTTAATTATTTCGTTTGTCGTTGGAACCAAATCTCTGTGTATATTTAACAGAGCTAACCCATTTAGCCGAGATTCAGTACTTCGTAAATATGTTTTCAACCCTCTCAAGTTGGAAAAAGTCCTTTCATTCGTACATGTTGTAATAGGCAAACATGCAAGAATATAAAACAACTTCGAAATATTAGGAAATTGAGCCAAGGTTTCTTTACACCGATTGAGTGCATCAATAGCATGCTCAGGTAAAATAGCTAAACGTATAAATATTTATACCACAATTCGAATTCACTGATTAAATTTATTTCAGTATCAATCTCATAGGAATAAAATTTTTCTAAATATTTAATTTTACCAATAGTGGCATTAGAAAATGAAGAAGGATCTTTGGGTAATAAAACTTGAAGATTGCTAAAGACTTGTTTTTTATCTAAAACCCGTACTTTTATTTGCGATAAAAAAGTATCTAAGAATGGGATGAAAATGGATATTTTATAATATTCTTCAGTTGAGCCAATATTTATTTTCATCTCAATAATGGCCTAAGTGCTAGACGAGGTTTAATTAGTATTATATCATAAAATTTAGCCTTCGATTCAACGTCTACATTCATTCTTATTGTATCTACCTGTTCATGTATATTTTCCGCCAAATCAATAACCTAAACCAAATCTAAATTTGGTTTTTGTAAATTTCTACAAAGTAGTGAGCTATAGGAGAATAATTTATTGATGCAACTAGCAGCAATGATAAACTCTGATTGATCAATTGAATTCAATAATGATATCGCTGCTAACGACACATTACTTTTTTTTCATGCTCAACCTTATTTATAAATTATCGTTTGATTTCAATCTCTTTGACTAAATATTTTTCCATTTTATTAATATTTTTGAATAATATGTTGGAAAATTGATATTCAAATATTTGTAAAATTTTGATGGTTAGGTGGGGGGGTCTGGGGGTAGGGGTAAAATTTTTATTAGCTTAAAATGATATTTATGAAAATAGTCAAATTTGCGATGGGGGGGGGAAATTTCCCCCTTTCCCCCCTATTGGTTACGCGCCTGGAATACACAATACAGGTATCATACATAATTGATTTATTATAAAACAGTTGTTGTAGAAATAGATAGCCATAGAGAAGAGATATAAGATCCTTAATTGAGATTGAGAAAGAATTAGATATAGGTATTAAAGATGTGATGGCCGAAGAATTCGTACAAATAAATTTAACGGGCCAGGGTTGACTTTGTAAAATTTTAACGGGCTCTGCCGGGGCTTGCAAATCTCTACAATATTATAGAATAGAATTATTAAGACATATTCATAAATGCACTTAATTTAAAAGTAATTAATCATAGTATATGCTATATGCATATATAAATGTTTTATTTTAATGCAGAATTTTAAAATTGCAATATTATAAATGCCAAATGTTTAATAAAATTTTATATAGAAAACTTAAGGCAGCAAATAAGATTATTTATTTGCTAAAATAAAAAATTTAGGCTCATAAAACAATTTGCGCCTTATTTGCAACATTGTTTGAGCAATTAAATATAAAAAGACTTGCTAATTGTTTATGACACATTTTATGTGACAAATGGCACAAATTTCGCTTTAACCTAATTTATTTAATTGTACATCAAAATTTTATTGAGGAAATAAAGGAAATTTATATTTTTATTGCCTTTATGACAAACATATTCAGAATATGCTATGCACAAAATCTTTCCGAACAAAATCATATTTCGTAATGTTTCGAAAGTTTCTCAATGGAAATCAGAGACTGCAGAAGAACCCTTTGCACGGCCCGACCCAGATTTTTTCTTAAAAAAGGAAAGTATATCAGCTAGGCCTGATTTTTTAAAAAAATATATATTTCGGCCCCGGGCCCAGGTTTAGTATTTTCAGGCCCGGCTCGGATATTTTAAAAATATAATACATTCATTTTGATTTTTATAGCTAATAATGGGTAAAAAAATTTTAGGCCCGGCCCCAGTTTATTTAAAAAATTAACCGGGCTGGGCTTAGGTCATTGATGGAAATAGTACAATTTCGAATTATGCAGTCCAAAAAAGGAATTCTTTCTAGTCTTTTTAAAGGAAAAAGTTTATATATTTAACAGAAAAAATGGTATACTGTTGTAACGAACTTTTAAACGTGCTTATGAAGAACGTTCCTTATATTTATGATGAACATTTAACATGAGCGCTAGTGAAAGTCAACAAATGTTATGGACCGGATTTTTCTGCAGTTTTTGATCCGAATTCTTATAATTATCAAATGACTTTATACAAATTATTCTTATTTATATTATAATTTTTATTTGTGTTTCTTATAGGCATTACATATTAAATTAATTTAAAAAAAATATATATTTGAACGCACGCGAATTATTTGATTTGTACACGTTCCTTTTTACTGACAAATTTTGAAAGCCAACATATACGATTTTGGTTAATGTTAAATATCCATCAAAGATCGTGCTTTTTTCGGAAACTAACTATGTGGCCCATTACTATGGGGGATGTAATATAGTAAATCGGACTCGGCCACGTGATTTCATTAATATATATTAAAAAATAAATAAGTCTAATTACATTTTTTTAAACATTGGTAGTTGTTTAGCAATTGTTATATGTTGATATGTAGCCCATTATTAATAAAAAATATAGGCCCGGCCTACCATTCCAAGCCTTGACCTTTGGAAAAATTAAAATTTGACATGACCCGCAGGGTCTAAAAATATATTGCCTGGAAAGAGTTAAGCACACCATATTAATAATGCCAAAAGCAAAAAACGCCATCTTTATTTTACAATGATCGTTATCATCAACACTGACGCATAGCCAGTGAAGTAGAGCAGGAAGTCAAATCCCCCACTTACCCCCACCCCAATGCAGATTTAAAAAGGCTTCGCTATCAAATAATGCTGTAAACTTTACTTCAAAAAATAAACGCGTTACACGTTACGTTTGAAAAAGGGAATGAGTTCGTGTAAAGATGATCTAATAAGCTTTTTTGAAAATAAAAATTATTATATAAATATAAAAAATTCCCTTAAATAAAATATATATTTATTAAATATAATGTAACCCTACCATACTCTGCGCCACGTGTGTTTAGCATAGAGAAAGCTATGTTGAGCCCTAAGCGTTCATGCTTATCTGATCAAAATTTGAAAATCTCGTTAAAAGTATATAAAGAATTATTACAAAGAGAACTTATCTTATAATATATTACTTTTGTATAATTTTATTTTTATTATCTATGTGTGGGGAGAAAAATAAGAGACCTGCAAGCCCGGCATGGGACCCTGGCTGGGCCTAAAAATCTTTTTAAATTCCTGGGTCTGGTCAGGCCGAATTTTTTTTTTAAAAATACTCGGGCCGGGCCATATATTTTAAAACTGAATATTTTAAATCGCCATTATTAGCTATAAAAATTAAAAATAAATGTAATATAAAAATCCGGGCAGGGCATGAAAATATAAAACCCGGGCAAGGCCAAAAAAAATGTTTAACAAAAAATACCGGGTCGGGCCGTGCAAATAGTACCTTTGCAAGTCTCTGGGAATAATAAATAATATGAAAATTTATATAAAATCTAGTATTTTTTTGTAACAAATTACTTTTTTAAAATAGTTGAAACTTTTTATCTCACCGCACTCACCCCAAAGACGTAGAGTGATGAGCATAAATGTAATCTATTGATATTCTTATTAGCTTTCATTTGATCGATAAATTATGCTAGATTATTTTTAATCTCCAACTCAACCATACCCATTCTTAGAGATCAGTATAATCAATTGATCTTTTTATTAGCTCTTATTTAATACCCATGCTAAAATATTACATTTTAAAAGTTTATTACTCCCCCATCCCCTCACTTTTTTGCCTACTTCGAAAACTTAGTGATGTGAATCAATGTAATTAATTAATCTCCTTATTAGCTTACATTAAATGCCCATGTCGACATAATGTTAGAAAGTTTTAATTAACCCCCACCTCCCAACCCATTTTGGGGAAATGAGTATTAATGCAATCATTTAATCTTTTTATATGATACACATGTTATATTTAACTATGCACCTTTTATCCCCCCCTACACCCACTCTGAATACCTAGACTGATGGGCATCAATGTAATCAATTGATCTTTGTACAAGCTTTCATTTGATAGCAGGTCGAAACGTTAAGTAGCGGTTCAGTTTTTAGTTAAAAATTTGGAAAGGTTTTGTTCCATTTTGGTTTATTTTGAAGAAATTTATATAGGTTCAGTTCGGTCTAGAATTTCGGTTCTTTAACGTTTGTTGGTGTCTATAAATTTGATTTTTTAAAAAATTAATCATAAACCATATATCATCTTAAAGAAAAATCTTTTTAATTTATATTTTTATAATTCCTAATTTAATTTAACCATGAAGATTATTTCTTATTTAATTAACTATTAATTTGCCTAATCTCTATTAAATTGAGTATATAAATAAACAATAAACTTGTATTGACTGATATGCAGATAATGGCGATTTAATTATAAAAAATTTTAATTTAGGAAAAAATCACGAATTCAGATTGTCCCCAAATATTAAAATTTCAAATTTAGCGAATAATTTAAAATTAATTATTTTTAAAACCTTTATGAACCGGGTTAACCCGGTTTAAAATATTTATAAGTTCGTTTCGCTCTTTTTATGTATTTTTTATAACAACTCGGTTACTGTTAAGAAAATTATAACAGTTCGTTCCGATTTCGCTGTTCGGTTCGAAGCCTTGTCTGATAGCCATGTTGACATATTATAAAAATTAACCCCCCCCTCCCCCCCTCCCCCCAACAAGTACCCTGGTAACATTGAATGTTAAGTATCAATGTAATCAATTTGTCTTTTTATTAGCTTTTATTTAATACCCAATTATGTAAAAATATTTACCCCCACCTCTCCACTGCCCTGATGACACATATTGTTAAGTATTACTGCAAATTTATCTGTTTATTATCTTTTATTTGATACCCATGTCAATATATTATGTTTAAAAATTTCACACCCCTTCCCTTCCCATCACCTAGACCAAACTTAAAAAGTGATAGATAAATAAAACCATAAAATTGATTTGACTAACTTTAATGTGAAAATAAAATTATTTAAAAGCAAAAATTTCTGAGTGGTTTAATATTTCTTCTGAGAAATTCAATAAAATGATTACTTTGCAAAATTATCTTTGATTATAAGAAAGTATTGTGAAATTCAGTAGAAATCCTTAGGTTTAAATATTTTTGAATTCTGTGAGTTTTAGTTTAAATTCTGTGCGAAATAATATAAGTAAAATAAAATTAAAGCTAATTTACTTAAAAAATCTTTAAATATGTGAGTCCTAAAAGGTTATCGTTTATTAAAATGCATATATAACACCCCCCCCCCCCCACCACCATCGCAAATTTGACAGTTTTCATAAATATAATAGCTAACTACTTTGCAGAAATTTACAAAAATTTAGATTCAGTTCAGGTGATTGATTTGGCGGAAAATGTATATGAATAGGTAAATACAATAAGAATGAATGTATATGAATATTTTCATAAATCGAATGCTAAATCTTATGATATAACACTAATTAAACCTCGTCTAGCACCTAGGCAATCATTGAGATGTAATATAAATGTTGACTCAACTGAAGAATATTATAAAATATCCATTTTCTTCCCATTCTTAGATAATTTTTTATCGCCAATAAAATTACGGGTTTTAGGATAAAAAGCAAGTCTTTAGCAATCTTCAAATTTTATTCCTATGATATTGATACTGAAAACAATTTAATCAGTGAATTCGAATTGTAGTATAAATATTTACTACGTTTGGTTATTTTACCTGAGCATGCTATTGATGCACTCAATCGGTGTAAGGAAACCTTGGTTCCAAATATTTTGAAATTGTTTTATATTTGTTTGACTATTACAACATTACGAATTAAATGACCTTTCCTAATTTGAGAAGGTTGAAAACTTATTTAATACTACTTCCGAATCTTGGCTAAATGGGTTAGCTCTTTAAATGCCCACAGAGACTTGGTTTTAACGCCAAATTCTTGATAAATTGGCAAATTCCCCATGAAAATTAAAAATCAAATTATAATTATAGTATTTAATAAATTGTATAATATTGAATTTGATAAGACGTAATATTGTTTTTAAAATTATTTTTCAGTCAATATTTTATACACACTACATTAGTATTTTCAATAAAAAAAAATTTATTCCTTATATTGTATGAGAATTTAAACTGAGGCTAGTTTTGAAAGCAAATTTTATAAAAAAATGACACTAAACTTTATTTCAATTTTACATTAAATTTTATTTTTATTAAATATAATATACCTAACTTAAAATAATAAAAAATTGGGTTATAACCTTTATTTCTTCTTTATCCATAAGCGGGAATTAGTAAATAAAAGCTAAAAATATTAATACAATTATTATTGAGTTATGAATAATTTAATAGAATAGCTTAAACATATGACCAGGCCGATGGCCAGGAAAATGCTGGCCGAAGTGCCAGCTAATTGGGGATTAGGGGCGAAGCCCCCCCCCCCCAAAAATAAATACCCCCCTTTTCCTTCTTATAGGAAAATCATGGATACGCCACTGATAAGTACATATTAGTTATATATTCTTGGCTAATTATTAGAGATTCTCTGGGGCTCACAAGAATCACAACTCATAAGATCCCCGGTCTCCTGTAAAAATTTATAAATATAAGAATATTGAAAGTAATCGAGCTATTTTAAATTTTAGGGTGGGCTTGCTTGAACCTAGAACATGTGCATAAAACCACAAGTCCCATTTTGGCATGCTGAAACACACTTCCCAAATAAAAATTAAAGTACCAAATGTATTTTAAATCTTTTTAGTTAATCATGTATGACGTAATTATCTATATATTGGGCTTAAATTTACAGTCTTATAAATTAATAGCTTAAATTATAATTGGAGTGGACTAAGGTTCCCATGTATACTCGTCCCCTGTTTTTCCTATGTACTAGTATAGATAATTAAATATTAAAAATCAGGATTTATTTTATTTAACTTTTTAATTTATATAAATTTATATTTAATTTGACTAAAACATATTAAAGATTATAAATAACGATATCACATTATGTATACGACTTAAAAAATATAACTATAACTTTTGCTTTAAATTCACATATATTTTAAGTTTTTTTAAATATAAATATAGGAACATTTTTTTCACAATTTATACCATATTAGGATTGTTTATTAATTCCTAAATTATGATCTATCTTTCGCTTTTATCTTTGACGTTTATTATGGTCAATAATTTCGGAATCTTGGTATCTTTTCAGATCTGGATGGAATTTTGTTTAAAAAGCTGCTGATATCAATGTTTGATTCACCTTTATTGGCAGGAATACTTGAATTGCACCTCACTCATCTATAGTACTGGTCGAGCCCTTAAAAGACAATTTAGCCGCAGCCAGAATATAGTGTAAAATAAAAATAAGGGTTAAGATTATAATTATTTATAATCCTCAAATTATGATCTAGCATTGGCTTTTATCGTTTTTGTGACGTTTATTGTGGTCAATACTTTCAGAACTTTGATATCGTTTGAGATCCCCAGATGGGATTTTATTAAGAAAATTGTTGATATTAATTTTTGATTCACCTTTCATGATAGGAGAACTAGAATAGCGTCTAACATCATCGTTAGTCCTGTGTTGCGGTTTTAAAAGAGAATGTCCTAGCCCAAATTTGGGGTAGTCGAAAAAAGGGTGAAGTTGATTATTATTATATTTATTAAATTCAAAAGGATTTTTGTATGTCATATTATTAATACCGTGAAATGCGCCTCCATAATATTGATTACAATATGGGTAAAACATTTGGTTAGGAAAAGAATAATACTGTTCTTGTCTTATCTGACTAGGTGATAAGCAAAAACCAGATAATGCGTTTCGGTGGCTGATCATTTTTTGCAGACATGATAAATTGTGACTGATATTTGGAATATTATTATCAAGCAAATAGTGTGGGGTAGTTTTATTAGGGATAGTATCATGAACGTTTAGATCAAATTTTGGGTGAATTGTTTGGCTGAACGAGCTGAAATAATGAGGTTTAGATAAATCAAGTGCTTTCCTAGGATAAAAAGGAATGCTATTTTTGAAATTTTCATAGCCTGCCATATTGGACCCGGAAAATGAGGAAAAATCTTTCCACTTTACTGGTGGCTTGGTATTAAAATCGAACACGTTTTTATCCATTATTGACGGGGAAGCATTTGTGATACATATTTTACTAAGCGGGTTTAAGTTATCATTAAAATTAAAAGCGGGAAAATTCGTTAATTTATTTTTGATATTGTATAATTGTGAAATGAGGTTGCCATCATAGACTTTTGAATAAGGTAAGAGGGGTTCATTCATTTTATCAATAAAATCTTTGTTATTTAGGTTGTTGAGATCCTTAGAACTAGATGTTAAATTTGATTTCCATACATTTCTACTCTTCGTGGTATTGAGCATCATGGAAGTGTAATTCAAATAATACATGTAATAATCCATCACCAATCGTTCTGTCATCAAATTACCGCAATTATAATTGGATGTGAAGGGGAAAGGAGTAATCATTCCTGATTCCCTTTCGAAGATTGGATTGAAGTTCTTCGTCGTCGATTCCTTGCATTTATCATCCTTGCTGATAAATTTGTTATTCTTTTGATTGAACAAGTTTGTGTACCCTTTCACATTTGAATCTTTCGAGTCACACGATAATTCATCTCCATGAAAAATATTATCTTCAATACTGTTATTTTGAGTAATAACTTTTGGGGGCGAATCGTTCAGTTTACTCCACAAATCCTTCATTTTTAAAGAGTTTAGCCATTTTTGCCTTCTAACGGACGAAGCGTAAGAAGTAGAAGTTTTCAGTGGCTCAGTCTTATCGGGAGTTACATGCTTAAGATTTACATTATTATTGTGGAGAAAAGATTTGCTAATATATTTATTGTCGGCGTTGATATTGGGAAGAATGATCTCCAATTTTTTAGGTTTCTTCATGTTACTATCGTTGGAAAAAGAGCACGAATTGATTCGATCTTCGTTAATATTAGGGAATATGAAATCGCAATCTTTTACACTTTTATCCAAATATTTCTCTGAAAGATGGACAAAACCCCTAACGTTTTGCGAAAATTTGTTGGAATATTTTGATTTGCGACAATGATGTAAAAAATCTTCTTTGTTACCATCGTATTTTTTAATGTTATTTAAGGGTGAGCCTATGGATTTGGGATTGAAAAGAGATTCGGCATACAATTTAGTCAGATTTTTGTTTTGGTCCATCTCTTGACCTATTTTATTGCAAGTTTCTTCCAACAATGCCAAAGGATTGTCCATTACTTCTTCCTTAAACGAAAAATAAAATTTTGAATAAACTTTTTAATTTTAATAACTGAAAGCATGAAAAATTTCTATTTAATTTATTGTTTAATTAAAGGTTCTAATAGTACTCGAGGTTTAAAATACGATTCGGTTATAAAAATACAAATATGATTTTGAAAGAGATTAATAATAATTCGACCAAAAAAGTAATATTTAGTTTTCAATGTTTAAAATGAATAAAATTGGATATGATTTATGTGAAAAATTTAGTACAAATCAGAGTTTTAAAATTATATCTCAAATAGATACAAAGATCTGGAATTATGGGATCTTTAAATTCCAATGTAGGAGTCACCTTGGTATTTTAATGAATTTGAAATTCGGTAAAAATTTATGCCCTAGTAATAAATAATTTATCCTTTTGTAGGCTTTAGCATTTTCTCTAAGAATACAAGAAAAATATTAAAATTCGTCAGTGTTTTAGTATTTCAGGTGAAACAAAAAAAGTAATTACACATTGTGTGGAGTAATGAAATTCACAAGATTGTAAGGGGAGACTGGGTTAATCAAACCGATTTTTACAAAATTGGCTATAACACCTGGTTTTTTAGATAATATAAAAAAATAATATATATTATATACCTAAAACTATACTCTATAAAGGTGCCTTATAAAAAATTTTAAGAATATAATCATTTTTTTTAAATTTTATTTTTTGTAAAAGTGAAAATTTTGTCCAACAAATCCCAATGGCGGGGTGAGGCAAACCACTTCAAGGGGCTTCCTAAACCATTGGTTTTTTAGGCCTTATTTATTTATTAATAATGATACGAATTGAATAATTTTATTGTTTTATTGTTCAAAATATCATATTACTTATAAATTGAAGCTAATTATATATAAAAATTGAAACTTAATTTTGGTTAATTTAATAAACATTTTGGACATAAAAAAAATAAGAATCTTAAGGACAGATTAGGATTTCTTAGCATAAATCCTAAATACCAATCATAAACAGCCATGAAATTTCCTTTTCAAGATTTTGAAATTTTTTACATTATTAACTGCCATAATTGACGTGTATGGTTTAGCAAGCCCCAGTAGCTCTAAATTGACAATCATGATTGAAATAACAGCTAGATATAATAAATACTCATAAAACTTTCCCAAATTATAGAAGAGGGTTAAAACTCTGCTATAAAATTTAATTTACATATAAATGATTATATAACTTAATAAAAATTAAAATTCTGTCACGAAAAAATCTTTTGAAAATTTTATCAAAATTTTATTTCTTAAATAAAATTTTTAATAATTAATTATTTCAAAAGATTTTTTGTCTATAGATGTAAACTAATAAAAACTATATTAGGATAAAATTATAGCCTTTTTAATTTTAAAATAAGAATAAGTGTTTGTCCAAGCCCTGGGGTTTACCTAATCCCATTTTCCCCTAATATTATTACATAAGTCAGAAAGAAAAAAATAACAAGGTAAAACTGTTAAGTTCACACCGTGATTCAATGAGACTTGCTATGCCCTGTCCGTTAGTTAAATTGGGTATCAAAAATCTAATAGAGCGAGTTTTTTTTCAGCAAAATATATTCTTTTATTTAAATTCTTGAACCCATCCTTCTCTTTTTAACATTTTTCACTCGACCTAATCCCTGTTTTTTTTAAAAAGAGCTTATATAACCTTACAACTCTCCAAGCTTACAACTCTGATTTTTGAAGTAGGAAAATAGTAATTTATAATACAATCGGTTTATTTTAATCTAGAAATAACAATATAATTATTCTTTAAAATATAGCGCCATTTACAATTTAATATTATATAAATATAACAAAAATTGTAGAATTTTAATAAAAAAATAATTATCTAATCTGTTTATTTTTAAATTTAAATAATGAAGATTTTTTATTGTTTTTTGAGGGCTATATAATGTGTCTCTAATGTAAATATTTATCTAGCAATTTGAGATTAGTTAAACGAACAAAGATGGCGCTAGAATTTAATTTGAAAGCTCCATATCTCCAGATCTATTGGGAGCTCAAAAGTAATCCGAACATATCATGTCCAAAACACTTGTCAATTTCATATTGAATCACCCATCGTGTTCTTAATCTTTTGAGAAAACAAGAACCTTTTTCTTTTTTTTTTCCTTCCTCCCTTCCTTCCTTTTAATTATAAAAATTATTAGAAATTTAATATTATATGCTTTCTTAAGACAAAAAAAATTGAAAAAGCAATTATTGCTTGTAAAAGTTTATAAAGCAGAAACCGTAAAGCATGAAATAGTTATATTTCTTACAGTTTTAAGTTACATAGCAAATAAATATATTGTGTTAATAGGCATCATTTGACAAAATGTAATTTGTTTGATTTAGGTAATTCTAAAAAAAAAATGTTTTATTTAAATACAACTTCCTAGAGGTGCCACTTTTTTAAGAGATTTTATGAAATGATCACTTTAATGGATATTTTTGTTATATTTCGGCAAAAATAAAATGATTACAAATATTAGAAATTGTAATCAATTATTATATTTTTTACAAAAGTTTTATTAGATTCCGCGATTCCTTAAACAGACCCTCCCCCTCCATTTTTATCTTACATTCAAGTTTTTAGAATGGTCTCCTTATTTTATATTAGAGTAATAATATCTGATAAACCTTAGAGACTTGCATAATCGAAATTTTTTGTCCAAGCCAGCCAGGTATTTTAGATCTAAATTTTGCCACGGCTCAATGCGGCCTGCCTATAGGGAAAAAATCTCTAACAAAATATTTATTTTATTCTCTATTTTAATATTGAACAATAAATTTTATTGTTCAATAATACCTTTCATAATTTAATGATGTTTATTTTATTCTATCTATTATAAAATATAATATGAAAATGAATATCGCATCTCTTAATTTTTTAAAACTTTTCTTCTTTTTATATATAATTATGATATTCAATTAGTGCAACGGCCTGGCCCACTTCAGCTGGTTAAAGTATAAATTGTCTGACCCGACCCAAAATTTTTTATGTAGAAATTGCCCAACCGGTTAAATTTTTGATCCGCCCGTTATATATATTTTTTTTAAATTACCGGCCTTTCCCACGTGCCGGGTTTTGCAGATCTCTGTATTCAATCATACAAAAAAGGAAAATAAATATTAATATTCATCGAGCCGCAGACTGGGCCTATCCATGGTGATGTTACTGCCGGCTAAGCTAGGGGACACCTATCCACACGAAACAACAAGGGGATTCCGCTATTAATGTTATTATTTTAAAGTGATAAAGTCGTTTTATATATAATATATTAACTTTCAACTTATTAAACCGATGCCATTTTAATTGCTAATGAAAAGATAATTATTAATTTATAGGAGGGGATTGCAGATCATGCATTTATAACTTATCAATGGCAATCTTAAGTTCTCAATTCAGAAAAATATGATTTAAAAAATTGAAGTTGTTTTACCGCACTCTCCTTAGACAAAGGCTTGACATATTGGTCCAATTTGTCTCGAGTCATATGATTCCTTGTAATTAACATAGTTATTATATTATGGTGAATCTTTGGCAGAATATTTTAAGCCGAATAATTATAATCCATTGTTTCTAAAATAATAATTATGATATTTTTAATGTTAATATTTTTTACCAATAAATTTATAACATTTTATTATAAATAAAAAAATAAAGAAAAGAGGTTTAAATTTTATTATAATAAGTATATATTTTTTTTTATCAGTAATTTTATTTTGATGTGATGATGATTTATAGTATACTTAAATTGATAGCATTTATATAATAATTATTTTATTTTTATTTGCGTTTGTTATTTATAATATAAAAAACGATATGAAATGTTATTTTATTCGACATTTTTGAGATCTCTCCGATGTGCTGCATGGGAGATCAGTATTTATAACCCGAATAGTAGGAAATCCTACCATATCTATATTCCTTCTAAATCCTACAAATATCACACTTAAAAATGCTCAATCATTCAGGTTGTTTAGCTCAATCTTAATCTCAAACATATATTATAAACAATATGCATATAAAATCCATATTATTAATATCTAAAATAAATTTAAATTCCATTCTTCCTTTCCTTCTCCCTTTAAAAAAAATAATATTTATATGCAATATTCATTTTTTATTGCCATGCCAATGTATTACTATTATTACTTTACTTCTTTCTTTTTTTAACTATGTAATACATATAATAATATAAATATAAAATACTGATATAAAAAAATATAATATGTATATGTATAATACTTTTTTATATTGATATAATATTTTTTTTGATATATGTCTTTTCCTTTTGTCGGCATTTATATAATATATTTTTTCCTGCTAATTTATCATTATTTAATTACTTTTTTTAAAAATATTAATATATACTCAATT
This sequence comes from Gordionus sp. m RMFG-2023, assembly GCF_954871325.1. Classification (NCBI taxonomy): domain Eukaryota; kingdom Metazoa; phylum Nematomorpha; class Gordioida; order Chordodea; family Parachordodidae; genus Gordionus; species Gordionus sp. m RMFG-2023. The sequence continues at coordinate 40,128,924 of NC_088776.1, forward strand.
TATTACACAAAAATACAACATAAATATATTATATTTTTGTCCGGGCATTTTTTTGATTATAATTCTTTTATCAACAAAAGATTTATAATATAAAATTATTTACTTGCTTTTCTAGCATTTTAAAACTAATTATTGTGACATGATAACGTTATATTTTATAAGTATAAGCGATTATTAAATTGATTGTGAAAGGAAGTGTCAAAAAGAAAATCCAACTTCTTCTTCCACAAGCAGATCTATCAATAGTCAGGGTCATTTTGAGTAGGAGGTTTGGAAAGTGCATCTTTTATCTAGCCTATGGGTGAGTGGACTAAAATTATAACCTGCAAGCGGGTAAATTTGAAATATTTATGGACAGAATGAACAGAACAGGGCATATATTTATTAAATTATATTTTTATTAAAGAATATTACATTTTTGATAAATTTAAGTAAAAAATTTAACCAATTAAATAATTTTGAAACATTGCCCGGGCAGGTCAATTTTTGGGGGTAACAGGTAAACTTTTTAATAAATATTGGGAGGGGGGGATGACAATATCTTTTAAAAACAATAGATGGATATGTCAAAAACCATCCATTGCAGACTTCTATTCTGGGTCAATAACGCATTTCCGTTTTTTTTCCTTTTTAAGGTTTCATTTTTGGCTGCCAATATTTCTTTAATTTATAAATTGTTTATTGGTTTCAGCGTCTACCCCTATTAACCTTTAAATCTATGAGTCCTCTCCTAAGATAAGTGTTCTCGCTGAGGTAGAAATCATAGCCATGCCAGGATTTTTTTTTAAAATTGACCTGGCTTGGTTTTTTATTTGTGGATTTTTTAATTTTTAATCATTCTAGCACTCAATCCAAATTTTTGATTAATTTTGAAAAATATTTATGGAAATTAAGATGAGTTGTAAATGAATGCTATGTGATCCATTACATTATTTTCCAACTGATTATATAGTATAATTTTAAAAAAAATTTAAATTCGTAAGAGACTGGTTTGGTTAAAGAAATTGTTTTTAGGTCTGCGTTTATAAATTTTTAAACCCGGCCATAATTTTTATTTATAGAAGTCTGCCCCTGGTTGAGCCTAGGCATGCTCTAACATATAGCACTATCAGGGAAAATTAGGGCTATAGTAAGATAAACTCTTCAAACCTTTATTTTTTAAAGTTAAATTCTTATTCAAAAGTTGAATTTTTTTATAAATAATATCCACCATATGTCCATTTATTAGTGGGCCCTCCGCGGTCTATTCTACTAGTGTTGTTAAACAGCTCGTTTTGAGCCAATTTTTAACGGCTAACTCAATACTTCATCCAGAAAAATATTACGCAAGCCTGAAGATTTCGCTCATAGAAGGAACAAAGGTCTATACATATATTATCGAAATCTCAAGGCTTAGGCAATATTTTTCTGGCTAAAATATTGAGTTAGCCGTTTTTAAAAATCGGCTCAAAATACCCGTTATCGATGACAATATTTCCAATAATAATATAGTCCAAATAATTGATCCAACCAGCTGATAACTCATCTGAAATAATCTATGTAGATGATTTATCATGATAACGATATAAAGAGCCTCAAATTATAGTAGAAGAAAAGTCTTAATGCTCATGCTTGAAGACTGGCTGCGACCCTTTAATTTTTTATCTATTGAATCAATTTCTCAGAAAATTGGTCAAAATGTGTTTATTTAAGATATGTATACCTTATCTAAGATTAGGGTTGTTTAACAAAAATATATTATATATGCCAGATTTTGCTCATAGATGACAGAAAGGTTTGGATCTCTATTTACCAAATCTCGAGGCTTAGATTATATTATTTTGGGTAAAATCTTAAACGAATCGTTTTTAAAAATCGACATAAATGGAGCCGTTTAACAACACTACGTTAGTTCATTTAAGGAATAGAGCAATCTAATAAAAACATATTTTAATTAGTATCATTTTCCAGAAAAATCACGTCGAATATTTTTTTTTTGTTCGGTAGATAAATTTCTCATTTTTTATTACTGCCATTCTATAGAAATTTTATCCTTAGGCATTTAGCATTATCACACAAAAAATTAGAGCGGACAAGTTTTATTTAATATATATTAAAGCATTTATTAATAATAGACAGGTAAGTCTGATCATGTATTGACTGACCAATTTGCATACATTTATATTGAAATGAAAAGCTTACGTAAAACAACAGTTGGTGAAAATGCAAATGTTGAACAAATTCAATTGGCAATGTAATTTTTATTCATCACTTAGCGGCATTCTGGCTTTCTACCTTTTCATATATGTGAATAATTCTCTATACTTTTTGTGATATTATAATTAAACTGTTAACAATTTTTTTAGAAATTAAACTTAAATATTTTAACAATATTGCTTTTTCAAATAATAATAATTTGCTAGCCAAAAAATTTAAAAACTAAAATTAAATAGCTATTAAAAATAAACAAAAATGGTTTCTGAATTTATTTATCTTTTATATCTAGGATGCCGTATATCTAGAAAATAAAAAAGGAAAATTTAATTTTCATGGATTTAAAATATTCTAAATTTCACTTTCAATTTTCATACCTTTCAAAATCGGGTTTAGAAGAAGTTATAAATACAATATCCTGAATGTTTAATTTACCCCATTTTTATTTAGCCAATCCCATATATATAAATCAAAATTTCTTCTTTTAAAATAAGCCCTCGTAACCAGTAAGTTGATGTAATATCATAATGGAAATTAGAGGGTGCAGTAGTCCATGGGGACCAGAAGGGGCCAATATTTCTTTTGAAATTTAATTGACTACAAATTCTTACATTTCATATATTTATCTAGGAAATTCATTTTTTCTGAGTCTTTCAGTTTTATACCTGAAAAATTAATATCTATTCAGGGCAATTAAGTTTTTATCTGAGCATTAAAAAATAATTCTGTAACATTATTTCTCTGAGCATTTAAGGATATTTTTTCGGAGCATTTAAGTTTTAATTTTGAGTGATTAAATAGGAACCTAAAAATCACTTGTTAGATAATAGTTATCATAGATTTATTTATATTCATTTTTATGTTAAAAATCGTTTATTTTTAGATAAGATATTTGAAACATGATTTAGAAAAAAATATGAGTTTAAGTTTCTCTTATTTAAAAAAGAATAATGATGAGTGACTGGGCTTTATATGCAAGAAGAAATATTTAAAGAGCAAGAAAGGGGAAGAGTAGATTAAATGCATGCATTGTAAAGAATGGACTCATGCTTAATGTGCCAATAATAATGTTTTATTTGTTTGTTATTTATGTAAATAAATATATAATAATTTTCTCATTTAAAAATTAATAAAATCACTTTTATTGTTGTATATTCATAATATAATTATGTCAAATTAAATTTATTAAACTTTATAAATGGATGAATGGCTAAGTTATTGCTATAATAATTTTAATGTTGTTAAGATAATTATTTATAAAATCATTAAATAGATAATTGGCTAATTTTATATTGAAATAAGCGTTTAAACATATAGATAATTAAGATATATATAAAATATTATCATTAAATAAATGAGTCTGATGATAAATTGAGATGTTAATCATAATTAAATTAGGGTATAATTAGTTTAAAATATTTATAAAAATCAGAACATGTATTTTATATTGTAATATTTTATATCCTTGTTGTTAAAAAGCCCGATTGGATGCTCATAACTGGCAGAAATGCTTGGACATCTATTTGCTAAATTTCGATGCTTACATAATATTATTTTAGCTAAAATCTTAATCGAGCCGTTTTGAAAAATCTACCTAAATCGGGCTTTTTACCAACACTACTTTATGTAATAAAAGCTGTGTCACAGAAAAATTTCAAGTTTTGTGAAAAAGTGCAACAAGCCACGAAGTGAAATCGAACTCGCAAGTAAATACTGATCTAAATATTTGCCACAGCTGCCTAACACTATGCCCTCACGAGTTCTTATGAGTTATGTATTTTTTATCTATTTATTTTTCATTCTATAAATCTATAAATAATTTTAAAAGTTGAATAATAATTCATGATAGTTTATAAAAAATTTCTCATAAAAATATCAATCTGATAATATATATTTTAGTTAATTCTGATTTAAAGAAGAGCAATCAATGTATTAGATCATTTGATTTGGGCAATAAATTCATACTGAGATTGAATGGTGATCTTTAATCCCAAACACTTCTCATAAAATTATCTCTAAATTTAGATAATAGTCTATCAAAAATTGTATTGGGGAAAGAAACAAGAATATAGGAAATATTATAAAAATATTCCCAAAATGGTAATATATATATAGTAGTGAAATATGATTCATAGTTTTCTGTTCATCTAGAAGAATATAGGTAATCATTGTTTGATGAAGAGGAAATGAGATACTTAAATTTGAAAGCAGTGAGAAATATGATACTTCAGATAATTTTAAATTTATTTTAGCTAAATTTGACTTCTTTATAGGGATTAGTTTATATAACAAAAGTTGTAAAATATTTATGCCATCAATTTATAACATATACATTCACTCTTTGAAATTTTTGCGTCTTGATCTATTATACTCAGTGCAAACATAAATGATATGTTATCTGAGAGATCACAATTTTTTATGCGTACAATTAAGAATTTATTTCTGTTTATAACTAGAAGAATAAATCTATTCATTGTTTGGTGAAGAGGAAATAATTTAATAAGGAACAATATAACTCAAGAAATTTGATTATAATAATTGAAATAATGGTACTATCGTCTAAAATTTTTGAAAATTTTAATTGTGATCTCTTAGATAATATATCATTGATGTTTGGACTCTCAAAATACAAAAAAAAGTTTGAATGTAAATGTTATCAGTTGAAGTGATAAATATTTTAGCATGGTGATTAAACTATCCTTATAAAGAGGTCAAATAATTTAGCTAAAATCAGATTAAACCTATCTGAAATATCATATATTTCTCTATGAAGTTTTCAATATCAATAATCTCACTTCTTCTACAACAAACAATGAATGTCTATGTTCTTCTAGATATAAACCAGATAACTTTGAATCGTTCGATTATGTAGCACTTAGTTATTTAATCTTTCAATTTATCATTTTTCAAGAATGATGGGAAATCAGATTTTTATTTCTTCTTTATATGATGATAGATAAATCATAATTTTCCTCTTTCTTTTTCTGATTTAGGCTGATTTAGGCTGATTTATCCATCATCAAAGGAGAAATTCGGATTCACTTATTATCAAATTAAAGATAAAATTTCTATTCATCGTCATTTTTGACGAGACATATGATTAAAAAATTTGCCTTCGCTTTTCTGATTTATCAATCATCAAATCTAATAATGGAGAAATTTCTGATTCATCCATTATCAAATATGATTATTCCATGATCAAGTAAAGAGAAAATTTTGAATTCATCTATTATCAAATATGATTATTCCATGATCAAGTAAAGAGTAAATTTCTAATTCATTTATCATCAAATAAAGGGAAAATTTCTGATTCATTCATTATCAAACTAAGAGGAATATTCGATTCCCTGACATTTTTGACGAACTTTCTGCTCGTTTATAAGAAAATTCCTAAATATTTTTTGAATGGAAAGAAAAATAAAGTTGACATAATCTCACCTGGCTCAATATTATAAATTAGAACTTTGATTCACAGCTACACATTGATATTAAATTTGTTTGATTGAACAAAAATCTTATATTTCTGTTTAAAAAGCAAAATCACGACTAGTCATATCATTTATCACCTAATCATATCTTGTAAAAATGTTTAATCCTAATTTTGTTATTCCTATCCCTTATATTATACCCCCAACCCAAAGGTGTCATTGGCCTTCGAAATCTCATGAGAACTTAAAAAAAAGAAAATTTTTAGGAAATATTTTTAAAATGATCTTTTAAATGTTTTCCAAATTACCTTCATTTTTTGGTACAGGGGGCAACCCCCCCCCCCCCCCCTCCCCCCCCCCAACCACCAGACAAAAAAGGGTTTATATCGGAAATTATAAAATCAGCGGCTTATAAAAAAAAATTATAAAAATGTATAAAGGATTAAATAAAAAGGCAATAAAAAAGGTTTTATACTGTGTTAATTGCATACCTCCAAGGGTAAAAAAATAGCAGAGTTGTTAAGCGCTACTTTTAAAAGTAGCGCGTTACCGTTATCGCTATTTGTCAAAAAAAGTAGCTAGTTTTTTTTTAAAGTAGCTTTAGCTACTTTTTCAAACAAATTTTTTATTTTTTGCTTATAAAGTTATTGTATAGTAAATATATTAAAATCAACATTTATAAATATTAAAATATAGTTAGTTTGATTATAAAAAGTAATAAAAATAAATATTTATGGTAATTTCTAATCTGTACCATTTTAATAAAAATCATTCAATATTATCATCCCCAAGTCTAGAGCGACGATCAGAAAGTATAAGTTTTGCCTTACTAAATAATCTCTCGACACTAGCACTTGAGGGTAAGGGCGTATATCTTATATACATATTTTTAATATAAGATAGATTATGAATAATTTTATTTGCAAGTACATCGTAATTGGCATCCTATTATCATTTTGAGAGCTAATGCCACAGATCTTCTTTTTAAAGTCTTAGGGTTTAGCCAATGGCCTGTGATTCCCAAATAAGCTCAAAAATATTTAATCGGATCTATTTATAAATATAAATAAGTTTTTACCTTCTGTTATGTGTACTGTCTGCCGTGGTACATATATATGATATCTCTGATAACTCTACTATTAGAGCATCTTTCATCATTTTAAAGTTATCTGCTATTTTATTTATTAGTGTCTGGGGTACAATAACTTTATCAGCCAATTTCTGAGAAATATTGTCATTTGCATTATTAATTAATTTGGTTTGAATTGAATTAGTCTTTTTGGATGTAGAGTCGCCTATACCAAAATTATTTAGATATTTCTCCATTTCCTTAAAACTCATGAACAGTCTTATAAAATTAATATTATAAAAATGTAAAAATGACAATTTACATTTAGTTGTTTCTTGAGGTTATAGCTAATGGATTGACTTGAGGAAATATTTTTTTTTACATTTTAAATAAATAAATTTGCCAGTTTTGAATTATATATTTATTTAAAAAAATTTTCAAATCGGGAATGGGAAATTTGTATTATAGCTATTAAGAACATTTTCTTCCATGGTATCTTCCATTTCATCAACATCATTGTCTGAATCACTTTCAAAGATTTGGATATCCATAGGCGATGACATTTTATATAAATTACAAATTAAAAATATATTTCAATTTCAAAATTAAATAATAAATCATAAAAATTATAATTATTTATGATATTATATTTAAATTTTCATGTTTATACTTACCTTCATTATATTTTTTAAAGGTAGCTAAGTAGCGGCTACTTAGCTACTTTCAAAAAATTAGCGCGCTAAAAAATTAAATAATTACAAAAAAAGTAGCCGCTATTAGCTATATCTACCAAGCGCGTTACTTTAACAACTCTGAAAAATAGTAAAAAGAGTAAGATTGAGCATAGTGTTATTCTTACACTGAATGGTAGATTCTGGTTGTGCCAGAAATGACTCATTTTACATGTATAACTATATGTCCTTATTGAAAAGATTAATTTTTTTGGTTAATATTTATGATTTTTACTGATTTCAACGTTAAAAATAATATTTTTAGTGGCTTAAATTTGTAATTTGCAATTTTACTCCGAATTACTTACCACTAACATCTAAACCAGGATCGTTGGTAAATTACGAAAGCTTAACTTCTACTAAATCTAAAGCGCCCACACTATTAAAGGTGAGTTGGGTTTAATTTTATAGCTCAATGATATGGCTATAAAGAGTTAGTTTAGTCTCGTATATATACATATTTAGCGAAAACGCAAAACAATTGCCATTTAACCCCGATTTGGTCTTACTATATTGTATATTGCTTGAAAAATGACTTTGAAATAAAATCCACCTGCAGCATCATAAGACGACCAAATTAATTATTATTCCACGGATGAGGGGGGGGGCTATATACAAGATATATTAGAGTCAAATTGCGTAATATCTTATAAAATTGTGTGAAATTTATAGGATAGGCCTTCTCCATGGTTGGTAAATAACATAATGATTTGTTTAAAGCCTTTTTTTCTTCATTTTAATGAAAAATATTTAATCCGTATAAAGTTATGATATCTTTAAAATACGCTTAAGGACTCTATTTTTTAATTCTTAAAATCGTTTATCAGAGCCTCTATTTGGAATTTTAAAAAGAAAAAAAAGGAAGTCAGGACACAGTTTTAGTGCTTAATTATATACTATTTTAATCGGTTTATAGATAGTATAAAGAAAGATAAAAATATTAGCAAAATGATAAAAAAATTGCTGAAATTGTCATGTCATAAAAAAATGAAGTACAAAATATTTTGCTCTAGTATATTACCTTTTACTTAATCCCCTTAGAATTTTATATTCCTCAATTTTAATCCATTCATTATCAAAATGGCAATAAATTAAGTATTTTATACTATTATTTTCCTATATGGCTTAATTTTATCAATAAAGTGGTTGCAGTAATAAAGATGTCATTTTAATATGTAAAAAATTAAACTCATTCTTCTCCGGGTTTAGCTCATCCTTTCCCAATTTTTTTCCCTTAAAAATTAATATTATAAAAAAGTATATATATTTTTTTTATAATAATGTAATAGTAAGTGAGGGGAACAAATGGAAATATTATTTATAGAATTATCAAGTAGTTTTATACAGTCGTTTTTCTTCTCGCATGATCCACAGTCTGCCCTATATAAAATTCTGACCTATGGAAAAAATATGATGTGCCTCTTTTAGTAGAAGGAGAACACGGGGCTTGGCAAATTTTATCATAATATATTTTTTATTAGTTTACATCTATAGACAAAAAATCTTTTGAAATAATAAATTATTAAAAATTTTAGAAAGATTTTTACACGATAAAATTTTAATTTTTATTATTAAATTTTATAGCAAAGTTTAAACACTCTTCTAAAATTTGGGAAAGCTTCAAGAGTATTTATTAAGTCTAGATATTATTTCAATCACGATTAGTAAATTCAAACGGGGCTTGCATCTATCTGAATGATTTTTTTTTACTAATTATTACATTATTCGATAATGTGCGGAAATACAAATCCAAAAAATTAATAAGGGTCATATTAATAATGATTTAGAAATATATTTAAATTTGATGAATTAATATCATAATGTAATAAGGCTATTGAGGTATATGAAAATTGTAAATCAACAAGGATCACAAGCCAACTTAAGTAAATTTATCTAAATTATCTGTCTTATTTTAAAAAAACACAAAAATTTTATATAATTTTTAAACAATATAATCAATTTTTAGCAATATTTGATAATAAAGATTATGTAAATATTCTTATTAAATGTAAATTGTAAAATGTTCTTATACTTTGAATTGATTAAAATTATGATGAATAGTAGGGGAGACTGGGGTTAGGTTAACCCCGGGGTTTGGCAAAATACTTAATCTCATTTTAAAATTAAATATACCAGAAGGTTAAAATTTTATTCTAATATAGTTTTTATTAGTATACATCTATTGACAAATTATATTTTGAAATAATTAATTACTAAAAATTTTAATGAAATTTTCAAAAGATTTTTACATGACAGAATTTTAATTTTTATTAAAATATATAATCATTTATATGTTAATTAAATTTTATTGCAAGTTTAAACATTCTTCTATAATTTGGGCAAGTTTTATGAGTATTTATCAAATCTAGATATTATTTCGATTATAATTTGTCAATTTAGAGTTAGCGGGGTTTGCTAAACCATACACGTATGGCAGTTAGTAACGAAAAATATTTCAAAATCTTGAAAAGGCAATTTCATGATTGTCTATGATTGGTATTTAGGATTTATGCTAAAAAATCTTAATCTCTCCTTAAAATTCATATTTTTTATGTCAAAAATGTTTATTAAATTAGCCAAAATTAAGTTTCAATTTTTATATATAAATAGCTTCAATTTCTAAGTATTATGATATTTTGAACAATAAAACAATAAAATTATTCTATACATACATATCATTATTAATAAATAAAAATGCATTTCAATTTATAATGGCCTAAAGTCAATGGTTTAGGCAGCCTCTTGAAGTGGTTTGCCTCACCCCGCTATTGGGGCTTGTTGAACAAAATTTTCACTTTTAAATAAAATTTAAAAAAAATGAAAATATTCTTAAGATTTTTTATGAGGCACCTTTATAGAGTATAGTTTTAGGTATCATATATTATTTTTTATATTATCTATAAAACAAAATTTTGTAAAAATTGGTTTGACTAACCACAGTCTCCCCATATTAATTTTTTGTAATTTTTATAATAATTTTGAATGTAATTTGTAAATCATATGTTTTTATATTTTAGATTGATAAAATTATGATGAATTATAGTATTGTATTAATTTTATGTAATTTTTAAACAATAAAATCAAATTTTAGCAATATTTAATAAAATAAAAATCTAAATGGTAATGATAAAGTGATCAAAATATAATTCTTAAATTTTATGTTCATATATTTTAAAGTTATAATTAAATTATCTAATATTTTATGTGACATTTTTATTTTATCCATGATCAAATTTTATGAGATATTACAATAGATATCAAGAAGTGGCACACTTACTAGTGTAAGACAAAAAAGGATATTCACAGAGGAAAAAAGGGAAATATAACTAAATATCTGATCCAAGGCCAAATTTTTTCATCCAAGAAAATTATTTACAATTTATGATATTCCCTCTGTTATTAAGGATATCTTGCCTTTATCTGCATCACCTCTCAATATTGCAAATGGTTTAAAGCATGTGGAATATATCCATTGAATCCAGATATATTCAAGATGGAAGATTATATTGCCTCAGTTCATGGGGATTCTATATGTGAACTTCCTAAAAGCCCAATATTGGAATCAAGCTCGGTCTCTTTAGTATGATATTTTAAATGTTATTAGAACCTTAGACATATATATGTAATGATGCTCCATCATCCACTTATGTTCATTTAGATGATATTCTTGGTGTAATTTATCAATATCCTCGCCTCATTCCAAAAAAGAAATAGTCAAGAGAGTGAAAAGAAGAACCGAGATATTCACATCATCTCCGTATAAAAAGTAATCGAGAAAGAAAAGAAATCGATGGAAGAAGTAAATATTTGTAAGTAAAAAATAGTAAAAGAAATATTCACAAAGATATTTGTATTTGATGCAAGCTATAATATATAAAACATCATAACGGCGAAGAGTGGTACCAATACAGGATGTGCCAAGGATGGGCACATGGTACACGTTCAAACTTCGATAAATTTTTTATATGTCCAAAATGTTTAATAAATTAACCAAAATTAAGTTTCAATTTTTATATAAAATTAGCTTCAATTTATAAGTATTATGATATTTTGAAGAATAAAACAATAAAATTATACTATACTTATCATTATTAATAAATAAAAATACTTTTCAATTCATAATAACCTAAAAAAACCAATGAAAGAAGTCCCTTGAAGTGGTTTGCCTTACCCCAATATTGGGGTTTGATGAACAAAATTTCCACTTTAACAAAAATAAAATTTCAAAAATGATTAAAATCTTAAAATTTTCATAAGGCACCTGTATCGAGTATATAGCTTTAAGTATCTAATCATATAATGATTTCAAGATAATTATTAAATGTAATATTCTTTAGGATTAAGAAAGAAATATCAGATATTTTTAAATGGCAAAAAAAACCACTCCTAAATTAAACAAGTTTGCTATCCCTATTATATAATATTGAAAAGAAATAAAAAAAAAGAAGATATTAAAATGAAAATGATTTATCTTTTTATCCTTTTTCAAATATCTAATATATCAATTAAAAAATCAAGATGAAAATGATTAAAATGCCGAATCTCAAACGTTATTTAAAATTTTTTTTAATATATAAAATTAAATTTGACGAAAATCGATTTTTTGATCCCTACTAAACTATCTTTTTGTATTCACAAAACAGTTTTTACCAAATTTCAATTTATTTAAGAAACATAATATAATATAAATCGAGACTTTGTTGTCTATTAATATCTTTTTATTATATGTATTGCAATATTTAAAATCAAATATGTATTATGTACATGCCTTAGGGGCCAAAATTCTTAAAAAATCATTTGCGCGTTTTATTTCTGAAAGATTATTTTGCCGGAATAATATTCCAACATGCAGAGAATGCTTACCCTGTAAATCTAGGAAAATATTTTAGTTTTGAATGAACGGCTACCTATATTTTTGAATATGGAACATTCTCACTTTATTTATTAAAAATAAAATTAATTTTTTGTTCCAGGTTTATTTTTAAAAGGTATAAAAATAAGTTTCAGAATACTGTTTCAGGATAAGATAAGTTGCTTAGATATCATCCTAATTATTATCTTCAGATAAAAAAAATTATATGATATATATATATATATTAATTTTTACATACCGATTTATTTTCAATGATGCTTTCATCGAAGGAAGGAAAGTAGCTCAGAGAGCTTTAATTACAGAATTCCTTTTCATTTTAATTAGTAAAATTTAAAAAAATTAAAGTAGGATCTGAAATTTTTAGTCAGGGTTTTAAATTTTCAGGCTCGGTCCAGCACGGTTAGGGTATTTTTAAAAATAAAATTTAACGGACCGGGACTTGGATAAAAATTTTTTACGACCCCAAATTTATGGAAAAAATTTTTAAAAACGCTTTTTTAAATAAAAATAATCGGTTTGATTTACGGTTCGTTTTCAGCAAATATGAAATGAATTAATATCTATAACTTTTAAAACTATCTTTTTTATTTTAAAATGATAGTTGAACATTATTTTTCATTTAATACCAAAATACGTAGTACTAGGTATACGTGTAAAATTTATAATTTCCCTTAAAAATAATTATAATTAGTTGAATAATTTGTAAAATATTTTACCTTTATTTTATAAAACTGTTAAGTATTTTCCATAAAATGGTTTTGAAATGGAAATAGGAAATATTAGAAGTATAATGTGATATATTATTCGCAATTTAAAATTTTCTACCAGGCTCGGGTCTTTTTAAAAAATAATTAAGGCGTATACGGGTATTTAAAAAAATATTTTAGGCCCAGCCGGAGTTTATTTTAAAAAGAGGTTAATAATTGCAATCAATTGATGTGTTACAAAATAAAATATCCTTAATACCAAATAAGTGGCATTAACATTCGAAGCAGTTTTTTTACCCTCAACAAATGCTAATGAATAGATTTTTAACTATCTGTATTCTTCAAACAGGTCATTATTAAGGGTGTTCAATTATAATTGTTTAGCAAGGTTTCAAAGCTAAATTTCCACAGGCGCTATTATAGATAGGTTAGGAAGACCGGGGCTTTATAGTAGTAAGGTAAAAAGATAAACGGCTTTAACTTTTTTATCTTTAGGATAATCAAAAGATGTATTTCTATACATACTATCTACCATATGTTCATTTAATAAAGGGAGCCCCTTATTGAAAATTAAACAATTTTTTAGCCCTTTTTCAACAACATTTCTTTTAAGTATATTTTGCTGAGGAAACCTTTATATTTTATAAAGTTTATATGCAATATAGCCCAATGTATAGGCTACAATTTAAACTTGGTCCGAAGTTTTTAGCTTATCTATAAAAATTTAATATCCATTTAAGTTAGCTGATTACCCCTGGGGATAAAAATTGGAGAGAATTGCATAGTTAAAGATTATTAAAATCTAAAAACGATAAAAATAAAAAAAATAAACAAAAAATTGAAATTGTGTAATGTGCGATAAAAGTTATAAAAAAAAATGTGAAGACTGACTAAGTATACCAAATGTGCCGAATAGGCACATTCAAGTTGTGCTAGGAAAAATATATTTTATGTGTTCTACTATTGTGAAGGTTAACTTTTTTTAAAATATTTATCATTTGTAAATAATATGTATTTTATAATAGTAAAAATTAAAATTTAGTGTTTTATATGTTGAATTTTATATTTGCCATCTTACCCCAAGGATCTTGACATCTAGCCCAGGATAGTCAGGAAATATTAAGCACTACTTTTACTTAACTCTAGATAGCGCTCACAGTATCTTTGGTAGAAAGCTCCCGTCTTTCTAATTTCTAGTCTAATTATCTGGCTATCCAATGATATAATTAGATTTATCCTCAAAATTGTAAAAGAGCAAAATACCTGCCGTATAGCCCCGGTTTCCCCTATACAATACCACTTTTTTAAGGTCAATCTGATATTGCAGATATTATATTATGATAATATTGACCGGTTTTGACCCTATATGACAAATCTGATATTATTCGTTATAAATATTTAATATATTTTAATTTCCAATCTACTCACCTACTGTACCTTATTTTAATACATCTCATACTTATTATCTTTAAAAAATAAAGTGAAAAGAAAATCATAGTAATGCGTTTAATTTATGTTTAAAAATTAAGTGTGTGTAGGGGAGAGGGGGGGGGGGTTGGGGGTTATAATAAAATACTATATAATTTTTATTGTCGTAATTTTAAAACAAAATTTTAAAAGATTTAGGTTGTTGTTAAATTTATTAAAAGATACTCATTAAACTTTCATTCACGCTAGGCCAAAATATAACCCACCTTTGGTGGTACCCTTTTCCTTTTTTATATATACAAAAACTAACCCACCATAAAAAAAAAATTTTCATGTAAACTAAAAAGATTTTTGATATAAAATAAGCAATTGGTTATTATATTCCAATTTTAAATTTTTTTTGCAAAATACGGCATAACAAGTAAATATAGAAAGGATTAAGTTCAATAAATTTATTAATGAAATAGTAATACCAACATCAACTTATCAAAATTTAAAAAAGAAAATTAAAAATATTCATATATTCATCCTTATTTTGGTTCCAACAACCGTAAGGGCAAAAATATTTCTATTTTTAAATAATAAAAACTTATTTTAGAATACATGATTTATTTAAAAACGATTATCTATTCTAACATTGATTTTACATTGAAAAATAAATTTCTAAAACATTTATAATCTAACAATAACTATTATAATTTATTATATATTTGTAAAAATATCAATAATTTTGTATTGTTTGACATATATAAAAAAAATTCTTCCATATATTGGTACAAATATCAATAATTTTATATTGTTTGACTAATATAAAAAAAAATTCTTCCCCAATATTGAACTTGATATACGTCACTGAGATTTTTCATATATAGTATTATGTAAATTAAAAACAAAAATTTGGCAAAATTATCTAAAATTTACAAGGTGTATGTAAAAGGTCTATAAAACCTAGAAGCATTGAATAATATAATCGAGTAATACCTCTAGCGGTACTCTAGGGTCTCTTCTATTTGGTAATTTTTTTATGCAATTTAAGTTTTCCTAGTATTTAAATTTTAGTTTCACTAAAAAGTGGTGCATATCAGAACAATCCAAGGTAGGTTTAAACACAAACTAGGTCACTTTTGAACTTTACATTTTTATTTAAATGATTTTACATATATTTTATTGATTTAATAACAAATATATTGAATTTATACATAAGAAAAATAATCTTATGCTAATTTATTAATTTGATAAATATATTGAATAAAATACAATAATTTTACACAAATTTTGATATAACAAATTGACTAATATATTTTAGAAATTGAATAAAGATTTGTTTTAATTAAAATAAACAAATAAATTAATAAAGAAAGAGAGTCCCAACAAATGACTCATTTGAACCGGAGCATGGCTATAAATACTCTGTTTTTCCAAATTCAATCATTTAGACCAAGATGTGTACAAATAAAATGAGCTCTCTTAAAAGTTATGAACGTTATTATCTACAAAGGGGATTACTTATCAGCTGATGTGCCGTTATGAGGTGAAGCTTATTTATTCTGTATGGTATTGTTTCATAACGGATATATAGCGTGATGAGGTGAATACCCATTATTAAATAAATATTAAGTTTTAACATTTTGGCAGCCATATTTATAACTATATATATCCACAAAGAATCAAATTATTATATCATTTTTATTATACAGGGTGCCATTAGATTTATAATTTAAATTTATTGGTAACCATTTTTATCTGAGTTGTATGTCAATCACAATTTTTTTACCACCAAAAATATTGGTGGCCTATCCTAAATTAATATAATTCTTTTTTTATAAAAATATATTCTACCCTAAAATGAACACTGTATTTTAAATTAATAAGCCGGTAATTTTAATGATTCAAATGAAAGACAATAGTAGAAATCATATAAATTCGATATATTGAATTCCCTCCAATTTATTAAAATTTTTATTAAATTTATATTGTCGTTTTAATGAGTTCAATATATTAATTTCTTGCCATTTATTTAAATTTTTATAAATATTATTTTTATACTACTTTAAAAATATTAACGGCAAAACATGTATTAATGTGCTATTATATTCACCTCATAATTAGTATTCATCTACATTACACTGATCTCTTTTTGAAGTTGGAGTCTTTCTAACATTTATAATATGTTAGAGAGTTCTTATATTTAAGATCAAATGATTTTAAATCACTTCTCAACAGTACTCCATATAAAAAAAACTATTTTTGAGCAAAAAAATACATTAATAAATAATTGTTATTTGGTATAAAATTTTAAGAATTGTCGCATAGAGGAAGATTAGACGTAAAGTGAAATAATAATTGAAATGTACGATATGCCTAAAATAGGCACACTCAAAATGTGCTATTTTTATATAATTTTTTATATTGTAATAAATAGATGTGAAAATTGAAATATTATGTTCAATTAAACAATATAGTTATGTTCTATTTTATTTTAACCATTTTACCCTGATGATTAGCCACTTTACCCTCGGTATAGGAGAAAATGTATTGTTGTTAAATGGCTCGATTTGAGCCGATTTTTAAAAACGGCTAATTCAAGATTTTAGCCAGAAATATTGCCAAAGCCTGAGATTTTGCTAATAGATGCTCAAACCTTTGTGCCATCTATGAGCAAAATCTTCAGAGTTACGTTATTTCCTTTTGTATAAAATATTGAGTTAGCCGTCTTAAAAATCGGCTCAAATCGGGCCGTTTAACAACACTAGTAAAATGGCGAAAATGACACTCTTCACATAATTATTCATCACTCATAAAGTATATTAAAGTTAGAGTGCCACACTTTTTTTTATAATATATAATTTGTTCTGTTTTATTGGTAAAAATGCAAAATACCAATCGTTTTACCCCGATCTCCCCTATCTGTATTGTATAATAAAAAAAATATATTAATTATTTTATATTATTTATTATATGAATATTATTTTACCGTGGTTTTACTTTTAATTATCTAAGTTTAAATATTATCAAGCAATAAAAAATCTATTTTAAAAATTATTTAAAAATTTTTAATCTATCAACACTTTTGAATAAAAAATGTTAAAGTATTCATTAGCTGCGAAATTTGATAAATTACCGTTATAAAAATAATAAAAACTCTCCCGGGAATGTGTCACTTATAATAAATATGGTCCTAATTTAAATTATAATATACCTATAGGAGAGATATGCCTAAATGACCATTTTTTTGCTTTTTCCAAATAAAAGCTTTAAGATTAGGGTTTAACCAAACAAATTTTATATCAATGTGTAGCCTAATTCTTAATCTTTAAAATAAAATATGAATCAAAGCTCTATCTATAATAATTTATGAGATAGAAGAGGTTATGTGAAAGTTGTTTTTTTTTAGTCAGTTTAAACATTATGTATTAACTGGTCATATACATGTGTTAACTGGCGATAATATATTAATTAAGAATTTATTATAAATATATACTTGTAAAGGACCTATGTTAATATTTCTTAATTTTTTAGGTAATTAAAAAGTTAATTATACACTAATTTAATTAGTATTAACATTTCAATTTATCATCTATTCAATGATTATATTTTATAAATATCTTAATTATCTTTTTGCTAAACATTCTTTTTTCAATATAAAATTAACCGTTGTTTGCGAGCTTTTGATTTCCATGTAAATACATGGCCAGACAATACTCACATGCCTATTATTATTCAGTGCCTTTATATGTCTCTAGTAAGTTCTGATTTTTTGCATGAATAATGATAAATGCCTAATAATATTTATATAACCAGTAATCTAAATTAGTAATTTTTTCACCAAACAAAAAAATGTATTACATGATTTTTCTAGAAAGATGTACTAAAACAGTTCATTTAAAATATTTTTTTTTATAAGATTGCTCTATTCAATAAATAAACTTAAGGGTAGGGGAGACCAGGATTATTTTCGACATTTTTGATTTAGAGTGCCATAAAATTGTGAAAATAAGATTTTTCGAAAAATGACTCTATATGAGTAGGAACTCCTCATCATTAAGCTATAATTTCATTAGGCTAAATAATTTTGGCCTCTAGTATTTTTTTTCTCATAACGAATCTAACGAGAATTTTTTGTTTGGATTTGCTCCAAGCCTTGGGTATTCCCGGATACAACCCGGCTTATTGACCAATGCATATTAGCCTTATTTAAATAGAAAATGATTTTAAAATCGAGAGATTATAGAAAAACTTTATTAATGAATTTTAATATTATATAAAAATTAAAGTTTACAAACGCTTCCTATAAAAAACATCATAGTTAGCACATAACTCCACCCCTTAATACTCATCATTCTAACGATTCCTGGTAATCATCATCATTTCTATAATTTTTGCAACATATAAGATATAAAATAATAATTTTGAATCCATTATAATTTTTTTATTGCTATAATTTTTTATCCTGATTTTAATTATAAATCTATTAAATAAATTTGTAAAAACCTATATTTAGAAAATCTTCTGTTTAAATTTGTTCACATATAATTTTTCATGAATCTAAATACCAATTTATTAAATAATTTTGAATTTTATATGTGCTAATATAGAATTAAACATAAATTTATTAAGATTTTTGTTTAACAAATTTGGTAAAGTTTTTAATATGAAAGTTTAAGTAAGCTTCTTATTTTTATAATGGGGAATAAAATAGTGATATTTAGCATAGCTAAGATTGTCATTAAAGCATTTTAATTCTATTGATTAGAAAAGTTAATCATTTAAGAGAAAGACAAAAATATAATTTTGCAGCTTCAATAATATAATCTCCCAAAAGTTCCTCCTGAGTGTTTGTAAGAACCTTTGTTTTGTCTGGAGATAAGCAAGCCAACTTTATTGTGCCTTTTAGATTTAGATAAATAGTCTTGAATTGCTGATTTAGGAATTGACATAATATTTCATATGGTTCTAACAGATAATTTGTCATCATGTATTTTTAAGTAATAAAATTATGATTATTTTTCTTTGTGCTTTTAAAAATTATAAAAGTATGAATGAATGATGGGAACATTTATAATGTCCGGCAATTACCTCGTCCGGAATATCCCCGGAGGCAGTATTTACATAAATGCGATCAGTATAAAATAAATCCTTGTTCAAAAACCTTTAAATTTTATTTAATATTTGTTAAGGGTTCAAAGTTGTTCATAGTATCAATTTTATGCGTGAAACTTAAATAAATTAATTTTAAACAAAAAAATCCAACAAACTTTTTTATACTTTTAGTCATTAGAAGAGGTTATTTGCATTAAAATTTTTCCAAAGTTTCCAAAACTGATTTTTTTTCACAAACTAATATATTTTTGTAACCCAATTTTAGTTATAAAGTTTAAGTCTCAAAGTCAAATAATTTTTAAATGCGAAGGCTGTCCGGATTCTTCATCACAGAAATATCCCCGGTCTTCCCTACATATCATAAGTATACACATTTTTACCAATTTTGAGAGAAATTGGTCTAATAGATAAAAAGTTAAATGGAAGTAACCAGTCTTCAAACATGACCATTTATGGCACATCTCTCCTACATAAAGGTTAGGTTACGGTTTCGAATATCACAAAAATTCATTCCCAATAAAAGGCTTATTCACTTAAGGATAGCCACAATCTTCTTCAGATTATTTTTGGAAAAATTAATATTGCGACAAATGTATATATTTTAATTTTTATATATTAGAAATACGTAGCAAAATGAGATATTATTTATTTAGAATTATCAAGTATATTTGATTCTATTGGCATTTGCCTATTAGGATTTAAATGATTCTTGATCTTTTCTAATCTATAAAAAAAAATCCGACTTACACAAGAACTTCAAAATAGTAATATTAAATTGTATATAGTATATATTTCTAAAGAGAAATGATTTTTATACATGTTATGAGGTATGGTTAAGGTTCAGCATCGTATTTTCAACACTGTGGGGTTTTATTTTTATAACGGTGCAATAAAGATTTCATGGGAAGTGAAAATTTATATTTACTATTCGCCATTTTACTCTTTGATGCGTTATACTCTGGGGTTACCAGACAAACTTAAATAATTCTAGTTTGACTTTCACTTGAAATAGAAACACATGTTCACATTCAATCTTTGTCATTATATAATCTATCATAAAAATTCTAAAAAAAATCTGAATACCAATTTCTTTACCTAAAATTCCAATTAAAGCCATTATAGGTCAAATAAAAAGCGAACTTTAAATGAATATTATAAAATTAGGATAATAATACATTTTTCCCAAACGAAGATAGCTCGCCATACCATATGGTTAAAAACTTAGTGGCATAGCCACTATCCCCATCCAATTCTGTCATTTTTTATAAATTTTGTTTTAAATGAATAAATATAATTTTTTATATTAAATATATAATATAATAGTATATATGAGAAAATTTGAAACTTGTCTTATATTTTAGGGTTTTATCAAGTTAAATAACGTCCAATAGAAATACAGATAACTCACGTGATTATAACAGTTTTGTTGAGCTATACGCCACAACAGCACAAACAAGCTAATTATAGAAATATTAAAGACTACTGATATTTTAATATTGTATAATAATAATAATAATAATATGATATAATTATCGAAATCTTTTGAGAAAAAAAAACAAAGAAATTTTAAATAAATAAGCCGACAGAGAAAAATTTTAAATAAGTATATTGGGGAACGTATGGGCTTCATAGTTATATTATTTAAATAAAATGGAAATTTAAAATTCTAACTTGCGGTGCTCACCATTGGTTTTTGTTTAAAGTTGTTAAACAAATGCTACATTTTAATTAAAACATAATGTAAATATAAATAATATTATTGTTTTGGGAACCATAAAATATCTCTAAATAAATATTATTCAATATTCCAAATTAGACAAGCTTTTTAAAACTGTCTACCTAACTTTGAATATATATATATATACTATACTATTTATATTATAATTAACCGTATTTTATTTCTTTTCTCCCGTTTATATTATAATTTTTTTTCCTTTAAATATAGTATATAAAAATTAAAAATAACTATATATTTTTTTATAAATTCTCATTTTTCCCCCTTTGTTCTTTGATAGCCGCATTGATTTATTTATATAAATATTTATATAATAATAAATTATATGTATAATATCTTTTAAAAAAAATTTATTAGTTTTTTTATAATATATCGAATTAATCTGCTATATAAAAGCAAAAGAATAAAAAACCTCTAAAAATGATCATATCTTATATTACATTTTAATTTATATGATTACATAAAGTGAGGACCACTTTTACTGGCCCCCACTCAAGCCATATTAAAATATAAATGATAGAAAATCTATGGTGTTTTTGTCTATTGAACTCCACCTTACATATTTAAAATCATAAAGAAGTGTCATCGGCTGGTCACCTGAAGCTCTTTTAATTATTATAATCTATAACTGGCTATTTTTTTTCTCAAAAGAATTTCTCTTTGCTGTCTTCAAAGAAAAGAAATTTAGAAATATTCAATTATTAACAGAATAAAATTTTAAAATAAATTATTAATAAATCATATTTATGATTTATATATTTTTTTTACGAATAGGGAGAGAAAAAAAGGAAGCGATTTAACGATTAAATTAGTAATTTTATTGACCAATCAAAAGGCAATTTTTGTTTGATTTATATAATGTCATTTTTTGATGGACATTTTAAATTTGTTTATTAATTTTTTATTTATAAAAATGGGATTTTTTATATTAATATTAAAATTTATAAATACAGTTCCAGTGATAATATCCCCTATAAGTTGCAAGAGCTCGCCTCTTTTAGTAATCCTTGAATTAAAATTTGGATTAATCATAGAAGATGTCATTGTAATTTGAAAAAAACTAATTAATTTTATGAAAGTATTTAGGACGTAACCCGGTCCGCCAGCTAAGGATCTTGATCTCCAGATCTTTATTACCTATGTATATACATTGTAATTCAAATAAATTCTTTTATTAAGACAAGAAACCTATTTAACTTCTAATTTTAAGAAATTCAAATTAAAAACCAAAACTTTAATTACACATGCATTTATATACTCTGAATAAAATTTAGCTAAATATTTTTACAATATCAAGGTATAATATATCCTTAGATCAGAGGGAGATATAGATATGGTACTTGTAAATTGGGTAGAGCCATTTGATGAATCACAAATCGTTCATTGATTTGAGTCTGAAATTTATACAAAAGTGGAATAAAAACGGTTATTCTGTAGTAATACTCAATTGTGTCACGTTAATATTTGAACAATTTGTTTGTCTAAGGCAAAAGTAGGGGCTTGCGAATCTCAAAATAATATAATTTCTCTTTCGCTTCCACTAACATAAATCTCTGGAAATTCTTGGTCGCAGGCGCGTACGCAGGAATTTGGTTTGGGGTGGGCGGATAATAAATTTTTTAAGAAATATTATTGTAATTTAAAAATATCAAGCATAAATTTATTAGGACTAATAACTATTTCTAATACACAATTTTAAATTATATGAATTATAAAAAAATTATATATATAAACCGACACATACAAAAACTATAAAATAAATGTGAATTAAAAAATATAAAGTGAATATAACCACCATATGAATCACTTAAATGACCCAAAATAGAAATTTGAATTTTTTGAGCCTTTAAAATTTATATATAAAGTAAAAAATTTTAATGTTGGAAATATAAATATTAATACACAAAAAGTTTCTTATTATATTTACAATGTAAAATCCAATCTTCGTTGGGATTGAGCTAATTTTCAATTACTCATCCTTGCTTGGCGTCAAATGCCTATAAATATTTAAAAGATCCAAACTATTCAATCCACTTTCAGAAGTTGTACTTTAGGTATGTTTTCAGAGAACTGGAGGCCCGGGCCGGGCCGTATTTTAATTTTTTAAATACACCCGGTCGGGGCCGGAAATTTTTAAAAAAAAAACCCGGGCCGGGCCTGATTTTTTATAAAAAAACCCGGGCCGGGCATGATTTTTTTTAAAAAAATTATCCGGGCCCGGCTGTATATTTTAAAACCAAATATTTGAAATTAGCTATAAAAATCAAAAATAAATATTATTTAAAAATATCCGGGCCTGGCCTGAAAAATTTAATTTAAAAAAAGCCGGGGTAAGCCTGAAAATTTCTTTAAAAAAAACCGGGCCGGGCCGAAAAATTGTATCTCTGCAGGGCTCTATTCTTCTTAAAAAAGAGAATGTTCTCTCATTAGTTTACTAATGGGAAGAGTCGCTAATATATATATAATCATTTTAATACATTGGGAATAAAATCTAAAATGTGTTTGAAATTATACAAAGCACCCATAGCATTTTTTTGGGACTATATCTTAGTTAATCCTTTAAACATAGTTATTCAGCTAATAAGGCATCAACAAATATTTTTTTTTCTATCACCATCTGAAAAAGATTGGGAAGGCTTTTGTGGAAGTAATATTTGCAGATTGGTAAGTGCTGCATGATGAATTAAAAACCATTCATTTATTTGGTTTATAGTTTTATAATACTTTTCTACTGATCTTATACTAATGTTTTGACGATGCCTTGCTGCAAATCGAGTGAGACAAATATTAAACACGTATAGCTCTCCTTTTGACTCAACAATAACATATAAAATTGAAATTCTTCATCAACATTAGCCCTAATTTCCTTGAGTTCTAATAAAATGCTCTCCGCTATTCTTATCTTCTTATTCAGGTCAATGCCATGTTTTTGAAAAGTATTACACAAAATAGTTGTATAATTAAATAATACATTCTAATGAGAAAAAAAATTGAAATAAGTATTGAATCCAATAATTTTCTTGCTTCTGAGGAAATATTTCAGTAATAGCATTAATAATCGGTTCTTCTAACTCCATAAAAGATTTTACTGCTTGATGGCGGAGACTCCATCTCGTTGGACAAGCTTTCTTTCTCCCTGTTGGACAAGGAGTTTCAGAATAATTATTATTTGACTAATATGAAAATGGTAGATAAATATTACGCCACTAGAAATTTGAAAATAATAGATTAATATTGCGCCAATGAAAACTTGAAATCGAAATTAATTGATAAAATAACTTAATAGATGAATGTGAATAAATGTAATTAAATATATATTTAATATGAGATAGGAATAAATATTAACAAATATAAATTAATATAAACATTAATATTTTTTAAAAATATATCCGGCATCTGCATTTTTTGGCTTTGGGTGGGGGGGGAGGGGGAGATTTGTCCCCCTGCCCTACCCCGCTGCGTACGCCAATGCTTGGTCGATATTATCCCTTAGTTTTCTAGCTTATAATATAATAATATTCACGATTCTCATAACTTTATCCAGATCTATTTTTAAAGAATATTGCATAAAATTGTTGTGTAATAAATAAACATAAAAAACATCTACAGTCGTATTGAATCTAATAATGTTTCAGCTTCGATAAAATAGTTCGCACCATTCTGATATTTCTTTAGGCACTCAAAATAGGCTTTTAGATCCAAAAATGCTGTAACAGCTTGATGTCGATGGTTTCATTTGTTGGGATATCATTTTGCAATTTCTTTCTTACCGTATCACATCTTCGAAATAATTCTATTCAGCAAATTCTGTCAATTTAGATATTCTGAACATTTCCTACACTCTAGTCATTTACCTAATAATAGTTTTAGTAGAGATAAATCAAATAGATTTTTTTAGGCTGATAAAATTTCTTAAATCCATCAATGGTTAAGGTTTAAAAAATAATAAACTTCAAAATTTCGTGAGATAAAATATTATATGCAAGGAATAAATATTTAAATTAATTTTAACTTTTTGCTATTATTTAAAATAGAATATAGTCTATTTGGAATAGAATATTACAATAACAATTTATTAAAATCTTTTATATCTTTTCAAAAAAAAATTAAGGGGGGGGGGGTGGTGGTGGGGGGAAAGGGGGTGGATTCTTTTCACCCCCTCCCTCTGGCTAGGCACTTGGTCAACATACACAGTCAATATCAATTTCATTATAGATTTTTTTTTGTATTTAAATCACAGGAGGGAAGGCCTCAGTCATTGGTTGAAAGGTCTAAAGGTTCTTCTGAGGACTAAAATTAAATTATACATAGAACTAATATTAAAATGAAAGAGATGTAGGCCTTTCCAATAAATATTCCAGGCCCATAGGGGCCTTAAAATGATATAATTTAAAATTTTCAAGCTGGGTTTAAAAATAAAACAAATTTACAAATCGGGGTCTGAAAATATTTCCTTATACAAAAGCAGGAGCTTAAGGAAATAATTATATGACCAACTTATCTTAGAAAATATGACAAAATTATATTTAATGGGAAATTTAATATTCATTTATAGCTGCTTATATTTTCAATATCCCTTTGAAAAAATTCACGAAAATATAGTCAAAATGGTTAAAATACCAAAATTTTAAATTAAATATAAAAATTTAGGCCGATCTTAAAAATAAAAACCCGGGACAAGTCTGAAAAAATAAATCTGGGCCGTGTTTATCGAGGAAAATTTTTTAGCCTCTGCAGGTCTCTTATTAAAATTAATATTATGTCAGCCATTATAAAAAAAAATCATAGGCGCTTATATACCTTTATATGGTAATATAATAAATTGTTGGTAAAAAAATAAATAACTCTATGGCTGTGTCCTAACTTGTATCATATCTAGACAAAAATCTGTTCAGCCGTCCATATAGGTTTCTCTAAACATAATAAAAAGGGAGGCTATTTAGATATAGAACACACTTAAAATAAATTAGAATAGGATGTCCTAGCCCAACATTTGAATAGGCTGGTCCAAACAGAAATAAGTTTCCAAAATAAGATGAACCAAAACACGGACTTTGAGTTTAGTACCAGAGTTGTATAAGCTTAAAACAAGCAGCTTCTGCATATTAGGAGAGACTGGGGCTAGGTAAACCACTTAATCTCATTTCAAAATTGAATAGACTAGAAGGTTTAAATTTTATCCTAATATATAGCTTTTATTAGTATGCATTTATCACCAAAAAAGCTATTGAAATAATCAATTATTAAAAATTTTATTTAAGAAATAAAATTTAGAAGTAAAATTCTAAAAATTTCCACATGACAGAATTTTAATTTTCATTAAGTTATATAATCATTTATATGTAAATTAAATTTTATAGCAAATTTTTAACCCTCTTTTATAATTTGAGAAAATTTTATGAGCATTTATTTTGTCTAGATATTATTTAATCATGATTAGTCAATTTAGAACTTGCGGAGCTTGCATACCCGTCAATTATGGCAGTTAATAATGAAAAATATTTTTACATCTTGGAAGGATAATTCCATGGCGATTTATGTTTGGTATTTAGGATTTATGCTAAGAAATCATAATCTCTCCTTAAGATCCTTATTTTTATATGTCCAAAATGTTGACTAAATTAGCTAAAATTAAGTTTCAATATTTATATATAATTAGTTTCAATTTAAAAGTATTATGATATTTTGTAAAATAAAATTATTCTATACATATCATCATTAATAAAAAAAAATGCTTTTCCATCATAGCCTAAAAAAAGCTAATGGTTTAGGAAGCCTTTTGCAGTGGTTTGCCTAACCCCACTATTGAAGCTTGTTGGGCAAAATTTCAACTTATGCAAAAAATAAAATTTCAAAATTATGATTATATATAAATATTTATAAGGCACCTTTATAGAGTATAGTTATAGCTATCGATTCATATATTGTTCTTTATAATATATTAAAAAACACTGGATTATAGGGATCGCTATAAACCCAGAGTCATAATAACCTCGAATCCAAATATTAATTGAAGGTTATAATTTTTTTTTAGTATTTCTGTAAAAGATCTCATGATTCATTTTAAGGCTTTGACTTGAAGCTCAAAAATTAACTGATTAATGATTTAAAATCATATATAACTATATAAATTTTAAAATATTATCGTTTTTATATTAATAAGATTATATAAAAAAAAATAAACTCTTTAAATGGAAAACTAAATTTGACTTTCTTTAATTTTTATATCTTTTTAAAATAAATTTATTTAGTATTCTGTGTTAGTTTAAAAGACGTAAGACATAAGTAAAGGTTATATAACTAATATAGAATATATATGGAACATATGAAATATTAAATGAACAAAAACTTTGATAATTGATTTGATATTATATTATATAAAAATGAGATATAGTACATCAGAAACCATAGGCCCTGGCCTGATTCCAGCTTGGCCCGAGACTAGCCAAAAATAGGATAATATTTTTAAAATCCGGGCCGGGTAACAAAATTTGAAAATATAAAAAATCTGGGACGTGCTAAAAAAAATTTTAAAATATATAATTCGTTGTAGCCGATTTAAAAAAAATTAATTTGAATTATATCAATTAATCAATCGGAAAATCATATTTTTAATTTTCTTTCAAAATAATGCAAAATAGGGGGAGGGGGGATGGTTGAAACGTGGTGCGTAGCAAACCAAGTGATTTCACTTAAATTAAAGATGCTAAGATATTTAAATTTTTTGCTAATTTATAATTTAGTAGGGTGTATTATGAAATAATTGATTAATAAAAATTTTACAAAGAAAATTGAGTTAGATTTGGAAAATTAGTGCAAGACAAAATTATAATTCATATAAAATTATAAATATATCCTTTTTATAACAAAATTTGAACCCTCTTTTCTTGAGCGATCAAATGCACTCTCTATCAAAGGAACGACTTGAAAATTCTTGTTTTAATGAAGGAAACAGCAATTAAAGAATGGTGCCCCCTCCCCACCCCAGTGATTTAAAATAATTATATTCTGTATTTTCAAATATATATATATTATTAAAGAATGTTTCATTATAAGAGGAAAGTTTTAAAAAATATTTTTAAGCCTAGTTTTATATGCTTATAAATTATATATTTTTTAATCAACTTAACCTTATTTTTCTTTTGAGTCCGCAAAAACTTCACACCGCGAGGTTCGCAAGTCCTTGTTTTACGCCATTGGTAATTCACTTGAAGATAAATTAAAATTTAAAAATATTTTAAGGATACATTCGAGGTTCAAAATACCTTGTTTCACCTGCTAGCATTAGCTTTACCGATCGCTATTAATATTAGACATCATGAATGTTTCTAAAAATGTAATATTGTTTTTGTGATTAAATATATCTTATAATTATTGCAACAGACTTTCTTAGATGAAAATATTAACAGACTATTGTGCCAGACCTTAGTAAAGTCGCCTTAACGAATCTGTCCCCTTATCCTTAAAAAAATATTAACAAAAAATAATTATAACTATACTTATAGTTCAAATCTGAGGATGAACTGAATTTAGTCTACTGAACTTATGGGATAATATTTTGCCCGTCCCATAATTCGATTTTTATTCTAGTATATAACAAACCCTGTCCAAAATCAAACTAATATATAAAATATTATATAAATATATAGTACATCTACTACCAACAAAAAATTAAAATATGATAAAATTTTTGGAAATTGCCTTGGCAAGCTAGGAGAGACCGGGGTACATTGAATACAGGGGAACGCTAGGTCACTTCAATATAATTTGAGATTATTTTATAAGACTATAAATTTTAACCCAGTATAGATAATTACCTCATACATGATAGTCTAAAAGAGATTTGAAGAATATTTAGTATTTTAATTTTTACAGAAGAAAATGTGTTTTAACATACCAAAAGTAATAAAAAATGATTGCAAACTTTATAGTTTATATTTATAAATAAAATTTTTAAATCTTAATAAATAAATTTTAGGAAAGTTAAAACCCTATTTTTTAATCTCACAAATTTTCAGAATCAATAAACAAGAATTATTATGATTATGAATGATATTTGTAAAGTTAGCGGGCTCGGTCTTGGTTGGTCAAAGTTTAGTTGGGACACGCCATTTAGTTCATTTTGCCAATTTCCCTATGCGAAATTAAAATAAAAAGTATAGGATCATTTTCTGGAACATCTTCTTTACAGGAGATTATGGAAAATGCTTAAATTTATATCCGAAAACCTCAGTCATATATTTATCATTGCTTACAGGAAGATTATTTATATAATTTTATATATTTTTTTAGGCACTTAAAATCAATACTTATATCAATAAAATCAAATGTACCATAGTTAGAATACCGATTTTTAATTTATTATTTTATTTAGACCTTTGAACTAACTATCACATATATGTGTGTCTCAACGTACCCATAGTTAGTGTTGTTAAATGGCTCAATTTGAGATGATTTTTAAAAACGGATAACTAGATATTTTATCCAGAGAAATATTATGCAAGCCTAGAGATTTAGCTCATAGATGGCACACAGGATTGAACATCTATTGGCGAAATCTCGACGCATAGGCAATATTTTCCTGGCTATAATGTTGAGTTAGCCGTTTTTAAAAATCGGCTCAAATCGAGCCGTTTAACAACACTACCCAGAGTATGTCATTTGGGGCAAAAATAAAAAAAATTTCAAATTCAATTTTCTAAAAAAATATAGTTTTTATAAAATATATTTCAATTATTTCAAATAACCCATACTTTAAGATGCAGAAGATATTTTACTTAATCAGATTAGTTTAATATTATTGAATTTAATCAGGTTTGAACGAAAAATTTCCCAACGATCCCCAGTCTACCCTATTTAACTTTTCACAGTGAAAATCTTCAACAAAGCCTTTTAATAATAATGCGCCCTGTTATTATCCTACACGGTTATAACAATTTGCGAGACCTCTCTCACATAAAGCTTTAGGAAATTTGAAACGGGTAGTGCTATTTATTTACTTTCTTAAAAAAAATATATATACATATCAAGTGCTGCATTATCACTTTATAGAAATTAAACACACTGTATTATTTACTTAAACAATTATCTCAAGTTAAACTTACTTTATAAAATTTCGCCACAAATGCAAATTTGTTGAAAGCTCTAAATGTATCCGTCGTTATAGAAGTTGTTTGTGATAAATGAACAAGCGAAATAAGTTATATCTTAGATAATGAATAATTTAGGATAAAAAATTTATATATTTTTTTAATATACTTCAATCATTCGCTATGTCATTGTTATAACAAAGGAAAATATACTTTGCCCCACATAACTATAATTCAAAATCTTTTCCACTAAAAAAATAAAATTTTAAGCTATAATTTTTTTTATATAACTGCTCATAATGCTAACCCTTTATTACTTCCCCAATGTCAAGATCGACCTCTTGCTAATAAAGAATTCGATGAAGCATATCATATAATAAAGGAACTGGGATTTCTGCAGGGTGATGATGTAATTAAATCGACTTCGCTGATATAATAGATTTTCGATGCAAGCCGTGTTCAATAAGAAAAATATGTTGTGATATAATCTATAATATTAATCAGATATCTCAAGCTGGCGAAAAGGACCTTGCTCTTGTTACTCTTTAAGGGAAGTGACAAAAAAATATATACAAAGAACCGATTTCAATTTAGAACATTGACTAAGGCAAAATTAGTTATAACCTATGATTAATTAATAATATAAAGGAAAATAAAAATTCAGTTGAATTTGAAAAATTGTCATAGCAAATAAAATAATAAAATTAGATTGAATTATATGTATTCATTTATGAACATATATTGTATCTAAAATTGATCGAATATCTGTCAAATGAGTATTTGACCGGTCAAATGCTAAATCCTAGTTTATATAACTAATTGTACAACTACTTTTAGACTTATAATAATTAAATTTGATGAAATAAAGTTATATATCTACGTAGTTATATCCTATTTGACTAATAAAAAAATTATATTATAGGAAACAAATATTAGGGCAAGGACCCCAAAGAATTTTTCGACAGGACCGGAAGAAAAGTAAGCTACTATGGCTTAGGCCTAGCCAGGATTTTGTAAGAGGGGAAATACTATTATGTGGGTTTCTCCTAATAAATTTGATCCATAGGTCCACTTATAGTAGAACTTTGGCCATGTTAGATATGTTAGATATTAAAAAATAATTTTAGATTTCACTTTTATTTTAAATATCCTTTTTTTCCTAAAAATTTTGAATTATACTCATTATTATAAACTGTTATTAACTTTTACTATTAGTGAATGTACACATTTTGAGAGGAGAGGGAGGAAGTGGGGGGTGTAGGAGGATATCTTTTCAAAGGGGTTAATTTTCCCCTGCTACGCCTATGCTCTGAGGACTAATTAATTTAATTTTATATATAATAAAAAAAAATGCAAAGAACCAAGTATTTTATATGTCTTAAATGAATTCAAAAATATCAAAGTTTTGTTTTAATGTTTTTGAAAATTAATTTTTTAAGCACAGGACTGGACCTTGTTGACCTCAGCAGGTCTCTGTAATATAATAAGATTCCATTGACTCTTGATATAATTTATTACAATGTCCTTATTCATAGACGGCAAATGTCTTAAAAAGAGGTTATATAATTATTATTTCAAAATAATTTTTTGAAGATATCCATGAATAGCAAATTTCTAAAAAAAAATTAAACAAACACATGGATTATACCAAATAATTTTATGCCTCATATTCAAAAAAAAAAATTGTAAGATATTATCAATGGAAAATCATGGTTTTAAACATTGAACATGTCTTAAATTAAAACTTATTATTTAATTTATTTATGTTAATAATAAGAGGCATGATTTATTTATAATAAAATATCCACCTCGTCTCCATGCATTACATATTAAAAGACTTTACTTTCCTCTTACAATTATTATATGATCCTTTTAACCTTCTGAGAATTTATAAAATTATATAGAGGAGAAGTGTCTTAAAGTAGGGCCCTGTGATTCTTCTCATTTTCGCCACGGACCCAGTCCGAATTTTAATTTTTATTCTTGGCCCATTAAAAATATAAATTAAATGTATTTTTATGAAATAAAATTAACTGTTTGCTTTGTTCTTATCACAGATAAATTTTAATTATGTCAATGAATGATAAGATATTATTTTCTGTTTTTGTAAAAAAATATTATTCAATCCACCTGGCCCAATTTTAAAAAATAGCATTAGAATCTACCTTTAGACGCAGACTGACTACCTCTTTTTAATTTTTTATCTATTGCCCCAATTTCTCTGAAAATTTAAATTGTTCAAATATTACATGTTTAAACTGAGCAATCCAATAAAAAATATTAAAAATATTTCATGTTTTCGTAAAGATAATAAAAATTTATCCACTACATTTTTCTACTCCCTCTCCCACCAAAAAATACACAATATGGTTACTATAAGCAACACTTTAAAAGCAAAATAAGTACAATAATATTTCAAAATAACGACTATAATTCTAAATTTTCAAATAATAGTGAAAACCCAAAATTATTTTAAAAAAATTATATCTCGACCAAAGGCCTGAAATAAACATAGTGTATCTAGAGCCCTCTAATAAAAATTATAGCTAATAAATTGATCTAATAATTATTACCCCCTTCCCCACCCTTGGTAAAATTTTGGCTACGCGTATGTGGCACTTGGCTTTATACTGTCACATGGCATCACGCGACAATTTGTTACAACGGCATTTGCCATAGGGCACTTGATACGCCACGCTTGATAAAGCAACACTTGACAACGCGACATGATCACGTGATATATTAATGAGAATTTATTTTCAAACTTTATTCACATTCAAGCAAATTTTTATTACAGTATAATATAATACCAGCGGCGTAGAAAAGGGGAGGGGGTTGTCTAGGTTAAACCCCCCCTCCAACCCCCGAAAATTGAAAGTTTTTTTTAAATAAATTAATTACAAATTTAATATTGTAATTTATATTGATTACCAAATTAGAAATTTATAAATTTATAAATTTAATAATATAATTTATATTGTTTATATATCAAAACTGAAAAGAACAAGCAACATTTACAAAGATAATAGAATCATAAGATTCAAAAAATATTTTGAATCAGAGTAGATTTTTAATGTATTTAGATGTAATTGTTTTTTGAATCATAATTTTAATCGTTAAACTCAGCAAGG
This sequence comes from Gordionus sp. m RMFG-2023, assembly GCF_954871325.1. NCBI lineage: Eukaryota > Metazoa > Nematomorpha > Gordioida > Chordodea > Parachordodidae > Gordionus > Gordionus sp. m RMFG-2023. The sequence continues at coordinate 40,162,408 of NC_088776.1, forward strand.
CATGCCATTGTTTTTATTTCGCTTATAACTAGTTTTTAATAATTGATTATAAAAACTGATTAATTAATTAGTAGATATTAGTACTGTAAATGTTACTTCATAAAAGAAATTCATAATTCAATAAGTTTGAAAAAAGGAGCACGTTACCGTTCCTCGTTACCTTATAAAAAAAGGAATGCGTTATTGACTATTCAAAAACAGTAAAGCGTTACTCGTTACTTGAAATACTAAATATCATATATTCCTTTTCTTTTTAAAATTATACAAAAATAATGTATTATAAGATAAGTTCTTTTTGCAATAATTTCTTGTTTGCAGTGTTTTGCAGATTTGATGGAAAACATTTCCATATTTTTTAATTTGTTTGCAAATTAAATTATTTACCTTGTAAAAATTGTTAAAATTACATATTTATATTCATAGTAAATTTTTAATAAGTTAAATAATTTTAACAGCAATTGATTTTTAAAATTTTTGAAAGAGTGCTTAGTGCTCAACAAAACAGCTTTGTCGGAAACATACATTCAATTGGCGCAGAGAATGGGAGGGTTGAATTATCTTTAATAAATAAAGTTTTTAAATTGGGAGAATTCATAAAAAATATTTATACTTTATTTCAGAAAAACTTTTGGATCATCTTCACAATCTTCATTCCAATCCTCATAATTTTTTTATTATCTCAGAATTTAATCTGAATTCATATTTTTACCTTCATATGTTTTTTGGATTTGATCTGCTGGGAATTGAAACATTTGAATTAGTGCATAATCTACACAAGTCTAGACTTAGTACCTTTAATATTTTTATCTGTTCAAAAAATATTTCAACTGAGGCCAGGGTAGTGTTAAATCATCTTCATCTGAAGAAATAAGTATTATTGACATATATTTAAATTAAAATATTAGAGAATATAAATTAGCATAGCTTGATTGACTCATATTAACAATATTGACTGTATAATCTTATCCCTTTTACCAGCTCATCAGTGTCTATTCTATGTCTTTACATTCCAAAATTTTTACATATATCCGTTTTTATTCTTCACAAAGAATAATTTCATATCTAAAATTTAGAACAAATTAAATTTGTTGAAAAAAATTTAATTATTGAATTATCACCATCCATTCAACTGGTCACTCGTTCAATTAACTGCTAAATCAGTGGTTTATACTATGTTCCACCTAATCTTTTAGCTTTATCTTATCATCCAGATTAATAAATAATTCTATGTTCTCAGGTTTCATGTTCATCACCGACTATTTATTGGATGAGGCAACATACAGATGGGAGGCCCAGGCACCCCCAAACACTTCTTTCCCATCAATCATCACCCACAAAATCTATTCAAATCCTTATTACTCAACTCAATCAACCACATTACACTCCACCTTTAAACTATATCCAACTTCTTAGTTTGAAGCATTCCCTAGTAGTAACCTTGATAATCTTTCACGAGTTGAACAATTGAGAGTATCCATAGGTTAATACCTAGGCTGTGACATCCTCCAGCCTCACATTTCTGTAAAATGTCATATTCCAGTAGTTTCGACAGTCAGAAACGACCTGAATTGTTTATATAGCTAAGGGAAACATCACCGTCACACATCAATAAATAATGTCATCAATGAATGTTTAACAGCCGCTCACATACTTGACTATCTTGAGCCCACCAACCTTACTTCCTCAGACGGATTAAGACCTGACGGATAACTACAATTCCTTGGGTTGGTAAATCTTTAATATTTTAGGGGAGACCGGGGTTATTTCGGACATTTTTGATTTATTATGCCATAAAATTGTGGATATATGCCTTTTAGCAAAAATAACTATATGGATGGGAACCCCCATCATTAGCCTATAATTTTATTATGCTAAATAGTTTTTGCTTCAAGTATATTTTTCCTTCGAACGAATTTAATAAAAATCATCATTTGTCCGGATTTGCCCCAAGCCCGGGATATTCCTGGACATAGCCATATTTATGGACTAATGTTTATTGGCTTTATTTTAATAGAAAATAATTTTAAAATAAACAAATTATATAAATAAGCTTCATTAATGAATTTAATAATCCTAGACCCATCATTGACCAAATGTTTGATATGGTTCTAATAGATACTTTGTCCTCGTGCATTTTTAAAATTTTGTTATAATCTTTATAAGTAATAAATTTATGATTATTTTTATTTATAAATTTTCGCATTTTATAAAAATTAAAAAATATATAGGATAAAAACATTTATAGTGTCGCAATTACCCCGTCCGGCATATTTCCTGAGGTAGTATCTACATAAATGCGATCAGTATCAAATAAATCCTTTTTCAAAATCTTTAAAATTTTATTTTATATATTTGTTAAGGGTTCAAAGTTGTTCACAATATCAATTTTAATGTGTGGAACTTAAATAAAATAATTTTAAAATTAAAAACCTAGCACACTTTTTTTAAATTTTAGTTATTAAAAGAGGTTTTTTTGCATAATTTTTTCAAAGTGCCTGAAGCTGATTTTTTTCCCACAAATTAATTTTTTTTTTATAAACCTACTTTTTAGTTATAAATTTTAAGCCTCAAAGTCAAATAGTTTTTAAATACGAAGGCTGTCCGGATCTACCCCATGTCCGAAATAGTCCCGGTCTCCCCTATTCCAATAGTCATTTCTCTAAATGGACACTTTTAGCCTAAAATTTTACATTTTTTAAAACTTTTAATTTTTTAAAACCCTTAAATTTTTTAAAACCCTAGTCTCCAAATAAAACATTTTGAGGGTAACATTCATTTTTATCAGACCAATAATTTGTTATTACATAATGCGGCTTCATTTTGGGAACACAAATAGTCAATATTTTTAATTGATTATAATATGGGTCATTAAGCCCCGTCGATCATACCTAATTAAATGTTTAATTATTATTTTATGTAGTTTTTATATAAATTATATTTTACAAATAGTTTATACATGTTATTTTAAATATAGATATATTTTTTAAATAAATAAAATGAGTGTCACATATATATATTCTTAATATGTTCTTATTTTAATTATTATAGCTTTTTAAATAATTTTATATAAATAAAGATTTATTATATTAAAATACGAAAAAAACTCAACAAAAATGTAATAAATAAAATTAAAAAAATAATAAAGAACTTTGGTGTTTGATGTGAATTTAAAAATTTGGATTAGATTATTAATAAAATTTAAAATATATTTATTTTTTTTCCATATTTTTAAGAAAAAATTTTAAGTAACGTTTTGCGTTACCGTTTCTCAAAAAAACGCGTCACTTGATCTTTAAAACAGGTAACGAATGGCGTTCCTTTCCTTCAAAAAATGTAATGGCGTTACTTTACAGCACTAGTATATCTTAATCATGCCTTATATATTGTTCATTGCTTCTATAATTTTCCTTCTAACATGATGTCGATCTTGGCAATTTATTATTATTTTGCCATGTTTTTCTTTGAACTATCTGCCAAACGGGTTGAAGCGCTAAAAAGTATAAAATACACACTAATTTTTGACATAAATATCAGATATAATGCTTCCTTATCTTTGGATGAGGATGGCATTACGCTTAAGTGTTGATATCATAGTTAGGATTTGCTTCGTAATTAGGTTACCTTTTTGTGACTGGTGAAATTGTTTAAAGTATTATTAAGTAAAGTACACGCAAACCAGATATTTATAACTTCTATATTTTCCGTTACAGATAGCTATAAGTTCAATATTCTCCCTTCTGGTATGATGATAATTTTGACAATTTTTTAATTTTTTTACTAATAATTCTTTCCCCCTTTAAACCATCCAAAAAAAGAATAAAACAATAAAATGATCTAATAGAGCCCTATTTAATGGTTTTGTATAAGTTTCCGATTTTTTTAAAAACTTGGCTAACTTTACAATTAAAGCGTGACGTCGTAGTATTCATTTTGTTTATAACTTAGTTTTTTTTTGTGGTTCTCAAATTTTGAGAAATTAAAAGTACTAGTCAGGCACTAAATATTAGCGCATGCCAAATATATAATTTTTTTTTCTTTCATTCTAGCATAATGTCAATTATTTTACCAAACAGTTTAAATTAATTTATAATTGAGCACTAAGCGTAGATAAAATTTCAGAATAATGCTTTCAGTCACTTTTTAATAGTAAGGTTGATCAATCTTTTGCTACTAATAATCTTTACATTTATACTGACTACTATACTAATAAAGTCAGACACTAATAAAGCATAAAATATTGACATATTTTAGAATTAGTTTCACCAATTGTTCGACCACCTTTAACGGAGATGATGTAAAGATAATCACAGGAAAATCAATAATATATAAAATTTTTTGTAGGAGGGAACCTTGCGAAGGCAGGGCAAAATAGAGTGTTGGGGCCATGTCCCAAAATAAATTTTTAAACTCTCCCCTCCTATGTATAAATACTGGTTACATAATATTTTATATCAGAGCCGGGCTGGGCCATATTTTAATTTTTAAATAAACCCAGACCGGGCTAAAAAAATTTATTAAAAAAATACTCGGGCCAGGCCGGGCATAAAATATTTTTTTTAAAAAATACCTTGGCCAGGCCGTATATTTTAAATCGCCATTATTAGCTATTATATTAAAATAAATGTCATATTTTTCAAAAAAATCCGGCCCTGTACGAAAAAAATTGGGTCTAGCCGAGCCTTGAAAATGATTCCTCTTCAGGTCTCTGCTCTATATTATGTAATAATCTGCTTGTAACCTTCTTATTTATAACGCTTTCTCACTTTTTTTCTCCCTTTTATAACTTTTCAGTTTTGAACGTTTTAATTTCTGGTTTCACGCAGAAGGTAATAATCAAGTTATACTGAAAATGGACCATCTCATTCTCACAGCATATATTAAATAATTCGTACACCTTAAATTTGAAAATAAATTTTTGGAAAATCAATATACGAGCAAATTTATGTGGTAAAGGTTTGTGAATTATAATTTTTTATCAACAATTTTTTTTATCTCCTCCATAATATAATAAATGATAGACATAATATTAATTTGTTGATATCAAATTATTTCAATAAAAGTCACTAGACTATATGATGGGTAAATGCTATCTATAAATATTTATAATTTATAAAATAGATTTGAGAAAATAAATATATAATAAATATAAAAATGGGCAATAAAATTGAATCTATAGCTAATTAAATTTTCTTAATTATATTTGTTACATATTCTAGTTTTGGAATTGAACCGAATTTTTTTAAGTAAAGGAATTTTTTTAAATGTTGTTTTAAAATACCACCTTAAATAATGACAAATAATATTTTTTTTGTATATATTATTTATAGTGTAAACTAGGATCTTCTTTTAAAAAGAAAGAGCGAAGCTACCAAAGAAGTAAGTATATTTGAATTGCAGATTATAAAATAATATAATAAAATAAATACCTTATCCCTTACAATTAAAATAAACTTACCCTCTAGAGATTCTCCTGAAAAATATAGTTAAAAATAACCTCCTATTTAAAGTTCCCACCTTATTTAAAGTTTTTCCTCTCCATATAACTTTTTCAGGATTCAACATTAAAATTTCGGTTTTGAGAAAATTCTGGGTTTATTAGAAAATATATTTATAATACACCATGTTAACCCTTCTAAGTTTTCCGAGGGTAGGAAGAACTTAAAATTTATGGTTCGATTAACAAACATATATTATAAATATAAAAAACCGCCAGGAAACAGGGAGAAAACCCAAAAGAAATTCGGAGGAAACCTCCTGATTTTTTTAATATTAAAGGTTAATCAAACCATATCCATCTCATTTATAACCCTATTGGTGTCAGAGTTAGAAGAGAGAAGTAAAGGGTTGCTTAGCACACCCCTTCCTCCTCACATAAATATAAATTAGCACCATGAATATTTATTGAGCAAGAATTTCGCTATAATCGGCAAAATCACTATAAAATAGATGTCTCGAAAAAAAAATTATGTAAAAAAAATATAAATTTATTAAACATTTAAAATTTGATATATAAATTTAAATTATATTTAAAAAAATCTTGGAATATAGATTAATGTACAAAAATATTCTTAAGGATTATTGCATGTATATAAACTTACAACATGTCCATGAAAATTATATATGTTGTATTAGAACATGTAAAATGATATAATTAAGAAGAATATTTTAAATTTATGATGTGAAATTCAATCTTCTTTAGAATTGTGTTAATTTTTCAATGATTTCATTGGTGTAAACTCCTTCTGTATAATAAAATTGGCTAACCCATTAAGTCTATTTTCAGAAGTTGTATTTCTCATATTGTTTTTATTCTAAAGAAAAAAATGTTCTTTCATTGGTAAAAGTACTGAGTAAGTGTTTGAAGTTATGCTATCTATAAAATTTTCTGAAACATTAACAACCATATTTAATCTTTTATGCCATAGTTTGTATTTAGTTGTTAGTAATACCATGAGTACTTTAACATCCTCACAATAAAAATTTGCCAAATATTTGATTTTTTCTCTATCAAGATTTGATAGATTGAGAAGGATTCGGAGGTAATAATATTTGCAGATTTGTATGTGATGTCTGATTAATCAAGAGCCTTTCATTTGTTTGATTTATAAAAGTATCCAAAAGGGGAATAAAAAAATTTATTTTATAGTATTTACGACTGAGCTATATTAACATTAAAACGATGGGCTTGCCTTGCTGCAAGTCGAGATGGACAAATATTATATTCACGGAACCCTATTTTTGACTCAACAATGACAATATAATTTATGAAATTATTTATCTACATTTGCCCTAATTTTCTTAAGTTTCAATATAATGCTTTCATATACTCTCCTAGTCTCAATCAAATCGATTTAGTTTTGGAGTGGAAAAAGTTCACATGAAAATTTTGGTTTATAAATAAACACCAAGGAAAATTTGAAATCAATATTAATTCATAAAATAAATTAATTGCGAATTTATTCCTGCTGTGAATGTGTCAATGCGATAAGAGGTAGGAATGACTGTTCTAAAATATAAATTGATAATCACAAAACAGTTTCTTTGCCTTTGAGGAAGGAAGGATTTGTCCCCCTGCCCGCCGCGGGGATAGATGGGATATTTTTCGTGCAAACTTAAATTATTCAATGATATTAGACTAACATCTTCTGTATCCCAAAAGTATATTTGAAATAATTAATACATATTTTATATAAACTATATTTTTTTAGAAAATTTAAGTTGAAAATTTTTTTTTGTCACAACTATGACATACTATGGGTACGTTGGGACACACACCTGTAAATATTGTTAAATTTATGACTGAGGTTTTTGGATATAAATTTAAGACCTTTCCAAAATCTTGTGTACAGAAGATGTTCCTCTCATTTTTATTATAATTTCGCATAGCATGTAAATGGTAAAATGAGTAAAATGACGTGTCCCAACTATACTATGACTAACCATGACCGAGCCCACTAACTAGCATACTGAATCATATTAATTCTTGTTTATTGAACTGAAAATTTGTCAAATTAATAAATAGTTTAACTTTCCTAAAGTTTATTTATTGATTTCAAAAGTTTTATTAATATCATAAACGTAAAGCTTGCAATTATTTTTTATTACTTTTGGTATGCTAATACAGATTTTCTTCTTTAAAAATAAAAATACCAAATATTTTTTAGCCAATTATGTATGACATAATTATCTATTAATGTTAAAATATCAATCTTATAAAACAATAGCTCAAATTATAATTGAAGTTACCTATCCTTCCCCTGTACTCAGTTTACCCCAGTCTCCCTAACGCGCTTGCTTTTACCCTATTTTATCATTTTGTCTAGATATATTGTAGATAAATTTTTGTAATAAGTATATGTATCTAGAGATGTTTTAACTGATCTATATCTATTTTACTAGATACACTATGGTATAATTTTATATTGCGTTTTTATTTTATATTAAAAAAATGAATTCTATTTTTCATTTATTGTTTAAAAAAATTTAATTCTATTTATTGTTTAAATAAGTAATATCTAATTATAATATTTAGAAATTATATTTTAAATTAATAAATATTAATTTGAAAATTTTTTAGGATGGCAATAGGAATTAGTGATCCATGAATGGAATCGAATTAGAGCTATAGATTTTAATTGGAATCCTTAGGCTTAAATGTTAATCATTGTTTGAGTCGCTTTTTTAAGCTTTTTCCCTATGGTTTTGAAAAATTTTGAGGAATGAGGTTAAATGAGCCAATCGTGTTGGAAACTATGGAAAGTAAGGTTGTTTCGGTTACTGTATGTGATATTTGTTGGTTTTGGAACTTTCACGTGAAATGGTTCACGCACATGGAATCCCAATCCCAGGGTATACATTAGTCAAGGAATTATAGTCATTCCATAGGGTCTAGTTTGGTGATAAGAACTGAGACCGGAGGGTTACTTCAATGAGGAAGAAATATTTGCACCTCCTAACGTTCTATTAATGATCTAATTGACTGCATAGTGCGCGAAAGCCATATTTCTCCCAACCTAATGGCTCAAACACCAGCCCACTGTACTGCCTTTCTTTAATTTCCTAATACATCACGATATTTCTGTTCAACATTGCCAAGAATGCTGGTCTCTGCAGGTCCTCGGTTATATCGAGAATGAGTACAAGAAAGGCCCTTACGCTAAATCCCTTAAAGCCCACTTCTACGTTAAAGTGGAATCCACATACACACATTTAATGAGTTTTCCATAACCCATCTAGATCTTTAGCACAGACATTACCATATTTAATTTCTGGGTATGGTATCGTAGACATTTCCATCTATTATATTTATTAATGTTCGCAAGGCAAAAATTGGCTCAATTGCCGAACAACCCTATACAACTCGAATTGATTTTCTGATACCAATACTTCACTCCGTAGTCGTCTGACAACGTTTTTCCTAATATTCATAGTGTGGCTTATCAAATTTATCCCACTATAATTCTCATTCTTGAGAAACACCTTTACCTTTGTAGATGAGTATGATGATATGCTCACTCCATCAACAGGAATCCTGCCATTCATAATGATTTTGTTAAATAGCGTCAAGACTTCTACCCTTCTTGCCTAGCACCAACCATCCTTCTTCCAGGTAGCCCCTGACACCATAGTTTTGTCCCCCTCCATCTTCTGGATTTCAGATTTTACCTCATTGGCCTAAATTAGCGGACCATGTTGGCCTTACTTAGGAATAGAAATAACTGATCCCTTGCATTTTCACTATAAAAGACGCTATAAGAACCGTATAATCACCCTTTGATTACCTCGCTGCCGATACACATCTATGCCCTTCATTTTAACTTTGCACATTCCGATGTTCTTGAATTTTTTCTCCTGCTCTCAGTCAATTTGTACATTACTTTATCTCTCCCCTTTTAATCCAATTTCTTGGCGATCTTGTCATACGCCTATTTTTTGTCACCGCAACGACTTTTTTTGCCCTTTTATCCTCCTGGTAAGTTTTCATTCTGGTCTTGAGAGATATACCATACCCTGTACTTTATACTTTCGCCTACACAATTTCGTACCTCATCATTTTAGCACCCGAATTCCATCTTCATCATTTTATCCTCTTTTGGTTTTCAGAAAATATCAACTGCAGTACCTTCTTACTAGTCAAGTTTTTCTAAATATACTCTTGCTATGTGTTGCAGAGATCCGCCAACTTTTTTAGCACCCGATTTTCATCTTTATCATTTTATCCTCTTTTGGTTTCTTAGAATATCAACTGCAGTACTTTCTTACTAGTCAAGTTTTTCTAAAAATACTCTTGCTGATGTATTGCAGAGATCCGCCAACTTCTCATTTTTAAACCGGTCGGATCTTGGCCGGAGCTTCAACGATCTTCTTCTTCTCATACTTCAGCACTATGAATCTATGATATATAGCAATACCACCTGGAATAACCTTACGATCCGTAACTAAAGATCACTCCTATTGAGATTGACGAACCCCATTTTTATATGTTACCAAGTGTTCCGCTCTTTTTTGGAAACCCTTTTCCCATTCTATTTTTGGCCTCATAGCCATGCTCTCCATGATTTCGTAAAATTCCTAACCATTCGTCTTCCACATGCTCATTAAAATCATCCCCAGTATCAACTTTTCCTCCTTCAAAATCTTTTTCATCTCCGCCTCCAGCTCTATTCGGAAAGCTTCCTTCTTTACTATGGGTATCCAATTGAAAAGCGTAGGCGTTTATTATGCGAAGCATCTTTATAGCGACGAGTGTGATCCATATTAAATGATCTGAGCACCTCTTTACTTTGTACATTTTATTTTTGAGCTTTTCATTCAAGATAATACCAATTCTGTTCCCTTTTTCTGAAGTCTCATTGTAGTAAAAAATCATTGTGTTCACAAACTCGATATTCTTATGCGTCAACGTTCCCACATTCCAACCTACCATCCCCAATTTTTTAAATTTTGCCACAGCTAACCTTTTTGGTCGCTTTTGTTATGAATAAAACGGTAGCTCTAAATCATTCTTCGCTTTGCACTGACGAATGGGGCCACTGATCTAATACAAACCTTCCTCTTTCTTCACTCGGGCTTAGGACCAACCATAAATAATTAAAATCCCTATTATTTTTATGCAGCATTTGAAGAGTTACTTTTAGGGGTTAAATTCATATATTGTGATATAATTTTTTTATGTGACCCAATATAATTTTTTTTGTATCCGCACATGTATAATAGTTATAGTACAATTTTTAACCATTAAAGTTTAATTTAGTACTCTGAAAATTTAGCACTTAAAAACCTAAGGCTCATAAGATCACCGGTTCCTACTCATTTTTGAGGGAGAGGGGGCACGGGGATCCAGAAGGATAATTTATATATGCCTAAAATAATATATTTAAACTGGCAAATTTTCTAAAAAGGGAAGGTAATTACCTCAAGCCCCCTCCCCTCAGCTTTGTCACGACAATGATGTGAGTTGGGCACCTTTGTCTCTCTTACTAGCTGTACGTCACAGTTTGTTAACTCAGCATTGTAATAATCGAGGTATCGAATCGAGATTAATTATAAATAAAATAATTCAATTGGCGCTAAAATTGGAAAAATATTAAAAATGTAATCGCTATAAGTCGATTATACAATCTTAAACAAAAAGTGCAATTTTTATTTTTAAATTTCAAAATCATTATTTTATATTGTGAAATTTAGTTTTAAATTATTCAAAAATTAACTTTTTTTGTTTTATTTTTGGTTAATCTTGAAATTTAAAATCAGTATGTGAACCTGAACCCTCATCTTTTTACTTTCTTCTTGCAACAATCTATTTAACTGAATTTAATATGTTAATATTCATTAATTTATATATTCCAAAATTGATATAACAATAAATATTTAGATTAGCCCTAATAAGAGTCTATATTGAAGTAAAGTCGATATAGTATAAATTATATAGTGCTCTAAGTTTTAAATCAACTAATCTCCTAATCTTTACAAATGTTGCGTAAATAAACTTAATTAATAAATAAACATCTTAGCCTATTCCTAAATAATCCCGAATACCCAATATCTTAGAACCTCGTAAATAGGAATCTTTCATCAAATAATGGCCTTCAATCTGATTGCCTCACAACTATTCCATAGACTATAGGTTCTCATCTAGGATTATATCTGTGTTACCACTTTTCCCACAAATAGTAGATACACACTCAAGTCAAAACGAAAAAGATGAATAAATGCAGAACCTACTCCAATTGCTACATCCACTAATAAACATAATGACCCCTATTCCTTTATTTTTTAAAAACTTTGTCACATAAAATACGAATACACACATTGGAGTCCAAAGAATTCCTTTTCTTAAGACAAAAAATAATATTTAAATATAATTAGTGCCCTTAGGGATTCAATTTTGTATTTCATGATTGTGCCCCTCCCCCTCTTTTAACCTAATTTTGCATTTTATATTGTTTTTTTAAAATATATATATTAGTTTTAACGGTTAAAATGAAAACTTGAAATAGAAATAAATAATTTGGTATAAATAAAAACTTTAACAAAATTGATCATATTAAAAAAAAGGAAGAGACTTATAATAAAGCTTTACTATGTCAATCTTGGGCCATTTTATTTTTCTCTATCAAATTATTAGATAAATAAATTATATTCTATTTTTTGCTTTTAAAAACTACACGTATAATATATATTTATTTTTATGAAAATGTATTATTCTATTATTCTATTATACTATATACTATAATATAATATATAATAATCAAAAGTCAAAATCATTCTGAAATTAACGTCCAATTTATTTAATAATTTAATAGGTATATAGATAGCTTTGTAATTATCTTATATTTTTGTTGGTGAGTATTATATTGAGTATAATATATTTTTATGAAATATTTTAAACTATTATATAGTTTCCTTTGTCGGTCTTTAATGATAAAAATGAAGAATTAAAAAGATATTTTTCATTTTATTTTCAGAATTTTATAATACTAAATTGAATAATATTATTTTAATAAAAAATTTATTCGGTTATTTTTATATTTAAAAAAAACCAAAAATTCAATTAAAGCGAAGAGAAAATGCTTATTATAATAATATTGCAATTGATAATGGTTAGACATACTGCTTTTATCTTAATTTATTCTCTGTCAGTTTCCCTTTTAAGGTTTATAATAACGATTGATTTTTTTATTATTAAAATAAAAATAACAAAGCATAAAACCTTAGAAATCGACTGCCTGAAAGCCAGTCTCGCCTAAAAAATATCAGACTGGCCTAGGGAACGTGTGCAGAATATTTATCAAGTACCAGGTCTCCTCTCATCAAGTGAGATCCTCGCAATTTAGTCAGCAATAAGATAGCTCATTCCCGCAATTCGAAATCTCCCATAAAAATTTCCGCAATTTTTAAATTTCTCCTGAATTAAATTTTTTAGCATTTTAAAATGATTTTAATTTATAAATAATAGTTTTGGAATAGTATGTGATTATTTTTTATTTTATAAATAAAGTAAACAAAAATTTATCAATAAACGTGTCTAGTTTGTTTTATTAAGCAAATTATTTCCTGCAGTTAAAAAAAAGTTCTAAAGCCATCCCTCTTCCTATTGATAATTTTTATAAATACATTTCATCTATTAACACAAAGAACATAAAAGATAAACCCTATATTTTATCGTTATTATGGTTTTAAAGCGAAAAACATAATTATATAGCGGAAGAAATCTATTAGCACAATCTTGATATTTTATCTGACCCGTGCACTTGCTTGAATTTTTTAAACAAGAAAAAATAATATAATTATTACCATTTGGAAAAATATTATCAATATTGACTTCGTTGTACTATAAAGTAAAAATTAGGAAAATATAGTTTAGGAAATATTTCTTTTTAGCAATTTTCAAATTTATCCCTCAAAAATATTTTTGACCAAATTTCTTCCGCAATTTGAAAATTTTTACCTAAGAACCCTAAAATCTAATATTGAGCCCTAAGATACTGGAATATTACTATTTATACTGGTTAATTATTAAAATATTGGCAATTATCATTTTATAGGGAAAAAATAGTTTTTGAGGAAAAATAAACAACAGTCACTATATTATGTTTTGAGTAAGCAAAATGTTTTCTGAGTGGGGAGAAGTGTCTAAACGGCCATAGGCGTAGACTCGCCACCCTCTTTTTTCAAAGATCCAGGTGCATAATCAATAGACCCCCTATCGCAACTTTGCCTGTTCTCGTAAATATCATTTTAAGCTAATAAAAAATTTTCCCTTACACTCCCCCCCCTCTCCCCCAAAAATGTAGACAACATATATTATAAGAGAATTTGAAAGAAAAATTGATAAAAGTTTATAATTTTTAAAATAACGACTATAATTCAAATTTTTTTTAAAAAAATATTTTAATAAAAAGAATTGATAACCCAAAATTATTTTTATATAAATCTAATATAGCCAAAGGCCTACAATAAAGGTGTCTAAAGATCTCCAATAAAGTTTATGGGTAAAAAATTATATAATAGTGCCCCTCCCCCTCATTAACAAAACCATGGATACGCCTACAAGTCCTATTTACGATACAAACACAGTTAGAGCTCTGACTCAGTTGGAAGGGAATTTTATTGCCCCCACCCCCTCCCAAGAAAATTTTGTATCTTCAACGAAATATTGCTGATTTTACGTTTTTAGTCATTTTCATATACTTAAAAGTAAATTTTAATAATCTCCAATAAAGTTTATCGGGAAAAAATCATCTAATAGTGCCCCTCGCCCTCATCAACAAAACCATGGAAACGCCTACAAGTCCTATTTACGATACATGCATAGTTAGAGCTCTAACTAAGTTGGAAGGGGATTCGAGTGCTTCCCCCCCCCCCCCAATAAATTTTTGGCTCTTCAACAAAATATTGCTGATTTTACGTTTTCAGTCATTTTCATACACTTAGTTAGAAATTTTAAAAAATATAAACCTTAATATTAAGAAAGAAATTTCTTTATATGACTGTATATTAATGATAATACATAAGTAAGTATTATTGTCAGGTTTTGAGTGGCCTTAAAAAATTATCATTAAATATATGTGTCTGGTTATATAATAATGAATTAAGCATACGAATGTAATTATAATCCCAATTCAAAAAAAGTGTAATTAAATAGATTAGTGTGATATTATACTAATTAAATTAGTGTATAATTAAGTTTAATCTAAATAAATTAAAATAAAAAACCTTCATAAACTAATCCAAAAAACTATTATATAGAGTTTCGATTCAAATTTAATTTTATAGATTAAGGAGTGGGTTACGCATAAATTTGTCCGCTAATTCTTAACCTTTTTATTTGAAAAAATCGAAATCATAACCAGTCATGGATTTCCCTATTTCCTACACCTAGAAAAAAATATATATTTACATTATATATTTTGCGTAAAAAGTAAAAGCTAGCCAATGACGTCTCTAGGATTTCATTTTGGATTCGTTCAAGAAAAATTATAAAAAAAGGGAAATCCTATTTAAAAATAGCCGAAAAGGAAGAAATCTAAAATTGTCTAGAAATGAGCAATAAAAAAAGGAAATCCAAATCTAAAATTAGCAATTTATAATAATTTATGGGCCCGTTTAATTCCCAGAACCAGTCCCTTAAATACCACAATATCGTTAATTTGCCTCCTCTCACATATAAAGGAAACTGAAAAGATCGTACTAATAAGAAATTAAAACTAAAAGCAGAATTAGTAAAATATTCATATTCTTATAATAATAAATATTGTTTCAATTTAACTTCTTTTATAAAAGTGGCTTTTTAAAAAATAAAAATGTTATAATTCATTTGTGACATCCTTCTCTAACTATTAAATATTGTTATGATTATGATAAAAGATATTTTATTAACGCTTAATATTTATTACATAAACGCATAATATTTATTACATAAATTATTAAATTATAATTGACTTGTTTTACAACATAAAAAGTTGTAATATATACTCCGACTAGTTGTATATAAATTTTATTTGTACATAAAAGAAAGGTTAAAAAAAATCAGTAAAGAAATCTATCTCTTTAGAGATTATATTCTTTTATGTTATATTATATATAAATAGATTGTTAAATTATTAAAATTTTACTTACCTTTATCGCTTAAATGACATGTGTATAATAATCATGGGGAGAGTAATTTTATATCAAAAGGTATAAATATTGTATCCGGTAAAAAGAATTATGATGATTCATTTATAATTCAATTAGCTATAATTATATCTATATAAAAAACAAAAGTATAAATAAAATGATTTTTTAAATGATTTCTTTTAGATTATATTTGATGATCAAAGATATATAATAAATATACTAGAATTTTTAAAAGTGGTTTATATTATTTTTATTATTTTAAATTTAATTTAAAATATATTAATATAAAGTATTTTCACAAGATAAAAAGAGAGAGCTAAACTGTATAATTTTTTGCAAGACAAAGTAATAATATTCATAAGGGGACGAGTCAAGGGCAGTGTTGTTATGGTTAATATAAAATATAGTAAACAAAATTTATATTTTAATAATTCATTTAGTAGAATTTTGGCAGGGATAGGTGGAACCAACAGGGGTCATATAAGGAGGTGATTACCTTAAAATATATACTATATGCTATATAATATTTTATTTTTGTTAAATGGGCGGCTTGTAATAATTATTTAAATATCCTTAAAGTTCTTAATTCCTCTTTTATATACCGAAAAATATAATAAAAATTTTAATATCACTTGATATTGAATAGTTATTTATTTTATTCAATTTAATTTAATTTATACCTACATATATTTTTTTTCAGAAAGGCATAAAGTCAAGCCTGTCTAATTTGGGCCCAATAATTTAGGCAGTTCTAAAGTTTTGAGTCCCAATCAAATTCCTAATAACTACTATTAGAAAATACCTTGGAAAAATTCAGCAACTGCTTACTTTAAAAAGTGTCATATTTTTAATTTCCTTCATTTCATAAAACCTCTATAAATGAGCGTTTATTGTTTTTTGTTGCATTCACTCATTTATTATAAAATTTTATCATCTTTAAACTATTCATGTTAAATAACAAAATCAATCAAGAAAACAAATATAGTGAGTAATCGTTAATTAAAAAAAATGAGGTAATTAAATTTCTAAATCATCATACTCAAAGAGAGAATGTGCGAAAAGATCTAATATTTCTAAAGGAACTGTTCACAATTTTCTTAAATCCAAAGAAGACATTATCAAACGCCATGAAAATAAGACATATATTGTACCACTAATAAACAAAGATACATCTTATTTTATTTCATAAATTAATTTTATATTTTTGTTCTTAACCATAATAATTTTTAAACTCTTATTTTCTCATGATTTTAAAGAATTAATAAAAATAAAAAAACTATTTGAAAATGGCTAAACATAATCTCACTTTTTGCTAAACTAAGAATATAACAGATTGTAAAATGTTTTTTTTTAAGTAGAAGGCTCTTGACAAATTGGCCAACTGTCTGAGTTGGGCAAAAATTTTGGTCGATTACCAAATTAGACAGGGTTGATTGTATTAAATTTTTAAAGAATTGAATTATATCATAATGATATCTTAAATATTTTGTGTATATTTACGAATATTAAACAGCCACGCTATTTTATTCTTTCAAAATAATCTTAGTAATATATATATTATAATTTTAATTATAATTTATCCCATTCATTATCCATTCTTTTCTATAATATTTCATATTTTATTATTAAAATATGATTTATCTTTTACACATTTTTAAACACTCAATTGATAAATTTAATTATCATCGAAATTTATCATAAATTTAGCTATTTCATTAAATATAAAATAGAATTTGATTATATTTTCTAAAACAGGGATTCTTAAAAGTCTCTCATTAGTAATATCATATTAGAAATCAAGAGATTCGCTTGTAGCTTTTCCCAGACAAGCTGCAGTAACTGACTGCCTACGAATATAATTAAGCTACGCTACAGATATCGCTACTTTATCAATAGCTGTAAGTTTATTTACTGTTATAGCCTAGTTATATCTTAGTAGCTGAAATTATTTATGAATTATATACAAAGTATACTTATTTTAAAAAGGCTAAATTATATTTTCTATAAATATATGTTCCAAGATTAATATTTATTCGATTGAGCTTTATCAGGGCCGTGCTAATACATTTAGGGGCTAGAGGGAAATAAATCAGGTGATCTTTAAAAATCAATAATTTATATGTGCGTAATATTCAAAAATAATGAGATTCAGTAGTGTAGGCCATATACCTCATTTATCAAATAGTTTAGATGTTTAATGAGCAAGGAAAATAGCAGTGTTGACTGGATAATGCTATTAGGGATCGAATTCCGATATTTTTTCCATATCTATTTTATTTTTAACTCATATGTATTGTTCCCAGAATTTGAAGATAACTTGTAGAACTAAGGCAGGATAATTTTAGGGATGTTGAAGAAGTTTTTTTAAACGAAATGAATTTTGTGAGCTGGAGGGGAGTATAAGAGTTTCTCAACTTTAAGACTAGATAAGGTTTTATTAAAAATTGTTGTATCGCTTTCGCATCACTTATTAGTGAATAGAGGTTAGAAAGTTCATCTGCTATAATATTCTAAAAACTAATATTATTTTTCACTTCCGATTGAAGAAGGTATAATTCAATTATGTTTATATTTAGATTTATACCGATTGATGCTCCTTCATCTTTTATTATGCTGCATATTTTTAAGATCATTTTAGGTGATTCGCTAATTATTCCGTCACCAATGTAAAACACATAGAGATTAAGCTTTAAAAGTTTTTTTTTAAATAGCCGAAATAAATTTAAAGGACAAAAAATGATAATTTGATTAATTGTTTTGCTCATTAATATTAAATTGATGTAATTGAAGAATTGTCGTAAATTATATAGATCAAGTCTCAATCTTTACAGACTTGTTTTAAATGAAATGAAGATAGTATAGAAGTATCATAATTACTTCTTTTTCTAATTTGAATAATTGATTGTATTGTACATCACACCGTATTTCTGTGTGTTCACATCAAAATCATTTTAACAGGACATTATAATTTCAGGTGATATAGTTAGAAGAATGATATGCTGAAAATTACAATCAAATCAAGGCTTTAAAAATAAAAAAAGACATTCTTATAAAATTTAAAATAAGTCAAGGTGTATTGGATTAATTATTCAGTTATTTAGAAGACATTTATTTATAAATAATTTGTTATGATATTATATATCAGGGATGTGAACCCGAACCCGGACCCTGAACCCTCCTGAACCCTTATATTTTGGCTGAACCCGGGTCCAAGGGTTCTAGGTGTCATAAAAGATTTTAAAAATAAAAATATTTTTTTTAAAAATAATATAAATTTTTTTAAATTTTATTAACTTTTTTTGTGGAATTATTTATTTTATCTTCGTGTTTTTCTTTCAATTTTCTGGACTTCCATTTTATTTAGAGATTGATATCATTAGTGTAGGTAATAATATTTTATTATGTAAATTTTTTAATATGCTATGTTATTGAAATAAGTTGATTATTTTTAAAGTGAATTGTGTAATAATATTTAATTTAAATGATAATGCACAACACGTTCGTCTTCAATTTGTATGATACTAGAAAGATTATGTTTGAAAGATTTCTGTAATGATTTTATTATAGGAGCATGTGAAGTCATTTTGTTGGAAGATGATTATTGTCAAATAAAGGACCTAGTGCATAAGTTCCTTTAAAAATAACAATATTAAGTTTACAATCAGAACAATTATGTTTATTTGATTTTTATGGAATATGGATTAGACGCCGATTAGATTTAGAAAAATTTACAGTCCTTTTATACGAAATATTAGAAAACATGATCGAGAGCAACAATATTTGCAAAATAGTGTTGTATACGCTTCTATATATTTAGACCCTCGATATCAAGGTTTATTGAGTATTAAGCAAAAACAAATGGCTAAAGACCATCTTAAGGATTTATGCCATACTCAAAACTCCATTATTTAAAATATATTGGAGGCTACGAAAATACCTACTGGTAGTAGTGATAATAATAATGATAGCAACATTGATGATCTTGAAATTTTACTTTTAGATAGAGAAAAAAAAATCAAATTATCATCAGATAGAAAGGAGGATCAAAAAATGCCTATTGCATCTTTAATATTAAAGTTCTCAGACGTTAAGAGAAAAAATAAGGGTATGAATATTTTAAAATTCTGTAAAAAAAATTCTTCAATATATCCAGAATTATATATCTTATCTAGAATCTTCATGGCTGTATCGGCATCGCAAGTACAATAATTTTATAAAGATAACTATCTATTTTAGGTAAGGGTATACGTGAATTTTATTTTTATGTTCCCTAAACCCGGACAGGGTCTTTTCAAATTTTATTCCTGTACCTGAACCCGGACCTGGACCCTTTTTTTTTGACGAAGGGTTTACATCCCTGTTATATATAAGAAATTAAGCTGAATAAGCATATATTAGAGTAGATATGTTGACATTGGAAAATAAAGATTAAAATTAATAGAATTTCATTAAAACTTAACTTTTTGGATTTATTTTAAGGGCAGCTAGAAAAACAACATCCTCATTGATCTTGTAGATTAGTTTTAATATAAAACTATAATAGAGTCGGTCATAAGATAAAATCAGATTGATAATTTTGGGTATAAGTGTATTAGATTATTGATTAAAATTCTCACAAATAGAATTTCTTTAGAATAGTTTAAAACTTTTTAAAATTCATAGGTTTACGTGATAAGGATATAAGCCACAATTTAACTCAATTAGAGATCTATTATTTTTGGTAAACAATTAGATAAATTTGAGATAGACAAATTGTGTCGGCAAGATTAATTGAGAATAGCAGGGTTAGGCAGTAACGCGAATATTTGTATTTAAAATTACCTTTTCAATTGTATTTGGTATTTATTTGAATATTTCAGAAAATATTTAGATTTATATGTTAGATTTCAGACCAATGCAAATACTTTTTTAAATATTATTTTATTATATCGAATTTTAAATCTAAATCCACAATGTATTTATTAAGATATTAAATTTGTGACCCGAGTTGCGAAAAAGATGAACATCTATAATGAGTATTTACGAAAGTGAAACCAAAGATACACATTTTTATGTAGAAGATAATGATATTAAAAGTAGATATGAATTCCAGTTCCTTTGGGTTCTTTTTAACGCTATTATGTTTATAAAATATTTTTAGCAGAGAATCTGTAACACTAACAATCTCCACATCCTCTATATACCATTTAACAATTTTAGAGCGAAGATATAAGGAACCTTTTTAGCAACTCTCTCACGTCCTTATTTTAAAAATAGGTGTAAACATGCGAGGAGAAAAAATATTTGCATCATATGCTTTTATATGAAGACCTCTTCATTCTCCTATGTTGATAAATGCCATTATATTATTTTGGAAAATTGTATAAAATAAATTCTTCAACACTGTTGTGTTAGAATCACATTATTTAAAGGATGAGCACAAGGATATATAGTAAATGATAAATAATTTTATAATTATTTTTAAAATTTTTTTAAATATAATTCTTTGCCAATATTGCTTCTAAAGTTAATTTTGGAAATTTAATTAATACGTCAAATCAGTGGTGTAGGCATGGGGGGGGGGAGGGGGGGGTTTAAAATTTTTTTTTTTAAAATTTTTGAATTTTAATTTAATAAATTCTTAATAAACGCTTGATTTTTATGTTTTAATTTTATTATAAATAATAATAGATATACACATTTGATTTTTTTTATATTTATTAAATAAATTTTATATTATTTTACATTTCATAAAAGTTGTCTAGTTTGTCATATTCAATTTTATAAAAATATATATTTCTCATTTTCAATATGAATTTCACATCACCCAAAAAAGGGAGTTATTTATACAAACGTATCATGATATTGACTCAAAAAATCAAATAAAAAACTAAAAAGATTTTGTCCGACCAGATTCATCGAAAGACAAGAGTCAGTGAAACTCTTTATTGAACTATATGATGTTGTCTTTGCAGCACTATAATTTTATATATCAAGCAAGGAAAAAGATTCAGCAGATGTCAAAAATCTTTTGCAGGCTATTATTAAGCCACAGTTTTTAATTTCAATTCAATGTGTTTTTTTTAAATTTAATTATACATATGATTTTAGCAAAATGCTACAAAAAATTGATTTGGATTTAAGGGAGATTATAAACAGAGCAAAGGATATTGTTGAAATATTAACAAATATCAGAGAGAATGTGGATGAAAAATTTCATGAAATTATATGAAAAAGTAAAGGAGATTGCTAATATGTTTGGAATTGAAATTTTTAAACCTAGAGTAGTGTCTCTAGATAATGCAATCGATCAAATATTGATGCATCTACGATTGAGGATTTTTATAAAATAAACATTTTTATTCCCCTTATTGATACATTTTTATTTCAATTAAAAGAAAGATTTATTAGTCATAATTATATTTTAAAAAGCTTTTATTTTCTTTTGCCGGTTGAGTCTAAACTATAGATTACACTTGAAACACGAGAGGATATTAAAAAAATCTCAAAGTTTTATGCTGATGATTTAGTAGGTTCTATGATAAGTTACTTTGTGATGTCGAATTTTGGTATAAAAATCTTGACAGAATAGGGTATTCTTTAAGACCAAAAAATGCTCTGCAGGCCCTTTCCATGTGTAATTGCATTTTAGATTCCCTGCCTAATATCAAAACATTATTAATTATTTTAGCTACCTTGCCAATTAGTACCTGCACTGATAAAAGGTCTTTTTAAACTTTAAAAAGGTTAAAAACCTATTTAAGAAACACAATTGGTGAAAAACGTTTAAATGGATTAGCCCTATTGAATATTTATAAGGAGATTATTTTAGATAAAAATGTGATTCTAGATGAAATTAGCAAAATCTCAGAGAAGAGTAGATCTCTCATTTTAAATTCAAATCAAAAATAGCAATAAAATTTTATTAGTTTTAATATATAATCAATTTTTTTTGTAAAAAAAGTATTATTTATAAGATAATATCATCATATTTATTTAAATACCATTATTTGCATAAGAATTACACATATTTTATATAATTGTAAAAAATTACTTTTTTTTAAATAGAGTCTTTATACATTATAATTTTTAATATTAAAATCTGTATTATATAAAATATCAACATTTTGAAAATATTTTAATTAATAAAAATATATACATGATTAAATAAAGGAATGTAAATATAAAATACCCTAAAATTTTGTTATATGAAATTATAAAACAATTTTAACACATCCAAAAATATAAGCAATTAAATGTTCAAAAAAAATAAGAGGTTTATGGGGGGGGCGAAGCCCCCCCCACAAAATTTTTAAACCCCCCCTCCCCCCTTTCCATGATAAAATCCTGGCTACGCCACTGCGTCAAATAGGCATAGATTAAATGATATTTCATTTGAAAATCTTATTATATTGAACATTATACATTATACATTTTTTTATTTATAAATGTGTTTTATTCAAATTTTTTTATTTTTGATTTATTTTAATTTATTAAATATTATTATATAATATTCTGGGCATGCAATATAATCTCACATTTATGTTTTATAATACTCTGTAAAACTGGGCAATTAATGAAATTAGCCATTATAACATAATTTATGTGATATGCTACTGCAATAAATATATTATTTATATTATTTATATCACTGCAGATATAATATAATTGGAGACATAATTATTAAAATATTTTAAATAATAAAAATATTATTTAAGTAAAATTTTTTTTATAGTTATACTATATAAATGACTTGAGAAAGGTATTCATCGAAGTATTATTGTGCAAAAAGTATTCGTCAATGTATTTGCATTTAAATACTTTTTTGAAAAATTTTGGTATTTAGTACCTATATTTTACATATTTGTAATTAGTTTTTTCTATTTATATTCGAATACATTTTATTGAAAATTTGCCCAACCCTGGATAATCGCATGAAATGAAAAGGGGAAGAAGTTACGTGAAAAGTAAGGAAGAATGTAAGTGTATTTTAATGTAAATGGAAGGATGAATGTATAGGTTTTTTAGTTAATTAATAGCAATTTTGTAGGCAAAATATGTAAAGTTTAGATTGATTTTAAATTGGTTGTGGTTTTGAAACTTGTAAAAAAAATTTGGGAAGAAATAAAAGTAAATGATGTTTTAATTTGATTTAGTTATTAATAGGAAATATTTTTGATACTCTGTAAGGGTAATTTTTGAGATGAAGTAGAGGTGAGAAAAAAAAATATGACTGTTAACAAAATCCTTAGTGGGAGTGTAAATAAATGAATAAATGTATTTTTCTATTATCTTTAGTAGTCCATTTAAAAAGCGCTTTAAATTTTAGTTGTGTGAATGATAGACGAAGACAAGGGTGTTTGCAGATATAAAGGGCAATAGCAGGAAACAATATGATTCCTATTAACATTTAACCAAATGAAGAAACGATACTATTTCGCAAAAAAATATAAAATCTAAGTTTTTATTGGTATTTGAGAGTATTTACAATAATGTAGTATGCAAGGCAAATAAAACATTCCATCCTGATAAATTAAAAAGTAAAAAATGAAGTATCTAAGCACTGCCAGGTATTGTTAGAGACAAATGTCTAGAATGCTTCAGTTCATTATTAGAGCTAAAAGAGACTTTTCTAAATTTTGAACCATATTAGTATGTGTACCAGGCGCGTACGCAGGAATTTTGTGGGGTGGGGGGGGGGATAATTAAATTTTTTTAAGATAAAATTATTGTTATTTAAAAATATCAATAAATTTATTAGGACTAATAACTATTTCTATACACAATTTTAAATTAATGTGAATTATAAAAAAATAAATATATAAACCGGTATATGAAAAACTATAAATTAAATGTGAATTATAAAATATTAAGTGGATATAACCAGCATATGAATCACTATAAAATAAATGACCAAAAATAGAAATTTATATTTTTTGAGCCTATAAAATTTATATATAAAGTATAAAAAATTTAAATATTGAAAATATAAATTAATACACAAGTTTCTTAGGAATGTATTTTGTATGTAATAACTTATAAAGTATTCATGAAAAAATATATAACACATTAAAAAATAAAATTGCACAAAAAATATTATTAAGAAGCATATTATATATTTATAATGTAAAATCCAATCTTCGTTGGGATTGAGCTAATTTTTCAATTATCTCATCTGTGCTTGGCGTCAAATTCCTATGAATATTCAAAAGGGCCAAACCATTCTATCTACTTTCAGAAGTTGTACTTCTTAGGTATGTTTTATTCTTTTTAAAGAAGAGAACTCTCATTAGTTGCAGAACTAATGGGAAAGTTGCTAATATATATAATAATTTTAATACATTGGGAAAATAATCTAAAAGATGTTTGAAATTATGAAAAGCATCCATAGCATTTTTTGGGACTATATCAACCATAGCTAATCTTTTATACCATAAATTTAAAATACTAGCTAAATGTTTTTTCGACTGCTCATTTAATTAAAATACTGCCCATTTTTGATTAATTTTACTGAACATTTCTCATTAAAAACTGTCCAAATATTTATTTACTATAACTAACCTTTTGATGGCTCTATATCCTGACTCTCAATTATTCCAGCAATTCTTTCATTATTTGTATTATGGGAGGGGTTTTAAAAGCTAAGAGTAAATATTATAAAATTATTTGTATTTTTTTGCCTTTTGTAAGATGACTAGGTTTCATCATCATCAATATGTTTAAAAAATTTCTTATGTCGATAATTATTATTTGACTAGAAATTTGAAAATGGTAGATAAATATTACGCCATTAGAAATTTGAAATTAATAGATAAATATCACGCCAAAGGAAAACTTGAAATCGAAATTAATTGATAAAATAAGTAAATGAATGTGATAAATAAATGTAATTAAATATATATTTAAAAAGAAAGAGTTAGGAATAAATATTTTAAAATATAAATTAATATAAACAATAATATTTTTAAAAAATATATCCGGCATCTTCATTTTTTGCAGAGTTGTTAAATAGCGCGCTATCTTTTTTGGTAGCTATAGCTAATAGCCGCTACTTTTTTTTAAATATTTAATTTTTTAGGGCGCTACTTCGCTACTTTTAAAAAATATAATGAATGTAAGTATAAACATGAAAATTTAAATAAAATATCATAATTAATTATAATTTTTATAATTTTTTATTTAATTTTGAAATTTAAAAATATTTTCAATTTTTAATTTATATTTTCAATCTGTGTTAATAATCTAAAATGCCATCGCCCATTGATATCCAAATCCTTGAAAGTGATTCGGACATGGAAGATTCAATGGAAGAAAATGTACTTAATAGCTCTAATAACGATTTCCCATTCCCTAAATTTGAAAAATTTTTTAAAATAAATATTAAAACAAATCTGGATTCAAATTCCTGTGCTTAAAATGTAAAAAAAATATATCATCAAATCAATCGAGTAGCTATAACCTGAAGAAACACCTAAAGGTAAATTGTTATTTTTACATTATAATATTATTTATTTTATTAGACTGTTCACGCCAATTGCTATAAGGAAATAGAGAAACATATAAAAAATTTTGGTATAGGAGAATCTTCATTCAAAAAGACAAATACTATCCAAACCAAATTAACTGATAATAAACATGCCAATATTTCACAAAAATTGGCTGATAAAGTAATTGTTGATTTTATTATTGACACAGTTCAGCCATTGTCCTTGGTTGATAATCCATCATTTACTATGATGATT
Organism: Gordionus sp. m RMFG-2023; assembly: GCF_954871325.1. Lineage (NCBI taxonomy): Eukaryota > Metazoa > Nematomorpha > Gordioida > Chordodea > Parachordodidae > Gordionus > Gordionus sp. m RMFG-2023. Next base: position 40,188,750 of record NC_088776.1, read on the forward strand.
AAAACTTTATCCCCTGGCCAGTTTTATGTCGCCAGACACTTATGAATAAAATAGCCGACAACTTCAAAGTGATGAAAGATGCTCTAATAGTAGAGTTATCAGTATATCTTATGTATGTACCACGGCAGATAGTTGGACACATAACAGAAGGTAAAAACTTATTTATATTTATAAATTGATCTGATTAAATATTTTTAGAGCTTATTTGGGAATCACAGGCCCTTGGTTAGACCCTAGGACTTTAAAAAGAAGATCTGTAGCCTTAGCCCTTAAAAGGATTATAGGATGCCAGACATATGACGTACTTGCAAATAAAATTATTGACATCCACAAGTCTTTTAGGATTCATAATAAAGTTTGCAAGATGGTTACTGATAATGGGTCTAACTACCTGAAGGCATTTAGGTTATATCACAAATTTATTTATAATATTTATTTTAAGTTATGATTTTTTGGGCAGTAAATTAATATTATTTAATCTATAAAATATTTAGTATTTTAATATTTCACATTATTTATAGAATTTTTATTAACTAAATACACACATATTTTAGTAATATTATGATTATCATAATTTATATCAAATTATAAATAAAATTAGTGAAATTAACTAATAAAATATAAAACAGAGGTGGATTTAATTCATTAATTTTTATTGTACAGTGTCATTGAGCTAATCTAACATTTAATAAGATATGGTTATTGAATATTTCATGGATGATTAGATTTTTACTATATTTATTTCTTATTGATTAATTGCCATCAATTTATATACAGTACAGGGAATTCATTCAATGTATTCATTTGATAAAATATTTTTGCTTAGTTACATTATAATTCCTGAGGTTCAAAATTTAAAATACTAAGAAATGATTTTTCCACACCATTTTTGATAAATATTACTAGACATTTCTATAAAAACTGGATGAATAATTTAATTTGTCCTATTTAATATGAATATAGAATATTTGGTTAGGATAATGCTGAAGGAGATACAGAATGAAAGTCAACATGTATTGGAAGAGGAGGAAATAGGTGTTGATGCCAATGATATTAATGAGATCTTAGAAGAAGGTTTAATTTATTTTATAATACATGTTAATCTAATCAATATTCTATAGGATCTTCAACTAACTCCACAATGTTACCCAGCCATCAGAGATGCTCCTGTCATAATTTAAATTTGATAGCAACAGTAGATGCTGAAGGAGCTTTAAATGATGAAGATTTTAAAAGGGTGTCAAGATCGACATTTTATAAATGTCAAACTTTATGGAATAAGCAGAACAAATCTCCTAAAAGTTCTGACATGTTTAAAAAAAAATTAGGGAGGTATTTATTAACCCCTAATCGTACAAGATGGAATTCTGTATACCAAGCAATAAAACTAATCGCTTTTTTTCTGGAGGAAAGAAGATTAGAGATTAATTATCTCTGTGATCTTGTTGAAATTGAATATTTAACGATGAAGAGCATACTTTTATAAAAGAGTATACAGAAGTAATCCTAATTAATAATGATTCATTTCCATATCAAATATTTATTTATATTGCTTATTTTTTTATAATCTAAACTAACTATATTTTTATATTTATAAATGTTGATTTTTATATATTATTTATTATACATTTACATTATAAGCAAAAAAATAAATAAAAAAAATTTGTTTCATTTGTTTTTAAATTTTTTTTTATAAAAAGTAGCTAATAGCGCGCTACTTTTTTTGACAAATAGCGAAAGCGGTAGCGCGCTACTTTTTTTGACAAATAGCTATAGCGGTAGCCCGCTACTTTTAAAAATAGCGTTTAACAACTCTGATTTTTTGGCTTTGGAGAAGAATTTGCCCCTCCCCCTCCTCGCTGAGTAAAAATGATAATTTTGTGCATTCTATAACTCTTGAAATATTCAACCTTTTTTAAAGACAAATTTTTGTTTATATGCGAAATTATATTCATATTTTAATATAATAATTATGACAATAAATAAAATATTTAATCTTATCTTAATAAAGTATTTAATATTGCATTGCATTAACCGGCCTTATTTTTGACTTTGGTAGTATTATATTATATTTAAAGTATGTTTAAATATTTGTAATTCGGTTATGGCATCGTCTCTTAATTTAATATGCGCTTTTTTTCGAGGAAATGAAGAGAGTTTACATGATCATGATTACATTTCTTAATTTGAAAAATTAGTTGCATTGTACAATATAACCTATGTTTGTGATATGCAAAGGCACAAGCTATGATTATAATTATTCATAAATTTCTAATTATTATATAATTAATCATTTTTAATTATTAACATCTACACGATATAAAAAGACATTTCTGAGAAAAAAAAACATTAATAAATAGTTTCTGTGTTATTTGGAATCAAAATTTACGAATAGTCGTAGAGAGGAAGAATAGTACGATGTTCCTAAAATGGACACACTCAGTATGTGCTATTTTTAAAATAATTACATTCGGCATTGTACTGATTAGTTCATACTTAAAAGTGATGAATAGATATTAATATTGTAATATTATGTTCAATTAAACATATAGTAATGTTCAATTTTATTTTAACCACCTTACCCTGGGTATGAGGTAAAATGGCAAAAATGACACACTTCACATAATTAATCACAACTCCTAAAGTATTATAGGTAGAAAGCTACACTTTTTTATTATTTTGTAGATGAGGGATTTGACTACATATAAATATATATTGTTCTGTTTTGTTAATCCTTCAAAATATTATGGTAAAAATATAATATACGAATCGTTTTACCCCGGTCTCCCCTAGATATGTTGAATTAAATTTCTATTTATATACATAAATTTCAACTATACTATTTATAATTAAAACATGATATTTGTCCTTATATTAAATAAGGTAATCACCTGAAACCTCTGTGGTAATTCTACGCTTCTTTTTGGTCAATTCTAGATCACTATTTCTGTCTTTCCGGTTCCAAGTTTTTCGGTAATATACCTGTTAGGTGAATTCCGGACTATAATTCAGTTTTTTCTATTCAGGATTTAATGCTCAGAATTCAAATATTCAAAAATCTTGCTTTTTTGTAAATAAAAAAATTTGAAAATTTATTCGTAAAAAATTTTTGAGCATGCTCTAAGTAGATTATTGAGAAAAATAAAATTGTTTTTGTAAAAGAATCTTCAATGATTTTTTCGTTGGGGGGGGATTTGAACATATAATCTAAAAGTGCACATAGTCTTCATTAACACAACCGGTTACCTTCCTGTTGTGGTGTTCTTGACTCTTGGTTGCATTCAATTTATCTTTTAACGTTCTTAGCAGTAAATACGGTGATAGGGCTTCAAGATATTGTATGCTATTCCATTTACAATGAATACCTTGTGAATTGTGTTCCATTGTCGGTTACTATCTTTCTTAAAAAATACTCTGCGAAATCACCTCTAAACGCATTAATTATAGTAATCGACACTATATTCATTAATATGTTTTCTTCTCCTATTTCAAATAGGCATTTCTCTTCTCACGAAAATTTCCCCAAATTCGGACTCTTATTATCTTATATAAAATGTTTACAGTTGAATTAGCCCAATTAATAAGCAGATCATTGAGTCAACACCTTATAACTTTATCCTCCATTATTCGACTTTTGTTCCACTAGCTTTCGTAATGGAAACGGTAGGAGTCTCGATAGTAACAGTTGTATATTCTTTAAAGTGTAATTTTACCATTCTATTATTTATCCGATCTAATTTATCTTATAATATTTCCTTAAATTCTTTAAAATAAAATTATTTTACAAGTAAACATTTTTGTTTATTCAAGAAGAAGTTATGTAACGATGTTTTACCAAAAGATGTTTAACAGAATGTGTAAATAAAATGAATTTGAAAAGCTAATCATTAAAGCAGAAAATCCTAGCCTTTGTACTCTTACAATATTTTCATTTATTTGATGGCACCCATCTTATTCTTATTCCCACAACGGGTCCCTTAAATGCGCCACTAATTGAATCTATTTATTGTTTTTTGATGTTATATATTTTGTTTTTTTAATGCTAATTTGTATTTTTATAAAAATTGGAAAATATTTTTAAAGAAACTACAGTTAAGAAAAGAATATATAAAAATAAATAGGAGAAACTGGGGATCTTATGAACCCGAGGTTCTTGCGAGTCTAGAGTACTCAACTCTAATGGTTAATTTTTTTGACCAAATATGTATAACTACATTATGCATATGCGGCTAAAATATCCTATTGCATATAAAATTTTTATAACGCAATATATGATTTATACCCTCAAAAGTAACTTTTTTAAATGCTTCAATTTATCAAAAATAAAAATAATAAAGGTTTTAATTAATAAATAACTAATTAATATAAAAGATTAAACCCTATTCTATATAAAATTATTTTTTATTTGAACAAATGTTTAGGCTACCATAAAATTAAATTTAAAGATATTGAGGGTCTGGAGAATTAATGACCATTTGTCTAAAATTTTATTAAAAATAAGAAAGTTATTTTAAAAAACTTATTACTAACATAAATGAAACAAATAATGGAATATTACTATATTTAATGGAAATTCATCCAGCTAGTCGTTATAGAGAAAACGAACTTAGGTTATGCAACAGTAAAAATATATAAATCCTCATTAATGAAACAATAAGATTTTTTGTCTACTTCAAAACAAATATCCAAGAAAGAACAAGGAACTATATTATGGAATTATCTAATCTGGTTAAACAGAAATAAGTATCAAAAATAAATCAGTTTATGGGGTCTTTGTTCACGTAAATGCTCTTTTTGGGCACATGAACTTGTTGTTTTAACCCATTCTGCATTTGTTTAAATTGTCAATAGATTACTAATCATTTATAATTATTTTCCATCGTGGCTTATTCTTATCAAAAAATTAGTTGCGATAATATATATATCATTTTAATATTTCAATTTTTTTCTAAAAAGCACCTCATATGAAAGCTTATCCTTCCCCGGGTGTAGTTCATCCTTTCCCAAATTTTTTTTTCTAAAAAATGAATTACTGTTAAAAAAAAGTATACTTCATTAAATAATTAATTATATGTATAGCATAAAAGTTAAGGGAATATGAGATATTATTTATTCAATAATATCAAATAATTTATAATTTTATTTACGTTTGTCTTTTAGGGCTCACATGTTCCGCGTTCTACCTATAGAAAGAAAGACAATTAAAGTAATTTTTTGGAGGGATGGGGGGGGGGGAGAAGTTTTTTTCGAAAGTGTATAGTAATATCTTTTGCTCTTCCACCCTCATGTAAAACACTGATATTTTAATAAATTTAATTATTGAGGGCTATAAGTATTATTTAAGGATCAGATTAAAATAATTAACTTGAATCATTTGAGACCCGAACTGCAAAGGCTCTTAGGTTAAATCTGGAAGAAATTCAATGTGGGAATATCGTCATAAGCTTCGAAGGGCGTATGTATGAAATAGTGAAAGTTATTTAGAAATAATTGACCATATAAAAATTATCATATGAAAAAATGTAATACTAGGACAACTAAGGTGTTATTTTAATAATTATACTCCAAATTCTAATAAACCTAATATATGTCGGATGATTGCAGAAATAAATAAATTGCAAAAATATGAAGACAGACACAAAGTGACCTGAAAAGTATAAATATGCTAATAAAAAAATTTGTTAATTAGAGATTGTAGAAATAAAACTTTAACTATAGATTATGAATCCGTGTAAGCTATAGTTCTAAAAAAAAAGAATAGGAGTTTAGTGTAAAATCCTAAATCAGGTTTGGGTTTAGAGTCCGATAAATAAGGACTTATAAAACATATTTAATTAACAGAAACATATATTTAGTATTCATCATAAAAATAATTCATCATATTTAGAATAATAAACCTAAAATAAGATTTTAAAAAAAATTATATATTTGTATTTTAAAAATTTTATTTAAGCGAATTATCCAAGATAATAGCATCACTGAGAGAATAAATAAAATAGGCGATTCTTGAATCCTAAACCCTAAATTTAAAATGAGGGTTCGGGTTCTTAACAAAATCTTGAGAATTAGAAAGGTTCGGGCTCTCAGCCCTGGTTAATTTAAAGAATTATGCAATTAAGAAATGACGCATTATATAATAAAGTATCAAGATGTTTTAAATTAAAAGAAGATTATTACAAATATTGGAAAATTTATAAATAAAAACTTTTTTTAAAAATTACAATGTTATCATTAGATTTTAATTATCATTCATTTTTCTAAATCTTTTTGCGAAATTATTATGTTATTATGTTTCAGATAAATTTAAATTTTAAATTTAATAAATAAAAACGATTTATAGGAACATGTGTGCCGTTGTTAAGGAAAAAGTATGTATAGGAAATTCCTAAAATATTTTCTCTAATTTTTCTTTTTGAAATAAATCAAATTTTATAATAACAAAAAAAATAATTTCCCTGAATATTCACTGTAAAAAGTAAAACAATTAAATTTATTTTTTTTTAGCCCGGAAAAGGCCATATAATATTTTTTTAAAAGTCCGGGCTATATGAGTTTTAGGTGGAAGGAGGAGTTCCATATTTTTTTGGTTTTATTATGCGCTGAGACTATGCTTTTATTGAATTAATATTTATAAAGTCATTTTTTAAATTTGTATTGTCATAGGTGAGGGGAAAATCGATTCAAAGTTTCACAGCGGTTGTCTGAAATTGATACTGAAGTTAGGGAGGATTAGGGACATATGGCAAGCATGGTGGGAAGGAAAATATAATTTCCACTTCCAAGAGCTAGACATCTAATTTGTCGATGTCTTTTATGCCTGTTATCTAAGGCTAATTTTTGAAAAAGTGGGGGAGCGGGTTTTCGCGGTTATTGAAAAATAAATTTTCCCATCATACCTAAAAAATAAATTTGGTTTTTTTGCTTTAATAATTGTATAAATTTTACAAAATATATAGTGTATTATATAAGTTATGACCCATGAGAAAACATGTTCCTATGCTTTTTAGTTCCTAGGCCTTATAAAATCTACCCCTACTCCTGATTCAAAGTAGCAAGGGGTGAATTGGCAAATAAAATGGTGGAGATAATAACCTTTCAATAAAATAGGAAATCAAAAAATTTTTAAAAAATGGATTCAATGTGTGCGTTGTGCTAATAATGACTCCTACATATATTCTCATAGTGTTTTTACTGATTTTTTAAAAATTTAATGTAATTCCTACCTACAAATTGTTATTCTTTTTTTATTCAACAAAATTCAAGATGTATATTTTTTTATGGAATTCCTACCTATAAATTGTTAATCTTTTTTTTATTCAAAAAATTCAAGATATATTTTTTTATGGTTTTAAATTTATATGTGCCAGTTTACCGTTAATGCTTTCACCTAACCCGAGCATGGGGTGTGATAGCAAAAAAAATCGACCTTCACTAAATCTCAAATAGTGCCTACATTATATTGGGTAAGAAGTTGACGTTTGTTTTTGGTTTATAACTAAATGTTAAAGCTACCCCTACTATACACATGTTAAAATAAATTCCTTGATAATTGAAAAAACGTGTTATAAAATGTTTAAATTATAAATATTGCTCCCGTTTAATACCAGATTACTCTAAATTCCATAAAATCTAAAAAAAAAATATCCATTCAACTGAAAAATAATCAATTAATTTTTATTTTTCCTATCAAGTCAACAATTTTTATATAAAATTACTGTCTATTGCATACACTAGTAGGAAAAGGTAGGTTATCTGCTTATTAAAACGAATCATATCCAAGCTAAAAAATATCTCAATAAGCAGGAGGATATATTTTATTGTCGCGACATTTGGGGCGATGATTTATCAAAACTTAAAAATAATATTTTTTCTTGAGAATAATTTGAAATTTTAAAATATGTTTTTGTCATTAATAATTGGACATTATTAGCTATTGAAAATAGCGCGCTGCAGAATCGCGCTATTATTTTTGAGTAGCGATTACTTTTATTTTTAAAAAGTATCTAATTAGTAGCGCCGCAATTTTTTTCCAGTAACTAGTTAAAATCTCTAAAAGAGACTTGGGTCTTGTCGAGTTAAAAAGGCAAATTATATAATAAAATTAAAACAAGGTGCTAGTTCCATATTAAAATACCAATGCGCTTAGATGTAATTAGATTAATAAATTATATCTCATTTTGTCCCTCTATTAGTTCAATAAAAGGTTTTATGAGGCGATACTTTGAATGTTGTTTTATTTTTTAGTTTTTTTCCAACTTTTTATCATTTATGAATGACGACCTTTTTAAATTTAAATTTTTTTTCGAATAATGTGTTAAATGTTTACCCTATAAATTTCAGGCGATTTGATGACGAACTTTTGAATAAATTTTAATTTTGTTAATTCCATCATTTTCCCAAATATTTTTAATATCAGAACCACTATTTAGAATTTTAAAAAGAAAAGGGTGGTTAGTGCTTAATTGTATGCAGTTTTTTAGATAATGAGAAGAAAAAATGTTATTATCAAAATAAAGGCTAAAATTGGCATAAGGCCAGAATGGGAAATATAGAAGTATAAGGTATCTGGTTTGAGCTAATATTTAGCAGTGAACCACAAAATAACACCCAATTACAATGAAAATTGACGTCACGCTTTAAGCGTGAAGTGAGGAATTGAAAACACTAATTTTGAATCATATGCAAAACCATTAAGAAATACTTTATTAGTATATTTTAAAGCTTTAATCTGGTGTACGGATTAAAGGGGGAAAATTGATAAAATAAATAAAGGATTTCAAAATTGGCATCACATAATGCCAGAACAGAAGGTATTAAAATATCTGGTTTGTATTAATATATGCCTTACTTATTAATTCTTCAATTGATCCGAATTATAAGTGAAATAAAAATTATGATATCATGTCTAAGCGTGAGGTCATCCATACTTCTGGAGGGTAATAATGTATAGCGTTGAACATTATTGATTCTTTAATGTGTTTTTCTTAATATATTAGATAGTGCCTTATGTATCCTTATATATATAAAAAATTGATATTTTGATATGGCCCAGTTAATATTGGCATATATTACCTACCTTATAAATTTTGGTTCTTATTCAGTAAAAATCCACTTTTTTCTGGAGCAACTAGGGTGTGCTACGGGTAATGATATATAGAATATCTGAAAAGACCGCCTGATTACGTTAATATTTAGTTTTTTTTAAATGAGTCTGCATTTTAATAAATTTGGCCGTTGTTTAACAGTTTTGGTCGTTTAGCAAGAATTGCTACACAATAATTAACAATATATATCCGTATCCACACCTGGAACCATAAAACTTATATCAATAATTAGTGGATATTTAGTACATTTTTAAACTTCAACCCGCTTAGTAGATAGTTTAAAGAAAAGATGCATCATTGGCCGAAATAAATTGCCATACTTGGCATTATACCAGAACAAAAATTACATAAGCACAGAAAATTTGTTTGCGCGAATATATAATACTTGATTAATAATTATTAATTCATCAATATTATGAATCATTAAACAGAACCAGTTATAAGGGAAATAAAAATTATAACATCACGCCTTAGGCTATGTCATTTATATCAGATTTTAAATTGCGATTCAAACATCAATTACATCTAAATACATTAAGGCTTTTTTTCCTTGATTCAAAATATTTTGTAATCTTATGAATCTACGATCTTTATAAGTATTACCAATTAAAATAGTTATATTCCTAATATATTTTGAATCGAGTTATATTTTCAAAATTTTAATAGAATCTGAGTATTATGTTAAGACACTAGTTATAATAAAAATAATACAAATAAACAACCATCATTACAAAAATCAACTTTTATCGTGTTTTAACTAAACTCGGTATCTCTGGCTGTAGCTTTTATACCTTTATAATTTAGTACCGGTAGCATAAAAAAATATTCAAATAGACTTGTGACATTTTTGGTAAATATGATACACTAAAATAAAATTGAATGGTTATGGTAAAATTTAAAACCATTGTGCTAATTTTAAGAGATTGTTTAGTAAAGTAATATACTAAATAAGTGCGCTTTTACACTTAGAAATAAAAAAGGTTACAGTCAATTTCATATAAATTATAGCATCCTTGGGGAGCAATTTTTTAAAATAAATTCATTTTTATGTAACTGATTCAAAAATTAAATGTGCATACAAGTATATTGTTTATGCGTAGACTTCATAAATTGAAGAAGGAATTTCTGAGATAATTATATAGAAATAGAAAATTGAAGAGGAAGAGGAAGAGGAAGAGGAAGGGTGACCAATTTAATTTAAAAGTAATATAAATTTTTTTTTACTTAATATCAATATAAAAATATTATAATTTTGTTTTAAAATTAATCATTTTCCATGGGGCAGGGAGGTTTCGACCCCAAACCCTTCCCTTTATCATCGTTACCATCATTTGAAATTATAAAGATTTATTAATAAAATGGGAAATTAGCAGATTATAAAACAATTTTTAAAAAAGAATTAAATTTTTAAAGTAACGCAAATAAACGTAAAATTTTGTTATTCTAACATGTATAACTGTTTTAGAGCTTGTCAATACATTAAGTGATGGAGTTACTAGATTTACACTACAATGTTTGTTTTCCCTAATACTGTTGCAAATGACTATATAATATTCGCATTTTAATTAAAATCTACTCCTAGTTGCACATTCACTCACTATTTATTACATCAAAAGAATTTTAAAATTTTGCAAAAGTTCCGCAGTGGGAAATATAACCACCCCCCCCCTCCCCAACCCTTCCCAAGTAGTTACCTCCCTGTTGAATTACATTTTTAAATAATAGGCTATTCTTAAATTTCGGGTAATTGTTGTTTTCGAACATTTTATCTATGGAATATTTTGACCTACCACTATTATTATTGACATATATTATACGTATCCTAACATTTTGAGTCAAATTAGAGATTACATTTATTTTTTAAATACCCATTATAAAGTAATTATGAAATGTTGGAAGTGCAACAATAGTATTTTGGAATATGTGGAAAATGATTCTCAGCCTTATTGTTTGGAATGTTACGAAAAATATTTGGCTAACAAATGCAAAGAATGCAGCAAAATGATATCCGCTGGGGAGAAGGTCATTATATTTATATTATATTTAAATATACAGTAAATAATATTCCTTATAACTTGCCTATATACTTAAAGTTAGATCTATTCGCCTATATTTTGATCGATAGCGGCAAAATATTTTTGAATAATTATCTGTGTTTGGTAGTTATGACGATTTTGCACCATTATTAAAATCATTTGCTGCTCTACCAACCTAATTCTTTAACTCTCACCTTATTTTAATGTATATTATAAACAAACAAAATATATTTTATTCAGGCAATCAAGCTCAGCGTGTTTAATTGGTACCATGCTCCATGCTTTAAATGCGTAAAATGTAAAGAATGCCTGGAGGAAAAGCTCTATGATAAAAGGAAAGGGAAACCATATTGCTCAAAATGTTTTGGAGAGGCCTTCATAGGCAAATGCTTCGCCTGTGATCAAGTCATTGAACCCGGTATCAAATTTTTGTTTATACTTTCGAGACAATTTCAGATTAAGGTTTTTGGATTCTCTAAATTTTGTGGTTAATAAGATAGTTTTGTGTTAAATAATTTTTAATAATTATAAAAATCCAGGAAAATTAAGCAATAAGTGTTTAAACTGGACTAGTTAAACTTTCGATGTTTCGATAATATGAATTGTTTTAGAAAATCTCGATTTAATTTTTAAATAACGGCTAAATCAAAGTCTTACCTAAAAAAATACATTACCTACGCCTTGAAATTTGGTCTAAAGAGCCAAACCTTTCCGCAATCTATGTGCCAAATTTTTAGACTAAGATAATATTTTTATGAACATTTAAAATATCTGTTTTCGACAATCACAACACTACATGGATGTTGCATTATACATTTTTGAATGACTAAATTTTGAAAAAAGGCTTCTCCAACAAACCTAGTAACCCTATTTATGTTGATGGCAGGGCAATATAAGAATTCTTTGAAATAAATTCTGTGCTTTCGTTTGAAATATTATATCCAATAAATCAGATTTCATTCTTAAATTATGTTAATAATGCTACTTTTTCATATTTATAATTATTAAGAATCAATTAAAAAAATTTGTCATCGCAATTAATTACTTTTATTCGAGCATTTTAATTATAAGTATTTATATAATATTTCAGAAAGATTTGTGTATAAAATTTGGCTCATTTAATTTATATAAAAGGTCAATCTAAAATTGAAAATGATGGTAAAATATGGCACGATAAATGTTTTATATGCGTGACTTGTAAAAAACCACTGGTTGATATAGATATATATCCGGATGATGATGGAATGCACTGCGAGGAATGCTTTAAGACAAAAATCGCCGCTATCTGCAAAAAATGTGATAAGGTTAACGTTGTTTATTAGCAAAAAAAATTTTCTTTTTTTATATAAAATTATATTTTCTAAAAAAAATTTATAATCTATAATTAAATTGGCCTCTATTTTTAGAAAGGTGACCAGGGAAAAGCAAAAGTTCTCCCAACACCAAAATTTAATCAATATTTTTTATTTGAAAAAAAAGGCAAATATTTATATTAAATTGAAAATGATTATTCTAATTTGAAAACTTTCTCCCAATTGACAATTCAATTTTATATTAAGAGACCGTGGTAAGTTATGACACATTTTGTTCTAACCTGAATAAGTACCATATTATCAAACCAATCAGGTATAAATAAAACATATAGTGAATCTTCAAAGTATATTTGGACCAACTTACCTTATCATATGGTAATTGAGTGAGTCCATGTTGTTAGTTGGTCCACTAAAATCAGGGATCCAAACCGAATCTGAACCGAACCGTTAAACCGCTAAAAACCGGTATTTTTTATCTAACCTGAACCGAACCTAAACCGTTAAAAAAATTCTAGCTGAACCTGAACCGAACCGCTAAAATGCCTCTGAACCGGTTCAAGCCTCATGGTTTTATTCTTATAAAATAATATGTAAGTTATTATTAGTATATTGAAAAGATTTCAATTATATTCGAATTATTTTAAAGATTGGCATCAATAACATTTGATTGATAAGTGCCGGTCATAATTTTTATAAACTTTAGTATATTGTCATTTTATAACATTTTTTAAATATTTTAAGCTTATAAATTATAATGCTTAGAGAAAAATTAAATCCAAAATATTATTATAAATGACACATCAAATCTGATATCATATTGGCAGTGTCGGCTACCTAAGTTAATGTGGAAAGATGTTTTTTAACAATTAAATTTATATTATCTCCTTATAGATCTAAGTGAGATGAATTTGAAAATATATTAATTGTGCGGCTTAATAAAAATTTTTTATGTAATTGTTCATATTAAAATTAATCATTGATATTTATTTGTTATATTTATAAAATGTTATTTTATAATGTGCAATTAATAAAAATGAAGGTTTTTTGTATGTTTTTTTATTTTAATTATGAAATAAAAATTTTTTTCCCTATACATTAATCAAATGTAGGTTTGAATAAAAAAAACGTTCAAACCGGTTTTTAGAGGTTCAAACCGAACCGATATTTAGATTTTTACGAACCGAACATGAACCTTGAACCGTTATTATTATCAGAACCTGAACCAAAACCGATATTCGTTTCGGTTCCCTGACTAAAATAAATGAGGATCTAAAAAGTAAATATTTTAAAAAATATATTGTTATATGATCAGAAGCTTTAATATATTAATAATTAATCATTTAGTGATTTTTACAAATTTTTGTAAAAAATAAAATAATAATTGTCTTTGCTTAATTTAACAATTTAAAATTTTGTTAATTCTTAAAATATTTCATAAAAAAGGAGTTTTTTAAACTTTCATATATTTAAATTTTAAAAGCTTTATTTATAAATATAAAACGATAAAGTTTATATATATTTTTTCACTCTTGGATTGTTAATCCAGGGATTCGAACCAAACCCGAACCCGGAGAAGAAAACTCAGATTTTTGGAAAAAATCTGAACCCGAACCGAACCTGAACCCTGTATATAAAATTTTCAAAACCCCGAACCGAACCCGGGTTCAACCGGGTTCGGTGTATTGTTTAAAAACATATAAGATATTTGTATAATTGTAAATAAAATATTAATAATTTAATTGAGATTTTATAATATTCAAATTTCCAATTAAGTGAAGTGTTAATAAATTTTAAACAACTTAATTCATTTAAGCCATTTTAACTTATTCTCGACCAAACCCGGGTTCAAAAATACCCACCTATTTTTTTAACCTTAAACCGAACTCGAAATGGCTGGATCACATTTACTTTTTAAAAATTAAATGAATATATATTTTTCAATTTTTTTAGCCATTGATGTATGGCACAATTAGCTGTGTAAGGTTTGAATTTCCATTTTTATATGATAAAACTTGAAAATAAATTGAATTGGAGTAAACTCCCTGTCCACAACGTGCCCGTTCTTCTACTTCTTGTTGTTATTAGTGAATCGAACATAAAAGTTTGATGTTTTAAGATAAACAATAAAAGAAGGAAAATTTAATTTTTTATTATCAGAACATGCAGGCCCAGACCAAATCCAAGTACCAGGATACAATTTTATTAAAAAATAAGCTCAAACGGGCTGCATTTAAAAAAATTTTTAAATCTTGGCAGAGATTATTTAAAAATAAATGAATCATATCAATTAATCACTTAAAAAATTATTGAATTCTGAGCCGATTACGTGGGCTCCACGAACGATGAAGATGAGTCGACTATGGTTGATGGTCCCGAAATCTCAGGGGTGGGTTGAGGGACCCGGTTTAACTGGAATTTTAGCCATCGTTAGTACATCCAACATAATTTCTAGGTGATCTATAGTTTTCTTATTATGGAACTATATCCAATAATTGGAAACCAAGACAGCTGCCGCCGTACAGCAGTGGTGCAGCTTTCCATTTATACAGTGAAATAAAGACGAATTTCTCCGCACCGCAGGATAAGTACGACTTTTTTTAATTTGAAATATGGAACTGATTTCTTGACACTTCAGGATAAGTGCGGCTTTCATTTTAATTTAATTTGAAATATGGAACAGATTTCTTAACACTGCAAAAGTGCGGCTTTTCATCTCATTTATTTTAAGGGACAATACAAGATCGCATCATAGTAGAAGTGTGAATTTGCAGGAACAGGGTTAATATATAGAATCATTTTTTTAATATTATGGATTCTTTAAAATAATTTACAATTTTATAATCTACGTAAACAATTTTATCGTAGAAATAAGAAATCATAGTCCATAATTTCGTTTTTGATCGCCTATTTATCCAAAAGAAATCATATACTCAAACATAAAAATGTAATAATCATTCACTTCAAATATCGTATTATAATATGGCGTGGCGAGGTAACCTAGATAAAAAAAACATCAAAAACAAAATATCATTGAATTGGACGATGAAAAAGACAAACAGAACAGAAACTTATTTACATTTTTACAAATTTACAAATAAAAAAGGGGGGGGGGGAGAGAATTGAAAAACAATGCATTTTGTCTAGACAAAAGAAAAACTAAAATACTTTTAGAATTCAAAAAAAATATATGTAAAAAAAGAAAACAGAATAAATACAATATAAATTTTTTGGGAAATCATAAAATGGAGCGTTTAATATTCATCATTTGCGCTGCTCATATTTTCACTCTTTGAAACAATTTAGAAAATACAGTCAAAATTATTCAAAATAACTGCATTTAAAAATTCTGGATCTAGCTGTAAAATGATCGAAAATGGAAATCCACGCATGATCAAAAGATTTCCAAAAAAATATCGGGCTACTCCGGGTTTTAAAATGTAAATTTTTTAATTATAGTCAGATTGAACAACTAATTTTATAAACATTAGGTTCTAGATTTTCGATGAATTATACAACTTTCTTTTTTCAGGAATATAATTTTATCGACAGCTACACAACACAAATAATTGGAGCATATTTTTTAATTATGTTAATTAAATAAACATATACATTACAACTGAATTACATATTTTGAATCGGTTTATCATTCCTTTTCAAATCTTAATAAAAAACACGAGTTTCTCCAAACAGAGGCCTTGTAATTTGATCTTTTCTTATATTAATCAAAATTTCATGTTTTTACAATATTTCTATTTTTATTTTCAATTATTAAATAATTTTCCATTAGTTAATAATTAAATTTTTTGGATCATAAAATCACTGAGGCTTAACAAATTCTTCTCACCTGGCCACAATTTTTTTTCCGCATGACTTTAGATAACAAAGTAATATGATAGTTACTTTGTTTTTGTTAAAATATCAAAAGCATCTTCGATTATGATCACCTTTCCTTATATAAATCACCGGCTCCTAAAAAAACGCTGTCTCTGCTGCCCTGGTTGTTTATCAAAAATGTTATCTCAATTGCATTTTGTTTGTTTAAAAAAATTCTTACTGTATAATATTTGTTGATTACAATGCAATAATATCAAGGAAAAGAAAACTCTTATTGTTTGTTCAAAGCTGTATAATTTGATTTAGACAAAAAAAAATTTTTTTGTAATTATTAGTTCATTCAAGATAATAATAAAGTAACGTTTGTTCTAATTAATCATAAATCTTTATATTTAAAAAAAAAGATTTTATTTAAAAATTTATGATGCTAATTTGCATTTTTTTTATTACAATTATATATTGTAATGCTCTCTATATAGTAACCTTTTGATCTTTTTTTATGTCTTAGGGGGTTGATTTAACAAATCTGGGGTTAAATCATTTATCCTAGCTTAAATTAAAAAAACGCGCAACTATAAATAAATCAAAATTCTACTAACCCGTACAAGTGAAGTATATCCTTGAATTTGTTAAATCTCTAATAATTTAAAATATGTTAAATATTTTTTAATTTGTAAATAATGAGTTATCTATAGATTGAATTGAATTGAATATTTAAATAAAAATATATTCATATTGTTGGTAAAAGATATTTTCATTTGTATCTAGACTCTAAAAGTTAGGTATTTCGATTCAGGTATATAAATCTAAAAATGTATCTAGATTGAAATACAAAATCTTTTAGATGCGATATAATTATTATAATCATGTAAGGTTTGCAAAATGTCAAAATTAAATATCCATTGCAAAAACAATTGTGAATTAAACCTAACATTTTTTTTTAACTTTAATTATATATTATGTCATATCCATGGGATCCATAATTTCTCCATTTTTATCATATACTGTGGGCGAATTTTAAAATTTTATCATCCGATTTAGCCGGAAATGTATTCCAGCATATGTAGACTACCTACCCTATAAATTTAAAAAATTTTCACCATAAAATTTTGTGTATTTCTTTAATTTATATAAAAAAATTATATAAAAATAAATATGAATTAACTAAAGTATATAGTAGTATTATTTGAAATTCACAGTTTGGGTACTCCATGCATGCTAGAATTGTTGGAATACATTTCGAGCCTAATCGAATTTTCCTTAATTTAAAAATCGCTCTCAGTAAATAATCTAAAATCTAGATATACTGAACTGAATCCTTATGGATTCCGTTTCTGGATACGACATATATATATATTATAATTAAATGAATATAGAATGTTAATTTTAACTTTGATTTGAAAAAGACAGAAACATATAATAAAAAATTTGAAGAAAAAAATTTAACCAAAAATTAAAGAAAAATGCCAAAAAATGACATTTAGAATTATTAAAACGGCAAAAAAATTGTCTTTTTAAAATATGCAATAATAAATAACGATTTTTTTTGAATGGCAATTTTCTCTTTTAATTTAATTTTTTCTTTTTTTGTGGGATTTTTCTTTTTTGATCGACACTTTCCATTTTTGATCAACACTTTTCCTTTTTTGATTGGCGCTTTACCTTTTTTAAATGGGAAACTCTGTATAATTTATTATTGTTCAAAATATTTATATAATTAGAGTTTTAATATTTTAAAACATTTATCATAAAACAGGTTGAACCAAAATGTATATCAATTTAGGTTCAGATAAAAATAAAGGCTCAAGTTCTGTAAAAAAACGTCGCGTTTTAAAATTTTTTAATGCTCATGAAATATTATATATTATTATAATATATGAAACTTAATATCCTCAAAAAAAATATCAAAATTTAATCAAGTTGGTCTTTAAAAATTACTTTTTAAAATGCTAACATTTCACTAACTTAAGGCCTTCAATTATAAAGTTCCAACTATTTTGAGATATAGTCGAGCACTCGGCATTTTCAAAATTTTTCCCTAACCATCTGATTATTAAAAACCTAATCATCCAAAAAAAATAGAATTTTAAATTAAAAATGTTTTCAAAAAAGATCTTATACTAATAAAATTATTCTGCGGGAAGAGGTACCAAGTGTGATTTCTGAATTTTCTAAGAAAAAATGGAATATTCGAGGAGTTAAACGAGATATAAAGGGCTTTGAAATAGATTCATATTCTAAAACAAGACCTCTGATCCAAATCTTTTATTTTATTAAGTGTGAAACGAATTAAAGACTTAGGTTTATATAAAAGGATCACAGTCTTTGCAAAAAAATTTGTGAAGTATGACCTTAATTTCAAAAGAAAAAACAAATTAGCGTTCGATTAGTGAAATATGAAATTCTAAATGTTATACAAAATGTTTTGTTAAGTAAATTTATATATTTTGAAATTTATATATAATTGTATTTAAATAAAGATCTTAAAGTATGAATGATCATAATTTTTATGATTATGGAAAAATTTTTAAATAGTCTAACATAATGGGAATCCATCGTCCTATTTTGAAAAAGAAAAACTCAAGGTCGTAAATTATATTTTGTCAAATTTAAGTATTTATTTTTTACGTGATACGTGATAAAAGCGTTTTCGCCCTCTGGTTGTGGATACAACAGAGCTACGCTAGGTTTTCCTCAAAAATCCATCAAACTGGATAGTTAATTAAGGGGAGAAAAAAAATGAGGAGCCCTTCACACGTTTGTGGGCAAGCCGCACGTACTTGTACGCGTCCGAGAACTGTTGCTTAAACGTCTATAGGCTAATCAACAAAAAGAAATGGGCAAAACAAAAGCCTATACCCATGAACTGCCAAAATAATTTAATTACTTTAAGGGTGGGTGGTGGCTAATTTTAAGTTTAACATCTAATGTAAGCCTTGATAGTTACTAACAATAATTGAGAATGTGTTCATATCAATTGAGATTAGAATTTATTCATGAAAATAAGGAAAAGCTAAATGGGTTTACCACAAATTGTTTAAAATAGGTGAAGATTCCAGTGAATAGGCAAAAACTAGTCAGTAATCGGTTTATGACTATCCAGCAACGAACACCACACAACAAACGGTTATTTTTTTCTTTTTCCAGAGAAACAAAATACTCTATGGAGTGATAGATAGATTATATAGCGAAAAAGGTCTTTGATAATGATAAAGATATGAGAGAAAGGAAACTATGACGCAGAAATAGGAACCAGCTCCGTAAGTTTTAGGAAATGGAAAAGTAATTGTTGGCCAGGATTAACAAAAGGCATTTTGGCTTGATTGTTATATGATAGTCTATCACTCACGGAAAGACTCTACCAACAAAACATATTTGCAAACCTCGCCACCCCCCTGTCGACTGGTTTCTCCATAAATGAAATAACAAGTGAACAAAGACTAAGAAAAAAACACTAAGAAAAAGCAAAGCTCCAGGGCCAGATAATATCACAGCAGAAAAACCAAAAAAAAATAAATAGCACCTATAACAATATCGCTACCTATTTGCCCTCATTTAATAGAATATGGGAGAGCGGAACTACTGCAGTGGGATGGATCAAAATCCTACCTAAGTAACTACCCAAAAAACTAAGACCACAGAAATTTAAGGCTTATTGAGCTATAGCCATCACATCCTATAGCATGGAAAAAAAAGCATATCACCCACACCGAAAACTCCCCCCCCCCAAATAAAAAATACATAAGTATATACAGGCCAAGAAAAGAAAATACTGGAGCCAAAAATTAATTTAGAAAAATAATCATGCAGAAAAACTAAGTACAAACCCCCTTCTGCTTTACATTTGTGAATTATAACAGAGCTATTGATAATGTTAACCATGCAGTTTTGTCAGAAAAGGGAAGACCCCAACATCTTCCAGATCCAGAAAACCACTAATACATGTTGTGCTTCGAAATCAATGACAAAGAAAATCCCCTACCTCCAAGGTAAAAAGGAGTAAAACAAGGCTAAACTCTTGCCACTCCTAAATAAATAAAGATCATAAAAATAAAAACAAGAAGAAACACTGGCAACGACCAATGTATTATATGTAGACTTCAATTTAGATGTAATGTTTTGAAAAAGTTAAAGACGTTAGATCTAGTTAACTAGCGATAATAAAAGAAAAAGTTTTTTTTTTTTTATTCCTTATTTTTTTTAAAGAAAAACAAGTAATCACTTCAAAAACTTATAGTTAGAAACAGGGTAAATGTAGTCACAATGTATTTAAGAAATATACTTAATAATGGAAGTAGTTGCAAAGAAGAAGAGAAATTTGAATACAAAGGCGAGTGGAAACTTTTAAATGTATACAAAAAGTATGAAAGATAAGAGAGAAATCGGTAATTTCTAGACTGAGGACATATCCACTATTCCTATATTTGTCTATGGAGGGGGCGGACATGTTAGAGAGACCAAAGGAACTAGGGAAGAGAAAAATAAATAAATAAAATAAACAGATGACTATAAACAAATAAATGTCTCATAAACAAAAGAGGATACCCTCTACCCCAGAAACATTACAAACTCAAAAACTATGGAAAAATTACAAAAACATACCCAAAAACTAAGTTAAAAAGAGCCAAAGAAAAATTTTAGCCCACATAGGAAACGCAAATCACAAACTATTCCTCAAAAATGTCATTAATATATCTTAACTCATATAATGGGAATGCATAGAAGTACAATGTATATTTAATTAAAAATATGGGACGGACTGATTTAAATTAGTATATTAAGTCAATAAGATAAATAAAAGCTGAAGTCAGTGAAGTAAGTAATTCACAGAAAAGGTGAAAGACAAAATCAAGAGGTAAAATTGAGAGATGAAGAAATTAAATAACCTGAAAAATACAGAAAAAAAAAAAATTATGAGAGGTTTAGGTAGTTCGATTTAATTTTTAGTAATTTTTTTATAGATTTTTTGTTTTTATTTAGCCTTAGGAATTGCTTCAAATTTAAGTTTAGATCCATTATGTCCTTCAAGGCTCAGTAGAACCATAATGTCTTATATTTGCAATATGTTTTCCCATTAAAGGAGTATAACCAATTAATGGCATCAATAACAAGGCTATTGTTGCTATGATTTCTTAAAATATGGGCAAAGAAAGTAAGACGTTTCTTTTTTAAAGACACGTGAACCTGGGTATGGTTAGACTTCTTCCAAAGATTTTCATTTGAGATAATATTAGGGTAGAAGATTCCATTTATTATTCTAAGGCATTTATTTACAAACGTTTGTAATTTCCTAGTTTCGGTCTTGGTAATCTCCCATGTATCACCGCCATAAAAGAGAATCGGGATGATGGTTGAGTTGAAAATACAGAGTCTTGTGAAAACGGATATCTCTCTAGCTTTCCACAGTTTAAAAAATTTATAAAAAGCCGCCCTAGCATTTTGTAAACGAATTTTTAGTTCTTCTCTACAACTACCTTTATTGTCAATGGTTACACCTAGATATTTAAAAGATTCTACCACCTTAACCAACTTTCCCCCAACCACCAAATTATTCAGAAGAGGCGCCTGAGACGAGGGCATTATCACTGTTTTATCAAAGTTAATATCCAAGCCAACCTTAAGACTAAAGGAGTTTAATATAGCGATCAAATTTTGGGTTTCTTCCAAACTTTTTGTTATCAAAACTATGTCGTCAGCATAAGATATCACCCTATTTTCCAAGAAAAAAGACTGACTGGAACTTAATTCTAAGAGATTCGCAGTAGCCAGCGTATCTACTATGATTTTATTCATAAGTATATTAAACAAAAGCGGGGAAAGAACACATCCTTGTTTTACCCCTTTTTTTGTCTTAAAAGATGGAGAAACCTTATTATTGATTTTTAAGGAGGCAAAAAGACTACTATAATGTGTTTTAAGGATCCTTATAATATTAGAGTCAATGCCACATTCGGTTAAAATCTTCCAAAGCGCATCATGGTTAACATTATCAAAAGCACGTTTAAAGTCGATAAAAATAAAGTAAAAAGGTAATTTATACTTCTGACATTTCTGCATTATAATCTTTAAAGCTAATATTGGTTCGTTTATATTTCTACCTGGACGGTAAGCACAAATGTATTTAGACAAAAGGTTTGGTGTAGAGGAAAGAATGGGATTTTTTAAAAGAACCATAAAAACTTTTGATGCAATAGACGTGAGAGCGATGGCTCTATAATCCTTGAATTTAGATGGATTTGGAATTTTCGGGAAGTTGCAAAAGATAGTCTTATTCCAATCCGCTGGCATCATCCCAGTCAACCATATCTTGTTAAACAAAGGCAGTAAGAACCGAGAGATCGTTAAGGGAGCTGCTTTCAGATGTTCTCCTGTAATGTTATCTGTACCCGGAGATTTATTATTCCTAAGGATTTTCTAAAAAATGGCTTAATCAAAAATACGAAAAAGTGTTGAAGAAGTTCCATATATTCTTTATTAAAATACAAAATTTCATAAGAACAAGTGTTATGTTTCAGAGTTATAAATATGTCAAAACGATCTTTTATTTGAACCTGGTATATAAATATATTTTATATCTTTATATTTCATATTGTAATAAATTATGCAATTAAAATGGCATGGCTAGTAAACACCTGGTGTATCAAGATCAATCCCAATCCCATTTTTTTAAAAAGTAGTCGGCCGTCAAATCGAGTTTAGAAACCAAATGGAATCTGATCATTTTATCAAGATTGTGCCAGATCCAAAAGAACGATTCTATTTGTTTTCTAAACTCAATCTGGATGCAGCCGACAACTTATTTGAAATTTTTTAGTTTGTGCAACGGTCCGAACCTGTTCTATATGACCCTCACTACTTGAAAAATTAAAATCCTACATGGCCTAAAATTTCGACTATAAATGTTATGAATCCAATTTTAACTAATTTTTTTTAGCCAATAATGGAAAACTCTGTAGAGTTTCATCAGAACTCGTTCCATCCTGATTGCTTGAAATGCGAGAAATGTAAATGCGATCTTGGCACCAAACAAGTTGTAGAAACAAATGGCCTACCTGTATGCTTACCGTGCTATACCAAATTTTTTGCGGACAAATGCGCTAAATGTGGTCATCCTATCACTAGTAACTAAAAAAAATACCGATTTTTTGTTAAGTTTATATAAGAAATATACCTATCATACACATGTCAAATTAATGTAGAGCCCAATGCAAACTTTGCGATTTTCAAAAAATTTGCTAAATAATATGTAGAAACATCTGTAATGTTATTCTTTGATTCAAGATATTTTTTATCTTTTTTTGAAAGATGATATTGACTAAATCGGGTTTAGTTTGCTATGGGCCTAAATAAGCATATATATTTAGTTTTATTTTCTATTCTACACATTAAAAAAAATTATTCCGATTTTTTAAAAATTTTATCTAATCTAAGCTGCCGAAGCCTTAGTTTATGAGAACAGTAAGTGGCATAAGCCTTGTTTCATATGCACTAAATGTAAAAAGTCACTGATCAATCAAGGATTTCTCACGAAAGGCCACAATTTGTTATGTGAAACTTGTGCTCAAAATAAAAAATAATCGTTTATTATATATTACGTCTTTTAATTCATTTTCTCCAAAATATGTATATCATTTCTTTTATTCTAAATTTGTACTAATCTAATATTTTAATTTATAAAATTAAATATTATTTATAATATATGTTGATATCGAAATTTTTTAAAATTATGTTATTATTTATAAGACATTTTTAATATCGTTATAATTTTGTTTAAATTTCCCTTATTAAAATAAAATAATTATTTACTATTATTTTCAGGATTATTCATAAATAAATTAATCAATACAATATGTAATACTATTTTCAATTTTATACGTACAAGGCCATGCTAATGTTTTTGGTGGCCCGGTGCATAAATTGGATGTCCTTTTAAAAACTCCAATCCTAAGCTTTGATAAAAATCATAATATAACAAATTAGGTTCGTCATTTTAAAAATGGAATTTGTGAAAAGCAATTTAGATATGAATTAGGTTATATATGCTATCTAGTAAAATATTTGTTATAAATGACTGAATTAGGTAATATATATTTTATGTTGTATATGGGAACGCCCCTTATGGATCTACAACCGGGTCCCCACTGGCAACATATTTAAATTATAATTAGAAATTATACGAACTCGGATGAGCTATATGAATTGAAAATTTATTTATTCATATTTTATCATAGAAATAAGCACAACTATATAGTATTTTTTGGTTCCCTTGTTTTTAAAGTTTTTGAACCAATTGATAAGGAAAACAATCGCAAATTAATCATAGATTTATTTTTTAAACATTAATAAAATATAGCAAAAATTTTAAATGACTCTTAATAAGTGGCAAGATAATAATTTAAAAATATGCTGTTACTGCATTCTATAAAATTAAAATATTTACATCTTTTACATTATATTACTAATAAAACGGATAAATTTAATAAAAAAATAATTATAATATTTATAAGACTAATTATAATTATATTGGGATATTATAATTTTTTAAATAAATATTTCCCTTCCCGGTGATTAATTCTGCTCTCATGTAACTAAATCAATCTATTGCGGTATTTCTCCATAATAATTAGGATAAAAATGCCCTCTGATGCATTAGAATGAGGTAATGAAATAATATAATTGCATATCTTTTCAAGATTCTAATAGTTATTATTATTATTATAAGACTCACCCATTCTTCTTCTGCTTTCATTTATTTTATTTTAAAAAGACGTATAATATAAAAGGACACCAATTCTATTATGTTTTTCAAATAGATTAACAAAATTGATATTCTGAATTTAAGAGAATCAATTAAATTATGCAATTAATTCATTGATGGTTTTTTGTCATTAAAAAAGTTTTAATAAAGATTGTTTTATTATTTTTAAATTTATACTTAGTTAATATGGCCGCTAATTATATAAATCCCAACATGTTAATAGTTATCAGATATTACATAATAAATTTAAGAACAGGGGCAGGGCCGTAGCCACAGGGGGGGGCAGGCTCTCCCAAAAAATTTTTGGCCCCCAAACCTGGCCCTTAGAAAACATCTTTGACTTTCAAGAATGGCCTTCATAAATTCCCCCCCCCCAATTAAAATTTTTTTAAATTTTAATATTATTTTTTAAAAACATGACAAGTTTGTTAATTTCTTTCTATCCTGTTTTATTTTTAACCATTAATAAATCATAATTCATTCATATTTTATCATTTTTGTATCTTTATGTTTGTGTATGACATTATATAGGCGCTTAATCACTAAATTGTACTTATTTCAATGATAATTATTTTATTTATAATGTTTCAATCGCAATAATTAGTTATTTAAAACAGAGCCAACAAATTAACCGTAAGTTACGTTTAATCATAGGTGATCCAAAAGTAGGCTTTTACCTTCTACAAAGAATATCAATTGATTTGTCGATCCAACTGTGTATCCATACATGGATCATTACCGCCGACCATACCTAATATATTATTTTAAATTATTTTTTTTAATTTATCTTCTTTTAATTATATAGTTTAATATAGATATAGTATGTCAATTATAATTTTAATATTCTTTTAAATAGTATTTTCATCATTGTTTTTTTTATTTTATAACTGTGCATTGAAGTTTTTTTTTAAAATAAAAGTGATTATATAATCTTTACTATCTTAAATCAATATTTGATTTGATACTATTCCTTAGCACACAGGAGATACCGTGGGATTGTTTCATCAAAAATTACGGATCCTGCAAAAGATGAAAACATAATTATTCTTCTGGACTATTTATAGTAATGTTTCACACACCATCCGAAAAGATCCTGGTTTAAATAAAATTATGAAATACCCAAAAATGTCCAATATACATCATCCCAGATTTAAAAGGAAGTAATATCTATTATGGAAGATATGGTGCTTGAAATATCTCAGATAAATATAACAAAAGCGAGCTCCTTTTTTTGTCTTAAGGCTGATGAGGCAAAATATGCATCAGATTGAGAAAACCCGAGCATAATTATTCACTATATTATTTCTGGAGAAATTCAAGAAAATTTAATAGGAATTATTAATTTTACAGTGTCTTTCTACTGAAAGTATTACTGATTGCATTTTAAAGCAACTTAACGAGTTAAATATTAACTAATATAATAAGCCAGGTAGGTATATGATGGTGCAAACGTCATGTCTAATCTAAATGGAGGAGTGCAAATCCTTCAAAAAAAATTTAATAAAAAAGTTCCTTTTATATGCTACAACCACAAGTTTCATCTTGTGGTTCAAAATTGGTATAATATTGTTATCATTTCTAATTTTTTTAATTTATCTATTGCATTGTATAATTTTCTAGACATTTTAAGTATCCTGAAAATATACAGGTCATATCTTAAGAGACTTTTAGACCAGAGGTGGACTGGTCATTTAAAAACATCTCGCATCATTTATGAGAATTTTGAGGCTTTTGATGAAATATTATTTTACTTTTCAAATAGAACTCTTAATTCAGAGGTTTCCACTCATGATTCAGTCGAAGCCTTTGGTCTTTTATCTATATAAATTACGTTGTATTAGCCATTATAATTTATGAAACAATTGATCCACTATATAAGTAACTACAGTCAGTAGGTAACCAGTGGATACTAAAATTTGTATTGATTCCACTACCAATATATTAAAAAATAAAAGAAGCGATAATTCTTTTTATTTTATTAGAATTAAGGCTGACTTTTAGCAAAATTTAATCTCACTCCCCACAAATCATCAAGGGTACGTAAAACGCTTATAAATTTTCAAGATTTTTTAAACGAGACCAAATTACAATTTGATTGTGAAAAAGACTCCAATTAGAGTTCTTTAAAAAGGAATTATTATGAAATTATTGATTACTTTGTGTTGATCGTTTTTTAGATTGATTTACACAAGATGACTATAATTTTCTATCATGTTTTAATACATTGCCCCCTTTGACCTTGATTATTTTATATCGGATAAAATGGCCCTATTATTAGAATCATTATTAAACTTGAATATGGAAATGTTACATCATGAAATGAAAATAGCTAAAGGATTATTAGCTGCAGAAGTAAGAAACCCATAATTTTGAAAATATCCTAAATATTATGTATAAAAAAAATATCATCATGCATTTAAAGAATTATATAAATGCTACTCAGCAGTCATCATCATTAGGGTATCAACGGCTTCTTGTGTGGCCTCTTTCTCTACAATAAAGAGAATTCTATCGAGCACTAGAGAGTCTATGAAAGATCAACATAAGCAAAATTTAGTATTGATGGCTCATGGGAAAAAAAACACAATTTATTCTTTAATTCATTTAAAATAAAAATCGTCTATTATGTTATAGTATTATTTTGTATATTAATATTATAGTATTATTTTGTATATTAATATTATAGTATTATTTTGTATATTCATATTATAGTATTATTTTGTATTCATATTACATTAATAAATTTTTAATAAAAATAGCAAAAAATATCTATGAATGTTTAATTATTTGTTTTATTTTTAAAAAATAGTGGTCCCCTCAAGTAAGCAGCTGGATTCCTGGCTACGGCCCTGAACAGGGGATCCAATAGAAAGAGGGAATTGAATTTCTTTTTTTTGAAATTTATTTTTCGGCATAATATATGATATTTTATAAAATCTTTGTTTCAACGATTATCATTTGATATCCTTTACCATTTCAAGAGGATCAACTGAAAAAAATTAGGAGGCAAAGCCTCCTATGCCACTCATTTGGCGGGTTTTCGTGCCGTTTTTACCTGCATAAATCCTGAATTAGTTTGAGTTCTCACATTTTTCCATTTATTATGTATATGTAGATCATTTTAGGATATGAAATCTATGGGAACTCGAAACTTTCAATTTTATCATACACTGAGAGCGTTTTTTAAATTTGAAAAATCTGATTTTATCCGAAAGGTATACCGGAATGTATTGAATACCTACCCTATGAATTTTAGATAAGTGTTGCTATAATCTTTTGTATATTTTTTATAGCAAATCTATCTATACAAAATCGGATATAAATTAAGAATATATCAACAGTTTCAGGCAAAATTATCTTAATGTTGCTACCTATATACATTTTTGAGCATTTCCAGTCAAATCAATTTTTTCAGATTTAAAAATCTCTCATCAATTAATGAAAATTAAAAGATTCTAAATCCCAATGAATTTAATATTGCAATACGTTATACATATGTTGAAAAAATATAAATAATGAATGTTAAGCAAATACAAAATATTTTGTAATTGTAAACAATGCCAAGATATTATATTATAACACATAATATTAATTTAGCAGGCGCGTAACTAGGGGGAGGAAGGGGAAATCCCCCCCTCCCCCAAATCAAAATTTTACAAATATTATTTGAATATCAATTTTTCAACATATTATTTAAAAATATTAATAAAATGGAAAAATATTTAGTCAAAGAGATTAAAATCAAACGATAATTTATTTTATTATTATATATATTTATTTTATTAAATTCAAAATTATTAGTGACTTAGAATTAATAAGTATTTATAATAATATTTTAATTATTAATATATATCTATAATTTTTTAAATATTTTTCATTATTACTTCCATTTTGTAGAACAGAAGAAATAGAAATACAAAAGTTAAATAAGGCTGAGCATGAAAAAAAGCGATATCATTATTGAATTCAATTGATCAATCAGAGTTTATCATTGCTGCTAGTTGCATCAATAAATTATTTTTAGCTCACTACTTTGTAGATTTACAAAAACCAAATTTAGATTTGGTTCAGGTTATTGATTTGGCGAAAAATATATATGAACAGGTAGATACAATAAGAATGAATGTAGATAAATATTTTCATAATATTTATATAGATGTTGAATCGAAGGCTAAATTTTATGATATAACACTAATTAAACCTCGTCTAGCACCTAGGCCATTATTGAGATGTAAAATAAATATTGTCTCACCTGAAGAATATTATAAAATATCAATTTTCATCCCATTCTTGGATACTTTTTTATCGCAAATAAAAGTACGGTTTTTAGATAAAAAACAAGTCTTTAGCAATCTTCAAGCCCAAAGATCCTTCTTCGTTTTCTAATGCCACTATTGGTAAAATTAAATATTTAGCAAAATTTTATTCCTATGAGATTGATACTGAAATAAATTTAATCAGTCAATTCAAATTGTGGTATAAATATTTACTATGTTTAGCTATTTTACCTGAGCATGCTATTGATGCGCTCAATCGGTGTAAAGAAACCTTGGCTCAATTTCCTAATATTTTGAAGTTGTTTTATATTCTTGCATGTATGCCTATTACAATATGTACGAATGAAAGGACTTTTTCCAACTTGAGAAGGTTGAAAACATATTTACGAAGTACTGAATCTCGGCTAAATGGGTTAGCTGTGTTAAATATCCACAGAGATTTGGTTCCAACCACAATCGAAATTATTGATGAATTGGCAACATTCCCACGAAAATTAAAAATCACATTATAATTATAGAAAATATTTTGTATAATATTGTATTTGATAAGAAGTTAAAAAAAACTTGATAATTTAATTATTTTCGAGTCAATATTTTATACACACTACTATTAGTATTTTCAATAAAAAAATTATATTCTACATATAATGTTTAAGAATTTAAGCTAAGGCTAGTTTTTAAAGCAAATTTTATAAAAAAAATGACATTATACTTTATTTCAACTTTACATTTAAAAAAACTTTATTAAAATATAATATACCTAACTTGAAATAATAAAAAATAGGCTTGTAATATCCATAAGCATGAATTAGTAAATAATAGTTAAAAATAGAAGTAAAATTATTATTAAATTATGAATAATTTAATAGAATAGCTAAAACATAAGACCCGGCCGATAAGCCCGAGGGAAAGCTGGCCGAAGGCCAGGTAAAAGGGGTTTTGAAGCGAAGCCCCCAAAAAATTTTTCCCCCTATAAGAAAATCCTGGATACGCCACTGTAATTTAGTATTAGATAATAACTATTTATTATAATATCAAAGTGTGTTAAATATTTAAGATTGCAGATTAAAGAGTATTTTGAGTAAAGCATTACAAAAGTAACAAAAAATATCTATTATATATAAAAAATGTATTGAAATAGTATAAAATAATATATATGAATTATGACAGGCAAAATAAGTTCTACCCCGCGTATTTGTCTTTTATTGAATTAATAGAAATATTATTTATAATACTTTTTTATATTTTATAAAACTTTTTTAGTAAAAACGATCTTTCACAAGAGCACGAATTAAATGGTGTTAACACAATTTTAAGGTATTATAGTCCCAGTGGGCATCATACCTGATAAAGTTTAAAGCTTGAAAAATTATCCTTTAATTGAATCATTATTATAATGCAAAATAAATGGTTTAATGGGTAATAGGAAAAAAAACCCTGGAAAAAACCCCGTAAAAAAACCCCCGGGAAAAAACTCCCCGGAAAAACACCCCCAGGAAATAAAACCCCCGGAAAAAAACTTCCAGGAAATAAAACCCCCAGGAAAAAAAACCCCTTCGGATTATTTTTATACACTCTCATATTTAAGTATAATCTAGCAATAATTTATATTGAATTGGTATTTAGACAATTGCAAGTTAATAATTTGTTAAAAATATTATTGTTCAGCAACTAGTTAAATGAACAGATATTAAAATGTATTATGATCATTAAGTTTTAAAATATATTTTTAATCAAAAGAATAAAAATCGTTTATAAATTAAAAACGCTATAATTGGTATTTAGACAATTGCAAGTTAATAATTTGTTAAAAATATTATTGTTCAGCAACTAGTTAAATGAACAGATATTAAAATGTATTATGATCATTATGTTTTAAAATGTATTTTTAATCAAAAGAATAAAAATTGTTTATCAATTAAAAACGCTATAATTGGTATTTATTTATAAAATTAAACAATAATAATTTGGATCTTTATGCCGTATATAAAGACAAAAAAACAATTAAATTTACAAAAATATTTTATTCATAAAATTTATATTTTATAAAAAAATTTTAATGGATCTTATTCATCCTGGAAAGCTCATATTTGAAGGTTATTCTTATACCATACATAAAAAATGCTCAAACAAGATTAGATGGCGCTGCTCAAAGGATTCTTCTTTTAAATGCCGAGCAATACTTTTTTCAACACTCGATAATCAAGACCCGGTTCTTGATACAGCTCATAATCATCCATCAAATATTGATAGACTAGTAGCAATGAAATCCATTGCTAACATGAAGAAGCGATGTGCAGACTCTTTGGCAAAACCTCTTCAAATTTATGCAGAGGAAATTGTAAAATTAGACTAAAGAGTTCAGTCGCATATGTTATCAGAAGATTCTATAAAAAGAACTCTAAGGAATCACAAAGCAATGCAACACCCTTCAAATCTTGAGAATTTGGAAGACCTAGTTATTGAAGGTATTAGTTTAAATATAATTATATTTTCATAAAAATTTAAATATTATAGGTGATTGAGCAAATTGTGGCTCCCAGAGCTCAAAACGATTTTTATTATTTGATAATGGCCCACAAGCTGAAGAACGCATAATAATGTTCGCAACATATGATTCCTTGAATCTAATATCTAATAGGACAGAGTGGTATGTGGATGGTAATTTTGTCATGTCCCCAAAAAAATTTCTACAATTATAGTGATTAGAGTAGCAATAAACAATATTTTTATCACAGCGGTTTATTGTGTACTCCAGAAAAAACTCAAAGTACTTATGAAATAATATTTCAAACAATAATGTCTAAATGTCAGGAAAGGGATTTATTTCCTGATCCATTATATATAAACATGGATTTCGAAAAGTCTGCTATGACCGCGGTTAAGAGTATCATTGGTATGATTATTAATATGTTTAATAATTTATATTTATTTTTTCAATAAGGGGATCACATCGTAATTAGAGGATGTTTTTACCATTTGTGTCAAAGTGCCCATAGAAAAATTCAGAAGCTGGGTCTGGAAAGCGAATACAAGACCGATAACTCTAAGTTTTTTTGTGGCATGATGGACGGCTTAGCATTCGTTCCGTTATGTGATATGGGCAATGCAATGACATTCCTGAGATCGATTACTCCGAGCAATGGTAAGGATATTCTTGATTATTTCGATAAAAATTATGTCAATGGAGTATCAAGGGAGGTCATAAGAAGCAATTCTCAATCTTAAATATACCTACAAAAATACGAATCGAATAATCATTTTATTATTCATAATTTTATTTACCATGAATTAAAAAAGATCTATATAAAATTTATTTTGTAAAATTTAACTAAGGATAAAGACAAACAAATTTTATTACTGAGACAAAATAGAAGCATACATATATAATATATTTATATACAATGTGGAAAAATCAATATAATATTCATATCTATAATGTAGAAGATAAATCTGACAACAGCCAATTTTTCAAACATAAAGTTTTTCGGATTGTTTCCTCCTTTAACGACATTCTGTATTTTGTAACATGTGAGCTCCAACAGAAAAGAGTCGTTCACATGGGGTTGAAGATCCCTGTATCGACAATATGTCCCTCGCCATTTTAGATAACACGGGAAAACGGTCTCCATGTAGTTTCCACCATTCTAGTGGGTTTTTATTTGACGTTATTCTCACTTCTTTCAAATATGTGTCAATTTCAGAAATTGGCATAACATGACATCAATATTTGATTGCAGGTTTACTTTTTGATACATCATATTTAATTTTATATTCATCAAACATTTTCTCAAAATTATTAAATATAGTTGTAACGTTTATATTATAAAATATAGGTAGGCACTCAAAAAATTCCAGTTTAAGTCTTGGATCTAATATTGCAGATATAATTGTTTGGAAATCTGTTAAATTATAATATTATACTATTTTTTGTTGCGCATTAATTGCGTTTATAAGCGTATTATCAAAGAGACTTAGGTGCTCAATTAATGATATATAAAAGGGGATGACCAGATTAAGTGTAGGATATGTTTCTCCTGATATGGCAACAGTAAAATTAGAAAATGTTTTTAAGTTTAAATGTATTCTTTCTAAGGCGGTCCATTCATCCTATATTAAAAAAATAAAAATTAGATTTAAATATAAATAAATATTTCAATAAGTTGTTTCTCTTGTATAATAGATATATCATAACTATTAATAACGACATGATCTATAGCTTTTCTCATTTGTATTGCTCGTTCTATCATAGAATATGAGCTGTTCCATCTGATAGGTGTATCTAATTTTAACTTCAAATATGTAATAGATGGAATTTGTGAATTACAAAATTCTTTCATCATAGTAGTTTTCTTATAAGAATTTCGAATGCTTTTTATAGTGCCTCTTAATTTTATTAATTGTTCATCAATTTGTTTTATTATTTCTTGAACAACAAGATTTAAAACATGTGCAAAACAGCGAATATGTGCAATTTTTGATCTTGGATTTTTAATTTTAAGGGTATTTATAAAAGTAGTGTTTGATGCGGCATTGTCGCATGTAATAGCCGTTGACTTTATATCTATGCTATAATTGTTAATGATTCTATAAAATGTCTTATATATGTTTTCCCCAGAATGGGAATTTGTAAAAGGAACAATGTCTAATAATATAGATTTTAGTACCCATTCATCATCAATGTAATGGTAGGTTAATCCCAAGAATGGGACATTTGTTGGACTTGACCAAATATCTATTGTAAAATTTATTTGTGTATTAGATTTGTTTATTACC
Source organism: Gordionus sp. m RMFG-2023 (assembly GCF_954871325.1). Lineage (NCBI taxonomy): Eukaryota > Metazoa > Nematomorpha > Gordioida > Chordodea > Parachordodidae > Gordionus > Gordionus sp. m RMFG-2023. The sequence continues at coordinate 40,222,848 of NC_088776.1, forward strand.
AATTTAATTTTTTGGAATTCATTATCAAAAGATTCATTAATGTATTGTTTTAATGTAGGAATTGAACATATTTTAATGCTAGGATTTAATCTTTAACAAAACCTTTAAATTCATTTGTTGCAAGAATTTTAAATGGGATATTAGATTTGATCAAAAATTTTAATAAATGGTTTTTGATATCATTATTGTTGTGCATATGATTTTTATTTATATCATTATCAAAATATGATTCAATAAATTTATTATTATAAGTTTTTTGATGGAATCGTTTGTAATGATTAATCAAAGCTGAAGTAGTTTTTTTTTACACTTAATTTCAACCCGACAAATCTTACATCTTGCAGTTTCTGTTGATGCATGGTAAATATAATGTTTCCAAATATCTGCATTTTTCCGTCCTCCCGAGCCTGACTGTATAGAATTTGAGGTGGATGATGAATATTGGTTTTGTTCTCCAATGCTTTCTGATTCAGAAATATCTATTATACCAATAGGTTGAATATCTATTTAATAAATTAAATATTATTATAATATTTATAGCATAGCCAGCCAACCCAATATGGCAATCAATAAGTTAGTCAGTAATATATATATGTCAAAATCATCAGATCCTATAATCATCATATCAGAATTTTCTTATAAAATATTTTTTACAAACTGCTCATACAATTGATAAATTATCCAAAAATGTAGATGAGATGTTAGCTTATAAAAAATTTATCACAAAATTATAATATATATTTTAGTGAATTTGGATATAAATGAAAAATAAAGTTTTAAGTTTAAAAATACTATTACATGTACTTATATTAAATTTTATATAGATTTACTTATAAAATATTTTTTACAAAAATGATTTGGATTTATAGGTTTTAATTCCAAACACTGTTCATAAAATTTAATTATATTGGGAAAAGAATCAAGAATATAATTTTATAAAGATAATATAAATTTTTGTGAATTTTGATTCATAGTAGAATACTGAAAGTTTTAGATTATTTGATTTGGGCAATAAGAAATTCCTACTGAGATTCAATGATGATCTTTAATCCCAAACACTACTTTGTTGTTATTAACATAAACTAAAATAATATATAAGTCAAAGTAATATTCTTTTTAATGTGGGGAAATAATAAATTGTCAAAAAGCTATGCAACTTAAATAAGTACGAAAAACTCACATTAGCAATATTTTACAAATAAAGTGGTAAAAACTTTAGGCAAAAAGTCAAATTTATGATTTCTCCATCATCAAATGAAAGAGAAATATCAGGTTTGCCCGTCATTCTTGATGTGATGGGATTAACAGTTTATTATAATTGTATATGGTTATGTGTTATATAAATTACCTTCTTCGTCCATCTCTATCATAAAAGAAATTTCTAAAGTAATAGTCTATTATGAGATAAATTAAAATGGAGTTTCAAAATTTGGCGCAATTTTCATTATTCCACTAGGAGATTTTATTAAATTGAAATAATTTCAAATAATTCCTAATAATAATATATGATTTATATATGATTATTTTCCAATATATATTAATACTATAAATTATTTTAGTCGAATAATCTCGAAATCAGAGCACTCTCTCAGATGAAGAACGAACAAATAATCAATGCGAAGGTTGGAATCATCGTTTTTCTAATCTGGTTGGGAATAAACACCCATTAATCTGGGTACTCGTTAAAAAATGCGAGGTGGCTGCCGATGAAACCAAACTTGAAAGATGGCGCGTAGGTAGGTGGACATCGAAAACAAAATCGCAGAGTTCTAACAACCAGATTCGGCTAAAGAAACTTTGCGAAGAATCCCGTGATGGGGTGCGAAGCCCTCCAGATTTTATAAGAGCGATTTCCTTCAATATTCGATGTCAACCCATATAATTATTATTATAAATTATAAAATTTGTATATACATAATCATGATTTACCAATAAAATAAACATTTCTTATTTCTAAGTTTTGTCAAATTTAGTCTATTTAATATCATATTTAAAGATGGTATTGTATTTTTACTATAGCAATTTTTTTTTACAATACATAGTTATTTTACTGAGGCATTTTTTCCCAGTACCAATTTAAACATCAGTTTTTCTTATTTAAGCATTTTTTTATGGAGAGTAGGCCAAATAAAAATATACCTATATTATTAGGTCTTAAGTAAATTCTATAAAAATGAAAAAAAAATTCTTGGGGAATTTTTTTCCGGGGTTTTTTTCCTGGGGGTTTATTTTCCGGGGGTTTATTTTCCAGGGTTTTTTTCCAGGGTTTTTTTTTTCCTGGATTCGGTTTAATGACATCAGAATTTTGAAATTATGGGAAGAGGGGTGTTAAATGCAATATAAAAAATGATTATAAATATTTCTAAATTTAAACTCATAAAAATAGTTATTAATATTCTTAAGTTTATAAATCTTAATTTATATCAATAATATATAAATTAAACCTAATTTATTAAAAATATATAAATATTACATATATTTTAAAAAATTATTCTTACACATTTTAGAAAAATAAAAATATTTGTTGATTATATTTATATAGCCCACATCCGTTTTTGGCTTTGATCATAGTTTTGTTTCATAGTACAGCCTTAAATAGAATCTACGGCTTATAATATATAAATTAAATAATATATAAATAATTAAGAATTGATAAAAATTAAAATCTCAATAATTAATAATATTATCCAATTTAGAAATACTACTTAAATTATAAATAATCTTAGAGGACATCACTAGCTAGGTTGGGTTCAATTAGCACCAAATTTAAAAAATGGATTAGCACACGATTTTTTAAAATGAACTCCCAATTTTTAAATATAATTAGCACCCCTTAAACTAGAGACCTTCATGGGCCGGGCTTGGGCCTAATTATAAATTTTCTAGCGGGCTTGGGCCGGGCTTGGGTTCGTTGGAAATTTTTGCAATAGAGCTTGGGCCGGGCTTGGGCCTAAATTTTTAAATTCAAATTTAGCTTATTTTAAGGATATTTAATAGGATAAATATAACAAATCATTCTGATTTTATTAGTGTTATTTATCAAATTTCCTATACACCTTGAGAGAGTATATATTTTTTAAATCGGAAATTGGTATAATTTTACTTAACTTAACACAACGGCCTGGGCACGAAACAGCGAAAAAAGAAACAGCGAAAATCAGGGAATATTCCCAAAAATGTTCCCAAAGATGGCCAAACTTCGAGGATCACTAGAGCTACCAGTAATTTATTCTTTATAAATCTTTTTAGCTATATAATATTTTTAGCTTCATCCTCATTATTGGATATGTCTTCATGGGAGGATGATACAATACTTCATAATGAGACGGATGCTGATGAGATTAATTTATATATGGATATTCAGCTAAATGAAGAGGATATCAACTATGATGACTGCATCCTAGATTGGTGGAAGAAGCATGAAAAAATCTTGCCAAAATTGGCAAGATTAGCCAAAAAAATTTATGCAATTCCAGCATCTAATGTTTCCAGTGAACGGAATTTCAGTACTATTGGAAGGGTTATTGAAGAAAGAAGAACAAATTTAAATAATGAAATTGTAGATAATATATTATTTTTAAATGATAATTTCAAAATATAAATTAAAATTTTGTTTATATCATTTATTAATAATATATATATATATTATTACTAAATAAAATATTATATTTCTATTAGTATTACTTCAGCATAGGTTAAGTATACATAAAATAATTTTATGGGCTTGGGCCAGGCTTGGGAAAATTTTTAAATATTATAGCGGGCTTGGGCCGGGCTTGGGAATTTTTTTAAATATTAAAAACGGGCCGGGCCTGGGCTTAAAATTTTTTTTACGATGGGCCTGGGCTAGGCTTGGTCCTAAAATCTAAGCCCATGAAGGTCTCTCAAATACAGCAAAAACCGCTTAATTGCATATCGCTTAAGCAAACACTTTTAAATGCGAAAAAACCCGCGATTTTGATAAAAATTACTATGGCATAATGTTAAATTACATTTATAATTGCGAATCGATTAATTGAGAAACATCGGTTAATTGCGAAATTTTATTTATATGATAATACCGTTAATTTAATCGGAAAAGTGAAAAAATAAAAAATATTATCGAAAAAAATTATTCATGATTTTTTTTATATGAATGGAAATTTTTAAATTTTTTTATTACAAAAATGGTAATTTTCATTATAATCATGTTAAGATTATTTTTAGAACAAAACATCATTCCAAACGTTAACCCTCAAGCAAAAAGAGGAAATCATTGAAAAATTAAGCAATACTTCAAAAACATAATTAGCGTTATAAAAGGCATGCTTCTACAATTTACAGATTGGAAGCTAATAAAGCAAATATATGTCACAATTTCTGGAATAAACCACCTGCAACTAAAAGAGTTAGAATGAGTTGTTACCCAAAGACAAAAACAACTTTATTGATTTGGTTTATCCAAATGCAAAATAGAAATTGCAGTCTAAATGGGCCAATTATGCTGAAAAAGCTATATTTTTTATAGCCAAACTTTCAATGAAGGTAAATTTAAGTTTTTATAATATGTATAATTATAAATTATAGGCATTTCTACTAGCAGCTAGTTGCGGAGATTTATGAAAAGACATAATATAAATTTTCATAATGCTTGCAATGAAAAAGAGAGTGTAGATGCTATTAATGCAAATAAATGGAGCAAAAATACACTCCCATCTCTGATTAAAGATTATCAAAGTAGTAATATTTACAATCGTGATGAGACCCAGCATTACCACAGGGCTCGATGGAATTTAGTCAAACTCAATCATGGGTTTCAAACTAGAGATCCCTGTACCAGGTCAGGGCATAATATTTTTTAAAAAAATTAAGCCGGTCGGGTCGGGCCTTGGAAATTTATTTATATATCAAAATTTATCAATTATATGTTGATTTTTTATGTAAAATAAAAAATTTTTATTTTATTTATAGAAACTAGAAGCCATATGACATATATCTTTTATTTGAATAAATATGAAAATTAATTTCTATATTTAAATGTATTTGGGCTGGGCAGGTAAATTTTTATAAAATAAATCCGGGCTGGGCCGGGTTTGAATGGCCCGATGCAGATCACTACTTCAAACCAGACAAGAAAAAGGTCTCAGTTCTATTTATCATAAATGAGGATGGATCTGATTAAAAATTTATAGGGAACTTAAAAACCCTAGATGCTTATTACCAGTGAAATACTACTCTAATAAAATCAATGACAACTTTAACTTTTGAAGATATCCTAAGAGAATGGAATTCCTATGAAGAAAATTTTATTGTTTTATGACAATGCATCTTGTCCCAAAACAAAATCAACATAGATTCATAATTTTAATTATTACAAAAAGATTAGTTTATTTTTTAGAAGGTAATGAAAGTTCTGAAATGGTGAAGGGAATCTAGAAATATCTGATAATTATATCTAAAATAATCAAGCTATTTATGGATATACCTTTTTTGATTAAGTACTAGATAATCCAAGAGAACAAGGTTCACTGAGAAAGCTAGAGAATATAATAAAAATATTAACCATCAATGATAACTATCACAAAAAAATTTTTTAAGTAAAATTATTTTTATTTTATAATCTTTTATGAATACAGTAAAATAATTTCAGATCAAATATTATGGAAATTAAAACAAAACACTTTTAATAAACTTAAATTTTCAGGCCTGTCCTGCTTTTTATTATTTATGTTCTATAATTGACCACTAGATATTTTAAAAAAATCAACAAAGATTAAAGAAAATAAATTGAATATCTATATTGTATCATAATATATGAAATTTAATCAAAGACAAAAATAATTATATAATTATAAAGTTGGCGTATAGTCTAAATAAATGCATAAAATTTATTGAAATATAATATTTACAAAAATTATTGTTTGAATATCGAATAATCCTAGTATTTAAAAATTCTTGATATTTACATGGGGAAAATAATCAAATTCATTTAAATTACCATACAAATTTTAAAAATTTATGTTTTTTATTCGGTTTGAAACTTATTCAAATTTAAATGTAGTTAGTACATTAATTAAAAATTTTATTTATTACTAAGTTAGATGGTTTATATGTCTAAAAGACAGAGTTGTTAAAATATTGAATCAAAAGATCGACGATCCTGGATTTGATCGCAAATTTGTCAATTTTACGAGATTTATGATTCTGACTTAAATTGAGGATCGAGATCATTTTGTTTAACATTCGATCCCGATCTTTTTAAAAATTAATTTTTTACTTAAAAAGCAATAAATAAAATAAAAATTTTGAAAATTAAATTAAAATATTATTTTTTAAAAAAAATATCTATCTTCATATTTTATCAACTTCCATTCCACCATTTATTTTATAGATATATTTATTCATTTCCTAAATTTTACGAGATTTAGAGCTCTTACAAGTTATTTAATATAAATTTATAATAATATATTAAAATTTATTTTAATAGGTAAATGTAAATGTCCATTATAGATTTAGAAGATTCTATTGCTTCTACTATTGATGTAACAACAGATATAAGTGAGAATGAGAATCTTTTACCATTTTTGAAATTACGTAAGTATTTTACTTTATGTGAATTGGATGAAAGCAACTCTTATAATATGATCAGCACCAAATGCCGTCTCTGTAAGAAGATAATATCATCTTCCAAAATATCATCCTCGAACTTAAAGAGACATTCACAAGTAATTCTTTTAAATTTTTTTTATTTGATAATCTTAATGTCAACATGTTTAAATTTAATTTATTACATTCCTGAGTTGAGCAGGTCCTACAGAAATAGAATCTAGATACAGATTCTTTATAAAAAAATGAATTATTAGATACAGTATAATTAATAAAATATTTAATGAAGAGTTAATCTTGGTTTTGTTATTTATATATAATAATTAGGCATTTATTTTTTAATATTACTATTATATTAGTTTAATTTTCAAAAGAAGAGTATTTATAATGAATGGAAGTGTAATAACTAATAATTAAGCCTTTATAATGTATTTTGACTTTCTTTAATATAATTAAAACATCCAGTTCAATGTTATTTGTATTGAACTTAGCAATGTTTCACCAAAAGAAAAATAAATATCTATTCTATTATTTCTTTATTATAATATGTTAGATCTAATCAATTAGTATTATAGTTTCAGTTTGAGCTTGATTATATAATCCTCTTGACAACATTTTTAGGGCTTTTTTTAATAATATATTTTGAATTGAAAGTATATTTTGTATCATTTGACTCAATCCATAAGTTCTTAAATGCCAAAAAGCCTCATTATATTCATAATAGGAAAATACTTTATCAAAATCTTTGGCCTATATCATCTTGGGCAACTTTTAATAATGATAGACAAAGACAATATTGTAAACTTAAATTAAAATAACCTATATGAACCTTTTTTAATAATAAATAAATAATACACTTTAATATGTTTAACAAAATTTGTGTTGAACCCTTTATCATTTTTTTGTTTATATAGGTTTTACATTCAGGCTGTACATTGTTTTTTTTTAACTTTAAATTTCCATATAAAATTTTAAAAATAAAATTTGATTCAGGAGAAGTTATTTTCATCCAACTTTGATATATACTATTTTTTTCTTTTCTAAAGAAAAAGCACAGTGAATTTAAAAATGAGATTACCAAACACCTCAACGAATTCTCTACACAAAAAAATATATCACTGCAAAACCAAAATGGTTCTGGTTGCAAATCCAGACAATCTAAATTAAATTTTAACAATCTAAACATTCCAGCTATATCGCAAAAAACCACAGACAAGGTTATTATGGATTTTATTATTGACATCTTCCAACCACTGTCTCTGGTTGATGATCCTTCATTTGAAAAAATGATTAAAACTTTTTCTCCTGCGACAAAAATTATTTGTCGCCAAACACTGGGCAACAGGATATCTACTTCCTTCTCTTATATGACGACAAATCTAATAAGAGATTTGTCTTAAGTTTCTTATGTATGCACCACTGCTGATTGTTGGAGTGGTCATTGAAGGTATATTCTATTTATATGAATTCAATAATGTTTATTTTATTAGGGCATTTATTGGACTTACTGCACATTGGCTGGATCCGTTAACCCTCAAGAGAAAGTAAGCCGCTTTGGCACTGAGGACGATAATTGGGAGGCAAACATATGATGTTTTGGCCAACGAAATCATGGGTATCCACAAGTTCTAAAAAATTCATAATATGGTGAAGATGGTGACTGACAATGGAACCAACTTTGTCAAGGCATTTAAGTAATATTTATATTTAGCAAAAAATATTTAAATAAATTTATTTTTTCTAGAGTTTTTGGAGAAAATGAAGAAGATAGTAGTGAGGATATGGAATTGATAAATTTGGATGACATATTATCCGTTTATGACCCAATTATTCCTACTATCAGCTTACCAAAACATCAACGTTGTTGTTGCCATAATCTTAACCTTATTGCAACGATAGTGATCTCAATTATAAACGAATTTCTAGATTCACTTTTGCAAAATGTTTTGCTTTAGTTAATAAACAAAATATGTCGTCAAAAATGGCGGATATTTTATTGGAGAAATTGGGAAGATATTTAATAGCTCCCAACAAGACAAGATGGAATTCTTATTACCAATCCATGAAATTAATAGATAAGATGCTTCTGAAAAGTTTTCAGAAGTAGAACAAGTATGTGATCAAATTGGATTTGCAATGTTTAGGCAAGAGGAATGTTTTTTTGTTAACGAGTATGCAACAGTAATACAATGATATTTTCTAAATAAATTTAAATTTTATAGGTTATGGAACCTCTGGCGATCTCGTTAAAAATCTTGAAACGGGAGGATAATATGGAGCAGGGATATCTAACTCCCGTTCTATCGATATTGATAGATAAATTAACGAAATTTAGCTGCCTGCGGTATTGTCAGCCCCTTGTAGATAGTGTTCTTAGAGGTATTGATAAAAGGTAATATTTTTTATGCAATTATTTTATATTATCAGATATCTGCAAAATATATTAAAAAATTGCAAAGATCTGGCAAATTTAGTAAAATATTTTTAACAGGCCAGTTCTACTAAACCTCTGTTATCTAATAAAATATTAATGGGCCTTTGAAGACATTAAAAATTTATTAGATTATTTGAATTTTAAGCAAATATTTTGATTAATATTCTTTGTAAATAAATTACAATGTTAATTTCTTTGTATATTAAGTATTAAGTTTACATTTAATCAATATTTATGATATGACCCAAATATAAATAAATACCATACAGATGATGTGCCAGACTTGACTGTAAAATTTAAAAGGGTTAAGTTTTGCAGATACTTGATTTGATTTATATGAATAAAATGACTTATTTAATAATAAATTAAATATCATTTCATAATATAGATTTCCTTCACTGTATGAAGACAGTAACATTTTGGCAGCCATAATTCACCCTAAATTTAAACTTAATTGGCCTTATATTAATCTGCCACAAAATATGATGGTAAAAGAAAGATTAGTTGCCCATTTGGAAAATAGCAGGAACAACCATATGCGGATACCTCAAATGATATGGATGACATTGATGCTTTTTTTGGGAAAAATACTGTACAAAATGCTGGTTCCGTTAAAAATATTTTTTATTCAAATGATGATTCCATGAATATTTTTAATACTTATATTAATTTCAAAAAAAATATTTATTGAATATAATACACCTTTGCCATCAAGCGATCCTGTGGAGCGCTTGTTTAGTAAAGCTAAACATGTTCTAAATGAAAGACGCGGATGTTTAAATGATGATAATTTAGAAAAAAATTTATTATTAAAAGCTAATTTTAATTATAAATAAATATATTCTAATTGTTATATTTATTATTCAATTACAATAAATTTCTACTATATTTAATTTATTTTTATATTAGTTAATTTTGCATCGGTTACATTATATTATTATTCAATTACAATAAATTTATAACATATATTAGTTAATTTTGCATCGGTCAGAAATTTCCTTCAGAAATTTAAATAGAAAAAAAGATCGATCCTGGATTTCGATCCTCTTTTTTTTGAAAAGATCGTGATCGGGATTCGATCGTTTTAAAAAGATCGGTTAACAAGCCTGCTAAAAGATATATAGATGATAAGTATTTTTTATAAAAAAACACAAACCGATAATTTTTAATAAATTAATTAATGATTTTTAATCGTATAAATTTGAATACCGATAATTGCGAAATTTTTTAAATTTTTGGTCCCATGCTTTCACAATTAAACGGTTTAGACTGTACATTAATATTTTATTTAAAAAGTTTTTTTGCGAAATTTTAGTGGTTATTTTAAATAAATATCATTTTCCTTATATGGCATTATTTTATAATTTCTATAGCTTTTAGCAAGGATAAAATTGCTGTTATATTATAAAATTCTATATATGTTCAAAAATTTGTTATCTTTTAATTAATCATTTGAATTAGTTCTATTTTAATTCTAAACAAAAAAAATGCAAAATCAAAGGACGAACTTGGTAAAAATATTCTTCTAATTTTTTGATAAGAAAATCAAGAAGATAAAAACTTTTGGATTGGGGTTTATTAATATATTTTTTATTAGCTATGAGGGTATTGCATTTGAATTAGATTCTAAATTTGCATAGTACATTATTTTGATTACCGGATACATGTATATTATAATTAATTAATAACTATAATAAAAGATAAAATTCTATTGACATAAACCCGGCTGAAGGCCGGGCAAAAGCATGCCGAAAGCTCAATAAAGAGGGTATGAGAAGCGAAGTATTTTATATGTATAATAAAAAAATTTATAATATCTTTTAAAATTTATAACCAATATTTGTAAAAAGCAAGCAAATCTATATTATAATATAGATGGATATGAATAAAAAAATATTTAAGCACATCTTACAAAAATATATATTTGCTTGTTTTATTGATGATGGTTTAAATTTGAAAGCACTTAAAGTTTTAGGTACACGTTTAACAATGTCATTTTTTGGCGGCTTACCTGATTATTAGCCATTTTAGCTTTTACGCTTCAAAATCAGCTGGGAATAGTTAAAATTTTATTAATTATATAAAATGATGATGCTTCACAATAATTCTATTACTGCTAAGCAAAAGTTACCATTTATACCAGCTCACTTATTTAAATTTGAAGAAGATGAAAAACCAGTTAATTTTTATATATAATAAATATATTTTTTATTTATATTAGATCCAAATTCCTATTAAATCACTAAATGAACACTTAATTTGTTCATTGTGTGATGGTTATTTTGTTGATGCCACTGCAATTATAGAATGCCTACATACATGTACATAATTAATTGAATTTTACAAATTATTGATAATATATATTGCTATATTAAATATATGCCTTAATGTTTTGGTGGTCATACTAATAATTGGATAGTTATAAATATAATTTAAACAAATAGAGTGTGTTTTTATTATATAAATTGCTTCTTTTTTTAATTAATTATATACTTCGAGGCCTCATACTTTTCTACTCAGGAATAAATTCTAAAAAAAATTAAAATTTTTTTATTTTTCCTTCAAGATTTGTATTTTTTGACACTTGAGCCCATCTCTAGTCAGCTCATTGAGATACCTAGACACTTTATAACTCTTTATTTTTTTATAGATATTTTTAGTTTGGGTTAAGTCCTACAACAAATTAGAATATTATGCATTTACATATTAAATTAATAATTTGAACTAGGTATCTTCTCAGCCAAATATAAATCAACTAGATCAGGTAACTTATGAAAAATTTTTTGGGTCTGTCAATTTATGCTAAATATTTTTTTCTTGCATTTTTAATAATGTCTTTAAACAATGAATAATATAAATTTATGATATTTCCTTCACAAAAAATAATAAACTGGGTAGTAATAGGTTAATTTTTGGCCTGGTTGGTCAATCTTATATCAGATTTTTTAGGCTGGATCATAAATTTTTGACATTTTTTGTATAGGCATGCGGATCTTTAATTGGAACATTTATTTATTTTTACATTAATATTCATTTTCCTATGAAATTTATGAATTGTTTATCATAATTTACCCAATAATGTATGATTATTTTGATTTGCTAATTTCTATAAATTATATTTGGAATTTGTCCATGCTTAAATCTCAAGAATAAATTAGTAAGGTTAATGTTACCCCAATTGCCACCAACATCTTAAAAATATTATGTGATGAAGTATACCACAAGTGCCTTGGGTTAAATATCAGAAATGATTTTAATGAGGAGTTTTACATCTAAAGATTTCACCAATATTTCTAAGCATCAAATTTTCTCTTGATTGTATCTTATTTATTTTTGAAATATAATTTTGTCTTTTGGTCATTTTTTTGGTAATTGGAAAATAATTCCCAGAAAATAGTTCCCTGGAAAAAAACTTGTGGAAAATAATTCCAGTGTAAATTCCCCATTTTTTTTATTTTTAAAAATATAAAGTGCAAAATAATTCACCAGGGAAAAAAGCGAAAAAAATTCAACCCTTGTTTTTTTTAAAATATCAAAAATACCATTGCTATAAAAAAATAAAGGTATTTTTTATAAGATTTCTTCCAATCATTTTAAGCCTTTAAAATTCTTTCCCATAAATATCTAAATGTTGGGGAAAATGATTAAAGGCGAACAAAAATTTATTTAATTATCTTTTAATTACTTGAAACCTTAAGGGTTGAATTTAAAAAACATTTAGATTTATAAAACAGTGGCCTGCCTGTCAGGGCTAAAAATGATATGATTTTAAAAATCCTGGCCATTTTAAAAAATTAAAAATCTGGGTCAGGCCATTATGTTAACTTACGATAATATTATCTTAATATAACAGAAACTAGGTAACTAGCAGGTAATTTAGGTTAGGGGTATGATATTGGCTGCATTCAAAGTGGAGACGGATCCGTTTTTTACATCCGTTCCGTCAAAGGTCAATTTCATTAAAAATGATATATATGTTCCTTCCGTATTAAAAACGGATCCGGCAAATTTTGAAGTCAAAACATTTTGACTTTTTGATCCAGCAAATTTTATAGAGCGTTATAACATTACTTATAATTTTTTAAATATTAAAATCAATATATATATTCATTTTAATGAGATTGACTTTTGACGGAACGGATGTAAAAAACGGATCAGTCTCCACTTTGAATGCAGCCATAGAAAAGCATTCGTTTATTTTATAATAATTTTTTTGCTTAAATTTCATCAAATCTGGGTTCGGAATAAAACCATAACTTTAATATGGTTTAGGGTTAATCGATAATATAAAAATTAGGTTAAGCTTAGTTTTTATAGCAGTGTCTTGGTTCGACTTAATTTTGATATTAAGTTGCTGTTTAGCCTAGATTAAACAGCTTTTGAATTAGGACACCCTATTTCGGTTTGTTTAAGGTATTTGGTGGCTATGCCATGTTATTTTCCGTATATATTTTCTTGTTTTATTTTTTAATTTTTTTTCGTTTTTAAAAAAATAAATGTTTTCTTTTGCTTTTTAGGCTGTTTAGTAATAAGTCTAACCAAGACATACCCTAACTACTTTTTATTATTTATAATTTTGGATAGTAATCTTATTTGGGAAATCTTTTTCAGGAATATATTTTCCCAGAATTTTTTTTATTTTGTTGATTTTCTTAAAATTTCTAAATATATCATTTGAAGAATTTTATTTTGGGGATATATTTATAGAAATTTTTTTCTCTTTTCACAAATTGATATTTTTTTAGGACCAAAAAAACGGAATATTTTCCGGCAAATTTTATATGTATATTCCAGGGTTTCTTTTTTTTTCCAAACTGTTTTTTCTTGGATTTTTTTCCAGAGAATTTTTTCCCTAGATTTCATTTCTTTAGTTCCCCTTTTTGGCCATTTATTTGACTATTTTTTAGTCATCTTTAGGGATTCTATTCATACATAATCGCCATTTTTAATACATTGCATCGTTATACCCTTTTAAATGCTTGTATAATACCTAATCTTATTTTTAATATATTTTATTTTTATCAAATATAAAATATATTTTGGCCATCCAAAACATATAAAGTGAAACAAATTAAAAAAAATTTTTTTAAATGAAAACTATTTATTGTAAAAAAATATATTTAATATCAAATTATTAATGCGAAAAGATTAGGACTGGATGGATGTGAATGTTTTATGTTTTAGGCATTCATGGACACATTTCATCCAATGATAGTGTAGTTAGGATGTAATATTGTCTTCTATTTTTATTTTAAAAAATATATGATTTGTTTATTTTGGAAGGCTATCTCCAAAATTTGAAGAAGAAAAAAATTCACGAATTTACAAAAATTTAATGAAAATAAATCTCAAAAATTTAAAGTACGGCGTTAAAATTTTAAAATTTGTATTAGTTTTATAACTTTTCAAAAAAATAGTTTACGACATAGATAAACATTAGGGTGAATTCACAGTAGAGAGCGACAGCGACACGACAATCACCACACGACATTAGGCGACAGAGCAGCTGATTTGTCGTAAGCGACATAGCATTCATAGTAGTAGCGACAAGCATTTTTTTTTCAGAATATTTTTATAGAAATAAATTACCTTGGCAATTATAGCTTATATTTTAAAAATATTATTCCATTTTTTTATATTGATTTGTAATGATATAATAAAAAGAAAGTTTTATTTATTATATGTGTATTAATATGATTAAAATAATAGAAAACATAAATCTATACCCCAAGGATATACAAGATCATAAACAAAATAATTATTTATGTAATCCTCAATCTATAAAAAAAACCCTCAAAAGTTTCTAAAGATATTAGAGATGCCTTTTCTGAATATTTTTATAGAAATAAATTACCTTGGCAATTATAGCTTATATTTTAAAAATATTATTCTATTTTTTTATATTGATTTGTAATGATATAATAAAAAGAAAGTTTTATTTATTATATGTGTCTTAATATGATTAAAATAATAGAAAAAATAAATCTATACCCCAAGGGTATACAAGATCATAAACAAAATAATTATTTATGTAATCCTCAATCTATAAAAAAAACCCTCAAAAGTTTCTAATGATATTAGAGATGCCTTTTCTGAATAGTTTTAGAGAAATAAAATTATCAAGGCTATTAGAGCTTAATAATATAATAAATTTCAAAAATATTACTCTATTTTTTTTATATTGATTTGTAATAATTTAATAAAAAGAAAGTTTATTTATTATATATGTCATAAATATAATTAAAATAATATAAAAGCCCTCCAATGAAATAATAACAATATATAATATTTTTCATTCTTCTTCATCAGTGTCAAAGTTGAAGAGAATATCAAAAATAATTTTAATAAGCTTCTTCTTTCCCCTTTCTGATCTTTTTGCCAGGGTCTGCTCAAGCATCACATTGATCCAAGAATTTGTTGATTTTCTGCTTTCTTTTATTCTTTCAATTTCAAGAACTTGAACAAATAAATCTAGTTTAAAATAATAATATATTTACAAATGCAAATTACCTTGATCAATATCTCTCTTTTTAATTAACTTTTTGCCAGGTACATAAGATTCACTAGTTGATGGTGATGCTAAATATATAATATTATTATTTATATAAAATATAATCACCATCATTCCTAACATCTGTAGATTGACTCTGACTAGTCTCTACACATTCAATTTCAACAGCTATATAATAATAAAAATTTTAACAAAAATTAGTATATTTACCATCTTCATATTGGAAATTTCCACTCATCTGTTCAAACATTGCTCTAGCAATGTTTGCTTCACCAATATTAGGTATAAGAGGTTTTATTTTTATTTTTATAATCAAAAATTTACTTGCAAATTTTGTATTTCGGCCATATTGTAGTTAATGTCGTATGGAAAAAAACAAAATGATTTGTAACTTGATTTTTAAGTTTAATGCGACAAATTTGGTGGGATTGTCGTGTCGCGTCGCAAAAGCTCACTATGAATAGTCATTGGCAATTACATATATTTGTATTTTGTCGTGTCGCTGTCGCTCTCTACTGTGAATTCACCCTTATATACTGCTCTTTTTTAAAATAAATTTCTAACTTCCATCGATGACGAAACTTTTATTTTATATATATGATAAAAAGAAGCAGGATATTTATTTATCTTTATAAGCACTATTGCATATTTTATATTGAACTATACTTTAAAATTTTATTTTATCCTTATTTTATACACTTATCTATCAACCATAATATCAAAATTTTAAAAGTCTGCAAGAGTTGTATCGTTAAATATTTCTTAACGGAAAAGGAGAAAAGATCAATGTCCTCGTCTACCGATGTTTCCTGCCCGGTATGCCACGTTAAGGTTTCCGAAACTTGTCCCCTGTCTTCTTTACAGTTGGACCGAACTATCCAAGATATTCTTTACAAACTATTGCCAGAATGTGCTAAAGGTTGATTTATATATCTTAATTAAAATGCAAAAATCTTTATGTGATTAAGGGATATTATTTTAAGGGGATAGGGGAGACCAGGGTAATGAAAAATGACTTCTTTTCCAATATCCTTTATTGTAAATATCTATATCAAAAACAAATCATATACAAATAATGAATCATGGCAAAATGTCAGTTTACAAAGTAAAACATATGAAAAACAAAGAAAAATATTTTTCATATAAATCCTCAAAACAAAATAAAAATCAAAATTGCTTTACATTCTTTTGATATTCGACATGCATAACTTATAAGATTGTCATATGATATTGTATAAAATTAAATATAAAATCTAGGAATCTACATTTAAACATTATTTGATTGACATTGGATATTATCAATCATTTCAAAAGCATTATAAAATGTTAAGGCAAAATATATATATATATAATGTAAAAATTCACAACTAAAACACAGGGCTAGTCGGCGCAATTTATGTCAAAATCACCATAACTCCGAAAATAATGATCGTATATGTTCTTGTAAAATACCAATCGATACCTTAATTACATGCCTATAAATAGACACTGTTATATTTTTTAAATATTTAATAATTTTTTTCTCCAAAATGTTTAAGTAAAAGTGATTATTAAATCTAGTAGCCCTAAACCCATGGTTAGTCAGATCATCGAAGGGGCTCGTCGAACAAAGTGGTTTATTAGGCTTCCTATGAGACTTAAAAAAAATTCTTCAGATTTTCATATATGCTTTATATAATATTCTATTTACAATTATAACAAATAAAATAGCAATCTTTTTTGGCAGAGGACCAATGCGTCCAACCTTTACATACTTTGCATTGTAACCAATCTTCAAAATTATGAAAATTTTATACTCCTGTTTACATATAAAACAAACATTTTTATTAATATTTTAACAATGTGTCTCTTAGATTTTTTATTCTGCTGTTTTAAAAGCTGCTTCTTGAATGGGGATGAGGTAAAAATCTAAGCTTTAATTTTTTTAAAACCTTTTTAATAGATAAACCATAAAAAGTTCTGCTTCATGAAATTAGATATTCAACCATTTTATTTTCCTCCTCATTATCAAATATTTTTTGTTTATTATCTTGGGCATAGTGTCAGCCATTTTATATTTTTTATAATGTCTTAAAAAATTTGTAGTATTTAGGTACACTTAATAAAATATATAATAAATTATCACAAAATTTATATAATTCTATATTTAAATATATAACATTAATTGGAAGTTATTATCAGGCTAAAACAAATATCCTGGTAACTAAAATGTTCAAATATATTTAAATGTAATAATTTGAATTATATTATATTGTCAATTAAAATAGATATACATAAGAAAATCTTTGTTTGCTAGATATAATTCATTTTTAATAATTGATCTTATTATCAGGCTAATATATATATATAAGTTCATATCTGATGATTAAATTTAATTTGAATAAATATAATGGTTGCTGCCTCTCTCAAGGGGCTTATTATTTTATTTTTTTATGTATTTTTTTTCTGCTTATTATTTTTATATTAATATAGATTGGTTCTTTTTCTGATTGGTTAATTTTTTATTTTATTTTTAAATTATTATATCTTTTTTTAAATTTAATTTCTAAAATTTGTATACAACGTTTATATATGGGAGGGGGGGGGGAGAGAATAGGAGAATTTTGCCTACAAATTTTTTAAAAATATTTTTTTTTAAAATAATTCTTAGTTTCTATTATTATTAGATTATGTATATACAATATAATTCATTCCATACAAACTTATTATTATTTCCTTTTTTTAAAATGAATATTTTTAAAGTAGGTGTATATACTCAAAATGATGAAGCAACTCATGATTTTTGTCTAAATAACCAATTAATTCCGTCAGAAATACAATATTAATATAAAAAATAACAAAAAAATAATAATAATCCCCCAGGAGAAGCAGCAGCCATTAACAATATATATTTGTATATATCACAATATATATATGTGTATATAAAAATTTTAGTTTGCAAGATATTTATTTAGGTTTGATATTATATTAAAATTGAAATGCATTTTGAAAAGGTACATTGATTAATTTATATAATAATTATCATGATGTTACTTTTCTTGATGACATGCCATTTTCATACAATTTTATTGCTTCTTCATAATTCTTTATGGTAAAAATTTTCATATTTTCATATTTTGATTTTTTTATTATTTGAGTACCATAATAATATTACAAAAATTAATTGATTGATTGCGCCGATTCTACTAAACCCAATGATGGTAAATAAAAGGTTTTCCGGGTTTATTACTTCTCCAAATTTTCCCTATTTTATTTAGTTTTATTTCTTAACATATATTCAAGCCTCACATATCAATCTGAAATTTTCTTAAAAATTAAAATAGTTTTAACTTTCATTCATCCTCCTTTTTTGTCATGTTTAATTTTTTAATACAATCTAATAATGTAAAGTGAAAATAGGTCAAAAACATGTAATAACAAATAAAAATATAAATAGCTAAATAATATAAATTATTTTCTTCCCCGAATATGGATATCATAAAATTTTATTTTAGGACAAAATTTTAATTAATAATCGTTGCTGGTTTTAAAATAAAATCCGCTGAACCGACAAGCCCTTTGCACATACTAGCCTTGGTCTCCCCTACTCAGTATGGGTATCCGCTGATGCTTTAATTTTACCTATACTACTGGCCGACACTAAATTAGAATAAATCTTTAAAAAAATAAGAATTAATTCTTTTACCTTCTCATATATCATCATGATTACAATCATAATTGAAAATATTTTGATTATTCGCCTGATTGACCATTTTCTGAACCCGGAAAACAGAAAAAAAATACAAAGATTCAGAAAATTTCCTTGCTGATAATGTGTAAAAATAAAAATTAATTTTTGACTAATTAATTTTATATTAATTATCCGGGAAAATAAAAATATTTTGGGCGAGAGGGATTCGAATGTTAATATGGATTGAAAAAAAAATACATGCGATGCAAACCAACTTTTATATTTTTTTAAAAAATAAACATTAAGGCTGTAGCTCATATCAAATTTCTGTTTCTAAATTAAGCATTATTTTCAGAAAGTATACTAGACTCCTGAAATTCATTTTTTAAAGCACTATACGATTTTTATTTGTAGGTTCGAGCACTGTCCAAATTTTTATTGTAATTAAAATCTTTATATAACGCATTTTTATAAAGTTTAATAAATTTTTAAATATCCATAATTGCTTTATCCTAATTCCAGAGAAGTTTTACATTCTCTTATTTTAATGTAAGAATAAAATCTTTTTAAACATTTTATAAGCGCGGCCCATTTTTTTTAATTAGGCCTTAGGAAAATAATGATAGCTAGAAAGCTGAGCTATTGAATGGAACAAAAAATTCGTCTAGAAAAATGTATTTACGGTTTTTGAAAATTTTTATTAATATGAATAACATTAGGGTTCACTATTTTTAAACTTTTTACAACCTTAGAAAAACACCTTTTCTTAGGAGTTGGAACTCGGAACATTTTATTGTTAAATATTTTTCACAATAAATATAATTAAATTAATATTTTTTATAAACGTTCCCTATATCAGTCTATCTAATTCAAAATTTAATTGTTTATAATTCACAGCAAGCCAAAAAAGGGAATTTAATGTTAGCTGTTGTTTTAGATAGTAGATCTCATTTGGTTACCCATACTGAAGCGGATATGCCCTTCACTGGATTCCTCTCAAAAGTCGATAAAGTTTTAGCTATTATAGGCAGGTACAGAATGTACTTTTTCCAGAAAACAATACTTGTCACTCTTTTCTCCCTTTGTTTTTTTAGTATAATCTTTCATTTTAAGTGGTAAGGGGATCAAAGTGGATAAGTCCTAGTCGATAAATCTCCCCTTTCACAGACTAATACATATGTTGCCTGGGTGCATTGCTTGTCAGCAGATAGATATTAAAGAGGCTTCCATTGATGGTAGCCCCTTTCCGTGAGTTATCAGGGTTTGTTATATGATAAATGTCAGGGGATTCGACGATGGATATATACTCTCTACATATACCCAATGCAGAGAATAACCTGAATTTTGGGTCTGGGAAAATCTAAAGCCCTTTCGGCATTGCTATCGCTTTCAAGTAGTTAGTTTAATTTTCAAGACAAAACTATATTCTTGAGGACTTAATTTAAGGCCCAGGTTTTTGGATAGGTTGACTGAAATATTTCTGCCCGGATATGTTAAGAAAATTAAAGGATTTATGATATGTCGATTTAAGATATTCAAATAAATGTATCTTTAAATCAACAAAGCGTCCCACTCAAATTATTTGTTTTTTGTTAGATAGTTAGCACTAATGTCCATTAAAAAATTTAAAAAATTATTTTAAGTCTATCGATGTTTTTTTAAAAAAATCTTTTTAAATTAAGACGAAGAGAACCGTAGGTTTGAGTTTTATCAAAATCGCGTCCACATGTTTAATCGCGATTGGGATGACGATACAAGGTACAACGTAAAAAACAAGCAAAATTTTGGCCATCATTTAACGTTACGTGACGCCAACGATACAACCAACGAAAAATTTGCCGACTCCGACGATCCTTTGATCACATTTATTCTAATAGGAAAGTTTGATGTCATATTATATTTTTATATCCTGATAAAAAAAATTTATTTTCAAACTACGATGATTTGTTATAATTTTAAATTATACAAGATCATTTAAACACGATCACTGTTGGGATCAAATATTGTTAAAGAATATGGTTTCCTCTAACTAAAATCAGACAAATTGCATTAGGGAAATTTTTTTAGGAAGTTAAAATATTCCATATTTCAAGTTGAGCAAAATTTTTGACATTTATTAGAACTTCTTATCGCTTTAACCTAAAATAAATTTCGTTTATTGCAGAGATACACGATTATCGGCACCTATTATCAGCAAGGAGATTTAATATGCATAACTATGTAAAAATCAGAGCTGAGTCAAAAATGATTAATCATCATAAATTAAAAAAAAATATTCTAAGCCGATAAAAAAGAAAGGTGGTGCTGTTATTCTTTATTTTCTAATTTTTTTCACATTATTCTTTTCGGTATCATGTTAGTATTGGTTTGTTACTGTTACGAGCTAAAAGGATTATATTAGTGCATCTCTGATAAAAATTTAATGTAGAGGCTAAGTTCGGTATATAACTTATATATTTACAACAATTGAAGAAAAAAAGAGAATTGTATGGCACATTTCAAGACTTCGTCTTGAAAATAATATTTTTATAGAATCGACGGTATGGGAATCGAATGAGGGTTGAAAATCTACCTTTTAAATTTAAAGTTGCTCAAGAAATAATAATAAAATTTTAAAATAAATTTATTGTTACTCAAATCAAATTTAGGATTAATGAGCAATCCTTTGATCCCTTCTTAAACCGATTGGTGATATCAAATTTACAAAAATATTTAAGTATCAGAATCGGTAGATAAATTTAGAACCATAATTACTCAAAAACTATATTATAATTACTTACAAAATTTTTGTAATTAACTATAATTGTTAATTAAAAATGGTTTAATAACTAAATTTTCTAGAGCAATTAAAAATAGCATATAATATAATAATTATAATATTTTATTCTTTATATTGCAATTTTTTTATGCTTGAAAAATAAAATATAAAGGTTTTACTCTTTCAATATAAAGACAATATCATAAAACATTTTAATATAAATTATTATTAACATTATATTAATATATTTGATGTTAAGAAATGCAATCAAATTCTGTCTGGAATATCATTTATAATGTCTAAATATAAATAGATATTAATAAGCATTAACATTTGAAGCATTTTTTTCGATCCTTCAATAAATGATATTGAATATTTAATTAATATTTAAAAAGAACTTATAACTTTTTTAAAAAGTATTTATTTTCAAACAATCATTATTTAAACGTGTTCTATAATACTTATTTAGCAAGTTGCAAAGCTAAATAGTCTTTCTACAGGTGCTGATGTATTCAGCAATGCTTTAGACTTTTTATAACAAAATTTATAATTACATAATTAACAATTTTAAGAAATTTCTGGTAAAGTTTGTTGGATATTTACAAGGTTTTTTCTCTAAAGAACAAAAAGTTAATATTTAAATATACCCTCATATGTTTTATGAAAATACATGGTTTGATTGTGGCCCTTTACGATTTGATCGCAGAGTGCACAAACAGCACATGTGGTTCTATCAGTTAATTAAAAAAAATTTAGATTGAAATTGACAATTTATCTTTTGTCTGAAGAGATATTATCAGTTATAGTCAAAGTTCAGGGTAATATTAAGCGCATCCTTGAATTCACATTTCTAATTTCTCCCATTTCATCAACATAATTATTTTATCGCTATCATTTTATATCAAGATGATTAATAAATATATTATAAGTTTATTTTTATTATTATTTAAGCATAAAGCATGCTGATCTATCTTATCAAGAACTCAAAGTCTCATCAACAAATACTGAAGATGGTTCTTTATTACGAGTTGAAAAAAATATCGAATCACCTGTTCCTAATGTCAAAACTAATCATGACTGTCATGTTGATGCACAAGAAAAGGAAAATCTTATTTTAAATGCCACTAAAAATATAAACAAAGATTTTTTGGTAGATAATAAGAAAACACAAAACTATATGAACATTAAAGCGATTCGTAAATATGTCCGGTGTTCTGAACGAGCAACACTTCAACATTTATCTTCCATGATCCTTAAAAGATTTTTTAAAGATCCTTCTCAAACCTTTGGCTCTTCACCCCAGAATTTGCCCAAGGTAAGGCTATTTTTTTGGGTTATTGAATAAATTCTTTTAAACTAGATATCAATTTTTTACTAATTTAGATTATAATAGAGCGGATGATACTACATTTAATTTCCATTTTTTTAAATTTACATAGTATTTTTTAATGTTAATTTTAAGATATCAATATACTTGGAGGAACAAAAACTTAACCCTAATTTTACGATCAAACAAGCTGCCATTATGGCAGCTCTTTTGATAAACGACGATACAGATGATTCGAAAGATGTAATAAATATAAATGACACATAAATTTAATGAAAGTTCAAAAATGGTCATCAGGCCAAAATCAATGGCATCACTGGCACTAACCATTTAGGGTTGCTCCAAATATAAGTTTTTTAATTTAGGATTGCTTAAATTTTTTAAGTAAACAAGTGCAAGATTTAGAAATACAGTTTTTTTTAATTTAAGGTTGCTAGCAACCTTTTTCAATCCTCCTCCCCTTTTGACGCCAATGATCAAAACATCTGATGGGGACCATTAACTTTCTTTCCTTCAGGTTTAGACCTGAAACAAGTCTTAATATTTTTATTTTGTGTAATTCAAAAACTGGAAGGTCGAATACCTTTACAAGCTTAAAAGTCAATCCCTTGGACCGGATCACTAATCTCATTACATAAATTACAATAAAAACAAATTCATCTGAATATATTATAAATAATTAAGACTATAAAGATTTCCTTTAGAGTTTGGAATTTTGATGAACTAAAATGGATTATGGTTCCAATTCGTATTATTTTTAAATACTTCCTAATCACTTTTAAAAGAAATTTTCGGTCAAGGTTCTGGTTTCAAACTCTGAAAGCAAATTAAAGATTTTAGAAAAGTTTTTATATTTAAGAAAAATTAAAGTTTTTATAAAATTTAAGAGAGGGATTTCGGTTCATGGATTTGTTTCGCTCAACTTTCTTCTTTTCTAAATGATTGTAAATCTTATTTGAAAAACCCTGAATGTTTTTTTTCTAAAGTCTAAATTGTAATTTATATATTAATTAATCATATTTATTATAGGAAGATGAAACGATAATCAGTGAAAATTTTCCGTATTTTACATTGCGTTTTAACATTGAATGATGTGCAATAAATCTGATTTTTTATAACACTATATAGAGCTAAATTGGATTATATATATATATCATTAAGAAAATTATATTTTCGTATTATATTAATTCTGTCAAGATTCAATTTGGACATATTAAAGTAGGATAAAGAAATATCATTAGATTTTAATACTAATAGTTATAAATTATACCGACTTTAAAATTAGAAAAAAACGAAAATATTTCTAATTCATCTTTAAAGAATATTAAAATGTGTATAATTATCTATTATGTTAAAATAGTATACCAATTCTTTTATATCTTTAACGATTTACTACCATCTGTTACTTTAAAAATCATGAAAAAATGGATGAGACAAATATAATTAGTGACGATAAGAATTTTATAGAGGATTATCATGTAAATAATATTGCTAAGAAATTTTATTATTATTTTATAAGGGCTGTCTAACTAAAATAGTAAATTAGGGGCATAGGCGTATACCCAGGGGTAGAAATTTATAACTTTTTGTGAATATCATTTTAAGCTAATAAAAAAAATATCCCCCTTAATCCTCCTACCACTCCCTGACCCCCAAAAATGTATGCATATATATTAAACAATAATTTGATAGAAAGAATGTAAAAGTTGATATTTTTTTATAAAACTTATTCATCATATATTTATACATTTTTGGAAAAAAGCATTTATATATTAAAAAAGTGAACCAAAATTGTTTTTAAGAAATGATATATAAGCCAAAGATAAATCTTAAGACAAAAATGTATTATAATTAATAATAATAGATCCATAAAATCACTAAATATAATTTTTTATAAAGTGAGTAATTTTAATTTATTTATATTAATAAAAGTAAAATATAATTATAAAACTATTGATAAAATTAAAGCACAATAACAGTGGAATATTATATGTCGTAGATTTACAGTATATCTAATTTTATCAATTATCATATGACAATCAAGTAATTTTTACCAATTTAGCGAATTATATATTTTACAGAAAACTATAAAATATTGATAAGGACATCAGAAAATATCTTTTTAAGACATTGTGGAATGAATAATTTGAAGATTAATTTTTAATAATATATTTTTTTAAATAAATAGATGGCGTTAAATAATTGAATGCAAATTGCTGCTATATTTATTATCAAGAGCATTGATTAGTAAAATTTGTTAAAATATTAACTAATATATTCTCTAACTGTCAAATATGTCTGTAAAAGTGGAATTTTACCTAGTATTTTGTAACTAATTCTATATAATAGATGAATATCAACTATATGTCTACATTTTATAAATAAATTTCTTATACTTGTTTGGAATAAATTATTACCATGCTTTTATATTAATGAATATACAAGTAATTTATTATATTTTATATAAACTAATAAAAATATATTTCATATTCAGTCTTATTTTTTTTATTAAAATTAACCTCCTATCTTGTAAAAATATTTATAACTATATATAGACTAAAGTAACCAGGGCGAAGACCTGGCAAATGGTGTCTGGGGGCGTAGCTCCCAGCACTTTTTTAATTCCCTCCCCCCTTAGGAAAATCCTGGCTACGCCTATGATTAGGTGTATGACTAAATATTGCATTGCAAAAAAGCAATTAATCATAATCAATCAAAATTTGATTGTATAATCTTTTTTTAAAAATAATTAGAAACATTTTTTTTAATATTCATTTTATTATTAAATAAAAAATAGGGATTAAATATCAATTAATTTAATATGTTTTTTTACTTAATATTAATTAAAAAATAAATATATATACTAGCTTATTACAATTAAATTTTATTTTTCAATTTTAAGATTTAACAAATATATATCGACAAGAGAGCGTTAAATGCATAAATATGAATATATCATATCATCTTTAGAATGATTATTGGTTAGCGCTTTTTTTATATTTGGGTATAAATACATGTGAAAACCTAAAAATTTTTAAAAAAGATGGGCTTCTTTGATTTAATTAATGAGTAAGTTTAGAAGCGAAAAATAATAGAAAAACAATTGATTTATAAAATGGTTGTTATTATAAAATGGATAACCATAGAGTAGGGATATTAGAGTCTTAGGTATATGGATATAAAGGCCTGACTTAAAAATTCGTCTAATATATTTAACTGTCCTGGCCTGAATTTTTGTAAAATTTTAAAAGGCCGGACCTTAAATTCGTTATTCTTTAAGCTCCCTTTCATGTTGTTAAAAATAACAGTTACGTTTGATTCTACTCACGCCCATCAAACTTGGTAAACAAATAGGGTTAATTTAAAATGACAAAAATAATCCACAAATTTTTTGGCAGGCTGCGGATACCTGTGCACATATAATTTGTAAAACACCTTTATCGAGCTGGGAAACTTGTTAAAAATATAAAGGGGCGGACTCTGTATATCTCTGTTTAATAAAGAAATAAAATATTTTGTTATTTTTAATTACAAATAATTAAGGTTATGTTTGTAAATTTTATAAAAAGATTGTCATTTAATTTATAATTATACTTGATTTAATAAAATTTAAGTTATAAAATTATATCTTTAAAGTTTTAAATATTATGATAATGTACGACAGTGGCGTAGCTAGGAATTTTTCTTAGAGGGGGTCCATACATATAAAAGCCTGGGGGCTTCGCCCCCAGACCCCTATTGACGGGCCTTCGGCCCTTTTTCCCGGCCCTCGGCCGGTTTAATCATACAAATTATAACCATATCTTCTATAATATATACATTTTTTAAATGTATCAATAATATGTTATTATAATTTAGTAGATTATTCTCAATGACTTTATAATAATACTATCCAGAATAATTTCAATAGTAATATAATATCCTTTCACAAACATCAAAACTAGAAAAATATAAATATTAATGGCATTTATTTAATATAAAGTCACTTTTAAGTCTTTTGAACGTATAATCTGAAAAAAGATTTAGCTCTGGGAGGAGTCCAAACCCGAAAACCACCCCCGTAGCTACGCCACTGATGTACGACTACCATTACCTATGCAAATTTTTGACTCATTTTCGTGGATACAAATTATAAAAGATCTGATTCCCAATAGTGTTGTTAAAAATCTCGATCTAGCCAAAATAATATTATGCATGCCTCGTGATTTGGCAGTTAAAGGTCCAAATCTTTCATCTATGAGCAAATATAGTCTCTCATATTTTAGATAAAATTTTAATTTAACCGTTTAAAAAAATCTACCCATGTCAGTTCGTTTAGCAACACTAATTCCCAGAAATAAAAGATTGGATGATTATTGCATTTTCTTCTCTAAGCAGTAGCGTTTTTATTAATCTTTATTTTATTATTTTTTATCTTTTAATATATAAAAATTGTCAAGATGGGAAATAAAAATTTTATTTAAGTTTATAATAAATATTGTTAAAACTTTTTGCTTCCCTAAAGCTATAAGGGCAACATTTGGTTATAAAAGGGGAAAATGAATAATAAGCCCCAATGGAGCTAGACAGGAAAATATTGGCTAAGCCTCGGGACGCTAATAGATGTCCAAACCTTTGTGCCATCTATAAGCAAAATCTTTATTTTTCTGGATAAAACATTGAGTTAGCCATTTTAACTATTCAAACGATTAGGCATTCAGTAATTGTATGCAATATAGATTTGTTCGTTTAGTAATACCATTATATTATAATAAGTCTAATAAAAGTATTAAATAATTTTTTACAGCTATATATTTTGCACTATTTCATCTAAAATCTCCCCCCCCCCCCCAAATACATTTATCTTTCCCCCTAGTGGACCATCCTTGACCCCCCCTCCATTAAAAAATTGAAGGCAAATTGCATATACCCCCTCCGCCCACGTAGACACTATTGATACTTACAAAATGGTAAAATTTTGGAGTGGAAATTCAACCCTTCAAAATTTTGATTTCCATAATTCTTCTCCGAAATATATAAATCCCCCCAACTTCTGCAATTCTGGCTACACCTATTTGTTAGCCTTGATTTTATATACGCTTATTATCAGATTTTTTTTCAATTGATATGGTTTGTTTTTTATAATTATCTTTTTTAGATAGTATATATGCTCAATAAAAAATTAATTATATAAAAAGAATCGGATGCTAATATAGATTGTATGACTTACCTTGTGTATTTGTAATAATTGATTAGATATACATATGTCAAATCAAGTTATTCAGTATATCCATAGAAAAACTACCATATGGAAACGCAGATTCTTACTGATGAGGAAAACTCATTAGATAATATATCTTTTGAGGACAGTGATTTATTGACAAAGCAGCATGATTCTCAATTAGCTCAATTAATTGCAGCAGGTAATTTTTTTGAGATAGATGATCGAATTTAATTATAAACACGAAGGACCAGTTGGCGTAGCTGCTGCTGCAGCAATTGTGTCATGTCAGAAAAGAAAGAAGAATTTTATATTTGAAACAAATCCATCTCTAAGAAAAAGATTGCAAACCAGGTTATTGAGGTATACTTAATGTGAGTATATTAAATTTATATTATATTGAAAGGAAACTAAAAAATACAATTAATGAATATGCTTCAAGAATTGGGCATCAAGCTACATTAATAATTTATAAACCAACAAAATCCGAAGCAGACAATGCTATAAAAATATATGGTACAAAACCTTTAGAAGATGTGGTAATTATATAAAAAAAACAATTCTATTATATACAATTATACTTTATAAGGTAAAAAATTGGAAGCAAGTAATTATAGTGGAGTTAGAAAAAATATTGTCACAAAAATCTAGTTTGTATCAAAATCAATCTCTAGTTCATAATAATCAACATCAGTATGAGCTTCCACCATTAGTAGTTGATGGAATTCCAACTTATTTAGATAAAATGACACAAGTACAAAATATTTAACCAAATTATTTATATGAACCTAAACTATTTTTAAACAGATTTATATCTTAATTATTTTTTTTACAGTAAATAAAAATATATAATAATAATAATAATAAATATAGACCTATTTTGAATAATATTGATAATAAATTTGGATTATATTTTTTTATTACACTCATATATTAAATTGATAATAAATTTGGATTATATTTTTATAATTCATTCATATATTTATTTTTATTTAACTGGTATATAATATAAGATTTTTATTTAACTGGTATATAATATAAGAAAACTTACATTCCTATAAAATAAAAATACCATAAATTATTACACCTATATTTCAAAGCAAAGGCCATTTTATTAAGTTAAAAATAAGAAGTAAACAAATAAATCACTTATGAATAAAGAAATTTTAAAAAAGGAATATCAATTTACAATGGTTGATTGTGTCACATTTTTCTTGATATAATATTATTTACAATAAAATGTCAGGCTCAATTAAGATGTTTTATCCCTCACATGCTTAAATTTGCAACAGGGCGCGGCAAACCTGGATGGGGAAGACTCAACACTATACCTATTTGGTGGCCAAAAAGTGTACCTTGGGCTAACGTTAGATCTGATATACGAACTGAACAAGAAAAACAAAAGGTTGAAGTGAATTTTTTAATAATTGTTGCTAATCTTTTATATGAAAGTTCATTTGTAAATTTACAAGAAGGTATCAAAAACCAGAACCGAGAACACTCATGACCTAGAAAATCTATTTAAAATTATTTGATTGCTTTAATTAGAGATCTGCATAAGGTCTAAATATCATTAAGCCCATCCCAATTTTTTTTCAAAAATAGAGCTCAGCTAGTGTTGTTAATCGGCTTAGCCGAGTCGGCTCAAACAGAGCTGACCCAAATTTTGGGTCGTTTTTTTTGACCTTGACCCGAGTTCAAGCCAAAAAAAACGACCTTTTATTTTTTTAAGGCCAATGTGTAAAAATATATTTTGCAAACATGTTAAATTAAAATTTCTGTGAAGATGTACCATAGGAAAGTGACAATTGTCATAATCGTCATTTTTGAACTTTTTTCAATTTTTTTTAGACAAATGGGTAGCAAACATGTTAAAATAAAATTTCATCGAAGATGTACCATAGGAAAGTGACAATTATCATAATCGCCATTTTTGAATTTTTTTAAGGCAAATTGGTAAAAATATATTTTGTAAACATGTTAAATTAAAATTTCATTGAAGATGTACCATACGAAAGTGACAATTGTCATGATCGTCATTTTTTAACTTTTTTGAATTTTTTTAAGGCAAATGGGTAAAAATATATTTTGTAAACATGTTAAATTAAAATTTCATTGAAGATGTACCATAGGAAAATGACAATTGTCATAATCGTCATTTTTGAACTTGTTTGAATTTTTTAAGGCAAATGGGTAAAAATATATTTTGCAAACTTGTTAAATTAAAATTTCAGTGAAGATGTACCATAGGAAAGTGATAATTGTCATAATCGTCATTTTTGAACTTTTTTAAAGCAAATGGGTAAAAATATATTTTGTAAACATGTTAAATTAAAATTTCAGTGAAGATGTACCATAGGAGAGTGACAATTATCATAATCGTCATTTTTTAACTTTTCTGATTTAATTTAACATGTTTGCAAAATATATTTTTACCCATTTGCCTTAAAAAAATCAAAAAAGTTCAAAAATGACGTTTATGACAATTGTCACTTTCCTATGGTACATCTTCAATGAAATTTTAATTTAACATGTTTACAAAATATATTTTTACCCATTTGCCTTAAAAAAAGTTCAAAAATGACGATTATGACAATTGTCACTTTCCTATGGGAAATCTTCAATGAAATTTTAATTTAACATGTTTGCAAAATATATTTTTACATATTTGCCTTAAAAAATAAACTTCAAATCTGAGTCGAAAAAAACGACCAAACTTCAAGTCTGAGTCGAAAAAAACGACCCATATTTTGGGTCGAGGTCGAAAAAACGACCCGAACTTTGGGTCGGGGTCGCGCGCGGCGTTTTAACAACACTAAGCTCAGCTAAGACAAAGTAAATCTGGCGAGGGGGGGCAGGCCTTGCAAATCACTGGCTTCAATAGAGTTTGAATCCAGAACCTGGAACCCTCAGAACTGCATCAAATTTAAAAACCTAAAACCCACCTTTGTTAGCCTGAATTGAATTTTTTTTCAAAAATAAAGCTCAGCTAAGACAAAGTAAATCTGGCGGGGGGGTAGGCCTTGCAAATCACTAGCTTCAATAGTTTGAATCCAGAACCTGGAACCCCAGAACTGCATCAAATTTAAAAACCTAAAACCCACCTTTGTTAGCCTGAATTGAATTTTTTTTCAAAAATAAAGCTCAGCTAAGACAAAGTAAATCTGGCGGGGGGGGTAGGCCTTGCAAATCACTAGCTTCAATAGTTTGAATCCAGAACCTGGAACCCTCAGAACTGCATCAAATTTAAAAGCCTAAAACCACCTTTTAAAATTTCAGGAACTAAACCACTTTTTTTAAAAGTCAACTTGTACCCTCTTTATTTTTTTGCCAAGGTCGTAAACTGTTAAAAATAAAACTAATATACACACAGGGTTGGGCAGTATCGCGATATTTGTATCTACTTGTATTTTTTTAAAATTTTGGAAAGTATCTTGTATCCAGTATCTAAGATACATATTATTTAAAAGTATTTGTATCTTAACCAACTTTGTATTCAAAAAGATACAGATACTTTAAAAAAATTTATTTTGGTTAATTTAAATAGTATTAAAATTTAAAATGATATTTTTTAAGATTTAAATGAAAAATTTAATCAAAATTTAGATATTTTAAGATAATTTTTGATATATGAAGTTGGTCGTCATATAGCAATTTGCTAACAATTAGAACTACCATATTTGAATCGTTTTATATCTGTCTATTTTAAAATTATGGAAGAAGAAAATAGAATAATATGTTTATCTTCGTCTTCAGATGATTCTTCAACCGAAAATTATAACAATAAATTTAAATTAAGCATACTTAATGGCAAATTTTTTGAAGTACTTCAAGATGATCATAATAAAGAAATTCATCGTGACTTTGGTATTGACGAAAAAGTTATAGCAACTGTTACAGATAACGGCTCTAACTTTAAGAATGCTTTCAAGGAGTTTGGATATTCTATGGAAGCTGTAGAGAATGACTTTGACATCAATGATGATGAATGTATAGAATTCGAAATCATTGAAAGTATTATTTAATACTTCTTTAAAATTTATTTTGATATTGTAAATTTAATAAAAAATTTTATTCAAATAAAATTATTTATTTGTTTATTTAAGGGTCTAAAGAAGCCTCAATAACATTGCCTCAACACATTCGTTGTTTGTGCCATACGATAAGTCTAATTGTCACAACAGATGTCGAGAGAGCTATTAAGGATTCTCCTAACATTTCTAAAATTCATCATCCTGCAATAGCTAAATGTACTAAGCTATGGAATGCAAATAATAGGCCTAAAACTGCAGAACTTATCAAAGCAGTTTTAGGAAAACAATTAGTTACACCTTGTTGCACTAGATGGAATAGTTTGTATGATAGTCTTCATAGTTTATTAAAATTTAAAGGCGAACTTCCTAAATTATGTCAAAAATTAGAATTTCCTAAATTAAGAGATATTGAAATTCAATATTTAGAAGAATATTGCAATATAATGGCCCCATTGGCTATAGCGATTGACAAAATACAGAGTGGAATCAACTGCTTATGGAGAATCAGCTCCAATTTTAAATGTCATTAAAAAAAATTACAAATTTAATTCAAACCAATCTACAATTTTGCAAACCATTAGCTGTTGCCATAGAAAATTATTTATATAAAAGATTTAAAAATATATATGATTTTGATAACAATTTTAAAAGTGCATTTTTGGCAACTATTTAAAAATCGTTGGATTGATGGTGAAAAAGAAAAAAAATACTTTCAGGATTTGTTAATACATGAAGTTTTAATTGTTTTTAAAAATAATATTGAAATTAATACTTCAACAAAATCTTCAATTGATGAAGATGATGATTACTTTTGCTTTAAAAGTATCACATCCAATTCTAATAATTCAATAAATGATATTGAAATAGAGGTCCTAAATTATATGAAAGATGACAGGCGGAGTATAAATATGTTAAATAGTTATAAATATATAAAAGAAATATTTATTAAATATAACACAATATTACCCTCCTCAGCCCCCGTTGAAAGATTATTTAGCTTTGCCAATATGGTTAATAGACCAAATCGTCAAAGATTGAACGAAAAATTAATAATTATAAAATATGATGCTGATTTATTATTATTTACTAATTATATAATTATTAAATAGAATATCGCATTATCTTTTATAATAAATTTGTTATTTTCTACAATTTATTTTAAATATTTTTTTATAAATTTATATTATAGATAAGAAAATAAAGCTTTATACATTTTGATTTTGACTATTTAAAGTTTTTTAAAAAAGTATCTTGTATCTTAGATACTTTTTTTTAAAAAAATACAAGTATCTTGTATCTTATATCTTATTGAAATTTTTCTAAAGTATCTTGTATCTTAAATACAAAATTTTATAAAGTATCTGTATCTGTATCCGAATACAATTTTCTGAAAATTTGCCCAACCCTGTATACACACTCCATTTATTTATAAGCACATAATCATGGAAACATATAAATATATGGTTCATACTAAAATGTATAATTCATGTTTGGTAGCTATACATTTTTCATTATTATATCAAACATACTACATATAATTAAATTCATTATAAAACATATATAATTAACGAATATAATAATTCATAATATATTAATAATTTCTAATTTACTACATAAAATGATTAAATATATGTGCATTTACAAAGACATAAGAAATCAAAGAGAGTGAAATATAGTATACTCATTGTTAAGGTAGTAAGTTTACTTCAGCAAATATATTTATTGCAATTACATTATTAAAAAAAAATGGTTTATATTACAGGCAATATTAATTTTCCTATATAATCTAATTTTTATTTCTGAGATATTTCAAAAACTTTGATTTTGTTATCTTTGTTAATCAGTTTTCCTTTTCAAAAAGATTTTTTGGTTACATATATGTTAAATTAAAACGTAAGATAACAAAATTAAAGTTATCGAAATATATCAGAAATAAAAAATATACCAAATACAAACAAATATTTAATGCTTTAACGTTATATATTCTTACTAAAATTTCGTTCGAATGCTATTAATATCATTTTTTAACATAGTTGTAATAAATTACATTTGTTGTATAGTAATTTGCACACTCAATAAAAATCTCTTCCTCATTCTACTAGTATTTGTTCAATATATACGGCAATAATGTTATTGTGTAATTACAAAAGTTTAACATTATCAATATTACATTGAATAGAGTTAAAGATACTTTTTTTAAACTTTAAATAGTAGTAGACCAAATATCTGCATTAGTGCAGATGTATATATGAGCTTATAGCTATTTTAAATTATCAGTTTCATATTTGTAGATTTCATCAATTTTTCTTTGCAAAAGATCTTCCTGAAAATTTTTTAATTAGTAATGGTAATCCAATTGATAAGTATAATATAAAGATAAGAGAAACTATAAAATTAAATCTACAATCTACCTTCCATCATTTTAAAAAATTCTTTTTGTTCAACTATAGATAATGGATGCATTTCTTTAGCAATAAATAAATAATAAATTATTAAATTTTTTCTGAGATGTTTTCCCTTTATTATTAGAAAATTCGAAGGTTTTGAGTTATATTTTTGCAGTTTTTAACTTTTTGTTTTTTCTGTTTATGTAATAATTTTTGATGATTCAATACAATTCTAGATTACATCTCTATTAGCAGAACAATAAAATAAAATATGTTATATATAGATTTTTTAACTATTATTCTATTTTTATTGTATTTTATCAATATTTTTTTTAATGATTTTCAATTCTAGATAATTTTTTATATATGATTTTACTTACATTATCAATCATTCATATAGAAAATTATCCTTAAAAACTTCTAAATTTAGCAAATAAAATCATATTGAATATAAAATGAATATTATAGATTTTTAATAAAACTATATAATATTTGACAAAATTAGATGACTAAAGAGCTATTTATAAATTTGTGGCATTCTTTACACCAGTAATTTTACTATTGGTGTGTTCATCTCGGGTTATTTCAAAAAAAAATCCATTTAATTGCAATTGCAATCTCCTTGTGTAGTATCATTGTTTTCACTTTTCGATTCTAATTATATCTTTCATAACTTAGTTCATAATTTTTGGGGTAATGATGTATGTGATGTATGGCGATTTAATATAATATGATAGTTGTTTAGCAAATCGCTATATAACGACCAACGTCATGTATCTTTTAAAGTAGCGCGCTATTTTTCAGTAGCGGTAGTTTTAGCGATCTACATTTTTAAAAAATTAGTGATAGCGGTAGCTCTCTAATAATGAAGAAATTCTTTCAATTTTATATATAAATACACAAAAATATTTTAAATATTTTTTAATTTTATAACTAATTCTAAAATCATAATATTTTAATTTAATTTTGAAATTAATATTTAAGAATGTGCATTATAAATCTAGTTTTCAAAATTATTAAAATTTTAAAATCTACAATAGACTATTGAAGATAATTTTGGTACAGATCACATTGACAAAATAATTTTCCTGAAAACTAATGATAATACGGAATTTCCTCATCCTAAATTGGCAAAATATTTTAATCTCGATAAAAAATTACACAGGGTATACAGTAGATTTAAAGATAATATACTTACAAATTTAATATCAATGTGTAGACCAATCCACAAACTTTAAAATTAAATTTAAATCAAAGCTGTATCTATGAGTTTCTGAGCTAGATCAGTTTATATGAAAAATGATTTTCTGGCCCTTCTAAACTTGGTATGTTTCAACTTGTCATAAGATATTATTTAAAAAATATATTAAATTTAAAATTACAATAATTAATTAATATCTCATTTTATTATCAGACTCATCTATTTAATTTATTTTATAATTATTCTCTGGATGTATAACATAACTGCTTCTGTTCATCTTAGTTTCAAGTTAAATTATTGGCCATATATTAATTTGATTGAATCCAAAGGGCAACTTAATAAATTAATGCCAAGCATTAAATAATACTATACTAAACCAGGATACCCTAGCCAGATCAAAAACGCCACCTACTATAGATTTTTTTTGAAATAAATAATAATACTATTGAAAATCTTTTCGACGCATTTTTCAAATCCAAAAATACTCAAATAAATATTTTGATTTTTCTTATATAAAAAATGTGTATACTAAATTTAATACTTCATTCTCAAGTTCTAGTGTTGAACGATTATTTAGTATGGCAAAGCTTATTACTTTCTGATCCCCTCTAGACTTGGGAATGATACAGAAATGTTATTATTATTAAAATGTAATAAAAAATAAATAAATTATATATATTTGAAATTATAGTCACATATTTATACCAATATTTTTGTGGATAGAGATACATAAGAAATATTTTTAAAAAAATTCCAATGTACGGTAGCGTTAGCGCGCTACTTTAAAAAATAGCCCATAATAAAACTATCATTATCCTATCTTAAAATATATAAACTTGAATTAAATTTTTTTATAAATTTTAAAATTATATCATTTTAAATTTAATTAATTTGTATCTTATCTTGGATACACTTATAGATATTTAAAAATAATTTGCATCTTGGATATAAGATCTTTTCGAAAAAATATCCGCTATACTGCACAATCCCGAAAATATGATATACCTCTTTTTAATTCTCCAACTATCGAAATATCACTTTTTGCATGATTAAACATTTATTTATTTATACATTTCAAAAATAGATTCGAAAAACTACCAAAGTAATTAATCCTCCATATTTTTTTGGTAATAAATTATGAACATTGGGCATTTTACTTATTTCTTCAACTCCATTCAGTTTTGATTTTAGAATGATTCCCTTCACATTTTACTAGATATCCTCATTTAAGCAAAACTCTTACTATCATTTATAAGATTATAGTAAATGTATAAAATTGGTTCAATTATTTTTAAATCGGATCATACTTTTTTATATTATATTTCCCGTTTGTATATGTAGATTTAATTATTGAATCCATTTTTCTTTTGTAAGGTTTCTTGGACGGATGCTCTGAGGGAAATAATAAGAAATTGTTACGTTTATTATAGTAGATCGGATCTCTTATCCTCTCCTACTGGCGTACCTACTGATCCGCATCCAAAATACCTTTCTCAACACAGTGAAAGTAACGAATGCGTTGATAAAATAGGTCTTAAGCGTAAAAAGAAGATAGTTAAAGATTCTAAGCAACAAAAGACTTATCAATTTGATAAAATCTCAGGGTAATATTTTTTTTCTCCCTTATTATTAGTGATAAAGTTTTATTTAAGCCAATTTGCGATCTTACTATCGTAAACAATATAAGATAAATTAGAGCCTTACGCGGTCCAATTCCGCTAGAAGTCGAACTTTAGCGGACCGGTCCTGTTTTTAAAATATTTAATCTCGGACCCGACAAAATTTTGTGTTTCGGACCGAGTCGGACTTAAAACTGTTTTAATTTTTTACAAGTTGTGCTATTGTATTTTTCTCATGCTTTCAAATTTCCTTGCAATAATTTTTTTTTCATAATAAATATGATTTCAGCAAAAATTTTTATTATTATTTACATAGATATTATTTGCCTTTTATTTAGCAATCATACTTGTCACAAAAACTTTTTTGACATAATTTCACTTACAATTTTTAAAATTTAATACCATTTTTTGTTTTAGCAATTTGGATCTGATAAATCAGGCGGAACCCCAGATAGTGCTGATAACGCCCGATCAATTAGCTAGCTTGGTTCAAAATCACAATAACACTAATTTAAACTTCTCCAAAAGTGAAATTGGGATTTCCCATGCAAATAATCTTTCGGGAGCTAATTCTTTAATTAACGATGGAAACTTATCTTCCAATGTTAATTCTTATCTCTCCAACCTTTTTTCTCAATCCACTCTTCCTTTAAGACTTCAGGAGATGAAGCAAGATGACTTGCTCCAAAATTCTTTAAATGCCTTAAGTTCTTTTAGAATCGAATCAAGCGCTACTTCTAAAACTACCACGTCAGAAATGATAGTTATGTCGAATCAACAAAACTCTCTCTTCCCACCCTCTACCTTAACTGACTCCACTCATTCACTTCTATTTGACACGCTGAACTCAATCCACAACCAAACTAAGTTAAATAAGCCACAACCTACAGTGATGCTTCAAATACAAACTTTTCAAAATCCCGACGGTTCCATATCCCTTATTCCTATAAACTTGGTTAACACTGATTCAAGTATACTACATCCAAACCCATCATTAGTTATTCAAGAATCTTTATCAACATATGGCGAGGAAGTTGATTGTCAAACAGCAACGACCTTATTATTTGACCATCTTATATCTCAGGGTCATAACATCAATACGAATCATAACCCATTAAATCTAGATTTTGAGGTCGGAGATATAGAGACGAATGTCGAAACGACTCATGCAGAATCCGAACCTTGCTCTAAATTTCAAGATTCGAGTGGCAGTAATTATATAATCCTTAAAATTGATGACGATTTAAATGAGAATAGTGTAAGTGAAAGTTTTTGTCAGCACGAAGATCGGGACAATAATACGGAAAATGATCATAATCAAGAAGTTATTGGCTTGGGTGACTTAAAGAATGCCAGTGATAATCTTAGATTCACTGATGATATTAACAAGGTTTTATTTAACAAGAACGCTCATAAGATTTTTTAATATATAATTTAATATATAATTTATATTTATATTTTGCCAAAATAAACAGCAGAAAACCTCAATTAAGAATGAAAATTTAGAACTCTCATTTGAGACAACTAACTTGTTAATCGATTCACAACTTAAAATACAATCCTCGCCCATAACCAATATGAAATTATTGCCGCTGGCATCTGGCAACAGATCACATTGTACAACATTACAATCAAATAATTCTGATTCTATCATACCTAAATCCTCACATGATTCACTTCAAAAATATTCCGTCAATAGTCCTACGACCACCCTTTCACCTCTTAAAAATAATAAAGAAGTCGAAGATCAAATGACAGATTTTTCTCCTGCCCCGCCTAACATAATTTTTGATTATGAAATTAATCAAGAGGCATCTTTAAATTCTGTCGAAGACCTAAATGATACGCCACAGTTTATCTCTAAGACATAGAAGATTTTTTATTTGTCTATTATTTGTAAGTTTACAAAATATCCTCTTTATATTTAGTATTATTTATTGTTGTATTACAATCACTATAAAATATTGATGTATCATTGAATTAGTCTATTTACATAAAACCACTAAATATTATAAACAAATATTTTAATTATTTTTTTTATATGATAATATACTGTCGCTTGATTACTGAAGTGCTCCAATTGACATTTTTGAACAAATTAAGCTAGCCTTATAAATAATTAGATGCTATATTATTTATATGTATACCAAAAATTGGATAAAATATAAAGTTTTGACCAATATATCAAATTTTTACGTACTTAATTTTATATAAATTAAAATTTATTTTGACCTAATTATTCAATCGTTATTATATGCCAAAGATATAGAAAGATGCCTAAAAGCAATAATTAACTTATAAAAATTATCTTTCCACCTTAATATATATAAAAATTTTATATTTTTCAAAATTCTTTAATTAAATTATTATTAAAGCTATGTAAATATTGTTGTATAATGTTAAAAAAATTATCAATCTTAATTTTAAATAAAAAAAGAATAAGAAAATTTAAAAAATAATGTCACCTGGAGCAATTTTGATAAATTATTAGTTAATGATTTATTATCCTTGCTTCAATTATATTTTGAGGGTGTCGAAAAACCTCTGATCCAATTAAAATAAATTTTATTAATAAAAAGGATTGATTTTAATGCACTATCCCAAATTTTATCTCAATTTGGTGAATAAGTTTAGCAAGAAGAAGAATTGGAAACTTAAAAGTCTATTATCTAAGTTTAAACAAAAACACATTTTGAGCACTCAAATAATCAAGCGACAATATATTGACCTTATTCAACAAATAACTTGATAAATCTTGTGATTAAATATTTAATTTGACAAGTATATATTATAATTTTAGATATTAAGAGGATAGTAAATTTTATCATAAAAATAAGGCTTAAATTATTAAAGTTTTTGATAAACACTGGCGATTATCTATAATTTTAATACAGCAGGAAGAAATTCCCTAACATATATTATTGAGATGATTTTTAATAAATAAATAATTTACTTAAAAGGCAAATGCTCCAATCGAGCTTTAGTATAAGGACTTCACAATTTTATAAATATATAATTAGTAACAATATAATATTAGATATCTATATGAATTTATCATGAAAATATTATAAAATATGTTTGAAGTATGGATCAAATTTTTAAAAACTTAAAAATAAAAATTTACGTGCAGTGGTTCCTAGAACACGCGGGGGTGAGCCAATCTCCTTAAAGTTGTGCTTCCCTCCAAATTTCAATGAACTTTTAAGGCACAAAAAGGTATTTTCAAAATTAGAGCCGTTTCTTCAAAGTTTTCAAGAGTAGCTGTAATGAAAGGTAAAAACTGGATTTTAGAGCTGCATATTTGAGCATTGATATCTCGGTGATTTAGTTAACGCATTAACAAGTGAAATACCAAACCAAAACCAACTACGGCCATTTGGCCTAAGTAGTGTTCTTAAACGGCTCGTTTTGAGCCGATTTTAAAAACGGCTAACTCAATATTTTATTCAGAAAAATATTATGCAATCCTGAAGATTTTATTCATAGAAGGAACAAAGATCTAGACATATATTATCGAAATCTCGAGGCTTATGAAATATTTTTTTTAAATATTGAGTTGGCCGTTTTAAAATCAGTTTAAAACGAGTTGTTTAGCAACACTAGGCCTAAGGCGGAACATAATATCACCTGGCCTTTTATTGTTTGAAGTATTCTCACGGTTAATTTCTGGGAATGTAAATTAATGAGAGTGGCTTATGGATTAGGAGGTTATCATGAACATCTTCGATACTTGCAGTATATTAAATAACATCCGTTAATTCCTCCCTTTGAGCTGAAGAGAATCCAGATGTATAAGAAATATGTTATCGAGTGAAGTTCTATTAATATTTAGAGTTCTTCTGAGACTAGAGGTTTGTTGACTTGAATGGTTCAAACTATTTATAACTTTTTTAGTGTTAATAATGGAGATTGATTAGTTCCTCAATTTGCGGGTAAATGAAATTAAACGAAACTTGTTATCAGTGAGGGTCTTGATTTTTTCTGTATAATCCTTATTGGGCAAGATATTCATTGAAGAATAGATACACATTCATTTTTTGCCCCTTCTCAAAAAGATCCCAGCTTATGTTTATGGACATATAGCGCGCGATATGTGTCACGCGATTATATCAATATACATAAAACTCACGAATTTTCTGGTAATATCTGTGGCCTAGAGGGTCAAATAGCTGAGGCCCAGAACACCCTGGTGGGACTCTTTTTCAGAGACCATTCGGACGAGGTTAAGATATAGCTAAAAAGAATCGCCTGACATGGCTGGCTTTGATTAATAAATAGTCCCCTTATCTCCCTATATGGTCTACAAGAATGGGGGGGGGGGTATGCAAATTTTTTGGGATGGGTGGTAAAACTCAGGCATATTGCATCCAATATTTTCTTTCGCATGTAAACGCTGTCTCCTTATCATCCAGTAAGGCAGAGATCCATAGACAATGTTTACATGAGCAGGGGGGAGGGGGGGGGGTAGGTGCAGTTTGCTTCTAATTTTTTTAGGGAGTTGAAGCTAAGTAAATTTATACTAATAATGCATTTAACTTAAACGAGGGGAATTAATTCATATTCTAAAAAACAATTCTTTCACACAATTTTTTGTTAGTTTGTAGTAAAATATTGATAAAAATTATTCTTTTTAAAATATATGAAGGGGCCATTACAATTATACACTTGTATTTAATGCGTGGAAATATAGACGCTGAAGACGGTGAAATTTTTTTTAAGGAAGTTACTTCCATTAAAAATTCTGCCATGAAGACGCAGCTCATAGATAATTAGAATGCCCTCTTTTTAAAAAAATGGTAAGCCAAATTTAAATGCTTTAAAGACAGTAAGCATCCATAAAAAATTTTAAACTGGATCATATATAACACCATCATTTTTTATGATAAAAATATCAACTAATTTTTAGCGAAGATATTATAAGCAGGGATCCAAACCGAAACGAATATCGGTTCAGGTTCGGATAAAAATAACGGTTCAAGGTTCGGTTCGTAAAAAATTAAAATATCGGTTCGGTTCGAACCTCTACCGGTTTGAACACTTTTGTATTCAAACCTACATTCGAATTATGTATAGGGAATATATTTTTTATTTTATAATTAATTTAAAAAACGCATGTATAAAACCTTCATTTTTATTAATTGCCCATTATAAAATAATATTTAATTTAATTTAGAAATATAAAAATAAAAATCAATGATTAATTTTAATATGAACAATATTTTATTTTTTTATTTTAATTTTTTTATTAAGCCGCACAATTAATATATTTTCAAAATTCGTCTCACTCAAATTACATCTATAAGGAGATAGTATAAATTTAATTGTTGAAAAACATCTTTCCACACTAACTGGGTAGCCGGCACTGCCAATATGATATGATATCAGATTTGATATAATAATATTTTGGATTTAATTTTTCTATTATAATTTATAAGCTTAAAATATTTAAAAAATGTTGTAAAATGACAATATACTAAAATTTATAAAAATTGTGACCGACACTTATCAATCAAATGTGATTGATGATAATCTTTAAAATAATTGAATTTTTTTTAATAAACTAATAATAACTTACATATTATTTTATAAGCATAAAATCATGAGGCTAGAACCGGTTCAGAGGCATTTTAGCGGTTCGGTTCAGGTTCAGCTAGAATTTTTTTAACGGTTTAGGTTCGGTTCAGGTTCGATAAAAATTATCAGTTTTTAACGGTTCAGGTTCGGTTTGGATCCCTGATTATAAGACTCATAAACTAATTATTTAATGCATGTAAGGTCAGCTGTTGTCTTATTTTTGTATTGTATGTCACTAAAACATATTTTCGAATATATAGTTTAAAAAATTTAAGAGATCATAAACAACAATATAACCTACCTTCCAACTGATATAATACTTGTCTTAAAAAAAGTAGAAATTTTTTTTTATATTTAAATTTATTTGGGACTTTTATTTAACAGTTTCTTTTCGTTAAAAATTACACGAACTCCAAAATTTATGTTCAAAATGTGTTTAACCATTAATTTCTCATTAAAAATAAACAATTTTTTTCTCATAAAAATACTATTTGTCGATATTTAAAGGAGGAATAGTAAAAATATAAAATTCTATCGTTTGAGTTTGGTTATATTATAATTCAGCTATCTTTTTCGAAGAGATGATCAGATGTAGCATATGATAATGTTAGATGCGGGTTAGAAGCAAATATGTATTTACAAAATAAACTATTTAATTCCATCAGCAAATGAGGTTTTTCACTTTCACTATAATTTGTCTACACACAGCTTTTCTTCATATCATACTTCAACCCTTCAGCATTTTTTCTTCTAAACAAGTTAGTGTTTACATATTAAATACTTTACAAACGCAGTGAAATCGATCTTTATCATTTTTTAAGAAATATTTTATTATCCAAATAAAAGTAATTTTTTACAAATTATAATCCTATTTTTTAGAAATTTTAAAACAAATTGCTAGAAATGGTCTTGGAAAGCTTCTTTGAAAAAAGAATTACCTGGAAAATTGCCTTAAGAATGAAATTACTATAAACTTTCATTTATTCTGATACTTAACTTATATCAAAAATGAAAAAAAAAATAATATTTCGTAATGTATCTAAAATCTATCTAAATCAGATATCTCTACGAAATATTATAGATTTATAAAAGTGTATCCAGATACAGATACCATATTTTTATATATAATTACTTTAAGAACTCTGGAATGTATCTATTTCAAATTTAGAATTGTAAAGATATAATTATTAAAATAAAAATAATATCAGAAGAAATTTAATTATTTAAATTTAGAAAATGCCATGGGTTTTAAAAGAATACGGAGGAATTATAAATTTAATAGTGCCCATTTGTTTAATTTCAGAAGAATATGATTTTACAGAAAGTGTATTCCAAAAAAACGGCTTATATTACCTTCATTTTACTAATATTTTAATTTTGAGAAAATTTAGGTTTATTTTTTAAAAAAAATCTATTTAATAAAGTAAGCCTGGTTCAAAAATCGAGAACAGATTTTAATTTATAATATAGGCGAATCGAATCGACGTAATTTTTTTAATTTGTCATTACATTATTTTTCATAGTTAATAAAAATATCAGAGTTATACAAAAAATCTTGAAGATTTTTTTAGCAAAGATCTTTGACGATCGTAAAATTTGAAGATTTTTTATTTTAAAAAAATTTTGAGCAACGATCTTGAAAGATCTATATCTTTGAAGATTTTTTATTTAAA
Organism: Gordionus sp. m RMFG-2023; assembly: GCF_954871325.1. NCBI lineage: Eukaryota > Metazoa > Nematomorpha > Gordioida > Chordodea > Parachordodidae > Gordionus > Gordionus sp. m RMFG-2023. The sequence goes on from NC_088776.1 coordinate 40,267,821, forward strand.
AAAATTTTTGATCAACGATCCTCAAAATTTTTATATTATAAGGTGTTATAGTAAATTAGTATTTTTATAATATTTTTTTGAAGTAAATGGGTTAGTAAGCATGTTAAATTAAAATAAAAATACAATGAAAATGTTCCACAAAAATGGCAATTGTCATGATCGCCATTTTTTTAACTTATTAGACATAAATGGGTAAAATTTTATATTAATAAAAAAATGTTAAATTAAAATTTCATTGAAAATGTAATGTAACACAGAGTGACAATTGTCATAATATTTATATTTTTTAACCTTATTTTCTTGACGCAAATTGGTTAAAATTTATATAATTAACATGTAAAATTAAAACTTCAGACAATTGTCATAATTGTTATTTTTTTAAACTTTTTTGACGCTAATGGTTAAAAATATTTGTTGTAAATCTATAAAACTAAAATTTCAATAAAGATTGTCATGTTTGATGTTTTTTTATTATTATTTTGAGATATATATATTTTTTTGGAAATTCATTATAATTATATCACTAGCAATAATCTGGGTTGATAACATCGGCGCATTTGTTTGACTTTAAATTGTAAGACTCAGGCTGCATTCAAAGTGGAGACGGATCCGTTTTTTACATCTGTTCCGTCAAAAGTCAATCTCATTAAAAATGATATATACTGATTTTCATTTTTAAAAATTATAAGTAACGTTATAACGCTCAATAAAATTTTCCGGGTGAAAAAGTCAAAATGTTTTGACTTCAAAATTTGCCGGATCCATTTTTAAGACGGAAGATATCGGAACGGTGGCACTATGTACACAGAGTTGGGCAGTACCGCGAATACTTGTATCTAAGATACAAGATCCTTTTGTATCTTGTACTCAGTATCTTATTGACATTTTTAAGAAGATACTAGTATCTGTATCTAAGATCCTTTATTTTGAAAAGAATCTTGTATCTTTTTCATTTTCTTTAAAAAGATACAGATACAGATTCTTTTTAATATTCATGTTTAAAATATTTACATATAACACAATGTAATTTTATTTTCTTCGTGAAATCTTGTATTATTTTCTTTATTTTTTCCCGCTATATTTTAAATATATTGATAACCAAAATTAGTTGGAAGTTTTACAGGTCACACAGATTGATAGATTAAAAATAACAACACCAAAACTAAATAAGATAAGGATATATTTTGTATGTAATATTTTTTAATTTGTAGAATGTTTAACAATCATAGTAGTGAAGATGAAATTATGGAGATAGGTTCTCCTGAATCAAATCCGAATCTTAAAATTCTAGATGGAAAATTTTATAAAGTAATTCATATGAAAAAGAACAAGGTACACGCTGAATGTCAAAATTGCACAAGTAAAAAAGTTATTACAGGTTCAATAAACTCCTCTACAAACTTTGTTAATTAAACATATTAAAGTGTATTATACATTTTATTTTATAATTATTAACATAATAATATCTATACTTAAGTCGCTCTTAGATAATTGTTATTAAAATTTTTTATAGAAGATGGTTGAATATCAAATTAAAATCATTTTGGATATATATTTTTTAGGGATGTATCGATACCACTTTTTTGGAGGCCGATCCGATATTCCAGATATTAAATTGATATCGGTCGATTACCGATCTGATATCATATCTAATTTTGTATTCTGTAAAGATACCAATGGTTTTCATTTATAATATACTTTTTATTAGTATAACGTCTATAATTTAACTATACCATAACTTATGTCATTTAAATATATTATAGTGATCAGTTATAGTTTATATTCAATTCAATTGCAATTCTATAAAAAATATTTTTATTGTTAAATCACTTTTATATAATAAGTAAGTAATAACATTTCACTTTTATATAATAAGTAATAACATTAATCTATATATATAATAAGTAATAAACAATTATATTATGAAATTTGAAATAAATATTTAAAATAATATTTAACATTAATATAACGAAGATTTCTTTTTAGAAATACCAATATTTCCAATTTATCAGAGATCAGCTTGCGGCGATAGTAACTGTCAATATCACCAACTTCACTAAAAACAGATTCTGAAGAAAATTTCGCACACTATAATAAACAGAATGCGCAAAAAAATAACAATATGGCAGAATGTTTATTAATTATTTATTATTATTAAAAAAATATACATAAAAATGGATTTCGATTTTATTTATAAAAATAAATGGTCTTAGCTATAACTTTTTTTAAAAATTTTATAACATTTTATTTTTGTTAAAGAAGCCATTTTATATCGGATCAAATTTTATAATATTGGCCGATAACCGATATTTTGAAGGGTGAAGTCGGCCCGATCCGATAAAAAATATCGGCACATCCCTAATATATTTTATATATAATTATTTTAGCAAGTTCTTATTAGAGGAAATATTTAAGCTAAACTTGATATATAACATTAGATAATTTTAAAAGGCTCTTAATAAAATAATTATAATAAAGTAGAATTTAACTTTATTAGTTACTTTTATTTAATGATATAAGTAAAATTATATTACAGCATTTATTTACAAAATTTAATCAATTTAAAATGCATTAAAGAAAATTGTTATGTATTTAATAATTATAATATAATGTTATACATTATTTTCATATTTTTTATATATAATTAATAATTTTGCAAGAAATATATAAAAAAAATTTGAAAAGAGATTTAAATGATATTTATATATATGATATTACAAACGCAAGAATTAATAAGTCATATTAGAAAATAAACTAATTTAAAAAATACAAAAATATCACAAACAAGTAATGATTAATACTTATTTAAGATAATGAATAAAATAAAACTAGTATATTTTTTAGAGACGCCATTTAGCCATATACTCCGAATATAAGCTATATTTAAAACAACACAAAAAATAACCTGCAAATTCTAATAAAACATTTGATTTAATTTTTTTTTCTTATTTGCAAATTTTTAACTCCCATTAAATATATTACTCTCCCTTCCCTGTTTAAGCTATTAATGGGCAAAAACTAATATTAAAATCCCTGTTTATTAAAATTAATTCATTAATAAATATTTTATTAATTATTGCAAATATTCATTCTTATATGTGTATGCTATGTTCTTCACAAATAAATAATAAAAACTGTATTTTATAAACTATTCTAATTTAATTGGTAATGATAATTTAAAAGTATCTTGTATTTAAAATACTCTAATTTAATTGGTAATGATAATTTAAAAGTATCTTGTATTTAAAATACTCTAATTTAGTAAAAGATACAAATATCTTTTATCTTGTATCTTTTTGATATTTTGAAAAGATACTAGTATCTGTATCTAAGATTCATTTTTTTATTAAGAATCTGTATCTGTATCTAGATTCTTTTTCTGGAGGACCTGCCCAACTCTGTATGTACATATATATCATTTTTAATGAGATTGACTTTTGACAGAACGGATGTAAAAAACGGATGTAAAAAACGGATACATCTCTATTTTGAATGCAGCCTCAGGATGAGTCGTATTATTTTTATTTTAGAGAAATATTTTTATTTATTGAATTATAAGGTATAAATATGCCGTTTTTAAACAGAATATGTAATTTTCTTTTTTTTATTTTGAATTTAATAAAATTATTCTCCACGGAAAGTTTGATTTTGCTTAATATTGTTTTCTCTTACTGATTTTCTTAACGGAAAAGGGATTTTTATCAACACCTAACCCTAAGTTTGGAAATACTATGGATTATTGAAGTCATAACGCAATTAAGATGTACCATAGAAAAGTGACAATTGTCATAATAGTTATTTTTTTTAACTTTTTTGAATTTTTTTGACGCAAATGGGTAAAAATTTATATTGTAAACATGTTAAATTAAAATTTCACTAAACATGTATGTCAAAAGTGATGATTGTAATAATCGTTTATTTAAAACATTTTTGAAGCAAATAATATAAACAACTTTATATATTTTAAACATGTTATTTGAAGCTTTTCCTTATAGATTTCAATTATTCAGGGCTCAAATTTAAAAGAGATATTAAATAAATTTAAGTGTAAATTATAAAATATGTTAAAACACACTATTTTGTTTGAATCAAAAAGTTTATAATTTACTTATATTTATTAATATGATACATATTGTACCAATTTTTTAGGGAAAGGGGGGAAGGCTTAGGATATATATTTTTAGTTTAAAAAATACTTGGACTCAAAACAGCTTTTGATTGAGTCGGCTCAGGAGGTTAAATTTTAAGCCTTTAGTTATTTATTTGTGATTTAAATATTTTAAGAACATATAATATATATTCCTTCCTTGCACAGGTAGGACCATGCAGACCCCAGTCATTTTATTAACTTTATTACTTAAAATCTTTTGATTGCTCTCAGCAGCTAGAGTAATAATCTTAAATTACATAACAGACAAATAATAGATGCTGGTTAATTTACAGTCATAGCCATGACACCCACGATGTTAACTCATATCAGAATTTATTATGTTAGATAAATTGATAAAATAAAAACACTAAAAATAATAAAATTAAATTATGCAAATATATTGAAGCCTTGAGTTATTTACATGACAAAGATGCCATATTAGAAATGAAACATTTTGTAATTATAATATAAGAACCAGCGTGATATGATAAAAACAATTAAGACCTATATTATTGTTACACCACCTCAAGTTGGTATTTTCAATGATATATATAACTGGTATATTATATTTTAAAATAATAGTAGTTTGTAATAAAATCAAAAATATACTCATATTAAATATTTAACTCAAAACTGTTTTACAAAGAAGAAAAAAATAGCTTTCCTTAAAACACGTAAAAAAGAGATAAAAAAATATCTAATTTATTACATATATTGTGGGATGAATAATAAGATGTTTAATTTTTTTAAATAAATAGATGGCGTTAAAGAATTGAATGCACATTGTTACTTATATTTATTATCAAAAGCATTTATTAGTAGGATTTATTAAAATATTAACTGTAATATATTATATAACTGTCAAATACGTCTGAGGTGTCATTTTACTTAATATTTTTTAACCAATTTTTAATAGAGGATTATCAACTATATGTCTACTTACATTTTATAAAGAAATCTGTTATTTAGACCGTGAAAATATTTTTAGGAGAATAATAAATGTGTTTAATGATTTTGAACTCGGCTAATTACAATATTAAATTTGTCGATTTTCAATTAATAAATGATTATATTCATTTAATTAGGGTTATATAAGAATTTAAATAATAAAAGTCAATTATGTTTCAACTGTTATGCTAAATTAATATTTAGTGAGTGACATTGATTGATTGCAAGCTGACATAGTGAAAATATAATTTATATGTATTAATCGTGTTTGAATTAAATAGAGTTTTCCATTAAGTAATAATATCATGATTTATATATTTTCTTTTTGTCATAATTTAAATTTTATCATATGAAAAATTACATTTTTATTTTCAAAGATAAATTACATTTTTTATTTCCTGCTTCAACAAAAACATTTTCTCTTTATATATTTTTTTTTAAACAATAATAAAAAAAATAACTAATATAGATTGATGTATTAAAAAAATGTTAATATAAAATTTTCACCGCTTAAATTTAAATATAAAATGATATATATAAAAATAAAACAATTGCCAAAATAAATAATAAAATAACATTGATCATCATATTCAACAAATCGAATCTAATAATTAAATAGTATTCATTTAATAAAAATTTAGATAGTCTTATTAATTTTTAAATAATAAAATTAAATCTACATATTATTTTATAGATTATAAAAAAAATCGTTCATGTGGCAATAAAAAAATTTATTTTTAGCTTAAAGGGATATTAAGAAGGCATTAAAAAGAATTTTTTGCTTCAGGGGGCTCATAGGCGTAGCCGGGGGAGTATGCATGGGGAAATTCCGCCCCCCCCCTTCATAAATTTATCACTTTTTGTAAATATCATTTTTAGCTAATAAAAAAATATCCCCCTTAGTCCTCCCCCCACTCCCTGACCCTCAAATATGTATGCATATATCTTAAATAATAATTTTAAAAAAAGAATGTAAAAGTTGATATTTTTTTATAAAACTATTCATCATAATAGATAGATTTTTGGGAAAATAAATTTATAAATATATAAAATGAACCAAAAATGTTTTTTAATAAATGGAATATAAGCCAAATATAAGTTTTAAGACAGAAGTGAAATGTATTATAATTATTAATAATAGATCCATAAAATTACTAAATAATATAATATATCAAATATAATTTTGTATAGTGAGTAATTTTAATTTATTAATCTTAATAAAAGTAAAATATAATTATAAAACTATTGATAAAATTATATCATAAATTTAAAAAAATATTAAAGCACAATACAAACAGTGGAATATTATATGTCATAGATTTACAGTATATCTAATTATCAAATGACAATCAAGTAATTTTTACCAATATAGCGAATTATATATTTTACAGAAAACTATAAAATATAGATAAGGACATCAGAAAATATCTTTTAAAGACATTGTGGGATGAATAATATGAAGATTACATTTAAATATCATTTTTACTTAAAATAAATAATGGCGTTAATAATTGAATGCAAATTGTTGCTATATTTAATATCAAGAGCATTGATTAGTAAAAGTTGTTAAATTATTAACTGTAATATATTCTCTAACTGTCAAATATGTTTGTAAAAGTGGAATTTTACCTAGTATTTTATAACTAATTCTATATAATAGAGTAAAATCAACTATATGTCTACTTACTTTTTATAAATAAATTTCTTATAATTGTTTGGAATAAATTATTTCCATGCTTTTATATTAAGGTATATACAATACAAGTAATTTATTATATTTTTATTTTATATAAACTAATAAAAATATATTTCATATTTGTTCCAGGCTTATTTTTTTTATTAAAATTTGTAAAAATATTTTATGACTATATATAGACTAAAGTAACCAGGCCGAAAAAAGGGGGACTGGGGGCGAAGCCCCCAATAATTTTTAATCCCCCCCCCCCCCTTATAAAAATTTTGGCTACGCCTATGAGGGGGCTATTCAAATTTTTCAGGGGGCTCGAGCCCCTGCTTTCCTCTCTCCCTAGTGACGCCACTGTTTAATATGTTGTACAGTTTTAAAAATATTTTTGACTAACTTGGCAAATCTGTCATAAAATTATTAAAATAACAATTAAAATTATTAACTTATATTATATTTAATATATTTTACAAATTAATTTGATATTAATAAATATAGTGTTTTAAAGGGGAGATGATAGACTTAGGCCAAATGGCTTATTAGCAAGAAATAAAAGCTATATTTTTTCTTATTTATACGCATTTTTCGAATCGATAAAAAGTTTCAAAGTTAATTAAACGAAGTTAATTGCCCAATATTTTTTGATGATGTACGCAATAGTTCTTTTCTTACTAAAGGTATATTGTTGTAATAGACAAATTTATAAACCCTTTTAATTAGATAATAAAAAAATCTTCTTTACACCTTTTGAAGGATCTTCAAGTGACCTAGTAGAGATAGACTTTGTTCAAAGTTAAAAAACTGTAATTATTTACAGTTAATTGTAATTCTTAAAAATCATGATTAATTTACTTTTTTAAAATATTTAAAGCCATAGATGACACTTCATTAAAATCATTCAATATACATTTAAACATTTTTATAATTCAACTACCAATATTTCGAGAAAATATGCTTCTAAAATTTAGTGTCAGTAAAAAAGAAAGTCCCCCAAAATATAGGAAGGGTGCCAACTGTTCCATCACAGATGGAAACAATTGAACTAGATGGGAATCGTTTTTACTGGTAATTTAAAATTATAAAAAAATTTGCCTGATATAGGTTAATATTTTATATAGTTGTAATTTTTTATACTAATATTCATAGGATATGGTTGTGTTTCTTTCTTTACCTTAAATTTTAATGATTATATCCTATATTAATTCAGAACATTATTTTTTTTAAAGCATGATTGATTTTTAGATAGTAACATTTAATTTTTTAAAAAAATAATTAGATCTATAAGTATGGAGATTACAGGAAAACAAGACTCTTATGGTTTGATTAGATCACATATGGTCTTGCTGATGCTGCAAAAAAAATATATTAGATTATGCTTAAGGTCAAAATACATGTGAAGATGATGTGCAACAGTATATAAGAGAAAAGGTAAATAAGAATGCTGAATGGGTAATGATGCAAAGTGTTGCCACATTTCTCAATACCCCGATTATGATGTATGCTAACTATGGAGCTTCATTTTGCTGGCAAATGTATCCGCTATTTAAATATGATGATGGAAATATAAAAAACATTTATATTAACAATTCTGAATCCCATTGTTAATATTATTGATTTTGAAGATTAATTACAAATGTTGATAATTTTACTAAAAGTATGTTAGTTGATTGTATTTGTCTAGTTTTTATGCATATTTCTTTTTATTTATTCTATAAGCATGTTATAAATAAATATATAGAATATATCTTTTTTAATCATACCATTTTTATACACACCAATTATTATGTTTACTTTAGATTAATTTGTATTGCTGTACAATTTTTCCCTAATTCTAAAAATAAATTTGGAAATTTTTATAAAATCTAAATTAATCTTTTTTTTAAATCATCAATTCAAAAATGACTATATTAAAAATTTAGTATATAACATGAATATCATTTTTTTAAATAAAAAAATTGCCACCAAATACGTTTTAATAAAATGTTAAAATTCAAAATGAATATTTTAATGCCAAAAATTTTGCCAAAATACATAATTTGACCAGTTTGAAGTAATTCTAGAAACCCTGAAGAACCATAAGAAAATCTCAAGAAGTCTTTTAGAAATTGGTATAAATATTTTCCAAATGGTTCATAAGTTTTTAAAATGATATTAATTTAGGTAAATTAATTAAGAAGATTATGGAAGCTCATTAAGAGTAATTTTTTCTAAACTCTCTTTATTAAAAAAAAATATCAAAAGATATAATTTATAAATTTCAACATAAATTTAATAAAAAAATTATATAAGAAATGAGCAATTGTTTGTAGATTTGAAGCTTGCTAGGGATGTTGTATGTCAATTTTATAGAATAAATCATCACAAGGTAATTACTTTAATGTTTCCAAGTAACCTTTAAAATAAGACATACAATATAATTTAAAATGTATTTCTTTATATTTATTATTTTCTCAATCATTCTAAATTTCAAAAAAAATACCAAAACATATAATTTATAAATTTCAACATAAATTCAATAAAAAAAATTATATAAAAAATGAGCAATTGTTTGTAGATTTGAAGCTTGCTAGGGATTGTTGTGTGTCAATTTTATAGAATAAGTCATCACAAGGTAAGAACTTTAATGTTTCCAAGTAACCTTTCAAATAAGACATACAATATAATTTAAAATGTATTTTTTATATTTATTATTTTCTCAATTATTCTTAATTTTCTAATTCATTGCCATCTTATTTTTATTTTATATATCAAAAATAAACAACTATAATTACTTGGAGTGACCAAAATTTAAAAAAATGATATATAACATTACTCTAAAGATGAAAATAAATTCTGAGATAATTGAATTTCGTTTACGATATTATTACACATCCATTTTCTTGACCACTTCGTAACTTTTTATCGATTCGGAAAATGTGTATAAATGAGAAAAAATATAGCTTTAATTTCTTGCTAATACGCTATTTGGCGTAAGTCTATCATCTCCTTTTTTAAAGAGCAGGAATTTCTAAATAAGTAATATATTATTGTGTCATGATAACTTTTTAATTATTTCAAACTGATTTGATATAAATTGCTCAAGTGAATGGATTTATATAAATAAACTAATTTATTTTAAAGCAATCTTAATTATTTCCCGTTTTTTTATCCCAGTTTGATGGGCGAGTGAACCAAGCATTGCTCGCTGTTGTATATATAACTCTGTTATATATATAACGAAAGGTGCCTAATATCACCTACATATATAAATAGCATAAATGCATTACATGAGGTATACTTTTTATGTAATTTAAGCAATTTAAGATAGTCTAATTTTAAAATTTCGATGAGACACGTCTATTGGCATATGTCATTATCTTTTAATATATTCGACAGTGATTAACGACAACTGCCATATTTTTAGAAATTATGTTTTTAACGTTTTTAATTTTTTTATACAAAAATTTATAAAAATGACGAAGAAATTATTTTACAATAAAATATTATATAAGATCTCCTTAATATTTTTATTTATAGATTTATCATTTCTAATAACATCAAATAAAATAACTAAGGTAAATATTTGATTCTACTATATTATTTTTAAAGAGTGTTAAATTGTTTATATGTTTTACTTTAAATTAGTATTTTTTTTTAAATATTACTCTTAAATCTATTTATATTGAATAAAAATATATCAATGATTATCGTAATAATATTTGTTTTGAATTATTAATTTATCTATGCATTATTTTAAAATTTATTTATACAAATATATATGTTTCAATATGTTTTTTTTAAATCATGGGTTAATTTTTTCAACTTTGCTAATTTTTTAGGTGTTTTTTAAATTTAAAAAAAATGTGATTTTGCTAGAAATATCTTCTGACATGTGTAGAAAATCACTATGAGATTATTAGAAAATTTTGTCTAGGATAACTTAATAAATTTATATATTTATTTTTATTATATATTTTATATAAATTACCAAAAATTAACCTAAATTTGGCTACTCCTAAAATTTCTTATAAGCTGCTGCTCTGCCCACTTCCCTATTTGTTGTATGGGCATGATTTTTAAGCATGGCCCAAACCAGCATTTTTGAAATTCACTTTTATCCTTGAGCCAGATTTACCTGAAATTTTATTTAATCTTAAGTTTGGCCTTAAATTTTTAATTGAAAAATATAAATTAATTAAATTTTTATAAACTCAAATAAAATACCAATTGTTTTATTTTTGTCTGAAATTCGAATTATCATTTTATTTTGATTAAACTAAAAAAAGCCCAGACTTGCTTAATTTCTTAATATTTTAAGGCCCAATTATGGCTTTGATTTGAGTAGTACTCTGGATGATACCACTATATGATAGTAAGGTTTTAAAATTCCATGTCAAATCAACCACAAAAACGAGATTTTTGGATGACCCTCTTTATAATGAACAAAACTTGGCATAATAGTTATCTGTGCTCAGATACGTATGCAAGAATTTGGTTTGGGGGGAGGGGGGATATAAGGAATATCATTGAGCATAAATTTATTAGGACTAATAACTCTAATACACAATTTTAAATTAATGTGAATTATAAAAAAAATTATATATATAAACTGGCATATAAAAAACTATAAAATTAATGTGAATTAAAAAATATTAAACGGATATAAATGGCGGCATTGAATAACTATAAAATAAATGTGAATTTAAATTTTGGAAATATAAATTAATACACAAAAAGTTTCTTATGAATAATTGTATTTTGTATGTTTTGAGCTAATTTTTCAATTATCATATCCTTGATTGGCATTAAATGCCTATGAATATTCAAAAGATCCAAACCATTCAATCTAATTTCAGAAGTTTTACTTCATAGGTATGTTTTTCAGAGACTTGCAGGCCCGGCCAGACTATTTTAATTTTTTTAAATATACCAGGGCCAGCTCTAAATCTTTTTAAAAAAACACTCGGGCTGGGCCTGAAATTTTTTTTTAAAAATATTCGGGCCTGTCTATATATTTTAAAACCAAATATTTGAGATCGCCATTATTAGCTATAGAAATCAAAAATAAATATAATTTATTTTAGAAAAATACGGGCCGGGCCTGAATTCAAAAAAGCTGGACCGGGCCTGAAAATTTTTTTTTAAAAAAAAAACCTGGGCCAGGCTGAAAAAAAATTTGAAAAAAAAAATCTGGGCCATGCCCTGCAAATGGTACCTCTGCAGGGCTCTAATGAGAAAAGTTGCTAATATATATAACCATTTTAATACATTGGGAATATAATCTAAAATGTGTTTGGAAAATGCAAAGCATCCATAGCATTTTTTGGGACTATATCAACCATAGTTAATCTTTTGATCATAGTTATTCAGCTAGTAAGGCATCATAAAATACTTTAACATCTTCATGATAAAAATTTAATAAATATATTTTTTTTTTCTATCACCATCTGAAAAAGGTTGGAAGTTCTGCAGATTGGTAAGTGCTGCATGGTGATTTAAAAACCATTCATTTATTTGGGTTATAAATATATCTAAGAGATGGGGCATTTGTTTTATAATACTCTTCGGAGTTATAGAGATAATTATTATTTGACTAGAAATTATAATAAATATTACTCCACTAATATTTGAAAATAATAGGTAAATATTACGCCAAGGAAAACTTGAAATCGAATTAATTGATAAAATAACTTAGTAGATGAATGTTATAAATAAATGTAATTAATATATATGAGATAGTAATAAATATTAACAAATATAAATTAATATTAACAGTAATATCTATGAAAAATATAATCCGGCATCTGCATTTTTTGCCCCACTGCGTACGCGCCTGTCGGTGCTATATATTTTAGTTAAATCAAAATCTAGAGTACTAGCTCAATTATATCCAAAGTTATACATCTTCAAAGTCGATACTTGCCCAATGTTTAAAAAAAATTATATTTTGCCTTTAAAAAAAAAATGTTATTAATATTATTATTTTCTTGGAAAAGTTTATAAATAAAATTAAAATATAAAAATATGACGTGAAACTCTTTTCCTTAACTTACTTGCCCCTTCTAGGTTGGCCCCTTCTAGGTTGGCCCCTTTTTAAATTCTTTTATCAAAATCAAAGAGTTTTAATATTTTGACCCAAAAAATCTAAACCTCACTTGATCTATCATTTTATGAAGATTTCACTATAATAAAAACGATATATTACATTTAAATATAAGATGTGTGCTCCATAATAAAACTTAAATATTAATATTAAATTTTTATAAAAGGTCACCTATTTTTTTTGTGAATGATGCACACGAAATATATATTTTTTGTTCTTTGTACAACATATCATTTATGTTATATTGAAAAATTAAAACTTTATTGATTTAATAATAAAAAATTTTTTGTCAAAATTATATATTTAGTAGTAGGACAATGTAGAAAAAAAGTAAGAAAGAATATTCATACGATTGGATTTGACAAATTTTTAAATCTTTTAAATTTCATATTTTAGACAAAATAATTTTAAAAAAATCTCTTCAATAAATTATGGATAATATAAAACGTTTATCAGCTAAATTTTCGAAACGCTAGCTAAATTTACTGTTAAAATTCAGCAAAGACCTTATGACTCATTGTATATAAGAATGTTAAAAGTAGCGAATTATTCGAATGAAACATTGAGATGGATGCAGCCGTTGCCACAAACTAATTTCGTTGAAATACTTAAAAATATTTCTGATATCATTTTGATAGAATGGTCGAATTTTTTAAAAGAGTATTTAGGAAGATTTTATAGCATTTAAATTATTCTATGAATGTAGATTTTATACGAAGTGGAAGGGCAAAACCATAGCGTCTGGATGTGGAAAATTTGTTAAAAGAATTGATAAATATCATAATTCACAAATCATATTTTTTTACTCCATATTTTTCATAATTTATTTGGCCTTTTCTCTAAAAATTTATAGAAATCTTGTAAAAATGAGTACGAATAATCTATTCCTCTCATTTGACTATTCTGATTCATCCATCGTCAAATGAAAGTAACATTTAATTTATCCATAAGGAGAAAATTCTGATTCCCCGTCATGACGGGTTATCAGCTAGTATTAAATAATACATATTTAATTTAAAAGTAAAATGTTTTTTTTGACAAACATTTTGTTTTCAAAAGAAAAAGAATCACAAAAACTAAAGTAATTCCTCTAGAAAAGTAATATAAAATAAAATATATACAAAATTTATATAAATTGAACAATAAGGCAAACTTAAATATTAATAGAAGACCGTTACGGACCACTGTCATAACTGAGAAAATTATAAGACCGGTCTGGACTGCGGTCCTCGAAAAGACCAGCTTGTCCACAGTCTAGTCCCGGCCTTTGACCTTCCTCCTGGTTCGACTTATTACTAAACACTCCTAAGCAGCCTAAAATGTAAAAGAAAAATATAAAAATAACAATGCGACTTAAACCAAACCAAATATCCTTCAAATGCTGCTTAGCTTAGGCCAGACAGTATTAAGTATCCAAATTAAGTCAAACCAGGACACAGCTTTATAGTGCGCACAAATTGAGCGTTTCAAACGCTGCGTTGCAAATGCAACATTTTTAATAAATTCCTAAAATAAAGGATTTGTCTTTTGAAAATTATATTATCGTCTGCGTTCTTATTTCTTTAATTTCTAAATATTCCTTTTTAGGGTATAAGTAAGATATTTATATTACATTTTATATAATATTACACAGCGAATAATAATAAAAAAGCTAACCTATTTGCGTTTTTTAAAATGGTTGCTAACGCCAAACTGTAATTTTACCAATTTGCACGAGGTCATTTGAAATGCATTATTTGCGCTTGAAACGCAGCGTTTGAAACGCTCAATTTGTGCGCACTATATGCATATTTTTAATATAATATACTTTCATTGATTAACTTATTAACCCTCCTAAAATGTATTATTGTTTTTGAAAACACAACTGAAAAGGTTTACTTTTTTACGTAAAATTTACTAATTTTTTAATATTGATTTTTTGATCATCACATTTTTGTTGTTGGAGGGGTAGGGGAGGGGTATAAAATTATTTCTACCGTTTTAGGGACATTAAACTTTCCTTTATAAAATAACAATTGTTATTCGGAATTCATAGATACAGTTAGGATCAATGACATATATAATACCTAGACTGACGATTCATTTATTAAAATGCATTTTTAAGCGTCGTTAAAAGCAAATCAGCTGGACCCGCCATTTTGGTAACACATATAGTAATTATCCTCATGTTAAAAACTACTATTAAATTGATAACTTGCTTCCTTATTATCTCGATGATCCGGTAATTCTTTAATTAAGTTTGCATCAGATATAGGAATAAATTAGGCTCTCGTTTAAAATTTTAATAATGATTAGTGTAACCAAGATAGCGTCTCCAGCTGATTTGCATTAATGTACATTTTTAATGAATGAATCGTCAGTCTAGGTACTATATATATGTCATTGGTTAGGATACTTTTTATAATGATATCACACCATTAATTTTATAAAATTTTAATCTTATATTTATTTAATACTAGATTAGGCAAAAATATAATCATACTATTTGCTCATTACCTGCGCTAGCCTAACGATCGGCAATTACTGGGTGTGTATTTATATTTAAGCGCTCATCCGTAATAAATTATTAGGTTAGCAAAATTTCAAGACCATTTTGAAATCTAAGATGTGTTGTGCTTATAATTAGTGTTATTTCATAATCCGCTAAATAATTATGTATAATTAATCATTTTTAAAATATTTTAAATTTGAATAGACTAAATTTTAAAATAAAAAATGCACCAGAAATACCTATAGGTAAAGTATCACGGCAAAGACTATGATACGTAATAAAATAAAATATCGCAAATACTTATCAATACCAGAATAAAGCAATTCTGGTAGTGAAAGAATAAACATACCGTTTATATATTTTGGTAGAAACCATTTTATTTTTTATTATTTAATCAAATCTAATAGTTCAATTGACTGGGGTCATGTAAAATCAATATAGCGATTTGTATGATTAATTTCGAAATCTCAAGACAAATGGATTATAAATATAAAAAAATTAAAATAAGACCTAAAACTAGAGGTCTGAAATGAACGGGTTAAAAAAAAATTTCAAACAAAGGACTAACCAATTTGAAAATTTTTTAGGAAAAATGAGGATAATGGGCTTATATTATTTCAATAATTTTTTTATCTTTATGAAATAATAGAAAAATATTAACATTTAAAATTATAAATGTTCCTACTATTATATATGAGATTGCATTCGGGTTGTTAAAAAGTCCGATTCAGGTCGATTTTTAAAAAGGACCTTATTAATATTTTAGGCAAAATAATATTATGTAAGCCTAAAGTTTTATTAGGTGGCAAAAAGATTTGAACATATTCCAAATCTCGAGCTTACATAATACTTGGCTTCATAATTGAGTCGTTTATAAAAAATCAAGCCGAATGGTCTTTTAAACAACCCTAGGTTGCACAATATAAAAACTGGTAAAAAAAGCTTGAAAACAAAAAAAAACCATTATATAATTTTGCACTAAACCAAATTTCTAAAATAAAATCAAAGCCATAACCAACAATTTTAAACATTGAGCGAGCAGACAAAACAAATTGGTAAATAAATGGGCAGGCGGGTGATTTTTTAAAGACCATCTTCGGTAGTGGGTGGGTTTAAACAACGGGAAGGTAAGTAAATTATATTTTTTCTAAAATTCTATAATTAATGTTTCGCTCTCCATGGTAGAGTCTTATTTTGATTTATATTCAGTATTATCATTTTTTAAAATATTTTTAATCAATATCAGGTTATGATCTCTTACCAATTTTCTGGTTGTCGAGATCTTCAATCGATTTTTTTTCTTCATATGAATATTACCCCAAAATTTCTTTCTGAAAAAATGTATAACTAGGAATTGTTAGTAAGATAATATATTAGACACTTTTCTCAATGTTCAAGGTCGGCAAAGTCCATTTCAACAACTTGAGGTCGAAACCTGATTCTTTATAATTACTACTTTCCACATATATGTATTTAGATTGTTTTCTCTTTTTCAAACATATCCTTAATTTTTTTTATCTTCAGGTGGAGAAATTATAAAATCATGGCATGATTGAATTATATGTTTTCCAAATTAAGCATCTCGTTTTTACGTGGGCCAAAGTACATTTATTCCTTTGCACTTACAACAATAAGATAGCTAAATTTTAAAGAATAGTTAAAAATTATCAATTTTTCGTCTAAAGTATTTCTTCATTTGATATTGGTAATTTCTTTCGGAAAAATATTCGGATTCTTTAACTGGTACTTCATCTTTCTTGCATAATTATATTTGTTCCTTACATTTTATTGGCGATGCCAATTTTGATTAGATTATTGTAGATAATGTAATATAAATTAGTGATCTGCATCGGGCCTAATTTTTCAAGCCCGGCCCGAAAATTTTTTTAAAAAAATTTAACGACACGGCCAGGTCCGAATTTATTTAAATATAGAAATTAATTTTTATAATTACTAAAAAATATTTTTATTTTACATAAAAAATTCAATATAAAATTGATAAATTTAGATATATTTAAGAAAATTTCCATGGTCCGATGCGACCCGGCATAAATTTTTTTAAAAATATTAGGCCCGGCCCGAACCCGATTATTTTAAATAGAATTAGGCCTGAGCCCGGCGGACCAGGCCTAACTTTGCAGATCTCTAATATAAATTGCCAATTAGTAATTTTTTCAAAACATGCTTTAGCTAAATTTAATATATATATTGACTAATTAAATTAATAATGAGAAAAATTCTTCATTTTTATATTTAAAAATGAAATTCTAATATTTTAAAAATAAAATTCTAATATTCTAATATTTTAATATAAAATTATATTTTAATATAAAATTACAATTAAATTGATGCCTTGATGATGTTATATAAATATATATTTAAATTGTAACCTAATTAGATTGATAAACATGCATTAAATATACATTAATTAAATAAATCAATTCACCAATAAACATTTTAGAGTATTTGAGTGCATTTGACCAGTTGGTCAATTGACCTACTTGCCAACCCTGATATAGTTTTCGGTTATTTTTAGAATAGTTCGTTCATTACCGATATTACCTTAAATGGTATCGCGCCTAAGCTACTTTTCTACATTCTTATTTCAGTAAATAAGTGAACAATTTATTTACTATACTATATCAAATTCATATTAAAAATATATATAGTTAATATTGTAATGGCCAGTCGATATATTACCATAAGTTGAAATGGAACTTTAATTATAGATATAATATATAATTTATTTTTTATTGATTTAATATAATTTTTTATATATATAATTATATATTATTATTGCTAGTTATTACTTTTACTTTGTTAGTTTGTTATATTTAGTTATTACTTTTACTTTGTTATTTTGTTATATTAAATATTAAACCAAGATAGGAAATGTCCATTAATTATATTGAATGTCGTTGCCCTTTTATTGTAATGTGAATCAATATTGAGGAAGTTTCACATTATCTTATTTTTTTTAAAAAATAGTTAAATCTACATTATTATATTGTAACTACTAGTTATACTTCTATTTTCTAGATGATAATATTTTTGGGACTATGAGATCAAAAGATAAGTGGGTAAAGCAGTGGATATCATTATACTAACTTATACATGAACATTAAATTTTTACGTTAATTTAGTATAATCATAAGACTTATTAAAATATCTAGATATAAAATATCGTATCTGTATCTAGATACAGTTTTATCAAAGATATCTTTATCTAGATACTATTTTAGAGGTATCTGTACATGTTTTTAGATACTCTTTAAGATACATTTTAATATACTCTAATTTAACGTTTTTTTTATTTAAAAATAAAAATATATGAATAAAATTCATTTTATCTCATATGAGCATATAATTTATATATTAAAAAATACTAAAACTAATATGATAATATATATACTATTATTAAAACTTATGTAAAAAAATATATAAATAATTTATCCCTTTTAAATCTATACATAATAGTTCAAGATTGTGAAGTATATTTTTATCATATAAAGGAATATATAAATCTTTGCTTAGCTGTGACGCCAATTAATTATAAAAAACAATACCATTGATTCGCAAAATTATTTTGATTAAATAAATTTATCCAGAATTTTTTAATTTTTAGATATTCCGCTCACTTTTAATTAACAAATAGGTGTATTGACATTTTTTATATGGTGTTCGAATTGAATGAGAACAAAATATTAAAAGGTTGTTTACGTATTTTGTGTTCTCATAATCAGAGTTTCTGTTCGTGAACAACGGCGAACTCTGTATACAGTAATTGTATCTATATCTAGATAATTTAGTCGATGTATCTGTATCTAGATCCATTTTTAGGCGATGTATTTGTATCTAGATTTATTTAAAAAGTATCTTTTAACAACTCTGATAATGATAATATTATAGCTAATTTAATATTCAATTTATTTTCCTCTATTTATTAAGTTATGTATAATAATGTCTCTTTTTTTTAAAAAAAATCTCATTTCTCATAATATATTCTAATGGCGAACGAATCTTTTTTAGCTTTTTTCCCAACTTTTTTAATGTCCTATTTGATGACATGAATTAATTTTTATAATCATTTCTTTTTTTTTTATGAGTTTGGTTTGAAGTTTATTCGACTATGAAATTTTTAATGTAAGAGAAAAAAATATTAATATTAAATAAATTTATTTTATTATAATCATTTGTCCAACCATATCCAACTAATAAAATACCGAATATTCCAATTTTAAACTTTAGCTTTATATCTTTTGGCTATGTCCAAGACATCAAAAAAAATTCAATGAATTTATTACATTCATTTATCCAGCCATATTATCACCTTTATAATAAAATACCGAATATGCCAATATGAATTTTGAAACACTAGCTATATTTCTTTCGGCGGTTGCAAAAAAAAACTTTAAAAATTTTGTCTAACACATATAAGCCTTTTTATAATATAAAAATAAAAATATGGCCAAAATATATTTGCGAAAATTTTTAAAACTTTGTCATTATGTTTCCTTAAAAAACATTAAACTTTTTGAAATAGATTTTGGACGCAACCTTAAAAAATAAAATAAAGATAAACTTACAATAAAAATTTATTTTTAAAAAAATATAAGGCTCAGGTTTCAAAATTAAAACGCTAAAAAAATATTTTCACAGATTTGCACATTTTTTTATCTTTTGATTTTGTTTTATATAGTCTTGAGCAAATATTCTTCGATACCAACTTTTACTTTTAGCAGATACTAGGTATTAACAAAAAAAGAATAAATTTATAGAATCGCACATCTTTCAATTCTGGGAGACGCAACTTGGTTTGAATCTCGCTTGTTTTAAAATATTTTCCTCTTCAGATTAATATTTAAAGGATCCATCATGTTTGACGACACTGACAATATAAATTAATTTATCAATGTTATCTATATCTATATTTTTATTTTTAATATAATAAAATAAAATATGAAATTAAACAGGCAACTTATTTTAATAAAAATTAATTTTCATCAGTGCTATTTTTTCTCCCTGAACCAATGTATATATTTATTTCTATTTCTCGGATTTATAAAGGTGGGTTGCAATTTGGACAGGTTTACTTAAAACGAATTATTCGGTTCGTATTTATTATACTAATAATAAAATTATTTTTCGAATCAAATACGAATATGGAAAATATATTATCGCTCGAATAATTTTTTATCTATTTTATAAAATAATTTATAAATATTTGAAATCAAGAAGGAAAATTATTTTTCAAAGCAATATCTTTATTTCTTAGCATTACATTGGGAAATCATGGCCGAGTATGTGAAGTTATTAAAAATAATCGGTAAATTGTTTTTGGTAACACTGAGAGGTAGCTACATAGTGCCTTTTTTTATTGGGCAAAAAATTGGAATAGGAATATGCCAATCAAATACAACTTCGATTCATGGGTGCATCATTGAATAAATTTTTTAATGTTAATTTATTTAGATATTTTTTTAAATGCAATTTATAGAGAAGAGATTAGGGCTTTGTTCTCGAACTGAAACTCTTATTATGAGAGCACAAAATATTTAAACAACATTTTTATATTTTATAAAAAACTAATAAAAATATGCTATGCCCCTATTTTTATCATTCTTTCGAACAAATTCTTATTTAAAACGAGAATTTATTAAAATAATTTTTTTACATTTAAACTTATAATTTATTTATTAAAATTTAGCGAAATATCTATAAAATTATTTAAAAAATTCTAAATAAATTTATTTGCTTGAAATAATTCTGTGTATCATTGCTATTGTTTTTAATAATTAATGGACTTCATGGCTAAGCAAGGATTTATATATTCCTTTAAATTAAAAATATTCTTCCCAATCTTGAATTGATATCTATAGATTTAAATGCGAAAAAATTTTAATCAATATTTATATATATATTTTTTATATATAAGTTATATAATTTTTATTATTATTTAAATTTTTTTAATTTATAAGCTCATATGAGATAAAATGAATTTTGCATTCAAATATTTTATTTTTAAAATAAAAAAAGGGTTAAATTACAGTATATTAAAATATATCCTATAAAGTATCTAAAAACAGATGCAGATACCTCTATAATAGTATCTAGATAAAGATATCTTATTGATCCGACTAGCCCTAAGTTACTAATATAATTACTACTTTTTAAAAATATATTTAAACATGTATATGATTATGAAACTTTCTGAAATATGAAAAGAGGGTTAAATTTTTCTATAATGTCAATTTTATTATTTTTTAAACTCTTCATATTTTTAATATGTCACCTAAAATTGTTATGCAAAAACATTTGGATTCTTACCTAAAAAACACATTTTATTATGAAAAAATTTAAATCTGAGGAATATAAAATATTTTTCTCCTCAAATAAACATATTATACAATGCTATTACCTAATTAAATTTGAATTTCTAAACATCCTGGTTTTTAAATAAAATCCGCTGAACTGACAAGCCCCGTGCGCCGACTAGCTCTGGTCTCCCCTATAATACAAAACAAACCAACCAAAGATTGATAAAATTTTAAAAATTCTTGCCGGGCCAAAATAAATATAAATAAATCTTCCGAGGGCAAAAACTCGACCTCTGCAGATTAGAGGTTGGCGTATGCCCATAGAAATTTTTGATCGGTATTTTGGTCACTAAAATAATTCCATACAAGTTCTCCTGTCATTCTTAATTATTTTTTTATGAAGGAAAAATATATAAATTTCCCTACTAGACTTAAAAAATTGAACTTCCGGCCTGTATGCACAAGTTGTCCCGCCCGGCCTACGCCGGCTTTTTTTCGGATCTCTTTATTTTACATAGAATTTAAATTAGATCCTTAAATAATATAAATGCCATATTTATAATAAGTTTGTTGTTGCATACATTATCATTTGACGAAGTCTGATATTGCTTATTTTTAACGTTCTCGATTCATAAATATAATGATCTTATATTAATTATATATTATAATTCCGGCTACTACCTTAGTTAAATAATTTATAATATATAAATAGTAAGATTTTGAAAATTTCAGTCTACCCAATCGCTTCAAAAACATTGGCGGCCATTTTAAATATGTAAAAAGTATTGTAAAATTATCGTTTCTTCAAATAAATTGGTGGTTATTTTAATTTGAACCAATAAAAAACCCACAAATTAACTCCTACCGAAATATGATATTAATTTTCATTGTATCTAATAATAGTGAATGCATGATTAAATCTTGCTTACTCCCCCCGCCTTTTATTTTTTTATAAGGAAGATTATAGGATCTATTTTTTAAAAATAATTCATTGATAAAAGATTTTAAAGGAATATTAAAAAATATTTCATTTTAAATTGTGGTGAACAACCAAAATATAATTTTTTAACAAAAAAATTCGTTAATTAAAATGTCAAAAAATGATCTCTGGAGAATAAGTATCTTTTTTTAATATTCTCTAGGAGTTTTGAGGTTAGGTAAGAAATTTAGAAAATAAATTACAAAAAAATATTAATCTATTATATTATAATAATTATTGATTTTTGCAAAGAAAAACATCCAATTTTTTAACATTTCATCTTCATCTCATTTGAAGGGTCATTTGTCTCTAATGATTTGAAATTCTCGAAATTCTCCCCACAATAATTTTATGATATTATTCGTTACAATAAAATAAAAATGATTTATATTTTATATAATCGCAGATGAAGTACATAAGAATAATTATAATATAATTTTAAATGACTTTTTTTAAAACAAGTCAATTTTTAAGCTTAGGCTTGCTCAAATTAAATTTAAGGACTGAGAACTTTGTCCTACTCCAGCAACGGTCACCGGAATGAATCATATAAAAAAAGGATTAAACTCATACAAAATTCCCGTTTATAATATTTTTTAACCTTTTGGAATTAATTCCCGCCCTCGGATATCTATTTAATATAATGTTTCTTAGTTTTATTTAATATTTTAAATTCCTTGTTCCCTTGGAGAGCGTTATATATGAATAATATAATTAGCGAGTTATCAAGTATAAACTGGTATTTATTTAAGTTGTTATGGGTTTTCAAATTGATAAATTAGGATTTTAACTGGCGGCCAAATTTATCAACCATTTTTGTGTGCCTTTAATTTTTAAAAAAAGTTGTAACACAACACTGCAGTAATTATTAGAAAGGTGTACCGATACAACATTTTGGAAGCCGATCCGATTTTAATACCGACCTAAATCCTATAACATCCGATTAAATTTTAATAAAATAGGGAATGTAATAAACCAAAAATATAACAATGAAATAACTCCATATTGCAAATGAGTTATTTATTTTATTAATTAAAATATAAAAAAATTAACATATTTAGTGTTACGACTCGATTCGAGCCGATTTTTAAATACGGCTAGCTCAATATTTTATTCAGGAAAATATTACGCAAGCCTTAAAATTTTACTCGTAGATGATACATAGTTTTGGACATCTATTAGCCAAATCTCGAGGCTTAGGCAACATTTTATTGGCTAATGCATTGATTTCGCTGTTTTGAAAAATTGGCTCAAATCATGCCATTTAAAAATACTAATTTAAAAACCAAATTCCAGTGATTCTATGTCAACATTTTATCATAACAATTTTTTTTTTATACTTGGGTACTGCCAATTTAATGATATCATTCGATAACCCATATTTTTTTTAAAAATAATGAATGATCTGGGCCGATCCAACCTGATATTAAAAAAAATGACATATCCTTATTTATTACTATATAAATTTTTAAAATAAATATATGATTCCAATTTAATAGGAGAAGTTGCCTTCATCTATTTATAGGCATGATGGCCTCTTAAAAAGCCCCAGAATCGACGATGAAAATTCTCTTACCAGCATTCCTGATCTGATTTCTTTGGATTTCAAGAGAGAACGTAAATATTTTTTTATAGTTTATTTATAATATAATGAAAGATAGCAATATAAGAAGAAAAGCTAAATTTCTGCCAATATCCTTCGCTAGGTTGCGGGGGGGGGGTGTCTTTTTAAAATAACATATTTCGATCAAAATCTTTGTGCGATATTTTTCTCGTTAGATGGCTAGTCGGCACAAGAGACTTGTCGATCAAGCGGATTTTATTTAAAAACCAGACATATTTAGAAATTTTAATTTAATTATATAATAGCATTGTATATAAAAAATATTTTATATCCCCTCTGCTACTTAAATTTTTTATGATAAAATGTATTTTCTAGGTAAAACTCAAAATGTTTTTACACCCCAGTATTAGGTTACATTAAAATATGAAGAGTTTAAAAATAATAAAATTGACATTATATGAAATTTTAAACCCTCTTTTCACATTTCAGAAAGTTTCATAATCATATACCATTTTAAATATATTTTTAAAAGGTATTAATTATATTAGTAACTAGGGTGCTATTCAGCGCTTAATTCGAGAATCTCATTATAAACCGATGAAACGAGAGAAGGGATACCTGGGCTAATAGGCGTAATTTTTTAAAAATCATCATAGATCTGAAAATAATTGTTGTATTTGAATTTACAAAATAAATACCATAAGATAGTCCAAACATTTACCTAACTTGTACATTAATAAATTTCTAAATTATTTTATACTGCAGCTCTATGAATTCAGTCTTACTATATTAATGTATAAATAATTTGTAATAAATGACTGAATTAAGTATAATTTATAAAATTGCAATTTACTTAAAACTGAAAAAGCAAAGTTTCTTCGAATAGTCAGAAATGAGGCAAGGAGAATCTTCCTTTAGTTATGGCCCTGATTCTGCCTAATTATTTCTAAAATTATAATTCGCTTTTACCCACAATTGACAACACGATTAATTATTTTCGCGTATTATTATATATATTGGCTTATATGTTAAAAATGAAGAAAGCTCATAAAAAATTATATTATACAAGAGATATTTGAAGATTCAATTTTATTTTAACTTGTAAAATTTATTTTAAGGTTAGAATTAGAAAAATAATTCTCAAAGGGGGTTTAAATGAATTACGTAGTTGAATTTCCCTTATTTTTTTGAGGCTCAATCAATTGTTTCGCTAAGTTTTAATTTAAAATCCGCAAATTCGTCATACCGAACTCGAATCAGAGTCTAAAAATCTACCCCGGCTTGATTCACTCCATGAGCCAACACATTAGGTCGAGTTAATGGCCCATTCGACTGATTTATTTGAACCGGCACGTCAGTTTCACTCACGTAAATATAATTTATTATTATAAAAATGATATAAATAAAATACACAATATTATTTCTAAAAAAGTTTTAAAATTACCCCTCTTCTTTCAATACCTTTTAACATAAGAAAGGTTGTCTCTGATTCAATAAAAACCTCAAATATATCTTTATTAATTTTAAATTCGAAAACTTCATTTCAAAGCTTGAAACGTTACTGGTATCGTTATTAAAATTCGTAAAGCTAATGTCGTGTTCGAGTATATATTATGTTTTTTTCTCGTTAAATAAATTTTAATGCAGCTTGTAGTTTGCTGTTTACAACAATAAAATAAATGATAATCTAATAGCTAATAAAGAGCAGGGTCAAACCTTTTGATATATAGGCTTGGTTCTTATTCCAAGAGAAAAAAATTATATGACATGTTCAATTCAGGTTAAAAAACCTTTAATAAGGTTTAGTAAATTTTTTTATACAGGGTGTCCATATATAGAACTATAAATAAATCTATTTTTTTATAATAAATATTAAAGAATAAAATACAGCTTAAAAGTTAACCCAGAATTGTCAATTTATATTTGTATATAAAATCATGTGTTTAATTAAGATATCATCTAATTTTGTCTAACAAATTACACAGTACATAATAGTTTTTTAAAGAAATTGAAAAAATAAACGCCTATAAATAAATATGCCAAAAGGATAACAATTTTATAAAAATGCCAAATATTTATAAAATAAAAACATATTAACCGGCTTATAGAGTTTTATATTGGTTTGGTTAACTCCTTTAATTTTTCTTTAAAAGAGGTTCGGTTCAGGTCTTTTAAAAATATTATTGGACACTTAAATCTGATATAGAATATGGACAAAAATTTAATAAAATTCCTGTTACTAAAAGCAATGCTAAAACATAATAACGGATTCCCTTTTCGACTTAAAATATTCATGGCATCCTATTCTCAATTCCATATGCTAATTTAATATATTTTTTAATTATGGATTTTGCCAACTTTAAGCAATGCTTAAGGTGAGGAGCGGCTTTGATTATAATAAAATTATTCATGGAATTATCCTGCAAAGTGATGAATAAAAATGCTAAATTATTAGATTTATGATTTGTTTGAAACGAATTAAATTTTACCAATAGCTACCCTGCAATTTTCAAGGGTTTAAAGAAAAGATATTTAAGATGATTAAGGATGGGATGGGTGTTAATATTATATAGTTGCTATGAATTTTATTTTACATATAATTCCTATTTACTATGGCTTAAAGAATATTTTTATAAAATAAAAAGAAGTGGGATTTCAAAATTTTTTATTAGGATAATATTATTTTTTTAATATTATATCTATTTAATATGACCACATGATGACTCCGCTCCTCAAGATGGCCTATCGCCTAGGCCCGGGGTTGTTTTATTGGGGGGGGGCTCTCAGATAAGAAATTTTATTTGTTTAAAATTCTATTTGAAATATATCAGAATTATTGTGCGATGTTCTTAAATGTCAATCAAACGAAATGTGCATGATCAAACAACAAATCGCCACGTGCATTCCACTCGAAAACATTATGCGACATCGGTTCCACATGACATTATATATCATGAATATTTAATCATTTTTTTAAATATACGTTTAAATAGTATTCATTTCAATAAAAGATAATATTTACATTTAAAATTATTTGTTTTATCGAAGGAAGAGTTTTTCTATATTAAATTATAAATTAGTTATACGATTTTATTAATTCCCTTAGTCAAACATTCGCGAATATCAAGCTTTGAATAATATTCGAATAATTTATAAAAAAATTAATAATAAATAACCCATTATTAACTCTAATTCATTTTATATTTATAGTATAAAATTTAAATAAGAAATAAATATTTCATTAATTTTTCTTCGGTAACTATTATTATTATATTTAAATCTTTAATACTAAAAATTCATCCTTCATAGAATCGGCTTAAAATCGTCATCAATGCTTTCTTCCTCCTCAATATCCATACCAGAACTTCTTCCATTAAACAACAACGCCGCCACAATCCTAACACATTTAACCCAAATATCAAACTCCAGTTCTTCAAAATCTGAGCCTAATAAAGATGGTGATTTTAAAACCCAAGTGAATGACAAAAAAGATTACGATAATGATTTTCTTATATCTTCACCACTCATCAAGCACACTTATTATCCTGCTGATTATTTCGATTACGCGTGTACCCCTTGTCCGCTTTCTACTTTGAAATATATACACAACCCAGTTTGCGACAGTTACGGCAAAACGTACCGTAACCCATGTATCTTTAGGTACAAAACTTGCGTTTGGCTGCAACGAAAAAATGTGAATATTTTATTATTCTTAAATTAAAAATCAACGTTATGTATATACATTATACATTTTATGGTCCAGGAACTTTTAAAGGTTAAAGTGACTACGAGCCTCTGTTACTTTTTTTTATTAATAAGTATTAAAAGTGGAAACGACTAATTTAGCCCAATCAACAAGCGCGTGCCAAAGATAATCTAAGCATTGAGTCGCGAGTTTATTTAGTTTTATATTTAAAGCTAAGATATTTTT
Organism: Gordionus sp. m RMFG-2023; assembly: GCF_954871325.1. Taxonomy (NCBI): domain Eukaryota; kingdom Metazoa; phylum Nematomorpha; class Gordioida; order Chordodea; family Parachordodidae; genus Gordionus; species Gordionus sp. m RMFG-2023. The sequence goes on from NC_088776.1 coordinate 40,295,967, forward strand.
TAGATGCCCAAGTCTGGAATGATGGTTTTCAGTAGCCGCATTTTAGCGGGCTAAGAATTGGCAAAAAATATTACTTATTTTGCAAAAATCAATATTTTTTAAAAATTAATAATTTATATGAATGAATACTTTTTTAACACAGAAGGGGCCACGAAAATTCTTAAAAACTTTAATTATGAAATACTATACTATTTCAACAATATTCAGAGTCATATCCGACGTTTAAATATTTTTTCGGTTCTTTATTGACCTCTCCTTATAAAATTATGACACCTCCGTGTTTGTTACTAGGGAATATAAATTTTTCTTACTATGTATACTGAGTGCGCAGGCGCGTTTATTATTATTTTATGATTAATAATTTACATTTTATAATAACCAGAGTTGTTAAACTCTACTTTTAAAAATAGCGGGCTACCGCTATCTCTATCAATCAGAAAAAAAAAATTAGAAATAAATTTGTTTTATTTTTTGCTTATAATGTAATTATATAATATAATACATAAAAATCAACATTTATATATATTTAAATATAGTTAGTTTTGATAATAAAAAAATTTATGTAAAAAAACTATAATTTATGTAATAAAAAATAACTATTTATGGTAATATTCATTTTTTATTTGTTTTGTTGCATTTTAATAATAAAATCATTATTATACTATCATCCCCAAGTCTAGATCCACGATCAGAAAGTATAAGTTTCGCCTAACTAAAGAATCTCTCAACACTAGCACTTGAGGGCAAGGCTGTATTTAATTTTATATGTGTTGTGTTTATTTTATTATGCTTTACTTCGTTGGTAATAATATAAATACCTGTTATTATATTTGTTTTTTAACCTACAACTGTATTATTCTTTCCTTTGATTTACACGATTGTAAATTTATAAACAGAGCTTGTTTTTATGTGATATTCACTTGAAACTGGTCCTAGCCAGTTTTAGGGATGGCCAATACACATATATTCTTTATAAAAATACTTCGATGGTTTTTTTAGTAAACAAAACTTGTAGGATATAAGAACAAAAAATATATATTCAAGATCGCTTTTTTTTATTATAATTCTTTTCTTTAGTTTGTATTTTGATTTTTTTAACCTAATAAAATTCGCTTTTATCTATAAACCAACGTATGTTTAATAAAATGATTGTTTCTTCTTTTGGGTCTATCCGCAACTGGAGTTGGATACGATGACCAAAATTCCCGCTAAGTCCGGTCCCCCAGCCTCAATCTCCGACCATCCCACTATCGAACTCCGTCAATCCCTCCCTCTCTCCGATGGTTGAAAAGCCGATGACCGTGGCCTAAACTATTTTAATATAAGAAATATTATCAATATACTGATTTGAGTATTTTTAGAATTAAAAATCGCGTCGTGGATTTTCTATTATATTAATATCCTTTATTTCAAAAAAATTATTAGTGAAAGTCGTTTTAGGGCATCTTTGTTGATATGAGACTATTCAGCTTTACCATGAGCTTATCACGTTGATCTTTAGCATCATCGGAATGTGATCAGTTTAGTTTAAAATTGGGATGAATCTTAAATTTTATTTGAAATACATCGTATGTCTGACATTATTACCACTTTGTGGGCTAATGCTACAGATCTTCTTTTTAAAGTCTTAAGGTATAGTCAATGGCCTCTGATTCCCAAATAAGCTCTAAAAATATTAATATCAGATCATTTTATAAATATAAACAAGTTTTTACTATGTGTCCAAATATCTGCCGTGGTACAAATATTTCTGATAACTCTGCTATTAGAGCATCTTTCATCACTTCAAAGTTATCTGCTATCTTAATCATTAGTATATAGTGACATAAAATTGTTGTACCAGAGGATAGAGCTTAAATCATCATGATAAATGAGATTATCAACCAATATTGGCTGAACTGTATCAATTATAAAATCGACAATTAATTTATCAGCCAGTATCTGAGAAATATGGCATGTGAATATTATTAATCAATTTAGCTTTTGAATTGATTTTTTTGGATGTAGTTCCCCTAAAATTATTGCGATGTTTTTCTATCTCTTTAAAACTGTTGGCATGAACATTCTTATCAGTGTTGTTAAACGCTATTTTTAAAAGTAGCGCGCTACCGCTATCGTTTTCAAATAAGTAGCGCGCTATTAGATACTTTTTACGCTATTTTGATTTTTTTTTAAAATATTTTTTACGCTACTTTATTTCCACAAATAAAATATTGGTATAAAAACATGACTATAATTTGTTACTATATATATATATAATTTATTTATTATTGCCCTTTAATAATAATAACATTTCGGTACTGTCATCCCCAGTCTAGAGCGACGATCAGAAAATATAAGCTTTGCCATACTAAATAATCGTTCAGCACTAGCGCAACGCAGTATTAAATTTAATAAACACTTTATATGAAAAAAATTATCAAAAATGAGTATTTTTAGATTTAAAAAAGCATCTAGAGATTCAATAATATTATTATATATTTCAAAAAAATCGTCTATGGAAGGACGCGGTTTCGATCTTGCTATATTATTAATATCGTGGTTAGGCATGACATTTTTTAAGGTTACCATCAGCCCATCAAGTTGCCCTTTAGATTCAGTTTTATATTTTTTAGATCAATCCAATGTGTGGTCACTCCTAAATAAGCTCTAAAAATATGAATATCATATTATAAATCAGAAAATAAACATTTTTACCTTCTATTGTGCGTACAGCAATCTGATGTTGTACTGTAGGAGACATCTGATAGATTTAATATTAAAGATTCTTTCTTTCTATAAAGCTATCCAAAATTCTTGCCATGAATGTCTGCCGGCAAAATATCTTGGTACGTAAAGAAAAAGTGTTTATCATCTTTATAAAAGAACCATTATCCTTGATGGATAATGGTTGAACAGTATCTATTATAAAGTTCATTATGACTTTGTCAGCCAATTTTTGAGATACACCAGGTGTTGATGAATCCAAATTGCTTAATTTTGTTTGAATTAAATTTGATTTGGAAGTGAATGTATCTCCTTCCATTACCCCAAAACTTTTGAGATATTTTTTCTCTTTATAATTTGAGGTGTGATCAGTCTAAAATTATAACAGTAATTCTTAGAATAAAAAATATGTAGGAGATAGTACTTAAAAATGTTTGAAATAACTATTTTAAAATGTTTTAAATAATTTAGATAAAATTGAATGTATATAAAAAATGATTGGTCTTTGATTTAAATTTATTTTAAAAATTAAGGATTAGTCTACACATTGATATTAAATTTGTTTAATATATTAGCTTTAAATGTTTTTTCAAATTAAAGCTGCTTGTATGATTTGAGGATAAAATTTTACGACACATCTTGCATCCAAACCGATATCCAGTAGTAATTTTCTCTTCAAGATTAAATTATTTTTTGAATTTTGGGAAAGGATAATCTATATTTTTCTCATTTTCCAAAGAAATTTCGCTATCTTCAACAATCTCACACATTTTTAATAACTAGATTTATAATGTATATTTTTAAATTTCAAAATTAAATTAAATAAAAGGATTATCATTTTTAGATTTAATAAAAAATATATTTTAATAATTTTTAGATGTATTTATTATGTAAAGAGCTACCGCTATCGCTATTTACTGAAAAAAGTAGCGCGCTATTTTAACAACACTGATTCTTATAAGATAAATACTATTAAAATTTAAAAATGACAAATATCTTTAGATTTTTTTTATTATAGCTAAAAGATTTATTTGAGGATATATTATTTTTTTTTACATTTTAAACAAATTAATTTGTATCGACTTTTTATTTTTACATTAATTTGAAAATATTTTTCAAATTTTGGAAATGGAAAATGTGTATTATTGCTATCAAGAACATTTTCTTCCAGGGTACCTTATTATTAATATCATCATTGTCTGACTCACTTACATTGGTTTGGATATCCATTTGCGATGACATTTTAAATAATTTAATCAGATCATTTAAGTTTATAATACAAATTGAAAATATAAATTTTAAAATTATAATTAATTATGATAATATTTTTAAAAATTCAAAAAAAGGAGCGCGCGCTAAAAAAATATTAATTGGGAAAAAAGAGCGCGCTATTAGCTATCGCTAAAAAAAGATAGCGTGCTACAGTGGCGCGCTATTTTAACAACTCTGATAATAACCCCATCTCTTATCGAATACATATTTCAATTTGCATTTATTTACAGCAGAAAGAAATACGCTTTTTATTTTATTCTATACATTAATATCAGATTTCAAATTTTTCTTGGCGTTAAATTTATTATCTACCATTTTAAAACTTGCTTAATGTTTATAAATACTTTTTTTTACCAATTTGATGTTAATGTGAATCAGAATCCTAATCTTCCAAAAAAAATCCAAAAAATGCTAACTTATATAATAAGAATAATAACTATAATAAGTGCATTTTAATAAGGATATTTTTAAGACCATATATAATAAATATATTTGGGTCAGTCAAATCGACCAAAAAAACGAGATTTTCAGATGACCATCTTTAAAATGAACGAAACTTGGCATGTTAGTTATAATGTTAATAAAGTCAAAATTTTAGAGTGCTAGCTCAACCTGATCCAAAGATATACGCCTTCAAAGTCGCGTGATTTCATTAAATCTTGTTTTTTTAAAAAATACTTAAGACAAAGTACAAATTATATATAATTCTATAGCCCTTAAAATTTTACATTGGATAATATCAAAAAAAAATTAAAAAATTCCAAGTGTTTTCTTATTTCCGGTAAAAATAGAAAATTAACATTGTTAGGAAGGGATTTTTCTAGGTGTTGATATTCTCTAAAAATGTTTGCAACGTAAAATTTTAAGGGCTATAAAATGATATATAATTTGTAACTCTATCTCAAGTGTTTTAATAAAAACAAGATTTAATGAAATCACGTGCTTCGCGATTTTCGAATTTGAAGGCGTATATCTTTGGATCTGATTGAGTTAGCGCTCTAAAATTTTCATTTTATTAACATACATAAATAACTAACATGCCAAGTTTTATCCATTTTTGAGATGGTCGGCTGAATCACTGGTCGATTTGTCATGGAATTACCCATTTGCAAAACTTGCTTACACAATAAAATATATTAGCACCTTGTGGCATGTAAATCTGCCATATATTTAATTTTTTTCTCTACCAAGATTTGAAATAGATTAGGAAAATCTGCGATGATAATATTTGCAGATTTATAAATGCTGAACCCTTCATTCATTCATTTATTTGAGTTATGAAATTATTAGAGGGAGATGAGATTTAATGTATAGTATTCTTTTACTGACTTTACATTAATATTGGAACGACGGGTCTTGCCTTGCTGCGAGTCGAGTTAGCCAAATGTTTAAGTAGAGCTCTACTTTTGACTCAACAAGACTTATAATTTATGAAATTCGTCATTTACCTTTTCCCTAATTTTCGTAAGTTCTGATACTATGCTTTTAGCTATTCTCATAGTATCAGATGTCATTTTTTGAAATATATTACATAAAATACTTGTGTAATTAAACAATTTGTTTATATATTATGATATTATAAAAATTTGGTTGTCGTAAGTTACGACAATGTCCAATAATAAATATATTAGACCGAATCATTTTTGAAACTCCTTTTCAACACAGAGAAAAAAATTGTAAAATTCTTATCCAACAATATAAAGTCTTCGCCATCAAGGAGTCTGCTTTTATTGAGTAGAAAAGCCTATTATAAAGGTGTATAATGACCTGAAAGGGACATTTATTCAGACTGTTAAACATCTCATAGATGCTAGATATTTTGCTTGATAAATGAAAAATATTTTAATAAATAAACAAAACGTTACCTAAGCAATTTGATATCAAAAGGAGATAACGTGTTGGAACAAGCAGCATAGTGCACATAGCTGATGGGCCTTTTCTTTTTATAAATAACTAAAGGTCATTGAATTGCTCACACATTGCACGGGCGCTATCATATTCTTGTTCACGCTAATTTATATTTAACTGTATTAAAAAAAAATTTATCTTTTAATTATCTAAGATTCTCGAATATTACATCAGATAAGGTTGATCCAGTCATGCTTCAAATAGGAATAAATAGCAGAAATATTTCTTTAATATAATTCTGGTATCAATATATCTTGAGCACGGACATCTGCCAATACCTGTGATTTCATCCTATAAAATGGAGAAGCAATGTGCATAATTCGTTTCATCGTTTAATTTTCCTAAAATGAAATTGTTAACTTGAATTTGATAATAATAATGAAGGCAATTTTCTCTTATTTTTTAAAGCATTGAGGGACTACTTATTTATGGAGAATATAAATATAAACCTTAGCTCCCAAATTTAAAACGAAATAAATATCCCAAGGGACAAAATATATTGTATCATTTCTGAAATTCTTTTTCCATCATTGAAAAAAGTTTATCCAACAAGATGAAGCCGTAGCCATCAAGCAGTTACCTTTTATGGAGTTAGAAAAACCTATTATAAATGTCAGAGTTTTTAAAGGATCTAGATACAATTCTAGAGGTATTTTTTTCTGTTTTAGATACATAAGGTGTTAATTGAATGACACCAAAATATATAAATGTTGTTTACATATTTTATGCTCTCATAATAAGAGTTTCTGTTCGAGAACAACGGTGAACCCTGTATATAAGTATAATAAAAATTGTATCTGTGTCTAGATACATTTTTAAATTGTATTATATCAGATACTCTTTTAAATTGTAAATGTAGTTAGATACATTTTAAAAATTGTATCTGCATCTAGATGCCTTTTTAGGCTATGTATCTTATCTAGATCCATTTAAAAAGTATCTTCTAACTACTAAGATAAATGTGCTTAATGGCCTGAAAGAGATATTTCTTCAGAAACAGATAGTTTATGGAAACGTTTACCAATTTATTTTACATTAGAATGTATCAGCAAATTGTTTAATTCACAAGTATTTATACAATATATTTCAAAATAAATGGCATTGATTTAATTGAGACTATTAGAATACTGAAGCAATGATATACATTTAATCAGATTCTCAGCATTAACAACTTTTATGAATTTTTATATACCACTTTAATTTCTGTATAAAAAAGCTTGACCATCTACAAAAATACTCAAAGTTCGATCGAAAACTTATAGAATTGCCCGAAATAAAATGTATGGGTTCATGTCCATGCGATTTGCCTGCAAATAATAAAGTTATCACATCAACTCTTCCTTCTTCTTCGAGTGAGTTAAACACTGATTTATACTTAAATATCTGAACCGAAGGATTTGATATTTAAGTTAGTTTTTAAAAAAAACGAATAATTAGAGAAAGGCAAATGATATTTCAAACAATATTAGCTTAAATGAAGCCATATTTTTGGTATATACAACTCAGATTCTACAAATCGTTTTTATATACCAAAGTTCCTCAAGTAAATACAGCTAATAATAGAATTATTAATCGCTGTCATAATCTCAAAAATGTAAAGTTGATATTATTAAATCATATAAAACTAATTGGAATTATGCTCATGCTTGCATTGTGATTTAATTTTAAGATTACAATATTTGATTTCAAGATTAAAATAATATTATTGTTTTTGGTCTCTAATAAGTGAAATACGTCCTTCATAAGCTGACATTTTTTTACGTATCCCCTTATTTTTATTCCTTTACAAAAAATATGTTTTTGAAAGATATCTGATTAAAAAATTGACTCATTTTTCTTTAAATCAACTCCCTTAAATTAGAAATTATCTAATTATATATTTTTTTGGTGTCGCTAATATTTTTTAATTTAGATAATTCTGACAAACCTTACCTACCCCATTCCTATTCCGATTTTCTGAGACGCATAATAAAGGGACAAAGAATATATTCCAACCCAAACGCTACCTCTCCCATGATACAAATTGCGCCCATTTTAATTAAAGATGAAAGTACGATTGATAAGATGTCGCGTTTTAAGGCTAGGCTTGAGCTGGAACGAGACAGGATAAACGTGTTACTGCAGGTGGTTCCATCGACTCTCACATCTGCTGCTGCTAAAATAATAAAACCAGAAGAAAATGAAAATTTATCAGGGGAAGAATTCAAAGAGAAACAGGATCATTTTTATCAAAAAAGTGTTAGGAAAGATTTGGGCCGTATTGCATATGATCAAAATGAAAATGGGCAAAATGATGCAATAAACGATAACACAATCACGAAAGAAGGTTTGGGTTCTTATGTTTTAGTCATTATAATAAATCATTTTATTTTTGTAGCTATTTTTATCCCAGTATCGACAAATACACATTCCTATAATTTAATTAAAAAAAAATTATATTTAAGATAAGAGATGCGACGAAGTGAAGAGAAATGAATTTAAAAGCAGATTATTAGAATGGTTTGAAGTTTTAGCTCAAGTGGAGTTCAACGATACAAGCAACCATCATAGAGCGTATCAAAGTAATTTGCTGTTTGTTTTATTTAGAATGTTTTTATATGAAACCTTCAAATCATATCATCTAGATCTAAGTCCTATCCAAAATATTATTAAAATCGCCGGGCGAACTTTATGTTTTTTCTTAGCTAATCAGGCATAAAAAATTTCGAATGAACTGATATATATTTCAATTATTATGTTAAATTTTATTTGAGATAACAGTTAAAGTATTAGTTGACTTACCTATTTAAATGATACACTTTAAATTTGAATGAATACTCTAGGGGTAAAGTGTTATATATCGTCTGGCTAGAAAAAGACGTTGCGTTTGAAATCTTTTTATCTCTAAATTACTCTTTTATATTTTATTAAAATATTGAACTTTATATCTTAAATTGAATAGGATCCAGTCGTTTTTTAAAAAATCCGGGTAAAAAATTATCAAGATCTTTAATTATTTATATTTTTAACGAATATGTTGGACTATAGCCAAACACTCGCCCTTTTCCATAATCATAAATTATAATACAAAATGTTTAGATAATCAAACAAATTTAATTATTAAACGCCTTTTTTAAACATCCAATAAAATCAAACGATAATTGTACAAATTAAAAATTATATCAAGAGATCTTATACTGATAAAATTATGACAATAAAATAACACCAAGTTCCATTCTTTAATTCCCTAGTAAAAGATGGAATATTCTTGAAATCAAATTAGTTTTAAAGGCAATTCGAAATGTAGGATTCATATTCCTAAAACAAGGCCCCTATCTAAATTTAGTCTATTATCAAATGTGTAACGAAATAAAGCATTTAGTTTATAAAAATAGGCTACAACCTTTTGGATCTCTAGACAAATTTGTGAAATATGGCCTTTAATCGCAAGAAAATATTTTTGGCGTTTGATCAGTGAAGAATGAGATTATTAGGTATTATATATAAAAGAACCGATTCAACTTTATTTCGTCAATTATGTTTATGTATTTTGATAATTCTCTAATTGTGTTTAAATAAAGATCTCACAGTATACTTCTACATTGCATTATCATGTATGATTAAGGAAAAAACTTTAAAAAAAAGGTCAGTTCCCGGTTACAGTCCAACATAATGAGAACTTATTTAGCTAGTTTTTGAAAAAAATTTAGGGCCTGTTTAACATTTATCTTACAGATTTTGATCTCGGAAGATTTTTTTAAATTAAAATTTTTTAAGAAGAATAAAACAACATTTTGATAAAATTTTACCTAAAATTCCACATCTTTATAAGCATATATTTTGTGATTTTTATGCATAAATAATCTTTCATAGTGAAATCACAAATTTTATTTTTGTAAAAAATTTTGATTTTCTTTAAATCTTCAATTTTATGATCTTCAAAGATGTTTTGCTCAAAATTTTGGGTGAAAAATCAAATGCTCAGTTGAAGAATTTTGTTAAACCATGGTCTTGAGTTGTTTTTGTTAAATTTTAATAATTTTTAATCTCAATTTTCCTAAATAACGATTCAACATTTTATAAAAATTTTGAGAATACTAAATTAAATTTCTTTAAAAAATTTATTAAAATAACAAATTACGCGTTTGAGTTATAAAAATTTTATAAATCGATGTTTTTAGTCACCCGGTTATAAGATAATTTTTTAAATAAAATTTTAAAATTTGTGTGAAATTTTTCTTTAAACCGATAAGTTATAGGAAAGATAATAATAAAGATGAGGATATTTTAGGTTTTAAAATATTTACTTATATAATATAATATTTAGAAAAAGACTAAGTATTGAGATAGATTATATTATTTTTTATAATTATATTATCGAATCACGTTAATCTAACAAGCTTACCAAACCACAGAATGCTTGCCCAATAACCCTTCTTTTTCTTTACCTTTCAAAAATCACGTATGGTGGATGTTCAAAAATCTTGATAAAAACATGGATTTGCAACTTGATACATCTGAACTTGACCACGTCAAAGCGCCATACTTAGAAAATCGCGAACCTTGCCTCACAAATTATTTTACTCGCTGCGATACCGATGGCGATATGTTCTTAACGACTAAGGAATGGTGTAACTGCTTTGGAAATGATTTAAGTTTTATTTTACATCAGTTTACATTTTTGCTATATTTTGAGATTCTTTTAAAAACGTGATATTTATGTAATTGTATATCTATCGCACTGTTTATTATATTATTTCTGAAACAATCTAAGGCAAACCCTGTAACTTGGCTAAGAGTAAAACCTTGCCTTCAAATAACTCTTATGCTTACATCCCATCTTGCGACTCAATTGGTTACTTTAAACCTGTGCAATGTCACGATATATTTTGTTGGTGCGTTGATCCATTAGGTTTATTCGTGACTGGGTCTAAAAATAAAATTGCAAACACCAACACTTTTAAATGTCCTACGACGGGTAATCATTATTTTTATACCTCTTAAGACATCCTTATCAGAAAAATTAGATTGCTTTATCTCCATTTAAATTTATTGATACTTATAATAATTAATACAAAACACTATAAGGCTGTGTCCTAGATCTGCGAGATTTGGATACTTAATTGCTTTTTACAGGCTAAAAAGTATTTGAACCAGGACACTCTAATTTGGCTTGTTTACGAACAAGTTCGTCTTTTTTTAAATAATCTACTAGCCATAAAAAATCTTTATTTTGTATGTGTTTTAATTGTTCAAAATTTTTGTTTTAGATCTAAGAGAGACAGTAAATAACATAATAGAATAAAAATGTTATTCTGATTAGTAATATGAAATATATATAACATATTTTGTATTTAACTTCTATGCACAAGTAAACCTAAATTTTAATATGAAAGTGTATACATTATTACATCCTGATATAATAATGGTATAAGTAGATTAGCAAACAATATTATTTGATTAACTTATAATATACAAATTAAAAACATTATATTCTAATAGCTCACCTTGTAAAGTATTCTTAATATCTATCTAGCAATCAGAGGTTGGTAAAAAATTTTCACCTTTTTTTAAAAAAATGAATTTGATACAAAAATTTTTATTAATACAGGAACCGTATAATTTTTTAAATTTAAATAATGTTGTTATTGCTAGTTATACTTATTGGAGATATAATTTTATAAAAAATCACTATTATTAGTTCTTTCAAATTCGATAAAATGCGCAAAGACACTATAATGAGTGGCATTTTTGAAATATAACTACCGAATTAACTAGTTACTTTTCAAATTACTTATTAAATATATTTCATTCATTATATGTGTAAGATATCCCAAATTGAAATTTTATTTGTAATTGATCGTCTGCTTTATTGTAAATTATTTTATTTTTGTTTATAATAACTAATACTCTTAATTTAAATCTCAGAGACACATTTTTAAAGTAGAGGAAATAATTTTCATGGAACTGTTACCGCTAATCTATAGTAGCTTATGCTGATTCACAAGAAAGATCTCAAATAAATGAAATATTTTTGAATCACCTTGATAAATAATGGTTTCAAAATTCATTTAAGGAATTAAAAGATAATACTCTTTAAATATATGAGGATGAATATTTCAGATTTTAATTATATTCTATATGATTGCATCATTTATGCAACATTTATTTATAAGATATACAATATGCAATCAAGAAAGACAGTATTACTCTTCTACGGTATATTTGCATGTCTGCTCATATAAATATAATCACTACGTCATAAAGAACGTTTTCGCCCTCTAGTTGTAAATACAACAGAGCTACGTTAGGTTTTACTCATAAATACATCTAACTGGACAAATTAAAAATGGGGATAAAAATGAGGAGCTCTTCACACGTTTGTGGGCAAGCCGCACGTACTTGTACGCGTAATAGTCCTAGGACTATTATTTAAACGTCTATGGGCTGGTGGGGAATGGTCAAAAATAAGCACAGCCCACACCCATAAAATGCTTATGTATTCAATTACTCTAAAGGCAAAGGAAGGACCTAATTTAATCACAAGGTACATTAAATATAAGGTAAGAAATTAAAAAAAGCAAATAATGAATGAAAAGGAAAAATAAGTCAGAGGAAGAATGAGAAGGTAACTAAGAGGGGAGAAAAAATAGAGAAAATGCAGAGAAATTACATGAAAGGAAATAACAAAAACAAAAATAATTTGTTTCTAGGAGGAGTTTATGGGAGATTTAAATAATTCGATTTGATTTTTAACAGTTTCTTTATTGACCTCTTATTTTTATTCAACTTTAGGAACTGTTTCGTGTTTAAGTTTAAATCCATTATATCCTTCATTGCCCTGTACAACCATAATGTCTTAAACTTCCCATATGTTTTGCCATTGAAGGAATATAACCAATTAATGATCACGAGGACCAGGCTATTATTAGTATGATTTCTCAGAATATGAGTGAAGAAGGTAAAACGCTTCTTCTTTAAAGTCACGTGTACTTGAGTTTGGTTTGACCTCTTCCAAAGGTTATCATTTGAGATAATGTTAGGGTATAAAATGCCGTTTATTATTCTTAGACATTTGTTAACGAACGTCTCTAGTCTCTGTCTTTGTTATCACCCATATTTAACCACCGTAAAGGAGAATTGCAAGGATAGTGGAATTGAAGATTCGTAGCCTTGTGAAAACCGATATCTCCCTAGATTTCCACAGTTTGAAATATTTATAGAAAGCAGCTCTTGCATTTTGAATTCGGATTTTTTTTCATCTTTGCAGCTACCTCTATTATCGATGTGTACCCCCGCCCCCAAGAATTAGTAAGAAGACACCACCTTAACCATCTTTCCCCCTACTACCCAATCACCCATATGGGGTGCATGAGACGATGACATAATTACAGTCTTATGAAAGTTTATATCCAATCCGACCTTTAAACTAAAGGAATTAAGTATCAAGACCAAATTTTGGGACTCCTCTAAGCTTTTAGCAATTATCACCAAGTCGTCCGCATAACAAATCACACTATTCTCCAAAAACCACGACTGGTTGGATCCAAGTTCCAAAAGGTTTGCAGCCCCCTGCGAATCGATAATTATTTTATTCATAACTATATTAAACAGCAGCGGGGAGGTGACACACCCTTGCTTTACTCTTTTTTTTGTTCTAAAGAGAGGAGAAACTTTATTAATGATTTTAAACGAGGCAAAAAGATTACTATAGTGCGTCTTAGGAATTCTAATGATATTTACGTCTATGCCGCATCCCGCTAAGATTGCCCACAAAGTATCATGAATAACGTTGTCAAAAGCACGCTTGAAATCAATGAATATAAAGTAAAACGGTAATTTGTACTTCTCGCACTTCTGTATTATAATCTTCAACGCCAATATTGGTTCGTTGATATTCCTATTTGGGCGATAAGCGCAGATGTATTTAGATAGGAGATTTGGTGTGGAAACGAGGATGCGGTTTTTTAGAAGGATCATAAAAACCTTGGACACAATGGATGTAAGAGCAATGGCTCTATAATCCTTAAATTTGGTAGTGTTCGGGATTTTGGGGAAGTTGTAAAAAATACTGCTGGCATCCTCCTTGTGAGCCATATCTTATTGAACAACCTCAGCAAGAGCTGATATGGAGTTAGCTATTTCAGCCACAGAAAAATTAGCGATAGATGGTTCTACGCTATGGCTAGAGGATGGTATTAAGATTGGCTTCCTAGAATCAAAGATCCCATGTAATGGTCTAACCTCAAAGCCATCTGTTCATCCGGGTCATTAAGCAAATTATTATTATCAAGTCTGATCGATGGAAGAGTCTTAAATACTCTTGCATTACAGAAATGTTTGAGCTTTTTGTAGGCATCGAATGTTCTGTTTTCGCTCATATCTCTGTCAATCTCGAAAGCTTTTTTTGCGATGAAGATCCTTCTGTCTCTCCTAAGGAGTCTATGGATTGTAATCCAGAGGTCACCATCACGTCTTTCATGTGACTTGAGTTCCGCTATCAAGAGAACAGTGTCTTCAGATAACCATTCATGTCTCGGGGGAGAACTATTAATGTTGGGAAGATCATTGCAGGCTCCAAATAAAATACTCTTAAAGGACGACCAACATGTCTCCGTAGAATCAGACTCCGATGTAATTTCGTGTAATGCCATCCTATCTCTTAAGTTTTAGCCTAAGAACAGCTTCACCTCAGGTCGTTGTAGATTCTTAGCATTTATTGTCCAGGGAAGATATGTGGGCTGATTAGAAGTGGGGAACCGTTGAGAGTTGCCCCATAAATTCTTTATGAGGTGATCCTCCTATTAAAGTATAGCTTTCATTGTGGAAGAAGAAGGTGTTCTCGATTTTAAGGGTAAAACTCCTGCACAACTCCAAAAGCTTCCTACTATCGTCACGATTTGGTTGTGGAATGGCCGCATTCCCAATTACTCCATCTATTATAAAGGACTCCTCCTCCCCAATCCTGATATTCAAGTCCCCCAAGATTATCAAATTACGGCTTCTAGGAAGAGAGCATACGATGTTTTCAAGGTCGTCTATAAAGGTGAGCCTATCACTTCTGTTAGGAGGGGCATAGAGATTTAATAGGATTGTTCGTTTGAAACAGGTATTAAGATACAGCAGGCCACACCTTTTAGAAATGGGTACAAATTTATGTACTCTCTTACTAATTAGGAAGGCAACCCATGACCAATCATTCAAAGTAGTGCCCGAACTATACAGTATAAAGTTACTAAAATTGGCCATATTGTTGTCTTTAGAGTGGATTTCTTGTATCGCGATTACATCCATTTTCTCTTCAGCCATTAGCCTAAGAAGAATCGTTAATTTGCTTTTTAAGCCATTTATGTTAAGCGAAAACAAGAGTAAATTTTCCTTTAAACCTATCGGACGCTATCAAAAATTCATACAGATAATAATAATTTATTCTTTATCAGATGTCTGCTTAAGGTACCTAATTATTTTATTAAGAATAAGATTAAGTTATTTTGACAATGAATTATTCAGACAGTTTCTTAAGAAAAAATAGAACTATATAAATAATAACCAAAATATTTTAATAATAATACTGCTTATTTTGATTAATTTATTGCTTAAAAAATTATAAACAATTATTTTGTTACTTGTTGACGATACATTAAATTTGGTACTGCAGTGAACACATACTCTATGTTTTTTATTGTGACTATAAGTAAAATGTTTCTTGGACAAACTTATGGTTTTCATATTGTAAAATAAAAATTAACAATATCTAAAATAACTCATCTAGAAAAATATCATAAAATAAAATATACAAAAAAATTATATTAATTGAATAGTAAAGCAAACTTAAATAATAATAAAAGACCGGTCCGGACCACGGTCCTCAAAAAAAGATCGGTCCCGATCTAAGACCGATAGGACCGGACTGTTGACCTAGACTAAAAACGATAATAAAATACAATTTTAAGTTGTTTCCAAAAGGCCAGAAAGTGTAAATGGGTAGGTGGGTACCACAGGACTACTCTCCTTAATATTGAGGGAAAGAAATTAAACCAATCTTAATAAATCTGCCTCTAGTGGACTATAATATATTCAATTTCCTTGGGACAATAAATATTAATAAAAATTCTTAAAATGAAGTATTCACTAATTTTAAGTCAATAATAGCTAAAAGTAATGCTCCAATACACCTTCCCCCTTTAATTTTTATCTAGATAATTTAAATAAATCCTTAAAATTAAATATTCACTAACTTTTAAGTCAAATTTTCAATGCTCCTTAACCCTTCTCCCTTACATTTTTATCTAGGTGATATGAGTGTAATTACTAAGTAATTTGAAATGTAAATAAAATCCACTACATATTTCAAAAATCTTTCAGTGATTACTTATTTTTATAATAAGTTTAAAAACAAAATTAAAAATTGAATTAATTAATAAAGTTTTAAATTATGTAAAGAAACTTGAGCTACAAACTTTAGTGTACTAAGTTATTGATGATAAGCAAATTTCTAATGTAAAAATACAAAAGCAAGAGATTTGAATTCCTTTTAACCTTAGGTTATGAATATTATAAAATTACATACTTTTTATAATGCTTAAGGATTTAACTTATAATTAACTATATAAAAAATATAAAACCCTTAGTCCTTTCAGATTTGTTGACTAACCTAATCTATAAAATTTTTTTAAAGAAATATTAAAATTGAGCGCAAAACAGCTGTTACTTTGAAAGAATGATGAAAAAAAACTTTTTTTTGATTGTTTACGACACTATTTTTTTACTTAAACCAGGAAATTTTTACCATATGGCTGGACTAGATATGATCTGTTGTAAATTTTGAAAATACGAATAAAATGGGTGATTAATCCAAAATTACACTGGAATAAGTCCATTTTGAATTGAAAACCAATTCAATGGTTTAATCCAAAATTTATTTTAATCTGAAAAATTAAAAGAGTCAAGTCCAAATCCATTCACTATTATCAACAAATCATCATCGGAGTCGATATTCTTGGAGTTGGAAATTATTAAAACGCGAAATGTCCAATATGGTTATGTTATGAAGCAATAGAATTAAAATCCCATATTTAAAATTCAATGAAAATCGATATAATGAAATATATATTTTAGATTATTTTTAAAAATTTTACTAATACGCTGGAGTAATTGGGAATGCGGCCATTCCACAACCAAACCGTGATGATAATAGGAAGCTTTTGGAGTTGTGCAGGAGTTTAAACCTTAAAATCGAGTACACCTTCTTCTTTCACAGTGAAAGCAATACTCTGACTTATAGGAGGAACAACACTATTTCTTAAATTGATTTCTTCATTTCCAACATTCATGGTTGGTTTACTGATGTGAAAGCAATGCGGAACATAAATATTTCCAATCATAAACTAATTAGAGCGAACATCCTCATAAGGAATTTATGGGTCAACTCTCAACGGTTCCCCACTTCAAATCAGCCCAGATATCCACCCTGGACAATAAATGCAAAGTACCTACAACGACCAGAAGTAAAGACGCTCTCAAGTCAAAACTTAAGAGATAGGATGGCATTATACCAAGTTACATCATAATCTGTATCTACGGAGGCATGTTGGTCGTCCTTTAAGAGTATTTTTTTTTGAACCTGCAATGATCTCCCCAACATTAGAGGCATGAATGATTATCCGAAGACACTGTTCTTTTGATAGCGGAACTCAAGTCACATGAAAGACGTGATGGTGACCTCTGGACTAGATTCCATAGACTCCGTAGGAGGGACAGAAAGATCTACATCGCAAAAAAAGCTTTCGAGATTGACAGAGATATGAGGGAAAACAGAACATTCGATGCCTACAAAAAGCTCAAACATTTCTGTAATGCTAGAGTATTTAAGACTCTTCCATCGATCAGACTTGATAATAATAATTTAATTACTGACCCGGATGAACAGATGGCTTTGTGGTTAGACCATTACATGGGCATCTTTGCTTCTAGGAAGCCAATCTTAATACCGTCCTCTAGACATAGCGTAGCCATCTGTAGATAATTTTTGTGGCTGAAATTGCTAACGCCATAAATATACTTAATAATAAATCTCCAGAACCTGATAATATCTTGGGGGAACATCTGAAATCAGACCCCTTAGAGGTCTCTCAGCTCTTGCTGAAGTTGTTCAATAAGATATGGCTCACAGGGAAGATACCAGCAGATTGGAATATGACTATTTTTACAACTTCCCCAAAATCCCGAACCCTACCATTTAAACTGATATGTACACTCGTTATTTAGAAAATTAAATGAGTGGCATGATTAAAATCTTAATTTCTTTTTACATTTTTGGCTATTTATTTTATACTTAAAAGCCGACTAAATATTAAGCCTACCTAGGACACAGCCTAAAACTATTTTTACTATTTTTGTTGCATAAAAGACTTGGAATAATTTTGGATTTTTTTTACAGATCTTGACAAAAATTAGAACATTGCATAAATATCATTTTTTTAGTTACCTCGAACCCATTGTTCCCCTACCACTCACCTATTCATATCCAACAAGGAGAAATGACCATCCCAAACAGTAATGAATATTTTTTTTTAAAATTTATATTCCAATAAAACATGACATCAATTTGTCGCAAAAAAGTGAACCGAACCTATATCTGGAACCGGTTTAAAGCTCTTATTTTTTTAAAAAGGTCAATTTTTATTGTAAATTGCAACTCTATATTTTCTGACAACTGACTTTACTTTTCCTTATGGAGGAGTTTTTAATAATTTTATAATAAAGAAAATAAGTATTTTAAAATTTCACGGTGTAATTTGTTAAATTATTTTATACTAAATTTAAGTATTTTATTACAGCACACCACTGGGTTTGTTTAGACCAGTCCTTTAAAAACATTAGATAATTTGATTATTTAAACGCTTAGGTAGAAATTTTGCAATAGATTCGGAGAACTAAAAATTAAAAAATGGCAACCTAAAAAAAAATATCGTTGTTTCTTTAGTTCTTTGTTTAAAAAAAATGATATTCTAAAGAAAGCTGATAAATTATTTGCTCATTCGAAAAAACTCCAAACCCGTGACCAAGATCTAACTTTACAATTTTTAACAGCTATAAATAATTATATTAATCATTTTTTTTTCTCTTGATTTATATTAGAACTCAATCTTGTTAATTAATCACGAGGAAGAATGGATAAATAAAACCCTCATTGCAAATCTTATTGAATCTGATTTAATTAACCTCCGCTTTCAACTCTCATTAAAAGCATCTTTTTTAAGATAATATTTTATTATAATTTAATACCTATTCAAAACTTTTTTTTTAAAATATAGTTTTTTGTTAGAACTTATAGTAGAAGCATATATTTTTAATATAATCGCTTTGTCAATCCTTCTCACATTTTTATAAAAGACCATAAATTTATATTACATATTTTTTATCTACATCTATCACATTATACTACTTATGTTAAGTGAATCTATTATCAAAAATAATATCAAAGCTAATTAAGGCTAGAAATAGAGGCTACACAAATACGTAGCTAAAGACAATTTATATGCCTTTTTTTAAAGCCGAAGGGGCCATTCATATTTATATATAGCAATTTATTTTGTAATTAAACTTATATTTTTTTTAAACCAATATGCATACATAATTTTGCATGCCCTATCAATATTTTGATTGCACAAAACAACGCATTTTAAATAATATGTTCAATAATTATCATATTTTTTTTAAACGGTGAATCTCTTATTTCACATTTATTTATTATATGGCGTTACATAAGTAAAATTCCAATATTTATAAATTATTTATATAACCCATTTTTAAATGTTCATTATAATGTGCCCTTTTATTTGGCATTATTTAACTAATTTATTGATTAGCGAACGATAATAAAAAATATTTATTATTTAGATATTTTATTATAAACTAGTGCTTTGCTAATTACCAATAAATTTAAAAATTTACAATTTTTAATTTACGTTAACTCTCATTGATATAACTTTATCAAAGTATTAGTTACATTTTTTATTGTTTGTTTTAAATATGATTATCTTAGATGATTTTAAATTCGTCAGATTTTATTTTTCAGCGCCCATGGGGCATCACTAGCCTTTAAAATTTCAGGAGACGCAAAAAATTTTAAATTATTTTCAAAACATTTTTTATATTTTTTTCGCTAACAATTACCTCTTTTTTTAGCTAACATTATCCAAATAAAGCTAACATTATCCAAACTTACCTTCTTTTTTTAGATGACATTATCCAAAATTACCTTTTTTAGATAACATTATCCAAAATTACCTTTTTTTATCTAAAATTTCCAAAATTATATTTTTTCTTGGATCTCTCTTAATTTCTTAAAACCCCACTTTCTCTCAATTCTAAAATATCTTCTTAATTTCTATTAAACCTGACAATCTTATTATAAATGTTACACATATTTTAATTGTCTTTATTATTTTTCAAGTATAAAATCGAATAATTATTTCTTAATTACAAAAAAAAACTGATAATAATTTTAGCATCAAAAAAAAATCGAATGATCTATTCTTCAAAATAAAAAATATCTTCAAAAAAATAATAATTCCGTTTCTTTATTATATTATTTTATTTTCCACCAATCTACAATTGCATATTGTTGTTTGACGTTTTCTTTATAAGTATCTATTTATCAATTATATGAGGCTATGACACATTTGGTATTAAAAAAATTCAAAAATTTTGAGGGTTGAGCCCCTGTGCCCCACCAATTAGTGAGTGAAATGTTCAAAACAAAATTGAACAATTCTTAAAATTTTCTGATTCACTTAGCTTGACTTTCTCGATAGAAAATTTAGAATTAATTGTCGGTTTCAAAGTATTCAATTAACAAAATCGACCAATTTAAACAGAAAGAAATGTATACATTTTATTTGGTTAGTTTTTATCCTTAATGCATATTAAATATTAGCAGTAGCGTCACTGGGGGAACCAGGGGCTATAGTCCCCTGAAAAATTTGAATAGTCCCTTAAAGCGAAATTTTTTTTTAAATGGCGCCCTAATAGAATGACTATGCCATTGCCCTAATATCCCTCTAAACGATTTCTTAATTCTATTAAGTATATATAGATTTGATTTTATTATTTAAAATTAATTAGACTATCTAAATTTTTATTAAATGAGTGCTATTTTAATTATTAGATTAGATTAATACATATAAATTATATTTTATTATTTAAAAATTAATAAGATCTGAATTTTTATTAAATGAGTGCAATTTTATTTATTATATTAGATAAATACATATAAATTATATTCACTATGTCACCTAACAATCAAATTCTGTGTTAAAAATGGAATATCAATATCACTCATGTCTAAATAATAATTTAGCATTACAGTTGAAGCTTAATTGATTTTAATTATTTTATAACCCTAATTAAATAAATATAATCATTTATTAATTGAAAATAAACAAATTTAATTATGTAATTAGCCAAATCATTAAACAACTATATTATTATCCTAAAAATATTTTCAAGGTCCAAATAAGTATAAGAGATTTCTTTATAAAAAGTAAGTAGATATATGGTTCATTGGCGTACGCAGCGAGAGGGGGGGGCATGGAAACAAATCCCCCCCCCTCAATCCAAAAAATGCAGATGCCGGATATATTTTTCAAAAATATTATTGTTTATATTAAATTATATTTGTTAATATTTATTCGTATCTCATATTAAATATATATTTAATTACATTTATCTACTAAGTTATTTTATCAATTAATTTCGATTTCAAGTTTTCCGGCGTAATATTTACTTATTATTTTCAAATTTTTAGTGGCGTAATATTTATCAACCATTTTCAAATTTCTAGTCAAATAATTATTATTTCTGAAACTTCTTGTCCAACAGGGAAAAAGAAATTGCAACCTTGTCCAACGAGATAAGTAATAGCTTTTAAGGAGTTAAAAGAGCCAATTATTTGCTATTACTGAAATAAATGGCCTGAAAGAAATATTTCCTCAGAAGCAAGAAAATTATTGGATTCAATGTTTATTCCAAATTTTATTTCTCATTAGAATGTATTATTTAATTATACAACTATTTTAAGTATTACTTTTCAAAAACATGACATTGACTTGATTAAGAAGATGAGAATAGCGGAGAGCATTTTATCAGAACTCAAGGAAATTAGGGCTAATGTTGATGAATAATTTCATATTTTATTGTTGAGTCAAAAGCAGAGCTATACGTGTTTAATATTTGTCTACCTCGACTTGTAGCAAGGCAAGCTCATCGTTAAAACATTAATATAAGATCAGTAGAAGAATATATCTTAAATACAGATACATTTATAACCCAAATAAATGAATTTTTAATTCATCATGCAGCACTTATTAATCTGCAAATATTCCTTACACAAAAGCCTTCCCAACCTTTTTCAGATGGTGATAGAAAAAAAAATATTTGTTAGATTTTTATTATGAAGATGTTAAAGTATCTTATGATACCTTACTAGCTGAATAACTATGTTTATAAGATTAACAATGGTTGATATAGTCCCAAAAAATGCTATGGATGCTCTGCTTTAGATTAAATTCCCAATGTATTAAAAGGGTTTATAAACTCTTCCCATAAACTAATGAGAGAACATTCTCTTTTTTAAGAAGAATAACAGAGGCCTGCAGAAGTACCATTTGCAGGGCACGGCCCGGATTTTTTCAAGATTTTTTACGTCCCGGCCTGGGTTTTTTTTTAAATTTTCAGGCCCAGCACGGCTTTTTTTAAAAAATTTTTAGGCCCGACTCAGCTTTTTTAAAAAAAATTTCAGGCCCGGCCCGGTTTTTTTTTAAATAAAATTTTCAAGCCCGGCTTGGGTGTTTTTTTAAAAAAAATCCGGGTCCGGCTCGGGTATATCTAAAAAAATTAAAATACTGTCCAGCCCGGGGGCCGGGCCTGCAGGTCTCTGAAAAACATACCAAGAAGTACTACATCTGAAAGTAGATTGAAAAGTTAGGATCTTTTGAATATTCATAGGCATTTGACGACAAGCAAGGATGATATAATTGAAAAATTAGCTAAATCACAACGAAGATTGGATTTTACATTGTAAATATATAACATATAAAATGCAATTATTCCTAAGAAACTTTTTGTGTAAAGGCTCAAAAAATTCAAATTTCTATTTTGGGTCATTTAAGTGATTCTTTACATATAATTTTTTTATAAATCACATAAATTTAAAATTGTGTATTAGAAATAGTTATTAGTCCTAATAAATTTATGCTTGATATTTTTAAAAAGCAATAATATTTCTTAAAAAATTTTATTATTCCCCCCCCCCCCCCCAGACCAAATTCTTGCGTATGCGTCTGATATGGTTGTTAATCCTCTATTATATTTTATTGGTTAAAAATATTAGGTAAAATGCCACTTTTACAGGCGTATTTGACAGTTATAGAATATACAGTTAATATTTTAATAAATACTTTTGAAATAAATATAAGTAACAATTTGCACTCAATTATTTAACGCCATCTATTTATATATAATATTAAAAAATTATACATCTTATTATTCATCCCACGATGTAATCTTATTAGATGTCTATTCTTCTCTTTTTTGAGTAAATTTAATACGAGTATATTTTTGATATTATTATAAACTACTATTATTTTAAGATATAATATATAAACTATAAGTGGTGCGACAATAATATATAAAATTATAATTGCTATCATATCACTGGTCCTTATTTTATGGTTACAAAATGTTTCATTTCTAATATGGCATCTTTGCCGTGTAAATAACTAAACTAGGCTTCAATATATTTCCAGAATTATTTCTTCTAAAGATTCTTAGTGTTTTTATTTATCAATTTATATAATATAATAAATTCTGATATGAGTTTACATCGTGAGTGTCATGGCTATGATTGCAAATTAACCAGCATCTATTTGTGAGGCAATATAATTTAAGATTATTACTCCTGCTACTGAGAGCATATGATTGCATAATTTAAATGAGCAATAACTGTCTAGTCGTTTATATATCATTAAAAATGGTAAATAATCTTTTAGAAATTTAGTATCTCACATTAGGTCTAACCACAATAGTTGATTAATGATAGATAGAGCCTCAAGGTAGTACCTATCAAATTTGTTTTTTGTTTATATTTCATTTGGAGTACTACCAAATTTATTTAAAGTATATAAAAATCGTGATTTTCCTAAAGCATCTGTTGCCTATTCAGCAAGAGCGCCGCTTACAAATCCGATGATTGGGTTCGAATCCTAACAAAGATTATCTTTTTTTTTATTTAAACTTGGTGTTCTGTCCTTGGGGAGATGATAAATAGGGAGCCGGACTCGACCACGTGATTCCGTTATAATATGTTAAATAATAAGAGTTATACGCATTTTAGTAAATTTTGGTCGGTATTTAGCAAATTAAGTTGGTATTTAGGAAATTTTTATACGTTGACTTGGCAGTATCCATCATTAACCCATATAGTCTTATGATTTGGATTAGTCGTTTTTATTATCCTATTTAAGAATTATTGATTTTAGGCCTAAAAATTTTTCCTTATTAGTCAATTCTATAAAACAGTCTAAAATGGTTATACAACGATATATAAGTTTAATGATCTTCTGTCAATGTAGGTTGCTAAGTATTATACCGACCTGTGTGGATTTTAAAAACCATTATCAATTGAGGTTAACTTTTTTATCACTTATAATTATTTAGGCAAAAAATTTTTTTATAATAGCAATCAGAGTTGTACATTTGCTCAAAATAAAAAGAGTAAAATTTAAAGATCTTTTATTTTTTAAAAATTTTGTGATAACGATCTTCAAAGATCTTCATGATATATATTTTTTTACCCCTTTATTAAAAGCCCAGATGTTTTTCAATTTTATTAATATAATATTTCTTTTATGTTTTATACCTCTCCTCCTGCCTTGATGAAAGAAAAAAAAATAAAAATCTAATAATAAAGCCATCAAAAATTTTAGAAATATGCTGTGTCAATATTTTTTTTTAAATTTATTTTTTTCTTTCATAAAGGCAGGAGGAGAGGTATAAAACATAAAAGAAATATTATATTAATAAAATTGAAAAACATCTGGGCTTTTAATAAAGGGGTAAAAATATAAATATCATGAAGATCTTTGAAGATCGTTACACAAAATTTTTAAAAAATAAAAGATCTTCAAATTTTACGATCTTCAAAGATCTAGATATTTTAAGATCGTTGCTCAAATTTTTGAGCTAGATCTCGCTCAAAAATCTTCAAAGAAGATCTTTTGTACAACTCTGATAGCAATCGCAAATATTTAATATTGTAATAAATAGATAAATATTTTGTATTAAAAAATATTATATTTAGAAATGTCTTGTATTGTTCTACTTTTATTATTTGTATGCATAATAATTGTTCAGTTTGCAAATTTCAATTAAAAAAGTATAATATATTGATCTAAAACACTACCGAAGGCCTCGCAAAATCGGGCCGAAGGCCCGCAATTAACGGGTTTTGGGGCGGCTGCCCCTCTGAGATTGTAAAGAGTGATGCTCCTGAATATTAGAGGCTAGGACCATAATGGGTAATTATATTTTTGCGAGCCTTGACTATAATCTAAGACTAATTTGGAAGTTCAAGGTGTCACTGCAACAAGTTCACCTATCGAAAAAATCAGGTGCGTGCTTAGTTAATATAGAAATTGTTTGATATGAAACAGGTATCTGATGATAAACAATACGTAAGCTAATTTTCGAAAATATAATTCCTCCATTCAACTAACAATTCCGATTCCAAAAAAGGATAAATTAAAATTTCAACCAATCTATTAAATGTATATCTATTATCTATGCGTAATGTTACATCCTTCCTTGCAAGAACTAAAGGAATAGCTAAAGCTGAATTAAAAACTGATTCAATTGCATCGTTGTTTATTTACTTGTTCCGCTCATCTTCAACTTGAAGTTTCCAAGACAAAGGAATTTCACGGCAAAGATAAACTTGACTACTATATTAATATCAAAATCTTATAAATATCATGCTAATATTTTTATTAACCTCCTCCCGATATGTTACAGGTGATTTTATTATTAATAGATAGGTAGGTTTGAACAAGAATCGTAATAGAATTTCAAGTATATGATGAAAAATATTTTATAAATTATTTTCTATGTTATTGTTAAGATAATAATAACTATCCTAGAGGTGACTTTCTATTTTTATTCTATTTGTTTCGAGAGAGATAATAACAACAGCTGCTATTTATGGCTAAATTTTATGAAATTTTCAATAAGATATAATACGAATACTCGATTTCCATTTATATATAAAACATTATTTAATAAAGTTTTTCTAGTAAAAAATAACATTATAAATATAGGAAATGACTCTACAAGTATATAAATATTAAAATTTGTTAATTATATATGATTTCAGGCAAAAAAAGTAAAAATGCAGTTAGTAATGTGATTATTGAATCCTTTTTACCTGTTCCATCTCAAAATTATCATGAAGAAATGAAGAAATTAATTCCTTTTGAAGATAAAACATGTAAAGCTCCTGATTTGCCAACTGTTTGTTGTGGGTCAGGGTGTCAAGAATGTGTTTGGTTAATATATGCAAGGGAAATTGAAGAGTACAGAAAAAAAGCTGGTTATATAAAGGCTCTTAATGAAATAAATAAAATTCCTGATGAAGCATTAAAAGCATTTATGAAGATGGAATTAAATTTTTGTTAGTTATATCTAATTGGATTATTATAATTACTACTTTAAGAAATGTAATCAATATTTAAATATTTTTTGTATAATATTGTGGCTACCTATTAAATTTTATTTAAAAATGTAGAATCTATTGAATTTTTCTAACAAAATATTTTAAGATAATCATGATTATATCAGATTTTTAACAAAGTAACTAAATTTTGCTTTATAAATACGTAATCTAATATGTGCAATTAATATAATAACCACATTTATACAAATCTTTAGAACTTTATGGTTTATTATAAGATTGTTAAATTATTGTAAATATTTTATCTAAAAAAATATACATGGGTTTGGTCTATGACATGAGCATAAATATTTCACTTGTTAAATTTTTTTTATCTAGAATAAATATTTTATATATCACATAAAATTATATACACACAAAAAAGTTACTCATTGGCTAAATTTATAAATAAAAATGTCATGTTTCTTTTAATTTTTTAAAGCTTTTTCTTTATGACAACAAAAAATAGTTGTGATGTGAATTTATTTTGTAGTCAGATTTGATGCACTTCATTGTGATTTGATTTTGATAATTTTTCTTTGACGACTACTAATTTTGAAAAATTATAATAATATTTTTTTTATTTTCAAATATTATATTGGTAAAAAATGATGAATAACCCTACTTCATATATATTCATCCATTTGCAATTGTTTATTATTGTATTTTAAAAATTAGATAAAAATAATAATGCTTAATTAATCCCTAATTGCTTTTATAACTGTTTGTCCTATCTCACATCATTTATGAGATCTCTGCATGGTTTCCATGTTGTCGAATTACATATTCTTGTATAGTTATTTCAATTTATCCTAGTACTATAGCGGATTTTCAATTGTTATTTCATGATATGACATAAAGTTTCTTGAATTTAAATGATGAAATATTAACCAACATGGAAACCATTTTTTAGTTAAAATTGTAGTATGGCATGTCCCATATTGTTGAATATACTTGGGTCGTCAGGAAATATGGTAAGGATAATTGGGTGAAGATGTTAATCTAATATTTTTTTAATAGCATGCTGTTCACAGGTCAGACATCCTAACACCCTTTGAACTGATAAATTCACATATTATTGTACTCCCTAAATATTTAAATTAACAATTCATTTTAAATAATCAGTATGAAAGGATTCATTATTATTTGCGATTAATAAATATTTAACATTACCATAGTTCACTTCAAACAAGATGATCTGAAAGGAGAATTAAGAATTGTAATCTTTTCATATTTTCATTACCATTAATAGTATTTTTTTTATATGGATTAGATTAAAAAATACTTTATGCTGCACAACAATAATTAAATAAATACTTTATAAAATAAATATTTCATTTTATGAATTCTCCTTTGGCATTTCAGAAATCTGTTTGCCTATAATAGACTTCTATTCATAAATCAAATCTTGGGTGCTTTTAAGAAGTTTTTCAAGTATGATTTTTATAAAGACCCAATCTTCTTTATGACAAGGCCTTCCTTTAGGATTTGGGTCTTTACAATCAATTATTTTATGAATAGTATTACAGCTAAATTTAACTGAAAATTCATCTTGCTTTTACAAATATTAAGTCATCTTTTTTATCTAATGATTTTTCATGTATCCTTTAAAAATATGCTAGATAGAGGATTAATAAGAAAACAATTTATTAAGATAAGTTATTGATTTTAACAATTATTTATGAATGATAAATGAAAATGGATATAATTTATGATTAAAGTGCTTTAATACTTTATTTTTGAATGTATTTTAATAAAAATTAATAAAATTTTATATTCTTTAATATTAAAAAATATAAATTGAATATTATTTTCATCGAAATTTTTAAAATGCATATAATTAGTGTTGTTAAACGGCTCGTTTTGAATCGATTTTTAAAAACGGCTAACTCAATATTTCATCCATTAAAATATTATGCAAGCCTGAATATTTTATTCATAGTAGGAACAAAGGTCGTCATATATTATCGAAATCTCGGAGGCTTAGGCATTGTTTTTCTGGCTAAAATATTGAGTTAGCCCTTTTTAAAAATCGGCTTAAAACGAGCCATTTAACAATACTATATATAATAAATAATATTGAAGTTGGGTAATAGTTAGATATTTCATTTTATTAATTGAGACCTAAGGAGATAACATTTTAGGTGTGGCCAGAATTTAAAAATATTTTTCATTTTACAGCCTACCAGATTTGTCAGAGAACTGCAGGTCTGACCAGCCGTATTTAAATTTTTTTAAATACATCTGAGCCGAGCCTAAAAAAAAATTTCTTAATTATACCTGGGCCAGGCCAACAAATTTTTTTAAATACCTGGGCCAGGCTGTATATTATTATTGTAAAACCGATTATTTTAAATCATCATAATTATCTATAAAAATTAAAAATAAATTTATATTTCAAAAATATAGGGGCTGGGGCCTGAAAATAAAAAACCTGGGCCGAAATATTTTTAAAAAAAATCTGCGCTGGGCCGTGCAAATGGTACTACTGCAGGTGAGTTTAAAGTCATTTTTCAACTTGTTAATTGATATCTAACACCCGGGTGGCATGGGTTTCTATTTTTAGGCCTAGTTAAGATTTGTATTTTGTTAGGAGATTATTAAAATTATAACATTTTATGACTAAGGTCAGGTCCTTATTATCTTTGATTCAGGTTCAGGAGGTAATTTTGATTCATACATGCTGAAATACGATTTTAGTAGATGTAAGTTGTCTCAAAATATTAAAACACATTAGATAAAAGATTTAGATTTTTAAAAAATTGCTAAAAAAACAGGTCATTAAAGCATAGCACTGAATTTGTTAAACAGACCATAAATTTTATCTTATAAAATTTGGGTATAATTTTACAAATACTTAATTTTACTCTATCCTTTTTAATTCAAGACAAACCCAAAATTCTTAAAATCTACCATTCCTTCTTCTTTTTAATTTCGAATTTATTTAACTTTCCTCTAATTCCCCAAAAATAAATTCTATGTAAGAAAATGTCTAGTTGATATAATATTGCTACAAGCTCTTCTTTCATATACGGACTTGATGAATATGTTCACTACATCAAGACGGGGAATCCTTAAAACAATTAAAGGCAACGTCAAAATTAAAAATGAAGACTGATTCAGAGTTTTATTTTAGCCTAGCCCAAATCAAAGCAGGCCTCTTGATCGGATTCAAAAAAGTTAGTCAGAAAAGTCAGATAAAAATTTAGGCATCATATTATAGCTCCAATAACTATATTAATATAATATATAATAGTACTTTGATTCACAACGGGCAGCTTGATACTCAAAGAATATTATGTTTGGTATAAGCGTGTAATCCCGTATCAGTAACATTTCGCAAATAGGCCTAAAAAAGTTTATAATTAAAAAAAAAGTAATAATTAATAAAAGCTTTAAAAAATTAATATACCATGAACAAACGTATGAAAAATATGGAGTCAAGATATATTGCACCAAAATGAACCATGATAAACCTAAAAAAAATCCCAATATTCCACCAACTAATACTTGATTTGGTGTGTGATACAAAAGGTATATGCTAAATGTGGATAAATATATATAATATAAACAGTTCATACAGGGTTGGACAAATTTTCGTATATGTATTCGATTATAAATAAAGGTTATCTTAATTTAAAATATAAATACTATAAATATCTAAAAATAATTTGAATAAAGTATTTAAATACAAATACTTTGACTAATATTTTTTTGCAAATAGAATTTTAATAAGTTGAAAAGCGACTGAGTGAGCCGTTTATTTTTTCATAGCAAAAAATAATAAATGGCTTGATTGCTATCACTTAACTAATTATCTAAAAAATAGTATAGTATCGAAAATTTTACAATTATTTTATTGGATCTGCGGTAGTTAAAACCAGGGACGAGAATCCTCCTTCTAAAAAATGGGTTCGGTGGGTTAAGTGAAAAATCTCTGAACCCGGTTCGGGTTCAGGGGTCGGAGACCAAAAAAATAATCACTTATTAAAATTAGTTAAAATAACAGAAACATCATATTTTTTAAAAATTTAATTTATTGCCAAAAAAATAATTTATCATCATAATTATAATATATTATATATAATATAATACTACTACAATAAAATTTAAAAAATAACATTATATTTCTATTTTAAATATTTTATACGAAAAATGGCAGACTAATGTAACAAAAATATTTACATGAAAAAATGATCAAAAAATGTTTTTTTTTAAAATTAATATTTTTTGAATAAAAAAACAATTGTTTTAAATAAGAACTCTTAAGGAAATCTTTTATAAATAAAATCGTAATTTACATGTTTTTTATGTTATATATTTTTAACATATAATTTAAAATAAATAAAATGAAAATATAGAATTAAAAAAATAAATTTTAAAATTAAAAAAAAAAGCTTGAACCCTGAACCCTAAATTTTAAAAAGGGTTTGGGTTAGGTTCTCGTCCCTGGTTAAATCACGGGATTCTAACCGAACCCAGAAAAGAAACCCAGGGTTGCTGAAATATATTTTTGAAGTTAATAAAATTTCCGAAAACCAGAACCGAACCGGGGGGAATTTTTTTGAACCCGGGTTCAGTGAATACTGTTTAAAATCATATATTAAGATATTTGTAAAATATATATATAAATATTAAAAATATAATGAGATTTTTCAATTTATTTAAATATAAAGGTTATATATTACAGATATTAATTACTTAATGGAGATGAATAGATTTGTGCGAAGAGGTATTTTGTTAATTTATATAAGTAGGATTAAACCCATATCCACGCCCATTTTATTTGATTATAATATCTCGATTGAAGTTATTGAACAAGATGATTTAGAGAAATTGATATAACTTTAAAAAAGGCAGTAGAAAATACTCAAAAGAAGACCAAAGATTACAGAAAAAAGATTGGAACGATAATTATTGAATTTGGCGATTTTAAAAGAATGGGAAAAAAAATAATTTGAATTTTTGGAAGTATGCTAAACTGCAGTACCCATATTTATATAATTATTGCTACTACTGAAACCCAAGTTAATTTATCATATTTTTATATAAATATATTTAATAGAGGTTAACGTTGAAAGATCTTTTTCACATTTAAAATTCATTCTTTCACTGCAGAGATCGACCGGATAACAACCTTTGGAAGATATTATGTTAATACGTCCAAATAAAATTTATGTCTAGTTTTTTTAATTATGATTTAAATATATAATATTTTTTTTAAATTATGATTTAAACGTATATTTTTTTAATCAAATCAAAAATTTCTAAATCCGAGCTGAACCCGGAACCAACCCGGATTCGTATCACTGGTTAAAACATTATATTTATTGCAGCATATCATTTAATTATTAAATTGCAAACATAATTATTTAGATGGAGCATTAATCTTGGAGGATAAGCGCGCTATATATAATTATTGTTTTATTTATAGTTGAGCATAGATTACATTTTGTTTTACTTTATTATTAGAGGTCTGCAAATGGCAAGATTTTTAAATCCTGCCATTTTGGAATTTAGTTTTGCCTGGCCCGGTTCCAAATTTTTACTAAGGTTGGTTGGCCTAGTTTTTTTTAAAATCCCGACGCTCTGTCCCGTTTGAGGGTAGAAAGAAAAAGCAATTGAGGTTACAAAAAAATCGAAGATAAAATCAGAGAATTAAAAATTAATTTAATCTTTCACTCGCAGTAAAGTCATAAGTGAAACGGGCAATGATATCACTTGAAAATTGATATACTGATAATATAAATAATTATTCGAAGATTTTAAAAAATTTATTTAAATTAAAGATAATTTTCGTTAGAAGAAGGATTATTATTTTATAATGATAGGATTATTATCCCTGATAATATAAAGACATCAAGGATATCCTGGGATAGTGGGGATGAAATTATTATGTAGATGCTATGTTTTTTGTGGCAAATCTTAATCGTGATGTTGAAGCTTTCGTTAAATGCTGCAAAAGTTACCTGGAAGGAAGAGCGGAAGCCAGAGAAATGTCATTATACAATTGGAACATTCCAACCCGACCTTGGGAACGAATATACATTGGTTTGACCAGCCCTGTATCTGGAAAGTATTGGTCAATTTGCGTAGACGCCTTCACCAAGGGTTGAAGTTGCAATTTTTACACATTAATTCGGCGAGTGTAATAAATAATCTGCGTAATTATTTCGTTAGATTCAGGTTACGCTGTTACATTGTTTCTGATAATGGTACTCAGTTTACTTGATCTGAATTTAAAAGATTTCTTTTTAAAAACAACATAATACATTTTAGATCGGCCCCTTATAGCCCGGATTGGCTGAAAGATATATGTACGATAAAGACGTGTTTCTATGTTAGAAGTAGATGTGGGAGTCCGCACCAGTTAAATTTAGCGAATGTTTTAAATACTCACCGAAATACTTCAAATGCAATTACCGGTAAATCCCCTAACTAAATGATATTTAAAAGGCCGCTCAGGACGACGTTAGATAAGTGAAAACTATATACAAGAGAAAGGACTGAAAACGCATTATAGAAACAAAAATATTATAAAGATAGGAATGTCGAGTCCTGCGAATTTAAAGAGAAACAACGGTTTGGATAAAAAATAGGGGTGTGCCGATATCACTTTTTTGGAGGCCGATCCGATATTAAATTGATATCGGCCGATTACCGATCCGATATCATATCTGATTTTGTATTCTGTAAAGATACCAATGGTTTTAATTTGTAATATACTTTTTATTAGTATAACATCTATAATTTAATTATACCATAACTTATGTCATTTAAATATATTATAATTATCAGTTATAGTTTATATTCAATTCTATTGCAATTCTAAAAGTAAATAAAATATTTTTATTGTTAAATCACTTTTATATAATAATTAACAACATAAATCTCTGTACATAATAAGTAATAAACAAATATATTATAATTTGAATAAATATTTAAAATATTATTTAACATTAATATATCGAAGATTTTTTTTTAGAAATACCAAAATTTCCAGCTTATCGGAAATCAACCTGCGGCGATGGTAACTATCAATATCACCAGCTTTACTAAAACCAGATTCTGAAGAGATTATCGCACAATTTTATAAACAGAATGGGCAAAAAAATAACAATATGGCAGAATGTTTATTAATTAATTATTATTATTAAAAAAATAAGGATTTCGATTTTATTAATAAAAAGAAATGATTTTAGATATTACTTTTTTTTAAAAATTTATAACATTTTATTTTTGTTAAAGATGCCATTTTATAACGGATCGGCAAATTTTATAATATTGGTTGATAACCGATATTTTAAAATAGGTGAAATATCAGCCCAATCTAATTCGATAAAAAATATTGGTACATCCCTAGTAAAAAACGAAAGGACTGCAGGATGGCATGAAGGGGCAATGGTTCAACGGAAAAGTGTGACATTATATGATGTTGAGTCTGAGGGTATTGAAAAAAAACAAGCATGCTGACCAACTGAGGGATGCTTATGTACAAGCTAAGGAAATACCCATAACAATGAAGGAAGATTTGGATAATACAGAACATAATTGAAACACAACTTGTAAACAAAGAGTTTTGAAACCTCCACTACCTTATCATGATAAATTCAATTTGTAGTGGGGAGAACTGTAATGAATTAACTTTAAATAAATCGTGTTTTGTTTAAAAATACAATATATGTTAATTGATAGACTATCGTAAATGTACTTTTGATCAATATATAAACATATTATTGTTAAAGTTAAATTATCATTTGATCTTTTCATTTTGTTAAAAAATAAAATTATAATTGATAAAACCTTTTATATCTTAAACACCAAATTTCCAAATAAAAGGATATTAATTAGTCAAATTAAGTTTTTTGAATAATACAATATTTTTAAAAAAACTCAGTAGTTGATGACTCTCAGGTGGCATTTGATTGTTAATGAAAAATATAAAAAATTAATTCAGCAAATTATTATCCTTTTGTTTGGAAATAAAAAAATTTACTATAAACATGCCTAATAAACCACTTTGAAGAAAACGTCCTGTCAGAAAATGCCCTAACAATGATTTTCCTTATATAAGGATCAGAGTTGTTAAAGGATCTAGATACAAGTATCTAGATCCTGTATATAGATATAAAAATGTGGTATCTGTATATGTATCTAGATAGATTTTTTATTAAAATATCGGTATCTAGATATTTTTTTAGACAATGTGTCTGTATCTAGATCCATTTATAAAGTATCTTATATTTACATTGAATTTTATATCTTATTTTTAAATTGGGGCAAGATGGCATTTTAGAGTAAATATAAATGTATAAGAAAAAATTATTATTTTATAAACAACATTTATACATATATAATATATTTTCATAACCATAATGTGTAATTATTTATTGAAATGATAAATCAAAAATTTTTAAAGAAATTGTAAAAAATTTACCGACTATAGGATATTAGTAAAGCTAATACAACCAAAAAGGTAGAGATTAAAAGCCTAATTATTTGAATTTTCAAAGGATTGGTTTGAGGGGAATTTTGATTATTAAAACTTATTCTATATAAAAACAATTTGATAAACTATAATATAAGAAATAATACCTTATATATATAAATAATATCATGTATATACTAAAGAACCAAGCAAACTGAGAGTGACTAGAAGGCATACCAAACGTCATCATGTTTTGACTATCTTTAAAAATAAAATAGAAAATTAAGTATTTGATGCAAAAATACCTCTAAATGGTCTAGGGGATTTAAAATACTTTTTCAAGAAAAAACTAATATAACAATTTAAAAAATTGCCAATAAAAAATATTGCCTATAATATATGTTGTATTTTGTTTCTTAAATAAATTACAGTATGAAGATCACGTCTTAATAAGATCAAAGCCATTAGTCCTGAAAGTATAATTGTAGGTAGAAGGCTAAATATTGCCATCCCTTTTGATAACTGATCGCCTAAAATTTAAAAAAATAAATAGGCCCTTTATATTTTTTAAAACCTTCTATGTAATCTACACATACTAAATTCAGTGATTTCCATTTGATCATTTCACCAAAAAAACGTGTTTAGTATATATGAATGAATGTAAAATAACTTAAAATTTTTAAGCTATCAGCTGTACCAGCAGTAATCATAGTTTCGAATTGTGTTTATTTTTACCTTTTGCCGTCTTTCATGAGGTGAAGAAGAATAGTTTCAAACGAACATGAAGAAGAATAGTTTCGAACGAACATGGATATGATATAGCTTGTAACCTTATTGTACAGAACTGGTTCTTGTAAACTGTATATATATAATAATGAAAACAATATTAGAATAAAAATTAATTAGTAAATACAAATAAATCAGCATAATTTTTAATATTATTTATTTTTTTAAACAATTTGTTGTTAGCCTTTGATGATTTGATCTTTTGTGCATAGAAACAGAGCTGAATAATCGTTCAATTGGGGCAGAGAATGGTAATATTGTGTTAAGTTTGATATTATTTTATATTTTTATAAATATTTAACATAATTATATGGCGTCTGCCGTTATTTATATCATCTGCCTAAACTGGATAAAAAAAGATTTATAAGTTAATTTAAAATGACAAGAATCATAAACCAATTATGAAAACTTGTTAATTCATAATTTTGGGGAAAAGATGGGTGTATGATGAATTTAATAAAATATTATTAATCGATGTTAATATATCTAAACTAGGGTTACATTTATTATTTAAATTTTAACTTCTAATATTTTATTCTATATTGAAATATTCTAGGGCCCATGGCAGTGTCGATCTGTCCTGATTGATATCACTCAAACTATCTTTAGCATAATTTTATTATTCCTGCATATGCATGACGGTATATTCTCAATTTTTAAATTTGTATAAAAATTTATATATGCCGAAAAGATTGTTATCCTCACAGTCCCAGTATACTCTTCATCAATTCAAAAAAAAAGTAGTTAATAAGTTAAATATTATTATGTTGTCAATGTATTTAGAATTGT
The DNA here is from genome assembly GCF_954871325.1 of Gordionus sp. m RMFG-2023. NCBI lineage: Eukaryota > Metazoa > Nematomorpha > Gordioida > Chordodea > Parachordodidae > Gordionus > Gordionus sp. m RMFG-2023. Next base: position 40,332,602 of record NC_088776.1, read on the forward strand.
ATCAAGAAAGCAGACAAACCATTAGGTTTTAATGATGAACAGTTATCTATAAGTCAATATTATTTTGAAGATGGTTTACGTAAAGTTACTCCTTATTATTTTACCTTTAAAACCCACTGCAAAGGCCGATGGTTTGGAAAACGGCTTATAGATGTATACAGGAATGAATTTCGTTTATATTCCCCTGAGGAATATGTTTAAATAATATTAATTTAACTAAATTAAAACCCTTTTTAGGAAAGGAAAATAGAAAAAGGTTATTTAAGAGTCAATGAAAATCAAGTTAAATTAGATTATATACTAAAGAATGGGGATAAATTACAAAGTAAAGTCCATCGTCATGAAACTCCTGTAAATTCACATCCAGATATTGTAATACTTAATAATGACAAGAATGTTGTTATAGTTGAAAAACCTAGTTCAATTCCAGTAAATAATTTGTATTTAGTTTTATGACATTGAAATAATCTAGCAACCAGGGAATCAGAGAATTTTTAAAGTCCTGGCTATATATGTAGGCCTGCTTATATAAATTAGTGGGCCGTCATGTTCTTAATTTTTATCATCATTGACTATTTAACAATAATTTCTTAACAAATTTGCTTTATATCTTTATTTTATATAAAATTAATGAATTCAGAATAACTATAAAAGCTTTTTATGATTAATTTTTTTGTCAAATCCTATATTTTAAAATTTATCTCTTATAAAGCTCTTTTGTTAGGCAGTTTTCATTTATAAGTATATACCAAAGACCTACATGCCAAAGTAGACTATAAAATAGAGATTAGTATGACCCATCCTGAACTGGCTTATGAAGATTTTTTAAGGTATTAAAAAAAAATTAAAAATCATAACCTGTTTATAAAAATATTCTGAACTGGCATTAAAATATTTTGCACAAATTGCTTGGTCTGGTTTGAATATGTTGTTGTATTCCATATAAAATCAACTGAAGATTTAACTTGACCCATTTTTTTAAAATTTGTATGATGGAAGTATATACACTAACTAGTAAAACTCAGCTTACTTTATGCTTTAGTGAATTATGTAATTTATTGATCTTTTCATATCAGTCTTTATATGTTGTCTGTTATCATTTCCTTAAATATCCTTCCCTTCTTTCTTCTCCCCCTTTTTTTCTCATGTTCCACTACCTTTATTTCCCTTTGATTTAGGTTTATCTATACTACACTGTACGCCTATTCGATTGTTTTACCAGAACTATTATAGTAATATAGGCTATAAGTGCTCTGACACATGCCTATATAATTATTCAACATTCCGCAAATAAAATATTCTTCCTTCTTTTACCCTAATTCTAATATAGGCTTACGCCTATAAAATTATTCAACCTGTAGCAAATAAAATAATCTTCTCACTACCTTAATTCTAATGTAGGCTTGTGTGTACTATTACGTACGCCTATAAAATTATTTGGTTCAACCTATGTAATATAGATTAAATTTTTAATCTCCTAAACCCCTTTATTAACTCCTTATATCTTTAGTTTTAACTTCTTTATTTCCCTAAAAATCCTTCCTTTCTTTATTAGGTTCTAATTTTATCATCACTATTATTCAAATATTTTTCCTTATTTTATTTATCACCTATCCTTTCCTACCTTCTCACCTTAAAGAGTACACTTATTAATATTCAAATATACTCCTATTTCTTATAATTTCTAATTATCCATTTTTTAAAATAATCTTATATGTATTTATAAAATGTATATTTATAAAATTAATTAATTTATTTACACAATTTTTTTTAAACTTTAATATAATGTCCCTTTATCAGTCCTACTTCCTATCTTTCTTTCCTTCCTCTTCCTTTGATTGGTATCTCTTTAATCTATTATTCCTACATTCACTCGCGAAGTGTCCTACTTCACTACAGTTATAATACCTGATATTCTCTCTACTCTTGTAACTTTTTGTCTTCTCCCTTATATCCTCTCTTCTATTTCTCCCTCCTAATAACATTCCTATTATTAATAATAATAAGGTGTATATAATTGCTAAAATAATACTTACTTTTTATCCTTCTCACTAATGGTTATTACATTTTAATATTTTAAACTTATTCTATGAGATTTCTTTATAAGGTATTTACTAATAATTTTATTATTATTACTCTCACTTTTCTTATGTTTATAATAATACTTATTACTAAGATAAATATTATTGTATGCCACATATTATACAAATTTTCTTTATATCTTTGTTTAAATTACTTAAATTCCACCTTTTTTACTCTAATTCTGGTAACTTTAGTTTAATTAATATTTCTTCAAAATCTTCTAATCTAATAACTTATATTTATTTATTTAATTCTTTTACTCTCTTCTATTATATTATTAAATCTAAATTCAAATTATTATTCTTTTAAAATACTTCAATTTAAATTTAATTTTCTTCTTTTTAAAAATTTTTCTAAACTTATTCTATTTCTAATTCTATTTAAAAGATTTTTCTTAAATTGATTATAATCAACTTATTACTTCTATTTCAATATTTCTTCAAATTGTTCAATATAATTCTTCTACAAATTTTTCTTTTAACTAGGTTAGTTATTTGAATTATATGTAGGGGAGACCGGGGATAATGTGTTCCCGGGGTAGGTATTTCCTTCTCGAATAATTTAAAAATTAATAAAGTTTAAGTTTTGAACTTAGATGCTTAAGTAGGTCCAAAAATGTTTCGGACAAAATTGCTCATGAAAAATTTTAAATGCAAATTTAAATTTTAACATACCAAAAGTAACTTGAAAATTTTACATTTTCACTAATAACTTTTTTTATAGACGTTGTTAAGACTTAATATTAATTCTATATGATAAAGAAATATATATTTTATCATTTATAAAAATATTGACACAATTTATGGTAATTTAATATCTTAAAATTAAATTTTAATTAATTGTGAAGACCTGGGACAGGATTTGTCTGGGTACGTATTAGCCATTTTTAAGCAGGAATTATTTTGAATAAAAAAAATCCAACTATATTTATAAAAACATTAGAAGTCACTAGTTTGTCTAGGACCACTAATGACAATATGAAGATGATTGACTTATTTTTTGTAATTATATGACAGATTTAAGTGACAAGTACTTCCGAGTGATATATGTGATAGTGATCTGCATCGGGCCTAATTTTTCAAGCCCGGCCCGTCCCGAAATTTTTTTTAAAAAAGTTTTGCCGGCCCGAACCCGAAATTTTTTTAAAAAGGTTTTGCCGGCCCGAGCCCGAATTTTTTTTAAAAAAATTTACCCGGCCCGGCCCGAATTTATTTAAATATAGAAATAAATTTTTATAATTATTCAAAATAAAAGACATATGTTATATGTCGTTTAATTTCAATAAAGAAAATCAAATATTTTTATTTTACATAAAAAATCCAATATAAAATTGATAAATTTAGATATATTTAAAAAAAATGTTAAGGTCCGACTCAACCCGGCCCGAATTTTTTTAAAAATATTAGGCCCAGCCTCCGATTAGTTTAAATAGCGGGCCCGGGTATGGGCCGGGCCTAACTTTGCATATCTCTAATATGTGATATAGATGAACCCTAATAAATTTAACATATTTGACAATTTTTATTTATTTACTTAGAATCAACACTTTTATATAAAAAAAATTTTTACATCTAAAAATAAAAAAGCGCTATGACACATAACGTGAAAGGATAATAAGTACCACGGGTGTTTTTCATAAAACTTAAATTTTCATTTTTTTTAAATTTGCTTTAATTAAAAATTAAATGATTTTTTTCTTAAATATTAATTTCTACCGTATAGATATATGTAAAGAATAAAATTACGTTAAAACATTTTAGAAAAATTGCTTTGTCTATTTTTTATAGCACTTCAATTTTTTATGAACAAACTGTCCCCGGTCTCCCCTATATACTCTTTTAATTAAAGTATAATTAATATAATAATTAGTAATGTTTATTTGTATAAATATGTTAAATATCGTTTATTTCTGTCAAATATCTTCATGTATATTAAAAAATAATATTATTAACTAAAAAAATAATAATAATAGAAATGCTAATAATAATATAATGAATGAATGTCCGTAACTTTCCATTTTTTATCTCTTTATCTTACTATTCATCACCTCATATATTGTCATATATGACACCCTGGATATAAATATTATGATTTTTCTTCTCTTAAAAAAATAATATATTAATTACTTTTAAGTATTTGATGAAGAGTTAGATGAAAAGTTTTGAGCTATTTAAAGTTTTTTTACATTAAGTGCAAGGTTCCAATTGTATTTTTGGTTGCTCACACAATTTTAAAATACTTCCTATCCAATATACTAAGATTGATTTGATCTTCAGCTGATTTATTCTTTTCGTTAAGTAGCATCATCCTAAATTTTTTTTAAATTTTTACTCTGTATCAGATGAACTCATAAATGATTTTTTCAGTAGAATTCGACATGATTTAATAAAATTTATAATAAAGAAAAATTAATTTCATAAGCAGATTTTAAAAATCGATCAGCCGTTAAATTGTGTCAAATCACAATATGAATCAGATGATAATTTATGAAAATAACTGTTATATAGAAGAAAAAGTTTTTGGTTACTTCGAAACCAACAAAATTAATGGATGACAGATTGAGCATTATAACTTAGTTTATTATATACTTCCAAAAGTAACTAATTAACTTATTTTCTATATAAAAATATTACTGGTTATTTTAACAATACTTCTATTTTCCATTAAGAATTTTTCAAACAAACATCTCGAATCTCTTTTGATATTGATCTCATCTTTATGAAATTTGATGATATTAGTGTTGTGATTTCAAAGAAGTTAGATAATTGCACATTATTTAATCAAAAACTTTTAAAAGTATTTTTTAAGCACAAATTAGAATAAATAATAGAAATCTTTACTCTATATGAATAATTTATCAATTTAATTGGTAGCGATCAATTTGTACTAAGTCTGAGTGACGTTCATTTTGATTTTTTTGTTTAGGGCATGCTAATCTCTAAGATTTAATTAAGATAATATCATTTATTCTATATTATTTGAATAATTCAGGTACATCCATGCGGTAACTTTAGACTAAATTCCTTGATGTGTATATTAGCTAAGCAATATAACATTAATAACTTGTATTCTATTCATAGAATCGATAGACTAACATCGGGGTTAGTATTATTTGCCAAAAATTTGGAGACTTTTCATAAAATGCAAGGTGATATTTTGAATAAAACTGCCATAAAAGAATATCTTTGTTTGGTTGAAGGCATATTTGATAAGTTTACATATTTATATAATCAATGCTAATCTTTTGAGTAGGAACATTGCAATTTGTAAAGAACCTATTAAAATTTTCTCCTATAAAATTGGAATATCAGCAGTTGTTAAAAATGCAGAAATAGAAGGCGCCAAAGAATGCTCGACTAAATTTGAAAGGTTGGCAGTCATAGCATATAATACTTGTCCATCTTATGAGTTTACGAATCTTTATCACGGCATAGAAGAGAATATCAAATTTATGAGTCTGTTAAAATGTCAACCTTTAACTGGGAGAACTCATCAAATAAGGGTACACGCACAATATCTTGGACATCCCATAATCAATGATCCCTTATATAACACAATCTTAGGCTGGGGACCTTTCAAAGGTAAATTTTGTGATTACAAGCGCCCTTTAGACGATGTAATAAAAGATTTAATTATAAGTAGCAACCAGGACCCTATAGAGTTACCTAAAACGGTTGCTACTAATAACCAAGATAACAGTAAAGATAAATTAAGTAGGGTAAAAGTAATCAACAATTTACTGGTCAAAAATGACACAAAAAGTTTTGATAATTCTTTAAGAGATCAAATATCATTTTATAGTACAGGTGAGTCTGCAATCTTCCCACCATGGTATGACCCGGAATGCATTGATTGTGTTAAGGAGTTCGAAAAAATGAATATTAATCCCAAATTTCATGATATTTTATCCTCTGGGGATCAAATCTTCGATTTTAAATATACCAACGAATTCCCCATGTATTTACATTGCTTCAAATACAGTGGTTTGGATTGGAGTTATAGCACTAGACTACCTTGCTGGGCTGATATATCTTCTTGTAATAAGTATGAAAAGCCAAGCAAAGAAATCGAATCGACTGAATCACACTCCGATAATCCCTTCTCTAATATAAAAAGCCATGAAATATATTCCGATGTTACTTTAAACCTAAAATCGATTCACGAATGTAATTCTAAGTTAATCTTCGATCAGCATAATAATTTTACCGAGAGAGATAATTTGTGCCAAGCTATATATCGATCAATAAAAACTCACGGTGACTCGGATAATTATCAAATTGGAGACAAAATTTTTTATCTTAATTCCCGTTCTATTAAGGGCGAAATACTTTTCCAAAAATATCCTGATGACTATAATCCATTGCTAAGACATTTATCCGCTACGAGATGATTTTTTTTTATCTCAAAATAAATTGTAAATATTATAAAATTATTATGTAAATAAATAAAATAATGTTTTCGTATAATCAGTGTCTAACATGAAAGGGGAAGGGTAGAGGTCTTTTGCCTTCTCATTCATTTCAGTGGGTAAGAACTGAAAATATATTTTGGGGTTAAATCAAATCTAAGCATATTGTCTCAAATTTTTTTCTCTTACGAAGACGCATCAGCATATACAAATATTGATTGAACTATATTTTTAGTTATGAATAAATCTAAATCTTCGCTTTAAATATATTTAATTTTCCAAAACATGTTTCAAAAAGTTTGAAACTTTAAGGAAACCTAAAGGTAAAATTTTGAAAATTAAAATTTAGAAAATAAATTTTGACCATAAAAATGATTATCACTAGAGCCCTGCATAGGTTATCCGAAGCCCGACTCTCAGGCTCAGAAATTGACTGTTTCTCAGGCTCGGGTTGGGCTGTAAGAAGCAGCCGCACTCGAGGCCCGAAAATTAAATATTAAGAGATATCTTTAATAATAATTTTGTTTCATCGAAATGTCAACTCGAGGCCCAAAAATTAAATATTAAGAGATATCTTTAATAATAATTTTGTTTCATCGAAATGTCAATCAGAATCACAATTTTTTGTGATTTGTATTGTACTACTTAAAACTCTAATCCTTACATATATCATATTCAATCATGTATAAAATATATTAGAGATCTGCAAAGTTCGGCCCGAGCCCGGCCCGAAGCCCATTCTATTTAAAATAATCGGGCCGGGCTGGGCCTAATATTTTTAAAAAAAATTCGGGCCGGGACCTTGGAAATTTTATTAAATATATCTAAATTTATCAATTTTATATTGAATTTTTTATGTAAAATAAAATTTTTTGATTTAATTTATTGAAACTAAACGCTATATAATATATGTCTTTTATTTTAAGTAATTATAAAAATTAATTTCTATATTTAAATAAATTCCGGCCTGGCCGGGCCGGTAAATTTTTTTAAAATAAATTTCGGGTCGGGCCGGCTAAACATTTTAAAAAATTTTGGGTTCGGGCCGGGCCGGCAAAACTATTTTAAAAATATTTCGGGCCGGGCCGGGTTTGAAAAATTAGGCCCGATGCAGATCACTAAAATATATATTATATTCTAAATTTAGTCAATATAAAATTTAGAATATTCTATTATAACAGTTATGAAATATTTCCGTTTAACTAATTCAATTAAATAGTCTCAGATTTTTCTTATAAAATTTTTTATAGAATGAATTTAAAAATAAATTCATTTTATATTTTTCCCATTATAATTCTTAAACTCAAATTCCTAATTTTTTTTAGTCGGGCTGAAATAAAAAATTTGTGCTTCGGTTGAGCTCGGACAAATTTTTTTAAATTTGGACTCGGGCACCGAAAAATACAGTTTGAGCTATATTATAACCTGTTATTCGATTCAGTTTTAAACATTTTCGAATTAATTTTTTTATTATTTTGCACACAGATTAAGGTTGACATAAATAACACGTTTTCAAAGATAAAATTATTTTATTTCAAAGTTTTTAATCGATAAAAAAAATTTCGGCACTTCCTTTGCTGAAGTGAACATCCATTCAATAGATGCTTAAGATGACAAGAGTATATTAGATTATATAAACATTTAATTGTTTAAGGTCTTCTAAAGATATATTTTTAAACCTATTATAATAAAATAAGATTGAAATACTGGGAAAATTAATTCATATATATAATATTTTAAATTTTGTGTAATTTAGTGTTTTTCTTCGTTTTTGCTTATTATCAAAATTTAGAACTAAAACCTCTTAAAAGATTAGGATACGGAACAAGAACGAATTCTTTTTAAAAATATCTGAACTGGGACCCGTTATCCCGGTTAAAATTCTTTATTTATGAGTATATTTTATAAAAGATACATATGTTTTGTTATCTAAACAATAATAAATAATCATTTCATAACGATGCAACTATTTCAAAATTATAAGAATAAATTATATTCATAGGTTCGGTTGTCCACATTTTATCTCCGGCGAGCCAATTTTTATGATAGAGAAAAGGAAATGAAAATTCCTTTACTACCGATTTCAAGTCTTGGTATCAACGAAAGTAAATCTCAGTCTCTTTCTTTATATTGAATGCTGCAGACGCTATATTAATTAACAACCATTTAGAAAATATTTAATTTAATACTTGAGAGCATCTATTGAAACTAGTATTCGACCCACGGACTAGGCCTGGAAGCGATATTTACTGTCTATGCCGGACAACCGGTGTGAAATATTTTTACGGTTCATATCTGAAGTCCGCAAGCTTTTAAAAGCTTACATGTTCTTATTATGGGCCGGTTAGACAACTTTTACAAAATTATTTTATGGGCCAGGGCAAATAACCTTTTTACAAATGTCAACTGACCGGTTTGGGCTGGTTTGCGCCTACCTCTAAAACACATGAATATTTTGTTATAATTAATAACCCAAGTTATATGATACTTATATTAGAAATCTGCAAAGTTAGGCCCTTTTATTTAAAATATAAGGCCGGGCCGGGTCTAATATTTAAAAAAAAATTTGGGCCGGGTCAGGTCGGACCTTGGAAATTTTTTAAAATATATCTAAATGTATCAATTTTATATTGAGTTATTATATAAATTAATTTCTATATTTCAATAAATTCGGACAGGGCCGGGTCCATAAATTTTTTTAAAAAAAATTTCGGGTTCGGGCCCGGCCGGTAAAACTTTTTTAAAAAATTTCGGGCCGGGTCGGGCTTGAAAAATTAGGCCCGATGCAGATCATTATTGTGAATAATTTCATTTAAAATTTTTTTTTATATTGTGAATAATTTCATTTAAACGGTTTCAATTTAGAAATAAAATACTATATACGATATCAAAATGCATGTACTATGTTAGAATAATTTTTTTTTGGCAAACTAGATTTTTTATTTCTCTCGATACTATTGATAATCTCATGGCTCACTCTTTTAAAAAAAATTCTAAATTTCTTAGAAGATGAACGGTATGTGGATTAAAATACACATTATGCAATTAAGGATACAAATTTCAATTTTTTCCACAATAATTTTTATTGTACTCTATACTATAAATATATATAATTTTATTTAAATATAACAAATATTAAAAAATTAAACATTTTAATTTTCATGAAAATCTAAAAAATAATTATTTGTGGGCGTAAAACATAAATATACACCGCATTTTTTGCAAGATACTTTTGTTATAAATAAGCATCCTGGCATTTTACATCTACCCTTCTTAACATTATATTTGGGCCAATGAGCCGTGAGGTCTTTCCTAACCTCTTCATTTGGTAAATATTGGGCTGGTCCTTTTTTACATTTTTCCCGATAACCAATTTGAACTGATTCGTTTTGGTATATTGTTTGAAGTGCATTTGCCATATTTGCAAAGGACTTCCGCCACCGAAATTTTGAAATTGTACAAACTTAATCGATCCTTGCGTGCTATTGATATACTATTACAATCACGTTTATATAGCAACCATGAATTTATAGTAACATGTCAAATATATGAAATAGAATTCTATGATATCATTTTCTTGATTTCGTATGAATTCTATATAAGGAAAGTAAAGAATCCATGACATCTACACCTCCCATTTTTTTATAAATTTTAACAATATTTGGACATTTTATCATGATTTTATCCTTTTTTTTCCTATCACATCTTTCACAGTCTATTAGAGGATGTGCACCTACAAAAGTGCTTAATAAAGTCACAGCACGATTGTCGTGCCACTTCACTGAATTTAGCTCCACTCCGTTTATTATTGTTTTTTTTAAACAAAAAATCCTCGCCTTTTTTTTAACTCCTTATCTGTTGGGAAGTTTATATTTGGAAGTCGATTACCTCTGACCGTGGCCACGAAAAATATCCCTCTTTGAGCGAGTACGACTAGTAAATTTGGGGAACATAACCAGTTATCAAAAAATAATTTATAATTAATTTGCTGCGGTATATAAGAAAATAAACGAAGCACAGCATTGCCACTTGCTCCAACATCAGGCAATCCTTCCGCTGGTAGTATCTTCCCAGAATATACTTCAAAATTATGCAGAAGGCCATCATCTCCGCATAGTAGAAAGGCTTTATACCCCCATTTTTGGGGCTTTTGAGGGTTATATTGCTTCAACCTGCTCATCCCTTTGTATGGAATAATTTGCTCATCTACGCAAATGTTTTCGCCTATCGATAAAGATTTTAGTATATTATTGGTTAGAGTTATTAGGGGTCTAATTTTATGAAGTGGGTCATGGCCTTCACTTCCAAGTGGAATAAATTTGTCATTATCATTTATATGAATGAATGATTTTATTTGTTCCCAGCGATTAAGGGTCATGACATCTGCCACCTTGGCCTGTCTTGTATTAGTGGCCCAGTACAGACGTGCTATAAGAAGTTTAATAATTGACATAAAAAATAATTCCTATAAATTTTTCTAATTCATCTCTCGATAAATTCAAAGGTTTATTGGAATTGCATTGAATGACATATAAATTTGATTCGTAAACAATAAGAGGTATTAATTCATTGAGATATATGTTAAAATAATCCATTGGTTTTTTAACTTTATCAACCGTTGGAATTTCTCCTTTCCACTTTGGAATAATTAACGGTAAATTTGTTAAGCAAATTTTCCAAACCATTTTTCTTCTAACGATTTCTTTTTCATTATTGATATTTTCTTCTTCCGATTCATCTGTCTCATTGAAATCTAGATATTTATAGATTATATAAGAGCATAAATTTTAAATATACCTAAATCATTATTTTGTGTTGATAGAAACTCAAAATCAGACGTTTCACTTAAATTTGAATCTTCACTATCGTTAGGTATGTTATCACAATTCGTAATTCTAAAAATATAAAACTCAAATAAAATACCTTATTTGCATAATGTGTCTTTAAAACCACGTATGATTATTACAAAATATAATTATCAAAAATAATAAATATATATAAAATAATTTCATAAACATTTATTTTTACCTTTTATTTATCTAATTTTAATGTTTTGAAATTTGTAAAATATATTATTTATCCTTTTCCGATGTGTAGAAAATTGAGAAGAAAAATTTTATAAAAAAATAGCCATTTTTAAAAATAGGGTTTAATAAAATGCGAAAGATAAAAATAAATAATAGATCACGTGGCCCAAATTAACATCCGAATCGAAGATATGGATTGTGGCTTCAAATACACACCCTACAATTTATTTATAAGATATTTATTATATAATTTGTGGTATGTGGAATGAGATACACAGTATGCAATACAGGGTTAAAAAACATTCAATTTTAAATAATCACATGGTTTAAAAATATATAAAAATTATATGAACTAAAATATTTACGGTCTCAATTCTTGTGAGATATCGGTTGCTTTAAAAGCCATCTCTAAGAATCAAAAAATATCAATATCTAACACTCGAAACCCTTAATGAGTTGGCTGACCTATTTTCCCTTCTCCCTCTCTTAAAGCCTTTTTTCTCCTGAAAAATTTCTTCAATATCCCAAAAATTCTTTACGCGCTCCGCTCTACCCCTATTTTTAAATTTCCGACTTCCTTAGGCATCTATGAAAATGGGATTAAGTCCTAATTGAAAGTATCCTTAATCTAAAATTCCATTAATTAGCGTGGACACAAGCCACCCTTCCTACCAAGATGGGAGGACTAGGCATCAGATCCCCTTCCGATCTTGCCTTAACTGCCTTTATATCGAGCTGTCTTTTAACCAAAAATTTAGTCAATCCTAATACCTTAAATTCTGATCCTTCCTTTGATAGTGCCATCATTGAATGGAAATCTCGATTCATTGCCGACCACCTAATTCCAGAAACGAACAAGCAGAAGGACTGGGATAAGCCCATTATTGCAAGCTGCGTCGAATCTCTCCTTTCCAGAATGCAATCATTGGACCGTCCCTTATTCTCCTCTCTGCTTAATGGTTCTGGACATGAGTTTCTCAAAGCCATTCCATCCGCGAACTTACAATTACAATTGACCCAAAATGAGCTAACTCATGCTATAGGCATCCGTTTAAATTGCTTAGTAACCCAACCCCACATCTGTGCCGGCTGCAGTTCTGCTGTTTTGAGAAATGGAAGGCATAGTCTACATTGTCTTTCATGTAAAGGCCGCATCGTTAGACATAACATTTGCAATTCTATAATTCTTAGAGCTCTGAGATCCGCTCAAATTCCTTCTATTCTCGAACCCTCTGGTCTTTTCAGATCTGATGGGAAACGCCCTGACGGGATCTCTCAAATTCCCTGGAAGCGAGGTCAATTCTTGGTCTGGGATTACTCTTGTATTGATCCATTGGCTCCTTCCAATCAATCCCTTAACATTCTGGAAAACAAGGAGCTTCTAAAAATTGCAAAATATTCAGAGATATCCCAAGATCATTTATTCATTCCCATCATTTCCACTACCTTGACTACCTTTGGGAATCGTGCTCTTTCTTTCTTCAAGGAACTTGGATCGCTAATCCGCAAACTAACTGATGAACCTCGTGAAGGCTTCTTATTAAGACAAAGACTCCCAATAGCAATTCACAGGGCCAATTACATCAGCTTCATTGGCAGCCTCATCTCACATGATGATTAGAATATATTTTATATAATTTTAATCGCCATAATGAAAATAAACATTAATATTTATTGAATAAAAAAAAAATTTAATATTGTTACAACCAACAGAGCAAGAATAATTATAATAATTGATGCAATCATTTGGTTAGGAAGGCAGGGCTTAGCATTAAGAGCTCATAGAATATCTGCTAGCCTTATGTAATAATAATGATAACTATATAAAGCTTTTTGAAAGCTCTGCTAAAAATGCCACCTACCTTAGTCCAAATATTCAAAATGAATTATTAGCCGTTAGGTTCATATTGAAAGAAATTTCTTCAAAAGTGAATGCATCACATTTTTTAGTGTTTTGGCGGATGAGACTTCGGATGTTGGTAACATAGAGCAATTATCCATAGCAGTAAGGTTTATGATTTAAAATCAGGTGATTTCAAAATGAAGGAACACTTTGTTCAATTTACTGACTTACATGACACTAAATCAAAGATGATAGCCAAAAAATTTTAGCATACATTCAAGACCTAGATTTAAATTTAAATCTAATGAGAGACCAAGAATATAATAGAGCGAGCTCTCTCGATGAGTGGTCACGTTAAAGGGGTGCAGTCAAGAATTAGAAAGCTTTATAGAACTGTTCTCACTGTAGTTCACATTGCCTATATTTGATGATATATGAGACATGCGAAATTCGCGACATCCGGAACGGTTTACGTAAAAATATTTTAATTTAATTGGAATTTATTAAGTAGATATCTTCTTATAATTCTAATATATTTTTAAAATTTAGAAACAATATCGTCGGTTTGTGACTTTTGCACACCACCCAAAAGAGGCAGCTTTTTATCCGAACGTTTAATGATATTGATTCAAATGATCAAAAAAGACTAAAAAGATGTTGTCCAACTATTTATTGAAAGACAACAATCAGTGAGACTTTTCATCGAATTATATGAAGTTATTTTTGCAGCGCTAGAATCCTACATATCAAACAAAGTAAAAGATTCGCAGATGCTGAAAATCTTTTGCAGGCTATTACAAAGCCACATTTTTTAATATCAATTCAATGTGTATATTTTTTATTTAATTATACATATGCTTTTAGCAAATTGCAACAAAAAATTGATTTGGATTTAAGGTAGTTATGAATAGGGCAAAGGATAATGTTAAAATATTAACAAACATCAGAGATAATGTGGATAAATATTTCATGAAATATACGAGACATTATCGGGGTATTGAGAAATGTGGCAACACTTAGCATCATTACCCATTCATGATTCTTATTTGCCTTTTCTATTATATGCTGTTGCACATAATATTCATATGTATTTTGACCTTAAGGATAATCTAATATATATTTTTTTGCAACCTCAGCAAGACCATATCTGATCTAATCAAACCATAGTAGTCTTGTTTTCCTGTAATCTCCATACTAATAGATCTAATTATTTTTTTAAAAAAATTAAATGTTACTATCTAAAAACCAATCATGCTTTAAAAAAAATAATGTTTTGAATTAATATAGGATATAATCATTAAAATTTAAGGTAAAGAAAGAAACAAAACCATATCCTATGAATATTAGTAAAAATACAACCATAATTTATAAAATATGAACCTATATAATCAGGTAAATTTTTAGTAAAAACAATTCCCATCTGGTTCAATTGTTTCCATCGATGATGGAACACATAGCACCCTTCCTGAGTCTGAGTGTACAGTCTACTAGGTCCACTTAAGATCCTTCAAAAGGTGTAAAGAAGATTTTTTTATCATCTAATTAAAAAGGTTTATAAATTTGTCTATATCAACAATATACCTTTGGTCTGTATATCCTAATTTTAATTTCTGAGGTAATTGAATTTCTTTCACGATATTATTTATACATCCATTTTCTTGACCTAAAAATATTGCGCAATTAACTTCGTTTATATAACTTTGGAGCTTTTTATCGATTCGGAAAATTCGTATAAATAAGAAAGAATATAGCTTTTATTTCTTGCTAATAGGCCATTTGGCATAAGTCTATTGTTGGGGAGATGATAGACTTACGCTAAATGGCGTATTAGCAAGAAATAAAAAGTTTTTTCTTATTTATACGCATTTTCCGAATCGATAAAAAAGTTACGAAAATTTAACGAATCATTTAAAATTTGTATTTATAATAAAATGGATGTATAAATAATATCGTGGACGAAATTTAGTAAACTATAAAGCAATATAAAAATTTTAAATACATTAATCTTTATATATCAGATTTTAGAATGTCACCAAAAATAATACCTTACTTATTTCCCAATATTTAGTAAACTATAAAGCAATATAAAAATTTAAAATACATAAATCTTGTCACCAAAAAGTACTACCATAGTAATACCTTTTTAAAATACATAAATCTTTATATATCAGATTTTAGTATGTCACCAAAAAGTACTACCATAGTAATACCTTTTTAAAATACATAAATCTTTATATATCAGATTTTAGAATATCAAAAAGTACTAATAGTAATAGGGGAGACCGGGGATAGTGTGTTCCCGGGGTAGGTATTTCCTTCTCAAATAATTTAAAAATTAATAAAGTTTAAGATTTGTAATTTAAGCCAAATATGTATTATAATAAGGTGCTTAAGTAGGTCCAAAATTGTTTCGGACAAAATTGCTCATGAAAAATTTTAAATGCAAATTTAAGTTTCAACATACCCAAAGTAACTTTTTTAAATTTTACATTTTCACGAATAACTTTTTTTATAAAAGTTGTTCAGACTTAATATAAATTCTAAATGATAAAAAAATCTCCATTTTATCATATATAAAAATATTGACAATCATTATGTTAATTTAATATTCTAAATTTAATTTTTAAATGATCCTGTGGACCTGGGGAAGGTATTAGCGGGGTGCGTCTTTTCCTTTTACATACATTCATTAAAATATTGGTTCTGTTTTTGTAAAATGGTTCGAACATATATTAGAAAAACTAACAAAGAAAATAATGATAATCAAAAGTCAAGTATTCTTCAAATGCTGAAATATAAGATACCTTTGACAGTTATAACCATGAATACGAATTTAAGTTATGGGAAGTATATTTATATATTTAAATTAGTATATATTTAAGAAACTAAGCATTAG
The DNA here is from genome assembly GCF_954871325.1 of Gordionus sp. m RMFG-2023. Lineage (NCBI taxonomy): Eukaryota > Metazoa > Nematomorpha > Gordioida > Chordodea > Parachordodidae > Gordionus > Gordionus sp. m RMFG-2023. The sequence continues at coordinate 40,348,858 of NC_088776.1, forward strand.
AGGTATAATAAATTGTTCAAAAGAAATGAAGATTTTCAAGAGCGATATATTCACAGATCAGTATTTTCTCCTATTCAAGAAGCTAAATTAACAGATTATTTAATTAAAGGATCAAGATTATTTTCAGGATTATGCCCTAATCAAGTATTTTAATCCTTTGTTATATCATATATCTCTGTAAAATGATTTTTTTTATAATCTTTAAATTTATGCCATGGTATTTTTTTAATTAAATAATAATAAATTTGAGAAAATTTTTTAAAATTATTTACATTATATGTTAATGAAACATCTTTATTAATTTTAAAATACTTTAAAGTAAGAATTTAACTTATACATTAGAATGATATTTATTTAAGTGTGTATGATATATATGTAAATAAAATGTTGCTGCCATTTATGTATAAAATGATGCTGCCATCTATATATATTAATTTTAAAATGATGCTGCCATGTATTAATATTAATTTTAAAATGATTTATTCAATGTAGCATTATATATATTATATCATGCATTAAATCATATCTTACCTATATATTAAAGATTTAATTATGTGTGTATGATATATATTTAAAATAAAATGATGCTGCCATGTATATTAATTTTAAAATGATTTATTCATTGGTTTAGCATTAAATTATATCATGCATTAAAACATATTTTGGTTCTTACCTATACATTAGAGGTTTAATTATGTATGATATATTTTATTATATTAATTATTAAATAAATTCAGAATAAAATTTAAGAATTAGGATTTTAATTAGATTGCCTTAATATATAAATAATTTAATGACTTATGTTTAAATTTAGGTTAGAGTTTTAGCTTAACAAATGGCCAAGAGGTATAGTTTACAATACCAAAATCTTGGGAAATAACTCAATCAGCTGGTGAAGACTGGGTTGGAGCATTTATTAAAAGAAATCCAACTATTTCTTTGAGAACACCAGAGGCTACAAGTATAGCCAGGGCTACCAATTTTAATATGAAAATGGTTGATTTATTTTTTAATAATTATTTGACTGTCACAAGGGAAAATAACTTTCTACCATGTGATATATATAATATGGATGAAACTGGTTAATTAAAATATATATGATAGCAAATCTTTAATATTTTCATAGGATTAACAACAGTTCAACGGCCTAATAAAGTTATTGCAAGGAAAGGCGAAAAACAGGTTGTGGCAATTACTACATCAGAATGTGTTACACTTATGACCTTGGCAATTGCTGTCAATGCTCTAGAAAATTCTATTCCACCTATGTTTATATATCCCAGGAAAAAATTTTATGATCATTATTTAAGAGATGGCCCTGTAGGATGCATTGGCGTGTCTAATGGTTCTGGGTGGATGCTGGCTGAAGATTTTATATATTTTTAAAATCATTTTATAAAATACACTAAGCCCAGTCAAGATAAAAAAGTTTTGCTTATATTAGATAATCATAAATCTCACCAATCTATTGAAGTCATTGAGCTGGGCTCTGACAGTGGTATAGTTCTATTGACTCTCCCTCCCCTCTTCACCTTACAAAAAAATAGCCAGATCTAGGGCTAATAATCTGAAAAAAAAAATCAAACCAATAATAAAAAAAGTTTAAATATGAATGCTGGCAAAAAAGAATTTTGTTTAGTGTGCCACAAAAACTATCAAACTCACCACCATAATGAAGATTGGATTGTCATTTATGGGCACATGGATCATGTTGTGATTTTAATCCATTTTTTATATGTAATAAATGTGTTGTATGTTAATATTATATGTTTGTTATGATTTTTATATGAATAAAATGCTTAGAAAATCATAGTCTAAAACATGCCCCACAAAAGGATAATACATCCCCCATCTCTTTTTCATGACTCAAAAATTTTCATTTTTTTTAAATTTAAATTTAAAAAAATATATAATATTTTTTTATTAGATATTAATTTCTACCGTAGATAATTATATAAAGAATAAAATAACATCAAAATTATTTTGATAAATTATTTCTCCTCCTTTTCACAGCCTCTCAATTTTTTATGGACAATATAACCCCGGTCTCCCCTACCTTACTTATATCCCAATATTTAGTAAACTATAAAGCAATATAAAAATTTAAAATACATAAGATTTTAGAATGTCACCAAAATGTACTACCATAGTAATACCTTTTTAAAATACATAAATCTTTATATATCAGATTTTAGAATGTCACCAAAAAGTACTACCATAGTAATACCTTACTTATTTCCCAATATTTAGTAAACTAGAAAGCAATATAAAAATTTAAATTACATAAATTTTAAGATTGCTATGAATTAGGAAATTTAGAATGATTGAGTAAAGAATAAATCTTACCTTGCGCTTCAAATTTACAAACAATTTCTCATTTTTTATATAAATTTTTTTATTGAATTTATGTTGAAATTTATAAATTATATTGTATGTCTTATTTTAAAGGTTACCTGGGAACATTAAAGTTCTTACCTTGTGATGACTTATTCTATAAAATTGACACACAACAATCCCTAACAAGCTTCAAATCTACAAACAATTGCTCATTTTTTATATTATTGAATTTATGTTGAAATTTATAAATTATAATGTATGTTTTATTTTAAAGGTTACTTGGAAACATTAAAGATCTTACCTTGTGATGACTTATTCTATAAAATTGACACACAACAATCCCTAGCAAGCTTCAAATTTACAAACAATTACTCATTTTTTATATAAATTTTTTTATTGAATTTGTTGAAATTTATAAATTATATCTTTTGATATTATTTTTTTAAATAGAGTTTAAAAAATAAATTTCTCTTAATGAGCTCCCATAATGTTCTTAATTAATTTGCCTAAATTAATTTAATTTTAAAAATTTATGATTGGACATTTTTAATCATTTTATAAATGATTGTATTAACTTCAATAATATATTTCAATTTAATGAATAAAATTTATTTAATACTATATTTCGTGTATAAATTATAATACTATATTTAATTGCGTCATTTAATACTATATTTCGATTTAACCCTTCACTAGAAATGTTAAAAATCACTTAAACTTCAAAGGTGGGGTCTATTTTATCCCTAATGCAAAATTAATAAAAATTAGATTTAAATAAAAAATTAAATTTGTAGGCAAAATTCTCCTAAAAATAACTTAAATATTTTACCACAAAAAAAATTAAATTTGTATGCAAAATCTCCTAAAAATAACTTAAATATTTTACCACAAAAAAAATTAAATTTGTAGGCAAAATTCACCTAAAATATGCGGAATTAATAATTCCTATATTTTACCACAAAAAAAATAAATTTGTAGGAAAAATTCTCCAAAAAATAACTTAAATATTTTACCACAAAAAAAATTAAATTTGTATGCAAAATTCTCCTAAATATAACTTAAATATGCGCAATTAATAATTCCTATATTTTACCATAAAAAATTTATAGGCAAAAATAAAAAATTTAAAAAAAACATAAAAAATAAAAATAATCCCCCCCCCCCCCCCCCCGATAGTGTTAACACTTTATTAAAACTTATTTGGTGGCAATTTTTTTTATTTAAAAAAATGATATTCATGTTATATACTAAATTTTTTATATAGTCATTTTTGAGTTGATGATTTAAAAAAAAGAGGATTAATTCAGATTTTAAAAAAATCTCCAAATTTATTTTTAGAATGTAAAAATTGTATTAGCAATACAAATTAATCAAAGTAAAATAATAATTGGGATGATTATATGGTGTTGGTGTTGTAATGAAATGTATATAAAAATGGTATGATTAAAAAAGTTATCTTTTATAGTCTATATATCTATTTATAATATGTTAAAATAGGATAAATAAAAAAAAATATGCATAAAAACAAGACAAATACAATCAACTAAAATACTTTTGGTAAAAAATATAAAATATCAACATTTGTAATTAATCTTCAAAATCAATAACATTTACAAAATGGGATTCAGAATTGTTAATATAAATGTTTTGGTCAAATTTTTTTATATTTCCATCATCATATTTAAATGGTGGATACATTTGCCAGCAAAATGAAGCTCCATACCTAGCATACACCAATATCGGGGTATTGAGAAGTGTGGCAACACTTCGCAATTCAATATCCGTTGCCCATTCACCATTCTTACTTGCCTTTTCTATTATATACTGTTGCACATCATCTTCACACGTATTTTGACCTTGAGTATAATCTAATATATTTTTTATCATTATTTTTTGCAGCATCAGCAAGACCATATGTGATCTAATCAAACCATAGGAGTCTTGTTTTCCTGTTATCTCCATACTTATACATCTAATTATTTTTTAAAAAATTTAATTATGTTACTGTTTCTAAAAACCTATCAGTGTTTTAAAAAAATAATATTATGAATTAATATAGGATATAATCATTAAAATTTAAGGTAAAGAAAGAAACAAAACCATATTCTATGTATATTAGTAAAAAAAATACAACCAAAATTATTTTTAAATTTTTAAATTACCGGTAAAAACAATTCCCATCTAGCTCAATTGTTTCCAATCGTGATGGAGCAGTTAGCACCCTTCCTATATTTTGAGAGACTTTCTTTTTTGCTGAAGCTAAATTTAAGCGAGTAGCATGATATTTCCTCCAAATATTGGTAGTTGGATTATAAAAATGTTTAAATGTATGTTGAATGATTTTAACGAGTGGGTCATCTATGGCTTTAAATATTTAAAAAAATTAAATTAATCATGATATTTAAGAATTACAATTAACTGTATATAATTATAAAATTACAATTTTTGAACTTTGAGTCTGAGTATACAAAGTCTACTAAGTCCACTTGAAGATCCTTCAAAAGGTGTAAAGAAGATTTTTTATAATCTAAAAAAGTTTAAAAATTTGTCTTTATCAACAATTTACCTTTGGTATCAACTATTTTTGGGTCAACAAAGTTTTGGGAATTAAGGTCTTGTTGAAATTTTAACTTTTTATCTATATGATTTTCTTTGGATTTGTATGCCTTTTCTATATAATATACTATTAACAATAAATAAAGTCAATGTACTTTTTTGTGAATCCAATATTGTAAATCCTAATGGTCTCCCGCTTTTATTTAATTTCTTAGGTAATTGAATTTCTTTTATGATATTATTTATACATTCATTTTCTTGACTATTATAAACATCTTTTTTTAAAAAAATTGGGACATTATTTTTATTTTACTGTATATTAGGATCCACGTTTGAGTGTGTAAGATCCTCATTTAATACATTTGCTATACTATCATTGGAGAATATCTGACCATTATTTTCATTTGAACTTGTATTGAAATTATTTGAGGAAATAATTGGTAATATGCCTTTCATAGCAAAATCATGTAGTTTGTCAAAAGCCTGAGCAAACCCATGTTTCAAATTAGGTGGTAATAATGATATGGTGTGAAAAAGCATATTTTGATTTTTAAAATAATTATAGGATGAAATTTGGTCATTAAAAATGGTTTTTTTGTATTTAACCCCCTTTTTGTTATTTAATATATCTATATTATTATTATTGATAAATGTCGATGGATTTTTAAAATAATTTTTGTGCCACCTTTGATGACATAATTTTTCATCATAAAGATCACTATTATTTTTTTTCCTTTCCATAAATACATGTCTGCATGGTAATTGCATATTTAAAAAAAAGGGGCAATCACAATAAAACATATTTGATTGGCAAACAAGATTGCAGTTATCACCAACATTATATTCATATTTTAACTCTTTATATGCATATTCTGTTAACAATTTTCTATAATTAGCCAATGTTTGATCTTCCTCATTTATAAATGAGATTTTAATTTTTTTCATTAAATTATCATGTTCCCTTTCAGCACTTAACATTTTAATTGACATAATTAAATCAGTAAACATATTTGGAAGGGTAGAGTATTTGGTTATGTTAATTTTTAAATATTTGTTAATGCTCTCTACCCTGTTATTTGTATATTGTTTAAAGTTTAAATGATATCTTTTCCAAGCATCTGACCATTCATATCTGATATGATGCCAGCCAGAAAAATAGTTATTTAATGATTCTAAATTTAAATTAGTTATAATTTTCAAAATATATGTCAGAAGACTGTGCATCTAGCATGCTATACAACAGATGCTTCACATTATTAATCATATCATTAGGAATATTCCTTTTTTTGTGGGTAACTTCCCTATCCCAAGCTCTGGTTACATGTTTCCTACATAATTCCAATTGAACATGAGGGAATGCCCCAATGTAAGCTTTTCTCCCAGCACAATCTTTATCACTAACAATGACCTTTATATCTGTCCAAGCTGAATTCAGTTTTTTTAAAATTTGAAGCATTTGTGATGCTACATCAAATGACTCCGATTTGACAATCCATACACATATAATATGTGATCTATTATTTCCATCAATTGATACCAAAATATACACAGGCATATGCCTATTATTTAATCGATATGTTGCATCCACACATATTACTTCAGGATATTTTGAAAAAATATACTGCATTTGATGAGTTTGATAATATATACCAATTAGATTCCCATCTACAGTATATAATTCCATATTAGCATCATTATCTTCTTTAACTTTATCTATCATTGTAATTAAATCATTATCATAAGATTTTTTTGTATTTTTGTCTATATTATGCAAATCTCTTAGGGTTATAAGCTTTCCTTCAGAAAATAGTTTATCTTTTATTTTGGATTTGTTTCCTCCTGTAGTTATAGCTTCAACTACAAATTTATACTGTGCTTCATTAAGCGTTCTTTGTCTGGGTAATGATTGGTATAAATTTTCATCTAATCTCATATATATTCTATCAATATTTAATAAATTAACCCTATAAGCCTATCCAGTATCCATATCACTAAGTTAAATTATATATTTATCTTAATAATTTCAAGATTATGTGCCTTTACCATGGGGATGATTGTGATTTTCATGCATATCCTTGACAAATAATTTGTTGACATCCTTGTTTTATAGACATGTAATTGCGTAGACCTGTGGATTTTGTATTGTACTTTACACCAAATATACAAAGAAATTTTATGCTTTTATATCTAAATTTTTCAAAAAGAGGTGATTTTAAAATTTTTGAATCTGATATATAAAGATTTATGTAATTTAAATTTTCATATTGCTTTATAGCATCTTGTAAATCTTTATAGGATAAAAATATATCTCCTTCTTTCATATTTAAGGTATTACTATGGTAGTACTTTTTGGTGACATTCTAAAATCTGATATATAAAGATTTATGTATTTTAAATTTTTATATTGCTTTATAGTTTACTAAATATTGGGAAATAAGTAAGGTATTACTATGGTAGTACTTTTTGGTGACATTCTAAAATCTGATATATAAAGATTAATGTATTTTAAATTTTTATATTGCTTTATAGTTTACTAAATTTCGTCCACGATATTATTTATACATCCATTTTATTATAAATACAAATTTTAAATGATTTGTTAAATTTTCGTAACTTTTTTATCGATTCGGAAAATGCGTATATAAGAAAAAACATAACTTTTATTTCTTGCTAATACGCCATTTGGCGTAAGTCTATCATCTCCCCTATTGTTGCATATCATAATATACAGAGTCAAATGAAGCTTTAAACTATGACTATTTACATATACAAAAACATTCACTAAATAATATATTATTTTATTTCTACATACGAAGCCTCAAACCAACAATTGATTTACCTTAAATTGATTTACTAGATATATATATTCCGAAGTTTTTGACTTTCGAAGTACGCGATAATTTTACTTGTTAATAAATATTACTTTTTTAACGACTTGATATATATATATATTTGCGTTTTATTTAAACACTAATAAAAGAATAAATTTAATCGCATTTTTATTATTATAGATATCATAATTATTTATTCTAAAGCAAACGAAATCAGACTTACATATTCTTATTTACTACCGATTCTTTTTAGCGCAATTATTCTTTATTTGCGTCATCTATCATCTCCCCTGAAAATTTACCAGCATCTATTATTTGTGTGGCTATGTAATTTAAGATTATTAAGACACAGCTGTTGAGAGATAATGATAGCATATTTTATGTTAAATATGGATTTATATTTATAGTTATTTTATTTATACTAGATGTTGTTTAGCATAAATTGCAATTTATTTCATTCTTTCGTTGTAATTTATAAAATGATTATCTATTAACATTTAACACAATTATATTATTTCATTCACATGACATGACACAAGATTAAAAACTTGATTGATTGTAAAAGTATATATATACATATAATTTATAGTGATATAGAGATATTTTTTAGACAAATTAAATTAATAAATATTCTATTTGACTATTCCCTGCCCACCTTAACATTTTAGATAAGCAATAATGGTCAACTGTGTAGTCATTTATATATCATTAAAAATGGAAGATATTCTTTTAAAAATTTAATATCTCACAATAATTTTCTGGATTACTTATCGAGAAAATTATGTTATCTAAAAGGAAGCACTAACCACAATATAGTTTTATGATTTGGATTGGTCGTTTATATTCTCTTCTACAAGAATTATTTGGTTAGGCCTAAATATTTTTCCTTATTAGTCCACTCTATATAACATCGTCAAAATAGTAACAGATAGTTATATTAATTTCTTGACCTTTTGTGAATGTAAGTTGCTAAGAATTATATTGCCTTATGTGGTTTTTAAAAACCATTATCAATATAGGCATATATTAAATAACCTTTTCTATCACTACTAATTCCTTAGACTTAAAATTTTATATATCAGAAATAGTTAATATTTTATACTGTAATAATTAGATTTGGTATTAAAAAATATTTTTTTTAGAAATGTCTTGTATTGTTTTAATTATTTATATGCTAGTTTATTTTGTATGCATAATGTAATAAATGACAAAATATGAAATGCAGATTAATTGTTTAGAGTCAGAAAATTTTAATAATGTATAATATATTAATATAAAACCAAGCCCCCCATAATCCCAGCCCCCCCCCCCCCCCCGTAAAAAATTTTTTAATTGAGCCCCCTGAGATTTTAAAGGCTGGCCATGCCCCTGAAATAACATCATTACCCCAAACCTCCATTTAGGTTTTTGATTCACTAATATTTTTTATTTTTAATGGGTGCTGTTCATCAGGTGCAATATTTTTTGAAAGACTCAACAAATGTTATTAATTGATCTAGTATTATCGATAAGTGGTTGTACTGTTTTTTGAATTAGTATTTAATTTTATTTAATCATTTGTTTATTTCTAGACTCAATGAATTAAAATTAACAATGAAATGAAAACTGCTATATATTATTAATTCACTCTAAATTATTGATAGATTATTCTATGGATTCAAAAAAGGTCATATTACTAAATTTATATTTTCTTTTATAATACTAAATACCACATCTTTTGGGTGGTGGAAGCCACTTAATTGTGTGTTTCCCCAGTGAAGGACAAGACAAGACAAGACATCTCACTATTACAAAATTGGAAAGGATATGTTCCACTCATTTTTGTTAAGTTACAACTGGGTACAAGGTTTGTTGATATCCTTTAGAAAATAATCGGCATAATTTATGAAGGGTGGGCCCAATATATCTTGACCATCTAAAAATTCACGTTTGCTCATTTTGGGCAGGTCTATGTCCAAAGTGCTAGATAAGATAAGATAAATAAGTGAAAAAATATTTTGACATGCCTTTGATGAAAGGACCAGCTCCGGTTAGGAGAACCATGAAATATTTAGAAGCTGGAACAATTATATTTAAAGATTATGTAAAGATTATGCTCATGCATTACAATGATGAAAATTCTGATTCAAAATTATATCATAAAGGTATTAGGTAAAATAATCATTAATATTTATAAAAATGATACACATTTTAAAGAGATGTAATATTTTGGGATGTACCTCAAATTCAACACAAAAATCGATTAGTTCAAATTGTTAAGGTTGAAAACATGACCCCAACACCTTTCATAATGTTTTATTTAGGTAATCAATTTTTGTTGATTCAAAATATATGCCCTGATTTTTTAATTGATTAGGATTTTTATATAATGACCAACCATTGTGTATAAACTTGAAGTCCTTAATAATAATAATTTTAGCTCTACTTTAATTTTTATCTTATAAATAATTTTATAAATTATGTTTTAGATGGGTCTAAGAAAATGTTTATGGATGTGTTTGCTAAAAGTAGGGAAGAAATTATGTCACACATGCAACTTATTTTGGGGAAAACTATGTAATTTTATTTCTTAAATTATTTTATATTTATAAGTATTAATTGATGATTTAGTAACTATCTGGTATCTTTGGAATAAAAACGTATCCAGAATTTGTGTATATAGAAATCCTTCAATTTTAGATCATCTACTATACTAGGATGTATTTTAAATTTGATTTTTATAAATGAATTTCAGCATGTGTTGAGTACCGACAATTTTCAATTTTTCTACATGTTTCTTAATTTATATGAATTAAGAGTAACTTCATAGTTTTAATCAAAATTGTCTGAAATACATAGGTTAGATTCTCTACATCTATATGTGTTGGAAATTTTGAATAAGAGATTATGCTCATAAATTCCAAATAAACTCATCATATATATATATATATAAGAAGGATTGTATTTTTTGTACCTAGATTTGAAAATTTTTTCCATTTTAAGCCTAGGCTATATTTATTTTTCAATTAATACTAGCCTGACCCAAATTTTTAGGCTTGCAATCTAGTTAAAAATTGTTAATTCTTAAATTATTAAACACAGATTTTTTGGAAAATATATTGTTCTTTGGTTGTGAAATATGGAGGAACAACATAATACTACATCCAATTAATTGATAAGGTTTTGATTAAACTCATTTAGATTTTTACATGTGAAGATTTTTTCTAACCTTGACTTTATGATAAGAACTAGAGACATTGTGTATTTATCAGTGTTGTTAAAATAGCACGCTACTTTTTTCAGTAGCGGTAGCTTTAGCTGGCTACTTTTTTTAGAAAATAGTGATAGCCGTAGCTCGCAACTTTCAATTTTACATAATAAATACATCTAAAAAATATTAAAAAATATTTTTTATTAAATCTAAAATTATATTTAATTTTGAAATTTAAAAATATACATTATAAATGTAGTTAGCATTATAAATCTAGTTATTAAAAATATGTGAGATTGTTGAAGATAGCAAAATTTCTTTGGAAAATGAGAAAAATATAGATTATCCTTTCTATAATATTAATATATAGTATAATATAAAATTCAAAATTAATATATTATTAATTACCTTGTGTATAATAATTATATTTTTAAAATCTTTATTTACCATAATTTAATGCTATTTTAATATTTTATTATAAATGAATCTAAATCTTAGATAAATATAAATTTTGAAAATTAAAAAGGTATTCTTCTTTTTTTATAAATACAATCGCTTTATATAAATTAGATTTCCAGATCTGTATGATCATGATAATGTAATAGCTGCGATCGTTCATCCTAGTTTCAAATTGGCCATACAATAATTTAACTGAATCTAAAGGGCAACTTGATAGGCTGATGGTGACGTTAAAAAATGTCATGCCTAACCACGATACTAATACTATAACAAGATTGAAACCGCGGCCTTCCATAGATGATTTTTTTGAAATAAATAATAATAATATTGAATTTCTAGATGCTTTTTTTTAAAAAAATACTCATTTAAAAATTTTTATGATTTTCTTCATATTTTATCTTATCTTGCACGTTGGTCATAGACCTGCCCAAGATGAGCGAACGTGAATTATATGAAGGCCCATCCTTCATATAATTATGCTAGATTTTTTCTCAGGATACCGACAAACCTTGTACCCAGGAAACTAATATATGAGTGGAACTAATCCCTTCCAATGAAGTGAGACATCGTATAGCAGGAGATAAATAGAAATTATATTATAAGGAGAACTGAATAGATATATGAAACTGTCTAAAGTCTTCAAAATACAACCTTCTAATTATTACTTTAAGAGATAATTAAATATAATAAAGGAAGGAAAAGCCATTATCATTTTGCCGATAATAAGAAAAGACTACTGATCTTTAAGAGTATATCACAATTACTTAAATTAGAACAATTGGAACTTGGCTTAAGGAAAAAGAAAAAAAAAACTTAAATTATAATAAATTAAAGAAGAGACCTGGTCAACTTTAAATGAAACAAATATCAAACAGTAACGTATGATTAAAATACAATTGGGATACAATTAGGAATAGAATAAAATAAAAAACTAAAATCACAATAAATTTAGAGAAGAAGTTTGGCCATCTTTAAATAAATATCTAATGATAAACTATTATTAAGAAGATTATGGAAAGAAACCTTAAGTCCTAATAAATATTAGAAAAACCCCATTTCTAGAAAATAATAACTTAAAATACATATTATGAACAAGTTTATCAATTTAACCTCATAATACATATTATGAACAAGTTATCAATTTTAACCTCATTTAGCAGTTATTTGTCATATGCTCATATATGAGTCTCAGAATATATTTGAATATTTTCCTGTCTGACAAGCCGTCTTTAAAAAATCTCAAGATAAATCGAGTTCTACCAAAGACCTTACCATTCTTCCAAACCAACTGCCCTTAAAGGATAGAAAAGGCGTAAGAGCAATGTCTTCCTGAGATTGATTTATTAGGGCTTGATGTATTAAGTTGTTCGAAGGATGTCTTATTATGTGACCCACCAACTCGGCTACTCATTTGAAAGCGGTAGCGCGCTATTTTTAAAAGTAGCGTTTAACAACACTGGTATTTATATTAAATTTTCTAATTTTAATTCTATCCTTTTTTTATCATCTAATATTCACAACTAATTTCCACAAAGATCTTCTCTCTCCTCCACTTAGTTACCTATTATGATGCATCCTGCTATAGAATATTGATTATATACTTAGCCTTTTTCTTATATAGTCCATCTTCATCTCAAAGCCAAAGTCTTGTAGAAAAAGAATTTCCATCTACATTTTGTTTTTCTATTTATAATGTTCTTTTTTTCTTGCTATTAAAAATTAATAAATTCTTAATTTACTCTATTTTAAGTTGATTTATATATTTAAAAGGCCTTCGAAAGACTAGGATTGGATTGGTTGGGGAAATAAATAATAAAAGTTTTCTAATTGTCCAATCCTGAGCTATAATTATCTATACATCTATAATCCTTTTGTCATCTATTTTTCATTACTTATACTTTATGCATGCATTGTTAAATCTTTTCATATTAATTTTAAAAATCCCTCTCTTTTATTTTTAAATCATCTCTTATATTTATATAAACTCTTTCAAGATTACAAAAAACTTTTAAAAGATTCCATTTCAGTAAAATTCCTCTATTTTATCTAAGCCCTATTTGTGTCTCTTTAAAAAATCTTATCATGCATTTATATATTATGCAAATATGTAGGATTGAAATGATTAAATCAAGATTATACTAAATAAAAATCATAATTTAAATCACTTCTTTTTTGTTTATATATTAATAGTTATTAGCTTTTATTTTCAAATAAAAACTTTTACTGTGTTTTATATATATAATATTTAATTAATTGCTAATTTTATTATTATAAATGATTTGATATGTTGTAAATGTAATAATCCTGAAATTATTTTTTTAGTAAAAAGGAAAAAGAAAAACATATACCTTTTAAAAAATAGTTTAATGGGCAACTCCAATCTTGAAAAAAAAATATAAAGATTCAAGGCAAAATACTATATCCCTTATAAAATTTCTTATTGGTGACAAAAGAATATTCTAGATGATCACAGTCTTGATAACATGTATAAAGATAATAAATAGACTTCCGGTTTTTATATTTTCTGGATTTTCTTATTCCCTGAGCCTCTACTAATGCCCGATCATAGTTATCGAAATTGACTATTCTTTCCTACGATGATTTTCTCCAACAATTTCTTATATAAGGTCGTAGATAATGTCCTCTCCATTCACGGAAAATATCGTCCCTTTTCAATTCTCCAAAAAAAGAAAAAAGAAGACATCTTGTCCAATTAAAATGTCGATTTCTAAAATATAATAATCTACACTCTTCAAAGATTATATAATATTATACCAACATATTCGAAATAATCAATTATTGCTCTTCCAACTACTTATCAACATTTGCGGAAAGCACAATTTTCGAGCAATAAAAAAAAATAAAAAACAATATTTTATTTATTTTTGAGCATATCTCATCTTCCGGTTTTTATATTTTCTGGATTTTCTTATTCCCTGAGCCTCTACTAATGCCCGGTCATAGTTATCGAAATTGACTATTCTTTCCTACGATGATTTTCTCCAACAATTTCTTATATAAGGTCGTAGATAATGTTCTCTCCATTCACGGAAAATATCGTCCCTTTTCAATTCTCCCAAAAAAAAGACATCTTGTCCAATTAAAATGTCGATTTCTAAAATATAATAATCTACACTCTTCAAAGATGATATAATATTATGCCGACATATTCTAAATAATCAATTATCGCTCTTCCAACTACATATCAACATTCGCTTAAAGCACTATTGAGGGAGGCTTGTCCTATCAAAACTTTCTTTTTCAAATAGTAGAAGCGCTTAACTTCTTTTGTGTAACGAATAGTTCTAAGACAACCTTAAGATTTCCCTATTTTGCGGCCGTAGAAAAATTTCCTTAAGTTTGAATTCGTTTTACATCTCCACACCCTAAAGATTTCCCCGACAAAGTTTAATTTTTTTTTGCATTTCTTGGTTTACCAGTATTTTCGATTATTTTTTTTTATTTGCCAATGCATCTAATTTATTATTATTTTAAATTTACCAACCCTCCTAATTTCGATTGTTCATAATCTTTCTTTTTTCTTTCAATTTTTGATTTTTTCTTTCCCCCTTTTTTCTTGTTTATACCCCCCCCCCCCCTTTTTTTTCTTGTTTGTAATAATACTTTTTATACTTTATGTACCTAGTCTTATTTTATAAATATTATTGTTTATTTATTATTATTTTTTTTTTCAAATTTACCAACCCCTCTAATCTCGATAATACTTCTGAAAGGATAGATCAGGTTTTCCTCTCATCCAAATTTTGATTTTTTTTTTCCCCATTTCATCTTTTTTTTTTTTTCTTCCAATCAAAATTATATCCGTTAATATATATATTTTTTTTTTGTGTTTTCTCCCTTTCAAAGCCATCTCATGGTTAACTCTTGTTGTCAAGTATGCTTAAAAATAGTTTCGCTTAATTTAAATGGCGTGTTTAGGAAACATGGTTCACCCGCGTGCCACAATTCTGGAAAATTTCCCCTCTCTTACGGCCCAGATCCTTTAATTAACGCTCCTCACTCGTATGACCCCATTCCACCATGTTCCTCAAGCTCTGTTGATTTATTCCTTAATTCGCATAAGCCCCCTGTTCTTTCTAGGATCCCTATAGCCGCCCGAGAGTCTATCTCTAGGTTCCTCATGTCACTTATAAATAATTTGAATTCGGATTTCTCCTCACTACCATTATGGTTAGACCTGGTTAGTTTTTGTTTTCGAGTCCTAGTTAAACCCAAAAATAAAATAAATAACTTATCTGCCTTAATTAAGGAAAAAGTTTCCAATTTTGGAAATACAATTATCGATGAATTTTCTCCTTCGTACGCTTTAAACCCCAACTCCTTCCGTCACAAATTGATCTCTGAAAAATTAGATCTTGGAGATATTAGCGGTGCGGCCCGAATATTGTCTTCCGATGACTCTATTTCACCTATCAACGTTACCATATTTAAACAACTACTTGAAAAACATCCACGAGCGTCCCCTTTTAACATCCACCCGCATGCCTCCTCCCCTATTCCCTTTACCTGTGACGAAGTACTTAAGTGCTTAAAGTCCTTTAAAAAAGGGACGACAGGGGGGTTGGACGGCTTCAGACCTGGTTTCTTTGTGGAGTTAATTCAATGCCCTGATAGTGGCTTCATTGACCCTTTGTTGAAAGCATTAACCGAACTGTGCAATAATATCCTCGTACGCGAAGTTCCCCTTTGCATTCGTCCTATTATTTTTGGCGCCCGTCTTGTCTCCCTGACCAAACCGGATGGCGGCGTTAGACCCATAGCCATAGGGTCATTCTTTCGTCGCTTAGTCGCCAAGGCTATCGTAAATAGGATTCGGCCTAAGGCTAGTTCCTTCTTATTTCCTTCACAGTTAGGATTTGGAGTGAGAGGTGGGTGTGAAGTGGCCTCACATGTTGCGCGTATTTTTATAAATACTGAGGCCGATAAGGTTTTCTGCAAGTTAGACTTCAGAAATGCCTTCAACACCATCCATAGGAGGGCATTCTTACCATCTTTTTTACACCATTTCCCAAAATATGGGAATTTCCTTAATTCCTGTTATGGATTCCCTTCGTTACTCAAATTCGGGGAATTTTCCATATCCTCCGAAGAGGGGATACAGCAAGGTGATCCTCTAGGCCCTCTGCTCTTTACTATAGGGATTCATGATTTGATCAAAAATTTAAAGACTAATTTCCAATTAGACCTTAATTTATGGTATCTCGACGATGGCTCTTTTGGCGGTTCTTTATCCAATGTTATGTCGGCCATAGAGTACGTTGAAATGGAAGCTTCGAAAATTGGTCTTTCCCTAAATAGGAAAAAGTGTGAAATTTCCTCCCTCAACAATAAGGATTTTATTCCTCCCTTAGATTTTACAATCATTCCGCACGAGGAACTCTGTCTTTTGGGTTCCCCTATTGGTTTTTCAACCTCCTTTTGTCAAAAAACTTTTGACGATTTGATCCATTCCCTTTCCAATTCACTCAAGAATCTTCCTCATCTCCCCAAGCATCAGTTCTTCTTTCTCACCAAAAAATGTCTTTTTCTACCTAAATTCTTACATTTATTTAAATCTTCCCCCGTTTTCCAGTACAATACTCTCCTTAAGGTCTTCGAATTAAAATTTAAACATTTTATCGAATCCCTTTTAGGCTTAAATTTTTCCGATTTCAATTGGTCCCTCGCCTCTATGCCCGCTTACCAGGGTGGACTGGGATTGTTACCCCCCTTCCTTATGGCAATTGCGTGTTTTCTTTCATCTCGAATATCCTTCGCCGATTCCATTTCCTCGCTTATCGAGTTGGACGATCCCCTTCTATCTTCAGCTAAACAAGAGTGGCTTACTCTAATCACCCAAGGCTCCGAGCAGCCAATTTCCTGCCATCTAAAGAGCTTCCTGGTCCCTATGCTCCAATGCTCGTTTGAAAAACTTTGTATGTATCCTGAGCTAACTAACCTTCAACTGCTCAGAAACGCAAAAAAAAACTCTAACGGCCATGAATGGCTAGACGCGATTCCGAGTGGTAAAAAGGAAACGTTACTCACAGACGATGAGTTTCAAACTGCCATTGGCCATAGGCTTGGTTGCCTTATCCCTTCTGTGGACACCTGTGCCGCCTGTCACAAACAGGTTGATCCTTTCTCTAGACATTGTTTCTCGTGCCTCAAAGTCAGTGGCCGTTTCCTGAGGCACGACAACCTTAATAGGTTAATCGGCAAAGCCTTGATTTCGGCCGGTTTCCCCAATAGCTTGGAGCCATTGGGTCTCCTAAATGCTGACGGTAAGCGCCCTGACGGCATGTCTTTAACGTCTTGGCACGGCGGCAAAAGACTTGTCTGGGACGTCTCTTGTGTTACCTCCTTTCCGGCTAACGGAAATACCGACTCCTTGGAACTACAAGAAACCAATAAGTTTAATAAATATAGATTCCTCCCTAACTCTTTTTTATTTATTCCCCTTATTTTTAGCGTCCTTGGAAACCCCGGTCCCCAATCCCTAAAGTTCTTAAATCAATTGGGTAGAAGAATTTCGTTAAGGACAGGGGTCAAAAACGAGTCCCTATCTCTTAAACAAAAAGTCCAATTTGAAATCCTAAAGGGGAACTACAAATGTTTCTTCGAAACACTCCCATTTCCCTCCTAGTTTATCAAATATAGTCATTGTTAATTTTATATATATTTTGCATCGCAACTATAATATAATATATATTATATTTTTTTTTGAAATATGTATTATTATTTTCTTTTCGTCTATTTTTATATATGCTTATTTAAAATTAAAAATTATATTTGCATTTTATTTCTAAAAAATTTATATTTTATTTCTTCGTTTAAATTTTAACATTAACGGATAATTTTTGGATATAATTTTATTCGTTTTTATAGAATATTCATTATCGTTATTATAACATACAACTTTATATTACTCTTTAGTATATATAACAAATTTTTTAATCTTTTGATTATAAATTTGTTTTATTCAAAATGTAATAGATTCCATAAACTATTAAAAATAATTATTTTAATATTATTAAAATAAAGGAGTTATCAAAAACCCTAGTATTTCTTCCTTGTTTAATAAATATTGTTTATCTTTTTTTAACAGTGGTAAGTCTTGGTATATTAATAAATTTGCCTTATTAGTTATTTTACTCCATGCATCTTTTTTAAATAATTTTTATTATGTTAAAAAATTTGTTTTAAATTAAAAAAATAGCGATTAGTCAAAAAATGAATTTTTTATTTTAAAAAATAATGATTTTTGCCAATCCTACAACCATGTACTTTAAATTTCCTACAAACATGTAAATTTTAGTCATAAATTAACTCATTATATTTAATGTAATAGCGATGAATTAACCAAAGAGGCTATAAAAACGGGCCAGATCAAGAACCCAGCCAATTTTGGACCCACTTATCCTAGGGAATGCATATCAGAAGTTCCCGGTCAAGTTTTTGCACCTTGTCTAGGCAGACTACCCGATAGCATGAGAGGCAAAAAGCTATTTCCTGAGGGTAGAATGGCCCGAAAAAATAAGAATAGTGTTTGGGCACTTATTTCTTGATACTTATTATATATTTGTATAAATATATTTATATAGAGTATGTATTTTTTATATTTACTGTAAATAAATATTCTTATCTTTTATCTTATGGTATAACTGTTTAATAAAACTATAAATAGAATAAGAAATTTTACTGGATCGATATTTTACCTGCCCTTTTTTGTAGGCACTTAATCGAATCCTGCCTGGAACTGATTTATATGTATTTTTATTATTAGTCTATCTCGTTTATAATACAGCTTTAATTTAAATCAATCTTAGTGACCTTTTCACAGTGTTGTTGGATGTTATTTTCAAAAGTACTCTTATTTTCAAAAAAATGTAGTCTGCTGTAATTCAAAAAAGTAGCTCACGAGCAGAGACCTTCATGGGCCTTAATTTTTTGACCAAGTCCGACCCAGGCCCGCAGTAAAAAAAAATTTTTGGCCCAGGCCCGGCTCATATTTAATGTTAAAAAAAATTCCCAAGCCCATATACAAAAATTTAATATTTTTTATTTAAATATATTTAGGCTATCATTTTGTTTATAATACTAAAATTTATTATTATTAGAAGAAAAAAAGGCACTATTTTATTAAATTAGCAACTGTTTTAAATAATTTAAGTTTAATCATTTTAGGCCCAAGGCTTAAAAAATTTTTTTTAAACCCAGGCCCGGCCTACACCCTCTAGAAAATATGATAGGGCCTGCGGGCCGCAGGTCTCTGCTCACGAGTAGTAACTAATAAATTTAAAAAAATTAGAAAAAATATTTCAATTATGAAAAATAGTTTGTGTAGAATAAAAAGAAAAAACGTGTTCATTATTACATTTAAAAAAACAAAATCAATTTTTTAGTTTAATTCTCTCTTGAGAAGTGATCACTAAATATAGGGTTAGCTTTAGTGTCGTTAAACGGCTCGATTTTGGCCGATTTTTAAAAACGGTTTACTCAATATTTTAGCCAGAAAAATATTTCCTAAGCCTGGAGGCTTCGCTAATAGACGTATAAACATTTGTGCTATCTATGACCAAAATCTTCAGTCTTGCGTAATATTTTCTGGCTAGCCGTTTTTAAAAATCGGCCTAAATCGAGCCGTTTAACAACACTAGTTAGCTTAACTAAATGGTCATTCCACACCAGCATTTAAGGGTAGTGTATCCAATTTTTAAATTATTTGTTACAAAAATACCAAAGGTAATATTTAATTATATATTCACAAAATATATCATTAGTTTGTAAATTGACTTACCAGATATAATATATATACGTTTTATCTTATATAAAGGATTTGAAAAACATAAATACATAAAAAATTATTGTGATTTGCATATGGTAATATTCAATTTACAAACTAATTGTATATTTTATGGCTATATAATTAAATATTACCCTTTTCATTTCGGTATTTTAATAACAAATAATGTAAAAAAAACTAATTTGATTATTATAATGTATAATGTACATTTTTCATTTAATAAATAAGTCATTAAATATTTCCATGTTTTTATTTTTGATCCTTATAAAGAATCTAATAGATTTTCCTTCATATCATTCTTTTGTGTTTCAATACAATCTGTTGTTCATTCAGCTTATTTACCTCCCATACACAAAAAGACTTATCCACTTGTTGATCATTCTTTTGATTACCTCCTTATGAATGGTCACCTTGTGGATAACCTCCCCAAGCCAAAAAATCTAGATGCCTGTTAAAATATTATTGATCCCTACATCTTATCGCATATTTATTACATTCACAGCAGAAATAAATTCTATTTTATTCTATGAATTAATATCGATTTCAAATTTTATCCTCACATTTGTTATGGGTGGATGCCTGCAAGGGCTGTCTGAATCCCTTGGGTTAGGGCATTGAAGGCTTTTCTCTCCGCCCGACCCGATAAATAAATGTTAAAAATGCAAATATCCACAATAATCATTTTGTTTCATAAAAATGTCAATCAGAATAACATGTCATTCCTCATCTATTGTTAATTATTATTTTCATAATATCCATTTACCAAATTAATCCTGTGATTATATTTTTATGATTAGTTAAACTTTTTTTAATTTATGAAATCGTTTACAGAATGGATTCAAATTAAAAAATTTCTGAAAAAAATTAAAATTAATGAATATAAGACAAAAGATAAATGCAAATGTAATGTATCTTTACTTTTATTAGCGCTGTAAACTTTACTTCAAAAAGGAAACTCGTTACGTCAAAAAAAACCAACGCGTTGCCATTACTCGTTACCTTGTGAAAAAGGAAATGCGCGTTACTGGCTATTCAGAAAGTAGCGCGTTTCTCGTTACTTGAAAATTTAAATATTTTATATAAAATTTCCGTAAAAATTATACAAAAATAATATATTATAAGATCGGATCTTTTTATAATAATTTATTTTCCTATATATAATATAAATAAAATTATTCAAAAATATATTATATTATAAGATAATTTTATATTTATTTTTAACATTTGATTTTAAAATTTTGATCAGATAAACAAGAATACTCAACACATCTTTGGTCGTGCTAAATGCATGATCAACCGGCAGGTTTTATTATATTTAATAAATAAAAATTTTAATCAGGGAAATTTATTAAAAGTTAAAGTATAATCATTATTTTGATAAAGCTTAATAGATCATCCTCAAAAGAATCTTCATCAGATCCTCATCAAAATTTTTTTTTATTTTTATCAGAAAATTATCTGGTATGTATGTTGTTTTTTTAAAGAAATTAAAGTCTGCTTTTTCTTTGTCAAGATATTTTCTCAAACTGGAAAAAGTTCAAGCTTTCTACCTTCATTAACCTATAATATTATCCTGCGATAATCGAATTTTAATAGCAGGTGAATTATTGCTGATAGTATATATTCATCTTCATATAAATGTGTATTGAAATTAAATATAATCAAAATATAAATTGTAAACAATATTTCAACTTTGTACTTTTTATGGTTTATTATAAAACTTGAAATTATAAAGTAATTTTTCTAAGTTTAATATCATAATAGTTATCTTGGGAGGGAGATATAATACTAAATATTCTAAAATCAAAAGAGCCGTAGCAACAGGTTCCATAACATACAAAATCATATATACATATCATATTATGTAATGTAATTAACAATACCCATATAAATATATATGAATGATCATTATGTGAAAATATCTGCAATTCGGATTTATCACAAGATTCGTTAAATTGATTATTTTCCTTACTAGGACTATTAATTTCACCGAGTTATAAAAAGAGTTTCATCTTGTTATAACCAGTTTAATCAGATATCTTCCCATTTTTCCTTAAAAATGGCTGCATAGTTTTGAGACTGCCCATATTTATTCAACAATTGAAAAAATATTTAAGTTGGGCAACAAT
This sequence comes from Gordionus sp. m RMFG-2023, assembly GCF_954871325.1. NCBI lineage: Eukaryota > Metazoa > Nematomorpha > Gordioida > Chordodea > Parachordodidae > Gordionus > Gordionus sp. m RMFG-2023. Next base: position 40,371,166 of record NC_088776.1, read on the forward strand.
TTTACAAAGCGTAGACTTTTTACTCTTAATTTTTTATTGTTGTAAAAAATGTTTCATGTTGATGGAAGGGCAGGTTAAATCATCTGAGGAAATATGTACAAATGACATAATATTTTAAATAAATTATAATATTAGAGAATAAAAATATCAATTAATAATCTTGAATGATTCAATATTGATGCACAATCTTGACTGATAATTTAACAATGAAAATTTAAAATAAAAAAGAAGGAATTTATTGATTTAAATTAAAAACACGGCTTAGATTATTTATAAAATAAATTTATAATACAATAAAATTATGTTTTTCCCATATTTTTTAAGAAAAAATTTAAATTAACGAGTAATTTTTGCATTATCTTTATTTAAAAAATAAACGCGTTATCGTTACTCTTATCTCTAGAAAAAAGTAACGAATGACTTTCCCTTTCTTCGAAAATGGTAACGCCGATACTTTTAACATTACTTTACAGCACTACATTTTGTTATATTTGAATTTTTATATATATTTTAAAAGGTTACGCTATTTGAATTATATATTTCTTACATTTTATATTATCTTATGGAGGTCAATGTAATTGCATATTAGTAGTAGTTAAATGACATAAACGACTATAAACAATTTTATAATAAAGAATCTATTGTTTTGACTAAAACATTTTATATGTAAACTGAATACAATTTATATGTATACAAATAAATAGAGTTGTTAAAGTATCTAGATACAAAAATGTCGTATTATATCCTATTTTAGAGGTATCGGTATCTACTCTTAGATACGTGAAGATACATTTTGATATACTTTTATTTATTTTTATCTTAAAAATAAAACTACTTGAATGCAGAATTCATTTTATTTTAAATGTACATATAATTTAAATAAATATTTAATAAAATTTTAAGACTAATATATTATAATAATATATATGGTGAATTCCATATCAAATCAACAAAAAAAGTCGATTTTCAACCCGACCCCCTTCAATTTTTCTTAAATTTTGTATACTGGCAGTATATACTATAACTAGGAAAAAAATGAAATTTTACCTTCCAACACTATTTACCCGCTAAGATATGGCCGTTTAAAGTGCGGAAAAATGTTACATTTTTGACAAAATGCACCTCATTTATTTTCAAATATCTCGAGAAATAATTATGTTAGAAAAATATTTTATTTTGTAGCTTAATAAAAGTTCTTTAAAATGACATAAAAATAAATATGATGGACATTTTATTAAAATCGAAAACCGGATGTGTAAAACCGGAAATGGCCATAGAAAAAAAAGGTATTTTTTTCAAAATTTTTTTTAGATATCACACTGCTTTATATTTGTACAAAATCCTAGACTGGGATGAACATGGGTTATATGGCTAAAATTGAACAAATTTAACATTAATATCATCATATTTTAATTTAATGAATAGTTATGAAATAATGTTAATTTAAAAATTATGTCTAAATAATAGGCGCTTACTTTTTTTTATCTTTATAAAAAAAATTTGAGAGGTGGTTGGGATAATGAGCTGTTTAAAACTTTAGTTAATTTTTATCTCGAAATTAAAATTACTTGACAAAATAATTTTAAATATTTTATTTAGCATAAAATAATCTACTAAAATTGAAGTTCAACAATAAATTTTCCCCCATATATTCAAAATTAAAAGAATATTATTTGACGAGAATTCTATAAATTATAAAACATTCAAACAATGGATAGCATTTGATCGAACTACCCTCGAAACACTGACAAAATCTGCTGACGAATTTGTAGATTATTTAATTGAATAATTAAACAATTTAATTCCTCGGTTGTTTACTTCACGATAATCATTAATTCGAAACTTTTTAAAATTCAATTTAAATGGTGGCGAATTCTTAGTTATTGCTGACTTTTCAGAAAATTATGCATTTAGTGCAGAACCATGCACAAGGATTTAATCTGACTATTAATCAAGCCACTATCAACTCTTTTATAATTTATTACCGTGAGAACAACATAATAAAACATGTAAATTTAGTAGTTTTATCAGATTGTTTAAAGCACAACCCATGTGCATTTTATTTATTTTAAAAATTGATCGTATTCTTGAAGGAAAGATTTAATAGAGTGGCTAAAATTTTATTTTTCTGATGGAGCAGTAACCAATATAAAAATAAAAGATTTCATTAATCTCTACAATCATGAAAATGATTTTGGGATAAAGGCTGAGTGACATTTTTTGAAACCGCACAAGGTAAAAGCCCATGCGACATTTGGGGCCGTTACTAAACGGTTAGCAGCTAGAGCAAGCTTGCAACGATTGACAACAATAGATTTATTTAACTATGCAAGAAATAATATCGGGTAAATTATATATTTGTGAGCAATAATGAATATAAGAACATAGAAAGTCATTTTGAAAGCAGATTTTTGAGAGCAAAGAGAATTTCTGGAACACAAAGTTCCAAGCTTTTATTCCCCTAGACGAAAACAAAAGTCATAATTTATTAAAATTCCTTGGATGATTATAATATATGATATATTTTAATTATAAATTTTTGATTTGTAATATATGTAATGCAATTTGAGACAAATAAAGTTATAAATATGTTGAGAATTATTTTGTCAATCGAGACAAAATTTAACTAAAGTGTTAAACAAAGCTCATTATTCCAGCCATTTTTCAAAAATTTTGATAAAGATAAAGTAAGGGCCTGTCTATTAGACGTAATGTTTAAATTAACATATTCATTAAATTAAAATATGATGATATCAATGTTAAATTTGTTCAATTTTAGCCATATAAAGAGTGATAACTCCGAAACCCATGTTCATTTCAGTCTAGGATTTTGTACAAATATAAAGCAGTGTGATATCTATCTACAGAAAAAAAAATTTGAAAAAAATACCTTTTTTTTCTATGGCCATTTCCGGTTTTACACATCCGGTTTTCGGTATTAATAAAATGTCCATCATATTTATTTTATGTCATATTAAAGAACTTTTATTAAGCTACAAAATAAAATTTAAATTATTTTTCTAACTTAATTATTTCTCGAGATATTTGAAAATAATTTTTCCGCGCTTTAAACGGCCATATCTTAGCGGGTAAACAGTGTTGGAAGGTAAAATTTTATTTTTTTCTTAGTTATAGTATATACTACCAGTATACAAAATTTAAGAAAAATTGAAGGGGGTCGGGTTGAAACCTTGGTTGATTTGATATGGAATTCACCATATATAAAATATTAAAACTTATATATAAAAAAAATATATAAATATTCATTAAATATTAATTTTTCCCCATTTAAATCTATAGATATCAATTCAAGATTATGAAGAATACTTTTATATGCGAAGGAATATATAAATCCTTGCTTAGCCGTGACGCCCATTAATTATTAAAAACGATAGCATTGATCCACAAAATTATTTTAAGCAAATAAGTTTATTTAGAATTTTTTAGATAAATTTATAGATATACCGCTAACTTTTGACTTATAAATTTAATGTAAAAATATTTTTTCAATAAATACTCGTTTTAAATAAGAATTTATTCGAAAGAAAATGTAAAAATAGGGGTATATTATTTTTTTATATGGTGTTCGAATTAAATGAGAACAAAATATAAAAATGTTGTTTACATATTTTGTACTCTCATAATAAAAGTTTCTGTTCGAGAACAACGCGAACCTTGTATATAAGTTGATAGAAATTCTATCTTTATCTAGATACATTTTATTTTATCTATCTAGATCTAATTTAAAATATCTTATAACAATTCTGAAAATTAAGTAAAATGCAACCTTACTTTTATATTGATTAGATAATGGGTGTTTAGTTTGATATACTTTTATTTAAGATGGCAATATCTGAATAAATACACATAATTTTTAATCGTTTCTTAAACATTATAATAGTTAAACTCAAATTAAATAAAAAATAGTTTTAGTCGGTTTGGACCAAAAAATATGTGGCTCGGACAAAAAAAAATTTCCTCGGGCCTCGAAAAATACTTTCTAGGGCTCTAATTATGGGGAAGAGCAAATTAAATTACTGTTTCCGATTAAAGCTCAATGTGGATCTCGCGCTAAATTGGATAAGGAAATATTATGATAATAATAATGAAAGTAATAAATGACCCCACGATTTGAAAGGATTTCAAAATTGTATTAACACAGTAGTACTGCTGAATGTGAGCACGGTTTTTACCTTATGAATGTCATCATGACGGATTTGCATGTAGGGTCTTATGATAAAATATAATTCCATTTTGATAATGATAAATATTAACGAACCTTCTCCCAGTCAGTGGAATTCTTCATATATTAAAAAGTAACTGGCAAGTCACAGGTCTACAAACGATAACCAATGAAAACATGTAATGAATAAAACGGCGTTAATTTAATATATAAAACCACGTCGATTTATATTTTCTATATAACTTATATAATATATTTTTTTAAATAAATTATAGTCTTATATATGGTCACCTTCTATTCATTCACATAATTTAAAATAAAAAATTGCATCAATTTATTGTATAAAAATTCATTTTTATATTCTTTATAACTTATATAATATTTTTTTTGTCTTATGTATGTCTAAGAACCCTCTATTCATTCACATAATTTAGAAAAATATTATTTAAAAATATTTATTAAATTGACAAGGAAATGCTCGATTACTCAAAACTCCCTGGCCTAACATTACGATCATATTCTACAATTAAAATTTAGTGTTAATTGTTTATATAAATCAGTTTACACTAAAAACGAATTGTCATGAAATCATGTGTTTGAATTAACAATAGAACAGTGAGTTATTTTGTATGATTTTCTTTTAAGATAAAATTATTTTGAGAAAATAGATGGAAGACTCTTTTATAGGTTTCTTTTATTCTTTAAATATTGAAATCGTTCCATGAACTTTAAATAGTGTGAAAATTACATTTCCAAATTTAATCTTTAAGATAAATCGTATAATATAGTATGAATAATGGCTCCTAGAGTCCAGCTAACTTCTTTTCCTTTGACAAGGTCCACCGATTCTAGAATGTCCTATAGATATATCAATTAATATATAGAGATAAAATATAATATATATTTAGCAATAATCTATTATTCCATCTGGCAAAGAATTAATAAAATAGAATTCATTTATCATCAATATACCCATTTATTATGAACCTGGTGTGAGTCCCTGTTCCGACCAAAAAAAATGTTTTATCCCATGTTTCGAAACGTTTCGGAAAACAACATTTAAATTAAACTATGTATTATTAATGACATTTTCTAAAAGATAATCATTTATATTTGGAGGTACTATTATTATAAATCTGAGTGTCGAAGGACAACTTTCAACACTAACTTGATAACTATATGATTTATTTAAAATTTTCATCATTCAATATTAATTTTATAATAAAACAGTTTTATTTTCTAATCCATATTCTTAAAATCACATAAAAGTAAGTAATGGGTATAAAAATTTTATGTGAAGCAAACTGGAATTAAGAAAATATAAAATGAATATTTATGACCCATTTATATATATGTAATAATTAAATTTTTAATATTATTTTTCCGAACGTTTCAAAACTGTTGCAGGAACATTCTCTGAATCAACGTTTCTTTTCAGATTCCATAATTTTCCCCTAGTTCCGTTTATTAAATGCATTGCATGTGTAAAAATAATACTTTATTAATTTTTTCAAATAATTTTAATTGCTATAATTTGTAGCAGAGTTTTTGAGCAAAAATCTTTCAATTTTTGATAATTTTTTTGTAATTTTCATGCAATCTTTCAAAATAAATTAAAAGATTTTTAAAAATCTTATAATTTAACTTTGTTATGACTTATTAAACAATAATCAATTATATAAGATCTAGTATTAATTTAAATAAAAATAAAAATACCTGATCTTTTGGAAATTCAAAACCATCATGTAAGACAGTATAAATCCAAACTGCTTTGATGCATTGATTGATAATTGAGTTCTTACCATAAGCACTATTCACATTCAACAATAAATGTTTTTTATAGGCCTTTAAAATTGGATTATATGGGGTTGCGCAATACCTGACAGCTTTATCTTTAAAAGCCTTCGAATTATATATGTCGTTGAGCTCTAAAATAGCATGAGAATATAAAAATTCCGATATTCCATAAAACTTAGGTAATAAAGTATGATTAGGTAGTTGAGCATAAAATCCGATTGGATGATGTACACCGTCTAGAGAACAAGGTTCTAACGAACATTCGGAGTTTAATTTTAATAAAGGGATAAGAGATTTATGGCATGATTTAAAGTTCCCAGTGCCCGTAATGTTAATTTTATTGGTTGTATTATTATGAACAGAATTATCAACTCGTAACTTGTATGTGTAACCAACAGGATAGCAGGGATCCTGAATTTGCACCGAGTCACCACTTGTTTTATTCTTATTCTTGAGAATCTGTAGATATCTATATTTTTTTAGCACATGAAAGATAAATGATTAAAAAAACCAAAATATCCACAAACTTTCCCATCTTCCCTATTCTGATGGTTATATTAATTTTAATAGAAATAAGATTGAAATAAAACTAATTTATTGAATTCATAAAAAAAACAATATTTAAATCAAATTAGAAAAAGTTAGTAAATCCAACGCTGGAAAATGTCAAGCTCTTTAAAAAACTGATTATAATTTAAATTGTCCATTGTATTGAAACATATTTTCCTTATATTAAATTGTTATTTTTTTTTATAAATTCATTGAATTTTATCATTTGATTTGCATATTCTAACTTATGTGTTTTTCAGAGTTGTTAAAAGATACTTTTTAAATGGATTAGATACAGATACATCGTCTAAAGTAATATCTAGATACAGATATTTTAATCAAAAATATATCTAGATACCGATACAGATACCACATTTTTATATCTAGATACTTGTATCTAGATCTTTTAACAATTCTGGTGTTTTTTAATCCCAGGTTTTCTCAAAAATGCTGGCATATAATTTTATTTATATAAAAATTTCATTTTTATAATTTATTTCAACTGGCTATTCCATGGCATTCAAGGTAAATTTCATAATTCCTGGACTAAGGAGCTTACCTTAGAATGGTAAATACTGTCGTAATTATAGGGATCAGAACTATCCGGGATCAACACAGTTTAAAGGGATCCCTTTAAAAATTCAATTTTTTAAATATAAAGAACTATACGGTATTATCACGTTTGAACTATGATAGAAGAATCTTATTTTAAAACGTGTTTTACGCATGGTATTATTTTTTTAAATTAATTGTTATTTATTTATTTTTAATGTTGTTTGGCCTTATGAAATAAGAAGATCTAGGCGAGTCTAGGTCTGGGGGGGGGGGAGGGGTCAGGAATATTTTTATCAAATATATTGATATGGGTATCAAATAAAAGGTAATTAAAATATTTTTTTATTGTAATAATAATAATCACTCATAGAGGGCAGGTCTAGGTTTTGGGGGGTCAGGAATTTTTTTACACAAAATATCGATATGGGTATCAAATAAAAGCTAATTTAAATATCTTTATTGAAAGTATTATTTTTTATCTTGATGTGTATGACTTGGTCTGGAGGTAGATTAGGGGGGGGGGGGTGTAAAAAATATTTTTGATATGGGTATCAAATAAAAGGTAATTAAAATATTTTTTATTGTAAATAATAATCCCTCATACCGGGCAGGTTTAAGTCTTGGGAGTTGGGGGGGGGGGGGTCAGGAATATTCCTATCAACACAAAATATCGATAATGGTATCAAATAAAAGCTAGATTAAATATCTCTTGATTGTAATAATACTCTAAGTAGGCTGGAGATCTTAGGTGGTCAGGAATATTTATATAAACACAAAATATTGATATAGGAATCAAATAAAAGGTATTTTAAATATCTTTTGACTGAAAGTATTTATTATCTTAAAGGGTTAGACTTGATCTGGGAATAGGGGGAGGGGGTAAAAATAAAAATTTATATGGGTATTAAATAAATAGTAATTAAAAAATCTTCTTTAATTTTATCAGGCTAAGCGGGCATCTTAAGATGTAATGAATATTTTTTTAATCATAAACATGGGTAATAAATAAAAGTTAAATACAAATTCCCTGGCTCTCCAAACCCTAGAGCGCATTTAGAGTTTAATTATTATTACAATAAAAAATATTTTAGTTACCTATTATTTGATGCCCATATTAAAAAAAAAATTTTTTACCCTCCAAATGATATTTAAAATACCTTTTATTTAATTCCTATATCAATATTTTGTGTTTATATAAATATTCCTAACAACCTAAGACGTCCGCCTGCTTAGAGTATAATCATTACAATCGTGAGATATTTGAACTAGCTTTTATTTGATACCTACATCGATATTTTGTGTTGATAATAATATTCCTGACCCTCCAAGACTTAAACCCGGCCGGTATGATGGATTATTATTATTACAATAAAAAAAATATTTAAATTAATTTATATTTGATACCCATATCCAAAAAAAAAATTTTTGACCCCCCCCCCCCCCCACGACTTCCATCCACCGTGCTGACCAAATCATACCCATCAAAACAAAAAATGAATACTTTCAATCTAAAGATATTAAAATTAGCATATTCGATATTTTGTGTTGATAAGAATATTCCCTACCTCCCAAGACCTAGACCCGCCCTCTATGAGTGATTAATATTATTACAATAAAAAAATATTTAATTACCTTTTATTTGATACCCACATCGTTATTTTGTGTTGATAAAAATATTCCTGACGTCCCAAGACCTAGACCCGCGCTCTATGAGTGATTATTATATTACAATAAAAAAATATTTTAATTATCTTTTATTTGATACACATACAAATTTTACACACCCTCCCTTCCATCCACCTTCCAGACCAAATCATACCCATCTAGACAAAAAATGAATACTTTCAATCTAAAGATATTTAAATTAGTTTTTATTTGATACACATATCTATACTTTGTGTTGATAAAAAAATTCCTAACCCCTGCCCGCCCCCCAAGACATAGACCCGCCCTCTTTGAGTGATTATTATTATTACAATAAAAAAATATTTTAATTAACTTTTATTTGATACCCATATCAAAAAAAATTATTTTTTACGCCGCCCCACCCTCCATACACCTCCCAGACAAGTCATACCCATCAAGACAAAAAATGAATACTTCTAATCTAAAGATATTTAAATTACTTTTATTTGATGCCCACATCTATATTTTGTGTTGATGAAAATATTTCTGACCCCCCAAGACCTAGATTCGCCCTCTATGAGTGATTATTATTGTTACAATAAAATAATATTTTAATTACCTTTTATTAAATACACATATCAAAAAAACAAAATTTAAATCCCCCCCCCCCTAGACCAAGTCATACCCATGACCAAGAATGAAGACTTTCAGTCAAAAGATATTAAAATTAGCTATTATTTGATACCCATATCGATATTTTATTTTTATAAAAGTATTCCTGACCCCCCAGACCTAGACTCGCCCATTAAGGGGGAGAGATTGAGCTCCAGATGAATAAATCTTTTGATTAGCTATCGATTGCCTATATTAGACATATCTTATTTCATAAGGCCAAAAATAACAACATTGAAAATTAATAAATAACAATAAAATTAAAAAGAAATAAAACGAAACGCGCGTAAAACGCTTTTTAAAATAAAATTCCTCTTTATCACGATTAAAACGTGATAATACCGTATTATCATTCCTTAACTTAAAACCTTAATTTTTTAGTTATCCCTTTAAAACCCATGATGATTCCGGCTAGTTCTGATCCCTTTAAAAATTACGACATATATAATATTATATAATATTATCATTACTTCAACATCACACTCTTTTTATAAATATCAATGGTTTGATTGACACCAAATCCTAGGAAAGATTTAACATAAACATCATAATATTTCTTCTTTTTGATAGCCCCGTTTGGAATTCGGCCGCTTAAGTTTAATTGATAAATAGAATTTGCAACGATTTCATTGACTTGTTCTTTGCTCGTATTTTTAGAGTTTTTATAAACAAACGTGGAATAATTATGTGGAACTTCGTAAGCTATTTGAAGGGATGCTCCTCCCATTTCTAATATACCCACAGTACCTATCAATAGCGAAATATTAGTATTATTTGTGACTAATTCATATTTTATATATAGCCTAACTGTTCCAGCTATTACAACATCCTCTTCATGGGCGCCTGAAGAAAGGGGCAAGGGAGTCGCTGACCCGCCCTTGAAAATTATATTTAAATTGTGTAATATTTATATTGTCATTTTAAGAATTTTAAAATATTATGATTTGCCGTCTCGTAAAATTATAATATTAATAAAGATATTTAGTTATACATATTTTAATATCCTTTAGTGCTCTAAACATTTCTAAAAAAATCGAACGCGTTTACGTTCACTTTCAAAAAAAAAGTAACCACGTTCGTTCAATTTTATGATAAATTTTTTTTAAAATTTATTTAATATAAATAAAATGTCTTATAGTTAACACAATATATTAGCCACGTTAAAATTAATATAGTTTTATTTTGATAATATAGTTTTATTTTGATAATATAATTATAAATACAATATAATATAACGAATAAAAAGATATTTTTTTTTATAAAAAAACTTTTCTTATTAAATTTTATTAGCAATTGTTTTCAAAATTTTCATCGGATAGACAGGAGTACTTGGCAGTTAATACGGTATTCGATATACTAAAAACGCGCTCTATAGGAGCAGATGAGGGGATTGAGGTATTATTAATAAACAACTTTTTTAACGTGGGGATTTATTAAAAACATTTATTGTTTTGCCTTTGCTTGAAAAAATTGAAATAAGCTATCCTCCTCCAATCCATCCTTTATTTACTCGTCAAAAAAGGATATTCGGAATTAACAGTTGCATTATCATTTCTAGGGTTTTCAATGCACTTTTTTAATAACGCTATAAGTTTATTTTTTATAGGTTCGTTCTTTGGAAGTTTTATCTATGGCCATTGAAACTTGAATATTGGATGTATAAATGCAGAAAGAACATATTGATCTTCATATATATGTTCAAATCTTTTAAAAAAATATATATGTAATTAATTTGATAGTGATAGGTTTAGTATTTTTTTATTAATCCCATTTAATAAGGCGTTTATCAATAGTTGACCATAATTTAAGCCACTAATTTTTTTTAATTTTAAAATAACTATCGTTATTGTTGGGGTCAAATAACCTAAATGCATTTTTTCAAATTTAATGATTTTACTTAGTTATATTATATTATATAAAATAAAATAATTAATATTACAATCAAATATCGTTTAAATTGGAACTTGAAGATTTTGAAATACTTTTTGGGCACATTTTACATTGACAAGTATTGAATTAGTTCCTTCAATATAGGATGTACTGTAAAATATTTATCATATTTGGGCCATGGTAATGTTAATTCATCTGATTTTGAATTTTCAGAATCAGATAATGATAATGAATTAATAATATCCATGCTTATGCTAATCTATTAAATTAAATTTAAACAATAATATTCAAATTAATAAACTATAATATTTGTGTGTTAAAAAAATTGAAATGTGAAAAGGAAAAAGAGTTGATTATAAAATATAAGACTTTTTTCTTAAAATATTAAATTTTTCAAATAAATAAAAATTAAAGGTGTTTATAAAATTGAACGAACGTTAAATTTGAACGCGTTTGTCATAAAAAAGGAACGCATTCACGTTCAAAGTTCGTCAAAAATAAAAGGAACCTCCGTTCACCATTTTTTTAAAAAAAACGAACTTCGTTCACGAACGCGTTCAAACTAAACGCGTTTACAACACTAATATCCTTGAATATTAGTAAATAAATCCTAAACAGTGTAGATCTTATCTTTGATATTTTAAGTTTCTTATCGATAACATTGAAAACTATTTCAAAAAGACAAATAAAATTTTAGTTTATATACATATAATGTTAATATTATACCTCAGTATATTTTTTGTTTTCTAATAGTATAATTATAAAACGATTCTTTTCCTGCTCTCAAGTCTTACATAGGGCTGAAGCCATAGACTCGAGTTCACCCAGAATTTTTTTTATAAAAACAGTAAACTATCTAAAGTATAAGATTTTCAATAATGTAAAGGAATTGTATTTTTTAAAATCATATTTATATAAAGCAATTATAGCATATATTTTACATTATATTATAATAATATAATATTTTTAGGATGGTGATTAATTATTTGGAAATAATTTTTGGGCTGAAAAAATTTTTTAATTAAATTTTACACAAATTTATCATTTTAACCTACTTACTATTTAGGATACTATTTGTATTAATTGATAATTGTTTTATGTTAGATTTTATTTTGATATTTTTGAATACTCTGGTAATAAATAGTTTGAATTATTTTTTGACCGAAATATCCACTATACGTTTTGAATATTTATAGACCTTGGCAAAAATCCTGCCGGCACCCTTGCTCCTCTCCTTCGACCTCTTTTTGTAATTTTAAATGAAATATATTTTTATTTTAAAAATATTTTTAACTTTTTGCATGTTTATCGAAATTTCCAAGTATGTAATTCATAGCTATCCACGCGTACACCGCTTCCATTTTTCCGCTTATAATTTGGATATGCGAAGCTGGGAAAAATAATTGAGGATACCTCATTGCAATATCATGTCTAATATCTTTCAGTATAGCCTCTTGTTCCATGTGTGAAACCAATCTCATGCCTGCTGTCGCCATTATGTACAGTGGGATATCATGATATTTTTTAAGGGGTATTTTTACCATGACAGAATCTATCAATTTAAATAGGTATTCCGCTGAATAGGTAGCATTTTTTGCCAATGATGATAGCCCTAAAATAAAATTGGTTTTCATTTTGTGTCTTCAAATTAATTATAATTTCGTTTTTAATAAAGTTAAAAATAATGTCTAATATATAAATTAGGATTGAAAATTAGTCGTAACATATTCCAAGATAGTACTTAATCAAAGCCTCCCATCCCCTTTTATTTATTTGGTACAAATTATACCAATGAATCATAGGATACTATAAACAAATAATTTTCTGATAATTTAAAAAATATATAATGCTATCTTCAATTTCGTTTGATGAGATCCTTTATTTTTGAAAAAGGACTCTATATAACCAAAAATGTCATCTAGTTATTCATTATTTTATTATACCATTGAAAAAAAGATATGATTGCTTATAAATGTTAATAATTTAAAGTTATTAGAAAACATTTTATCGTTTATTTATTAAGATATAGGGCGATTCCGCCATAAATTAGCCGAATTACGATCTGACCTTCTCAATTTTTTTAAATTTAGGTATTGTGGATGTGTTGGTGCAGCCCCGTCTCCGAGCCTGGAAAATTTTGCAAAATATTTTAACGGGGGGGGGGAGGGACTATTATTTTTTTTAATTTTTTTTTTAAAGTTTTTTTAATGTTATTTTTTAATGTTATTTTTTAATGTTATTTTTTAATGATAATATAAAAAAAAAAATTCATTTTAAAAAAAAGAAATATTAAGTTTGTATGGAAGGAATCTTACTAAAAATAATAGGAACTAAGAAATATTCTTAAAAATATATCAAATATAATTTTTTATAAAGTGAATAATTTTAATTTATTTATTTTAATAAAACTAAAATATAATTAAAAAACTATTGATAAAATTAAATCATAAATTAAATAAAAAATTAAAGGACATTACAAACAGTGGAATATTATAGGGGAGACCAGGGCTAGTCGGCGCAAGGGGCTTGTCGGTTCAAAGGATTTTATTTTAAATCCAGTTAAGATTAAAATTTGAAATTTAGTTCTAAAATAGAATACTATAATATCCATAATTGGGGATGAAAATAATTTATAATATTTAACTATTTAAATTTTTATCCGTTATGACATGTTTTTGACGTCAAAATTACAATATTTTCACTTTATATTATTAGGTTGTATTAAAAAATTAAAAGTTTAAACATGACAAAATAAACATTATATAAAAGTTAAATATCTATTTCAATATTTGGGAAAGTTTCAGATTGATATATAATGCTTAAATATATATTAAGATTAAATTAGTAATATTACCACCATTGAGGTTAGTAGAATCGTGGCTAGTAGGCGCAATCAGTCAATTTTTATTATATTTTTATGATACCCAAATATATATGCAAAATTTAAGATAGTAAAATTTTTATTAAAAAAAGATTATGAAGAAACTATAAAACTGTATGAAAATGATATCTCATTAAGAAAAATACCATTTATTACAGGTTAAAATATAATATTGTATAAATGTAATATATTAAATAATAATTATTATATAAATTTATTAATGTGATTGATTTTTCATAATACATTTCAATTTTAATATAATATCAGACCTAAATAAATATCTTGCAAACTAAAATCTTCATATACATATTGTGAATAATATATTATATATTGTACAGATAATCATAATATAATATTTTATAAATGTCATATATTAAATAATAATTATTATATAAATTTATTAATGTGATTGATTTTTCATAATACATTTCAATTTTAATATAATATCAGACCTATATAAATATCTTGCAAACTAAAATCTTCATATACATATTGTGAATATATATTATATATTGTCACATATATTATATATATTGCATATATAAATTTTAGCCTGATAATAAGATCAATTATTTAAATTAATTATATCTAGCAAACAAATATAATATATATATTTTTTTTTAATTGACAATATAATATGATTCAAATTAATACATTTTATTAGATATGAACATTTTAGCATATAAATTTTAGCCTGATAATAATATCAATATATTTAAAATGAATTATATCTAACAAACAAATATTTATATATATATCTATTTTAATTGACAATATAACATGATTCAAATTAATTCATTTTATTGGACATGAATATTTTAGTTATCAGATTATATTTAGCCTGATAATAAAATCAAATGATGTTATATATTTAAATATAGAATTAGATAAATTTTGAGTAAATTTATTATTAATAAATATAAACATTAATAAAAGATGTGTGCATTATATGTAACAGGATTATAAAAGTTTTCATAATTTTGAAGATTGGTCAATGTAGAGTAGTTCTCTGTCAAAAAAGATTGTTATTTTATTTGTTATTATTATAAATAGAATATTATATAAATAAAGTATCTGCGAAAAAATTTTTTTGTCCCATAAGAAGCCTAATAAACCACTTGATTCGACTAGCCCCATCGATGAACCGACTAACCACGGGTTCGGGGCTACTAGGTTCAAAAAATGACTTTTACTAAAACCTTTCTAGAAAAATAATTATTAAATATTTAAAAAATATAACAGTATATATTTATAGGTAGATGTTTAAGGTATCTATTGGTATTTTGTAAGATCTTATATGATCATTATTTTCGGAGCTATGATGATTTTGACAAAAATTGCGCCGACTAGCCCTGGTCTCCCCTATGTCGTAGATTTACAGTATATCTAATTTTAGCAATTATCATAACAATCAAGTAATTTTTACCAATATAGCGAATTATATATTTTGCAGAAAACTATAAAATATTGACAGAGTTGTTAAAGGATCGAATCAAAATATCGCTGATCCTGGATTCGATCCTAAATTTGTCAATTTTCTTGGATTCGGAATCCTGACCTCAAATTGAGGCTCGTGATCGAGATCTTTTTCTTAAATATTCTATCCCGATCCTTTTAAAAATTAATTTTTTACTTAAAAAGCAACAAATAATAAAAATTTTGAAAATTAAATTAAAATAATATTTTTAAAAAAATATCTATCTATATCATATTTTATCAACCACCATTCCACCATATTTCAAAAATTTCATTTCTTCAATTTTTGGAAGTAATTTAAAGCCTACAAATACAAGTTTTTATTTATTTAATTTAATTTAAATATATTATAATATAAATAAATCTAGGTTTTAATAATGTCCTCCATTATAAATTTAGAAGATGATTCATCTACTAGTACTACTATTGATATGACAGTAGATATAGGTGAGAATGAGAATCTTTTACCATTTCATAATTTACGTAAGTAATTTACTCTATGTGTAACGGATGGAAGTAACCAGACAATGATCTATGCAAAATGTTCCTTATGCAAAAATAAGATTTCCTCCTCAAAGATTAGTAGCTCAAATTTAAAGAGACATATAAAAGTTTATTTTAAAAATATAATTTTTATTAATTTATGAAAATAATTAATATATTTATCTATGTGTTAATCTTAATTATAATAATCATATATTAGAATAAAATATTGTAAATTTGGTATTTTAAGAGAATTTATATATGACCTTTTTAACCACTTATAAATAATAATATACCTTAATATGTTTAACAAAATTTGTGTTGAACCCTTTATTCATAAGTTCTTATATTATTAGATATCAGATATCTGCAAAATTTATTAAAAAAATTAGTAAAATATTTTTAACAGGTCTGGTCTACTAAGCCTCTGATATCTGGTAAAATTTTAATGAGCCTAATAGGCATTAAAAATTATTAAATTTAATCAATATTATACAATTGGTCAGGCCTGACTGTAAAATAAGGGCTAACTTTTGCAGATACCTGATTTATATGAATGAACACTTATTTAATAATAAATTAATTAACATTTATTAATATAGATTTCCTTCACTCTATGATGACAGTAATATATTGGCATCAATAATTCACCCAAAGTTTAAGCTCAATTGGCCTTTTATTAATCTGCCACAAAATTTGTTGCTAAAAGTAAGGTTAATTGCCCATTTAGAAAATATACAGGGTCAACCACATGCACAGCGTCTACATGACAGGATTTTTACTGGATGCAAACCCCCTTCAAAAACCTTTGCCTATCCCGCTAAAAAATCACCGCCTTCGGCGTCGGTGTCTCTTTATCATTATCTTAACCTATTTATTTATTGATACTCTTTTCAAAGAATTTCTAAAGGATAATTTAAATTAATCTATCTCTACTACTAACTATCGATATTTTGTGTATATAAAGAATTTATTTTTTAGATAATAAATTCAATTAAAACCTACATTATTTACAATGAATTAATTATTATGGCATTATGAGCTTGCTAAAATATCTAAACCTTTTAAATTACATTTAAAAGGATAGTTTATTTGGAAAACAATGTGTATGATTGTTTGCAATATATAAATTTGGTCGATGAATTGTATTATAATAAATCTATAATAAAAGTATTAATTTTTACAGCAATAAATTTTGTCTTATTTCATTTCAAAATTTAATAGATAACTCCCCAAAAAATTTATCCTACCCCCATTAGCGCAGCTTACCCCATACCCCCTCAAAAAAATAGGATGCAAACTGTTCCTACCCCTCCCGCTCATGTAGACGCTGCACATGCAGATCCTTCAAATGAAATCGATACCTTTTTATGGAAAAATTCATCACAAAATGCTCTTTCAATTAATAAATTTTTTTTATTCTAATCATGATTCAGTGAATATTTTTAATAATGTACTTAATGAAAAACGTGGATGTTTAAATGATGATAATTTTGAAAAAAATTTATTATTAAAGGCTAATGTAATTATAAATAAATATATTCTAATTGTTATTATATATTATATTATTCAATTACAATAAATTTATACCATATTTATTTAATTTTTATATTAGTTAATTTTGCATCAATCAGAAATTTAAATAAGAAAAGGATCGTGATCGTGATCGCGATCCATTTTTTTTAAAAAGGTCGATCCTGGATTTCGATCCTATTTTTTTAAAAAGATCGTGATCGGGATTCGATCTTTTTAAAGGGATCGATTAACAAGCCTGAATATTAATAAGAACATCAGAAAATATCTTTTAAAGACATTGTGGGATGAATAATATGAAAATTAATTTTAAACATCATTTTTTATTTAAAATAAATAGATGGCGTTAAATAATTGAATGATTGTTGCTATATTTATTATCAAGAGCATTGATTAGTAAAATTACAGTTAAAATATTAACTGTAATATATTTTCTAACTGTCAAATATGCCTGTAAAAGTGGAATTTTACCTAGTATTTTGTAACTAATTCTATATAATAGAGGAATATCAACTATAAGTCTATTTACTTTTTATAAATAAATTTCTTATACTTATTTGGAATAAATTATTACCATGCTTTTATATTAATTATAAACTTATAAAAACATATTTCATATTTGTTTCAGGCTTATTTTTTTTATTAAAAATAACCTCTTATCTTGTAAAAATATTTTAGGACTATATATAGACTAAGGTAACCCTGTCGAAGGCCGGGCGGGTCTAGGGGCGAAGCCCCCTGGAATTTTTTAATTACCCCCCCCCCCCCCCCCAGAAAATTATGACTACGCCTATGCCCTTTTGTAGTAAAGGAGTAATTGATTGTAATATTTTATTCATATTATGTTATATTGTCAGTTACTAATGATTATATATATGGATATTTTATTATGTTTTATAATGTATGATGAGTATAATAATTATGTACGATAAACTTCCTAATATTATATATATGCATTTATCCATAATGGAGGAATAAAATGGCAGAAACCCAATTGTATAATTGGCGACGGAGAAAAAAGGAAAAGAACATATAATGTGAAACCATTGGGTTTTATCAAATTAACTATGAAAAATTATTGGAAAATATCATTTCAATGGTAATAAACTATGGTATTATTTGGAAAATACATTAATGGTATATGAATTTATTATTATGCAATCTTGTCTTGAAATATGAATTATGAAAAACAATAATTGATTATACTATGAAATTCCAGAAGAATGAATGCACACAATTATTAAAAATGAGAAGGATAAAATTATGAATATTTAGAAATCTGTTGATAATAATTTAATAATCATTTGGAAGTATATGATAATATGGTATAATCTATTACTTATGGAAATATGATGGTACAATCTTTTACTTATGGAAATTGATTACTCTTTGTGAAATGAACTTTATTGGAACAATTATATGGGAAAACATGAAGATTGATTTATGGATTATGGAATTTGGATTGAGGAAAGGGTTACTGATAAAACCTGGCTTTTTTTGACATTGTGAAAATGGATACTTATAAATATAGCTGGCTAATTAAGACCTAAAGATATAAGCATGTTGGGCTCTCAAATCACGTGACCTATTCAAAACTATTGGGGCTTCGAACTACTTCTTATACAATGTAGGGATTTGGATTACTTCATGGGCCATCCAAGGATGATAGAGATCTCTTGGCCAGCTCTAAGATAATAGTGACCTCATGGGCCATTCAAGGATGATAGCAATCTCTTGTCCAGCTCTAAGATAATAGTGACCTCGTGGGCCATTCAAAAATGACAGTGATCTCTTGGCCAGCTCTAGGATAATGATGATCTCGTGGGCCTTTCAAGTACGATGTCTATCAATAAACTCGATAGCGATATTCCGGTGGGAGATCTATCGATATTGAATCATCGGAGGGAGATCAAGGCACAATAACTCGATAATGATTCTCTAGTGGGAGATCAAGACAATAAACTCGATAGCGATACTCCGGTGGGAGATCCATCTATATTGACTCACCGGTGGGAGATCAAGGCATAATGGCTCGATAACGATTCTCCGGTGGGAGATCCATCGTTATTGATATTCCAGTGGGAGATCAATCAACAAGGGAAACTATATTGATACTCTAGGTGAGATCAATCTACAAGGGAAACGATATTGATACTCTAGGTGAGATCAATCTACAAGATAAACGATATTGATACTATAGGTGAGATCAATCTACAAGGGAAACGATATTGATACTCTTGGTGAGATCAATTAACAAGGAAAACAATATTGATATTCTAGGTGAGATCAATCAACAAGGAATACGATATTGATACTCTAGGTGAGATCAATCAACAAGGAAAACGATATTGTTACTTTAGAAGAGATCAATCTTACCAAGGCAGCGGTAAATGGAGACCAAAGACTAGGATGTTTTAAAAGAAATTAAGCTGTGTTTCCTTTCAATTAATAAAGGAAAAATGTAGTAAAGGAGTAATTTATTGTAATATTTTATTTACATATTATGTGTTATATTATCAGTTACTAATGATTATATATATGGATATTTTATTATGTTTTATAATGTATGATGTGTATAATAATTATGTAAGATAAACTTCCTAATATTATATATATGCATTTATCCATAATGGAGGAATAAAATGGCAGAAACCTTTTTGTATAACCTTTGTATTTATTCATTGCTCTTCCTAAGGTTGTTCTAGGAATATTAAATTTAGTAGCTATTAATAATGTTGATCTTATATGAAAGATTATATCATCAATTGCCAGTTTAATTAGTTCATTCATCACTTGATTTTGCATCAAATATTGTTTTGCACGAGCTTTTGATTTGAATATGAATGTATGAATTTTGACCAGTCATTGCTTGGCCAGACAATACTCAACCACCTGTCTTTTATTAAGCGCCGGTTGCTGCCTCTTTCGGGGGGCTTATTTTTTATTTTTTTTCTGTTTATTATTTTATATTAATATTAGATTAGTTCTTTTTCTGATTGGTTAATTTTTTTATTTTTTTTTTAAAATGAATGTATCATTTTTTATTTTAGATATTTTAAAATAGTTTTTTCTAAAATTTGTATACAGAGTTTATATATGAAAGGGGGGAGGGAGAGGAGAGAGGGTAGGAGAATTTTGCTTACAAATTTTTTAGAAATATTATTTTTTAAAAATAATTCTTAGTTTCGATTATTCTCAGGAGGGTAGGAGAATTTTTCCTATAAATTTTTTAAATTATATTATTTAGTAATTTTATGGATCTATTATTAATAATTATAATACATTTCACTTTTGTCTTAAGACTTATCTTTGGCTTATATTCCATTTCTTAAAAGACATTTTTGATATAAAAAACATTTTTGGATATATAAATTCTTTTATACAAAAATGTATATTTTATGATGAATAGTTTTATAAAAAAATATCAACTTTTACATTCTTTCTTTCAAATGTTTAGGATATATGCATACATTTATGGGGGTCAGGGAGTGGGGGGGAAGACTAAGGGGGATATTTTTTATTAGCTCAAAATGATATTAACAAAAAGTGATAAATCTCTGAATGGGGGGGGGGTGATTTTTCTTATCCCCCCCTTTGGCTACTCCTATGAAAAGGGATTTTGCAATATCCTCATATGGGATGTAGTTCAAATAGATTAATATTCACCAAAGCTCAGGAGGCTAGAAATCAGAATTTTTAACCTCAGGTGAAAGAGGATCCTTAATGACTATTTATATGACTATAAATGCAATTGGAAATAGCATTCACTATTTCCAAGAATCCGATAATATAAATGCAATTGGAAATAGCATTCACTATTTCCAAGAATCCGATACAAATAGTTTATCAGAGATGACCCTATAGGTTTTTATAATGTACATGTTTATTATTTATATACTTAATGGATCTATGTGGATGCAGAAAAATGAATTCCTTATATTTTTAACTCTTGCAAACTAACAGAAGCATCCAAAACAAATAAAAATTTATTAATACTAGACAATCATTGTTCACATTGCTCACTAAGATCAATAGATTTTTGCAGAGACAATGGAATAATTATGCTCATCCTACTGCTCCCACAAGCTACAACCACTTAATAAATCAATCTTTGGGCAAAAATTTTATAATAACAGCATTGAGAATTGGATGGAAACCATACAGGCACATCATTTACCATATATGACATATAATCATTTATTAAAATGGAGCTTCCTAAAGCTACAGTCTCCAATATTCAGAATGGATTTTTAGCCTGGGGGACCTAAAACCCTTATATATTCACTGAAGATAGTTATTTAATATCCAATGATGATAATATGTCAGAATTATCCAATATTCCAGTACTTGGTAAATTTATATAAGTTAAGATTATTTTAATCATTGGCGTATGCAGCGGGGGGGGGGGACATGGCAGTGAGAAAATTAGCTAATTGTGATCCTGAAAATGATTCAATAAATTCCACTCCTAGCCCTATGACTACCACTTCTAATAACAGGTCAAAATTTCCAAATTGCGGGAGAAATTTAGTATTTTGCGGGAGAAATATGAAAATTGCGGTAGAAATATGAAAATTGCGATAAAAATATAAAATTGCCAAAAAAAAAATTTTTCGGGCCAATTGACTTAATTATCTGCCTATTATTTTTTAAAATTAGTTTATATAAATGCAAAGTGGGTAAATATTTTATCTTGATTTATTAAAATATGTTAATTTATAAAAAAAAACCAACTATCTTTTTTAAATATAAAAGAATGTAAACAAGATAAAATTTTATAAAAAAACAAACGATTTTAATTTTACAATATTTTATGCGAATATCGCGCAAGACCGCAATCTACCGTATGTGTGTATAATATTATAGGGATAGGCGCTTAATTATCACGTATCAAGTTTAAATCGTTTAAATACATAATAAAATAATATTGTACTCATTTCAATGATAATTATTTTATTTAATATAGTTCAATCACATTAATATAATCAGAGCAGGGGAGTGTATCTACATTTATTGCAAGACAAAAATATTCTCCATAAATAAGAAATAATACAGATGCAACTACAGTTGCGGAAATTGTAATCACTTATCTTGTATTACAACATTCACAGAGCTACTTATCATTACAATGTAGGTAGAATCTATCCCCATAATATTTAACGACTCCAAGATAAATGAATTTTTGTAAAACAAAAATGAGCAAGGATCATCAATGTTTTAGAACCTGAATCCAGGAGGTCAATTCTTGACGATTTGAAAGATGGACATCATATGCAATTCTAACAGATGCATCTAATAAGGGAAATATTAAAATATTTCCCTTGATCCTCCGCTTTAACAAAAATAAGGACGTTACAATTAAACTATTAAATTTCTTCCCCTCAAATAGTGAAAAATCCAAAGACATAGCTAACTATATAATGGTAAATATAGCAGACTGGGGATTATCAATAAATTACATATCAGCTTTCTGATCTGATAATGCCTCAGTGAATTTGGAAAAAACCAGAGTGTATTTATAGAATTAAGTCAGACAATGTTGGTTGCGATTTGTTCCTAATACCCGCCATCGATAGAATTATAAAATTTTATAAACCTTTAAAAATATATTTCTTAAATATAGATTAGAAAAGCTGTCCTAACATTTTGAAAAATTTTTTCAATAATGAATGGCAGAGGTTTATTTAGGAATGATCGTAGGAAATCTACTACATGCTGTTAATGTGCAATTGCAATCAGAAGAATCTTAACAGAGATTCATAAAATTTTGTTGCAGATGTGTTCATCTTTACAGTTAAAAATTGACAATAAATTTTATGACGCCATTGCTAAAACTATATTAAAATGTTCAAATATTTTAAAAATACCGATAGACAATGATGTCTTGTTTGAGGATATTGTAATGCTCTTTATTTTTGATTTACAATGTAAAAAAATATTTATTTTATGCGAATGTAAATAAAAAATAATGGAAAATTAAATATAATGTTAATTATATATTATTTGAGATTTAAATAATGGAAATAAACGTTTACCGTCGTTGAGATATTTATAAAATTCCTGGCATGACATATTATAAATTTGTTTAACCTTTAGCTTGGCCTCTAATGTTGTTAAAGCAATCCGATTTCTCTCCTTTTTCCAGGCAGTTCTCATCAGGCTAAAAATGTTCTCGGATGAGGCATTAGAATGAGGTAATGGGAAGACATACTCGCATATTTTTTCCATGCATCGGGATTTATTGTTATTACGAAAAAATTCTACCCATTTCTCCTCTGCTTTTAGACCATCTAACTTTAAGTATTTTGGCGAATCATAAAAAATAGAGAGAATTACACTCCTCAAACAAGACATCAATGTCTTTCGGTATTTTTAATATATTTATTAAATTACAAAAACCATCAATTGATAGTTTCTGTTCCAAGGTCATAATATTTATATATTAGTAAATAGAGTTATTAAAATCAAATTTTGATTGTAAATATTCTAAAATTGTCTTAATAAAAATATCTGCTTCATTTAAAAATGTATTAAAGTATTATTTGAACATTTTAATATAATATTTATAGCAATAGCGCCATAAAATTTATTATCAATTTTTAACTGTAGAGATGAACAGAGCTGTAGCCTGATTTTGTGAATCTTTATTAATAAAGAATATTCTGATTGCAACTGAATATTAACTGCATGAAATAGATTTCCTACATGTGAAACTAATCCCAAATATGCTTCTGCCATTTCATACTCGAAAAAATCTTCAAAAATTTTGGACAGCTTTCAAAATCTTTATTAGAAGTAATTTTTTTAAGGGTTTGTAAAATTTTAATATTCTATCGATGGCAGGTATTAATGATAACCACCTGATAGGTACATATCGCAACAACTCACACCATTCCAAGTCAGACCACTCCACCAACTCTTTTAATTCATTAACTCTTTTAGTTGATGAACTAAATTTGTTAAAACATTTCATCACAATTATTTCGACATCTACAGATAGTACATTCATTGCCTTCTTGCAAGAATTATGTAGTATATGGCATATACAGCCAATTGGTATTAATTCTTTATTGTGCTGCCTCAATTCGGTAAATATACATTGGTTTTTGCCAAAATTTACAGAGGCATTATCAGTGCAGAAAGCTGACATGCAAATCATTGATAACCCTGAATCAGCTATATTTACCAATATGTGGTTAGCTACATCGTTGGATTTGTCACTATAGAGGAAAAATTTTTTAAAAGTTTTATTGAAATGTTCTTATTCTTGTTGAAATAGTGAAGGATCAAAGGAAATGTTTTAATATTTCCCTTATTATTTGCATCTGTTAGAATTGCATATGGATGCCCATCTTTCAAATCGTCTAGAATTGACTTCTAGGATTAAGGTACTAAAACACTTGTGTTCGTCTTGCTCATTTTTTGTTCTGCCACAAGTAAATTTGCACTTATATTGGAGTCGTTAAATATCATGGGAAAGATTAGACTCACATTGTGATGATATAGCTCTGTGAATGTTTAACTACATAGTAGTAGTTTATACGATTTCCACTGTAGTTGCATCTGTAATATCTATTATTTTTGGAGAATATTTTTTATTGCAATTGATGTTGATATACTCCCCTGTACTGACTTATATGAATGAAATGATGTTGATTTATTATTGGATGAAAATAAAACAGGATAGAAAGAAATTTACAAACTGGACATTTTCAAATAAATATTTAAAATTTATTTTAAAAATATAAAAAATTATTTATATAGTAAAAACGTTAAAATAGTTTTAAAAAATTGCGGGAGAAATTAAATAATTGCGGTAAATTTTTGCGGGAGATTTTCAATTACAATAGATTTGCGGGAGAGAGATGTCTGCGTATAAACTAAAAAATAGCGGGAGTTTCCCGCTGATGGGGGTAAACATGGTAACCCTGGTTATATAACCTAACATCATGTAACCAGTCCAATTCAATTTTATATAATAATAATAATATAAAAATAGACAACAGGGAAAAGAAATCATAAATTTTGACCTCACCGCCATATAAAAAACATAAATTAACTAATACTAAAAAAACAAAGAAAAATCTAAAGAAAACTAATAATGAGTGGCTTTCCATAATATTCAAGAAGGCATATTCAAAAAGGAAGTAAGGTGATGAGTGAATTAATGCTTGCAATCTGAAGAATGGGCTCATAGTACGAATAACAATGATTTATTTGTTTGTTATGTATATAAATAAAGATACTATAATTGTTTCATTTATAAATTAATAAAATGGATTTCTTTATTGTTGTTTATTAATAATTGTTTAATTAAGTTTATGTAAAATTTTGTATTTTAAGTAGACTGAATATGTCCATAGAACATAATGTTTCGGTAAAAAGTTGTAGTTGAGAATTTATTAGTTAATATAAATACTAAATACATAATCATAACTAAAATAATAAATTAAAATAATATAAAAAAATTAAAAGATTAAAAATTAAGTTCGTAAAATCATGATCCCCTATTTTTTAAGTAAAATATTCTCGATTATATATATTTTTCTTTCCCATTCATTTGCATCGTCTTTACTCAAATAATCTAATAAATAGTTTCGTTTTTCTGTTAAACAGTCGATTTATTTGAATATTACTTCTTTTGAATATTACTTTTTTTTATCTATTTTACAAAGTAATTTACATATTACAACAGTTTATTAAATATCATGAATGAAATGATTAAATTATTGAAAAATTATTTTAACATGTAGATAGTTAAGATAATAATTAATAAAATAATTAAACAGATAGTGATTAATTTTATATTGAAATAAGATTGTTTAACAAAAAGATAATTAAGATATTAATTTATAAAATATTATTATTAAATAGATGATGATAAATTTAGATGTTAATACTAATTAATTTAGTGTATAATTAAATTTTTATACGCCTAAAAAATGAAGAAATATATAAGATAGGTTTGCAAGTATTTCATATTTATATTTAAATTCTTAAATAATAAAAACAATTTTTACATATCCTCATCTAGCTCATAAAATATTATAGATAGAGCTTTGATTCAAATTATATTTAAAAGATTAATAATCAGGCTAGGCATTCATATAAAATTTGTTTGGATAAATCTAAATCTTAATACCTTTTTTTCAAAAAAGAAACATGGCCATTCATGGCAAATTTCCCTTAATATAACAATTGTAAATTAATGTTTTTTGTCGAACTTTATAGATATATTTATCAGAGACCTGTAACCCCGGCCCTTAACTCGACCCGGCCCGGGATTTTTTAAATATACCCAAGCCGGGTCGTGACTAAAAATCTTTTTAAAAATACCCGGGCCGGGTTAGGCGGTATATTTTAAAACCAAATATTTTAAATTGTTATTATTAGTTATAAAAATTAAAAATACATATAATATATTTTTTAAAAATCCGGATCAGGCCTGAAGATTTTATTTTTTAAAAAATCTGAGCAGGGCCTGAAAATATAAAACCCATGCAGGTGGAAATTTTTTTTAAAAATAAAGTACTTCTGCAGACCTCTGATATTTATACTAAATTTCAATAATTTGATTCCATATACCTTTATTCATTGCATTTAAATAATTAACTTATAAAAATAAGTTAAAGAACCATTATACTGATAAAAAAATTAAATTAAAACCCAATTTTTATCAAATAATTAAGTAATGTATGTAATTATCAAAAAAATATTCGACTGGCCGATTATTGAGTTTAAAATATTAGTATCCTAATCGTCAAATTTTTTTTTAAAGTTTACCAGGGGATATCTTTCGTACTAATGTTTTATTCGAATTATCAGGATCCCTGGCCAATTCCACTTTCAAGTAATCGATAGAAAACTTCTGAGATAGGTCTAATTTTGAATCATTAAGATTCGAATATGTTTTTTCTTTAGAATTATTAGCACTATTCGAAGAATTGGGCACGCGAAAATAATATTTGTAAACAAATATTCGGCTTCCACTGCTGCCCGCGTCAATAATCATGATGTATTTTTCATTTTTGATAGAAAAGTTAGTTGAATCTAGATTTCTTTTTTCTGTTTCTTTTATCTCAAAGCCGAAATCAAGTGAAAACACAATCTTTAAATTTAAATAACTTAACAGAAAGATTGGTTGCAAAAATATATAATTTTTCATTGAATATTTATAATAAACTTATATGTTATAATAATTAATATAAAAGTTTGACTTATATATTTTTGATATTTTTTGACACATTTATGCTGATGGCGTTTAAAATAATTTTAAAGTAAAACTCATCTTTATAACGTCATATTTATAAAATTTTATTTATTATTTTTGGAATTGAAATCCTAAGGCTAGTTATATATTTTACAAAATTTTGATTTTGTCCCCTTCAGTTGCAATATATAAATAAAAATGAACAACAAATTTATTTCATCATTCAAAATCACCTAGTTACATCAACACACCCAGGATGTGAAATTTTCTCCATTATTTATTTTTCTGAGTAAATTTCATCAAATATTCATGAGAGAATAATTTTATTTTCAAAGCACAAATGTTTTATATCTATTAGTGATGTGAACCCGAACCCTCTGAACCAGGCACATAACCGGGGGGGGGGGGGGAGAAAATCTGCCAGTTCTCGTAAATATCATCTTAAGGTAATAAAAATTTCCTCCCTATAAACCCCCAAATTCTTGTATATGAAATTGTGATCTCAAAAAATTTATGTAACCCATAAAAAGGATAATAAAGTATTTGCTAAATTGTAAATGTAACAGTAAAAAGATAAATTAGAAAAAGTAAATTATTTTTTAAAATAAGGTTAATGATAGATAATGCCAAATCAATATATGGCAATTTTCAAAATAACAAAAACACTAACCAAAATTTATTAAATGCAATAAGACACACTCTTTAATATATATTAACTGAATCAAGTGGTCGAGTCGAATACTATATATCATCCATCCCAAGGACGGAGTAACCAAGTTGGCTTCAGAAAAAACATGATCCTTAACTGGATTAGAAATAAGAAATATCGGATTGGTAAGCGACGCTCTTATCTATTAGGCCGCCAACGCGTCCCGAAATTCGCATTTTTTTAAATATATATTAAACCAAATTTGGCAGTATATATCTAAATGAAAAATAAACAAAATATCATTTAATAGATACTGCTTAGTATCTATCATATACTTTAAAATAACAACTATAATTCAAAATTTGTTGAAAAAAAGTTAAAAATGGAATATAGCCAAAGACCTAGAATAAATGGACCTAAAGACCTCCAATAAAATTTATGAATCCCGGAAAAAAGCCTGTGGGGAAAAAAATCGGCCGAAAAAACTGCGGGAAAAAAATCCAGATTTAAAAATTTAAAATTAAAAATATAAGTCTTTAAACACTATTTAAATGGTAAATGTATTATTTATTAATACAGATTCATTCATTCATTGTTATCTTACATCATGCATAATATTTATAGACAATAAATATATCTGTAATAAATAACAAATTTTTATTAGTATTTAATTTTCTAATAGAAAAAAGGACTAGATTTTAAGTCGAAGGATTTTTGTTCCACAGGTGTTTTTTCAGGGATGTGAACCCTTCGATAAAAAAAAAGATCCAGGTCCGGGTTTGGGTTCGGGTTGTACAGTAATAAAATTTAAAAAGAGCCCTGGTTCAGCGTTCGGGTCCGGGTTCAGGGAACATAAAAAATGACTCAAAATAAGACTTTTTTTTCATTCATTTATTATTATACTTCAATATATACACATTCATAATTTACAAATAAAAATTTTTAAAATGAAATAATTTATATTTTAAATGTTTTATTCAGTCGCACAATCATAATATCTTCTAAAATATCACCCTTGAGATTTCCACGTAAATTGACAATATATATTTCAAAGATGAAAATCCACATTCTACGCTTACCTAAAATAGACAGTTATCTTATTGTACTTGTGTCGCCGGTACAGCCATGACGATTCTAGACAAGATATATAATTCTGGATATAATGTGAAGAATTTTCTTCCCAATTTTAATATATTTGTATCCTAATTTATTCTTTTAACTTCTGGGAACTTTTCTATTTATGATGCAATCGGCATTTTTTGATCCTCCTTTCTATCTGATGATAATTTGATTTTTTTTTTCTTTATCTAAAAATAAAATTTCAAAATCATCAATTTTGCTATCATTATAATTATTATCACTACAACCAGTATGTATTATTGTAATAGCCTCCAATATATTGTAAACAATGGAGTTTTGCGTATGCCATAAATCCTTAAGATATGCTTTGCTCAATACCAAGAAAACTTGATATCGGGGGTCTAAATATATAGAAGCACATAAAACACTATTTGGCAAATATTGTTGCTCTCGAATTTTCATGTTTTCTAATATTTCGTACGAAAAAGGACTAGTAATTTCTAAATCTAATCGACATCTCATCCATACGCCATAAAAATCAGATAAATATAATTGTTCTGATCATAATCTTAATGTTGTTTAAGGTCCTTTATTTGGCACCAATCATCTTCCGACAAAATAACTTCACATGCTCCTATAATAAAACCATTACAGAAATCTTTAGAACTTAATAATCGTTCTAGCATCATAAACGTGTTGTGCAATCTAATATTGTCATTGATCTTTTCATTGATTTTAATATCTTACAATTGTGGGAGTTCTTAAATAATGATAGTTTTAAAGTAATTATTTTTTAGGCAGTCATTAATAGCCAATTGTAGAGCATGGGCTTTACATAAAAAAATATTATTTACTACACTAGAAAATAATTTAGGATATCAATCTTTAAATAAAAAAATTTTTATATTATTTTTAAAATTTTTTTATGACACATAGAACCCTTGGACCCTCTACTTTTAAAAAGGGTCCGGGTACAAACAAAATACGAGGGTTCAGGTTCACAACCCTGAATTTTTTCCGCAGTTGTGTCAGTCTAGTTTTTTTCCACAGGCTTTTTTTCTCCGATTATCAAAATTTGTGATGGAAGAACCCGCCTAGTAGTGTTACCCCCTCTATGAAAATCCTGAATACGCCTATGCAAACCTTATTTTTTTGCTGAACCAGAACCCGAACCCGTTGTAAAAGTTGAGGGTTTAAGCATCAAAATAAATTCTTAAAATAATAAATTAGGCTGCGTCCAAAATCTAAAAAATATAAATAAATAAATTTTGAAGAAAAAAAATCATAAGCTATTTTAAATGTAAAAAAATAAAATAGTATTCTACTATATCATTTTTCGTCAAAAATTTATTTTTTTAAAAAAATACTAGAAATTAATAAATTTGAATAAAAATTTATTCAAAATTTATTTATTTTGATAATTTTTATGAAATATTTTACTCTAATTTTTTTTTGGTTATGCTTCTTTTCATTTTCTTTTTTTTAATTTCTTTTTTTTTCGTATTTTTAATTTTGATTTTTATAAAACTTGGCTTGTCCAAAATGTTTTGTTATTAATTTGCGAAAATTTATAAATTATGAGGCTTTTTTTAAAAAATTTTGGACACAGCCTTATATAAAAAAATTCCTAAATAATAAATAAGATAAAATTTATTTGCTGAATCATTTTCCATTTTCTTATGATTTTCCAAATTTTTTTTTTGCATCCATCTAGGCAAAATTTTGTAATAATCCATCTAGGCAAAATTTTGTAATAAAAGATAATATAGTATATGCTGATAATATAATAGTAATATGTTGCTTATCTTTTTTTTATATAAATTTTAGAAAGTAAAATATTGTGCCAACCATAAAATCAAGAAAGGAAAATAAAATCCAATATTTCTAGATATTCAATTTTTAATTTAATTAAAATATAGGCAAGTGTCATTTTTGGATTAAATAATAAAAATGATTGTAAGATAAATATTTTTAATTTTTTTGCTATATTATGTTTATATGATATAGAATTTTAAAAAAAAATAAATAAAAATTATGTTAATTTATTAACATTGAGTCAATATTTTCCTTATGCTCTTCAAACTCTAAACTAGTGTTGTTAAACAGCTCTATTTGAGCCGATTTTTAAAAACGGCTAACTCAATATTTTAGCCAGAAAAATATTATCTAAGCCTCGAGATTTCGTCAATAGATGTTCAAACCTTTGTGCCACCTATGAGCAAAATCTTAAGGCTTGCATAATATTTTTCCAAATAAAATATTAAGTTAGCCGTTTTTAAAAATCGGCTCACAATGAGCCGTTTAACAACAATACTCTAAACCCGAACCCCTTTTTAAACTTTTAACTCTGAATCAGGGTTGCCAGGTCAAAATTTTAAAATAGTGGGAGAAATTTGGTATTTTGCGGGTGAAATATGAAAATTGCGGTAAAAATATAAAAATAGCTTTAAAAAAATTTGCAGGCCGAAGGCCCGCATAGTGCCGGCCGGCTGGGGAATTAGTTTAGATAACCTCCTATTACTTCTTATAAATTCTTTATATAAATATTAGCAAAGTCGGTAACGTTTTATAATTTCAGAATAGGTAATATTTTTCAAATTAACTTCTTTGTAGTGGAGTTACTTTATTTGTATTATATATAAAAGAAAATAATTTGAATCTCCTCAAACAAGGATCAATGCCTATCGGTATTTTTAATATATATATTATATTACAAAACCATCAATTGATGGTTTCTGTTCAAAGGTAATAATATCTAAACATTTGTAAATCGAGTTATTGAAATCAAATTTTGATTGCAAATATTCTAAAAATGTCTTAATAAAAATATTTGCTTCATTTAAAAATACATTGATTAGAGTAATATTTGAACATTTTAATATGATATTTTCAGCATTAGCCCTATAAAATTATTGTCAATTTTTAACTGTAAAGATGAACACAGCTGAAGAATAATTTTGTGAACTTTTATTAAAAAAGATTCTTTTTATTGCAACTGCATATTAACAACATGTAGGAGATTTCCTACATGTGAAATCATTCCTAAATATGCCTCTGCCATTTCCTTCTAGAAAAATTTTTTCAAAATATTAGGACGGCTTTTATAATCTTTATTTAAAAAATATTTTTTAAAGGTTCGTAAAATTTTAAAATTCTATCGATGGCGGGCTTTATGATAAACCTGATAGGCACATGTGGCAACAACTCACACTATTCCAAGTCAGACCACTTCACCAAGACCAACTCTTTTTAACTTTTTTAGTTGATGAACTAAGTTCGTTAAAACATTTTATTACAATTATTTCGACATTCACAGATAATACATTCATTGCCTTGCAAGAATTATGTAGTATATGGTATATACAGCCAATTGGCATTAAGTCAACATTGGGCTACCTCAATTCTATAAATACACTCTGGGTTTTAAAATCACTGAGGCATTATCAGCGCAGAAAGCTGACATACAACTCATTGATAATCTCAAATCTCCTATATTTACAATTATATGGTTAGCTATGTCTATTTAATAGTTTTATTGAAACGCCCTTATTTTTATTGAAATAGCGAAGGAAGGGAAATGTTTTAATATTTCCCTTATTAGATGCATCTGTTAGAATTGCATATGGATGTCCATTTTTTAAATCGACAAGAATTGACCTCCTGGATTCAGGTCCCAAAACATTGGTGATAGCTTTGCTCATTTTTGTTCTACCACAAGTAAGGTTTTCACTTTTAGAGTGTTAAATATTATGGGGAAAAGATTCGACCCACATTGTGATGATAAGTAGCTCTGTCAATGTTGTACTACATGATAAGTGTATACCATTTCCGCAACTATAGTTGCATCTATATTATTTCTTATTTTGGAGCATATTTTTGTATTGCAATAGATTTAGATACACTTCCCTGCAATGATTATAATAATAATTGATTAAACTATAATAAATAAAATAATTATCATTGAAATAAGTACAATATTACCTTATTATATATTTAAACGTGATAATTAAGCGCATGTCCCTATAATTTTTATACATACACACATGAAAATAATAAAATATGAATGAATGATGTTGATTTATTATTGGATAAAAATAAAACATATGATTGGAGTAAGGATAGAAAGAAATAAAAACTAGACATGTTAATAAATATTTAAAATTTATTTTAAAAATATAAAAATAATCAATTACTGTTTCTCAAAATTATTATTTATATATTAAAAAGGCTAAAATGCTAAAAAAAATTGTGCGAAAGAAATTTAAATTGCGGTAGATTTTTGCGGTAGATTTCCAATTGCGGTAGTTTTGCGGGAGTGAGATGTCTGCATGTAAACTAAAAAATTGCAGGAGTCTCCCGTTGATGGGGGGAGACCTGGCAACCCTGCTCTAAACCCGGACCCTGTTTTTTTAGCTTGGCGAAATATGCTGCTATGTCTCAAGCTAGATTTTCTCAACCCTCTGATCCATTTATTCAAAATACAATAATTTTTTGTATATAATGGTAATTCAGCCATGTATAGTAAAAGCCTGCAAAGTCTGGTTTGCGACGTCCTGTTAAAAAAAAATTTTCAAGTTGTCTCCGATCCGGGAGGCCCCAAATTTTTCCAGTCGCAGCCAATTATATATTTATTTTGATTATCCCGGCCCTCAAAGTTTTACTAAAAGTCCGCCTCAGCCTGTTAGATTTTTTTTTGAATGAATTTTTCTGCCATCATATTTTTAATATCTTAGTGTTGTTAAACGGCTCATTTTGAGCCGATTTTTAAAAACGGCTAACTCAATAATTTATTAGGAAAATCATTATGCAAGCCTTAAAATTTTGCTCATGGGTGGCACAAAGGTTTGAACATCTATTAACTAAATCTCGAGCCTTAGACAATATTTTTCTGGCTAAAATATTGAGTTAGCTGTTTTTAAAAATTGGCTCAAATCGAGCCGTTTAACAACATATTAATTTTCAACATCAATTACGGCTCATATATATTTTGTTGAATATGTTGATCGATATTTTTTTAATATCAACGTTTTATTTATTTTAGCAATTGATTTATTTTTTTGATATCAATTTTATTTGTAAAAATTTTATATTAACATTTTTTTATATATCATTTTAACGTTACATTTTTTTAATATCAATTTGTATTTCACATAATTGGTTATTTTTTTATTGTTAAAAAAAAGATATAAAAATATAAATTGTTTTTGGTTAAAGGAGTTAATAAAAAAAATGTAATTTATAATAAAAATAAAATGTAATTTATGATAATAAAATAAAAGAAAATTCTGTCTTATTCTGTCTAATTATTCTGTCTAAACACATCATGGTATTAATAAATAAACGAGGATCTGATTCACTATGGTTACCTATTTCTATAACCGTTTTATAAATCAATAGTGCTTGCATCTGTATTTATAATTGTATCCTATCACAAATAAATTATTTAATTTTTTGTTAATATAATATATTATTTATAGATTTATTTTAGTTAGATTTTTTAAAATACAAAATAAGCATATTGTAATTTATCAAATTATATTAATCAAAATATTTTGAATTTAAATAAATATATCAAAATTTTAATGTGTCTGACCGATTGCCTGATATTTTCTGTATAAATTGTCAGGCTCAGAAATGTTATGCATTAGGCCTGTTAAATGTTTTGCCTGGCCCTCGTTATAATTTTAAAATTTTCTTAGCCTGGCCTATTTAAATTTAAAAAATTTTCGTAGATCTCTAATGTATATTACGCTAATTGCTAGCTTTTCGTGTAGATTTTTTACTAAACATTACTTGATAAAAGATAGCAATTGAAAATCTGGCAGAGCAAAAATATTTTAGGCCGGACATCTTATGCAAAATGTTTTTACGGGGCAGGCCAATCCAAAAAATTCATAAATTTTATTTAATCAAACCAATATTACAGGATAGGACCAGAGATCAGAATCGTACGAAATAGTTTGGTTTAAATAAAAATAACCTTTTATCGGTTCGGTTTGAACCTTCAATTTTGGAATTAATTACGTATAGTAAAGCATACAATTTTTAAATCTTATCTATAAATACATAAGTAAGACGATTAAAGTTTATTTTATTATTAATGCACAAACAAATAGACTTTACAATTATAATATTTTTTTATCAAATTAGGCCTTCTAAATAGCTAAACCCAAAAATTTATAAAGTGACGATTGATACTGATTAATAATCAATAATAATCTTTAATTTTATTGAAATATAGAAAGGTCAAGATTACTCTCCTTTTTAGAGGATCAGGTAATAAATATTTTGCCAGTTCAGAAAATAATTATGGTTAATACCAGTTAACGGTTCAGGTTCGATCTGGATTCCACTTTTTAAAAATATTATTATAATAAATTTTACAATAATAGAACAACTTCTTTTATTATAACATTTATTTGTCAAAAAAAAAATCTTGTGCTTTATTTGTTTCTATTTCTGATAATATTTGTGACATTTTTTATTAAATTTTAAATTTAAACGAATAAATATTTATTGATACTTTTTACAAAAATTAAAAATTAAAAATATATAATAAAAAACAAATAAGGATATATTAAAAATTAAATATAAAAAATATATATATATAATCTATGAAGAAAAACATAAAAGAACGAAGAAAAAAATATTTTTTAAAAAAAGCTATATATCATCCTATAGAAGAGTGAATGCTTAAAAAATTAGACCGGTAGATTTCGAGGGAAATCTGTATAAAATAAACACAAGTCTTTTTGAAGTGAAGAGCATTGATATGATAAACTTTATTTAGATTCTACCATATTTATCTTAGCCAAAAATTGAATTGCGGGATAGAAAATTAAAATTCTATGGTAATTTTTAAAAAGTATTGGTAATATCAAGTGTTAAAAAATATGAATGTAGGTTCTGTAAAAAAATTTAATTAAGATTCTCTCCCATCTAAAACATTATCTAAAACTTCAGAGATTAATTTCCACGAGTCATCTAAATCTACTTTATCGACTTTTGAACAACCTACAGGAAATCTTAATGAATATAATAAATTGTGTATATAATGCATAAAAAATTTAAATTTTATTTCACATCTTATAAATATCTCACAATATTTGTAGTAGAGAATAGAGGACAAGAAAGGTATAAGGTAGTGATCTGCATCGGGCCTAATTTTTCAAGCCCGACCCGGCCCGAACCCGATTTTTTTTTAAAAAAAATTTATCGGCCCGGCTTGAATTTATTTAAATATAGAAATTAATTTTTATAATTACTCAAAATAAAAGACATATGTTATATGGCGTTTACAGGCGCGTACGCAGGAATTTGGTGTGGGGGGGGGATTAAATTTTTTTAAATAAAATCATTGTTATTTAAAAATATCAAGCATAAATTTTTTTAGGATTAGTAACTATTTCTAAATCAGAATTTTAAATTAATGAGAATTATGAAAAATAAATATATAAACCGGCATATAGAAAACTATAAAATAATGTGAATGAAAAAAATATTAAACGGATATAACCGGCGGCATATAAAAAACTACAAAATAAATGTGAATTATAAAATATTAAGTGGATATAACCAACATATAAATCACTATAAAATAAATGACCCAAAATAGAAATTTAAATTTTTTGAGCCTTTATAATTTACATATAAAGTATAAAAATTTAAATGCTGGAAACATAAATTATTACAGAGGTTTTTTAGGAATAATTGTATTTTGTATGTAATAACTTAAAAAGTATTCATGAAAAAATATAATTAAAAAATAAATCGCACAAAAAATTATTATAAATTTATAATGTAAAATCCAATCTTCTTTGGGATTGGGTTAATTATTCAATTATCTCATCTGTGCTTGGCATCAAATACCTATGAATATTCAAAATATTGTCAGTTGTACTCCTTAGGTATGTTTTTATTCTTCTTAAAGAAGGGAATGTTCTATCATTAGTTGCAGTACTAATGTGAAAAGTTACTAATATTAATAATTTTAATACATTGGGAAAATATTAAAGATGTTTGAAATGATGCAAAGCATCCATAATTTTTTGGGACTATATCAACCATAGTTAATCTTTTATACTATAGTTGGCATTCAGCCTATAAGGCATCATAAGATACTTTAACATCTTCATGAAAAAAATCTGATAAATATTTTATTTATTTTCTATTACCATCTGAAAAAGGTTGAAAAGACGTTTGTGGAAGTAATATCTGCAGAGGCAGACTGTTAAGTGCTGCCTGATGAATTAAAACCCGTTCATTTATTTGGGTTATAAATGTATCTAAGAGAGGTATAAATACATTTATTTTATAATACTCTTCTACTGAACCTATATTAATGTTAAGACTATGAGCTTGCCTCGCTGCAAATCGAGGGAGACAAATGTTAAACTCGTATAGCTCTGCTTTTGACTCAAAAATAAAATATGAAAATCTTCAACAACATTAGCCCTAATTTCCCTGATTTCTAATAAAATGCTCTCCGCTATTCTCATCGTCTCAATCAAGTCAATGTTAATGAGAAAAAAACGTATAAGTATTGAATCCAATGATTTGTTTGCTTCTGATTATCTCCTTCAGGCAATTGTTTCAGTAAGCATTTATAATCTACTCTTCTAAATCTATAAAAGCTGTTACTGCTTGATGGCGAAGACTTTATCTCATTGGACAAGCTTTTTGTAATGTCTTTCTCCTTGTTGGACAAGGATTTTCAGAAATAATTCTGTTGAATCCCCTAATGTTTTAAATTTTAAAAGACCACGAAAATTACCTTCATTATTATTATTATTGAAATTCAAGCTTCCTGAATCCAAATGGCCACGTAATTCTAGTCCCTGCAATCCACAATATAGAATGACCTCAATAATTAGCTTGATCTTACATCTATTTTCTTTTGCTATTTTATTCCTATTTTTGTCAATATGTGATAAAATAGGAATCATATCCCCACAATTTATTTGAAGAAATAATAGGTTCCCAGCGTTTGTGATAATTTGTTTTTTGATGTTTGTCAAAAATTTCTCAGCATCTTTGTACATGTTGACTTAACTAACAGGACTCATATCTTGCGATAAGCTCCATTGTCTCATATAGAGAATTCTAGCCATAACCATCTAGGCTAATTATAAAATGTTATAAAATTATTTTTACTTTTTTTATAAGATGACTAGGATTTTCATCATCAACAATATGTTTAAAAAAATTTCTTATCTCCATAATTATTATTTGACTAGAAATTTGAAAATAATAGATAAATATTACGCCAAGAAAAACTTGAAATCGAAATTAATTGATAAAATAACTTAGTAAATGAATGTGATAAATAAATGTAATTAAATATTTACTTAAAAAGAAAGAGAATGGAATATAAAATACAACTGAATATAAACAATAATATTTTTTTAAATTTATCCGGCATCTGCATTTTTTAACTTGGGGGGGGGGGGGCTTTGTCCCCCTGCCCCCCCCGCTGCGTACACGCCTGGGCGTTTAGTTTTGATAAATTTAGATATATTTAAAAAAAAATTCCAAGGTCCGACCCGACCCGGCCCAAATTTTTTTAAAAATATTAGGCCCGGCTCGAACCCGATTGTTTTAAATAGAATCGGGCCTAACTTTGCAGATCTCTAGTATAAGGGGCTCTCTATTTTTAGGAAATATTGTTTTTATTTTGAAATTATCATTATATCATTTATTTTCTTTTTAAATATATATTTATTAGCAGTTAAAAACAGCAATATTAAATTACCTTATGAGTAAACGCCCTTTGACCTCTGTAGATGTCAGATATATATCTTGTTCGATTAGCTTTTTGAACAAAATCCTAGTTAGAAGATCGGAATCCTATTTATTAAAATATATTTTAGCAAAACTTAAAAATGAAAAATAGTAGAAAAAATAAATCATCTCACATAAAAATTTACGCGAAATAACAATTGAACATATTGATAATTTGAGTATGTCCTAATTTTTTAACATTTTTTTTATTTCATAAAAACTTAAGGATTTTGGCTTTTCATTTGTCATAAAAAGTCTATAATTTCATTATTTTAATTTTAAAAAATTCCCGCCATATAAGATAAAAAAATTTGACTATATAAAAGCTATATACTATTTTTTACTAGATATTTAAGTAATATGACTTATTATTTTTTTTTACATAGGCATAGCCAGGTTTTCTATGAATAAGAGAGGGGTCAATGGCGAATTTAGCGAGATTTTTACCGGCCTTATCTGGCTACACTTATATTTTTTTATTATGCATTTTTCTGACTTTTTTTTTAGTAACATTTGGAGTAGCACTATTTCACAAAACTGGGCGAGAGCAGGAGTTAGCTCCTTTTTGGAGTGGATTGGCTCCTTTAATTTTATTGTATAAATTGTTAATAAAATCATCTTAATTTATATATTTGTTGAATAAAATAAAAATGATATAAATTTATGAAAACTATTTAACTTCAATGTTGAGCCAAGTTTTTATAATTTTTTTTGTTTTCCATTTTTTAAGTTCAAATTATAGAATATAAAAATCATGGAAGACGAAAAATTTCCATTCTACAAGAAACATTCTTCTCTAAAATAAATGGAATGTTAGAGCATAAAAGTTCTGAAAATGGGTGAAAAATTTTAAATTGTGGATATCGATTATATACTGATTAACAGAGCAGAAAGCTCTAATTTTCTACCACAACATTCAATCTGCGCCTACCACAATATCAATTTAGTGATCACATTTGATGCGGGTGAAGTTAGAAAATATAAGATTTAAAATTATATCTCCAAGTGATAGATTCACATTATGAATCCATGTTATTCTTTAATTAAGCTAAAAACTAAAATTTTGGTAATTTAAGTGATAACATAGGACCTATATGCTTTAACACTCAGGAACAAAATTTATTCAAGAATATAGCCAAATATTAATATAATTGTTTTGTGACATCTCGGTACACGCTTTCTATAAGAGGTCTTATTGTTATTCTAATAAATTAAATATTAAATAAAAATCACTTAAGATAAATTCAAATAATTTAACATTAGCCCCTCTACTCGTAGCAAACCTCGTTATGCGCTAGAAAAATGAATTGGGTTATAAACCTTTAAATTAAAGCAGAGCATTCCACACGCAAGGGGATACGGTATAAACAGGCGCCTATCTTTTAGTACCACAGATTCAAAATACTCACCTAATCTGATATTCTAACAAAAAATCAAATTTATTTTAAATAATTTTATTTTTTTATAATAATATTATTGTATGTAAAACAAAACAAATATAATTAATTAATTAAATTTTAGCTAGTAATATAATATTAGCTATGCGAAATTAGGTTAATCTAAAAAATAATAAATATCGCATAAAAAGGAGAAGAAAATAAGGAAGAAAGAGTAGGTATAGAATTTGAAGGAAAACTGCTGTTGAAATTAATAAATCAGGGGTTCAAATATCGTGAATATTTTGTCAATTGTATTGACCCCTAGAAATTCGATCATTACATGAACAGCATTTTAAACGCTCTCCTTTGCTATCTACAGCCAGAGTTGATGTGAGGATATCGTACAGTTAAATCCAATATCATGGGTAAGCTTATTGTTTGCGAGTTGGAGCTGAAGGTTATAATTAAAAAATTGGATATGGATCGAAGGATCAATCGGTTGGTAGCAAGCTAGATATTCGACAAGATTCACAGTGAACTACACCTGGCCAATCTTTCTATCTGTTGGATTCGGGTGATGAAATATCAGCGGCATCTTCCGTAGCAAGAAGACGTTTTCTTTTCCACAACAAGAAAACGTCTTCTAAAGAAAAGTCATTTTTTGAAGTGTTAGCATTGATAAGGTTAATGATACTTATTGCCAAAGGTATTATCGAGTGAATTGATATTTTTTAATTTTTGCTTCGATAGGCACTGCTAAATGTATAATTTTTTAACATGGCTCACTTATTTTTTAATATATATTAACGGAATCACGTTCTCGAGTCCGATCTACTATATATCATCCCTATCCAAATGTTTTTATAAAAGCTAAAAGAGGTGGAAAATTTCAAAATAGGAGTTGAATGATGCAAAAGAATGGTGAAATTCTAAAAAAGATATATAGATGGAAAAATGGTTTATTCTAGGATAGCAGGTAAAGATGATAACCTTGCTTGAGT
Source organism: Gordionus sp. m RMFG-2023 (assembly GCF_954871325.1). NCBI lineage: Eukaryota > Metazoa > Nematomorpha > Gordioida > Chordodea > Parachordodidae > Gordionus > Gordionus sp. m RMFG-2023. The sequence continues at coordinate 40,412,910 of NC_088776.1, forward strand.
ATATCATAAGAAAAATGCTTGAAAGTACTGATAGCAGTTAATCATCCTACAAGGGAATCTAAATATGATTTCCTCATTGGAAGTGATTATGAGTTGAGCTTTACAAATTCGGACTATCTGGGGTTAAGAAGGACCAACAGTGCATCCATTTTTTTACAGCCTTGTTGATTGTGTCTTGAAACCCGGTAATGATACCATCTTCGATATATCGAACGTGCAGGCAAAATTAATGGTTTGGATTATCTCATTGATTCTGAGAAAAATAAAAGTGGTCCAAGAAGATCTAGTGCGAAATCAATTGTAAAATTGAAGAAAATTGGTAACAAGAATAGATGAATTTTGTGTGACTAGGGAATGATGTGCTGTCTGATTGCCAGAATGGGAGTTATATTCATTAGGAAAATTTTTGATGAATTATTTATTGTGGGATCACTCTCCAAATGAAGTTGTGTGAAATGTACTGCAGCCTCATATTCGCCAATAATTTCTAATTGAAGTGAGAATGTGAGAGGTTCCATGCTTAATCCTGGGAGAACTCATTTTGCGCAGAGTGTTGAACCATGGGCTATTCGCTAGATATCTATGTAAGGATCTGTAAGGCGATAATTCTAGCTCAAGATTCGGTTTCACAAATTTAATGTTTTGGGTAAAATGGGTGTCTTGAGCTGATCAAAGAATATGTTGTATCCTGAAGGAATATGGGTGGAATCCCATTAAAGGCAGGAGTGTTTACCAGACTTTGTCAGAGATGAAATCAGAAGCCTAATAGGTTGTTGAGCGATTGGAACTGAGTAGGTGGAGGGCGTTTAGAAAGGAGTTTGATTTAGGTTTAATCAGTAAAATTTGCAAGTAAATAATAAGTGGAAGCTAATTTGAGAGCACCATTAATGTTGAGTTAATTGATATTCTTTCAAATAAGTTTGACTTAAAACTCGAGAGGAGAAGCTATTTTCTTATTATACAAAATTTACATTTTGATCGCATATTTATTAAATGATCTATTACTGGTTTGTTAAAACTTTTTACGATATTAAATTTTTACTCTTAAATATTGTTATCGTCATTTTAATAAATAGAGAGTTTTCTCAAAGCCTTATTTGATGTAATGGTTTTAGCGATATTATCCTTTATACACCAACGAGTATATGGTCTTAAATAAGATCCATTTTTATTTTGAGTTGAACGAAATATCTTCAAGCGTTTGAGAGAATCTCTAAAAAACGATAACAAATCTTTAAATAATACTAAGAAATATCAATTTTTTTGCAATCTTATAAAAGATAACTTATACCATGATATTTAATGCATGCCTTGCGCAATGTATGTTGATCAAAATTATTCTTTTTGTAAGCCAGATATACTAATGTTAGACTTCATAATAATAGTGACCTCTGCTATTCTAATATGATCCACCTTTTGACCCGCATGTTTTTGTTTCTTTTTATTTTTCAAGAATTTATATTGTGGTATTAGCGCCAATATTCCATAATTACATGCATAACAGAAACCTCCGCTAATTTTTTATTTTCATATATCTTTATCTTGAGAAAAACGTTCAGTTTTGAATATAAGGTACTTTAAATCTTTTTGTATTTTTCCTATTCGATCGTCCTCTTTCTTCGTTGTTTATTATATTCATATATGAATAAAATAAAATTCAGCTTACTGAAAACATACTTTAAGTCGTCTTTAATTCAGCTTACATGGTTATGCTACAAAAATAATAAGAAATGAATTATAATGATAGAAGATAAATAATATATTATGATACTATATTAGTTTGGCATATTTGATATGTTTATACTTAAGATATAATATGTAAAAACAAAAACTTTGTTAATATAGTTGCAGTAAGTGATTATGAAAAAAAAATTGAATCAAAAAGCAATTTTTGGACCAACTCATATAAGATAGTATGTTATATTTTCTATTTGATATAAAATTAATTAAGTATTCATATTCATTTGAAAATATATAAGTTAGACACTCAATTTGAAAATAATATTAAACATAAATATTATCAATAGTCAAAACTTAAATAGTGTTTGCAAATTGAGCTCCTATAAAATTTAATAGAAAAACGAGAAAATAGTATAGAATGTTGTATGGGTGGGTTTAATGGGTTTATAAATTTAATTTACATTTCTAATTTGAGATCTAATGTGTTCCATTCCCAATAGCTTGATGTGGAAGTATATTTTCAAAGAACGAAATCGTCGACCAAGACCTATCTGCCAATCCTATGTCGATTTAAAAAAATATCACTAGAACACCATTGTCGTTATAATGTAATTGTAATAGATTTGAATAGGTATTATTTGTTATTCATATGCGCGTAGATATTCATGTATTTAAATTTGAACTTTATATATCATTACTTTTATTTTGTTAAGTAAATTGTGAAGCAAAAGGTTATTTTATTATTAATTAGAAAAATTTTGATAGTAAAAAAAAGTTTAGGTAAATACAAATTCTAACAAAAATTGTTCCAGTCTACCAATAGCTATTTCTTATAATATTGTAATCAATTTTATATATTTAAAATGTAAATTGGCACTCAATTAATTATTATATACTTTCATCAAGCAAGGGCGGACTGGCCATAAGACCAGGTGAGCATTTTCGAGGCCGCGAGAAAATGTCTGTTTTTGAGGCCGAGAGGAAAATATCAATAAAGAGGCCGATTAATAAAAAAATATTATTATGTTCACATTTTTTTCTTTTATCATTTTATTTTTAATGAAATCTCTATTATTTGAATATCACATTCCTTGATAATTATCATGTCATTTACTATATTTTAATACATAAAATATCAAAACGTAGCTTTACACTATACATCATTACCACGTGCTTTTCTTTGTTGTTTTTTTCAAATGGAAAACGCTTCCGTTTGAGTTTGAGTAGGGTTAAAGCTAAGTTTTGATTAATTTATTATATTATATTTTTAAACATTAATTTATTATAGAAATAATCTAGCCAACATTTGTGATTGTATTTCTTATTCTTAATTCCTTGAAATTAAATAAAACCCAGGTATAATTTTAATAAAATTCATTTTTGATCAATTTGATTTTCTAATGTTTCTTTTTAATATTAATTGATTGTTAATATATGTTATTTTATTACTAACTAAGCTCAACGAACACTTGTTAAAATTTTACCTAAAATTTGGATTACAACAATTTACTTATCATTTGCAAAAATTTTCAGTAAAATTTATTGTACAAACTAGAGTTGTTAAAGTAGCTCGCTATCTTTTTTGGTAGCAATAGCTAATAGCGCTCTACTTTTTTCAATTATTTATTTTTCTTAGCGCGCTCCTTTTTTTGAAAGTAGCTAAGTAACGCGCTACTTAGCCACTTTTTAAAAATATAATGGATATAACTATAAACATTAAAATTTAAATATAATATCTTAATTAATTATAATTTTTATAATTTATTATTTAATTTTAATTTATATTTTCCATTTGTATTATAAACCTAAATCATCTGGTGGAAATTATTTAAAATGTCATCGCAAATGGATGTAAGTGTGTCATACAATTATATTATTGAATGGAAGGCACCCTTGAAGAAATGTTCTTGATAACAATATCCATTTCAAAAATTTGAAAATATTTTCATATTAATGTAAAAACAAAAAGTGGCTACAAATTTTTGTTCAAAAAAAAATATATCCTCTAGGGTTTAACAACTCTGGTACAAACCAAATATAATAATCAACATAATATAGCTATTTTTACATTTATTTATAAGATCGTGATGTATGTAAAAAGTCAAAAGTAAACAACTTCTTTATATTTCATAACCCATAGACAGTAGTGTTTTTTTTATCATTACTAGCTGGTTCATCAGATTTTTATAAAAATAAGTAATTTTATATGTAATATGAATCTTATTTGAATTTCCAGTTCACATCTAGAGATATTTTTTTTTCTTAAGTTATAAATTAATAATAGTAAATGTTTTATGCAACATCATATGAAAGGATAATCTAACATGATAACTTTATTGCCTTATAATACAATTTTTTTAAAAAATATATTAAATTTAATTTTACACTTATCTTGTTTATATTTATCATGGGTAGTGTACACAATATTATTTTTAGTTAAAGTGATATATATTTAAATATCATGCATAGAAATGCCAAAAGGAAATTTAAAGGTGGAGCTGAAAAATTAGGAGAAAAAAATGTTGCTGATCTCATAGCTGCTGGTGCTGATTCAAAACAACTTCTTTATTTTTTTAGGAATATCAACAACTGCCTCCTATTTACATCTACCTGAAACAACTACATTGTCTGCAACATCTTCATTTATAATTGAATCAGTTCAATCATTGCCACACCCACCTAAAACTATATTATCTACCATTATAGCAGATAAATCATTCACATATCCTAAAAATACATTATCTACAATTACAGCAGTTCCGTCTTTATTATCCTCACACTTGTCAGAAGCAACTACATCAATAATGCCTTCAGATATTTCACAAAGTGGATTATTAATATCGGAAATTGCAATATATATAGGAATATTAACGTCACATTTCTGTAACAATTTCATCATCTATTTTTTTAAAGAGCTCTTCCCAGATATGCCACAAATCAATTCAGGGGATCCTACAGTATCTCCTTCAGAATTGGATATGCATACATATGAAAATTTTAAGTTGCAATTAACAGACACTATACCTCAAAAACCTATATTTTTGATGCAACATCTTATACAACCAATAAATAGTAAATATGATAAATTATATTATCGAATGGTAATGAGTGAAAAAATACCTAGAAAATGTATTACAATAAAACTAATGTGCAATAAAGCCAAATATGTGGTTCAATCTGCCTGGGATTTGCGCGAAACACTTTCACACAGGGACCCGAACCGTTATTTATAACGGTTCAGTTTGGTCACGGTTAAGTATGTAAAAAATTATAATGGTTAAGTTTTGGTTACGGTTCTAAAGAAAAAATTTATAAAGGTTCGGTTCGGTTCAGCTAATTATAAAGGTTTATAAAGGTTCATTACGGTTATAAATTTTTTTTTTATTGAAGCAACATCATCGTCTAATTTTTATTATAAGCATCTTTGAATTATATATAAAAAAAGTATATATGATTCATAATAACTCATTTTTAAATATATTATTTGAACGTATAAGTAATATATTTTCTAATATAAATGGATTCCTTTTTGTTCGTTGTGATGATAACACAAATTTTAGCCCCGAAAAGGCCCTTTCTACGAAACTTGTGTTGCGGGAACCGCCAGTACTATAAGAGCAGGTTTATATAATTCTGAATATTCAAATAATTATTTCCATTTCAAAAATATAAAAACTGAACCGGTTTAACCTTTTTTTATAAAGGTTCTTTATACTCCTTCAAAAAGAATTATATCGGTTCGGTTACAGTTAGGGTTCAGATATTTATAACGGTGGTTTAAAGGTTCGTTACGGTTCACTCCGGGTCCCTGTTTTCACAACAGCCTCAACAAATTTTCGACATATGCATTCAGTAATTTAAATACATGAAAATTCAAGAGTACATATTAGTGCAGTAGAGGCCTACCTCAGAGCATCAAAAAACAAGTCATTATTCAATTAATGTTATTAAATGGAAAAAATTGATAAATTTAATTTATAATAATATCCACATAATAAAACAAATATTTGAGATAATAAAGGTTTTAGGCAAACAAAATTACCCTACAGAGGATCAAATGCTACTGAAACACTTAGCCACTTTGAAAATGAAAATTTGAATTATGGGAATTTCCTGGAAAGGATTCCGATTATATCAAAGAATGATCAAATACTCAGAGATTATTAGAGAAGGCTATTTTAAAGAGCAAACATAGAAAAGAAAAGATTAAACTAAACTCTCTGACAAATCAAAATCAAGGGGAAGATGTTCTCTCATAACCTAGTTGTCAAAAAAGAACTGTTAACAAAGTTATTGATGTTGTTTTTGATCAAATCCGGAATTTAATTTTAAAAAAAAGGGGATTGGTAACAAACGGTTTAGTTTGAAATGAATAGGAAAATATTTAAGATATTAGCGTTTATGATCAAGCAACCGTTCGCCTACGATACATATATCAAAATAACAGAAAGGATTTTCGCACTTACAAAAGTTACTAACTTTTCTGGAAAAGGATTTTTTGATATCTCGAGTGAATGCTTTTTAAAACATGGAATTAAAATGAGAAATATAATTGAGTAATTATTTGATGGTGCTGCAAATATGCGCATGAATTTGGTGGGTTGCAAGCTCTTATTAGATAAGAGGCTCCAGGTAGTTTGTATATTTGGTGTTACAGTCGCATATTAAATCTCTGTATATGTGATTCATGCGATAATATTGAAGACAAAAATTTATTTGGATTATTGAACAGACTAGCAAGTTTCTTTGGTGAATCATATAAAAGGATGGATGCTTGGGTGAAACAGAATAATTCATTTGGCCAAAATAAGTTGAGAAGGCTGCAAAAAATAGGTGAGACAAGATGATCGGCACGTGAAAAAGCTCTTAGATGGAATGGCAACGAAAGCTTGCTCCCAATAACGATAAATGCACTTCAACTTATAATATATAGATAATAAATCATTTGAGGCAAAAACCTCATCAGAAGCGCAGTCTTTGATCAATACTAAATAAAATAGCAAGTAAGTTTAAAGTGATGAAAGATGCTTTAATAGTAGAATTATCAGAGATATCTCATATATGTACCACGGCTGATAGTTGGACACAACAATGTATATAAGATTAAATAATCCCTTGCCCTCAAGTGCTAGTGTCGAGAGATTATTTAGTAAGGCAAAACTGATACTTTCTGATCGTCGCTCTAGACTTGGGGATGATAATATTGAAATGATTTTATTATTAAAATTCAACAAATTACCATAAATATTTAAAATTTATTACATAAATATTTTTATAATCAAAATTAACTATATTTTAATATTTATAAATGTTGATTTTTATATATTATTTATGCAAAATAAAAAAAAAATTGTTTCTAAATTTTTTTTATAAAAAGTAAAAATAGTAGCTAATAGCGAGCTACTTTTTTGACAAATAGCGATAGCGGTAGCGTGCTAATTTTTTTGACAAATAGCGATAGCGATAGCGCGCTACTTTTAAAAGTAGCGATTAACAACTTTGGATATATGTTATATGGCGTCTAGTTTTTATAAATAAAATCAAATATTTATATTTTACATAAAAAATTTAACATAAAATTGATATATTTAGATATATTTTAAAATATTCTAAGGCCCGACCCAACCCGGCCCAATTTTTTTAAAAAAATATTAGACCCGACCCAGCCCGATCCCGATTTTTCTACTTTTGCGGATCTCTAATAAGAATTATTTATGTTTTATTAATATACTCACTTGTATTAATTATATTATAATTGTTAAATTAGATTTTTTTAAATACCGCACAAGAATTGCTCATATTATATTGTAAATCTATTTTTTTTTAAATATAGTTATTTAGAATACATTTTTAATATAATCTGTATAATTTATACATTTTGAAATTTATTTTATTGTATAAATAATAAATAAAATCTATAATGAATTTCTCTGCTAAATTTTGTTATATGCAAAAATTTAATTAAAATAATTATTTTTAACATAGAATAAGATATATTGAGTGATCATAAAAAATGGGAGGTTTGGGGGAGGGAGCGATTTTATTCTTCTTTCTACACCGAATGGATTGAATTAATTTACAATTGACTAAACATTGATAAAATTTTCAGAATAATGCTTTCAGTCGCGTATTAATCATAAATTTGGCCAAAATTTTGTTATTTTTTTGATTTATGCTGGCTAATATAGTGGTTAGGCACCAATAAAGCACAAAATTGGCAAATATTTAAAATGCGGTTTGAAGGCGAAGCCCCTGCAAAAAATTTTAAACACCCCCCCCCCTCCCCCATGGATCAGTCCTGGCTACCACTGTTTAACTACAATTGCTAAATTAAATTAATTGTTTAGTTATAATGTACCTTTTTAAAATTAAATAAGTTTGAACTAATACCAATTAAATATAATCATTTTAAATTCTTATTTTTAAAATTTTAATATTTATGCAAGAAGCATTCAATATTTTTGAGTAGGTAAATAAGTTTTTTGTAATTATTATGAATAATTAAACGTAAAATGTGGTAAATGTTATAATCTAAAGATTTTAGTCTTTTTTGTCACTACTTCCATTTGTTGAGTATATATTTTAAAAAGAAATTTTTTTTTGTTTTAAAAAATAAAATTATGAAGATATGGCAAAAACAAAGGGAGAAAATATTAAAAGTGAAACACTAATAATTGACGCGTTAAAAAAGGATAGTATCAAAAATATCTTATCACGTCATTACCGCGAAACTTTTCGCGAATGTTGATTACCGCGAATGTTGATTACCGCGAATGTTGATTACCGCGAATGTTGATTACCGCGAAAAGATATTATAGCGAATGCCCGCGAATGCATTATCGCGAATGCATTATCGGGAATGCATTATCGCGAATGCATCGAAAACAGTATCGCGAATGCATTATCGCAAAAATTATCACGTATGCAATACTGATTTATATTTGACAAATGATCGATATAATTAATATAAAGTATTAAAATTCTCTTACTACTTATCCACTTAATTCTTAATAAATAGTCTCAAATTTCTAGCTGATAATATTTTTCCCGATCTCTATTTTTCTAAAGAAATTCTTTAAACTCACTAATTATATTGTAACTCATTTAGCAAGTTGAGACCTTTTTCAAAAAACGAGAAAACCAGCCTAATTGACGTTTCTATATTTATTTAACGTAGCGTTTTTAAATTTTTGTAACTCTAAAACACGTCACTTGCTATTTATGAAGTTTCTTATCCTCAATTTTTTTAATAATTAGATTAAATCGTTTTTTAAAAAATTTGAAATACTAATATTGGACAAAAAATAACTTAAGACCCTCGTTTATTTTTATTTATTTAAAAATAGGCTAGACGTGTTCCCATTATATTGATCTATAGCTGGACGCTCGCCTTTTTTTCAAATTTTTTTCGTAATTATAAATTATAATGGAAAACAAGCACAAAGCATATTTTGGGATCCGTAAAATTATTAAAATAATAAAAATTTATGTAATTATGCTATCCTTTTTTTTCTTGCATGAACCTGACAATAAACGCCAATTTGATATTAAGGGCCATATTTTACCAATTTTTTTTTCAAGTTTGTAAGATTCAAAGGTGTAGCCTATTACTTGATAGTTTTTCGATATATGGAACCCGTATCTTGAGGTCTCTTTAAAGCTGTTGAACTGGACTAATATTCCACTTTCTTCTAGAAAATTCAGGAATTAAACTTCTTTCCAATTTTTCTTCTCATGGCATAATTTATCATTAAGATCTTCTCTTGATAAAATAATTAATTTACAAAATTACTATATATGCTTATATTGTTAGTGGCATTTAATAATAAGATTTCTTTGATAATACCGAAATATTTTATGTTATAGTTTATGATTTAGGAGAAATTTTTAAAAAAATGAGTGTTCCGACTATATTTTTAAAATTTAAAATATTTTAAGATTATTAAGATACACAATAAAATAGATTTTATAAAAAAAACGATGACGCGTTTCAGAGTTATAAAGATTTAAAAACGCAACGTTTTTTAGTCAACCGGTAAATAATCTAAATTTTTAATCGCATGATCAACTTTCTTCCAATAGTAGGGTCTAGGGCTATTCGGCGTTTTTGTCAAAATCATCATAAGCCTGAAAATAATTGTTGTATTTGAATTAATAAAATACTATGAGATAGCCCAACAAACATTTACCTAAAGCATTGGCGTACGCAGTGGCCAAAGCCAAAAAATGCAGATGCCGGATATATTTTTAAAAAATATTAATGTTTATATCAATTTATATTTGTTAATATTTATTCCCATCTCATATTAAATATATATTTATTTACATTTATTTATCACATTCATCTATTAAGTTATTTATCAATTAATTTCGATTTCAAGTTTTCATTGGCGTAATATTTACCTATTATTTTCAAATTTCTAGTGGCGTAATATTTATCTACCATTTTCAAATTTCTAGTCAAATAATAATTATTTCTGAAACTTCTGGTCCAACAGGGAGAAAGAAATTGCAACCTTATCCAACGAGATAGAGTCTCTGCCATCAAGCAGTAACAGCTTTTATGGAGTTAGAAGAACCGATTATTAATGCTATTACTGAAATATCACAATGGCCTGAAAGAAATATTTCCTCAGAAGCAAGAAAATTATTGGATTTAATACTTATTTCAATTTTTTTTTCTCAATAGAATGTATTATTTAATTATACAACTATTTTATGTAATACTTTTCAAAAACATGACATTGACTTGATTAAGAAGATGAGAATAGCGGAGAGCATTTTATTAGAACTCAAGGAAATTAGGGCTAATGTTGATGAAGAATTTCAATTTTATATGTTATCGTTGAGTCAAAAGGAGAGCTATACGTGTTTAATATTTGTCTCACTCGATTTGCAGCAAGGCAAGCTCATCGTCAAAACATTAGTATAAGATCAGTAGAAAAGTATTATAAAACTATAATCCAAATAAATGAATGGTTTTTAATTCATCATGCAGCACTTACCAATCTGCAGATATTACTTCCACAAAAGCCTTCCCAATCTTTTTCAGATGGTGATAGAAAAAAAATAATATTTTTGTTTGATGCCTTATTAGCTGAATAACTATGTTTAAAAGATTAACTAAGATATAGTCCCAAAAAATGCTATGGATGCTTTGTATAATTTCAAACACATTTTAGATTTTATTCCCAATGTATTAAAATGATTATATATATATTATATATATTAGCAACTTTTCCCATTAGTAAACTAATGAGAGAACATTCTCTTTTTAAGAAGAATAACAGAGCCCTGCAGAAATACAATTTCCAGGGCACGGCCTGGATTTTTTTTCAAAATTTTGCCCGGCCCGGGTTTTTTTTAAAGAAATTATATTTATTTTTGATTTTTATAGTTAATTTCAAATATTTGGTTTTAAAATATATAGCCGAGCCCGGATAATTTTTTTTAAAAAAAATCAGACTTGGCTCGGGTGTTTTTTTTTAAAAATTTCGGGCCCTGCCCGGGTGTATTTAAAAAATTAAAATACGGTCTGACCCGGGAACCGGGCCTGCAGTTCTCTGAAAACATACCTAAGAAGTACAACTTCTGAAAGTGGATTGAATGGTTTGGATCTTTTAAATATTTATAAGCATTTGACGCCAAGCAAGGATGAGTAATTGAAAAATTAGCTCAATTCCAACGAAAATTGGATTTTACACTGTAAATATAATACAAAATACAATTATTCCTAAGAAACTTTTTGTGTATTAATATTAATAGTACAACATTAAAAATTTTTACTTTATATATAAATTTTAAAGGCTCAACAAAATATTCAAATTTCTATTTTGGGTCATTTAAGTGATTCATATGGTGGTTATATTCACTTTATATTTTTTAATTCACATTTATTTTATAGTTTTTTATGTGCCGGTTTATATATATATTTTTTATAATTCATATAATTTAAAATTGTGTATTAGAAATAGTTATTAGTCATAATAAATTTATGCTTGATATTTTTAAATAACAATAATATTTCTTTAAAAAATTTATTATCCCCCCCCCCCCAGACCAAATTCCTGCTTACGCGCCTGACCTAAGTTATACATTAATAAATATTTTTAATATTTTATTGATTCTAATAAAAGTTAAATTTTTCCCCAACAAGCCCCAAACCCGGGGCTTGTAGATTCCATTGGTTTATTAAGTCTCTTACATAGATGATTATAATTATTATTCTTCTATTTTTTATGGACTATGTCTTATTGATATAATACATCATTTGCATCTAAATAATTCATATAAAAATGTCAAAATATGACATTTTATTAAATTTAAAAAATGTTTAAGTTTTTAATTATATTTTAAATTTTTTTTTCTAATTATAATAATTATCATATAAAATTAATTTAAAGCTATAATAGTAGCCAATGAATACTGATTATATCATATTTTTAAGCATAATTTAATTGATTCAGCTAGCCTTGATTCTAATAGCCTCTAGTTATTCATATGATTAACCCTATCCATCCAGCGCGAAAAAAACATGTTGATAATTTTTTCTATTTATTATAGTAAAAAGTTTTTTTTTTATCTATAAATATAATATAATTTAAATTTTTAATAAATATTTTTTAAAAAATAAATGGTTCATATAGCTACTCCCCCTCCCCACCTCCAGCCATATTTGGAGGCATAGAAATTTTTAAATAAGATAAGATGAAGGGGAACATTGCATTGATTAGACCTCCATCTTATTAAATCTATTGTAATCGTCAAAATCATTAATTTTATAGCTTTAAGTTTAAAACAAATAATAAGCCAGGTGCCATCATAGAAATTCTCGGAATACCCTTGAATAAAAAAATGGATAAAATAATCTTAAAAAAATTTATTCAACGCTGGGCGATAAAATACGTATCAGGTCAATACCGCGAAACTTTTTCCGCGAAATGCATTACCGCGAAAAGATATTATAGCGAATGCATTACCGCGAATGCATTATCGCGAAGGCATCATAGCGAAAACAGTATCGCGAATGCATTATAGCGAATTATCGCAAATGCATCATAGCAAGTTCGCTTCTGATTATTTAATTAATATGATATCCGTCTAAGCTTGCTTTTAAAACTTTTTAATATGTTTCTATATCCATTTATAAAATTAACTAGAAAAAAGACCCATAAGGAATCACAAGAATCAATAGGAAATCATTATTATATTGTTTTCCCAATTCCTGAGTCACAATAATCGCAATCTCATCATCAGAGATTAAATGAATTAAGTTCTAAGATGTGTAGCCATTCAATTCTACAATCTTATCATGCTGAATATTGTTTCATGTCTTGTGATAAACTTTGTCCAAAAATGCTTATCACAATACTAATCCCTCACTAATTAAAATATAAATGATTTTCGAGGGCTAATTATCTGTTGGGCTCAATGTTTTAAATAAGACTTTCCTTAGCACCTTGCAAATTTAATTTATTTCAGCAGAAACTCCATCAAAAATCTTTATTTATTTTAAATTTTAGGTCTTCTTGTCCTAAATTTAATTGAAAAATATAACTAAATACATATTTAAACAATAAATTAATATAAAAATAATTTCTTTACCCTAATCCTAAAAAATCTATTTATTGCTTAGAATTTTTTTATATATTTTGAGTTAAAAAAATTAAAAGCCTTAGCCCTATTTTCAAAAAAATTAATTTCCAGGTTCAACCAAGTCTGTCTTAAAGGCTGATAAATATAAAAGTAATTTTCATCAAACTCCATTTAAGATAATGCATTCGCAATAATTCATTCGCTATAATACATTCGCGATAATGCTTTCGCGGTAATACATTTGCGATAATGCATTCGCTATAATGCATTTGCGGTAAAGCTTTTGCTGCAATGCATTCGCGATAATGCTTTCGCTATAATACATTCGCGATAACACTTTCGCGGTATTATATTAGTGCTAATGCATTCGCTTTAATATTTTCGCTGTATCATATTTGCTATAATGCATTCGCGGTAATGCATTCGCAATATTATATTCGCGATAATGTCTTCGCTCTAATACATTCGCTATGATGCATTCGCGATAATGCATTCGTGGTCATACATTCGCTGAAATGCATTCGCGGTAATTTTTTGCGTATAATGCATTCGCGATACTGTTTTCGCTATGATGCATTCGCGGTAATGCATTCGCTATTATATCTTTTCGCGTAATCGACATTCGCGATAATACATTTCGCGCTAAAATTTTCGCGGTATTGACATGTAACCCAAAAATATAGCATCATGTTTTAAAGTAAGCTTTAAGACTGACAAATATTAAATACTCACATCTCAAAATAGAATAAAATATAGTTTACCCAAAGGAGGTTCACGTGCACGTAAGAAATTAAATGAAGAACAGGAAGAATATATATTAAATTTTATAAATTTGGATTGTACTTTATTCTTAAAAAGGTTATGTGAAATGATAAAGAAAGATATGATTTGGAAATATCATAAAATAAGGTATCAAGGTTACTCTCAGGATTTAGGTATAGCTTTAAAAGAGTATCACTACTTTCAAAGAAGAAAAAAAATTGAGAAAAGATCAAAAAAATAAATGACTTAAAGAGATTGAAAAGGTTAGAAATGTATGTAAAAGATTATAATGTAAGGAAAAAAGATCATAAAAAGAATATTGTATGTAAGATGAAAAAAAAGCAAAGAATTGTTTAAAAAATGGAGCTTAAAAGTGAAGATAAATAACGGAAAATTTACAAATTATTTTTAAAAAGATAAAGTGAAGAAAAATAAATTGAGAAAAGATAGTAAGAAAATAAAGAAAAGAAATCGCAAAAAATTAGAAATAAAATAAGAAGGAATAATAAAAATAAATAAAAATTTAAGAAAATTTGACAAGGAAAATTTTAAATAATAGCGAAATGGGAATTTTCCTTTTTTGATTGACACTTTTCCTTTTTATATTGGACCTTTTTCCTAAATCTTTGGGACTTTTCCTTTTTTGATTGACACTTTTCCCTTTTTGATAGGGTCTTTTTCTTTTTTGATTGGACCTTTTCCTTTTATGATTGACCCTTTTCCTTTTTTAAACGGGCCTTTTCCTTTTATGATTGAAACTTCTTTTTTTTCAATGGGAAATCCTGTATATCTATTCACAATATGATCGGTGCCTGATTATATAAGTGCAGCAATTTTATTCTTTGTACAATATTATTTAATGAAATAATTTTATATGTATAATTAAAGTAGTTACTATGTTTAACATGTGGTGTAAGATTTGATTTTATATACTGAGTATGTTATTTTATATTTAACATGTGATGTGATTTGATTATCTTTGTAAATCTAATATAAAATGTATGCGCAATGAATATTTTTATGTGCAATGAATATGATTTTAGATTTGCAATTTTTTAAAATATAATATATGATTATCGTGTCATGCTATTCATTTTTTTATTAAAAATGTAAATCGTTTGAACTGATTTTCAAAAATAAGAAATAATAAAAATCATGTAATTCGAATAAGCCATTTATGGTTACCCGGCCGAAAAATGAGGCCGCTATAAAGAAAATGCCCACGAGGCCGTAGCGTCTCCAGTCCGCCCCTGGTTTCAAGGAATAGTATTATTATATTATTATTGAAAAACTAAATATGCATATTTTATTTGCCATCACTATTTTGGGAAATTATCCACAAATAGGAATTCCAAAAAATGTAATCGCAATTATATAAATACAATTCATATCAAAATAAATTACAATTTTTGAAGAAGATTGAAGGACATTTAATATTGAGTAAAATCTCTTTTAGATAAAACATTACAATATAAGGCATAAGTTATTCATAAAGGTTGGGGGGGGGGGGGGTTATTTGGAGACTAATATTTAAAAGACATTAGAACCAATTTTGAGGCCAAGTTTGGCACCTCAAAAAATTTATTGACCCCCTTCTCCTCGTGCCTCAGATTACATTAAAATAATAATATGTTTAGTTAAACTGATAAAAATGCTAAAATTATTTAGAGTAAAGTTAAATAAAATTATAGAAAAATTTATTTCAAAATAATTCGATATTTTCAAATAACATTCAAATTAGCAATTTAAAAAAGTTATATATTTAAAATAAGGTATATATTATATCTAAAAAATATGTGATATATTTATTTATAAATAAAAATTAAACCTTGAATTCAACAATGGCTTCTACGTCATTTTTTAAATATGCAGGATTTATACCTAGGGCTGATTTCAATAGGTTGCCATCTTCTATCCTTTGTAATTTACAAAATATAACTAATATTTTTTTGTGTTAAAAATAAAAGATAAGTTTTGTATAATAACAGAATTGATTTTAAATGATCAAGGCGAATTTTAATAATAATATTGTCCGTTTATTTTATTTTCCTTAGTAGCGTAAATGGAGTGAGAGATATAGATATACCCCGAATTTTTTTTACAAGGTAAAATAAAATTTATGGGGCTTCTAGTATTGTTAAAGTTACTGTGTAAAAGCAACCAGTTATATTAAAAATTTATCTTTTCTAATAGCTAGTTGCATAGCAATAGCATAGTTATCTTACTTGAAATGTAACTAATTTTGTCATTTTTCTTTAAAAGGTCATAAATAATGATAAAATGATATTGATACCATAATATAGAGCAATCGTAACATACGTCCATCAGTTTGTGAGGATTAAAGGTGAGCGATTGTGTCAACTTTTATTAAAATTATTAAGGTTAATAATTGATATATAAAAAATAATTTTTGGTTTCCAAAGTTTTCTTAAATTAAAATTTTAAAATGTTTTAAGATAGTTGTTATTTTCCGAAAAAATTAATTGGTAAATCCTATAAATTTCTTTTTTATAAAAGGAATGCAATTAAATATATATTTGTCATAAATTTATTGAAGTTTGTATAATTTGACGAACGCCTAATAATCACACTTTACATTTTATAATTTAAAAAATTATTATTGTCATACGATTTTCTATTTATGAAATATTATTTTAACCTTATTTAGCAGTGTATTTTCATTTGAGATCATTACAATTTAAATCATTTATGATACACTTATTTTTTAAAAATATTTTTAGAAACTTAACTTTGCAGAATTTGTACTCCGGAATGTGAGTGGCACCAACTCTTAAATTTCAGATAACTTCTTAGTAAACTTTTGAATAATTTAAATCGTTTTTTCCCCATATTTTTATATAAATCAGAGACCTGCCATGTCGATTGAAACCCGGTCAGATTTGCTAACCCGATCTGGAATAGAATATATAATAGACTTTTTTAAATCGAATCGGATAGGGCTTAAAAATAAAATTGCACACTCAGGTTAGGTTTAAAAATTACTTTCCCCCCTAAACCCATATAATCTAATTTTTATCAATTAAATAAAATTGGAAACTTATATAATAGATCATTTAACATTCATTTGCCATTCATATTCATAAAATACATTCGAAATGATTTAGGATGACGAAATTTTAAAAATTAGAGCAGGAGTCGTAAAGATTATTAAAATTTAAAAAAAAAGCCGTGCCGGGCATAAAAATTGAAACCCGGTCATAACTAAAAATATCTTTAAAAAAGATTTGGTTTGAAAATAAGAATAATCAAGTCTGGCCGGGTCTAAAAATTCGACCTTTGCAAGTCTATGGCATTAATTAAAGTCAATCCATATTTTATGGAAAAATTTAACTGGAATTCATCGGTTAGCTAGCTAGATACTATACTCATGGTTGAATGCTATTTGGCTTAAAAAAATAAGGCCACGCGTCCTTTATAAATGATTTAAATTTTAAATATTTCTACATATCTTGAATTCCTCCATGCCCTACGACATAGAATATAGAGTTAATTATTATTGTTAAAATTATATACTGAACAAATTTACATCAATTTTAGGAAGGATTTTACGATATTCTTCTAGAAAAAATAAAACTCCACCATATGCAGCATCTATATGAAGCCAAATTTTGCGATCTTGACCTATGTATGCGATTGAATTTAAAAAATATATTATATATAATATATTTTTTAAAATTAAATTTGATGTCACAGTTAATGAATTAAGAAAAAATGTATATTGATATTCACATATTTTTCCAATAATTTCAACATCATCAAACGCACAAGTATTTGTTGTACCAATGTTAACAGCCACCTAATTTCAAAATAAATTATTCAGCTTAAAATTAAGATTAATAAAATGTAATGCCAGAACTGTTCATACTTCATAGTCAGTCCCTTAAATATAGATTTTAACTGCAAATGAGGAGGGGAGGTAGCACGATTGAAAAAAAATTAATTAGGCCAAAATTACTTCTATACAAACTCTTAATACTAATAGTTATCGTTTTATATCTTTTATATTGTTCATTTATGGATATATTATGTATATTTGAATAATATATCATTTATATTTTAGTTAACATTAAGTTATTTTAAAGTGCCATTCTACTAGATTGAATAATCATTTTAACTATAATTTAGCATTATAAAAGTACATTTATTAAGGACGATTACTTTGATTTATCATTATATAAAAGTTAAACTAAAAATAAATATTTTCGAATATTAATTAGGGAATATTATGCATATACCATTATAATAGTAAATCTAGATTATAAATAGATATGCTGTGGTAATGATTCATTTGTGCATTAGTCTATTTATTTTTTCTCAAATTCAGTTTTTAATATTCTCAAGTAGGAACATAATATCATTCAAAATATAATCCAATTTAAGAATTGTAAATTAAATTTCAATAGTAAAACTTAAAATTTAATGATTATTTCAATTAATAAAGCGACTTTTCAAAGCAAAGTAGCGTGCTCTGGCTAAAGCTTCATAAAAAATAAGATAATATTTCATATTTGATTTCCGATGATGTGTGTTATTTATTCAACTTTAAATCATTTTTTGAGCACGTTTTTTTAAATTTAACAATCCAATTTTAGTGAAAATTCCAGCGTGTTTAGAATATCAGAATACCTATCCTAAGAAATTTAGAAACCTTTATGTAATTTATAATTTATAATATATGGAAAAACTAATAGAAATTATATTAAGTTCAAAAATTCATGACAAAATGATCTAGTATTTATAAGGTAGGTGATTCCAAAGATGTTGGAATACATTTCCTGTAAAATCAGGTAAAATTAAAATAAAACGGGCTCAAAAAATAATTTAAAGTTGAACAAATAACACTGCCGGAACACATTGTCACCCGCTAGTGTTGTCAAACGACTCGATTTGAGCCGATTTTTACAAATCGCTAAATCGATATTTTAGCCAGAAAAATATTGTCTAAGCCTCTAGGTTTGGCTAATAGATGTCCAAACCTTTGTCATAAGTAAAATCTTCAGTTTTTAGTAATTTTTCTGGGTAAAATATTGAGTTAGCCGTTTTTAAAAATAGGCTCAAATCGAGCTCTTTAACAACACTATCGCCAGCTAACATATTATTTAATATGTAAATTACTAATAAAAATCTTAAAATATTTTATATTTGCTTTTACAAAAAATGGGATTAAGCCTTGATCTGTGTCTCTTTTAATATGTTCTAGCAAACGAGCTTCTCCTAATTTCAAATCACTTTCAGATTCAATTATGGTCATCGTTACAGCACTCATCCGAGCTGATTTTATTACTGATGAATGGGTCTAGCCGATTTATTTTTAATAAAAATATATTGACAATTAATTATACATAATATTATAGAATTTATAAAACATTTAAATATCTTTTTTTTCTGGAATAAGTTCAAATATTTAATAATAAAATTTGAAAATTGTATATACCCAAAACCATAAATAAAAGTAAATATGAAAACTTGATCAGATGTATAGGCCCTTAGTTTGGATAAAATTTCATAGTAAGTAAGATTTTGAGACGAGTCTTCAAGAATTTCCGAAATTTTTTTCTCTCTAGCAGCTATTATCGATACCGTAACCCCTTCACTTGCTGAGCCCTTTGTTAGTTAATAAACAATAATAAATTAATTCGCATATATATACTATACAAATTTTGAGTAGATATTCAGTCGCCTCATATTGAAGTTGCTCTGTCCAACTTGGAAATTTTTTTTTTCAGTCAAAGACTCTCTCCACCCAAGATTTTAATTTTTTTAGGCCCCTTAGCCCGACATAAAATTTTTTAATTAAAATGTAACAATTAAACTATGTTCTATTCTATAAAATAAATGTATAATAAAAATGAGTTAATGCTTTGTCCTAATCACAAGAAATTCTAATTTTCATTTTTTTTTGGAAATAAAATGAGGGAAACATTTTAATTAAAGAAATTTTTCGTATAACTCTAGCTCTACCCGTTTCGATTTTTTGAAATTAACTAGATGGACCACTCACAGGGCTCTAGTTCTACTTATGTTTTTATTTAAAATGAGAATATCAATTTTAGAAGTTTCAAATCATCATTCATACGAAATGTGATTTTGACTAAAATTGAAAAAAAATTTAGGGTAAATCATTCGTAAAACTATTTATAAAAATAAAATAATTGAATTGTATGTTTTTTTTTGACATCTTCAATATATATAAATAAAGCAAATATAGTAAAAATAAGCCCAATGAAAAATCGCTCTACTTACTTTTTTTTTAAATTTTCTTAAAATTTTAGAGATGTACCGATCCAATTTTTTCAATCGACTTCGATATTATTAAGTATTTCATTGGCATGCTACATTTTTAATCTAAAGATGTATGATATAATAAATTATCTAGATCTAAATGGATGCTCCAGGATTTCCGTAATGGGGGGGGGGGATCCTTCTATGAATTTTCTACTAATTATTTTCTGCAGGATTGGAGACGAGTTCGCTATAATACCTTTGCGAAAAGAATTTCGCAATATAATGAAAAAATATATAGTTTATGGTAATGACGTTATACGATCCTAGGAAATACTCCCACCCACCCACCCTCTTATCACGAAAATTCTTAGTTAGGGCCGTGATTAAAACAAAACGCGGAATTTAAAATGAATTTCCTAATGTAGTATAATAATAACGCATGATCATGAAGGGGAGGGTTTCCTTGAGTCCTGAACCGAACCTTTAAATTTTTTAATCCTCAATCTAAACAGAACTTAAACCTTTATAATTTTTTTTCTTAGTATAATCCATTTTTAATGCCAACTCATTTTTTTTTTCAAATGGAAACATTACCATGAATAAGTTATGATTGGTTTACAATTTTATTTCTGGGTTATTGGAATGCTCTTATTTCTAAGTTTTATCATTTGAGACAGCAAAAATCTTTGATAATTTGAGTAGAAGTAAAGGGTGTAAACATTTTATAAAACAACGAAATATAATTATCATCTAATTAATATATAAATAAAATCACCTGAATTATACCTCCCCCTCCTGACTTTGATTCAAACAGGAATTTTTTTGGAAGACCCATTTCTTTCGCCATCCAATCAACCATTACTATTTCTAATTCCGTGTATATGGGACTCGCAGTCTATAAAATACATACAAATATAATATTCTATATAATATTATAATCATTAATCTTTTTTCTTTATTCTTAAAGAGATAGTTATTTTAAAAAACAGCTTTGTAATTGATTAAGAGATAGTTTCTGGATTTATGGATCAACAAAGATGTTGTTGTTTTTTTAAACAAAATGAATATATTATTTTACCCAATTAAAGCCTATGCAGCTAAAGGCTGCAGATATTATATCAGCATATAAGGAGGGGTATGAGCACCCAGCAGGAAAAAATCCATGAAACTTCGGACTTTGCCAGTGCACGATCTACAAAAAAAATAGAGAAATATACATATGGAGCAAGTTCATTTTCAGACCATGTCAAAATATTCACATTAGAGAATATTTTCTTTATTTTAAATTAATCATAAACAAAATAATCTAATCTTGTCCGGTGACCAGATCAAGGATTTATTATTATTAATGGCTTAATTTTTATTTTTCCAGAGTTATCTAAATATAGAATACAATATTATATACCCCAGGCAAAATTATGTTAATTATATCCGAATACAAGTTGGCAAAATCCACAGGTTGATCGTTAGCCTTTGAAGGCAGAATGTTCCTCAAATATCCTGGTTTCAATGCTGGCGTTGGCCTGACAGAAAATTTCCTGATATTATTATGATATTCCATAACGAATTTCAAAAGCGTCAACCCATTTTCCACGAAACTTTTATCCAAAAATTCTAGCCTGTTTGACATTTTCTTTTCTTTGGAAAAAAAATTAATTAATGAGATAAACAAATAATTATAATAATTTTTTATAATATAATAATGAAATATTTAAAAAATATTTTTGCATAGTCAGTCCTGTAAATATTGTAGTTTTTTTTTAAAAAAAATGAATCGATTTGGATGTAATTATAGTAAATTACAATTATTTCTTTTAAATTGTAATGCCTAAAGCATCGAATAAAAGGAAAGGTAGGCGGGGTGGGTGGGAAGGGGGGGGGGGGGGGTACAGAATTTTTTCCTTAAGTCTCTACATAATTAAAATATATTGCGTTTTTTATGAAAGCTCCCCCTTTATGAGAATTTATTTTACTTTGTAATTAAAAACATTGTTTAATTTGGTTCCATGTCAATTCAGCGAAACTTTTATCGCGAATGGATTTTATAGCGAAACTTTTATCGCGAATCCATAATAGCGAATACTATTCCGCGAATGTAATATCGTGAAACAAATATCGCAAATTTTTTATAGCGAAACCTTTATCGCGAAACCTTTATAGCGAATACATTACCGCGAATACAATATAGCAAACAAATATCGCGAATTTTTTATAGCGAAACCTTTAATGTGAATACATTACCGCGAAATTTTTATCGCGAATCAATAATCTCGAAAATTTTATAGCAAAACTTTTATCGCGAAACATTTGAAGCGAATACATTACCGCGAAACTTTTATAGCGAAAACTTTATCGCGAAACCTTTAAAGCGAATACATTACCGCGAAACTTTAATCGCGAATCAATAATAGCGAAACCCAAATCGCAAAGACAATGTAGCGACAATTATTTCGCGAAACATATATCGCGAAGATATTATAGAGAATTTAATATCGCGACAATTGCTAATAATGACTAATTTATTATTATAGAGAATTTAATATCGCGATAATTGCTAATAATGACTAATTTATTTTGAATCATTTTTTTATAATTATATTATTTGAATAATATTTTTTTAATTTACATAGTTTGTAATTTTCTTTTAACCTTAAAAAATTTATATAATGATTAATAAACTTAAATCTGGTTTATGAAATTTGTTATTGAAATACACTTTTTTCGCTATCCTATCCTTTTCTTCGAAGTTCTTATTTTATATAATCGCGCACAAGGAACTCAGCTTTATCAATATATTAATCATTGAGTTTATTAGTTAAATCTTAATATTTACTGGCGAAATTGATATCTGGGTAGCATTCCTATTTATTGTCTGATGACTTAATATTTATAAATTTATCAATCAATTTTGGCCAGGGTTAGCAAGTGAGTCAATTGACCAGTCTAATGACTAGATTTTGACGGGTCAATTGAACGGGAGACCTGGTCAAATGGTCATATATTCTATAAGATCTGAATATAAAAATATGTTTGAAAAAGAAAAAACGATATAAATACATGTGAAATGTGATCACAATGCTTATTGAGTTCCTAATATTAAGGAGAGCATTTTAATCATAGTGAATTTAATGAAGTATGTAATATAATAAAAGAATTAGGATACAAGGTGGTGATCAAAATATTTCAAGTTATATCATAAATTTCAGAAATAAAAGCGGCTTGTTTAATAGAAAATCATGGGGATAGCAGTAACTTCCATAAGAAACAATCAGATTTTAATCTCAAGCAGTGGAATTAGCTTTGACCACCATGGCCATTAAGAGAAGCGACATTACTAACAATTCCTAGATCTTCTTCTTCTTCAGAAAGAAATTGGTCGATTTGTGTCAATAATCTTACTAAAACAGAAATCGATTGAAGATTTAGACAAAAAGAAAATTGATTAAAAAATATTAAAGAAAATGATAATATTCAATATAAAATAATATTTATTTGATTTTAACTATATTTGACCGGTCAAATGCACAACCGTGGTTTTGGCAGTCACTATTCTTAAACAGTGTAGATGAATAAAGTCTACAACATTACTGTTTAGAATATCAATTTTGAATGGCAATTCAAAAATAAATTACATCTAAGTGAAATAAGGGATTTCCCCAATTTAAAATATTTATTAATCTTATTATTTTACGATCTTTATAGATATCTTTTTTATCTTTTCTGTTAATTTAAAAAGGGGTGGGGGGGGGGGAAGGGGGCGTGATAAAATTTTTATTATAATATCTCGGCATTAATTTCAATTAATTTAAATAAAATATTTTGATATGGGTTCTTATTGAATTTTAAATAATTTTAAAATATAATAAAAAAAATAGCTACACTAAAAATTAACAAATAATTAATGACATATTTGATAAATTATAACTATTTTAAAAAAAAGTATTGCCGAAATTTAAAAAAAAAAAATTTCTCGTCTGGCTGGTGCCATTCCTTTGGTTATAAATTATAAATATTTTCGCCATTCTTTCCTCTTTATTTCGGAGTCTTATAAAATATGTTATCAAGCAAAAATAAGGAGATCTTAACCTTTAAAAATTATTTGTTCCGCCTGGATAAAGTAGTCTCAGATACTAATTATTATAGATGCATTAATCAGGATATTTTTAAATGTTCCGTACGACTTACAAAAAAAAATGGTAAGATAAAAGATAATAAAGAAATACACAATCATCCAGAAAATCCAATCGAAATGAAAACCAAGAAAATAATCAATTCAATTAAGAATGAAGCTTTGAATAATACTATGGAAACTCCAAACTTTATTGTGGCGAAACACGTATCTCAATTAAGTGATTACATATCAATGGCACTACCATCACCGAATCTTATGAAACGTATAATTCACCGAACGCGGAGTTCCAACAGTTTTGCACCTCCGAATCCTAGCAGCCTTATTGAGCTGGTAATTCCGCATGAATATTCAATTACAGATAAATATGAGGATTTCATACTTCATGATGATGGTCCTGTAAGATTTTCTATAAATTTTTTGAACAAATATAACTAAATCCTTCATTTTTATTGCGATAAGCTGCCCGATAAGAAACACTTAATTATAATTGCTTATTTATTTATCATGTGTGTCAGGTTCCCGACCGTGTTATCATATTTGGAACAAGAAAAAATTTGGACTTCTTAACTTCATGCGAACATTGGCTTTCTGATGGTACATTTAAATCGTCGCCACCTTTATTTACGCAAATTTATACAATTCATGGGATTAGAAATAATAATATTTTACCTTTCATATATATATTGACCAATAGAAAGGATTATGAAACTTATAAAAGAATATTTACTATTATAGGTGACAACTTAATATCAACTCCAAAAAAAATTATGACGGATTTTGAAATGGCCAGTGTAAAAGCTTTCAATGAAGTGTTTCCCAATTAGCAACACAAATGTTGCTATTTCCATTTTGGCCAATCCTTTTGGCGAAACATTCAAAAATGTCGCATAAATATAAAACAGATGTAGAATTTAATATACAACTTAGAATGATGATTTGTTTGGCGTTTGTGCCACCCTTAAATGTAGTTGAAACATTTGAATTACTAATAAACTCCGAATTTTATTCTAATAATCAATTGTTACTTCAGCCTCTAATTGAAACTTTTGAAAAAGCTTATTTTGGTAAAACGTTTGGAAGAGGCAGAGTACCTGCTTTGTTTAATATTGAACTCTGGAATTGTTACCAATCAACAGTGAACGGGGAAGCGAAAACCAACAACGCGGTTGAAGGGTGGCATGCTTCAGTTCCCTCCTAACAAGTTACCATCCAAACATGTGGAAATTTATATCAAGTTATCTATATATCTATTATTTTAAAATGATTTAAAAAGTATAAAGATTTACTAATAAACTATATAATTTTTTCTAGGCTTAAAAAAACAACAAGGGTTTACAGAGTTAAAAATTGCTCAATATAATTCTGGTGAAACACCCTCTACTCCGAGAAAAAAATATCGAAATCTACATGCGAGAATAGTAACAATTGTTTCTGACTTCGAAAATTGATCAAGATTAGATTATCTTAAAGGAATCGCTATTAATATTACATTGAATGTTTAATTTTTTAAATTCTTATCTACAATAATAAAAATTTTGTTTGTTTTTATATAATGGTATCACGTCAATTCGGCGCGGAAAATTCGGCGCACGACAATTCGGCGCAACGTCAATTCGGCGCGGCGTCAATTGGCGCGTATCTAATACAGTTGCAATTTATTATAAATTTATTAGTATAAAAAAAAGGATGATTAAATAGAAATGATTTTGAATGTTGGTCATATTAATTATTTCTTCGTATTTTTTTTTACAAAAATCTCAATTTTATTTACTAAATGTGTAATATCAATAAAAAAAATTAACAACCAATATTTATACCGATTTCCTTGCTGGACCAATTTACCACATTATAAGGTAGGGGAGACTGGGGTTAGTCGGACCGATTTTTACAAAATTTAGCTCCTGATTTTTTTAGATAATATAAAAAAGAATATATAATTAGATACCTCCTAAAACTATACTCTATAAAGGTACCTTATAAAAATTTTAAGAATATAATCATTTTTTTTAAATTTTACTTTTTGAAAAAGTAAAAATAATATCCAAAAAGCCCCAATAGCGGGGTGGGCAAATTCAAGGGGCTTCCTAAATCATTGGTTTTTTTAGCCATAATAAATTGAAATGCATTTTTATTTATTAATAATGATACGTATAGAATAATTTTATTGTTTTATTGTTAAAAATATCATAATATTTATAAATTGAAGCAAATTATATATAAAAATTTAAACTTAATTTAGGTTAATTTAATAAACATTTTGGTCATAAAGGAGATATTATGATTTCTTAGCATAAATCCTAAATACCAATCATAAACAGCCATGAAATTGCCTTTTCAAGATTTTGTAATTTTTCTTATTAACTGCCATAATTTACGTGTATGGTTTAGCAAGCCCTGCTAGCTCTAAATTTCTAGTTATAATAAATACTCATAAAACTTTCCCAAATTATAGAAGAGTGTTTAAACTTTGCTAAAAAATTTAATTTACATATAAATGATTATATATTTTAATAAAATTTCTGTCATGTAAAAATCTTTTGAAAATTTTATCAATATTTTATTTCTTAAATAAAATTTTTAATAATTATTTCAAAAGATTTTTTGTCTATAGACGTAAACTAATAAAACTATATTATGATAAAATTTTAACCTTCTGTTATAATTAATTTTAAGAAGAGATTAAATATTTGCCAAGCCCCTGATTAGTAGGCAATATTATGTAAGCCTGGAGATTTTGCGTGAACCTTTATCTCGATAAACATTTTGTATTTTTTTCATTATTAACTGCCATAATTGACGTGTATGGTTTAGCAAGCCCTGCTAACTCTAAACTTCTGGATATAATAAATACTCATAAAACTTTCCCAAATTATAAAAACTTCATCAATATTTTATTTCTTAAATAAAATTTTTAATAATTATTTCAAAAGATTTTTTGTCTAAATTATTTGCTATTGTTGGTTCCTAGCAATGTTGTTAAACGGTTCGTTTTGAGCCGATTTTTAAAAACAGCTAACTCAGTACTTTAGCCAGAAAAATATTGTCTAATCCTTGAGATTTCGATAATATATGTCTAGACCTTTCTTCCTTCTACGAACAAAATTTCCAGACTGCGTAATATTTTTCTGGGTGATTGAAAAACGAGCCGTTTAACAGCACACACTAGTTCTTAGGGTTTTACAAAAATCTTTAATTATGCATTTAAATTATTATCTTTTTCGCCCAAAATTTTGAGAAATTCTTTTTAAATGAACAACAAAATTTAACATTTTTTTATGCATAATAAATCACTAAAGATTGACACTTATAAAAAATAAAGATTTTTTTATAAAAAAACAATTTGACAATCATTCTTTGGCAAAATTTGATGAAAAATCCTGCTGAAGGATTGATTCTTTAAAAAAGTCTCTTTTTTTTGAGTTTTCAGATATGAGCATTTTATGAAAAACCCTGGTTAGTTCTGATAAATAAAAAAAAAAGAAGAAAATTGCAATTATTATTAAAAAGGTTTCAATATCAATTTAAATTCAAATTTTTTTTAAAATTTTAAAATAATATTATTTATGTTTGGATGGATAATTATTTTTGATTGGTTTTTTTTGTTCTTTTTCTTATAATTGTTTTTTTTATTGATTCTTATTAGTTTTGTTAAACGGCTCGATTTGATTAAAAAACGGCTAATTCAATATTTTAGCCAGAAAAATATTATTTAAGCCTCGAGATTTAGTTAATAGATGTTCAGTTCAACCCTTTATGCCACCTGTGAGCAATATCCTAAGGGTTGCATAAATAATTTTTTTAATAAAATATCTGCTAGCCGTTTTTAAAAATCGGCTCAAAATGAGCCGTTTAACAACACTAGTTCTTATCAAGTTAAATTTTAGTATCTTTACCAATTAATTATCATTTTAAAATAATTTTTTTTCTTCATAAGATAATGATAATATTCAAAGTTAAGTGAGAAAAAAAAAATAATAGTCTTATAAAATTTAAACCCTTTTTTAAAAAAATAAATTAAAATAATTTAAAAATATTCTTATTTGTAAAAAAAAAATTTTTTTTTCCAGTTGTAGTGTAAGTGCGCCATGTTCCGTCCAGTTGCGGGCGATGATCTAATATTAGATTAAATGAAGAAGAATTTTTTTATTTATCGGGGTTGTGTATTTGACGGTCAAATATGATTCGGTCAAATGACCGATATTTGACCGATTAAATATGGTCATTGAAATAAATGTTTTTTAAGACAATTTACTCCTTTTTTTATATATATAATAGCAAACTGAATCTATAATATTAATTTTATAATATTTTTTAAATTCACTGTCATTTAATAACTAATTTCACTCTCCTTGACAGAGTCTTGTTCTTATTCATATTCAACAATATTATCATTTTCTTCAATATTTTTAATCACTAACTTGTAGGAAGGATAGTTTCTTAAGGAAGTTACTCATGCCGCTCTTACTTCTGAAATTTATTATCAATTGAAATATTTTGATCATCACCACCTTGTAAAATGCCTAATTCTTGTATTACATCACCTACTTCATTAAATTCACTTCTAGTAAGATACTCCACTTGGGGACCCAATGAATAAGCAGAATTGTGATCACATGTATTTATATCGTTTTTTTCAATTTTTATCAAAAATATTTTTAATTTTTTTTCTTCAGATTTTTTAGAGTATTTGACCGTATTTGACCAGGTCAAATCCTCTTCCATCAATTGACCGGTCAGTTGACTGAATTTGACCGGTCAATTAACCGATTTGCCAACCCTGAATATTATACTTTTAAAACTTAAATAATAAAGACTAAAGAGTACATAAATTTTCGGTTTACCTCGGGCATTTATAGTTATATCTCTCTTACCTTTTAATTTAACCTGCCCTAACCTCGTTCAAAAAATATTTATTTTTACACAAATTATTAATCATTTCCATGAAGTTTTTAGAAATATATCAAATCATTGCCTTCAAAAATAGTTGGCCATTTTTTCAATTTTGTTTCTTTTGCTGATAATTTTTAGAATATAAAATATTTTGTGTTCTATGCACAAACTTGATATTTGTCATTAGTTGGCATAAATAATAGCATATCTTTTTTATATTATCTAAAAAACCAGGAGCTATAGCCAATTTTATAAAAATCGGTTCGACTAACCCCAGTCTCCCCTACCTTATAATGTGATAAATTGGTCCAGCAAGGAAATTGGTATAAATATTGGTTGTTAATTTTTTTTTTATTGATTTTGTAAAAAAAATTTGAAGAAATAATTAATATGATCAACATTCAAAATCATTTCTATTTAATCATCCTTTTTTTTATAATAATAAATTTATAATAAATTGCAACTGTATTAGATACGCGCCGAATTGTCGCCGCGCCGAATTGACGTTGCGCCGAGTTGTCGCCGCGCTGAATTGACGATGCGCCGAATTGACGCCGCGCCGAGTTTTTTGCGCCGAATTGACATGGAACCTTATACAATAGTCTCAAAATTTTTATATTTTCATTATTTTTTTGTGACAAAAATATAGGAAGGTCTACTTTGGTTTAGCTAGTTACATAAGACTCATTCATCAAGATACAGATTTTATGAGGGTATTTACAAATTCTTTTATATGTGACACAGTCTTTCTCTACCACATCAATCCCACGATTAATATTTCAAAAATAACTACCTTTCGTCATGTATTATAAAATTATTTTAAAATTCATATTCCTAGCCCTTGAGTCATATAGTTGTTTCCCCTTACAAATATGATCATTTTTGGTGAGCAACATGATTAGAAAAGTACTATTATAAAATAATACTCAAGTATTACACTAAAGGGCAAAGTTTAAAACGAGGATTACATTTTCCTTTTATTTATTAAAGCATATAAATTTATATAGGGGTGTTTTTGTCAGATGTTTTTTTTCTATGGTTATTTTTAGCCAGTCTTTGTTCAAATCAGTGATTCTTTTAAAATTTTACACTTCAGTTATATATTTAACAAACAAACCTATTGGTTTAGACGATATGATATGGCAATGCTCTACTTTTTCCTTCACATATTCAATAAATAAAAAAATCATTTTTTAAAAAACTTTTTATAATGAAATTTATTTTTTAAGGATATTTATTCTATATGTAAATTAGATATAAAAAAATATGACCTAAAGGGATCTATTAAAATAAGATAATACTTGCTATACCATTTCCTATTTTAACTTAAGAAACGGACTGCGGAGAATATAATCAGGGTCTTGTATACATATCTATAAATGATTCAACCCTCTCACTTTTAACCTCCTACCAAATATAAATAATTTTAAAAAAAAATACCTTTCATCCCTTTCCAATTTTTCAAATAATGATAATTATTTCATAACTAACTATCCCCCCTCTAATTTCAATGATGCTCCTCTAATGAGTTCGCAGTTCAAGTTACGATATTTGGTTGTATTAATTTTGTTATATAGCTTTAAAATTCCTTAAGGTTATTAATTATTTAAATATGGAATTTGGTTAACTTTTTTTAATATACTATATTCTCATTTGATTTGACAACAATGTAAATGAGCTTGGGTGGCTTCATGTCATGTCATGAAAAACTAAAATTAAAATACATCATTTTTTTTGGTTATATTTTTTTAAAAATTATTTTTTTTTACGGCATTAAAATAATCTAAATTTTTTTTGTTAAACAATAGCTCAACCTTTTCGCGGCTTGATGAAAATAATTAGCTATCCTAATTGTTTTAAATTTTACCATAACTAATCCATCTCATTTTGATATAACATTTTCCAAAGTTGCCGCAAGTTATGTCATCTGTCGGAAAAGTTTCCAAGATTAATTTTCTTTTGGCTAAAATATCGAGTTAGCTTTTTATCTTTATCCTCATATTTTATAATAAGGAAAAAAGTTGATTTTATAAATAATGATAATTTCATGTAATTTTTTTATTATAATTGCTTTCTTTAGATTCTTTGTTCAATCTTAATTTGATAATTTTTGAAATTCTAATAACTTTTGGTTCATACTCAGGGTTGCCAGGTCAAAATTTTCAAATTGAGGGAGATGTGGGAGAAACATGAAAATTGCGGTAGAAATATAAAAATTGCTAAAAAAAAATTTTTTGATGGCGGCCTTCGGCCGGGATTTTGAATTGATTTAATTATCTACCTATTTTTTTTATAATTAGTTATATAAATACAAAGTCGGTAACTATTTTTCAAATACAATAAAATCTTGATTTATTAAATTATATTAATTTATAAAAAAAACCAACGATCTTTTTTAAATATAAAAAACGATTTTAATTTTACAATTAAAAATATATTTTATGCGAATGTCCCTCAAAACGACCGCAATTGAAAATCTACCGTGTGTGTGTATAACATTATAGGGCTAGGAGCTTATATCACGTATCACGTTTAAATACATAATAAGGTACTTCAAAATATAAGATATAATACAGATGCAACTACAGTTGCGGCAATTGTACTTATCTTGTAGTACAACATTCACAGAGATACTTATCATCACAATGCTGGTAGAATCTTTTTTGCATAATATTTAACGACTCTAATATAAATGAAAATTGTACTTGTAGAACAAATGAGCAAGGCTATCATTAATGTTTTAAGACCGAAATCCAGGAGGTCAATTTTTGACGATTTTAAAGATGGGCATATATATGGAATTCTAACAGATGCATCTAATAAGGGATTTCCCTTGATCTTCCGCTATTTCAACAAAATTAAGGTCATTTCAATAAAACTATTAAATTTTTTCCCCTCAAATAGTGAAAAATCCAAAGACATAGCTAACCATATAATATCAGATTCGAGATGATCAATAAATTTCATGTCAGCTTTCTGATCTGATAATGCCTCAGTGAATTTGGAAAAAACAGAGTGTATTTACAGAAGTGAGTCAGCACACTGTTGGTTGGGATATGTTTCTAATACCGGCCATCGATAGAATTTTAAAATTTTATAAACCTTAAAAAATATTTCTTATAATGAATGGCAGAGGTATATTTAGGAATGATTTCACATGTAGAATGTGCAGTTGCAATCAGAAGAATCTTAACAAAGATTCACAAAATTATGCTGCAGATGTGTCCATCTTTACAGTTAAAAATTGACAATAAATTTTATGGCGCCCTTGCTAAAACATAATTATATTTTATTTGAGATTTAAATAATAAAACTAATGTTTACCGTCGTTATTGAGATTATAAAATTTCTGGCATGACATATTATACATTATTTACCCATTACCTCGTCCTCTAATGTTGTTAAATCCGATTTCTCTCCTTTTTCCAGGCAGTCCTCTTCAGGCTAAAAATGCGCTCGGATGAGGCATTAGAATGAGGTAAGGAGAAGTTTTGGCGAATCATAAAAAAATAGAGAGAATTAAAATCTCCTCAAACAAGACATCAATGTTTTTCGGTATTTTTAATATATTTATTAAATTAACCTTAATTGATGGTTTCTGTTCCAAGGTCATAATATTTATACAATTGTAAATAGAGTTATTAAAATCAAATTTTGATTGAAAAGTCGAGTTCACCCGACTACGACTCCGAGTCGAAGTCGCAATAACTAGACTCAAAACTCAAGTCGAGTTTTGAGTCAATTAGTCGACTCATTTTTACGACTCGAGTTCCGAACTTGAGTCGTGAACTTGAGTTTTTATCTTGAGTCATGAACTTGAGTTTTGATCTTGAGTCATGAACTTGAGTGTTGATCTTGAGTCATGAACTCGAGTTATGAACTTGAGTCGTGAACTAGTCATAAACTTGAGTCGTGAACTCAACAGGCTATCTTAAATTTTATGAAACTCGATTACTTATATTAGTATTGTTAATTGGTTGATTATGTAATACCCAGACCTGGCGCTTGGCTCTAAAATTAGACTAAATCTGCTATGAGCACGAGGCCCATGTAACTTAAGTTATTTCTTATTGAACTTATTAGTTAAATACATGGTTATTTATTACAGATAAATCGATAGATAATTAAAAGACCTATTGAATATGCAACAATTCAAGCGCCACTTTTTGAGTGAAGCTATTTCTACGTAAACGGAAATTTTAATAATATGAATAGAAAAAATAATTAATAAAATTATATTTTGAAATAAAGAGGTTGCTCGTAGCATAAACTCCTTCCTACAAAAAGTTTTTTTATTTATTTGATTTTTTCATTGTAATTATAAAATTTAACTCATATGATTTATAAATATTCTAAAATTGTCTTAATAAAAATATCTGCTTCATTTAAATGTGTGTTAATTAGAGTATTATTTGAACATTTTAATATAATATTTTTAGCAATAGCGCCATAAAATTTATTATCAATTTTTAACTATAGAGATGAACAGAGCTGTAGCATGATTTTGTGAATCATTTTTAATATATTCTGATTGCAACTGAATATTAACTGCAAGCAGTAGATTTCCTACATGTGAAAAGAATCCCAAATATACTTCTGCCATTTCATACTAGAAAAATTTTATCAAATTTTAGGACAGCCTTTAAAATCTTTATTTAAGAAGTATTTTTTTAAGGGTTTAAAATTTTAAAATTCTATCGATGGCAGGTATTAATGACAACCACCTGATAGGTATATATCGCAACAACTCACACCATTCCAAGTCAGACCACTTCACCAACTCTTTTAATTCATTAACTCTTTTATTTGAACTAAATTCGTTAAAACATTTCATCACAATTATTTCGACATCCACAGACAGTACATTCATTGCCTTCTTGCAAGAATTATATACAGCCAATTGGTATTAATTCATTTGTGCTGCCTCAATTCGGTAACTTTAGTTTTTGTCAAAATTTACAGAGACATTATCAGCGCAGAAAGCTGGCATGCAAATCATTGATAACCTTGAATCAGCTATATTTACCCTTATGTGGCTAGCTACATCGTTGGATTTTTCTTTGAGGAAATTTTTTTAACAGTTTTATTGAAATGTTCTTATTCTTGTTGAAATTGCAAAAGGATCGAGGGAAATGTTTTAATATTTCCCTTATTAGATACATTTGTTAGAATTGCACATAAATGCCCATCTTTCAAATCGTCTAGAATTGACCTCTAGGATTCAGGTACCAAAACACTTGTGATAGCCTTGCTCATTTTTATTGCCACAAGTAAGGTTTGCACTTATATTGGAGTCGTTAAATATCATGAGAAAAAGATTCGACCCACATTGTAATGATATATATAGTGCTCTGTGAATGTTGAACTACATAATAGATGTATACGATTTCCGCAAATATAGTTTCATTTTGAGAATATTTTTGTATTGCAATTGATGTTGATATACTCCCCTGTACTGACTAATATTAATGAAACAATGTTGATTTATTATTGGATAAAAATAAAACAGGATAGAAAGAAATTTACAAACTAGACATTTTTTTGAATAAATATTTAAAATTTAATTTAAAAATATAAAAATAATCAATTAATGTCTCAAAATTATTATTTACATATTAAAAACGTTTAAAATACTTTTTTAAAAAAATACGGGAGAAATTAAAAAATTGCGGTAGATTTTTACGGGAGATTTCCAATTGTGGTAGTTTTGCGGGAGAGAGATATCTGCGTGTAAACTAAAAAATTGCTGGAGTCCTGCTGATGGGGAGAGACATGGCAACCCTGTTCATACTTAAAGGTTGCTATTGTCTATTTCTCTTATTAAAACTAGTTTTTGTTTATTGACTAGAAAAACTGATTGATGGAATAGTAAGTACTAATCTGGCATTTCTATGGTATGAGCTCACTCAAAAATATTTGTTTTTTTCGCATGTTGCCAATCGTGGCAATTTTATCTTATTTTGTCGAAAAACTATCTACCAAACGAATTGAAGAATCAATGTAATAAATTTCAATTATTGATTTATTCCAGATTAAATGCTTCCAGAAATTTGGTTGATTTTACGCTTTAATGGGAGATATAGATTTTATTTCTCTTATAGTACGGTTACTTTTTTGTGTGTGAAAAAAATGACTGAAGAATTAATAAATATTAGCGCAAACCAGCTATTTTCCATTCTATCAATAATGCCAAATTAGGCAATTTTTCTTATTTTGCTAATAAACTTTTTCTTTATACTGTCTATTAAACGAATTAAATTATAATTAATACAGAACATCGATAAAATTTTCTGAATAAATTATTTCCGTCGCTTAAATCATAGATTTGCAAAAATTTTGTTACTAATAGTTTTTTCCTTTTACGAGCTACTATACTTGTTTAAATACTCAATTGGTACAAATAAAGCAAGAAATATGATATAATTTACAATTAGTACGTAAAACTATTCAGCCGCCAAATTTTATGGCGCTGATATAAATATATATAAATCTTGTCTATTCCTCTGTTCTGATACACAAGTTGAAGCATATAAAGAAGTTACTCAGAATTATCAAACTATTATGGTAATTATAGATATAAATAGCTTAAACCTTTGATTTTGAATGATACGATCAAGTTAGAATATTTAGAAAGAATTAAATAAAAATGTAAATATAAGCCTAAAAAATATCTAAAAATTTATTTTTAATTCTACATTCAAATGCTGGCTCAGAGATGTGTTTAATGCAGGGTTGGCAAGTCGGTCAATTGACCAGTCAAATTCAGTCAATTGACCGGTCAATTGACCGGTCAATTGACCGGAGGAGTATTTGACCTGTCAAATACGGTCAAATACTCTAAAAAATTTAAAGGAAAAATAAATTAAAAATATGTTTAAAAAAGGGAAAAAAGATGTAAATACATGTGATCACAATGTTTGCTTATTTTTCGGGTCCACAATATCAAGAGGAGAACTCACTAGTAGTGTAATTAATGAAGTATCTGATATAATTCAAGAATTAGCTATTTTACAAGGTAGTGATGACCAAAATATTTTAAGTGATATAATTAATTTTAGAAGCAAAAACAGCATGTTTAATATAGCAAAATATGTGGAAAGTAGTAATTTCCAGAAACAATCAATTCCGACCTCAAGTTAATAGATTAAACTTTGTCTACCCTGCCCATTAAGAGACTAACAATTCCTAGTTCTACTTCTTCTTTAGAAAGAAATAGGTCGATTTGGGTTAATATTCTTATGAAAATAGAAATCGATTTAAGATCTAAGATATCAGGAAAATTGTTTAAAAAATATTAAAGAAAATGATAATATTGAATATGAATCAGAACAAGACTCTGATACAGATAGCTACACGTTAGTTATTGAATGAATTTAAAAAACTAGTATTATAGATTCATTTTACTATTATATTCAAAATAAAGATAATATTAACTTTAAAAAAATATATTTGAATTTGACCACATTTGACCATATTTGGCCGGTCAAATATCGGTCAATTGACCGAAACGTATTTGACCGGTCAAATGCACAACCCTGGTTTAATGAATATGATTAAGCGAAAAAAATTTTCTTCGGTCTCATTTGATTTATTAGAGGCCGAATTAATGGTAAAGCAGAATTTTGACATGAATTGCGAAGAGTTAAAATTTATTTTCATATATAATATAATAAACTTTTAAATAAAATAAATTCCTTCCGATAAATATATAGATTTGGATCTAATTTTTATAAATTTTGACTTTATAAATATGGATAATATTCAAATTCAAATTTAAATTTGTATAATTTGAAAAAAATTATTCACCAATATTTATATATAAAAGGATTGCAGTTGTCGCGATTTCCCGCTTTTTATCCTTTAGTCATTAAAAATCCCACCTCACTCTTAGAATATGGGAGGTATGGCCGGGCCTAAAAATTTTTGCAATTTACAAAATGAGAAAATTGAATAAGACACCTATTTAATCTATAATTAAAATATAGCCACTTTTTATAATTATCCTTCATTATAATCTTCTCAAAATTTAGAAAATGTTTTTAACAAACCCCCCCCTCTGTCGTGGTAAAATATGTAAAAGTAAATAAATAAACACTTAACCCATTTTGCCCTGATTTCCCGATATTGGAATATCTTTATTTTCTTGATTTGGAACATTTTCTATTTATTTTCAAAAAATCCTGATTTTTTTAATTCCATTTTATTAGAAAAAATGAGTAAAAGTGCTTACAAATTGAGTAGAAGCGTTTAGTGATGTTTTCATAAAAACGCTGTGATTTAAATTGAACTGGTATCATTTTAAAAAATGATGAAAATTATTTTAAGTTTTTTAATTTTTTTTTATATTGTTTAGTTAGGCTTGTGAAATCAGCAAAAATAAAAAAAAATAATTGAAGATCTAATGATTTATTCCATAATTTATTCTTCATAAATATTACAAATTTATTTAATACAATAGAATATTTTGAATTTTTTTTTTATTAATCATAACTTTGCAGTTATTTCTATTTATTAAAATGCGAATAGAAGAAAAAGGAAAGGTAATAATATTCAAATGAATTAGCTACTGGTGAATTCCATATCAAATCAACCAAAAAAAGTCGATTCTCAACCCGACCCTCTTCAATTTTTCTTAAATTTTGCATAATGGTAGTATATACTATAACTAAGAAAAAAATGAAATTTTACCTCCCAACAAGGTTTACTCGCTAAGATATGGGCGTTTAAAGCGCGGAAAAATAGTACATTTTTGACAAAATGTGCCTCATTTATTTTCAAACATCTCGAGAAATAATTAAGTTAGAAAAATAATTTAAATTTTATTATGTAGCTTAATAATAGTTCTTTAATATGACATAAAAATAAATATGATATAAATTTGATGAATGTCCAAAACCGGATGTATAAAACCGGAAATGGCCATAGAAAAAAAAAGGTATTTTTTTTTGAAATTTTTTTTCTGTAGATAGATATAACACTGCTTTATATTTGTGCCAAATCCGAGCCTGGGATGAAAAATGACTCTTTATATGGCTAAAATTGATCAAAATAATGTTTTTTTAAAAATTATGTCTAAATGATAGGCCCTCACTTTTTTTTATTTTTAATTGTTAACATATTGTGACTGAAAATTATTTGACAAAATAATTCTAAACCAATTTATAACTTTATTTTTCTGAAATGCATAATTACATATAATATAATAATATAATAATTCTTAATTATGTTTACAATATATCATATATTAAATTATCTAAAGAATTGGAATAAATTTTGACTTTAATTTTATTTTCGTCAAGGTGAATATAAGCATGGTATTTTTGTGTTCCCGGAATTCTTTTTGCTCTCAAAAATTTGCTTTCTAGATGATTTTCCATATTATTGTATTCATTATTGCTTACAAAAATGTAATTTACTCCATGTATATTATTTGTTGCAAAGTCGAATAAATCCATTGGTGTCAAAATATGGTTTTGATATGGCCGTTGCAAACTAGCTCGAGCTGCTAGCCGTTTTGTAATACCTCCTAAACTGTCGCACGGACTTTTTCCATGAGCTGTAGCAAAAAAATGCCACTCGGCCTTTATACCAAAATCACATTCATGATTATAGAGATTTATAAAAAAAAATTTATTTTTATATTGAGTTACGGCCCCATCAGAAAAATAACAAATTTTGGTCAATGTATCAAATCTTTCTTTTAAAAATAAGATCATTTTAGTTTGAAATAAATAAAAGGCACAGGCATTGTGCTTTAAGCAATCTGATATCACCATTAAACTTATATGTTTTATAATGTTGTCCTGACTATAATAAATGATAAAAGAGTAAATAGTGGACTGAT
This sequence comes from Gordionus sp. m RMFG-2023, assembly GCF_954871325.1. Classification (NCBI taxonomy): domain Eukaryota; kingdom Metazoa; phylum Nematomorpha; class Gordioida; order Chordodea; family Parachordodidae; genus Gordionus; species Gordionus sp. m RMFG-2023. The sequence continues at coordinate 40,452,059 of NC_088776.1, forward strand.
TATTTGTCCAATGAAATCCCTGTGCATGGTCTTGCACTTTTTCCTATAATATAATATGATTTTATTATTTTTTTAGTTTATAATAATTTAGTTTCTTTTTCCCAATAATATAATAATTTTATTATTTTTTCCGTTTAAGAATACTATTTTCGATTCGGAGAATTCATTTTTCTTTAATATAAATGAAAATTGTGATTATGATTTTAAGATGTAGTAAAAGTTATAGAGCTTACACATTAGGGGTTACGAAAACTACAATATGAATGTGAATTTATCAATTAAATATGATGATATTTGTTGAATTTTAATTATGATAGATTGTTTTATGCTAATAAATAAAAAAAAGTAAGGGCATATCATTTAGACATAATTTTTAAATAAACATTATTTCAAAAGTATTCATTAAATGAAGATATTTTTGATCAATTTAAGCCATATAAAGAGTCATAACTCCTAGACCCTTTTTCATCCCAGGCTAGGATTTGGCACAAATATAAAGCAGTGTTATATCTATCTACAGAAAAAAAATTTCGAAAAAAAAAATATCTTTTTTTTCTATGGCCATTTCCGGTTTTATACATCCGGTTTTGGACATTCATCATATTTATATCATATTTATTTTTATGTCATATTAAAGAACTATTATTAAGCTTTTATTTCTCGAGATATTTGAAAATTAATGAGGCACTTTTTGTCAAAAATGTACCATTTTTCTGCGCTTTAAACGCCAATATTTTAGCGGGTAAGCCTTTTTGGGAGGTAAAATTTCATTTTTTTCTTAGTTATAGTATATACTACCAGTATGCAAAATTTAAAAAAAATTGAAAGGGGTCGGGTTGAAACCTTGGTTGATTTGATATGGAATTCACCATTATATCAAGCTTATCGAAATTGTAATTAGGAGGCATTAATTATCAGTAAAATCTTTTATAATTAAAATAATCTGAGAAAATCAATAAAAAATTCTTAGCTTTCAGTATATTTTTTTTATCTAGATTAGAAATAGAGTATTACTTTAAATGACATAAAGCACACTTTTAAATTTTATGTTGGGGGGGGGGGGGAGTTAACTTATTCTGGTAAAAACTTAACCCAAAATGTCCGCTCCATACTTACAACCATGAGTGAGTGAGACCAGGAAGACTAATATATTTTCTATCACATCCGATAGAGATTACATGCTTATTAAATAAACAATACGTAATAAAATATTCTTAAAACTTTATGATTTAAGAAACTTCGGTTGGTAAATTGATATTGAATACATAAATTTCACTTAAAATGAATTCAGAATTTTCGCGGTCATGCGCTCGCTATAATAATTTCGCGCAAATACATTCGCGGTAGAAAATTCACTATAAATGGTTCGCGATTAAAGTTTCGCTATAACGAGTTCGCTATCAAAGTTTCGCTAAAATGTATTCGCTCTTTCGCGGTTTAGGTTTCGCGGAAATAAATTCGCGATAAGGAGTTCGCGATCAAAGTTTCGCCAAAATGTATTCACTATAAAGTATTCGCGATTAAAGTTTAGCGAAAATAAATTTGCTATAAAGAGTTCGCGATAAAAGTACCGCTAAAATGTATTCACTATAAAGTATTCGCGGTTACGGTTTCGCGGAAATAAATTCGCTATAACGAGTTCGCGATCAAAGTTTCGCTAAAATGTATTCGCTATAAAGTATTCGCGGTTAAGGTTTCGCGGAAATAAATTCGCGATAATAAGTTCGCGATATTGTCTTCGCTATAAATGTTTCGCGGAAAAAAATTCGCGGAATTGGTTTCGCTATATTACCTTCGCTATAAAATTCCTTCGTGATAAACGACATTCGCGATAACGCGATAAAAGTTTCGCTGAATTGACCTGATACGGTTTAATTTGCTATTGTATAATGACATCAAGTTTAAAATACAAAACCAACTTCTATCTTGAGGGTTATAAAAATATATATAATGGTGAAGGTCTCCGTATTTGCGATTTTCGCAGTTCAGTTTTGGCCTTGAAATCAATTTTCAGTTTGGTCATGATAAGGAGAAAAATTAAATGGCTTATTATCTTTTAAAAATTATTAAATTAAATATATCAATCAATATGAATAATTATTTTCCAAGTAGAGGATTTAGCAAAAAAGAGAATAAATTACACTGAATCTATAGAATCAGTTGCTTAAAAATTTTAGCAATTACATATGTTTACAGAGAGCGCAAATGACTGTTACATTTATATAAAAGACTATATAAAATTACAAGAGGAACAGAAAATAATGGAATTACCATTGACCAGTCAAATTAAAAATGTGGTATTTCCAACTTACCCTTTTACGACAAATGAGGAGATAAGATAATGAAAATTTATTATTGGTTCATATTCGCTGAAAAATAGTCCATAAAATGCTTGAATAGGTATTTTTTTTTTAAAAAAACCAAGGCAGCAGAATGAGTTTTAATTCCCTGACCAAATTATTAATAAAAGAAATTCGGGCAAAAAAAAATCCGGGTCGTGCCTAAAAAAATTTTCCAAATCCGGGCTAGACCGTGCAAATGGTACCTCTACAGATCTCTGTTTAAGGTACAAATTGTCTGGCCCACTGCCCGATAATTTTTTGCACGAATTTCCCTGCCTGTAAAATTTTTTACCCAGCCGGACCCGATATAAAAATTTTAATTTCCGGCACGACTATTTTAATTTCTTTTAATTTTTCCACCCGGCACAGGCCCTTAAAAAACGACTAACTTAATCATTTTGACAGAAAAATATTGCCTAAGCCTTATAATTTCACTAATATATGTCAAAACCTTGTGCCATCTATTGGCCAAATCTTCAGGCTTGTGTGATTAAGTTGGCCGTTTTTTAAAATCAGCTCAAATCAAACAGATAAAGCTACCCGCCAGCCGGGTTTTCGCATAGACCGGGCTTTGCAGATCTTTAATTTAAATAATAATAAAGAAAATATATGGTCTTTTTATAAATATATTATATTTTTCATTTGTAATTTACCTTGAATCTTTAAGAAAGTTTTCGATCAAAAAATTTTTTAAAATAATTTATAATAAAAAAAAAAATTCAATATAGTAAGATGGACATGTCAAACTTATTTTTTTCAAAAAATAATTAAATAATTTAACAACTCATCAATTTATTTCGTTTTGAATATATAAGAAACTAATGTAATTTAACCTTGTACAAAATGAATTATATTATGACTAGACCTTTATTTTGTATATTGACTAAGTTTCAGTCAAATATGTTCATTTTTTTCCTTTGACCATTTTAGTAATTAAGGTTAATTTGGTTTAAAAATGTTAAATAAATTTTAATTTTTTTTTCATAAAGCAAAAATATAACTACGTTTTTTAGTAAATTAAAGTGATAGGAAAAATATTTAATTTTGAGTAAAATTTATCATCCAGAAGAAACAAAATTTGGCGACCTTTAAAATCGTCAATATACCGTGATCCACTGTTCGACTTAGTAATACATTTTGGTTTACGGTTCGATTTGGTCTTTAAAAATCAGTTCCAGAGCCAAATCGTGACCTTCATCTAGTCATATTTATCTCTTTCTCTATATTACAATAAAAACTTTTAATTATGTATTTAATTGGCATGAATGAGACATTAAATTTGAATAAATTATGAGAGAAGAATTTTTAAAATATAAAATTTATAAATATATAAAAAGTGGCATAGTACAAGTGTAAGTAATAAAACATAGTCTGACTAAAGATGGGGCAAAGAAACCAAAATGGGTCGAGTAGGGGGGGGTGAGCCCATTTTTTAAATTCATATGAAAATTCTGGCCACACTTAAAAGTCAAATTTTTTACTTATAAATTTTTGCAAAGAAAGCAAAACCTTTTTCGTACATAATATATTGAAAAAATGAATGGTAAATAAAATCTATAGTATTTTATTTTGAAAGTAACGAACCATGTTCCTTTTTCGAATAGTATAATATAAAAGTAACGACATTCTTTTAAGTGTCGCGGTGAAATTTTATAGTAACGTTTGCAGCACTGGTTTTATGTGAATTTCCCAGAAAAATTTAAATCTAAATAATTTTTTAAAAAAGTTTATAAATATGGAATAAATTATTATAGTAATTATTTTAAAAAATTTAATATTTATTTTATTAAGCTTTTTTTGAAGGGCGAAGGCTATCCATTTTTATTTGCTTAAACATACTTAAATTAAATTTCTATTCCGACGACTAATGCGGTTTGATCTCAATTCTGATACCTATATAAAATTTATAAATAATTAGGGACATCAAAATTTTTGTATAATTTATGTTTGACAATTGACATAGATGAAAAAACGTCAATATTGATTGAATAATAAAATTCATCGTCCGCCCAATTGGAAATAGTAGATTTTTTTATATAATTTATATTAATAAATTTAATAGTTTCCATTTTTAATTTAATACGACACTTTGGCCATAAATGATATAATAAAACGCGGAATAACAGTAAACTGCTATAAGGTTCTGAACCGTTATAATCCTAAAAGAGAATCAAACGGTTATAAATAATAAATGCTTTACCATAATGGTTTTTAAAAATTATAATTATTTATATTAAATAACTAGCTTAATTTAAACAATAAATCAAACCCAAAATTTTTAACTAAAAATGGTAATCTGATCAGTTAGTTATACACCTTTTGTCCGATAGATCCTTAAACTTATCGGCCTCAATTTTATCGATGGCAGACGAAGGTAGGAAATCGCCCCTTATTCTATGATTTCGTATGTATCGACATTTTTGTCACTCATTACCCATGAAAGCTTCCTATAAAATAAGAACAAATTTTATTTTTTTAAATAATTTACTTTACCGGAAATTTATAATTCCAAAAGAGTATTTTAATAAACTATATTATAAAGTAAATATTCTTTAAATAAATAATTAAAGTAATTTTGTAATAGAATAAGAAATTAAAATTATATTATGTGTATTTCTTTAAAACACTGGTTTATTATAATTATATTGTTTGAAATTGCCATAAAATTCAGAGTTTTGTTAGAAAATTACAAAAAAATGTAATTACTACTAGTAATAAAATAAAAAAATTCGTCTTTATTCCTTAATTAAAATAAGAAACAATTCTGACTCATAAAATCCAAAAAAAACATTTTTCAATGTTATGGTTTGTTTAAAGTTTTTAAAATATAAAGTTCTTTTAGGCCTAAATTTTGAGGAAAAATTAATAAATTTGTTTAAAATTTTTAAAAAATATAGTATAAAAATAGAGGGTAAGAATTTCGAAAAAATAAGTCATAAATCAAATTAAACTATTTTAAAGAGAAAATTATTTTCGATTTAAGAAATTTGATAAAAAGGTTCTATTATGGTTTAATAAAGGCCCGTTCGATCTCTCTGCCTAAATTCAAATTTTACAAAAAAAATTTCTTTCTTTAAATTGGATACAATATAATACTTTAAAGAATCATAAATAGTAATTCAGTTACTTTCTTGCCAAATATCCATAATAAGTTTTATACAAATATGCCATTTTAGTTTATTTATGTTTTTGATTTAATAATAGTCAACTTTGTAATCGTACGAGCAATAAACACTTGGCCAGGCTATGTAGGCTCATTAATGATGAAAACGGCTGGGAAAACAAATTTTTTATTTCGTAGAGGAAGCCGAAATCCCCCCCTCCCTTAAAAAATTTCACAATTTTCATAAATATGATTCAATTAGTTTATAAAAACGTCTCGACCACGCCCCCCAGCCCTTACCCATCACATCATTATAAAAATTATTTTTACTACAAAGATATAAGTTAATAATTTTTAAAAAAAATAATGACAATAGAAAAAAAAAATTTAAAGGAGTAAAACCTAAAAAAATTTTAAAAATATAATCTGGCCTAAGCAAATATAATAATTATACCCATCCATCATAATTTATTTGCCTAATATTTATATTCATAAATAATAAGGATTACGCCCTTAGTAACATGCATGAAGGATATATATGATGAGATATTTTTAAAAAAATTATATTTCATAAGTTTTAAATATAAAAATATGGGATATTGACATAAGATAACCACGTGGCTTACAAAAAAAATTAAATCATAATATAAATTAGTTATAATAATTTGAGATTATTAGAGTTTTGAATAAATTTAAAACTGTTGACAAATTGTTCATCATAATACTATTAATATAACATTCAAATAGTAATACTATTTTAGCGTTTTAACATCTCCTTTTCGTTAAAACAAAAATAGATGATAGATCGAAAATAAATAATACATATTATATTTTATGTGTACACTAAAAAAATTCATTTCTTATTTATAAAGAGGTGTTTGTTCTTTCTTTAATAGCTTGATACAAGAGTTAATCGAATCTGTCCACATTTTCAAATCGTGTACATCTTTGCAATACAGACAATGTTCATCCACGATTACTATACTTTGAACAAATGTTGTGTCGGGATGACTGTCTCTTTGTCTAAATTGAACTCTGAATTCAAACTTTTTGACATTGTTGAATGATTGTGAGGCTTAAAATTTTATAAATATTTGATGGTTGATTAATATACATTTAGTAAATAACAGGGGCGCATGGAGGATGGGCCAAAAGGGCAATTGAACTTCCCTATTAATAAATTTAAATATTTTAATTGTAAGGTCATTGCCCACTATATTACAGCAAACCAATCAGTTCATAAAGTTTTTAAAATTATATTAATTTATTTCAAATGATTATAATTTAAAAAATAAATATTAACATGTTGTTATCAAGGCTGGGCAATAATTAATTGCATAATTATAGTTCTTTTTTAACTTTCATTAATTCCATTTTTTATGGGAATTAATAGTTATAATTACAATTCCATTTGTAATTCTTTTTCCTAAATTATATTATTCTTTTAATAATTGCAATCATTCATTCATATTTTTTATTAAAACTATTAATAATTACAATCATTCATATTTTTGGCGGGAACATAATGAGAGATTCTGAATCTTTAATTTTTACCTTGACTCATAAATAACGCAAGAAATTTTGCTAAAGCGTTCAAAATCTTTTGAAAGAAAATAGGGGAAATCATTTTATGCCAATATTAGATGGCAATATAGTTATAATTAATTGTCGCACATTTAGGTTAATTATGTACAAGTGATATCAAAGGTATAATAATTGATTTTATCAAGATTTTATGAATCAATAATGGTAGTTATATGTGGAAAATATGGGAAATGGCTAAACCCAAATCAGCTGAAATTATGAAAGATATATTAAAATCTAAGTTATCTTTGCCTTGAATTACAAGGTGAAATTTTATGTATAATGCCGTAATAGATATTATTAAGTAAAAGTCTAATTAAAATGTTATTTTTAAAGATGTAGAAATGAAATATTTATAAGAATACTGTAAAATTTTATTTGCAATTGCCTTGGATAAATTGCAGGAGGGAAAGAATTCTTATTATGGAGAGTTGGTTCCAAATTCCATAAAAAATTTTATTAGAATTACAAAACTCTTCCTTGCATCTTTGTGCACCTATTTTAATTAAAAGTTATAATTGTCGGATTAGAGTTCGAATGAGAGGAAACAGGTTTTTTAGTTACCATTTCATGCCCATATTTTAGGCTTCGATTGGTTGAATTAGTATCTAAACATAAAATCATTAATAATATCTGAAGCTTCAATAAACATTTCTAAATATAAAAGTCCAGACATTCTCAAAAACAAGATATTTTTTTTCAAATATGAGTTTACATCAACCCTCAATCAATGATACTAAACTTGAAGTGCTTACTCATCTAAAAGATAAAAGAGATCAATCTTTTCGTTATTTCTTATTCAAGTTTTATAATAAAATACAGAGTTGTTAAAGTAGCTCGCTACAAGTAGCGTGCTCTTTTATGGTAGCTATAGCTAATAGCATGCTACTTTTTCCCAATTATTAATTTTTATGGAAGAAAATGTTCTTGATAACAATACAAATTTTTCTATTTCCAAAATTTGAAAATATTTTCAAATTAATGTAAAAGGAAAAGGTAGCTACAAATTTATTTTTTCAAACTGTAAAAAAATATATCTTTAAATAAATCTATTAGCTATAACCTCAAAACACCTAAAGGTAATTGTCATTTTTAAATTCTAATAGTATTTTTATTTTGTAAGAATGTTCATGCCAAGAGTTTTAAAGAGATAGAAAAACATCTTAATAATTTTGTTATATGGGAGACTACATTCAAAAAGACCAATTCAAGCTAAATTGATTATAAAATTGCACATGCCATATTTCTCAGAAACTGGCTGATGAAGTTATTATCGATTATAATTGATACAGTTCAGCCAATAATCCCTTGATACAACTTTGTCGCCAGATACTAATAATTGAGATAGCAGACAAAGATGCCCTAGTTAGAAGCATAAAAACGACTTCCATTGATAATTTTTTTGAAATAAAAGATAAATCCCCTAGACGAGTTTTTTTTTAAATCTATGAGTATTTTTGATAATTTTTATATTAAAAATAAATACTGCCTTGCACTTAAGTACTAGTGTTGAGATTAGTAAGGCGAAACTTATACTTTCTGATCGCCGCTCTAGACTTGGGGATGATAGTATAGAAATGATTTTATTATTATAATGCAACAAAATAAAATAAAAAATGAATATTATCGTAAATAGTTATTTTTATTAAATTATAGTCTTCTTACATAAATTTTTTTATAATCAAAACTAACTATATTTAAATATTTATAAATGACGATTTTATATATTATATATACTATGCAATTACATAATAAGCAAAAAAATAAAACAAATTTATTTCTAAATTTTTTAAAAGGTAGCCAAAGATACTTTTTTGACAAATAGCGATAGTGGTAGCGTGTTACTTTTAAAAGTAGGATTTAACAACTCTGATCAAATATAGAAATTTAATTAGTGTTTTAATATTATTAGATTATAACGGTTCAACACCAAAGTTGCCAATAGGAGTGTGCCGATCTACAAATTTTTCAAGATTCGATCCGGTATTTACTGATGCTGCAAAGTAAAGTCATTACTAACAACGTTCTTTTTTAAAACGTAAAAATTCGGGAGAAACCGTAAATTAATAGTGTATTATGGAATAATCAAGAGTAAAAATATCGAAAGATTTATGCCAAAACCGGCAGGTCTGGCAACCCTTTACAACACCCTTATCTAATTAAGACTTAAAACGTTATAATAATTTAAGTAAAAATCGTAAAAACTAGATGTAAATATTTTGTATTTTATAACGTTGACATAAACTTATTTCGAGATTTTTGAATTGAATATTATTTTTTTAAAACTGAATCTTAATAGAACATTTTATTATATGTACTATATAATAGAGATCTGCAAAGTTAGGCCCGGCCCGTATTCGGCCCAAACGGGCTTCGGGGGCCTAATTCTATTTTAAATAATTGGGTTTGGGCTGGGCCGGGTCTAATATTTTTAAAAAAAATTCGGGTCGAACCTTGGAATTTTTTTTAATTATATCAAAATTTATCAATTTTATATTGAATTTTTTAGTAAAATAAAAATATTTGATTTTATTTATTGAAACTAAACGACATATAACATATGTCTTTTATTTTGAGTGATTATAAAAAGTAATTTCTATATTTAAATAAATTCGGGCTAGGCCAGGTCGGTAAATTTATTTTAAAAAATTTCGGGTTCAAGCCGGGCCGGCAAAACTTTTTTAAAAAAACTTCGGGCCGGGCCGGGCTTGAAAAATTAGGCCCGATGCAGATCACTACTATATAATGAATAAAATAGCGCAATTTGAGCATGATTTTATGGAAAAAGTATCTACAAAAAGAGCCTCTGGATTTATACAACAGTCATTCATGTGTATAAAATTGGAATTTAATATAAATATCAACTGACCTTTGTCATTTTCATCTTCTTTATTCTCCCCAAACTCTTCCGTAATTTCGGCATTGCGATTGCTCGTCAAATTAGCATTTAAGGTTGAACACAAATTTTTATTATTATTATTACAATTGGAATTTAGATGATCGTAATTGGGATTGGAGATATTGGCATGGGGTACCAAGTAGAGCTCGCCTAATGGTATTGGCCGTTTGTAAACAATATATTTTCCCGAGTTTTTAACGTTGAAGCTTGAGGCTCTCGTCATGAGAAATATATTGTCGAAGAGAAAGGTTTGAAGTTTCTAAGTGTATAAATTACATTTGTATTACTATATTATATTCAATCAAAATCATTTTATACTTTTAGCAATATTAAGTCAAAGATACCTTAAATTAGTAGCTGTAAAAAAATATCAATTCAAATTTACTATTCCTTTCTGATTCTTCAGCATGCCTGAACATATGAGTTGTTGAGCTTTTCGAATTTCAGTGTGCTTCTAAAATTTAATAATATCGTAGAAAAAAAAAGTTAATTTTTTATTGTTTATAACATTATTAATAAGAATGCTTTCATCTTGATCGATTAAAATCTAAAAAAATGATGGAAATACATTATAAAAACTAAAAACTTGGAAATCGTGGGTATATTCTAAATTTTGGGTAATGGCCAAGCATTTGTTGTAACCTATCTTACGGTCGATGAGTCTTATAAATTTTTCAACTTCTTTAATCTTTATTTTATTTGTATAAAGATTTATATCAAATTAAAATTATTTTCATTGAGTCGACCCGTAGCCAAAGTAATAAAAATTGCCTGAAACTTTCCTTACTATTATTATAAATTATTACTTATTCTTTTCCTTTTTTTTACCTGATTGGGTATCATAATTAAAAAATGAATTTAAGGCTAAGTCCAAACTTCAAAAAATTAAATTCACAAATTTTTGAAACTTTAATGAAAATAAATAAATAAGCTATTTTAAATATAAAAATTAAAACATGTCCAAAACATAATTCTAAAAAAAATTAAAACTTTTCAAATTTTTTTAAAATCGTTTTCAGCCTACAGAACAATAAATCAGGTGAGAAATATTCCATATTCATATTTTATAATGAAAAAACATAAACATAATTAAACTAACAGTTATTTGTTGAATACTCACATTTAATACATAATGATAATATAGAGAATAAAATAAATATTTCGACAGGTCATTCTGAGCCTAGACTTAAAAAAAATATTTTTTGCAGGTCTCTAACCTAATAACTTTAGAAAAATAAACTTTGATCCCATGATAAACGTGTTATACTATCCTAAATAATATATTTTTAAAATTATTACAGAAAGTTTGATGAGATTGTAATCCTCGTGGGTTTCTGGAGTCTAATAAAAAATAAATCATTATTAATAAAAATTATAATCAATTATAATTATAGTCCTGAATGGAAACTAATTTTGCAGGTCAGGCCTGATCCAAATTTATTTTTAATTTTTCTTTCCAAATATACCTATTTCAAAGCCAATTCGAACGCATATTTTAGAAATAGGTCCTACAGGGAGTAGAAATAAAATAAAAAAAAATATTAGACTGAGAAAGGTTTGAATTTATAAGGAAAAATTATTAAGTCCATTATATATAAAATCGATCACGATTCTCCCGATTCCTTAGGATCTGGGTGAAATTTTGTATTTACAGTAAACGTGATCAAAATGTGTTTAAATCCTTACTCTTTTATTTGTGGAGAATTAAGAGTAAAAGTATAAAAATTCCCTATTTTCCAGCGTTTCGATCGTCATTCAATAAAGGATTTACTAAAAAACTACGGAATAATATATAATAATTTCAATATCAAAAGTGTTGTATTTATTTTATTTTTTAAAATAATTTCATTTTTTAATGTAGCTGTTCATTTAACCCCATTCTAAAGTTTAAAATCCTGTAAAAATAATAATTTTCTCCCATTTTTATAAAAATTTTAAGCAAATGTCACTAAGGTTAATTTATATGTATAAAAAAATAGAATGTTAAGTTTTCGCTTTCATGAGGAAAATTGATAAAAACACCTAAGAAACATGGATATTTGTTGTAGGCTCAAACAGGTTCACAAGAAATCAGTTCACTTCATGAGTTACTTAAATTCGATTATCATTTGCAAGTGAGAAAAAAGAGGAAGTCAAATTCTTTGATAAAATAAAAATGTAAAATCAATCAAATTTTAAATCACACGGAATATAACAATTAAATGTGGTTGATTATATAAATCATATTTTTATAATTAAGAATCGATATCGGTGCACCTTTGGATTATATCCATAATAATTATGAAAGTATTAGGATAGCAAAATAATATAAAATTTTGCCACAATCCAGGTTTGGCAAAATATTTAAAAAAAATTAAACTAAGGTCCATCCAACCAAGTCTTAGGGAATATTTGTTCAAGTCTGAAAAATCTAAATGGATCAAACCTATGTGCACAGGGATCTAAATAGAATTATCTTTACCTACCAATTTTAAAATTTGTTTGAATAATAGCGGATATTTGACCAAGCGAGTCCTGGGTAAATCTATTGATTTTTTTAAATATGAAAACATATGTAACAAAAATGGTATCTAATTTGGGCATTCATTAGAGGCCTGAATTTTTAACAAAATTAGATAAGTGCCTGGATTCAAGCTTATATTTTTAGCTAAATTTATGTCCAATCTATTAAAGTCATTCCCTAAATAATTTAATAGGAAGTTCATATAGGGACCATAAATTTCGTTCAAATTGTTAGGTATCTGAATCAAGAGCACAAATATTAGGCTAATTCTAGTTAATATTTTTTCCCCTTTTTTAATATGATATATCCTCATTAAATTTTATTTATTTTTTTTAAATTTGAACCAGAATAAATTATTAATTTGTTCTGCTCTCACCTATAAAGGACCAAATGTCAAGTCTACGGCTAAATGGCGAATTTTGACAACGTTCCAAGAAATCCCGTACTTTTACCTCTTGTTTGAATTTTTTTTCCAGAAGATTTCTCAAATTCCCCAAGTTTCCGCAATAATCTATGTAACAGTTAAGAGTTGACACCTGAAAATAAATATAAATAAGCGAGTGTATGGTGTTTTAATATTTAAACTTATAAATCTATTTGAAAAAATATTTAAAAATTAAATATATCAAAGTTTAATAGCATTAATTACCCAATTATATAAGATAGCACCAATGGAGTGTACGATCTTGGTGTTAGGATCTCGTATACTTTCAATGTGTTTGATCATTTCTTTTTAATGGTTTTACAACAAAAATAAAAAAGCAAATTAATTAACATTTCGTTATAATTATATCATTTGTATACTAGCTTTTCCTATTTCTCCCAATTTGTTTCAAAATACATTTACAAGTCGAATTACATTAATGCAACTCATTACCCTTGGAAGGTGTGCACTGTGCATTTACATTATTAGTAAATTTAAAGACTGTATCTGAAATATTTTTTAAGATCCGTGTCCATCTGATCATTTAAAAAAATATTTGTTCAGTCGAAAATAGGCTATAATATAAATTCCACATATAGTGCAATATCCGTTTTGTTGCTTTATATTTTTAAATTCGTTTATAAAAAATTAACCTTTGTGGACGGGTAAGATTTGCAGAAGAGTTCTGAAAGTTATCTCTATTTCTTCGTTTTTAATGAGAGCCAAGCATTTCAGGGAATCCAAGTAAACGCTTCTCAAACAGTTGAGATCCGCAAGTGTATCTATCTCTCCAGTGTAAAATTCATGAATGGCCTAACATTTAACAAAAAAATTGAAACAATTTGGCAAAGAAAGTAATAAAAAAATTGTCAAATGAATTAATGTTTTTTTTAATTTAGATATAAGATAGCTCACATTTTTATTAACGGTATAATATTATTAATATTGAAAAAAATAGGAATTGGATAATTGACCAGCCCAAAATTCCATAAGCATCATATAATGATGTTGGTTTGTCTGTATATGTGCTAAAATGAATTTTAATGAGGTGGAGGGTGGGGGGAGCAAGTGGGTGAGTAACCATCTTAGTGTGTTTACAGTTTAGATTAGATCGTGTTTTAACAATAGAAAGTATCCTTGTATTTAATTACTATCATAAAAAAATATGAAATTTTTCCGATTAATAGCACTCATAAAGTTAATCTAAATAATATACAGGGCTTCCCATTTAAAAAAGGAAAAGTTCCAATCAAAAAAGGAAAAGTTTCAATCATAAAAGGAAAAGTTTCAATCATAAAAGGAAAGGTCCGATCATAAAAGAAAAAGGTCTGATCAAAAAAGGAAAAGGGTCAATCATAAAAGGAAAAGGTAATCAAAAAAGGAAAAGGTAATCAAAAAAGGAAAAGGTCCAAACAAAAAAGGAAAAGTGTCAATCAAAAAAGGAAAATTCCCAAAAAGAAAGGAAAAAGTCTGACCAAAAAAGGAAAAGTGTCAAACAAAAAAAGAAAAGGTTCAATCAAAAAAGGAAAAGTGTCAAACAAAAAAGGAAAAGGTCCAATCAAAAAAGGAAAAGTGTCAATCGAAAAAGGAATATTCCCAAAAGGAAAGAAAAAGTGTCAATCAAAAAAGGAAAATCTCCATTCAAAAAAGGAAAATCGTAATTTTATTTTAAAAAATTATAAATTTTTCAATTGTTCTTAAATTTTTATTTATTTGTGTCATTCCTTCTTATTTTATTTCTAACTTCTTGTGATTTCTTTACTTTATTTGTATCTTTTCTCAATTTTTTTTCTTCTCATTTTTGATAATTCTTTTGTATATTTAAAAATAATTGATAAATTTAGGTCCATTTTTTAAACAATTCTTTACTTTTTTTTCATCATACACATGTCGTAATTTTTAAAGGGATCATAACTATCCGGGATCTTTATGGGATATACAAAAAAAATTTAAAAAAATTACCATTTTCCTTTTTTGAATAAAAATTTTCCTTTTTTGATTGACACTTTTTCTTTCCTTTTGGGAATTTTCCTTTTTCGATTGACACTTTTCCTTTTTTGATTGGACCTTTTCCTTTTTTGTTTGACACTTTTCCTTTTTTGATTGAACCTTTTCCTCTTTTGTTTGACACTTTTCCTTTTTTGATCGGACTTTTTCCTTTCTTTTTGGCAATTTTTCTTTTTTTGATTGATACTTTTTCTTTTTTGTTTGGACCTTTTCCTTTTTTGATTGAACCTTTTCCTTTTTTGATCGGACCTTTTCCTTTTATGATTGAAATTTTTACTTTTTTGACTGGGACTTTTCCTTTTTTGAATGGGAAACCCTGTATATGCATGTAATAATTAAAACATTTGACCTTCCACGAAAATTTAAAACTTAAACAGATATATTCAAAATTTTATGAAACCTCTTGTCTTCTAATCTCTTGGGGTTGCAACCTCAATTGAAGGTCTGCATCAATCGTTTCAACCCAACAACCATTAGCGGATCTAAGATTGACTTTATTAGGCACATAACTGGCTGTTCTCTTGGGGGAGTTTCTAATATTGATGCCGCTATTTTTTAAATTTGCAACGTAGAGCTTCCTGAAATACTGATCCCTGTCAACCGAACTCAGGGTCTGGGATTTTTTTCGGAAGGGAGAAGATATCAAGGCGTTAGTTAGGAGGGATGTATCCAATGATCCTTTTTCTGGTGCTGTATTAATCTCTGGTTGGACAATAATGTTGTTGACTTTTTCACAATTCATTTTAACAACACTATTCTCCTCAGCTTTTGAATTGATCGTATTGGTAAATCTCTTGTAAGAGGCATTCAAGTGTTGCTTTTCAGCCAGTGTAGAATTCAATGTCTTCAAGTACTGAGATGATTTGGTTTGGGTTTTGACATTTTCAGCATTGAAAGATTTATCTGAGTCGGCTTCAATGATATGATTTTGTTTTCTCTCTGAACTAGGAGCACTTAAATTAAATTTGCCAAGATTTTTGAATGAACAGTTGCGCTATTATTTCAGGTATATGTTTACATATAATTTTTAATATTTATATCATCGTTTTTTCCGTATATATAAAAAAAATATATATAAGTAGTATGGTAGATAATGAAGCAAATACTAAGATTGGAAGATTTAATTCAATTAGAAAAATGCAAATCCAATTTTATTTTGCTTCAACCAGGCTAAAAAATTTGATCCCAGCCTGGCTCAAGATTATTAATTTCTATACCTGGCCCAAAACTTTTATTCATAAGCCCAAGCTGGTCCATAAATTTAAACAAAATAAATATCCCTAATTGTTTTGTCCTAATCTAGTATTGTTAAAAGGCTCGATTTTTAAAAATTACTAACCCAACCTAATATTTTAGCCAAAAAATATTAGGCAAGCCTGGAAAATTTATTCATAGATGACGGAAAGATTTGGACGTCTATTAACAAAATCTTGTGGCTTGCATTATATTTTTGGCTAAAATATTGGGTTAGCCGTTTTAAAAATCGAGCCATTTAACAACACTATCCTAATCCCTAAGATATTTTAATTATCATTCTAATTTAATAAAAGAAGCAAAAACACTATTTTTAATTATGAAGTTTTAAGAAGCCTGATTCTAGACTGTTAAGTCTTCTTTTTTTAATTTTTTTATGCCCATATCAGAGAGGTACTCTTGCAGGTCTTTAATGGCTATTAGTTATTCTTTATATGAAATTATAAGAATAAGTAAAAATCAAAATTGCCAATATAATGAAGCCCATAGGTAAAAAAATATATAATTCTCATTTAATTATTAATTGAGAGATCCTGGATTGGACTGATATTTTTATAACAAACTGATTTATAATAATAGCATCATTATATAATCATAGAATATTATTTTTTTTAAATACACAATTTAACATCCTAATATTAATAAATAGAGAATTTAATATCCTAATAATAATAAATAGAAGAATGAAAATTCAATTTATTTGTAACAAATCAAATTATTTTATGACAATATATGAATTTTTTTATTATATTATTTGCAATAAAAAAGGATTTTATATTTAATAAGTCACATTCAGCATAAACATTGCCCAAATTTTAAATGAGATGATTACCTTTTTAATATTTTTTAAAAAAATACACATAATCATTTGTGCCATGATTAGTGTTGTTAAATGGCTCGATTTGAGCCAATTTTTAAAAACAGCTAACTCAAATATTTTAGCCAGAGAAATATGGCATAAGCCTAAGATTTTGTTAATAGATGTCAATCTTTATGCCATTTATTAGTAAAATATTGAAGCATGCATAATATTTTTCTATATTAAATATTGAGTTAGCCATTTTTAAAAATTGGCTCAAATCGAGCCTGTTGTAATATGTAAATTTACCTTGAAATAAAATCGAGAAAAAAGAAGTAATATTCAAATCGACTGTTAAACAGAAAAACGAAACAAATTCTTATATTATTTGAGTAAAGACGATATAAATGAATAGAAAAGTATATATAATCGAGGATATTTTACTTGTAAATTATTATTATTTTACGAACTTAATTTTTAATCTTTTAATTTAGTTATGATTATGTAATTACAATTTATATTAATTAGAAAAGTATTAGTAGTTAATTTATTTATACTATTTATTTGTATTCTCCTTAATTCTCAGCTACAACATTTGTTACCAAAACATTATGTTTTATGGGCATATTCAGTCTAAATAACTTTCATTATTTGACAGAGCCATTTAACAACACTAGTTATGGTAATGAACTAAATATTGCCTTGGCCATGAGAAATAGATTATTTCAATATGTTTCTTGGTTTGCCCATAGTTTATAGTTATTTTTTGTATAGAAAATTTAGTTAAAAGATAGATAGTAAGAAAAATAAATCTAAATATTGAATTAGTATAAGTTTTGTAATTGCAAAATATTGGATAAAATTTTATAGGTAAAAAATCTATGAACCAGCATAGCCCTATAAAATAGGGAAAGAAGTAAATATTAAAACACTTAAAAAACCATAATTTTAATATTTTAAGAGTAAAGGTGTAATATAGAGTAATGAAAAAAAAGGATACTTTAATTATTTATACAAATTAAAATTACAGAGGACTTTGTTACAAATTATATAACAATAGGAGTGTTCAGAGAAATGCTACCTATGACCCATGAGGGTATCTAGAATTTTTCTAAGGTTAAGGAGTTTTGAGTGGTTACTCTTAAATTTTATGGAGGGCTTTAGAGTATAGTCCTATAAATTAACATAAATATCAGTCTAGGCAGGCTTAAATTTTTTTTATCAGAATGAGCAAAGCTTGAATATTTAAATGGAAAATAATTTTTTCTCTCCTTTTACTACAATAAAGAGATAATTAAAACTTATGTGACTTTTATATTTTATCTAATAATGGCAAATTTATTAACTAGTGAAATTTAGAATTATAACTTGTATAGATTGGCTTATTTTTTTTAGAGATTCGTTAATATTAGGTTGTTGCATCAAATGAGTAATATTTGGAAATTTTGGCAGTGAACATCTTCTTTTAAAACCTTCCTATAAAATATAAATTAATTCTTCTTGTTATATTTACTCTCAATGATAATCTCGATGAATTTGAGTTAATACTAAACAAGCTAATATCATCCCCATCCATATGTGGTTTTAATTTTCTCTTTTTCTGTTTTTAATGTTATATTTAAAAAATATATAAATTAACCTGATTTATGTTATATATATCCATCCAGGACTCGTTTAAATCGGTCTTATCTTTAATATTTTCTTTATAGCTATGTTCTGAATGTTAAAGTTTTATAAAATAGTTAATTTTACCTTTGCATTTTATAAACTTCGTTACCGTTTCAAATTTTAAATTTTCGAACAAAATATTTTTTATCCTCGAGAAATAAAGAATATTTTTTTTCTCTCTTTAGCTTTACCTTTTCTAGTGGTAAGCTCTTTCAACATCTCTCTTCACTTGTTATTCATACAATCTCTTTTATCTAATTTATACTTCTTTATATTGTCTCTAACTTTATGGTCTCATTGAAGTTTTGGCTTTCCTCTTTTACGTTTGCCCATCAATTCCACCTTATTTCCTATGTAGTATTATAGGCCTTCTCATTGTGTGCCCATACCACCTAAGTCTGTTTACCATTAACTTAGTCTTAATGGGCACTACCTAAATAAAGAACAAAATATAGTAATAAAATAATTTTTTGTAAAACATTATCATATATTTGTACTTTCTATTATTTTTATTTTTTCAAATTTTCTAATATGCTATTATTTACAAGGAAGTTGTTATATTATATATGGAAATGTTTTACAACAAATCATATTATTACTAAATGGACTTAATCAAACAGACTGTGTCCACTTTAAAAAATCATTTTGTAACAAAATAAACTATCATATCCCCCGACATTAAAATTTTGTGGCAGGAGCATTGTTGGCTAGGTGTTTTAGTGCTAAAGCACCGCATTTTTCAAAATTATCATATTAAATAATAAATTAGCATCCTATTATTTTTAAATTACCACCAAATTTTAAAATAATTTATTAAATATTTTTACGCTGGTTTTCTTAATACAAAAAAGTTGTGCTTATTTCCCAATTAATTCAATGTTTATTTTAAAATTAGACCCATTTTAATTCTAAAAAAAATGCAAAATCTAATGACAAACTTCGTAAAAATATTCATCTAACTTTTTTGATAGGAAAATAAGATATATAAGGCTTTTAGTTGGGGTATTAAAAGATTGATTTTTTTATTGGTTGTAAGAAAATTGAGTTAGATTCTACATTTGTGTTTAGAATTTAACAAACATCTTCAAATGAGTATTTGAAGACCAAAAATTTTGAGTAAAATTCTTTGAGAAGATTAAAAAAAAATTTGAGCATGCTCAAAGAAGATTTTTGAGCAAAATAAAGAATGTTTTTTGTATCTTCTATGATTTTGAGCAAATATTTTTGAAATTTTATAATTTAATAAAATCTTTTGCGATTAAATCTTTTGTGATGATTAAATCCTTTGTAATGAAATCTTTATTGATGATATAAAACATTTTTGATCTAAAAATCTTTTGAGCATATATATTGTGATTTTTTTTAAATAAAATTATCGAGGTAAAATCTTTTATTTTATTTCTTGATCTTAAAAAATATTTTTATGAATAATTTTAAGTTGTAAATGTAAGAATTGTCATAATACCTATTGTATATTTTTTAATATTTGGAGTAAGTAATAATAATTATTTTAAAAATATTTTGTCATAATTTTAATGTTTAATATTTAATGTAAATTATAAAAGTGACAATTGTCATAATAATTATCTCAGAACCTTTAAAAAAATTTTAGGTAAAATAGGCATTAAATATTCTCTTAATTAAAGAATACATGCATATATTTTATTATATTAGACTTAGAGTAGATAAATCTATGAACATAACTATGCCGAAGGCTAGTTAAAGAGGGATATGGGGAGAAGGGTAAAATTAACCATAAATTATCTATTGAATACACTTTTTAAATAAATTGGCACCCACCCTCCTTTTGTGATAAGCCCAAGATGACCCCTGGTGCGTGGACAACACGGAATGGGACTATCGTAGTATCATTATTTGGTCTCCAACTTAGGCGCAGCTTTTACATGAACGGGAATAGGAACAGTCTGCATCCAAATATTTTAAAGGGGGTCGTGGGTGTTATAAATGAGATATATTATACATATTATTAATGTCATATACAAATCAATCATGCAGATATATACGAATTGTAAATATATACCATTTTATCATCTGACTTATTCATACTAATAAAGAAATTGTATACAAATTAAGGTGATGTTTTACAAGATATTTGATGTAATGATACGAGTTTTCTAAATATAAAAATGAAACCATAAAGTTTTCTAATATAAAGATTGTTTATTTTATTTTAAATTAATAATTTAATTTTATAAAATATATTTTAAAATTTTACATTTTTTTTTATCAAACTAAAAAAATCAGGTTTATATAACAATTTTCATATTAATATATCAAAATTTATATAAAAAAAATCAATCTACACAATTTATAAAAAATCAATTTATATCAACATAAAAAAAACAATTTAAAGGTTAGTATTAATCGGTCATATTAACATAAGGTATTGTATATTGGCGACGATCTCATTATGAATAAAAAACCAATTATTAGTGGTGAATTGAATACAAATGAAACGAATAATATTAATCAAAGTGAATTGAATACAAATAAAACGAATAATATTAATCAAGTAAATAATGTTATACAAATAAAATTTGAAAATTATGACAAACAAAACAACTTTCAAGATTATATTGAATATATAGATGATGTGTTGGAGGTAAGAGGTATATTAATAAATGATGAAACCAAGAAAAAAATATTATTTGCTTATATGGGGATTAGTAATTTAGACGAGATGAGGTCTTTTGTATATCCATAAATTTTGAAAGAACTTAATTATGAGGAGATAATTGAAGTGGGTAAAAAAGTATTTAAGCTTATTTCAACGTTATTCAGCTTGAGAATTAAGCTTATTCGGATAGAAAGAGGAGATGGTGAAGCAGTTGTTGAGTTTGCAGACCGACTTAAAAAATTGGCACAAGAGTGTAAATTTGAATCTGACCTGGATGGGAGATTGAGGGATCAGATGGTGGCTGGAATCAAAATGGGTGCATTGGAGAAAGATATTCGCACCAGATTTCCAGATGGAATAAATGACATGGGAGAAAGGGTGAGTTTTCAAGAGGTTTTAAATATGGCTTTGGCAATGGAAAAGGCTGAGGATGAAGTGACAAATATGATGTTAAAAAAATTAATAAACCTAAAGAGCAGATAGAGAATAATCATGGAAATTTTTCTAATCAAAAGTACTCATATAATAATAATAAAGAAAAAGGAAATTTTAGTTATTACAATAATAACTGCAGTCTATCGTTTAGACCTTCATCTACCCAATCAACATATAATCCTTTTTCAATCAAATACTGATATAAATAATATCTTAACTAAAAATCCTGGTACAAAATTAACCGAATGGTTTAAAATTAATCAACTTGACACAGATGCCAGACATTATATTTATGCAGATTTTGTAAGATATTATGTGTGGAAACCTCTATCTAAACAGTGGATAAAACGAGGGGTGGTGATAAAGTTATAGGCCGTATACGCACAGTTTATCCTAAAGAGGGTGAGGTTTTTTATTTAAGACTATTACTTAATTATGTTACTGGGCCTACATGCTTTGAAGATCTACGCTCTTTTAATGGAATTATCAGTAACACTTTTAAAGATGCATGTATTCGACGTGGTCTGTTATCAGATGATGCGGAATGGAACCATTGTTTAGAGGAAGGTCTTTCATTTAAGATGCCAAATCAATTGCGCCAGTTATTTTCTGTTATTTTATTACATTGTGAGCCGAGAGATCCTCTAGGTCTATGGAATTATTTTAAATTTTATCTTTGTGAAGATTTTTCCAAGAAAATATCACCAGAGCCGGATAACCTTATCACCGAAAATCTCGCGCTATGCCACATCAATCAAATTTTGATTCAAAATGGTAAATCTCTTAAGGATTTTTTGGGAATGCCTATCCCTTTATTATCCACCCAATCTCCATCTGCTACAGCTAATATTATGTGTCACCTTATTCGGGAGGAAATATCCTACGATACTGATGATATGTATAAAAAATATTTGGCTAACTACAATTTATTTAATCGGGATCAAAATATTATCTATGCCAAAATTATGTCCTTGCCCTCCACTCCACTCCATCCCATAATTTATTTTTTATAGATGGTCCTGGTGGTACTGGAAAATCATTTCTATTAAATACAATATTATTTAACTTGAGAGCTCAAGGTAAAATTGCTATAGCTGTTGCATCTTCTGGCATTGCTTCAACTCTTCTTCATAATGGCCTTACTGCACATTCACGTTTCAACAACCCCTTAAGTATTCATGAAAGTTCCTCATGTAATATTCCTTACCAAAGCCAAATAGTTGAATTGATAAGACAATCGGTAATTATAATATGGGACGAAATATCAATGACTCATAAACATATATTCGAGGCCGTGGATAGGTCATTTCAGGATATAATGAAATTAGACAAACCGTTTGGTGGTAAAATTATTATTTTTGGCGGAGATTTTAGACAGATTTTACCTGTTATTAAACGTGGTGGAAGATGCGAAATTGTTAACTCAACCTTAAAACGATCCTATTTATGGTCACATATAGTGCCATTAAGGTTATGTATTAATATGAGACTTCTATAATTTCAGGAAGCAAATGATTAACTTATTAATAATAAATACTCAAAATTTCTTTTAAGAGTTGGTGAAGGCTGTGAAACATTCGATGGCTCCAGGGATAAAATAAAAATTCCTCAAGATTGTTGTATAGCTTCCAATGATATCGAGGATCTTATTGCTTTTGTTTATGATATAGACAAATACAATTCATCATTTAACCGAACATCATTTGCTCAAAATGCAATCCTGACCCCTAAAAACGTAGTCAATTCTATAAATATTAAATTGATTAACAAAATTCCGGGGGATTTAATTACATACATAAGTGCTGATGAAACCATAACCGAGGATGAAGCGACGTTTTATCCCACTGAATTTTTAAACTCTTTAAGTATATCAGGATTACCACCTCACAAACTTTTACTCAAAGTCGGGGTACCTATAATATTAATGCGTAACTTAAATTCTGCTTCTGGTTTGAATAATAGGACTAAATTGATTATAACTTCTTTGCTACCAAATATAATTGAGGCGGAATTTGTTTCTAGTAGTTTTCTCAGTACTAAAGTTCTCATTCCAAGAATAAGTTTAATTCCTACAGATTCTGGCTTGCCATTTTCCTTTAAGCACCGCCAATTTCCCGTGAGACCTGCTTTTGTCATGACAATTAATAAAGCTCAGGGACAAACGTTGAACAAAGTTGGCATCTATTTACCTCATCCTGTTTTTTCACATGGACAGCTATATGTGGCTATGTCTCGAGTTTGTTCTCCTCATAAATTAAAGATTATAACCAATGATAAAACAAAGACTACAACCAATGTGGTATATCATGAGGTTATATCCGATTAATCCCGGTTTATACGAATAAGAATGAACATTACTTAGTATGATATTATTTTATAATTTAAACAATTTTATATTATTTAAGCATCCTTTTGTCAGGCCGCTCAATATGCCCTTTTATCTCTGATGAATATTTTGTCTAATTGAAAATTATATCAAAGTACATTTTTAAAATTTAACTAAATTAATATAACAATTTTTAAGGATCCTACTTTTTTAAAAACTTACCATTTTGTCGGATCCACCATTGCTCTATTATCCCTGCTGATTATTTTATATAACGCACAAAAAATATACATAGTACATTATTTTTATTATAAATAATATTATATATTATTTTATATCTATTCCAAAAAATCTTCATTTTATTTCAATAATAATGTTTATTTATATTTTTGCCTGATTTCTTTATTTGTCTAGGCTAACCCAACCTTAATCCCTCACATTGCTACAAAACATGATGATTCTATTATTAAAGATAAGCAAAGAAAATAATGACGAATAAATAAAAGCCTTACCCGTTCTAGAGTTACTGGTAGACAAAATAATAAAGAACTACGCTTGAAATGAACTCATCTGGAGGTTTTTTTTTATCTTATGTTTTATATCTATGTTTATTTTATTTTCACCCAGTTCTCCAAATGATATTTCTATCACCACTATCACAATCCCTATGCCACCTCCACCTATTTTTTAACAAAAGTAAACATTTTTATTTATCACTAAATTTTATTATCTCATTCTTTTCTTTCTATCTCTATTATCTATTAACCACTATTTCTCAAAACCTTATCACCTTTAATTTATATAATATAATATAATAATTTATACCTTCTTTTTCCCCCCTTTTTTAATCTAATTTTTTAATTACCTTACAATTAATTAACCTTTATCTTAAACATTACATTTATCATGTTATTTTTTAACTTTTATCATGTTATTTTTTAACTTTTATAATATCATAATAGACTTGATAAGTCCCCAAAAATTTTATTTGATGGTAGCCCTCCAACTTATTAGAAATATGCATCTAATATTGTCCCTTCTACCGGTTTTACATTATTTTAATGTTTGTTTAATTTCAACAATAGTATATTTATATTTTTGCCTGATTTCTTTATTTGACTAGGCTAACCCTAATCCCTCACATTGCTACCAAACATGATGAATCTATTATTAAAGATAAGCAAAGGAAAAAATGGCGATTCAACAAACGCCTTACCCGTTCTAGAGTTACTGGTGGCCAAGATAATAAAGCACTGTGAACTCCTCTGGAGGTTTATTTTATTTTTTATCTAATGTTTTATATCTATATGTTTATTTTATACACCCAGTTGCCTCCAAATGATATTTCTATCACCACTACCACAATCCCTATGCCCCCTCTGCCTAATTTTTAACAAACATAAGCATTTAATTCCACTATCATTCACCTCATTAGGAGTTATTATAAATAATACTTTATCCGATTCCCTGAGGAACTTTCATGAATATTTAGAGAGATGTTCAAACGTGAATGTGTAGTGCAGCCAATTTCATTAACATTATTAATGGGAAAATATGCGATAGTTTTGTCATGGCCTTTATAACAATACTTACGACCGTTTTATGGTTGAGTTGACAATGTCGTTCATGATTCTATTTTAGAGGGGGATACCAAAATTGACACTTTGGCAGAAATATCATTTCGCGTTCTTCTTTTACCAGTAGCCCAGGGCCTCAGCTTTATCAGGAAGCAATGGGTGTTGTACACTGCTTTGGTAATCCGTCATTATTCATTACTTTCACCTACAACCCTAAATGGGATGATATTATACATTAATTTTTTCTTCTGCAGACGACTGCCCAGATTTATTTTGTCGCTTTTTCCATCAAAAATAAAATTAAAATGTCATAAAGGATTTGCTCTTATTTTTACCAGACACACAGAGTAATAATTAATCCTCATCATTTTTTAAAAAAATTACCTAAATTTATATGGCAAGAAAAACAAATTTCTTAAAAAATATATAAATAAATTGCATATAAGTTTCATTAGTATTGAATGGCATTTTTGTAATTTAAATAGATAGCATTTTTTTGTACTTAACAAAAGATATAGATAGCCCTTATCAAATTTTTTGATAAAAGGAGTTAACCCACTAATTGGTAAATCCGAGATTTCCCCTTCATGTGTTGATAAATTATTTAGAAATTTAACTATCTCCGGGTTTGGGAAATAGTTTTGAAACTTAATATGGGATGGACTGGGCTTGAAAAATATTCCTCAAGATTAATATTTGCTTGCACCTGACTTGGGAATATCTTATACAAATTATTATGGGCCGGGCTAGGAAAAAATTTTCAAAATTATTATGGGTTGAGCTAGGCTTGAGAATTTTTTTTATAAATTATAAGGTCTTGAACGCGTGGAAATTTTTTCCAAATATTATGAGCTTGGACCTGGCTTGAAATTTTTTAATGTTAAATTTTAGTCTTATGTAACCAGTAATATATTTACAAAGAATTTTGTTATTGGGTACAAGCTCATTTAAATAGCGGGAGACTCCCGCAATTTTTTAGTTTACACGCAGACATCTTTCTCCGCAAAACTACCGCAATTGGAAATCTCCCGCAAAAATCTACCGCAATATTTTAATCCGCAATTTTTTAAAAAAGTTTTTAACCTTTTTAATATATAAATAATAATTTTGAGAGACAGTAATTGATTATTTTTATATTTTAAAAATAGATTTTAAATATTTATTCGAAAAACATGTCCAGTTTGTAAATTTCTTTCTATCCTGTTTTATTTTTATCCAATAATAAATCAACATCATTTCATTCATCAGTACAGGGGAGTATATCAACATCGATTGCAATACAAAAATATTCTCCAAAATAATAAATAATACAGATGCAACTACAGTTGCAGAAATCGTATACATCTATCATGTAGTTCAATATTCACAGAGCTATATCATCACAATGTGGGTCGAATTTTTTTTTCCATGATATTTAACGACTCCAATATAAGTGCAAACCTTACTTGTGGTAGAACAAAAATGAGTAAGGCTATCACAAGTGTTTTAGTACCTGAATAATAGAAATCAATTCTAGACGATTTGAAAGATGGACAACCATATGCAATTCTGACAGATGCATCTAATAAGGGAAATATTAAAATATTTCCCCTGATCTTTCTCTATTTCAACAAGAATAGGAACATTTCAATAAAACTTTTATTTTTTTCCTCGGATAGTGAAAAATCCAAACATGTAGCTAACCACATAATGTAAATATAGCTGATTCAGGGTTATCAATGAATTGCATGTCAGCTTTATGCGCCGATAATGCCTCTGTAAATTTTGGCAAAACCCAAAGTGTATTTACCGAATTGAGGCAGCATGTAGATGCCGAAATAATTAAGATGAGATGTTTTAACGAATTTAATTCATCAACTAAAAGAGTTAATGAATTAAAAGAATTGGTAGAGTTGTCTGACTTGGCAGGGTGTGAGTTGTTGCGATATGTACCTATCAGGTGGTTATCAAAATACCTGCCATCGATAGAATTTTAAAATTTTACAAACCCTTAAAAAAAAATATTTCTTAAATA
This sequence comes from Gordionus sp. m RMFG-2023, assembly GCF_954871325.1. NCBI lineage: Eukaryota > Metazoa > Nematomorpha > Gordioida > Chordodea > Parachordodidae > Gordionus > Gordionus sp. m RMFG-2023. Next base: position 40,479,632 of record NC_088776.1, read on the forward strand.
AAGATTTTAAAAGCTGTTCAAAAATTTTGAAAAATTTTTACGAGTATGAAAGGGCAGAAGCATATTTGGGATTAGTTTCACATGTAAGAAATCTACTTCATGCAGTTAATATTCTGTTGCAATCAAAATATTCTTTATTAATAAAGGTTCGCAAAATTATCCTACAGCTCTGTTCATCTCTACAGTTAAAAATTGATAATAAATTTTATGGCGATATTGCTAAAAATATTATATTAAAATGTTCAAATAATACTCTAATTAATACACATTTAAATGAAGCATATATTTTTATTAAGACCGTCTTAGAACATAATTAATGTAATTTCTAATGATAAAATTGCTATTATTTAGTGTTGCTAAACGGCTCGATTTTTAAAACGGGTAATCCAATATTTTAGCCATAAATATTACGCAAGTCTGTAGACTTTGCTCAAAAATCATTGAAAGGTTTGGACATCTATTAACGAAATCTCGAGATTTGCATAATATTTAATGGCCAAAATATTGAGTTAGCCGTTTTTAAGTATTTTAACAACACTACTATTATTGTGACTCGAGAATTAGGAAAAACCGTAGAATAATAATTTCCTTTATTAATTCTTGTTAAATTTTAGCTTCCTGTCGAGGTTATCAAGAGAAGATTTGATATCCTTAAAGAGACCTTAATGTTTCATATACTAAAAAATTATCAAGTAATAGGCTACCTTTTGAGTCTTACACGATAAAATATGATCCTCCATTTCGTCACATTGGTAATAATTGTTAGGTATTAAAAAATGATAGATTAATATTATATTACATTAATTATATTTATTATTTTGATAATTTTATAAGATTTTAAAGTATGCTTTGTGTTTTAATTTAGATAAAAAAATTAAAAAAGGAAGTGTCCGACTATTTCTACATAATGAGAACCCGTCTAGCCCATTCTTGAATAAATAAAAATAAATGAGGTTTTAAGTTATTTTTTGTCAAATATTAGTATTTGCTAAAAAAAACGACTCAATCTAGTTATTAACAAAAATTGAGTTCTATATATTCTTTAATAAAATATGTATTTCATAAATAGCAAGAGGCGTGATTAAGAGTTATATAGATTTTAAAATACCCCATTTGAGCCACCAGGTATATATACACATTTCATTATATTGTATAAGACAGAATATCCATAAATATTTATAAATTAATTTTAATTTAAAAGATTTATGGTAAATTACAGGGTTTCCCATTCAAAAAAGGAAAAGTCCCAATCAAAAAAGGAAAAGTTTCAATCATAAAAGGAAAAGGTCCAATCAAAAAAGGAAAAGTGTCAATCAAAAAAGAAAATTCCCAAAATGAAAGGAAAAAGTCCGATCAAAAAAGAAAAAGTATCAAACAAAAAAGGAAAAGGTTCAATCAAAAAGGAAAAGTGCCAAACAAAAAAGGAAAGTGTCAATCGAAAAAGGAAAATTCCCAAAAGGAAAAAAAAGTGTCAATCAAAAAAGGAAAATTCCCATTCAAAAAAGGAAAATCGTAATTTTTTTAAATTTTTCAATTGTTCTTAAATTTTTATATATTTTTGTCATTCCTCCTTATTTTATTTCTAACTTTTTGCGATTTCTTTACTTTATTTATATCTTTTCTCAATTTATTTTTCTTACTATATCTTACCTCAATTTTTTTCTTCTCATTTTTGATAATTTTTTAGCATTTTTAAAAATAATTTATAAATTTAGGTCCATTTTTTAACAATTCTTTACGTTTTTTTTTCATTATACATATGTCGTAATTTTTAAAGTGATCATAACTATCCGGGATCTTCACGGGATTTAAAGGGATCCCTTTAAAATTTCAATTTTTTAAAGGATAAAGAACTATACAGCATTATCACGTTTGAACCATGATATAGAAGAATCTTATTTTAAAAAGCGTTTTCCGCGCGTTTCGTTTCGTTTTTTAATTTTATTGTTATTCATTAACAATGTTGTTTTTTTTTGGCCTTATGAAATAAGATATATCTAATATAGGGTATCAATCGATAGCTAATCAAAAGATCTATTGCAGGTCAATCTCTCTCCCATAATGGGCGGGTCTAGGTCTTGGGGGGTCAGAAATATTTTTATCATCACAAAATATCGAAATGGGCATCAAATAAAAGCTAATTTTAATATGGTTTGACTGAAAGTCTTCATTCATGGTCTGGATGGGTATGGCTTGGTCTGGGGGTGAGAGGAAAAAATAAATTTTATTGATATGGGTATCAAATAAAAGCTAATTTTGATATGGTTTGATTGAAAGTCTTTATTCTTGGTCTTGATGGGTATGACTTGGTCATACTAAAATTATTATAATAATTTTCGCTATTTATTTAGTAACGAGCTACCGCTATCTCTATTTTTTAAAAAATGTAGCCTGCTAAAGCTATCGATACTAAAAAAAATAGCTATGGAATAAGGCGCTAAATTTAGAATACTGCAAATTATATATTTCCAGTTCAGGATTGGAACCGAATAAAAAATTGTTTTATCTTCATTCTCTTTTATTTCTGTAAATTCTATCCAACTAGACATTTTTTTAATATATTGAGGGCCTGACAGTCATACCCATCAAAACCAAAAATTAATAATTTCAATCTAAAGATATCTAAACTAGCTTTTATTTGATACCCATATCGATATTTTGTGGTGATAAAAATATTCCTGACCCCCCCAAGACCTAGACCCACCTTCTATGAGTGATTATTATTATTACAATAAAAAAATATTTTTAATACTTTTTATTTGATACACATATCAAAAAAACTATTTTTTACACCCCCCCCCCACCCCCACCCCTTAGACCAAGTCATACCCATCAAGACCAGGAATGAAGACTTTCAGTCAAACCATATTAAAATTAACTTTTATTTGATACCCATATCAAAAAAATTTATTTTTACACCCCCCCCACACCCAATAACTCCTCACCCATTAACCCCCCCCCACCCCCAGACAAAGTCATAACCACCCAGACCTAGAATGTAGAGTTTCAGTCAAACCATATTAAAATTAGCTTTTATTTGATACCCATATCGATATTTTGTGTTGATAAAAATATTTCTGACCCCCCCAAGACCTAGACCTGCCATTTATGGGGGAGAGATTGACCTCCAATTGAATAGATCTTTTGATTAGCTATCGATTGATACCCTATATTAGACATATCTTATTTCATAAGGCCAAAAAAAAACAACATTGTTAATGAATAACAATAAAATTAAAAAACGAAACGCGCGGAAAACGCTTTTTAAAATAAGATTCTTCTATATCATGGTTCAAACGTGATAATGCCATATAGTTCTTTATCCTTTATAAAATTGAAATTTTAAAAGAATCCCTTTAACTTCCGTTAAGATCCCGGATAGTTATGATCCCTTTTAAAATTACGACATATGTATGATGAAAAAAAAACGTAAAGAATTGTTAAAATAATGGAACAAAAAACTATTTTTAAAAATATAAAATAATTATCAAAAATGAGAAGAAAAAAATTGAGAAAAGATATAATAAGAAAAATAAATTGAGAAAAGATACAAATAAAGTAAAGAAATCGCAAAAAGTTAGAAATAAAATAAGAAGGAATGGCAAAAATAAATAAAAATTTAAGAACAATTGAAAAATTTATAATTTTTTTTAAAAAATTACGATTTTCCTTTCCTTTTGAAAATTTTCCTTTTTCGATTGACACTTTTATTTTTTTGATTGACACTTTTCATTTTTTGATTGGACCTTTTCCTTTTGACACTTTTCCTTTTGACACTTTTCTTTTTTTGATCGGACTTTTTCCTTTCTTAAGGAGAATTTTCTTTTTTGATTGATACTTTTCCTTTTTTGTTTGGACCTTTTCCTTTTTTGATTAAACCTTTTCCTTTTCATATTGACCCTTTTCCTTTTTTGAATGGGAAAGCCTCTATCTGTGTAGCGTTGTAGAATGACTGCTGTGATAAATTGACTGTGAGTCGCAAATTCTAATTGAAATAATTGTAAAATTTTTAACCTTTAAAATTTTGTGTGTCACCTTCAGTGAAAAAGTTTAGCACATTTTCTTAATTTAAACCATAAATTATATACAATCAGGCGCGTAACCAATGGGGGGGGGGGGAATAGCAAATTTGACTGTTTTCATAAATATTATTTTAAGCTTAAAAAAATCTACCACCCCCCTCCCAATTAAATAAATTTTATTAAAATTTCCTTTCCTTGTGAGTATATTAACATTATTCAAAAATATGAATAAAATGGAAATTTTTTTAGTCAATGATATTAAAATCAAAAGGTAATTTATTTTATTATTATATATAATTATTTTATTAAATTCAAAATTATTAGTGAGTTGGAATTAATAAGTATTTTTAATAATATTTTAATTATTAATAAATATCTATAATTTTTTAAATATTTTTCATTTTTACTTCCATTTTGTAGAACAGAAGAAATAGAAATACAAAATAAATAAGGCTGAGCATGAAAAAAGTAATGTGTCGTCAGAAGTTATATCATTATTGAATTCAATTTATCAATCAGAGTTTATCATTGCTGCTAGTTGCATCAATAAATTATTTTCCTATAGCTCACTACTTTATAGAAATTTACAAAAACCAAGTTTAGATTGGTTCATGTTATTGATTTGTCGGAAAATATATATGAACAGGTAGATACAATAAGAATGAATGTAGATGAATATTTTCATAATATTTATCTAAACGTTGAATCGAAGGCTAAATTTTATGATATAACACTAATTAAACCTCGTCTAGCACCTAGGCAATTATTGAGATGTAAAATAAATATTGGCCCAACTGAAGAATATTATAAAATATCCATTTTCATCCTATTCTTAGATACTTTTTTATCGCAAATAAAAGTACGGTTTTTAGATAAAAAACAAGTCTTTAGCAATCTTCAAGTTTTATTACCCAAAGATCCATCTTCGTTTTCTAATGCCACTATTGGTAAAATTAAATATTTAGAAAAATTTTATTCCTATGATTTTGATACTGAAGTAAATTTAATCAGTGAATTCGAATTGTGGTATAAATATTTACTACTTTTAGCTATTTTACCTGAGCATGCTATTGATGCGCTCAATCGGTGTAAAGAAATCTTGGCTCAATTTCCTAATATTTTGAAGTTGTTTTATATTCTTGCATGTTTGCCTATTACAACATGTACGAATGAAAGGACTTTTTCCAACTTGAGAAGGTTGAAAACATATTTACGAAGTCTTACTTCCGAATCTCGGCTAAATGGGTTGACTTTGTTAAATATCCACAGAGATTTCGTTTCAACGACAAACAAAATTCTTGGCAACATTCCCACGAAAATTAAAAATCACATTATAATTATAGTATTTAATAAAAAAAATTGTATAATATTGTATTTGATAAGAAGTTAAATAAAACTTGTTTTTTAAATTATTTTCTAGTCAATATTTTATATACTACTATTAGTATTTACAATAAAAAAATTATATTCTACTTATATTGTGTGAGAATTTAAGCTGAGGCTAGTTTTTAAAGCAAATTTTATAAAAAATGACATTTCAACTTTACATTTAAAAAAACCTTATTAAATATAATATTCCTAACTTAAAATAATAAAAAATAGGCTTGTAATATCCATAAGCACGAATTAGTAAATAATAGTTAAAAATAGAAATATAACCCCCCCCCCCCATAAGAAAATCCTGGATACGCCACTGTACAGAATTTAATGAAATTGAACGATGTTGTTACAACATATTTATATTTAAAATCTACAAAATAGAGCTGTAATTTTAGAATTCAATCAACCCAGCCTCAAAGATTTTGAAATCAAGATCACATTATGTCAAAGAGTAAATGTGAAAATATTAGTAATCTAAAAAACAAGTATATTATTGTAGAATTTCACCATGGATATCAGGAAAACATTATCACTAAAATCTTTAGACCACATTGTTGTCGACATTTTGGGAATTGGGAGGGAATTATTATTAGGACCTAACCTCAAACTCATCAAGTATTTTATTTAGCATTATATATATTTTGTATATTTATTGCTTTTCATATTTTAGATATCTTTTAACCTACAAAACATCTCAAGATCATCTAGAGCTCTTCTTTAGCTGTTTACGAAGCAGAGGAGGTTTTAATAATAACCCTTCTACCTATCAATTACGATCAGCTATAAGAGGCGTTATGATAGCAAAGATGGGAGCCTTATGCACAGGTAATTGTATTCCACTCAATAATACAAATCTTTTTTGTGGAGATTATCAAGATAATGATAATGATGATGACAATATACAAGCTATAGATTTTTCTTTTATAGATGTTCCAGATATCCAAAAATTATCGCCATTTGTTGATAACATCGCAACTTATATATCAGGATATATAACACGTAAACTTATATCCGAAAATAAGGTAAAGTGTTATATATGTATTTCTGCAATGATTGTTAAAAATTGTAAAGATCAAGAGAGCTATAATTTAATTAAAATTAAAAACAATCAGGGATTAATAATTCCTTCCAGAGGTGAATCTAGATTATGCCAATATGCTGAAAGTGGTTTCCGTACATTTGAACATAATAATCAAATTAAAAGGCCTTGTATATTTAAACGAATAATATCTTTTGTGATTTCAAAAGTGATAGAAACAAATATTTTTGATAATCTGGTTGATCACATGCTAGATCAAGAAGAAACATCTAGCCATTATCAAAAATTAATTAGATTAATAGTTGAACGTTACATAAACATAAGATTTTATCATTTTGCAGATAAACAAAATAAAAATGAAAATACCAACATTCGTCAGAAGCTGACCAAAACCATTCTATTTAAAGGACAATAAATATATCTATATAATCTTTTTTAATATGATATTAGATATATATTGTAACTATATATATTTAAATATAAATAATATCTATAAATCCTTTTTGTAATTCATGAATATTATTTCTATTTATTAATTTATAATAAACAATTATTGATTTTCATCATAAGATTAATAATCTCATAATATTAAGTTATGAAATTCTTCAAAAAATAAAAAGGTAAGATTAAGCTAAATTTATCTGAAGTCTTAGAAATGTTTTAATTTATTTAATCTATATTTTTTTTATTGATAAAATAAACTGGATAATATAATATAAGGAAAAATAATTTTTTATTTGCAATACATAATTTATCCTAAGATATATCTATTAAATCAATATGATCCAATTAGCACAACTGATTAAAATATTAAATTCATATTGTATTTCTTTAATAATATAACATATTTTTTATAATATATATATTATTGAGAATCTGAAGATTAAACATTTACTTTATATTTAAAAAAAAAGAAATACCTCTATTTTTAAGATTCAGGATCACAACTTTAAAATTGAGAGAACTTTACGTTTATTATTTAAGAAAAATATTGGAGAGGATGCCTAATATTCTGGATTTCTAAGTTATATTTTACTTTTTTATTAATATCATAATGTAAATTTTTAGCTAGAATTCTTTAAAAATTAACTTATGTTTAGATGTTTAAGCCAAACAATATGAATATTTATAATAAAAATCCTGATGATTCAGTTTATCACCTTGTATGATTCGAAATATTAAAAGGGCAAGTAAAGTCTCATATTAAGATAAACATAAATTTAAGCAATGATTTAAATATATCTACCTTATTAGATATTTTAAGAATAGAATAGAAACTAAAAACAATTATAATGTGTCTTAAGAAAAACAAATGATAAGTAAGGGAACTTTATTAGATACTTTATATTCTATGTATAAAAAAATGTTTAAAATATAAATTTTAATAATTTAGTCATATAATTTTAAATTATTTGAATTTGGTCTGCTAGATATATATCTTCTTGGAAGAATAGCCTTGGAATATTTGTGGGATAGGATCCTTGATGGTACCATTAATGCAGATGGATGTGGATTTAAATTCTTTGTTAAGTATCATAGGAAAAATTCAGATATAGTAATAAATTAGGCTCTCGTAATTTTAATAATGATTTCTGTTACCAAAATGGCGGGTCCAGCTGATTTGCTTTTAACGACGCTTAAAAATGCATTTTAATGAATGAATCGTCAGTCTAGGTATATTATATGTCATTGATAATAACAATATATTATATTTTTAAGTTATTTGCATAATGTAAAATATAATTTAAGTTTATCAAATTGGTTTCTTGCCTAAACAAATTTAAACAACAGACAGGTTTTTATTTCACTCCATTAATCATTTCTAATGTTGTTAATCAGACGACTAATTAATAGTTTTAGTCAAAAAACTCGGTTAATGGCCTTAGCCACTAAATTAGTTGACTAAGACTAACATTATTTTATTAATTTTTATTATATATATTTCATATAATTTTTTAAAAATATACAAAATAATAGATTTGCTGCCAGATAAGCGCTAATAAACAAATATTAGATTTGGTACCAGCAAGGAGCTAAAAAAATTTAAAATAAATAAGAAGAAATATAATAGGGATAAAAATTATAAGCAAACGAATAGTGTTGTTAATTGGATTGTTGTGTACCCGGACCCGGGTTTAGGTCTAAAAATCGATGAAACCAGCTGTTAGTAGACCAGAGGTCCACCCGGGGTATCCTAAATTTTGATGTTAGCTAGTTATAATATATAATCAAAAGGTGATAAGTATTAAAAGTTTTAAACGGGGTTCATATAATGTTGTCAAACGCCTCGTTTAGATTTTTAAAAATGGCTAACTCAATATTTCATCCAAAATATTACCCAAGACTGAAGATTTTACTCATAATCGAAATCTAGAGGCTTAGGCAATACTTTTCTGACTAAAATATTGAGTTAGCCGTTATTAAAAATCGGCTCAAATCGAGCCGTTACACTAGGTACAAACCCGGAGCAAAAACTAGTTTATAGTTGTTTTTTTGTTGAAATTAGGAAAGTATATATATTCATTATATATCAATCTAGAGCTTATCAAAAGATCTATTTATTAGGAGGACAAGCGTTTCCTCTCGATCGGCTAAGGCTTGGGAGTTCAGGAATATTTTTATCAACACAAAATAACAATATGGGTATTAAATAAAAAGTATTTTAATTATATCTTGACTGTAATCATAATTATTATTCTAAGTGGGCAGTTCTAGATCAGGGGGCAAGGAATATTTTTAACAACACAAAATATTGATACAGGCATCAAATAAAAGTTAATTTCGTTATATTTTGATTGTAATCAATTATTATTCTTAGTGGGCGGATCTAGGTTTTGAGGGTCAGGCTAAATTTAGTCGATTACCGTTATTGAAAAATAATTTAATTTCAATTTCGCGGCTATTCACGACATGAAATATCTAAAAGTTTTTACAAATAATGGAAGAAGAAAATAGTAAAATATATATAATCTAAAAAAATTATGGTATTGGTTTTGTTATTTTTATTTTATTTATAATTATAATACACAATGAAAAATATTTTATTGTTTTATTTATAATTTATAAAATTTGAATTATTAAATTAGAATATACAAAATAAAAAAATTTAATTTCCATCTTCTTTTAATAATTTTGCAATTTTTTACAAAAATATTTAATAAAATAATAAGGAAGAAAATGTAAAATAAAAAAATAATTAATTTCTCCCACAATTGATCATACATACCCCGTTTTCTTTAAAAGTCAAAACAAATCTTTTCTTCTTCGGGAATTCTTAGTACAATTTATTCTCTTGTGATTTATTATAAGCTGTTTTGTTTATCCCATTCAAATTAGTTTTTCTGAAATTCGCACTTTTATAAAATAACAAATTTATGTATTTTATTTTTCAAATTTTAACAACTTATTTCTAATCATTTATTGTTATTATAATTTTACATGTCAAATCCAAATAATCATAAAACATTTTTTTTATGCTTAGCAAGAAAATAAATATATTCTATTTATGGATTATACTCACCCTTCACCCTGAATATATTATATATTGTCAATATTTTATTTTAGTATATATCCGCCTGTCATTTCTTCAAATTAAAATTTATTTTGGAAAATTATTTTTTTAATTTTATATTTATCAGGTCTGAACCCCGGGTCTGTGCTCAGGTTTCGTGCTCAGAGCAGGCCTGAGCACAAAATGTGGTCCTAAATTTTACGATCAATCAAATTATCAACACTAACCACGATAGTTTTTAATATATCTAGTAAGAGATCCTCACTAAGGCTACAAATTTTTTAAGATTTAGGTTTAAATTATTTTATTTACTACAAAAATACAATTAGCCACAAATATTATGAGTTTTATTTGAACTCTAAGATGGTCTAATTTTTACAATTTTAAAAATACCTCATTGTATTGTTTAAATAGTTTTGCCATATAATTAAAATAAATGGTGTACGAAAATAAAAAAACATTTAAACCTTTTTAAAATTTGTTAGATGAAAGTCGTCGCCATACGTCTATTAGTACAGAAAAATGTCACCTTTTATAGAAGTAATTTCACGAAGATATTAGAACAGATATTTTGACCCCCCCCCCCCCAAATATTATAATTATTTTCAAAGAAAGAATATAAGGTCTAGGTGATAATATTTATATTTTTAAATAAACTAAATATTTAGCAATTATTATCAGATATTAAAAACAATTGGTAATCTATAGGCTTAATTAACTCAATGGTAATAATTTATAATATTTTAAACATAAAAACTAAATTTTGAGCAATTATCATCAGATATTAAAAACGAATGGTAATCCTCAGGCTTAATTCAAGCAATGGTAATAATTCCTAATATTTTTAACATAGTGTTATATTATAGGAATTAATAAATTGTAATATTATATATTTTGGTTATTGAATAGTAATATGTTTTAATTTATGTAACGCACATTCAATTAATTCTGTTTATTCAAATTATATTTTTATTTTAATTATACTTTTATTTTATAACTTAACCTTTTTAATATTATATTCTAATTTTTGTTTGTAAAAAAATATATAAATAGTAGATTGAAAAAGAGAAATAAAAAAAGAGATATTAAATAAAATAAATTATTTATTATAGGCTCAGCTCCTTCTCTTCACATAGACTAAATTTTTTAGATTTATACCTCAAGATTTAACATATTATGTTAAATTACTGATTCCAAAGAAAGAAAACGAGAAAGATTAATAGTAGATAATGCCTAGAAAATATAAGAAAAAATAGACTAATTTAATAGATGTAACAAAAAAATTTATAAATATAAAATTTTATTCATTAGTATAAATTTTTAAAATATTTTATCAATTTAGAAATGATTGGCGTAGAAAAAAAATGAATGTCAACAACAAATATATTACTATTATTTAAATTTCTTTGAATCTTATTATATTTATAACAAGATAATTATCATTTTAAAAATATATTTAATAATGTATTTTTGAAGCAAATAAAAATTTTAATCGGAATTACCACTGCTTGCATAACAAAAATTTAGGATAATTTTCTTAAAAATCGTTAGCATTAATTATTATTTTATGTATCTGTTAAAATTGAAAGTATCATATGCTATCATGCTATTGAATAATTTTGTTGCTATTTATGATTATTAATTTAAAATGCAAAAATAAAAATGTGAACATAAAAATAAATAGAATTAAGCAAACTGTTGAGATACAAATAAGTAAAAACATTAAAATTATAAAAATTGATGAATTTCCATATTATATTGGAAAAAAATGAATTAAATAAGCATTTGTTGGGAATTTTTCTATAGTAGAAAGAAATAAGGCAAGGGGAGATAATGACAAATTGGAAATATTTTTGAAGGGGCACCATGGATATCCAAGCCATGAGATGTGATAAATTTGAATAAGAATTGAGATCCATTTTTGGGGTGTAACTCAGACATCTTCCAAAATATAGAAGTCATTGGGATACAAAACATTTTTGTATATAAGGCCTTTGATAGCTGCATTATTAAATATAGCTGAAAACATTTTCTTAGACTTGGTCAGATTCAGACATTGATTTTAAAATATTTTATTCTTATGAATATTATTTTCAAAATAACCGTAACATTGTTTATTAAATTTGAATGCTTATACATTTTCAAAGGATATTAAATATCTGAAATTTTTCCAAATATATTTTTACCAATTTTATACTGATTATGACTATGCTGTTTAGGCCTAATTTATAATTCATCTTAATATAGAAATAATAAAAAAAAACGAATTCAAAATCAGTCAATTTTAAAACACAATGGGCTCTTTTTTTATATATTAACCAAATAATTTAAGAAAATCTTTTGATAATAAGTAATTTTTTTAAAAAAATATATAAATTTGTGGTTATGTATTATGTTTAAATTCAACTGGCCTGTTAATTAAAAATAGCTAGCAAGATAAATCTAATCTTAATATTTTATATTACATAGATAATATTTTTAACAAGTAATTATAAGGTTTATTAAATACATACTTATATTACTAATTATACCATCTTATGATAATGATAGTGATCATATTCAATCGACAATTTTGTGGAAATTAAATATATAAAAAATGCAATTTCCATATATACATTTCAATTCGTTATTTTTAATATACTTATATTTATTGTCACCAATGCTCGTTACATATTCGTAAAATTTATAAATTAGGAAAAATAACATTTTTTCCTTGCTATAGGCATGTGGCACAGAACTAACATCTTCCTTAAAATTTAGTTTAAAATTTTGTTTTTATAAGAATTTAAAAATATTAAATTTGAATTAGGGGTTAGCTGTAATTCCCTATCAATTTTACAATGTTTACTTGAATTTTTAAATAATATGGTAAAATTTATTATATTACAGTTTACATATTTATGGAATAATATGTATGAAGATAAAGACTAAATTAGGAAATGTGTGATATGTCAGAAATCAGATAATGGATTTGTAAAAAAATTATTCAAAATTAAGTGTTCCTATTTTAAAAAGTAATAGGCATAGATACATGTCAACCTCCCCCTTCAACTGATATTATTTTTGCAGTTGGTTACTTTGCTAATTGAGGTTAAAATGCTTAGGATTGTAAAATAATAAAAATAACATTAAATAAATAAATTTTTTAAAAAAATCTTTATATAATACAAAATTGAAATCTAAAAAAAAATCAATTCAAGGGGCTATCAAATTTTTTTTTCGTTCAGGAGCTATTCAAAAAAAATGTTTGTTCAGATGGGCATAGAAAACAATTGGGTTCAGGAGGAGGCTATTCAAAATTTCAGAAACTTGAGCCCCTGCCCCCCCCCCCAATAGCGCTATTGACGTACTAATTTTTTATGGATATATTTCTCAACACACATCTATGCTTTACCCAGCTAATATAAATTAATATATTTCATTTAAATAAATGTGATTCCACCCGATAAAATTATAAATTAGGAATGACAGCCATATAGATATTATAAGATATTTCTAATCATTAAATTGTTAGATATTTTTTTGTACATTCGATACATTATATTTTACCTTAATTATGAAGGCTATTGCATTTAATTTAATGTTTTATTTGATATTTATTATTAATAATTTGGAAATGTGTTTTAAATATTTTTCTATAGTTTTTATTTATGTTATAAATTACTTAATTTTTATAAAATTTGACATTGACAATATACTATTATTCCACTAAAAATTTTTCTTATTTTTTAGAGGTCATTTATATATTTATGTTTTTCATTGCTAAAATTTAAAATTTATCTTTAGCATTTATATTTTAATCTTTAACTTAATGCATTTGACAATAAATCTCTATAAAATATATTAAAGAAATGCGGTATCACATTCGTTCAGATTATCTTTAGTTTAAATTATTATTTTTGTTATCTCATTGATAAATAATTTTGAACTAAAAGTGCTTAGTCACTTAGTAAAACTAATTATAGATATCTGTAATTTAGCAACCTATTAAAGAATTTTTCTAACTAAAAATATTCATGCTAGTTACATAAGAATTCTTATAAATGAGCTATTGGGATGTTTAATAATGAAAATTTGCAAAATTCATTTGAGTTTATTAAAGGCTTTCCTAAAATTGATGAATTAACCCTGACCAATGGAAAGATGAATGGTTCTTATGATATTGAAGATCTAATGAATGATAATGAAAATCTATCCCAACTTTATTCATTTGATTTAAATGAAAAGATATTGGAAGAAATTGAGGATTTAATTAACTCAGGTAATTTTAATATATCTTGATAACTTATTTTTTTTAAAAAAGGTCATTTGTCACCAAAAGATATTAATAAAAGTTTTATGGAAATTATTAAAAGCAACAATCCAGAAAAAATCTTTCACATACTTCAAAAGTTTAAATCTTCAAATTCTCTTACTAAACCTGTTGAGGCTTTTACAAAAATTGATATTGATTATTTACATATTAATGGCAATGCACATGAAATTGAATCTAATCATAATTATAAAGAAACTGACAATAGCAATATCAATGTATCTCATATAAGACAAAACATAAATACTAATATAATCATTAATAATCAAACAAAATTAGCTAATTCAATTGCTAATTTATCATTAAGTGGTAGTAATATCAATAATATAGATATAAATGTTGAACTAATTGAAGATCTAAGTGAATTGGATAAAATTGAAAATGACAACCAAAGCAATTCTAATGATAATAGCAATAGTAGCTATAATTATCTTGAAAATTTGACTACTGATAAAAAAGATAACCATGATATTGCAATTACTAAATCTCATAAAAACCAAATAAAAAGAGGACCTAGTGAGACAAAATTAAAGGTTTAAATTTTTAAGTTATATATTTACTTATATTTTTATTAATTACCATAAAACATAGGAAATACTTGATAGAACTGGGTATTCTCATAACATAACAGCTGGTCAACGAAAATATGGTGGGCCGCCTCCAGATTGGGAAGGTTCACCTCCTTCTTTAGGTTGTGAGGTAATTAATTTTTATTTGAATTACAATGTGTAAGATTATGTTTCTAATAAATTATTCACATATATAGTAAAATCCCTCTAAGTTACCCACCTTCTACAAAATGTTTTAACAAATTCACAATTATTTGTTGGGTTATAAATCATTCTAATAAAATCAAATAAAAATATATTATTTATGATCCTGCAGTTGTGTGGTCAGGATTTTTTTTTGCAACTTGTCCAGCCTCCAGATCCTCAGTTTGGTGAGGCACTATTATGTTTATCTTACTAATCATTATGGAGATCAATATTATCCTTTTATTTATGAATATACAAATTTTACTCTTTTCTTTAAATGAATAGAATAGGTTAAAATAAAATCTTGTTATACTTGGGTTTGGGCAATTAACTTTAGCTTAGCTCCCAATTATCTAATTATTGTTCAATTAAATCAAAGAAATGATTTTACTCTACATCTTTATATACTATTTTACCCCATACTTGTTTAGTTACGATAATATAGTTAATGGGCTCTTAGTTGAATAAATGGTCTGATATGCAAATATAATGTTAACTTATATTTAATGTTAATATTCTGGATGAATTTTTGTGCAAATGTTTTATATATTGGTATAAAAATGGCTTACTCAATATTTTAGTTATAAAATATCTGCAAGCCTGAAGATTTTCCATTTATATGGCTTGGCCTAGATTTTAAAAATATTTTCAGGCCTGTCAAATTTTTCGACCTGGTTTGCCAGAATTTTTTAAAATATCATCTATTTTTAATTTTGATATAAAATAATGGTGATTAAAAAATTTAGTTTTTAAATATACGGCCTAGCCTGTTAAAAAAAGTTTTTAGACTTAGCCCAGGTATATTTAAAAAAAAATTAAAATATGCATGCATAATATTTTTTTGGCTAAAATTTTAATTTAAAATTGGCAAAACCAAGCCATAGTATATGATGTTAAACAAAATTTATTTTAAAAAATGAATGCGAAATATTTTTTTATTAAAAACTGAAAACCATATTGGAATTTTTCTTTAACTTTGGGACTTGTTTCATTAAAATGAGTCTCAATATGCTACTGTGGTCAAAATTTGAACCAACAAAGTTCTGCCCATGGATGTTTATTTTATTGAGGGTTTTCACTAACATAAAAGGCCACTTGGTAACAAATAAAATTATATCTCTTAAACCATTTGAAATATTTATTTAAAAAAAATACTATACCTGATGTAATTATTATTATTTTGTATTATTGCTTACTATATAAATTTGATTTATTACTTATTTTATTATATAAAGCTATGGTTTGTCTTTTATCTTTAAGAGTTATAAACAGTTGAAAAACAATTATGAATCCCTCTCATCAGTGACATATTTAATAAATAAAACAAAATTATTTAGTTTTGTCAAATATTGGTTTGGGTTTTTTTTTGCTAATTTTGATCTTTGAATGGGTCCCAAACTAAAATCATGTACCACACTGCCCCTTAATATAATTTTTTGAAGGATGTAACATTTTTTTAAAATTTTATTTGGATTGAGGAGGATTTATTATTTATATTTATTCTGTAATTTTTTTCCCATGTTATAAAATTTCTCTTTATATTAAATAATTGACCTTTTGATCCCTTGCATTACCACACATATCACTTTTAAAACTCTACTATTCTTTTTTTTCATTTCTCATTTTATTTTAACTGTCCATTTTAGTTAAACATTATTGTTTAAAAAATAATTATATATAATAAAAATTTTGTTTTTACTTAAAAGTATATTATAATATATAATAAAACAATTTTTTAAAAATATTTTCAAGGTTTTTGTCAGCTACTAATATATGGAAATATGACAAAAAAATATATAATATTTTATTTTATTATGCATTTATATTATATATATTATTTTATTATATATACATTTTTTCAAGTTTTTTGTTTGTGTTTAGATTTTGATCAATAATAATTATTTAATTTTATATTTTTTTTTGTACTTTTTTGAAAATTATTATAAATTATAATGGAAATAACGTATCCCATTTTTGTGATCAACATCAATACAATATAGTTACACTTTTTTTATTTTCTGAAAATTTTTTTTTGTCTAAATTTCTTCCGCTTGTTACGTTTTTTTGTCCAACCCATAAAATTTGATCAAAACGCTAGCTTCTCAGGTTATGAAGAGTTCGAATTAGACGGGTTGCGGTTAACATTCGGAACATTTTTTTTACCTACGAAGTTTGGATAAAAAAAACATACAGTAAAACATCCTTATAGTTTTAAATTGGATTAAATATTTAACTTTCGTCATTGGTATATGATTTTTCAATATTTTCCGACTGATTAATTGATATAATTTTTAAATTAAAATTTTAAAACTGACCCAGACCTTATAAATTAAAATATTTTTAGGTCCGGTATTTTTTTTATGATTTGATAAAAATAATCATATATAACCTATTCCACAACATATTTATGTATAGCTAATAAAATGAATTAGGTTAAACTTATACATGGCGTGGCGTTACCCCCCCCCCCCCCCCCAAGTAAAATCTTATAGATGCCACTGTACTTATAGTTACCAAGGTAAATACATCGGGTTATTGAATTTAGTTAACTAATCCTTCATTCATAGTTAACGCAAATTCATGGTGAAGAATACAAAAATACATGATGTTTTGTATACTTCGCCGCGAATTCGCGCCAGTTGTAAATGAGGGATAAATTTAATATCCCTTTAGACGTTAACTATATCATGGTTTTACTCGGTTGCTCAAATTCGGACAGCACATGATAAAATAAATACATCTTTTTATTTATTAGCAAATTTATTTAAATATCCAAAATATACTATTTATTATGACTAATTTAAATAAATTAAAATTTTCTATCATAATAAAAACACTTTAAAAATAAAAGTTTTATAATAAAAAATTGCGGAATGATAAATTAAAGGCCAAAAAATCTGCCACTACTACTTCAGAAGCCGAAATAGTGGTCGCCAAGCTAATTATTCAGTCAATAGATCTTTCTTCTCTAATTGCCTGGAATTTTTTAATTGATACTTACACCAGCAGCCGCATAATTTTTCCACTATCACGAGTATTGACCAGGATAAAGTTCCATATTGAATGCCTTTATATCATTCATGCATAAGCAATAATGAGGGAAAGCCAACATTGTGCATAATGATAATGTCTACGGGATTTATAATAAAATTAACAGACTTTCCCGAAGAGCTAGAAGGTTGGCAAGACGAAGTAAAACGATTATCCCTAACCCGAATGTAGCTTCGACATCAGCCGCTCCTGTCACATAGAAGCTCGCGAAACACCCGAGGATTTGAAATATCCAGCCTAAAATCTTAACCACCTTAGCAACCACTACAGCTGCTGGATCCGCTAAGAAAAAATTTACAAGAAATATAGATAGACGACATCATCATTAGAAGGAGAAGGAATTTAAGGGGCCAATCCGGATAATTGATGTAAACGATATATCAACTAAAAGCCATTCGTCTGAAGATTATTCCCTATGCGTAGGCTTCTCGGATGATAATTCCCAAAGTCTATTGTTCATCACGGAAGAAAAATTTAGACTATATTCCCTATGCGTAGTGGCTTCTCAGATAACGATTCCCAAAGTTCATTGTTCACGGAAATTAAATTTAGACTATATTCGTTATTTTTAAATACGTCGTTTTTATATGACTTTATTCTAATTAAATAAATTAACGACTTTTAACGTGAAATAAAAAATTAAATATATTACTAATATGAACTTATCCTAAGGCTTAAATTATTTATTTTCTGAATAATGATAAATGGATAATGTATTTTACTTATTTTTTAACGTGATACGTGATACATCTATGTTGAGTAAACTTTGTTGGATGGAAATACTGACATGGTTAGCGCAAAGCTTCCTGAAATCGTAGGAATGAAATAAACTTTGAAAGCAGTTGAGGTAGCTTGATTTAATCTTGAGCAACTTCTTTATCGATCTATTTTATTTTTTCATTCTTATAAATTGCTTCATGTTCATACTTAAATCTGATATATCCTTCATTGCTCTATGGAACTCCGGTGTTTTGTATTTGCTATACGTCCCATTGAAAAAATAAAATCAGCGCATTAATGTATTAGGTTGCGATTTGAATTCCCGATGATATGAGCGATTTTCCTCTTTTCTTCTTAAGAGTAACACATACTGGAATGTGTTTGGATACCTTCCAGGGTAAAAAACTGCATTTATGATTCTTAAACATTTATTGATGAAAGTCTGCTTTCCAACTTATTTATCTCCTATTCCCCCCCCCCCGGTAGTAAATGGCGGATAACTATAAAATTAAATTTTTTAGCCTTGTGAATACCGATATCTTCCTTTTCCTCATTTTAAAGTATTTATAAAAATTTGTCCTCGCATTTTGGATTCTAATATTCCTCTTTGCATTTACCCACCACCTTGATGCTCTTCGAATCAATTGTGAAATCACCAGTTGTCGCATGGCTGGATGATCATCGTTTTGTCAAAATTGATAACGAGTCCTATCTTACGATTATACCAATTGAGGGCATAAATCAGGTTGTGAATTTCCTGGCTCCGTGTGGTGACAATAACAATATCATCCGCATACGATACCATTAGGTGATGATTACTCATTAAACTAAGTTCTAAAAAGTCGCAGCAGATAGTGCATTCTCCATTACTTTATTTATGGCAATGTTGGAGAGGGTAGAAACTTTGTTTATGGCAATGTTGGAGAGGGTAGGCGAAAGAGCGCAGCCCGGTTTGACCCCTTTTTAATTCTAAAATATGACGAGGTCGACGTCTTGTTGTTTAGCTAAAAGAAGCATATAAATTGTTATGATGATTCTTTAATGTTCTCACTATATTTATATCTGCCAACTTCCAATAGAATGCCCAATAAGGCATCATGACTTATGCTATCGAAAGCTCTTTTAAAGTCAATAAAGGTAGAAAGGCAATTTGTATTTATCGCATTTTTGTATTATGATTTTGAGTGCTTTTAGCTTCAAAATGTTTTTGTTAGGGCGATATGCACTTCTAAACCAGGCCCGGCACGAAATTTTTTTAAAAAAGTTTTACCCGGCCCGGTCCGAATTTATGAATTTATTTAAATATAGAAATTAATTTTTATAATTACTCAAAATAAACGATATATGTTATATGGGGTCTAGTTTCTATAAATAAAATCAAATATTTTTATTTTACATAAAAAATTTCGGGCCGGGTACGTGCCGGGCCTACTTTTGCAGATCTCTAGTTTGGAGTTCTAAAGAAAGTTGGGTAGGTTTTCGAGATTCGAAGATATGCATATAATGATTCAGCCATTTCTCATACATTTATTTACGAAAGTTTGCATTGATACGGCACTCTGAAATAGGAACAAACTTGTCTATATATTTCAGGATTTTTTTTGTTGATTAAGAAGGCTATTCCAGCCCAGTGGCTCTCGGTAGTCCCTGAGATATTGATGAAATGATTAAACGTAGCGGTGTTGTTGCCTTTGTTATATGTCTCCTGTATAGCCGTCAGATCTATTTTATTATCAGTTAACAATTTTAAATAAGTTTATTGCACATGCCGCTTATGTTTTGGGTTGAGATGATAAGATGTCCTTTAAAAGTATTCATAGGCTGATTTTTATTCTCGTTAATTTTGTTAAGGAATAGATGCTTTTTTCCGATAAAATAATTTAAAAAAGTTTATGAACACTTTTGGCAAAGATTTAAACACGCTGCTAATTGCTTCTCTCTATTATCATTTGCCAATATACGTTCAAAGTAGGAGCTACTTTGTAGATTATATGGCATAGCAGTGGTTTTGGGAATATTTTACGGAAAGACTTGAAGAATTGTGAGAAATGGATAACATTATTTTTTGTATAATGGTTTATTTGAATGAAATAAACTACGTTTCTATTGAAGCCCACGCACTGATTTGCTCGCATCCGATAAGACCAAATTCATATCAGTTGTCGGAGATATTTTCTTTGACTCGGTAGCGGACTAAAAGGTTTTATTCAGGCCGGATTCGTTCCTCGCAAAATTTTAAATTATTTTGCTTACCTTATTTTGTTACAAAGTTCTCTTTCTAGCCATTATAATTTTAACTCTTTCCTCGAGAAATCCTATTTTTTTTCGTCGAAACTTCCTATTTCTAATATACGAGTACTCAAATAGACTCGATTATGGGATCCCATTTCTGATAATATATCAAAGTATTTTTCTTAAAATTCCTAATAACACACCTAAGTTTACGACTTTCTGAATTAATAATTTTTAAGACATAAGATAAAAATATAGTAAACTCGATATCGTTACGCATAGCGAGTTATCCTTAGAGGCCTGCAAAACAAATTTCAAATCCCATTCGGCCCGAAAATTAAAATAAATGAACGAAGTAAATTTTTATAACACATCCTCTAGCGAACTTCTTTATTCCTTTTTTAAAAATTATGAATATATTTTATCGAGGCTAGAAAAGCTGATCAAATAATTTTTATATTTCAAATAAATGATTGTAAAAAAAAATTCAATTTAAGGCAATAAAATATAACGAGTCACTCAATTATTATATATATTTTTTAATTCATAATTTGAAAATTAGGAAGGGGGGGGGTAGTTTCGGCTCCAAATTACCGAAACTTTACGAATGATTAAGTGTATTTTATTATTTTTATTCTCCAAAAGTTAATAATCTCTTTTAAAATATTTGCAATGTTTATGAATGAATGCAGTGTTGTTAAACAGCTCTATTTAACCGATTTTTAAAAAGGAGTAAATCAAAATTTTGACCAAATTATTATTACCTAAACCTCGTAGTCTGCCATTTGTGAGCAAAATCAATAAGCTTGAGTAATTTGTTTTTGGCTAAAATCTTGAGTTACTCGTTTTTAAAAATTGACAAAATCGAGCCGTTTAGCAACATTAGCTGAATGCGATTCTTTAGATATTTTAAAACCCTTTTCTTGGTGTAGATAATATAACAAAAAATAATATAAAGTTTTAAACTACAAATTGTATTTTTAGTTCCTTTTATTAATTTATTATTAGGAAATTATTTACACATTAAAATTTTTATGCAAGCATAAAATAACCAAAAACAATAAAAAAAAAATATCGGCCCCGATACGATATTTTTGAAAACGCTAAATATCGGTACCGATCCAATCCAATATTATGATGACATTTTATTATTTGTTTCGCGTGGTACTTGTATAGAGTTTTGATTCGTTTGAGTTTTAATAAATATGTATAAAATGCCAAAAATAACCTTGAATTATTTTTTTATTAATATTTTATTATTAGTTGTTGTTATTAACCTCGAAATTTCATTCTTTTAAAATGGCAAGGTAATTATTTTAACCGCAATTTAATTGCCGTCCCCGTCCATAAATTTTTATAAATGTAATACGGTTCGTTCTACATAATCAATATATAGATATCTCGTCGTCATCTGTTGATATAATCTGAATTCGCATTCGCGCGCGCTAACTGTTTTCAGGGTTGTACAAATATATAATTTTAAAAATTAGCCTATGACATAAAAATAATATACAAGAACCCCTAAATTTCCTAAAAAATTAGTGTACGTGATATGTCTAAAAAAACAACTAGTTTTTGACCAATAGCTTAAATTATGCGGTACCTTTTTTTATTAGCTATAATAGTAAAAAGATACTAAATTTGTTTTAAAATAATATCCTTGAAATAAATTTATAATCACAAAATTTTTTTTTTCCAAAAAATCCACCGATATGTATATAAAAATTATAATGATTTGCGATTAAAGCTTAACTTATTTTAAAAAATTATGAGGGATGTTGAGGTTTAACTTGTTATTGATTTCTTGGTAAGGCGATAGCTTGATAGGAGTGGTTTTTTCAATTTTAAATCAATTATTGATTGCGTTTTTTTAAATTTAAAGAAATCTGATTTTATCGGTTGTTAAATGTATTTCAATATTGTGTGAAATATACCTGCCCTACAAACATTTTTATAATCAACTCTTAAATAAATTTTAATTTATATTAATTTTTCCAAATCTTTTTAAACAAAAATATAAAATTTTATCAAAAGTTTATTATGAAATTGTCTGAAATTTCATTATAATACATTTTCTGTAAAATCAGATATAAAAATTAATTTGGGGCTGAAAACCATTTTACCTGATTCTATTTAAAACCTAACAATACAAGATGGTACATTTCAATTTCAAATAACCTACGCCGATAAATAAGTTACCTAGTTTCGGGAATATTTTAAAAATTACCATAATGTGTAAAGATTAAATACAACCGATCTTATTTTGGCATTGGATTTTTTAAAAATAACCTTATGTACAAAACTATTCGTTGGCTTTATTCTATCTTTGATGCAACTCACCACGTGTTCTAGAGTGAGCCAATCAAATGCAGGGGGTTAGAAGGACAGTTGAATCAGTAATAGATTAGCGCCAACCAAAAATTAATTTCTATCCTAAAATATCATTTAGAATTCTAAAACAAAGCTGATCATTTCAAAAATGACTTTAAGAAAATTGGTCCTCCGATATGGTTACCTTTTAAAAGTGCTGAGTTTTATCATAATAAAATTTTTGTAAAAAATTTAATATTTTATATTAAATGATTTTTTTAACGTATAAATCTATCTAAATTATGAATAATTTAAACCACCCCTTCTCCCGTTCTTTCCAGATATATTGCGGAAAAATCCCGAAAGATATATTTGAAGACGAATTGATTCCGCTTTTCGAGGGCGTGGATCGAATATGGGATTTCCGTCTCATGATCGACTCCTCCAACGGGGGAGCCAGCAAAGGCTTTGCTTTCGTTCAATATCCCGACAAAGAAATGGCCGAAAAAGCTGTTAAAACGGTTTTTTAAACTATATTATTTACATTTTAATATAATGTCTAATTAATTTAATGTTGTATGATATACCTGGTACTGGTATTTTTATGTGAAAATATTGTATATTTGGCAAGCCAACTTAAAGATAATAAAATCTCTTTTTTAAATTAATTTTGAGTGAATTTAATTATTTTTAAATTACAACTTAAATTATTTTTTTATAGATAGGACAGAGAAAATTTAAAATACATTTTACATTCAAATATTTTTAATCGGAACCAATCAAGGTTTCGAACCGTTAAGCATAACGGTTCGGTTTGTTCCGGTTTTTAGTTTAAAATTTTATAAAGGTTTTGTTCCATATCGGTTTTTTTAAAAAAAATTCATATCGGTTCGGTTAGGTTTATGATTTATAACGGTTCATTTCGGTTTGTTCCGGTTTTTATAAATTTGATTTAAAAAAAATTAATCATTAACCATTTATATATTAATTTTAGAGAAAAATCTTATCAATTTATAATTTCTTATTTAATTTAACCATGATAATCTAATAGATATTTTTATTAAACTTAGTAAATATAAATTAGACAAATTAATTTTTTTTATTTCATAAATAAATGATAAAAACAAACATGCGTAAATACAATGATGAATAAAATAACACATAAATATAATAAAAGGTATACTATTTATGTTTAAAAAGAGAATTAGAACGGATGAAAATATTTTCTAATATTTCAGGATTTAATTTAGTTCTCTGCGCAGAGAGTATAAACTTTAGGCTAGAAAATGCTCTTTCTACGGATACGTGCATAGCTGGAACTGCTAGCACATTTATAGCTAACTTATAAAGTTCTGGCATATTATTCATTACATTTCCCCAATAATTCAAAAGATTAGTATCTTTTTCTAATCTCTCTATATTATCAAATGACCGAATTATATATTCTATTTCTATACATTTATTATAATTTTCTATGCCCTGAGAATTATTCTTATTAAGACTTTTATGCGACTTTAATAAATCTTCAAAATCATCATCAAAATTATCTTTCGAATGCGAACACGTAGGCATAGTATTTAGAATTTCAATATTCTGATTATTTAGACTTTGTATCAAGTTCCAAGTTTTACAAAGATGTTTTCTGGCGATCGCTCTTTCTTCAAATGTTAGAAATATTATTTTAATAATAAATAATTTATAATAACTTAAATGAATATTAGAATTCTAAATTTAAAAAAACAATATGATTATAAATAAAAAATTATCATATCATTAAAATATTGCTGACCATTTTATTTATTGTCATTTAAATTCTATGATCCAAGCTTTTATAATGAGATAATAAACCATATAATATAAAAATGATTGTAAAAAGTACTTGATTTCTATTAGATGTTAGTTATTAATAGTAGATTTATTTAATTTTTTCCTAAATTGCAAATATTATTATAAAAGCTTATTAATAACTTATATATATAATCTTGTTAATTTAGCCAAGAATAATTATGTGTGATTATCTAATTAACAGATAATTAGCCTAATCTCTAATAAAATAAGTATTTAAAGAAAAAAACATGGTATTAATTGATATATAATGTTGATAATAAAAAAATATTTAATTTGAAAAGAAATCACCAATTTAAAAACTTCCCCCAAGGAAAATTAAAATTTCAAATATAGATTAATAATTTAAAATTAATTATTTTTTAAAACAACTGGTTCAAAATTATTATAACGGTTCGGTTTGCTCTTTTTATATTTTCTTTATAACGGTTCGGTTAAGGTTACGGTTCAGAAAATCCTAACGGTTCATTCCGGTTTGGCGGTTCAGTTCGGTTCGAAACCCTGGAACCAATAATATAATTTACTTATCATGTTGATTTTCAAATATGAATTAAGGAAATTTTAGAATGACTAATTTATGTAATATTTGCCAAATTGAGGTATTTTTAAAATTTACGAATAACGACTGACTACCTATTGAGCCATGAATGATTGCTCATTATTTATATTTTTATGCGAATTGAATAATTATTTTATTTTTATTCACTCGATTTGAATATTATTCATTCAGATTATTGCTCATGGAATCGAATGTTTAATGTTCGAAAAAAATTTTTTATTTGAATAAATAAATATTCGCGAATCCACGCATGTAATCGAAAATTCAATATTCGACATGAATAATTTTATTCGAATAATCAGAAATGGATATTCGCGAATCGAATCATGTTCATTTTAAATTAACACGCTATAACAAAAAAATCTATTTAAAAAAATTAGCTGAACAATTACGAGATCAGGCCTGGAAAATATCTAAAGCTCAACATATCTATCCCTAACTTGAGGTTATTCGTTGGTAATATTCCAAAATCCAAAGGGAAGGACGAAATATTTGAAGAATTTTTGAAACTTACTGGTCATTTTTTAATATATATTATATTTATACCATTTTCTTATCTGGTTTTATTTTTTATTCATTATATCAATATTGAACTCTAACAAAACTAGGAAAAATCATTACATCTTGTAGGAATTTATTGGGCGTTATTTTCAAATATCTTTTTTCCCTTCTGTGATTCTACTTAAAATTTTATTTTTCTCAATTTTATTCGACTATGGTATTCAATTTTATTATAGGGTTTTTTCAAAAAAATGTTGCTCAATAAAGATAGGTTTTACTTTATAGCACCAAATTTTTGGTTATTTATTGTTTCCCATTTACCCACGGTAAGATACTTATAGGCTAATATTTTTTAAATATATTTAAAACAAAATATTTAGATGGCCTAGTGGACGTTATTGTTTATTCAACTCCCGGTGAGAAACGCAAAAACAGGGGGTTTTGCTTTCTTCAATACGAAAGTCATTTGGCTGCTAGCGTTGCTAAAAAACGTTTAACCAATAACCTTCATAGCAATATAAACCCCACTGGTCTAGGTCCTGGCCCTTATTATTACAATTTAGGTATTTTTTTTATTATGATATGCAGAAATATTTTAGATTAATTTGGAAACTATAAGAAGAAAAGGTAGTTATGATTTTATAAACATAGAGGAAGCAGTTTTATAATTATAAATACTATTGTGACTTTGACCAAGATTTAGTTGTTCATTTAAATACTGAGGAGGTTAAAGTACATTAAACTTAAAAATTTTTCTCTATGTGCAGATACCTATAGATAGTGTTGTTAAACGGCTCATTTTGAGCAGATTTTTTAAAACGGCTAACTCAATATTTTATTAGGAAAATTATTATGCAAGCATTAAGATTTTGTTTATAAGTGGCATAAAGGTTTGAACATCTATTAACTTAATCTCGAGACAATATTTTTCTGGCTAAAATATTTAGCTAGCCATTTTTAAAAATCGTCTCAAATCGAGTTAACAACACTACCTATAGATATTTTAATTTAGCAAGCCTGGTCCGGATTTGCATTTCTTTTTTCGTCTCTGGACTTAATTTTTTTACATTAGATTTGTGACCGGCCCAGATTTGTAAAAAAAGAAATTGGGGGTTTTAAATAAGAGTTTTTTATATTATAGTATATTGCCATATATATAAATCATAGAGATGCACTAATAGGATACTTGGTTAATATTGGCATCTGCCCATACTTTTAATTTTAACAGTACCCAAAAATGATAGTTAACCTTCATAAATTAAAAAAAAATTTAGCCTAACAAGCTATGAATTTTTAAATATATTTCATCTATATACAATTTTTAATCGCCTTTTACTTTTATAATTAAATGATATATATTTTTACTTTTATTTCCAGTAAATTAAATATACTACATTATTCTCTGGTACCAATGGTATTGGTGCTATTATAAATAATATTTTGTAACAGGTTTACCACGATACAGTACAGCTATTCGCCAATTACAAAATTGATATTTTTTAGTCCAAAATCAAATATATTTTATACCTTTTTTTTAACTATTCGAAATTTAGATAGGGAAATGCGCTATTGCCCCTTTCGATTAAGCTGTAGCTTACAAAAACTCAATATTTGCTGTAGCCATAAAAACTATGGCTAATAGTTCCTAACCATGGCTATTGGCCATAACCCTTTTAAATCACCACGACTAATATTTCACTCCTAAAATGAATAATTTTTTTACGGTTTCCAGGTAATAACAATGCTCCTACCGGGAATCTCAATTACAATTGGCCCTTTAAGAGGGTTTGGAATTGTGACATCATAGTTGAATGGGCTCAAGTTCAAGAAGAACCTCCTCAAGAGACTATGGCTAAAGTTTAAAATCGATTCTAATTTTTTTTACTAATATTTATTTAATTATTGATTGATTATTAATATCAAAATTAAAAGATTGTTATAAATTCATTTACGAATTTTTACATTAAATTTTTTTAAAAAATAAAGGTAAAAGTGCTTTATGTTAGCAATCTCACAAATAGTGTAGAGGAGTCGGAACTCAAAAAGGCATTCGAGCGATTCGGTCCTGTCCAACATGTCAAGAAGGTTTTAAAATATATATGATTAATTTGTATAGTCAAAATTATAATATATAGTAATTAGGGATGTACACGGGAAAATTGATTCAGGGAAAATAAAGGAAAATTAGGGGAAATATCGGAAAATTAAAAAATAACCACAAAACACACTTTACACCTTTCATTTTTTTATTAAATAACTTTATTAAATTTGGGGAACTAAGGGGAAAAAATAATTAAACAATAAAGACAAAAATACACTGTAAACATTCATTTTTTTTGAATAACTTTATTAATTACAAGAAGCATGTATTATAAATTACATTTAAAAATCATGGGATGCTAATGAAATAGCATCAACATCTTCATGGGATGCAATTGAAATATTTGATATTGATAAATCGAAATCTGAACTCCTTTGATGATATCCCGAACATTATGTATTTGTGTGATCCTTTAAATGTTATGCCTCTTTGATATCAATTTTCGACTCTTTCACTCTTTATTCTATTACTCGTTTTTGAATGAATTTTTCCAAAAACTGACCAGACTCTTTCTGACGAGACTTAAGGGTGGTATTGAAAGACATCTTACTGCCACTTGATAAAGGGGTTTATTTGTGCACAACCTTTTCCGCCTATGGGTGGTTTGGTATGGATCGAGCTCTCCCATATGCCAGCTCCTTTATAGAAAATAAACCTTGTTTTGGACGATATTCTGCTAAATTACGCATAATTTTCCAATATCGCGATTAATTTGGCCTGAAATAATATTTATTAAATTTAAAGCTAACTCGCGGTCTCTTAATTTCATACAATAATATCTAGTCCATAAGATTTGTTGCATAATGATATTCTTAGCAACAAAATTTATTTCGTTTGTTTTAAATCATTTTCATTAAAAATAAAAATTTATGTTTTGATTTTGGCTTTTATATCCCAAAATATTTCTGGTACGTCAGATAATATCGCTATTTCTGATTCTACAATTATAATTTTGTTATAAATAAATTCCAATTATTTTTTTAATAACCTCATTAAGTTTCATTTTCAGGCTAATTTGATTTTCTTTAATCAAATCTTCTAACATTTGAATATTTTATTGTAACTTTTTATTTTCTAAAACTTTTGAAGAAAACCAGTTAATAGACGAAGTGGAAGATCTTTTGGTTATCCTATTTATACCATAATCAATAGAATCACCTGAACAATTTGAATTTATATTTCCAAATGATCGACATGATTTAACGGGATGGGCATTACTATAAAATGGATATCGGAAACCTTCATAAAAGTTGTGTCATTTCAAACATCTATTGGAACTATTAAAATTATTATTAAATTTACAAGAATCACCAAATTTATATCCTTATGGACTTGTAAATTGTCTTGTCTGATGATTATTATTATAATTAGTTCTAAATTTCATTTTTATTTATTTTACAAATTTCATTGAAATTTGGAGAAGTCAATAAAAAAAACTAAATATTTTAAAAATTTATAAAGAGGAAATGTAATCTATTAATTATAGTAATAATTAGAGAATGTTCTATTCTAATATATTGTTATAATTAATATTCCAGGTAAAATATTCATTTTTCGGGTTCTCAAATTTTACAATATTAGTCATTGACAAATGTTTGGATACTATCCTTTAGTATGTTCTATCTAAGCTTGGCAGGATTTCTTCTAATAAAGCAGTGGCAAAGTGATTATTTCTCAAATATTAATATTAATTTTTTTTTATTTTTTTTTAAACCTCTAAATTATTAGATTAGATTAAATATATGAGGAGCGCATCATAGATTAAAATATTTCCAAGCACACATCAATTAGTTAACATATTTCTTAAATCAGAATTTATACTAGTATTTTTCCATCTTCAACATGTTTGCATGATCCTTAACTACATGTCATCGTCCAATTAAAATCATAATCGATTTTTAGATTTTCTTATATTTGTTAAATTTTATTCATAAATCCTCACATTTATAAAATCCAATTTTTAAAAAAAAAATCTAAACACTCTGGTGATTACAAAGTCGCTATTATAGCGGAGATTTACCTTTAGGTTTTTTCCACTTAATTCATTAATTTATGATAACTCAAATTGTTCTAAGGTTAAAGATTACGCATTCGTTCATTTCGGGGAGCGTGATCACGCGTTACAAGCTATGAAAGAGATGGAGGGTAGCAAACATATACAAGGCCAGAACGGAATACCTATAAAAGTTTCTTTAGCTAAGCCACCTTCCGACAAAAAGAATACCACAAATAACAGCAACACGAGTTCTAACGTGGCGTTGACGTTGAACGGAAGGAGAGGAGATTTCAATAATAATATTAATAGTAATAATAATAGCAACAAAGAGGCCTTCTTGAATTATGGCGGGAACGGAGTTTACGGAAATTTGGGCAATAATTTTGGACAGATAGTCAATCAGGCCAACCAGTGCTATTATTACTATGTGTAAGTGTTTCTGATTCATTTGTGTGTTATATATTAGTTTTTTTTAAAATTATTTAATTAAAAATTCAAATAAATTTATAATTAATATTTTCCCATTTTTCTTTTCGCAAAATTTAATTACTAGCGGTCGCAGGCCTAACAATTTTAGCAATTTAAACCCCGGATTTAATACCTTAAACACAGCCGCCTTTCCTGCCCCTCTCTATAACCCGCACTCAACCCGGCTCAACAAATATTACCATCTCTCTGAAGGGGGTGCGTTCCTTCCTTCCCCCAATTCTCACATTCACCCTTCCTCTAACATAAATTATCCTATGTATTATCCGCCTGTTATGCAAAATCCTAGTCAACTAAGCTACTTATCGAATTTTCAAAATATACAAAACCATCAAAAATCTAACGATATTATGATAGATGGTGCTAATCCGATTAATAAAGAAGAAATTAATAACAGTGTAAACAGTATCAATAATGCGACTAATAATCTGAACTTAGTTGAAAATAGTAACTACAACTGTAACGTTCCCAATTGTAATATGCTCAGTTGTAGCAGCAATATAGACGTTGATAGACAGCCCCAGATTTACAATAATGGGTAAATAAAGTCTTTTAAAAAAAAAATTCTTCTTTAATTCCCCAAATTTTCTCGATTTTTTGATCAGCCCTTTTCATTAAAATATAGAAAGTACATTTTAATTTTTTTAATCAATACATTATTTTAAAAATCTAAATTTTATATTATAAAAAAGAAACGATTATTCATTATACCTAACCAATATAAGTTTTCGGACACTATAATGTCGAATTTTGAATAATTTTACAAATATCCCAATGTTTAATAGAGTTGCGAATTATTTGTACGAAAATTGTCTGGCTGCTAGCCCTGGAAGATCTTTAGTTAATAATGCGCCTCCATTATCACCTCTTAATCCGAAATCTTACGAAACTGGTAAGTAAGCATAGTATCTTTTTTAAAGTTATTATTATATTTGAGGTTTATAGTAAATATTTATCAGATGTAGTAGGACCTGGGGGATTATTATAATACAGTAAATATGTAATAAAGTTAAGGTAAGTTATAGTCCCGACTTGACTCCGGACTAAAATTCAAATATCGGTCCCTTAAATGGTCCGCTATTAGGGGTGGGACCTTTGAACTTCACTATTAAAAAAAGCGATGAGATCATTTAACCTTCATTTTTACTCTTTAGACTCTTTTGATCCCGATTTATATACTCCTCACCATCCATCGAACGGTGGCTATTATTTCAATTATTACAACTTATATCATCAACCTCCTCCCACTCCTCAAAATGGCGCATCTGTTTCTTCCCCGGTCTGCAATATTTCCAATCATCATAATAGTAATTCCACTCAGTTCATCGGGTCTCCAGCTGAAACCAATACTAGTCATAATGGCGGGCCTACCCCATCTCCATACTTTCAATTTAACAATGCGGCTTATCTATTACCTTCTCAGGGTTTTACTGCCGATCCTCCCCCTTATTACTTTACCGTGCCGAGAGCGCATCAGTCCTTTCAAAACTCTCAAATTTTAAATGGTAACCTTAATATTTTGAATAAAAACAAGCAGGAGAGTAACAATAACTATTACAATGTAAAATCGAATCCTAAATCTAACGTAAAACTTAGCGCTCACAAGTATATTTATAGTCAAAATGATCAACATACTGCAAATAATGGGCTGAACAATATCGTTAATCACAATGCATCTTCGAATCACCATCATAAAAGGTCTAAAGGAGGGAAACGGGATAATATATCTTGTGATAATAGTGACACTTATAATATGACAGACTTATGTACTAAAGATAGTGATATTAGTGAGAAAACGACGGGGATTGGAATTATGGTTGTAGACAAAAATAGTTGATCTTCTTACCCATTATCGATATAATTCAAATATAGTCATTTTATAAAATCAAATCATTTGTCGCAAAACATTTTCCCTGTCCCCATTGCAATAAGCAAATTAAATTAGGAATTATTAAAGAGAGAATGACTGATTGCCTGGGCACATTTATTTTCCTTTTTTTTAAAGTTAAATATTTCAAAACTTATTTCTTTTGAAAAAAAAACAAAATTTTATATAATCTTTTTATTTGAAATATTTACGGATTGTTTTTTGAAATTTATATTATTATAGCACATTTATTCAATTGAGCTTTAAGAAATTCAAATTATATAACATTTTATTTATAATTATTTTACCCTTAAAACCCATCATTTCATTAGATAATGTTAATTATAAAAGTATTATGTGTCAAAGGAATACACATCAACACTTCGAATCTTCCTCTCATTTTCGCACAGTGATATCTAGGTTATTTAATTTAAATCACCACCAAATCCATAACCTTTACATTAAAAAATTTTTTAATACCTAATTAAGCTTACAAACAAAAAAATGATGACAAATAAATTTTATATTGTATATGAAAACAAAATTTGATATTATATTTTTTGGAATGTGTTTTTTATTTTCTAAATTTTATATATAAAAAAAAGTTTCTTGTTTTTATTTTCCCGCTAGTTTTTTATCGCTTTTATTTATATTTACTATCATTAGAAACCAGGGTCGTTCCTGATCGAAAATTGAAATTTTATGCAAACTGATCAGCTTCTAAAGGGACACCTTGTGGATCTCTTATTATTATATTACAATATTTAGATTAATAATTTGCCCCCCAAAAAAAATCAATTTTTTTAAATAGAAAAGTTTTTCGTGCAACATTAAGGTTAATGCATAATTTGTGTGTTTCAACGTTTAACATGTTGGAGAGAAATGTTAATTTAATATTTAATAATTTGTTTTTATTATATATATATACTAATATTATATTATTATCATTTATATTATTTTTTATATTTGATCATGTATATAATAGGAATTGTGAATTTAGCAATATATATTTTTTAGATTTTTATCGCGGATATTATATTATAACTTATAGGACATAAGGATAGGTTGAAGATGAACACATTTTAGGAATAAAATATTATGACTCATATTTTATATTATATATAAATATTAATATTTACCTATTATTTATATAAATATCAAACGCAAATGTGTGAAATAATAAATAGATGGATACAAATGAAATTATGAAATATTACACAAAAATTGGGATATAGAGGTTTGCAACGGGTAATGTTTAGGAATCATATAAACAAAATAAGCAACAAAAAAAGTATTTCTAACTTAAATTAGCAAGAAAAAATTTAGACGTTCTCCAAAGTGTTTAGGGGGCTTGAGTTCCTGTGTCTCCCTAGCCACACTATTGGGGTTTATCCTCCATCTCTTTGTTTCTTTTGCCTGATTAAAAACTCACCCGTTGCTCATTCTCTTTCTTTAAATTTATAATAGTTATTTTTAATTCATTTTCTTTACCCATTTAAAAATTAATTTTTCACAATTGTTTTTATGTTAAAAATGAATAAATATCGGAAAAAGGAGAATGAAGCTAAATTAAAATTATTTATTTTCATGCAAAAAGGTTAAAGAGAACAAAATATTAATTAAAAAGACAAAAAATTAAAATCAGTGAAATATTCATATTCGATTTTAATTACTATTTTAATTACTCGCACGAATTAAATAATTTAATTAATATTCTGCGATTTTAATAATTGTATTATTCGTAATCATACAAATCGAATCATAAACTTTTTAAATATTAATTATAGTTATACGTCCCGCTTAGGTTGCGCTGTCCTCTAAATAAACTTTTGTACCGCGAAAAATTCAACAGTCATCAAGTACTTCAAAAATATCTTTACATATAAACTAAAATGCCTCAATGATGTAAATTTTGAGAATGCTTTTATTAGTAAAATTTATTATTATATATAATCATTTAATTATACTTTTTGTATATAGATGAAAATTTTAAAAAATTTTAAGCTCATTTTAAAATTTTAACATAAATTATGCAAACTTTACTTAATTATAATATATATATATCTTAAAGGGAAATTTTATTTATGCCTAGATATATTTAAAAAATATCGGAGTCTTCTAAAGAGCATGTCTGCTACTAAGAGATAGTTGTCACTTGTTTTGCAATTGATTTTTTTTCAATTTGGAGCTTAAACTTAATTTCTTTCATAAAAACATCCGCAAATTACTTTAAAATCATTCTTTAAACATGAATTATAAGAAGCGTTATCTCTGGATCTTAATTTATTTGGCCATTAGTATAAAGTAATATAAAGTTTGAATTTTATTAAGGACTTACACCATGAAGATCTTTTATGTAATTTGCTTTACAAGTAACCGAATATTTTTATAAATGAAATCGTTTTCTACTTCTCTCCATCTTTAAAATTAATCCTAATTTTTCTAAAACAGCAATAATAATTTTACTAACTGTCGCCTTTGATAACAACGATTTTATAAAACATCTTCCCTTGGATTTTGTTATATCGAAAGTCTCCTCTTATCTTTTCTAAGTTTGCTCCTTATAGCTTTCTCTGACGATTTTATCACACCAAAGAAATTTCCGTAATTTTTTATTTACAAATTTGCTGTGTTTTGATCCCCTGTAGGATAAATTTGTATAACTAATAAATTTATTATCTCTAATGCTTGTTTTATTATATGGTTATTATTGCAAATCTGTCTACAAACGATATCGTCCGTTTTATTTAATTCTGCTATTAAATTTTTGACTACATTGGCAAATGAACACAATTCGTTACGTAATTTAACACTCAATATATTTGCCAATTGTGCTAGTTTTTCCAAGGTCTTTTTAGAAATACCTTTACTATTTATTTCATCAAAATGCCTTGGATGCAAATATTGCACATTCAAAATAAGCACTCTATTCGCAGAAAACCGTTCTGACAAGCTGTTTACAATTTGATAAATTATAGGACGAAATACTCCGACCCTATAAAGGTCAATCGATTCTTGAGGACGTTCATCTTGGCTTTCGTCACTATATATTCTCTTCGCTCGTCCTATTCGATTTTTTGGCACAACATTCTGTACCCAAATACTCTCCGGGAGTTAAATATGAAAGTGTTTCATTTAAATTAGAAGCCATTTTTATTGCTTTATTTTGAATCGATGTAATAGTTATCGATGATACAGGAAACTTAGCATCTTCCATGCTGACAATATCTAAATTTTTAATTTGAAAATATAATGACAGTAGTCCCATTATTTTAAAAATTACTTAATATATTATAGTTGTACTTAGAGTATTAAATTTACATAAATTATTGATCAAAGACTGCGCTTCTAATGAGGTTTTTGCCTCAAATAATTTATTATCTATATATTATAAGTTGAAGTGCATTTATCGTTATTGGGAGCAAGCTCTCTTTACCATTCCATCTAAGAGATTTTTCACGTGCCGACCACCTTGTCTCACCTATTTTTTGCAGCCTTCTCAACTTATTTTGGCCAAATGAATTATTCTGTTTCACTCAAGCATCCATCCTTTTATGTGATTCACCAAAGAAACTTGCTAGTTTGTTCAATAATCCAAATAAATTTTTGCCTTCAATATTATCACATGAATCACATATACAGAAATTTAATATGTGACTGTAACGCCAAAGATACAAACTACGGAGCTTCTTGTTTAATAAGAGCTTGCAACCCAACAAATTTATCGCGCATATCTGCAGCACCATCAAATGATTCTCCAATTATATTTCTCACCTGAATTCCATGTTTTAAAAAGCATTCACTCAAGATAAAATCCTTTTCCAGAAGAGTTTGTAACTTTTGTAAGTGCGAAAAGCCTTTCTGTTATTTTGCCATTATATATGTATTGTAGGCAAATTGTTGCTTAATCATAAACGCTAATGTCTTGAGTTATCCATTTGCAAAATAAACCCTCTGTTACCCATCTCCTTTTTTATTAAATTCCTGATTAGATCAAGAACAACATCAATAACTTTGTTAACAGTTGTTTTTGGCAATAGGTTATAAGAGAACCTCTTTCCTTCGATTTTGATTTGTTAAAGAGTAGGCTTTATTGCATTATATTAGTTTTATTGTACTACATTTTCTAATTACCATTCGATAATATAATTTAGCATTTATTGGTTGTATAGGATGTTGCATTAAAAATGTATGTTTTTGAGGTACAGTAGCTGTTAATTGCAACTTAAAATTTTCATGTATGCATATAATTCTAAAGGAAATACTGTAGCATCCCCTGAATAAATTTGTGGCATATCTGGGAAGGAGCTCTTTAAAAGAATAGATGATGAAATTGTTACAGATAAATATGACTTTAATATTCCTATATATGGCGAAATTGTTTCCAATGTCAATAATCCACTTTACGAAATATGAAGGCATTATTGATGTAGTTGCTTCTGATAAGTGTGAGGATAATAAAGATGGAATTGTTGTAATTATAGATAATTTATTTTCAAATATATTAATGATTTATCTGCTGTAATGGTGGCTAATGTAGTTTTAGGTGGGCGTGGCAATGATTGAACTGATGCAATAATAAATGAAGATGTTGCAGACAATATAGTTGTTTTAGGTAGATGAATAAAAGGCAGTTGTTGATATTCCTAAAAAAAAATTTTTTTTTACATGAAGTAATAGTATTAGATATTATTATTTATCAAAGATAATGTTGTTTTGGATCTGCACCAGCTGCTTTGATACCAGCACCATATTTTTTCTCTTAATTTTTTAGCTCCACCTATAAATTTACATTTGGCATTTCTATGCATGATATTTAAAAATATATCACTTTAACTAAAAATAATACATTGTTACCCATGATTAATATAAACAAGATAAGTGTAAAATTAAATTTAATGCAATTTTTTTGAAGAATTGTATTTTAATATAAGGTAATAAAGTCATCCTGTTAGGTTATCCTTTCATATGTGATGTTGCATAAAACATTTACTATTATTCATTTATAACTTAAGGCTAAAAAAAATGTCTCAAGAACTGGAAATTCAAATAAAATTCATATTTCATATAAAATTACTTATTTTTATAAAAATCTTATGAACCAGCCAGTAATAATAAAAAAAATATTATTGTATATGGTTACAAAATATGAATAAGTTGTTTACTCTCGACTTTTTACATACATCTCAATTCAATGATCATGTAAATAAGTGTAGAAATAGCTATATAAAGTTGATTATTATATTTGGTTTGTACAATTTTACTAAATTTTTATAAATAATAAGTAAATTGTTATAATCTAAATATTAGGTAAGATTTTAAAAATCTGTTTTCCTTGACCTTATGTTGATTGATTGATTTTTAATTTAACTTAAGTTGCTATTATATAAAATATATATTTCGTTTAAATTGTTTTTTTTTATAATACATATATATATATGCCTTATTTTATATTTATTTTTAGTATCATTTTTTAGTTTTAGAATAAAATAATTATAACTTAAAACCGTTTTTCTTACCATCGTTATTGTTGTATAACATGGTGCCCCGGAATGATAACTCACAATGATATATAAAAAAATCTCATATATACTGTGCATATCCCGATAAATATAAAAAAATAAAACAAAATTTTTGGAATTATGTAATAAATTATAAAAATTACTCGACATAAAGGACATACAAGGTAAATTTAAAAAAAAAAAATTGAATACATAATAGTGACAATATGTATCTTTGCTAATTTAAATAAGTTTTTAAAATAAAAATCTGCATTATGGGTGATAAAATTAGCATATCTTCCAACAGGGAAGTTAAGTTCCCAAAGTTGGAGGGACCCTTACATATACTTGGAAAGACTTGACGATTATTTCTCTCAAACAATTTTATCCGACTCAGTAAAAATTGAAACATTGATGAGCAATTTATCTGATGACCTATACGATAAAATTAAGTCATTATGTACTAAGGAAGATATCAAAGATTATAAAATTATTATTAAAAAATTAAAATTTTTATTACCCAGTCAAGATGTTTGGATATTGACTGGGAAGTTTAACCTTGCTTCACAAGGTATTAATGAATCTTTTTTGGAATGGTTTTTTAGATTGTCTAAATTAAGTAGACAATGGAATTTTATTAATGATAATCGCATAAAAGAAAAATTGAGAACATATAGTGTAAATGACAATATAAAAAATAAATAAAATAAAAATATTAACTACACATTAGATGAAATGATTGAAATAGGAAGAAAATTAGATAGTATTAACATTAAATCAAAACATAACAATGTTAATTATGTTTTTAGTAGGGATAAAAATTTAATAAAAATAATGATAATAATAGAAATAATGATAAGAATTTAGATACCCAAAGTATTTCTAATAGGAATGAGATTAATAGTAACTATAATAGACCTAATTATTATTCGAGTCAAAATTTTGATAGTAGGAATAGAATTCATGGTGATAACAATTTTAGTAATGTTAACGACAACAGGAATAGAAATTTTAGTAACGTTAATAACAATAACAATTATAATAATAACAACTATAGAAATGATCAGTATAATAATAGTAACTATCAAAATTACAATTATCGGTATAACAACAGCAACAGAAACTTTCATAATAATAATCATCAATCTCATAACAACAACTAAGGTAGGAACAACGCGTGGTTTAATTATAATTAGAGGAGGCAGATTCAATGTGACGATCAAAATCATAATAATTACCATATTACAACAACAATTCAAGTTATGAAGGAAACAACAGGTGGCATAATAAGGATAACCAAAGAAAACAAATCGAATATGACGATCGTAATAGGTGGAAGGATTTTAATTAAAGAAAACAAATCCAGTATGATAATCAAAACTTCTACGATAGCAATAATTGTAATATGAACATTGAAGAAATTGGGGAAAATAAAGTTGACACTGTCAAAGATAATAATGAGAATGATTTCAATGTCAACAACCTGGCTGAAAATACAGACAAAAATGATGACAGTGCTTTTATGACTACTTTGAAATTAAATAATATTACTACTACTATGCAGGTCGACACTGGATCAAAATATACAATCATACCTCATGATATGGCAAAAAAAATTGGTATAGGAGAAATGAAGAAATCCAGTTTGCGGCTTACAGCCTACGACGAAAACTTGGTTAAAATCATCGGGACAACTCAGGTTAAAGTAAGTTATGAAGGAATCACTAAATATTTACTAGCAGTAGTTGTAGAGTCGAGAAAGAATGCATTATTAGGAAGAATCTGGATCAATGCCTTTAAAAATATTTTAAATATATTCATAGGAAATGTCGATACCAATTATGAAGACGAAATCAATAAACTTATTAAAGATTATGAATCATAATTGACTAGCGAACCAATTAACAAAGTAAATGTCAAATTACATTTAAGATGTGACGCCCAACTTACAATGATACCACCAAGACGTATACCGTATTCAAAGATTGATCTTGTGGGCAAAGAACTGAATAGATGGACACACGAAAAAATTATTGAGCCTGTAAATGATGTGCTATGGGCGAGTCCTATAACCGCCGTATACAAAGATGATGGGAGCATCAGCCTTTGCGCAGATTTTAAAGACACTATAAACCCAGCTCTCGAAGACTTTAGATACCCACTTCCACGTATAAATGATCTTATAGCTAAACTTTCAGAAGGTAAAAATTTACCAAAATCGATTTCAAAAATGCTTTTCTACAAGTTCCGATCGATAAAAATAGCAGAAAATTTTTGACTATATCTACACATATGGGATACTACCAATTTACCAGACTTCCTTTTGGGTTGAAAACTTCATCTGCAATATTCCAACAAATCATGGATCAGATTTTCGGTGATATGAAAGATGTCATATTTTATCATGATGACTTATTAATAACTGGAAATAACGATGAAGCACATAACAACATCAAAAAGGTCTTTGAGAGAATATTATCGTACTGGTTAGTACCTAACTCCGCCAAAAGTTTATTTTTTAAAAATAAAGTTAGGTTCCTGGGTCATGATATTGACGCCAAGGGGATTCATGCTAATCATGACAAATTTTTATTTAATTACAGAAATACTCGTAATGACACTACAGGAGTTACACCGTCTAAGAGGATGTTTAACCGTGATATTAGAGTGAAATGGGACTTATTGAGACCGTTGGAGGAGAAGGAGAATAAAATAAACGTTACTTTACTACGAAATAGAACCTTCAACACAGGAGATTTTGTTTGTTATAAAGTACAAGGGATTGACACGTGTGACAAAGGGACAATTAATTTGAAGGAAAGCGACACTATGTTCTATGTCTATACAGAAAAGGGTATTAGAGGAAACACCTAGACCAATTAAGAAAGAGAGAATGCTATAACACATTTGCATACCATGACTCTCCTAAGAAGGACGGAAGTGAGGTCAAAAATATTAAAACTAATGATAAAAATATTGATACCGAATCCTAGACCGATACGAAGTAGACAAAAACCTGTTTATCTAAAAGATTATATAACTTAGTATATTAAAACAGGTAAAAATAAATACTAAAATATGTAAAAATAAATTAAAAACTAAAACACAAAATAAAAATAAAAACGCTAAAAATATCATATAAAAAATAAAAACGCCAAAAATATTATCAAACAATCTTGTTGATTTATCATCCTTTTATTATTCTAACATCCAAATTTGATCAATTCTCTAATTATTCATATATTCTGAAATCCTATTTAATAATGATAATTTTACATTGGTGATAATAACAATTTTGTAAAATTGACAATGATAACGAATTTAGCTTGACGACGAGCCAGCGTACTCAAACGATATTAACAAACCAACGTGATAGAATCAAGCCAACGACTACAATGACTTATGAACGACTTGAACAGTCAAAATGAACAACCATTTGAACGACATATTTTCTATGATAGCTCAGATGGATTATGGGAAGGCTTTTCAGAAGAAGGGGAATGTTGATTGATTTTTTTTATTTAACTTGCTTTAAAATATATATTTCGCTTAAATTGTTTTTTTTATAATACATATATATATACCTTATTTTATATTTATTTTTAGTCTCATTTTTTAGTTTTAGAATAAAATAATTATAACTTAAACCGTTTTTCTTACCATCGTTATTGTTATATAGCACCTTAGTTAGTAATAAAATAACATAAATTAACAATCATTTAATATTTAAAAAAACATTGGAAAATTAAATTGATTAAAAATTTATTTTATTAAAATTATTATACCTGGGTTTTATTTAATTTCAATGAACTAAGAACAAGAAATACAATCACAAATGTTGGCTATATTATTTCTACATAAATAAATATAAAATTATAATATAATAAGTTAATCAAAACTTAGCTTTAACTCTACTCAAACTCAAACGAAAGCGTTTTCACTTTTGAGAAAAAAACAAAACACGTGGTAATGATGTATAACATCAAGCGACGTCATTGATATTTTATCCATTAAAATATAGTAAACGATATGATAATTCTCAAGGAATTTGATATTCAAATAATAGAGATATCATTAATAATAAATATATGATAAGAGAAAATAATGTGAACATAATAAAAAAAAATTTTGATCGGCCTCTTTTTTGATATGATATTTTCCTCTGATGGGCCTCAAAAATCGACATTTTCTCGTGGCCTCGTGGACAAATTGCTTACCTGATCTTATGGCCAGTTCACCCCAGCGGCTCACTAATCATATCCAGTCGCTTATATACTTTCAATCTTCCTAAGAAACCATTTATAAAATAGAACCAAAATTAAAAAATTCCGATTTTTAAAATTCCGGGTCAGATCAAAAAAAATGATATTTACGATTAAATAGTATAAAATTTTAAATTTCATGGATAACTGAATCGCTAAAAAGAGTCTACGATACAGGGATCTATTTTATTTTCCCTAATTAAGATGTATTTGTATTTGAACATTAAATTGGTGGTTTCACTAAATTTTGGCTAAAAATATTCTTTTTATTTTTTTTAAATGCATTTTGCCAATCACAGTAAATTTAAGCAAATGAACTCCATATTAACCAGTTTTATTTTGAGTTATACCATTAGATCTTTTATTTTATTATATATTATACAAAATTTCATTATTATAATAAATATATATTTTTAAAATAAATGTATACTGATATATAATAGTTACAAATTTTTAATATTTTTAAGCCACGGGAAAAACGAAATTTATATTAAGGTTAGAATCCGTCAAACTATTTTCAAGGTTTGTTAATAGAGATTTATACGTTTTATTCTCCGGCTCTAATATTTCCTTGGCGTTTTTGATGTCCTTTAACGCGTTGTTGATTTGACTTTTTTTTAAATAAATAAGAACATGATTAATATGGGTGATTGAAAATTTTTTTTCGTTGCATAAATTTTAATCAAGTTCATCAAATATAAATAATTTTGAAATAAACTTACTTTTGACTTTTATTGATGAGGGCTCTTATGTAATAAGCTTCTAAACATTTTGGGTTAATTTTTAAGGTCTTGGAAGCATAATCAATAGCTAGCGGATAATTCTAAATAAAAAAAAATATGAATGAAATAGTTTGGTTTCTCTAAGATGATATAATTTTAAGTGTTTTGGGAAAATAAATATAAAATACTATTGATTATTACCTGTTGAAATAATTTGCACCGAGATAAATTGACGTATATATTGACTTCGAGTTCTGTAAAAGAGCTCACCAAATCGTCGCATTTCTCACTGACTAGAGCCAAAATATCTATCCCACTTTCTCGTGGGGATTTGTGTCCATCTTCAAATGCATTGGTTTTACTGATCGAT
The DNA here is from genome assembly GCF_954871325.1 of Gordionus sp. m RMFG-2023. NCBI lineage: Eukaryota > Metazoa > Nematomorpha > Gordioida > Chordodea > Parachordodidae > Gordionus > Gordionus sp. m RMFG-2023. The sequence continues at coordinate 40,523,174 of NC_088776.1, forward strand.
GGAAACTTTTTCAGTGCGTATTCGTACCTGTAAACGGCGTCTGGTATCGTGGAGCTTGTGTGCGTTAGAACTTTGGCATCCTGAACTATTTTGGACAAAAATATGTATTGCAACGAAAGAACGGCTTTAATAGCTTTTACGAATGAAGTGTTTCGGGAGTAAAATGATTGTGTAGTTTTGATTTTGGCTTCATTTTGTGTCGAAGTGAAGATTAAATTTAGCGAATCGGCTGCAAGACTCATAAGCTTCCATGCATTAGCTCTAATCTTGGCTCCTCGGTTCAGAAATGTGTTTATTATAGATAGATATGGATTAGTACAAATGTCATTCTCATTATTAGTATGCGAGGCATCTGATAGATACTCAAACTCGGACACTACGTATTTTTGATTAAGTAATTTTAAGGAGTATGACGTATGGGACATTTTATTTTCGATATCTCGTAGATGTGAATAAATTGTTAAGTCTAGAGGGGATAAGCTTTCATTATCAAGGGTGTCAAGTGGAGAATCTCCTATATCTATCAACATTTCAACCTTTATTATAATAGTATTTAATTATAAATTTAGTTAGAAAAGTTTTGTGAAAAAAAATATTAATTTAGAATATATACATAAGAGTTAAGAAAAAAGATAATGGTGAAATAATTACTATGATATTTCTGCCAGTATGAGCCGCTAAGTGTAGTGGTGTCCGACCTAACTTGTCTACAATGTTGAGCAAAAAATGAGCTTTCTTTACCAGGTACAAGCATACATCTGTATGACCGTTATAGCATGCCCAATGTAATGCTGACCAGCCTTGTTTATCCAGCGCAGTAATGTTGGCTCCTGTTATAACATAAATTAAATTTTATAAAAATTGAATTTTAATAATTTTTCATGAATATTTTTAATTGAAATCAAAAAATGGCATATAGGATTTTGAATAAATAATTTTTTTTATATTTTCATTAAACAGCATATATAATTGAAAATTTTTTGTATTATATTAAAATTGTAGAAAAAATCAAACCTTCATTGATCAGATGTTTCAGAAGTAATGAATGTCCTTGTGAGGCAGCAAAAATGACGGCCGTTCGTTTACTAAAAACATCACAAGCTTCAAAGAAGATGGTTGATATTTTTGAGCCTATATTTTCCTCTCTATAATATTGGCAGAGTAAGTTAAAGGTTTTAAGATCTCCAATATAAGAGCAACATATTAACGGAGTGACGCCCCTAAGATAAGATAAGCCCTCTGTTTTATTTGTAGGGGCAGTGAATGCTTGTCCATATATATCCGCCTTCGCGGTATTTACCAAAAATTGGATTGTATGCTGTCTTTTATCACAGCTAAAATCGATCTGGGTTTTAGCTTGAGAATTTAAAAAATTGATATCCAAGTTTGTACTGAGATCGGGGGAGTTAAGAATAGAGCTAGTTAATATAGCAGCACACAATGGAGTAATTGCATAGTAGGTGTTATTAAAACGTTGTTGAGAATTTATATTAATATAGAATGGGGTGTTGTAAGACGAATCAACTAAAATCTTAGGATTTGGTGAGTTATGTTGAAATTGCTCCAATATAAATTTGCAAGCCTTTATAAATATAACATATAAGTGCTATAGGAAAGATAAGAATTATTTTAAAAAATTAATAAATAAATTTATCAGTGTTTAAATAAAGTTAAAATTTAATTTTAAGTTTTTACCGATATGTTCGAATGTGCGCATGCGAATAAAAAAGATCTTTGAATATGTTTAGTAATTGCATTGAATTCCGTCTCTGAGTTAGGTAAACAAGATGTGAGCAAAAATGTAATCACGTCATATTGCTCCGAAATTATGGCATATTCTAGAGCACTTGAATCTTTATCATCGGTCCTCCAAAAATTAATGTGAGGCCTTTTAAGTTGTAATGATTGCAAAAATCTCATGTTTCCTTCTCTGGAAGCTATCATTATACTATTCATTTTATCAAGTTCATTCACAGCATACGGATCTGCACCGTTTTCTATTAACATTTCTGCAAAATCTATTAATCTTGGATCAGCTACCGCCCAATTTAACAAAGTAAAAAGACAATCATTATTCATCTTGAAAAGAATGTTAGAATCAGCTCCACACATTATGAGCAAACGACTAATCTATAATTATTTAAAGTCAATATTAAATATTAATAATAAAGAAATTAAACATTAATTTTTTTTAATATAGAAACAGAGTAATTTAACATATCTTCAAAATTAATGTGATATATAAAAAATAAACTAACATCACTATCAGGCTGATATAAGTTATTCGGAATCGTTAAAGCTCTAGTGAGCATTTCGGAACTGCAATACTTTTTCAATACTGTAAGATCCGGAGATGCTTGATTTGTAGATTTTATTAAATGCGAAGCCGCCTCGTAGATATTCAAATAATTACTATTATTATTGATTTTTCCATGTTCAAGAATAGATAAAATGTCGTTAGATATAATACGGTGTCCAATTCTTAAATTTATTGCAAAAAGGTATTAAAAATATATAAAATATTCAAATGAAGTTTAAATGAAGTTTAAATGTTAAAAAAAAGAAAAGAAAAACACTGACTTCCAATCGATGGAAAATCTCAGTCTGTGATGACTCCTATTGATAAGCCAATCCCGTAGTGATGGATGTGACAAATATATCAATACGTCCCTAAAACATGTTTTATTGAGATAGGCATTGCGACTCCTACTTTTTACTAGCGATTCTCTCTCATTTCTTTCGGAAGGATGCAGCGTAATAATTTGATATTTAGTAAAAGTTGCTAGGATATTATCAACCATGCCCCTTAAATCACCTTTATCGGTAGAAACGAGATTTTCCTTTATGTTCTTTTGGTCGCATATTAGGGAAAATGAGTCGTTTAAAGAAATATCGAGTGTATTTGGCATCGTGTTGATTTCGGCAATATAGTTATCCTTGAACCATTTATTCATAATTCTTAAGAATTGAAATCGAGTCATTGGCCTAAAAGAAGCCACTAAAATGGATAATGCTATGTCAAAAAAACCTTTTTTAAATGTGCTAGCTATAGGAAATGCTCGGTTAAAACGTAGCGCGAATATTTCATCTAACGAGCGAGGAAGTATTTTAAAGGAAGAATTTTTAACGACTAAATCCCCGGATTGAATCAGGTCAAGCACACTTTCTATGTAAAGTAAATTGCCCTGACTCATTTCTACTAGATTATCCACTAGTTTCGGCAAAAGCGTGGCCGCTTGAAGGCGCTGCTCATAATCCCTCACTTTAGAATTTTGTAGAGGTATCTGATTATGCAAGGAATGAGAGGATGATAAGGAACTGGAAGAATTAGAGGAAGACGTTGAATTGTTTGATACGATTGACATACTCGATGTTATTGTGGATGAATTAATTTGACGAGAATCGGTGTGAGGTGTTTCCATCAAATATTCGTTATCGCAAGCCCCTACTACATTATCGTATATCGCCTTCGGATTCAATTGAATTCTCCGTCCGATAAAACGGTATGCGTCTTCCTTAACTGAAACCACTCTGTCTGTACTTTTGCCTTCGTTGGCCAGCTCATCCGAACAACCATCAAGACTTATCGAAAGGGTAATGAATTCTTGACTAGTTAATAATCCTCCCATTCTCATTTGTTGGTCAGCTTCTCGAGCAGTGAATATGATTTTTAACCAAGGTGGTATCAAAGGGAGACAGGAGTAAGTTACGAAGTTGCATAAATCGAATTTCGTCTCCGTGTTAATGAGATCGTCAATTAATATAACGAAAGCTTTATTTTGAGGTAGGCAGCCTCTCAATTTTAATTTCTCTAGTGGAGCCACTATTAATCGATAAAAGGCCTCGACTGGGTCGGCTTCAACAACCGAGGATGATTGAAATATAATGTTATTACAGTGAAGAGGCCAATAGTGAAGCATGGCTTGGGAGAGTTGACGAGCTATATTGATTACGAAATGAGGAACAGACAACGTGGACACATCTTCCAGCTGGCAAAAGTGGTAAGCCAATACGCTCTGTCCCAGACATTCTAAAGGTAATATCATTTGGTCATCAAAAGAAGTTTCGTTTTCGCCACTATGAAGGACAGAAATCTTCTTAGAGGAAAACTTATCTAATAAAATGGTCTTTCTTGTATCGTCAATTTCTTCCTTATCAGCGCCGCGTCTGTCAAATCGGGTCATGATTAATGGTTTTGTAGGCGGGCTCCTGTTAGGAATACGAAAGGAGGCCGAAGCGTTTAGCAAACTTGTTTTCCTGCGAATTATGGATTCGGGTGACATTTTGGTACTGAATTTTTTGAATAAGAGCGGGGTCGTTATAATAGGATACTCTGTTTGATGTTTATTTAGTTTAGGAACACCAGCCTTATCATAAAAATTTTCCAGCCTCCGATTTCTCCTTTGAAGCTGGGGCGTAAGTAATAGTCTATCAGTGCATAGATTAGGGTGATTTAATTGACTGTTGCTATCAATATTGTTGTTAATGCTATTGGATGTACACCGATAATTTTGAGAATTTTTGTCTTTATCGCTATCCTTATTGTATGAACAGTTTTGATTATTTGATTGAGCTTGTCGTTCCCGCATTTGTAACGATAATATTAAATTGTCTATTTTAAAAAATTTAAAGGGTTAAAATTATTATAGTTTATATTATTATTCTAAAATTACACGTTTTTAATATAAATATATAAATTAAATACTGTTTTATTTACCATTTATGAACGATATGTCATAATTGGTTGATGAAGCATTATTTAACAAAGCGGATGCATCGTTCCTAAAAACTGGACTATGTCTAAGTATTTCCCTTAAGATAGCAGTTTTCCCTGAACCCGTTTTTCCTGTTATTACGAATCCCTTAATTTCCAATTCATCTTCATCTTTGTTTCGGAGCCCATTTAAATTAAGTTTCTATATAACAATAAAATTTAAATTCTAAAAGAATGGCCCTTAAACATTACACATTGAATTATAATCATTCTTCTAACCCATACTATAGTTTTTAATTACTAAGTATAAAAATACAAACCTTCAAATTAACTATACATTATATTTAATAAAATTTAAAAAGGCTAAATATAAAATATAATTATATATATAATACGTGACAATTTTGTAGTATCCATATTTTTACAATAAAAAAATTTTGTAATTTTTTTTCAAAATTTATAAATAATAATTTGAATATATTTTTTTTAAAAATAGGGGAAAATCCCCCCCCCCTCCTCTTCTATGGATAAAAAGGGGGTTTCAAATTCTTGAATTTTATTTGGTCAGGTTTAAAATATCTTTTATTAGAGCAAAGCATATTTTTACCACATTTTAAATTTTTTACTTTTAAGTATAAGTCTGACCCTGCCTTTATAGTTAGCGTGAATTCGCGGCGAAGGAATGCAGGGTAAATGCTAAAGAATGGAAAATAATGTATTTTATATTTTACTTGTATCATATTTGTATATATCCAATTTCTTTCAACGAATATTGAATTCGTTTTATCTAAATAAGGCAAGGGGAATTTCAACGTTTGATCAAAGTTTTCGCACTCTTTACCGGTGTTAAAGAGATCATCTAATGTAAATAAGCAAATAATTTAATTGAAAGTTTGTTTTTTTAATATTAAAACATTATAACTTTAATAATGTACATAAAAGAAAGCTACAAAAAAAATCTTCGTGTAATAAAATAAAAATGTTTTACTTAAAAAAGTATAGCTAAGTTTTGGGTTTATTTCTTCAATAATTTTGCATTGCGAATCGGAAGTTGGTTCATAATGATTTTCAAGTTTTGTCCACACATTTTTCTCTTTCATTATGTGTACTCCTCTATCATTATTCTGCACATCATTTCGAACGCGAACATCATGGCAGTTATCTTCCGTTAATGTTTTCCTTCTCTCATCGATCCAAATAGACTTAGTATTTCTTCCACTCGCATAGACAGATTCCTTTTCGTTGATTGGAAACTTCCTAAAAGTTTCTTTTTCGTAATCCCTGTCAATCGAAATACTGGAATCAACATGCATCGAATCTAATGCGATATTGATACATTTTTCTTTGAGTTTGCTACCGCGTTTATTATTATATTTTAGACCCCCGTTATACTTTTCTGTCAAGATTATTTGGTCTTTAATGTCCGAATTTCTGAGGCCCTCTTTTTCTTCGCCGTAATAATAGTGTTGGATTGATGCTTTCCTCTGCACTTTTCTATTTTTAATTATTTTGATGGATTCTTTAGTTTGTATACTAGGATTCGGATTAGAATATAAAATATCATCTTTACGGTTATTTGTGTTGCAAGGAGAATAATTTGAGCCCAAAGATCCTTCGTACCCTAAATCATCGGAACCTAGTCGAGAATAAATTGATATTAGATAGTTAAATAAATATTTTATATTGAATTATAAAAAATGAACCTTTTTTTCTTAAAATCAAATAAATTATATTAGAGTCCTACAGGGCCGACCCATCATCCTGGCCCACACCAGACCGGCGGTACCACCATCATCAATTAAATATAGTATCGGTCACATGTGGCCCAAAAATTATTAATGTTATAAATATTATCTTTTGGTCTGATTAACATAAAACTAATTTTAAAAAAATAAGAAAAGATTTTACAAAATCAGGAAATGGGGAGGGCCATATACTATTCATTTTCATATCATATTTTGCAAATGAATAAAATAAATAGATAAAATTTGAGTTATCAAAGTTGTTGCTGAATATTTAAATTCAATGCATAGCAATTAAAATTGGGTACAATTACATTTTTTGAGTTTGAGATTTCTTCTCTATAAGCTTCTTTTTTTAAAAAAATATCGGACCACGGATCGGCAAAAAATTTGAAACCGGCGCTTGTATATTTTAGAGGTCTCTATATTATATCAGTTTCAAATTCAAAACCCGAAATCTGAAAGAATATTTTTATTTTAAATAAGAATCAATAGCTATTTGTAAATCGAAGCTTGATTTCAACAGTGCAATGCTCAAACAATACTTTTAAAAAGGTTAACTTAATTTAGTATAGCTTTGTACCATTTTTCCATTTTTAGCGTTTATTAGGGAGAAAACTGAGCAATTTGATTTTTTTAAATAGGAAAAATGATCCTAATATAAAAGTTTTTTTTTACTGTTGATAAGCATTTTCTTTTTAATAAACAGAAAATCAAAGGTAATAATGTTTGCTTTAAAACAAAAAAAAAATTCAAATATTATGTTCTTATATTTACATTTTACAAACACAAATATAAATTATTGTTTCTTTAATATAATAATTATAAATCATTTATTTCGTCAATATCTAAAAAAAATTGTGTTAACTATTGCAAAAATAGTTTTTATAATTTATTTTTAAATCCTCCAAAAATGACAATAGGTGTCCCTTTAAGTCGGCCTTCCCAGTCAAGATCCTATAAAATCTTTACATATTGCTCACCAATCTATGTTCATAAAATGTAACATAACCCCCTTGGCGTATCACTTTATAGATATTTCTTTAAAATTTGTTATATTATAGGATATTTTTTTTTACTATTGTCTATAGTGAATTATTTTAGATATGATAAGTAAACCAAAAGTGATAAAATAAAAAAAGACAATAAATTTAGGGTGGCAAAGTTAAAATATACAAAAATTATACAATAAGAAAAATTAAACAATAAGAAAAATTAAACAATAAAAATTCTTCTTTTTTTTATCGTGAGAAAATATTTTGCCAAGCAACTACTTTTATTTTTAATGGTTATTAAGAAAAGGTAGGGGAGGGAGTTATATTTATTATTTATAAAGGCTAATTAAAATGATAAAGAAAAAATAATTGTCATTGTGTCTCGGCTGCCCCCTTTCGAGAGGGTATATAATAGTTAGGTTGTGTGAAAAAAAGATATAAATGTATAATTGAAGATTTAAAATATTAGATTTATAAAATGTGATATAATTATTTTTTACTTTTTTCTCTTTTATAATATTTTTAATATGACTTTACTTTTATCATATTGTTATTATCTAATCACTTTAAAATCAAAATAAATTTTTATAATAAAATGAATTTTTTTTCTTCTATAATTTATTTTTTTTAAAAAGGCCTTCTTAGGTAGAAATATTTGACTAGAATAATTTATTTTATTTAAAAAGGTGATTTCAAGTTCGACCTTTTGAATAATCTTTTAAATATTATAATACACAAAAATTCTGAATCAAAATATCGTTTAAAAATGAAGGTGTCGAAAAAAATCGGTATAGCCTTGGGGCGCGAGTATATATATAATCTTTTTAGTTTTTCTTAAGCAATTTTTGGGTCAAAGCTTTGAGGCGGAGATATATTTTCATCAAAAAATAGAGTTTGAGGTATAAAAAACTTTTTAATAAAAATTTTTGTTATTTAGTAAAATATTATTAATAAAAATCATTCCTTTTTTTAATGGTAACTGTGATTCAGTTGGTTGTGAAATATGAATTATATTGAGTGAAGCGACGAGTCAGTGATTCAATTTAAGGCGGGACCCATTTTTCTGAACATTATTTCTGAGGCTAATTAACACTACCAGTTAGTTAAGGGTTAAATAGTTGGTAGAAAGATACGGGGATAGGGTAATATATTAAAAGGGTTTAATAAAATTTGAACTTCTAAACAATGACCTGTAAATAATTTTTGAAGTCGGCTAAAAATCTAACTATAACATGGGAGTATAAATTTGTTAAAAGCGTTAAACATTAAAACAGAGAAACATTTTGTAAATTATAAAATTTATATCTCCTGAAATCAAGAAACGATTTATAAGCGGATATATTATAAATAATTAGTTAATTCATTTATATATCTTTTACGTAAAATGTTAGTTTATCTTTATTTCCCATTTTTTTAAATAATAATTATATCTAATTGTTAACATTTTATTATAAATGAAATTGTATTAATGAATTTAAAATATGTTAAGAATTAAGATTAAATAATGGAATTTAAAAGAAAAAAAATTTTGATTTTTGAAATCGGGAATGCAATTCAAAAACGAAAAATCATAAAATAGCGTGTAGTGAAGGAGGGAGACAAATCTCCTTAACCCGTGGTTAATTTTTAAAAAAATTAGCATTTTTAAATAATGAATAAAATCTCCTTGCCATCCTTTTCAAAAAGAAAATATATTTAATTGTATAGGTCATTGCAGGGTAATAACCATGCATTATACCTTATCATAATCCTAATCATCATAATAGACACATTTTTAACTAAAATCAATTCAAGATTTATAATTCATCAATGACTTTTACAACTGTTATTACCTTGGAATCTTTTTAAGGTTAATATCAAAGTATTAAGAAAATTAAATATTTACAACTCAATTAAAATCTGAGGGTATATGAGGATGCATTACTTGTAAAATAGTTATGATATAAAAAAAAATTACCGTAGATTATCTTCTAAGAAATGCCATGTTTACACATTTTTTAAGAATATTTCCTAATATATTTAAATTATTGTATTTGTATATTTTAGCTAGGTAAGGAAACCAGGGCGGCACAAGATTTTATTTAAAAACCAGACATTGAAATAGCATTGTATAATATGTACATTAGAGATCTGCAAAGTTAGGCCCGGCCCGTACCCAGCCTGAGTCCGGCCCGGCCCGAACTTTAAAAAAATTTCGAGCCGGGTCGGGTCGGATTTTGGAAATTTTATTAAATATATCTAAATTTATCAATTTTATATTGAATTTTTTATGTAAAATAAAAATTTTTGATTTAATTTATTGAAACTAAACGCTATATAACATATGTCTTTTATTTTAAGTAATTATTAAAATTAATATCTATATTTAAATAAATTCGGGCCTAACCGGGCCGGTAAATTTTTTTAAAATAAATTTCGGGTTCGGGCCGGGCCGGCAAAACTTTTTTAAAAAAAATTTCGGGTCGGGCTTGAAAAATTAGGCCCGATGTAGATCACTAATGTACATTGCGGAAAAAATTTCATACCTTTCAGCTATTTGAATTTTCTTATGATTAAATATGTTTTTTTGGTAAAAATCAACATGTTTTAACACCACAATATTAGATGACATTAAAATATAAAGAGTTTAAAAATAATAAATTTGACATTATATGAAATATAAAATCCTTTTTTCGCATTTCAGTAAGTTTCATAATCATATATCATGAAATATATATTTAAAAGATATTAATTGTTTAAGTAACTAGAGGCTAGAATCAGAGTGGGGTCAATCAAATTATGCTTACAAATATATAATATAATATAATATAAAATAAGTATTTATTGGCCACTGTTATATGTTTAATTCAATTCTATATGATAATACTAGTGTTGTTAAACGGCTCGTTTTGAGCCGATTATTAAAAAACGGCCTAGTCAATATTTTAGCCAGAAAAATATTCCCTCAGCCAAGAGATTTCGCTAATTGATGTCTAAGAACCTTTGTGCCATCTATGAGCAAAATCTTCAGGCTTGCGTAATATTATTTTGGATAAAATATTGAGTTAGCAGTTTTTAAAAATTGACTCAAAACGAGCCATTTAACAACACTAGATAATATAATAGAAATAGGAAAAAAATACAAATAATGTCATATTTTGTCATTTTTATATGAATTATTTTTATGTAAATGGTATATTTATATCAATAAAACATTGTCCATGAAAATAATGAAATAGTAATTCATATTATCTTATGAGATACTATGTGAATCTACAAGCCCCGGGTTTGGGGCTTGTTGACGCAAAACTATTACTAGAGAATCAATCTTGAAAAAAAAGTATAAAATAATTTAAAAATTTATCAATGTAAAACGTTAGGTAGAATTTTGGGCGACCTTATGGTATCATAAATTTAAATACAATTATTTTCGAACCTATAATGATTTTGACAAAAATTGGGCCGACTTGCCCTGATCTCCCATATTGCAAAGAATAGTATGATATAAGTAAGACATTAGAAAATAGATTGAATTTGAATGGGTTAGTTTTTTTAAATAAGGTATATACATATTTGATCCCCCCTAATACAGAGTAAATTATTGAAAAATTGCCTCGATAATAATATAAAATTTCTGTTAAATCTATCCTAATCTATTATATTTTAACTGTATTTGGTACCTTTTTATTTTTTTCATGCAATTGTATTTTATTTATAATTTTCCCCCTCCCATCCCCCATTTTTATGTGATATGATTGATCTGCTGATTCGGTACAGGTTGATACGTTTGTCAAATATAATCTGCCCTTAACTCTGCATTCATAGTTAAGAATTCATGGCGAAGTTTACAATATATGCTGTTTTTTGTGTATTTTTATACATTTCGCTGCGAATTAACTGTCCTTGCAGGGTTGATTTGATTTTTTAGGCTTCCTTCCTTGAGTCTGATGACAATTTCAGTTTGAAAATGTTTGTAGCCGTTTAGGTGTCGGCTCAAAATCGAGAAAATGGAGCAATTTATCAACACTTATTATTTTCTCTCGGTCGGATTGGACCTTTATTTTAAAATTTTAAGTCAGACCAGACTCGGATCTCTATAAAATTTTAAATTATTTTATTTTCTTAATCTTTTTATAAATATTGTTTGCAAAATTAATACAATACTTAATAATTTCAGCTTTCCTTATAATATATCATAGAGATTTGCAAAAGTAGGTCCGGCCCGTACCCGTCCCAAACGGGCTTCGGGCCGGGCCTAATATTTTTAAAAAAATTTAAGCCGGGTCGGGTCGGGCCTTGGATTTTTTTTTAAATATATCTAAATTTATCAATTTTATGTTGAATTTTTCATGTAAAATAAAAATATTAGATTTTATTTATAGAAACTAGACGCCATATATTTATTTTGAGTAATTATAAAAATTAATTTCTATATTTAAATAAATTCGGGCCGGGCCTGGCTTGAAAAATTAGACCCGATGTAGATCACTAATATATCACGCTTTTTAACAGCCTGAAAAAAAATATTAGGATCGACTTGTATGCACTTTTATTTTGTAACAAAATTTTTGTGCGTTTATTTATATTTGAGTTTTTTTCATATTAATATATTTAAAAATTGGCAATTATTTTTACATTTTTAATATATTTAACTTTAATTTTAAAAATTTACAAAACCACTTATAGATAATTTCAAAAAATTGCACCCCATCCCTACACCCTTGACCCATCCTGGTTACGCGCTTGTAATTTTCCAAACCACTGGATTTTTTTGCCACATCAAAGAGAGTGCACATTATTATTAAAACTGTTAAAAAAAGGAAGCCAAGATGATGCTCATAAAATAGATATATCGATGTTATAAATATGTAAATCACATTATTATGCAATACAAAACATGAAACAATAAAAAAACATAAATTTTTATAAAAATTGTCAATCCCTCCCCATCCAAATATATAATTCATTGAGGTTACTTTATTAAACCAGGAACTTCTTCCATGAGGGGGTAGGGGTTATGACGCAAGATAATCACTGAAATTAGAAGGGGGTAGGTAAATATGAAGATACTATAGATATTTAAATAAAATTGGAGAATGGTGGGGGGAGTGGGGTTTTGATTGGCATTTCATTTTTTTCTAATTTTGATTCAATAGAAAGGGGTAGATGCCAAAATTTAAAGAGAAGTTGGGTAATTTTTTGAAGTAAATCGTCATTGGCTTAGGGAGAGTGACCCCTACTGCATACTATATTATTTATTAGGCGAGATCTTATCATATAGTGGGGTGGCTGAAATGGAAAACTCAGCTCAGCACACCTAAAATATTTTCTATTTGAGCTAAAATTAATTTATAAGCACAAATAGTCCTGCTTACGAATACTCCATCTTTTATAAATACTAGAGAAGCTTAACAAAAATATCAAGGAATATATTCTCGATCTTTTACGTATTTCATTAAGTTTTCAAAAGAAAATATTTTTTAAAAAAATGTATAAACTTTAATATTAAAATAAGATTTAATTATTTTATTACCTGAGGAACCGATGGTAGGATATGTATTCTTAATATTCATAAAAATATTTGTGGATGTGTTGATGTTTAAATCCTCAAAATCAGAATTCCTCTTCAAATGAGAATTATTGGCAGTTATTAAATTTACATGATTATTGACTATCTCAAATTTTGTGATCAATTTTGATGTCATTGTACATTTACGTTTTAAAAAATAAATTTAAATATTGTTTACATTTTTTTACCCAGGTAATTAAGAATTAAAATGTATTAAATTTCGGGAAACATATTAAAAAATTTTAATACCTTATTTTAAAAATTAATTAACTTATTTTTTTTTAACTTTTTGACATATAAAATTAAAATATAAAAAAAATATTAATATATTTTTAATATAACACAGTAAAATTTTAATGAATGAGATACAATAAAATAAAATAAATTTATATATTTTATGTATATCTATTTTTTTTTAATTTATGTGTATTTTTTTTCTATTTTAATTTTATTATGTTTTTTGATGTAAACAAGGTGTAGCAGATATTTGTTGTAACAGTTAATACATAGTAAAGTAACCGTACTTAAGTAGGGTAGTGTAAAAATATTATTAAATTATATGAGATTATAAAATTAAAATTTTATAAAATGGGAATGGGACGAATATTTTTACATTCATAAAATTTTATTATAAATTGCTAAAAATTTCAATAGATTTTGAATTTAATATTAGGAAGGACCAACGTTAGTCTGGAAAATAATACTGAGATATTCTTTTTTACTCTTTAATTCCTGTTTAAGAATGCCAGATAAAAATTTATTAATCAAGAAGACCCAGATAATAAAATAGTAAAAATATGCTTGATAAAAAAACCACAGTTTATTTATCTTAAAAGTAAATTAACCCAACTCTGCTATTATATTTATTTTCTTTATTAATATAAATTTTTAATGTAAATTTCAGAAATGTTAACGCTCCTTTTTAAAAGTAGCTAGCTTCCGCTCCTACCTTCTCAGAGCTAGCTCCCCCGCTCTAAGTAAAGGAGTGTCTCTCCATAGACGCTCCTTTGATTTTCATTTTTTTTAGAAAGTACACGAAACAAAATCATATTTTTTTATCAAAAAAGTTTTATTTATATTAAATGATATATCAAAATATATCTGTTTAGCATTACTAAACAGGAGCACTAGAGGGAGGCAGGTTTTAAAAATAATTATTATTGGGTTTACAGTTTTCCTAGATTTGTGAGAGTGCCCTACCTCCCAAATTCTTCAATTTAGAACGAAAACGGAGGGTTTATTAATTAAATATAATATTTATATTATATCATTGGACCAATCCATCTAAATGCCCGACAAAAATGCAATGAATTAATAGGGTATAAGTCTGTTTCGGGCCTAATTTTTCAGTCTCGGTCAAATTTATTTTTAAAAAGTCAGACCCGTCTCGATTGAGAATTTTTTTTATTTTTACCGAAAAGCCCGACCCGAAGAGAATAAGATTGTTTGTTTCTTGCAAAAATTTTAAATATCAGATTTATATCAAAATTTAAGCCCAACTAGGCCCGAATTTTTTAAAAATATAAGGGCGGGATGAGCCCGAATCGATTTTTTTAAAGGCCCTTGACCTACGATCATTAATTAACCCTATATTCGACAATAAAAAAAAATTTTCGAAGTATATTAAATATTTGCTTAAATTGTAATATTTTATTTTTATCCGTGAATATTTTAGTCCGATTATCTAAGTGATTGTTGAATATAAACAGATGGGTGAGTATTATTCTATTTATAAATATCCTCTTCCAAATATGCAATTAAAGAAAAATTCTAAAAATTAATAAGGTTCCGTCTAGGGTCTACGTACAAAGTATAATTTTGATAAAATTGCTATTCTTTCCTTATTTATTATAAATTTAATTTGCTTAAAGTTAGTTATGATTTATACATTTATAATAAAATTCTCTCAATGAAAACCCGGAAACCTTAACATTATAACATTTTTGTGGAAAAAAAATACTTTTAAAATTAAAACAGATAATAGGTATAAATTATTGGCAGGTTTTAACTTTTTTAGACAAAGTATAAAGTTTCTTTGAGCGACACATTAATTTTTTTTTCCCATAAAAGATATAAAGATAAATTGTTATTTTATAATACCTCTAATAGACACTTATAAAATATTTTGCCTTGTAAAATTTATAGAAAATTATTATTGTTAGATAAAAGATATGGAAATTATTTTACTCTTCAGGTGTTTATAATTTAATAAATAATAATATTTTCCTCTTTCTCACAAATTGCTAATGCAATATACTTTATAGGTAAGGCAATTTAATAAAATAAATTCCCATATTACTACTTATTTGTTATTAAATATATCTTTCTTTATTAAATGATTAGTGATTTATAATAATATTTTAAGAAAAGTAAATTTAATTTTCTTTGTAAAATATTTAAGAAAAACATATTGTGTAAAAGATAAAAATTAAAAAACCAATTTTTTAAAAAATAAATAATAAAGCAAAATTTTAAATATAAATTATTTTCACCTTGAGTGGGAGTCAATGACATGTCTTTATTTAAGGATAACATACTATTCCGCCTATTATCCTTATTGAAGCGTGGAAACAATTGTTTATGATCTAAATAACGTGTAGTGTTAAAGCATTCAGTTGATTCAACAAAAAAATTCGTGTTTTTTAAAGTTTGTGTGCTTTTGGAATGTTTTGAAATTCTTGGACCTGGGGGATTCGCCAAAAAGGGAATATAACCATTTTTTAAGTTAGTTGAGCAACAATATTCTTTAATATGACTAAGATCATGTTTGGAGCTATTATTAATAGAGGGTTTTGTAACCTTTTTGTTACGAGAGAGCCTTAAGGAGTTGTAGCGTTGGAAAAATTGGGAAGGTTGTTGAAATATAGAGGACTTACTTTTCTTAGATGTCACGTTTTTATTGGACTCAATCACATTTCTGTTGAGTAAATCTTCGTGAACTTGCTGGCATAAATCTCCCTTGCGAAAACTGAGAGTTGAAAGTGTATCTAGGGTGTGAGTAGATGCTGTGAGGTTTTTGCCTACTGAATCATTTTTATAACATTCAGTCAAGTCAAAACATGCTTCTTGCTGTATGATATTTTCCCAAAAGTATTCATCCTCGTAAAAATATTTTCTAGAGTTAACGGGTTCTTGTGTAATATTCTCAGGACTTTTATATTTGTTTGCAATATTATCATTGTTCCTTGGACGTGTTTGTAATGAACGGTACATATAATTAGTTCTATCATATATGGTATCTAATAAATTACAAATAATTTGATTCTAAGTCAATAACGTTTCTAAAAAAAATTATTGAAAATATTACAAAATGTATATATTAGGGAGGCCAACATTTCCTCTTTTAATTCTGTATTATCTTATAGTTAATACCTCAAAGTTTAGGAATGTACTTAATTATAGTTATGTCTATCATAGTGTTCTGCAGATTTAATTCAAAACATTTACATATTTTTTAATTCGTTCGTGAATAAAGTTATTTAACTTGTAAAAATTGAAAAGAATTATCTTTAAAAAATTTTTGCAAGTCAAATGATTTTATTTTCAAATAAATTAAAAAATATGGAAATATTTTCCATCAAATCTGGTCAACAAACATGGTATATTCACTTAAATCAAAGATAAAAAATTTTCTTAGCAGGTTATCAATATTATTACATATTAATATTTACAACAAATTTAGATAATTTTAAAACGGAAATCCTGATATTAGCTCATCCAAATTTATTTGTTCTAACATCTAAATTATTTTTTATATAATCTTTGAATTCTCTAATATTTTTTTATTCAAACAATATGGGAAAGAATGGCGATTGTTTGTCTTGAATATTATTATTATCTTACAAATATTTTATATGATATACATAAAATTGTAAAAACCATAACTATAAATTACCATATTGTTATTTTTTTTATAAGCATAATTTATCGTAGAAACTACATAGTAAGAAACACACGCAACAAACAAAAACTTACCATGCACTGCAGTCTGCACATCTATTGGCTTGTTTACGATACGAATAATTAAAAAATTAAATTATAATTTTCACATGTGTGAACAAAATGTTTTACATTTTATAGTACTAGTATTTAATAAGTGTAAAATTTTTTTAAAATATAAATAATTAACTTTAATAGTACTAAACACACGAAGAATTCACTATCCACTTCATTTATCTATAATTAAAATGATTTATCTCCTCTACTTTCTATCAGTGATTTATAATCTAAATATTTATATTGAATTAACTTTTTTTCATAATCATAAGTTATAATAATAATTTAATTAATAGCCAACCAATAACCGTATTTTAAAAATCAAAGATAATTGAACTTCACAATCTTTCTAACGCAAGTTAAGAAAATATTATATCACACTGTCATTTACTTTTCGTATTTATAAACACATTGAAGAATTTAAAGATTTACAAGATATTTTAAAATTCTTTAATCTTATATAAAAAATTATAATTATTGATAAATTATAATCTTAATCCTTTTTAAATATATTTTTATGTAAAAATGTCCTTGATGGAGATGTGACAAAACTTCTCCTATTTTTAATTAAAGAAAGATATTTTTTAAAAAAATCAATTGAGGTTTTTACAAATTATAAAATCTCGGCTATATCTATATATTATGTTCGAATATTGCTCTATAATTATTTTTAATATAAGTGTTCATGACATAACTTACAAATAATTTAAAAAAAAAAAATTTGAGCCCCCGAGATTGTAAGGGATAATGATGCCACTGGCATCTGTACAACCTATCTACCCACAGTATATTCATGTTTCTTGTTAATCATTTGTTATGTAAATTGTAATGGAATAAAATAGTTTTTGCAAAATTTTAATCATCCTTATTTTTTAATTTCAAATATCACTAAATAAACTATAAATAATAATATTTTGATTTAAAAAAATACAATTTTTTAAAAAATAATATAATTTATTATATAGTTGTATTGCCAAGGAGAGATGATCAAATGCGTGCTCATCGCTTATAAATTTTTCTGAGTGAGCAGTTTTTTCCTTTCGGCAGTCTTAAATCAAAAAAATATTTTCTCCAATTGTTTAAAATTATTTATACATTTTACCTTTTGAAAGATTGCAATCAGTTGCATGTTCGAGAATTTGAGGAAGGTGTCGATATTTTTCATGACTGATTTTCTGGTTTTGTTTTTTATCCTTACTGGAATCGTTTTGGTGGTGGAACAGATTTTTCCACATTTAAAATTCTCTGCCGTTTTTGTCTAATGCATATTTTTTATAAAAAAATACAATATTTAGAAGTAGCACAATTATCAGAGGAATAAAAAACAATAAAGCAAATTAGCAAGAAAAATTAAGATTCTTTATTTTTAAAATATAAAATAATATATGTGAAAAAAGTTAAACATTAATAAGTATATTAACATAGATTTGTCGTTGACCTGTATAAAGATTAAAAATTTGCTTTTGCTTTATATTTATTCCCATCATACTCAGAATTAATCAAACTTAGTTTAAGGTGGTCAATCATATTCATACATATAGGTGGACCAAGCATATTAAACCAAAACTTTATATATCTGAGTATCTGTTTAACAAATTAGTTTCGAAGTTTGAATTCTATACTAAGGTCTTCCATATTGTCAACCTAAAAGTCTATTCATCTCATCTTATACAATGCGTTTATCGCTGTATCTCTATGTTTTAAATACCTATATTTGTCATTATATTTCGTCTACCTTTACAGTACATCAAATATTTGTTGGTAATATATAATAAAAATTATCTGTTGTTAATATTATTACCATTATTCTATCCCTCCTAAAAAGTATCCCTTCCATTTGTAATGATGTGTATAAAAATTATTTGCCTTCCATGGCGCCTACTGATTAATCTTCCATTTATGCATATCTTTTTGTAAACTATATAAAATTAATATACACGTAGGATTTATATTATATTATTATCAGTTATCTTTTATCTATATAATAATATCTTTTTTTTAAATTTTCTATTTTACTCGCATTCTTTGGAATACATTATAATTTACTTAGCATAAAATAAAAATTATATTATAATAAATTAAAGAAAAAAGGAAAAAAATTACAAAATGAATTTCTTTGATCAGATTATTAGATATACATATACTTATTTTAAAATATTATTTATACATAATTTTTTTAACATTTAATAATATACAAATATTTTCAATTTTGTATTTTAACGTAACACTTCACAAAAGTCATTCAATACCACGAACACGATTATAAAAGTTATATATAAAGTTGGATTTATTGTCTAGATAAATAAATGTCTTTGTGTTATAATTATATAATACAAAAAGATAAATAAACATTAGGTATTATAGTATACACTATTGCTTCTTTAAAAATTCTTTAACGCAGAATTCTAAAGGTGTGAATTTCGTCCCTAACAGTATTTGTTGTTAAATTTTTGCGACTGGACATGGTATTTTATATATTATGGCAAATATTTAATAATTTATATCTTGGAGTCAATGTACTTTTTCAGTCAATGTTATTTTGATTTGAGATCTTTTTTTGAGCGCATTTTTTAAATTTAAAAATTTTATTTTACGAAAAATATATTCTAGCATATTTAAGAAACCTACTCTGTGATTTTAGAAAATTTTGCCATGAACTTAAGAACTTAAATATTCTAATTTTGAATGACTCAAAGGTTAACGGTAAAATTGTCTAAAATTAACAGGGGTAAAATAAGATTTTAGAAATATTTTATTTTATTCAGTTTAAAAGTCAAAACATTAAAAAAATAAATATAAAATATAATTTATAAACTAAAAAAAAAACAGATAAAAAAATTTCTAATAGACGTGCACCGATGTATGCAAATTACATTTAACCGGCATACTCCTAATCCAATTTTTTTATCGAATATAGATGCTTTCCTCAGCTATCTTAATGTTGTGGGAAAATTTCCTAACGAGTATCTTGAGAAATTTTAGGAAGGCGTCCCCAAATTTACCAAGAGTGCTGCTAATTAACGGGATAAAATTATGGCTTGATAGAAAGGAGTATTTAAATATTTTTTAGATTCCTAGTTTCTGTGGAATGGTTGCTATTATACGCTGCCGCTAATATATCTGTACATTAGTAGTCGTAAACGAGGGGTCGATTCAATTGCCAAAATATGAGGAATATTTCATCATAGCATTTATTGTCTCCTAAGTTTATCCCGTTAAGTCCTGGCGAAATATGTTATTTATAATTTGGTGTCTAATTAGCAGTTCTTTAGAGTATTTAAAGAGGGTGATATCCGTTAGAGCAAACAAGACATGTATTGAAAGGGAGCAGCTATAAGGCAATTAATTCGGAGTCCTATCCGTAATTTTTCCAAGGATGGTCACAAGTCTATTTCTTTTGGTATGGCCTCTAGCTATTCAAATCCATTTTTGTTTTTTAAGAATTCCAGACTATTCATTGCCAAGGATAGCTCGTTTGATAGTATATATTCAACGGAACGGGCTATTAATGCCAAAGCCCACTCTTTTACGTGGAAGCAGAAAGTCAGGGAAGATTTGAAGGTGAATTTTGGTCCCACGCTATCAAAGCCTTGTCTAATTAACGGTTATTATGTTGCGCAAATACTGTGTTCAATCAAAAACATATCTGTCTTGATCAAATAAAGCCAGAAAGAGAAAGTAGTGGGAGGGAAATAACACCGATACTTCGGGATTTACTTTACTAAGTAAGATGGCCCAGCCAAGAGAGAGGAAACGCCAGGTTCAAGATTTTGCCTTTTAAGGTCATAAAGCATATAGGTATCGACAAATATTAACGGAGAGTATTTATATGTAATCTTTGGAATGTTAAGAAAGTTTTGAATAAGAAAGAATGGTGAGAAGGTAATAATAAGAGGAGTTGTTTCACGTGACTCAATTTGGTTTATGTTATTTAAAAATTTGTTGATGACGATGTAGTCTCCGATGGGTACTCCCTAACTTGTCTCATAGTTTGAGGCATGCCGATGTTTGAATCCAGTGGCCCCTACAATGGGGGGGGGGGTCGAAGCAACTGCTTCTAAAAATTTGAGTGGGGGTACTTTTTTTTTAAAAAAAAATTTTTAATTTTTTATTTTAGTACTTTTTTTAAAAAAATTTTTATTTTAAATTTTTTGTTTTAATATTTATAAAAAAAAAATTTTTTTAAATTTAATTCTTTGTTTTGCTACATCTATTCATATCCTATTGATTTCTGGTTAGGCTTATTCAAAAATAATTCGAATCTAATCGAATATTTACGAATACAAATAATAAATTATTTGTTTTATCTGAATACGAATAATCATTTATTCGATTAGAATAAGAATTATTCGTAATATTTAATAAATTGTTTAATAAATCTAACATTTGTCATTTCTATTTGTTGACCTGCCAATCTGACAGGTGATGTGTTTTTGTTTATAAAGATTCTAGCACAAATTTAAAAATTCTGAAGTGAAAATTTAAATTTTTATTTGCCACATTTTTTGAATCTCACGAAAAGTTTATTTTTTGAATCTCATAATAAATTATATTAAAAATTAAACAAACCAGAGGTATATAAAAATATATTACATCTCTAACAATAATTATTGTTAGCTAACCTAATTATGTTAGAGGAGAATGGTTCTGATGAAATTATGCTTGATGTTGAAGATGAGAAAATTTCCTCACAAAAGAGAGCAATCATATGAGATAATATCAAATCCTTAAGGAAGGTGAAAAGGCTTCTTGCAATAATTGCAAGAGTATTATAAAATGTAAAGGCAAAACAACCTCTCCTCTTATTAATCATTATAATAGGTTTCATTCAAACCTTAGTAAAAAAAATAATAAAATTGACATTTTTTTAAAGTCTACACCAAATTCTTCAAAAAAAAAATTAATTTTAAGGATAATTTATTAAAATTATTGATAAATAATAATATACCTTTTAAAATTATTAATTCAAATGATTTTAAAAATTTTATAAGTGATCTTGATTGTCTGTAAAATCATTATGCTCCAATACTTTTAAATTGCACATGTATAATATATTTGCAGATAAAGAACAGTTGGTAAAGGAAAAATATATAAAAATAAAAGTCAGTTTAATTTTTCATCTGACATTTGGACTAGCAACACAGGTTCCTATTTAAAGGCTAACAGCCCATTTTATTGATGATAATTTTAAAATAATTAACATAATTTTGGATGTCAGTCTAATAAATGAAACACATTCAGGTGAAAATATATTTAAAGCCTTTGTTAAAATAATTAAAATTTATAATTTAGAGAATAAAAATTTTTATATAACTTTTAGATAATACAACTAATAATAAAACATTTATTGATACATTTTCTTTAAAATATCCATTAATAAAAATAGGGCACATCCGATGCTTTGCCCATGTAATTAATTTAATATACAAAGAAATTTAAAATTTTTAGATCCTTCAATTCTAAAACTAAGAAACATTATTAGAATGATTCGTGTGTGTGGAAGGCAAATGCTTATCGGATCCCCATGCTCTCGAAAATGGCAAGGGATTATCTATCTATGCAAGGAACATCAGCTGCTTGTGAAAGGCTTTTCTCAGTTGGAACTAATTTATTGTCAAAAAACCGCATGTCATATAAGGAAGAAAATAAAAGAAAAACTCTTTGCCTTAAAAATTGGCTTAAATTATAAAATAAATTAATAATATACATTTTAATTTTGTTTATAACTTGATTATATATTATTTATTATCAGATTATTGATTACATATTATTATAATTTTTTCTGTTTAAAATCAAATTTGTAATAAAAAAATTTGTCAATATATTTGAGTATGATTTATTTTATTAAAAAAATTAATTCGATTCGAATCGAATACAAATAGTAGATTTTATTATTCGTACGAATTCAAATAGTAAATTATTATTCGTACGAATTCAAATAGTAAAT
Source organism: Gordionus sp. m RMFG-2023 (assembly GCF_954871325.1). Taxonomy (NCBI): domain Eukaryota; kingdom Metazoa; phylum Nematomorpha; class Gordioida; order Chordodea; family Parachordodidae; genus Gordionus; species Gordionus sp. m RMFG-2023. Next base: position 40,546,116 of record NC_088776.1, read on the forward strand.
TATTCGATTCGTTTAAACGAATCGGATATGAATAATGCACTATTCGATTCGAATTCGTTTTTGAATAGGCCTATTTCTGGTTGATGTATGTAATAATAAGACCCCCACCCCTCCCACTTATTATTTAATTTAATATGTATCGATGGAAATTTTGCTGGATGTTTAATAAATTAAATATTACTAAAAAAAATAAAATGTGTTAGAAGAAAATATAATATGACTCTTTTAATGATCATGAAATTTAATCGTGATATTATTGTGCATGGATCTTCACAGGCACATATGATGACCGATTATGGAAGGCTTTCACACAACAAAAATTCCATATTACAATTTATAATATCCCAGAAAGAATGTGTGGATAATAACCGTTATATCATAAGAATAATAATAAGATGTCTAGGTTATTTAATATCTAGTAACCAAGCCTTCTGGGGGAATAGACAACAAGAAGGCACTATGATGGGCCTTATTAAACTCATTGCAGATTCTAAACCACTGGGAGAAAAAAAAATAAGGGATTAAAAATAATTATATTCAAATCTATTATCATATAATAACATAAATATTATCATTGAAACCATGAATATGGTTATAAAAAAAATTCAAAATGAGATTGAATTTAATTAACAGGTGCTTTTCAATCATAGTTGATGGCACATATGATGTTTCGAAATCAGAAGCAATAGCTTTGATAGTAATATATGAAAATAGTGAGACGCCTAAGCCCACTGAAAGACTGATAGATATACATTTATGGGAAATACAAATGGTCTCGATATTAAAAAGAATATAATATCCAAACTTGGCTCCATTAACTTATCTCTTGAAGTTCTAGTTGGGCAAAGCTATGATGGCGTCTCAAACATGAGTGGAAGAATCAATGGAGTGCAGGCTTTGATTAGAGCGAAGGCGCAAAGGCAGCTTTTATTTGGTGCTATTGTCATCGATTAAATTTAATCATTGTTCAATTATGTCAATCAATAAATGAATTACGAAATGTTTTAGGAATATTAGACGAGATTATATATATTTTAATGGTGTTAAAAGATATGAGGTGCTCAAAGCATACCAGAGGAATGCACTAACAAAATCGCAACAACTTCTACGCTTCAAGAATACCACTCGCTAATATTATCTTATTTGTTTAGATAGAAGCTGGCTATCGTCTTATTCTTATAAAGCTATTGTAAATTTTTTTATACTTTATGATGCCTTGAGGGCAGCTTTAACAAATTTAAAGGATTCTGAAGATCTGCCACTTCCAGTATGGCTAGTGCTATTAGAATAGAAAAATTTGATTTTATCTCATCACTTTATGTTTTGGATAAAATATTGTTTATAACAAGTTTGGCTTGTACAAAATTGCAAACCATTTCGAAGGATATAGGATTTTCAATAATCAAATTCAATTGGCAAAAGATTGCTAGATTAATTTGAGAAGTATAATATAAATTATTATCTTAATTATTTTTTAATCTTAATAGATAATAGATAATAACACTGAATTTTGGATGTTTTTCAAAGGCACAAGATTTTATGAAGGAGAGAAATCTACCTTTTGATTTTAAAAGTTCTAGACTTCAAACATTACAATCCAAAAAGGAGAGGTATATATATACTTTTATCCATAAATATAATAATTTTAGCTTTAAAATAGGTGTGTTTTATGCTGCACTTTATCTGCAGTTTAATGATTTAATGATGAATCGATGAAATTTTTAAATCAAACATCATTTTTTGCACCAAAGGGAATGGCGGAAAAGTCAATTATTAAAGAAGATATCGAGGATATCTGTGAATTTTACCATTTAAATTCAGTCAAATTTTCGAAGAAATGTTGAAGTTTAGAAATATTTATAAGATGGCCAAAATGGGGGATGTAAATATTAATCATGACCTAGAGGTTCAAGAATCTAAAGATTTGTCAGATTCTGAGAATTGTAAATTTATTTAATTAAAATATTTTTACCAATACATTAATTAGCTTCTTCTGATGATGATGATAATTCAGGGACTTATGATTCAGATTGGAAAAACTATTCATTTATTTTACCTTATGATCGTCTACTTTTAAATTTTTCTGCTTTACCTAATTTAACAATTTTATATAAATATTTATTAATCATTCCTACAATCTCATGTACTGCCGAAAGAATCATGAGTAAAATTAAATTAATTAAAACAAGACTTCGTAGTACCATGAAAGATCTATTTCTTAAATTTAACCATTTTATCAATGGAAAAAAATTTATTTAAACAATTAAATATTGATGAAATTATAAATTCTTTCGCTTTCTCTTCCTCTAATTTATCTAAATTATTAATTTAAAAATAATGTTTTTAAAGTATATATTTTTTGCATTTTATTTATATTATATATTAAAAATTGATGCAATAAAAATTATTTTTAAAATTTATGGGTGTCATAAATTAATTAGCATTTTTTTGAGGGGGGTGGGTAATTTCAGGGGGGTATTCTGCTTCGTGCGCTCAGAAAGTGTAGGGGCCACTGTTTGAATCAATGCCTGTTGAAGAGGACTCACATTTGTTCTGTTTAATGAAAGACATATAAGGGGGGGGGGGGGGGCGGGGGTGTTATTCTATGATTTATAAAACTTTAAGCAACTCCTGCCTGTCTCTCGCAACAATTTCCTTGTTTAAATACCAAATATTTAATTTTATATTGCACTGCTCTATAGTGCGGGTTACATTGGGCTTCTTTAAAATTTCTTGTTGGAAAGTATTACTGTATCTTGGTATTTAAGGGGGTGGTGAAGGTATAACTATTTATTATATATTTAAAATAAAAAAAATATTACACCCACCTTTAATTTCAAAACCAAGTTGGTAAGGTTGGAGAGACACACCTTATTTTTTAAATAGCTAAAGAGCTATAAGCCTGACCCCCCCCCCCACACCTCCCCTAAATAGAATTGACTACTTTAAGGATACTGGCTTTCATAATATTATTTAACAAAGTCGTTAGATTGGTGAGAAGTAAGTTTGCGAAAAAATGTGGGTTTGAGAAGGTTTTGATGGTATATTGACCGCATCTTACAAAGGGTCCAGCAGAATCTTTATCGAAGAAGTTTATCAAGTGTGAAAAGAATAATCAAGAGACTTTTTGGAATAATAATACTAAGTAGTAAGCTCTAGCTGCTACTTCATGAACATTGTAAAAGATAGTTAATCTATAATGAAAAAAGGCCAGGATGTTCTAATTTGGAAAGTATTTGAGCTGATTTCAAGGCTCTTTGGATGATTGAGTTACATTGTGTATGCCTGTTAAGGCCGTTGTAGGAACGACAATGTAAACTATCTTCATGTCTACGAATGAGTTACAACCTGAGCACGTGTGAGGAGGGTAATGGAACAGTTAAGACCAAACAAATGGCGTGGGTAATTTCGTTATTAGAAAGTTGAGGTTGTAGATTAATAGAAATGGCTTCGAAAAACTCATGCCTGGTAGGTGCCACTGAGCAGAGAAGAGAATAAGTTGCAGTCCGTAGATTGTAGACTAGATAATAGAGTTTCAACGCAGAGTGCTACTATATGTGCATCCAAGTGAGAATCTGCATTAATCCAGTTTTTCTAAATATTTGTAACCTCGATAAAGGAAGAGTCTTATTTAATGGACATTGATTATTTGCTTTGATAAAAGGCTGCTCAACATAAAGGATGTTATTGTTAGGTCGAAAACAAATCTGGTCGAGAACGAGGCTTGGACCTAAGCAGTTTAATTAAATCTGAGATTAAATATTTTTCCTTTAGGTCCTCTATTCCATCTTGGTATATCTTGAATGGAAAAGGGTATTTGAAAATCAGTGGAACAAAGTGTGTAAAGAATAATCCTAGAATAAATAAGGAATAAATTTTTAGCAAAAAAATAATTTGTCGGATGAAAGAGGAATCAAGATGTCTTATAATTTAAGATGTCATGGCTAGAGTGAATAATAGTGAATTTGGCGTATGCTCTTTAAAGTGGGTTCTAGGTATGTTAGTCCATCTTGAACCATGAATTTAAAATCAAGAGTTTTAGGAGCATTTGAATTTTATTTAATCAATTTTGATTTGCTCAGATTGAGCGAGAGTCCAATGAAATTGCCTAATACGCGAATTATGTTAACTACTTTGTTAGTTTCAAAGCTGAGACCGCTCAAGATTCCGTTATCGTTGTACCAGGTATGAAGCAATATGGTACATGATGAATTTATAGATTTTTTATGTTATTGATTCCGAAACTAAAGAGTACAGATCCGAACAGATCACCCTGTTGAATACCCTCAAATAAAAGTATTTTCTAGAATGTAAGATTGTAGGAAATTGATAGCAAGCAAAAAGAAATTTAGTGCATGCCGGTAAAGGGTGAAAGTAAAAAAGTGTTGCCTGAAAAGATTTAAGGAAAGTCGATTTTCATTAGTTTCATTTGTTGGATTATTTTCGAGAAGAATTCTTGTAAGGTGCACTACTGCTTCACAGTAGGTATGCCTACCCCTAATTTATAAGGGCTGAGGATGTGTGATGCTTCCTGTTTGATTCTTGAATAAATTATAGTTTTGCTACCAATCTGTTATATGTTTAACAAATGATAGGCCAAATATCCTTATTGAGTTTTTATAGTGCGATGAGTCTGACACCAAAGAGTAAGGGGTAACAAAATTGGGTATCTCTCCATTTAAGACTTTATTGCATGAGTTAGTAATTTTAGTGAGAGTTGAAGTATGTGTACATATAGGAGGAGAGGTGATGTCCTGGAACAAGATCCAATCCAGCCTGTGAGCTGAGTCACGATGAACCTGTGTGAAATCTGAGGCACTATGGTGGAATTATAGGAGTTAGGGGGTGGAAAAATTTGCAAGAGTATTATTGGTGGAATGTTTGAAGGCTACTTTAATGTTAAAACTGTCAATTTTCTTCTAAATCAAAGTGTTATTTTGCGGGAAAGGGGAAATATTTTTGTTTGTTTTGGGGATGTACAAAATTTTGGGGATCATGAAGAAAGAGAAAGATGTTAGAAACGGCATTCTTTATTTGTTAAGTTAAGGATTTATGGGCTGATTTTTTTGGAATTTTGAATGTGTTAAATCCAAATTAAAGAAACTTTAACTATTCATCCTCGTTATTAAAGTTTTGTAAGAGAGAGGAGATGCAATCACAGAGAGAGTTGGCTACTTGTAAGCTTCTTTTTTGCGGATTCTAGAAATGAGATTTGTTTTTTAATCTTGTGAAATATGTCTGATAAAGAGTCATTAGAGGAATGAGTAGATGGGAGTTCTATGATTGAATTAAAAATAGGATTGCGTTCTGGATGAAAGGTGAGCGCTTTGAATGTGGGTATCTGACATTGACCGGTCCATGCACCCAAAATAAACTGTCATATGTAATTGTATCAGCTTCAAGAAAGAGGGACAGATTTAGTGTTAATGGGTATTGCCATTATTATACTATCATGATGCGATAATGAATAAAACAGACGCTAAATATAGAGGAAATGAAGCAAAAAAAATAAATTGAGGAAAAAACGCAAATAAATAAAATTATGATAAGGCGCCATAATGATCGAAAACGAATGCGAAAAAATAATCTGAAGCAAAGCTTATGAATAAAGATGAGATCGAGAAGCATGAATTATTAATAAATGATGAAATGATATTTAATTTTAAGCGAATTAATTCATTTGAACAGTGAAATTTATAAAAATAACTATTTTATATGCCATATTAATTTCAAATTAGTTAGGTATTCATTGACTAATGAATTAATAGCTAACGAATTGCCTAATTTATTCTAGTGTTGTTAAACGGCGGAGCTAAGCCGGCTTAGCCGAAATCTCAGCCAGTTTTTGAGCCAAAAATTTGCCTCAAGCTCAAGTCAGCTCATTGAGCCGGCTATCTCAAGTCATTGGCTCAAGCCGATTATTTAGGCGAAATTTATTTATTTGAGATTAATGTTGTCAAATGGTTGAGCCAAGCCGGCTTAGCCCTAAACTCATCTAGTTTTTGAGTCGAAAATTGACTCAGGTTCAAGCTGATTCATTGAGCCATATTAGTCAGCTGGTTCGAGTCGACTCAAGCCGGCTAAGGAGTTGGCTCAAGCTGTCTTTTAAGCTGAAATTTATTTTATTTGGGATCAGTGTTGTTAAATGGCTGAGCCAAGGTGGCTTAGCCCAAAACTCTGTTAGTTTTTGAGTCGAAAATTGCCTCAGGCTCAAGCCCGCTCAGGATGAGTTCAATTTTGAGCCGAAATTTATTTATTTGATTGAGATATTTAAGAATATAATTATGTAGAAACTGTGTTCTACTACCACGTTTTTAGTGAAAAAATGGATTCAGAATCAAGCTAGCTCGATGTGAAACATAAATGGGCTAACTCATTTTTAATCATTAATTTAATTTTTTTAAATTATTATATTATATTATTTATTAATGGCTATGTAAGACAAATAAAAAAAAGAGGGTAGGTCTACAGTGTTGTGATGATATAATGACACATATTGAGGATTAAATTTAAACCCATTCATGTATAATTAAATTATTTCTTTTGTTGTACATTTGTAAAGATTATAATTATATATGCATGTGTTCAAATTAAGTCGTTAATATGTTAAATTAAATACTCATAACACTGTATAAGTCGAAAGGCTGTTTGATACGAAAGGCTAAAAAATAATATTGAAAATAAAAAATAACAAAGAAAATGATTAATGAGAAATGATTGATGTTTTTATTGCTTTCTTTACTAGAAAAATTTTATAATAACATTACATCATAATATATTAAAAAATTGGAAATTTTAAGATCTTTTCAATTTTTTTATTAATTCTTTGTAATAATTTGCGGTTGTAATTTAATTTTATTATATTAATTTTTAAATTAAATTTTTGATATTTTCTGAACCGAAAACGTAAAAAAATACATCTAGGTGTATTTAGATAGGGAATTTAATTACGAGTTCAGTGATATTAAAATATTCGAAATTACATTTAAAATGTTAGCCTTTTCCTTCTGATAGTTTTCGCGATAAAAAAATATTTTTGGAACCGAAAAGATAAAAAAATACATCTAAACATGTTTAAACAGAGAATTTAATTCTGAGTTTAATGATATAAAAATATTTGAAATTACATTTAAAATGTTAGCTTTTTCCCTCTGATAGATATCGTGACAAAAAAAATATTTTTCGAACCGGAAACGTAAAAAAATTATCCAAGCATTTTTGGATAGAGAATTTAATTCTGAGTTGAATGATTTAAAAATATTTAAAATTACCTTAGAATTGTTAGCCTTTTCCCTCTGAATGTTTTGGCGACAAAAAAAATATTTTTCGAACCGGAAACGTAAAAAAAATACATCTAAGCGTATTTAAATAGAGAATTTAATTCTGAGTTTAATGATATAAAAATATTTGAAATTACCTCAAAAATGTTAGCCTTTTCCCTTTAAAAGTTTTGGCCACAAAAAAAATATTTTTTGAACCGAAAACGTAAAAAAATACATCTAAGCGTATTTAGATAGAGAATTTAATTATGAGTTCAGTGATATTAAAAATTGGAAATTACTTTTAAAATGTTAGCCTTTTACCTCTGACAGTTATCGCGACAAAAAAAATATTTTTCGAACCGAAACGTAAAAAAAGTACATCTAAAAGTATTTAGATAGAGAATTTAATTCAGAGTTCAATGATATTAAAATATTTGAAATTACGTTTAAATTGTTAGCCTTATTACCTCTGATAGTTATCGCGACAAAAAAAACATTTTTCGAACCGAAACGTAAAAAAATACATCTAAGCGTATTTAGATAGAGAATTTAATTATGAGTTCAATGATATAAAAATATTCGAAATTACGTTTAAAATGTTAGCCTTTTCCTTCTGATAGTTTTCGCGATAAAAAATATATTTTTTGAACCGAAAACCTAAAAAAATATATCTAAGCGTATTTAGATAGAGAATTTAATTCAGAGTTCAATGATATAAAAATATTTGAAATTCCCTTAGAAATCTTAGCCTGTTCCCTTTGAATGGGCGACAAAAAAAATATTTTTCGAACCGAAAACTTAAAAAAAAATTAATCATTAAATTTATATTTGTTAATTACTTCGTAATCCAGTACTTACAATATCTTTATACTTACTATTGTTTTGAAAAATAACTTAAAATTGAAAAATTCCATTTTTAAAAAATTGTATTCAGGCTGCGTCCTACTCCTAAATATCAAAAATTGCATAAAAATTATATCGCGCAATTTGCGCGAATCTAGCAAAAATAATATAAACCATTTTTAGTAGAAAATTAAAATGTTAGCATAAATGATTTTTTCGATTTTGCGCAAATTACGTGATTCTTAAAAGTTTTACGAATTGTAAAACTTAATCATTTTATCATTAAACTTTTGCAAATTGAGGGAATAAAAATGGCGAGGGAATTTCAATTGATGGAAAATATAAGATCTTATAGACATTCGTGGTGTAATAGTGACCTTAAATATAAAGATACAGCTGAAGTCAAATGGGAAGAGATTATATAAATATTATTTTATATTTTAGGTTCAGGTGCTGCTATGATGAACAACAAGCATTTAAATTTGTTGAAGAGTTTTACTGGCTAAAAGAAAATGTGGAGGATATATGTAAGCACACTGAAGCAAGTTTCAATTTGAAACAATCTAAGGATGCTTTTAATGTACAAATATCTCCACATGTATTATAATGAAATTAGAACTATATAAAAATCTATATTTTAGGATTATAAGCCAAACATCCAAGATATGTTAAATGTACAAATATCATCACAAGTATTATAACAATTATAACTATATAAATATCTATATCTTAGGATATAGAACCAAACACACAAGATATGTTAAATGTACATATTTCATCACAAGTATTATAATATTAAATTAGAACTATATAATAATAATCTATTAGGATTTAGAGCCAAACACACAAGATACGTTAAATGATATAGTCAATCAAATACAAATTTTTGAATTTAAAATGAAATTTTCCCTTCATATTTATAATTTTTTATAATAAAAATTATTTTGTCTAAATGAATTTTTATAAAATGTGATTAAGTCATTTTAGCAGTCTTCCTTAAATTAAATACAAATCAAATCAAAACAACACTTTTTATTCAATATTTATAAATAAATGCTATAACTTTGACAAATTTAAACATTAATAAATTAGATAATTGTAATTAGAATTAGTAAATCATTCACATCAAACATTTTAGATATTTTAAATTGAAAATAAATGTATGATACGGGGCATGTTTCGTATCTCTCAAAATTTTTATTTTTATTTAGGACACACGACACACACAGCCTCATATAAAATCATAATGAAATAAAATTTAATCAAAAATTTAATTTAAAAATTAATATAATAAAATTATATTAAAACCGCAAATTATTACAAAGAATTAATAAAAAAATTGAAAAGATCTTAAAATTTCCAATTTTTTAATATATTATGATGTAATGTTATTATAATATTTTTCTCGTAAAGAAAGCAATAAAAAAAATCAATCAAATTTCTCATTATTCATTTTCTTTGTTATTTTTTATTTTCAATATTAATTTTTAGCCTTTCATATCAAGCAGCCTTTCGACTTATAGACCTACCCAATATAAATTATTATGTTTAAAATAATTTAAAAACAAAAAATATAAAAATATTATTAAAAAATATGTATGAAACTTGACATGGTACACCAATTCTAGATATTTATTATATTCTTTTAAAATATTTCCGGCCGGGTCTTAGAAAATTTTTAAAATATATCTAAATTTATCAATTTTATGTTGAATTTTTTATGTAAAATAAAAATATGTGATTATATTTATAGAAAGTAGATGCCAAATAACATATATCGTGTATTTTGAGTTATTATAAAAATATATTTAAATAAATTCGAGCCAGGCCGGCAAAATTTTTTAAAAAAATTCGGGTTCGGGCCGGGCCGGGCAAAACTTTATAAAAAAAATTTGGGCCGGGTCGGGCTTGAAAAATTACCGATGCAGATCACTAATTTAAATAAATACATTTTGGCTCAAAATTAGACTCGAGCCAACTCCTAAGCCGGCTTGAGCCTAAGCCATCGGCTTTTTAACAACACAAATTTAATCAAGGATGAGGTATTACCATAAGATTATTATAATAATTTTTTCTGTTTAAAATTGATGTGCAATAAAAAAATTTAAAAAAATTTGGTCAATATATTTTCGTGTGAAATATTTTATATTATTGAAAATAAATTATTTGAATAATTCGATCGATTACAAATAGTTAATATTATACTCGAATATTCGATTAGTTTTCGTTTTTGAATAGGCCTAATCAAAAGCTAAAAAATATTAGCTGTAAGAATTGGTGCTCTTCTAGAAAAATCTTCTCTATATCAGCTCCGCCCATCACACCGGCTTTCGAAAAGAAGGGTCTAGATATTCTTCCATAGCAATAGTTCTTACTCAAATCCTAATCAAACTTGAATGAACTCTTTAACTTTATACAGTTTAGTCAGAACATAGATTCCCAACAACGAAAATCCGGTGGACGAACTTTTACGAACATGAGTTGGAGATTTATGCATCTACCTAAATTCTGTTCAACAACGAAACCAAAGACTTATCCGAGGGATTAATAATACTTTCAAGTTCTGCTCATGGAGAAACTACGTTATTTTTGGGTTATTTTTTGTAAAAATTATGCAGCACAACATTTTCTCTTTATTTGTTATTTTTTCAAAATAGAAAATAACAATATCATTTAATTCATGTACATGTACATGTAAATGATCGTTTTCTGCAGTAAAACATAGCAAAACTTATGTACGTTCAACAATTGGATAGAAACAATTTTAGGGTTACTAGTTACTAATGCGCATCGAAAAAAAAGGAATTATCAACTTATGTACGTTCAACGATTGGAATGAAACAATTTTAGGGTCACTAATACGCATTGAAAGAAAAAAATATATATTTTAAATATATTTATTAGATGCGAGTAATATAATTATTTCTTATTTTATTTCGTTGCGATGAAAAGTAATAATAAGTTGAAAAATTTATTATATATCTTTACGCGAAAGTTACAATATTCTTTTTATAATAAGTTAAATATATTGTTGTATAATCTAACGTTTGAACGACTACCCTGCCGTATTGTATTTATCGAGAAAAATAATTTGATAGAAATAAGTGAAGGTGATATTATAACATATAATCAAGAAAAGAAATAGTTTTTTCAATTTTGTATTTAGTCTTTCTTAATTAAAACATCTATAAATGTAATTTGTTAATATAAGATTACATTTATAGATGTCATATTGGAATATTGAATCAATGAGGATTCGGAATCTCTCACTTTTATACGCGATTTTTAAATTTTGAAAGTCTGATTTAACAGGAAATGTATTCCAGCTTAATGTAGAATAACTACTCTATGAATTTCAGATAATTTTTGTCATTAAACTTTGTCTATTTTTCTATTTATATAAAAAATTTATATAAAAATGAATATAAATTAAGTTTAGCTCAAAAGTTCGTAGCAAAATTGTCTGAAATACATAGTATGGGTTATTCTATACGTGCTGGAAGACATTTCCAGTCAAATCAGATTTTTTCAATATAAAATGCCCTCAGTATAATACTTATTTTTAATTCCTGACATTTGAAAACGTTTATATTTTATTTTAAAATATAATTAATTTTTGTAGAAAAATTATATTAATTTATCCGATATTTACCAAAAGATAAAAATTGCGCTTTATTAAAGATATCTAAAAAACAAGAAAAAAAATGCCAATTCTTAAATCTCGTTTTTTTTACTACAAATTAGTGGATAATTTAGAAGAAGGTTGCTTATCAAAAAAAACAAATAAATATAAAATAGGATAGATCCATAGACCGATTCAGACCCCTTCTTAAAAGGTGATTGTTCCCATTCAGTGTGTTTTAAAAGGGAAATGGGTTTGATTTATCTTTTAGAACAGGTCTGCACAGGACTGATAAAATAAAATAATTTCATTTATTTTTTAAAATCGATCTGCATTCAACCAACAACTTTTATCTCTTGTTTATAAATTTTTCTGACCGTAAACGGGTTCCTGTCGACTCCACTAGATAAAACATTCAATATTCTAAATAAAGTTTTGAAATAAAATAATTATTTACTAAATACTGCATTGAAATACAAACTTCAGCTCCTGTGGAACACATTTTTGCGCAGTAAATTACGTTTCAACTAAGAAACGCATTTGCATATAAGACAAAAATTTAGAAAAGCAATTTAATATAAAAAATTTTAATTAGCAAAAATATAGGTAATTATAAATATTATAATATTCTTCTTTAATATTTTATTTTTTCAATTTATATGATGATCATATCAGGTATCGATAAAGATATTAAGCATTAGTTATAATTTAAATATTTTATCGCCAGTGGCTTAGATAATGTAAGGGGGGGGGGGGGGGTTATCCTCTGAAAATAATTAAAAAAAAAATTTTTTGAATAATTTTATTTAAACGGTCAATTTAGAAATAAAAGAATTCCTATTGAAAGAAATTTATACAAAAGTGAAAGTATCACCATTTATTAGTGTTTTAGCGGATGAGACTTGGATGTTTCTTTGTTCAAACTTGCGGATTTAATAATTATTGAAATTTAAAATGCAATTATAATCATTTTTAATATAATTATATTAAAGGGTTTAAAATATTTATCAGGGTTGTGCATTTGACCGGTAAAATAAGATTCGGTCAATTGACCGATATTTGACTGGTTAAATACGGTCAAATATGGTCAAATTCAAATAAATGTTTTTTAAGACAAAATTAATTCCATTTTATATATAATAGTAAAAAATGTATGTATATTAAATTATATTTTTCTAAATTTTATAATTAATGTTTCGCTCTCAATGGCAGAGCCTTTTAAATCAATCTTAGATTATGATATACTCCTATCAATTTTCTGGTTGTCGAGATCTTCAATCGGATTTTTTAGACACTTCTCTTAATATTCAAGGTGAACAAAGCCCATTCCAATAACTTAAACCCAAAATCTGATTGTTTTTATGAAAGTTACTGGTTTTCAAATATTTTGGCTATTAAATATACCACCACTTTTATTTCTATGATATCACTTAAAATATTTTGATAATCATCACTTTCTAAAACGACTAATTTTTGTTATCATATGCTTTATCAAACTCAAGTAAGATGCTCCCCTTATATTAAGGATCCAATAAATAATCAGCAGTGCAGTGTGAGCACATTGGATTGTTTTCTTTCTCAAACGTATCTTTAATATTTTTTCTTCAGGTTGGTAAATTATAAAATCATGGACATGACTATATGTTTTCTAAACTAAGCATATTTTTTTACGTAAGCCAGGGTAAGATAGCTAAATGTTTATGAATAGTATAAATTTTAAATTTTTTGTCCAAAATATCCTTTAATATATTATTGGTAATTTCTCTCCGTCAGATATTCAACTTCTTCAACAGTTGATTTCAGAGCTTTCTTGAATATTTGTATTTGCTCATTACATTTTATTGATGATGCCCATCTTGTTTGGATAATTGTAGATAATGTAATATAATTGTCAATTAGTAATTTTCTCAAACCATGCTTAGGTAAAATGATTATATTTATTTATATATTTAGATCTAATCAAATTAAATAATGAGAAAAATTCTTTTTTTTATATTTCAAATTGAAATTCTAATATTTTATATGGAAATTTTATATTTTTATAAAAAATTATAATTAAATCGATGCCTTGATGATACAAATATATTAAATAATTTGCAAATAAATTAGATTGATAAACATGCTTTAAATTAATTAAATCAATATAGTCATTCTTCACTAATAACATTTTAGAATATTTGACCTACTTCTTCTAATTTGACCGGTCTGACCGACTTGTCAACCCTGCGATTTATTATGAGATAAAAGGAAATACAACTATTAATGTATATTCCTTTATTATTGAATATATCTAATAATTTAATTTTTCTAAATTATTTATATCATAAGAAAATGAATCTTACTTCAATTAATAGATATCAAAAAATTTACCTAAACATTTGTAGCTTACCTTGATATTTGCAGTTTACCTAGGCATTTGTTGTTTAGTCAACCCTATACTCTTAGTCATAAAATTTTTAATGCAAAACTTAATTATATTAAACACTTAGTCATAATATTTATATATTTTTTATATTATATTATTAATAAAAATATTGCATTTGCAACAAGAATTATTTATATTTTGATAATATAGCCATTTTTATGAATTATTATGTTATATTTTCTTAAATACCGTTATTTGCAACAAGAATTACTTATATTCAGTGGCGTAGAGAAAGGCCCCCCCCCCCATAAAAAATGGTTTTAATTTATAAATAAAATTATATACGATTGTTGTAATTGTTAAACCAAATTACAAAGCCGAAGGATATTCAAATCTACTCAAGAAAAAAGAATTAAATTTCGAATGCAAATGATTTAAAGAAAGAGGAATAAAAAAGAATGATTATTCAAATTAAAGAAAGTTCAAGATTTTTTCAGTTTGTTTGTAAAACATTATGTAAATGAAATATAGAAAAGTATATATATATTCGAGGATATTTGTATAAACAAAGATCATGATTTTACGAACTTAATTATAATTTTTAATTTTAATTTTTTATTATTTTAATATTTTTTTAATTAATTTAGTTTGATTATATTTTTATCATATTATTTAATAAAGATTTAGTATCATTTTAGTTCTAACGTTTATTATTGGACGAATATTATAGAAAAGTATATATAATCGAGGATATTAGTCTGATTTAGTATCATTTTAGTTCTAACGAGGATATTAGTCTGATTTAGTATCATTTTTTTCTAACCTTTCTTATTTGACAACGGTTCTAATCTCTCAATCCTTAATTAATTTAGTTTGATTATATTTTTATCTTATTACTTAATAAAGATTTAGTATCATTTTAGTTTTAACCTTTCTTTATTTTACAACGATTATAATCTTCCAATTCTTATTCTAATTTATCAAAATGTTACAATGATGTTGGAGAGTGGAGGCGACAGGGCAATTTCAACAATTCAGTCTAATTAACTCTCCCACTAGCCTCAGCAATATAAATATCAATCCCATATTGGTACAGGAGATTCTAAATAAAGGGGGAAGGGGATGTATGAAATGACGATCGACACAAAGACAAAGAATTAGGTCAATGAAACATGGTGTCAATATCAATGGTCGTAATTCGAAAAAGAATAGAATTAGTCGTTTAATTAAAAGGAATTCGTCACAAGAGATCGTTATACGTACAAGTGATCGATGTAGCTAAAAGAAATTCGTTATAAATTTTTATTAAAGATATATGGTTGACTGTTATTTAAGTTGATAATATTTAGCAAACTATCAGGTTGTTGATTAACCAAAAAATCTTCATAAAGAGAAACGGCTTTTCGTCATTAGAAAATTTATGCCGCAATCGAGCTCAATTAGAGATCGGATTTTTATTTTGGATCAAAAGATACAAGAAATCATTATCGTATAAGAGATCTTAAGGCAAAGTGTATTGACAAGAAGACCAGGATGCTATCGTTAATCGTTGACAAATTATAGCCAATTGCTTATCAAAAATTTAGTATAAGATAAAAAATCGAACAAGAAGTCGTGGAAACCATCGTTACTCGCAGACAAATTATCGTCAGTGGTTTACCGTCATTAGTTACTAGAAACCGTTAGAAACAAGCAAAGACTAGGATAATGTGGGAGTAAAACGAGATATAATTAAAGGAGCTAGAAGAATGTATCGGGAACCATGCCTTACTCGCAGAATGGTGGGACTAATCTAAGTGGAAGGGTGTTGTAATTGTTAAACCAAATTACAAAGCCGAAGGATATTCAAATCTACTCAAGAAAAAAGAATTAAATTTCGAATGCAAATGATTTAAAGAAAGAGGAATAAAAAAGAATGATTATTCAAATTAAAGAAAGTTCAAGATTTTTTCAGTTTGTTTGTAAAACATTATGTAAATGAAATATAGAAAAGTATATATATATTCGAGGATATTTGTATAAACAAAGATCATGATTTTACGAACTTAATTATAATTTTTAATTTTAATTTTTTATTATTTTAATATTTTTTTAATTAATTTAGTTTGATTATATTTTTATCATATTATTTAATAAAGATTTAGTATCATTTTAGTTCTAACGTTTATTATTGGACGAATATTATAGAAAAGTATATATAATCGAGGATATTAGTCTGATTTAGTATCATTTTAGTTCTAACGAGGATATTAGTCTGATTTAGTATCATTTTTTTCTAACCTTTCTTATTTGACAACGATTATAATCACCCAATCCTTCTAAATTCTTATTCTAAATATTCAAAATGTTACAACGATATGAAAATGAAATATATTTAAAAAAACGAATTTTTAATTTTAAATGATAACATATGTAAAATATAAAATAACAATAAAAATAAAAATATATTGTATATTGTATATTTTTTATCTCATAGTTAAATTAGATATTTATAAATTTAATAATAAAATTTATATTGTTAAATTAATTAGATAGTTTTAAAAATTTTAATTAATTTTTTATAATTTTTAAATAAAAGAAAAATCATTTAATTTGGTAAATATAATGAGAAAGTAAAGGTAATCGCTAATATGTTTAAGATTAAAAATTTTAAACCTAGAGTAGTTTCTAGATAGTCCAATCGCTTAAATATTGATGCATTTACGATTGAGGATTTTTATAAAATAAATATATTTTCCCCTTATTGATACATTTTTATTTCAATTAAAGGAAAGATTTATTAGTCACAATTTTATTTTAAACAGCTTTTATTTTCTTTTGCCGGTTGAGTCTAAAAACACTTGAAACTCGAGAGGATATTAAGAAAATCTCAGAGTTTTATTCTGATGAATTATCAGGATCGTATGTTACTTTGTGATGTCGAATTTTGGTATAAATATTTTGACAGAATAGAGTACTCTTTGAGATAGCACCGGTGAAAGCCGTTTAAATGGATTCGCAATATTAAATATTTATAAGGAGTTTATTCTAGATAAAAATTTGATTCTAGATGAATTAGTCAAATCTCCGAGAAATGTAGACCTCTCTTTATAAATTCAAATTATAAAATTGTTATATTATTATAATATGATCTTAGTCATAAAATTTTTATATTCAAAACGTAATTAATGAGTTCTTAGTCATAATATTTATATATTATACTATTTTTAATAAAAGTATTGTATTTGCACTAAGAATTAGTGATCTGCATCAGGCCTAATTTTTCAAACCCGGCCATGCCTGAAATTATTTTAAAAAAGTTTTGCCGGCCCGAACCCAAAATTATTTTAAAAAAGTTTTGTCGGCCTGGCCCGAATTTATTTAAGTATAGAAATTCATTTTTATAATTACTCAAAATAAAAGATATATGTTATATGGCGTCTAGTTTTCATAAATAAAATCAAATATTTTTATTTTACATAAAAAATTTAACATAAAATTGATATATTTAGATATATTTTAAAAAATCCAAGGCCCGACCCACCCCGGCCCGAAATTTTTTAAAAAATATTAGGCCCGACCCAGCCCGATCCCGGTTTTTCTTACTTTTGCGGATCTCTAATAAGAATTATTTATGTTTTATTAATATACTCATTTGTATTAATTACATTATAATTGTTAAATTAGATTTTTTTAAATACCGCACAAGAATTTCTCATATTATATTGTAAATCTATTTTTTTTTAAATATAGTTATTTAGAATAAATTTTTAATATAGTATAATATTTATACATTTTGAAATTTATTTTATTGTATAAATAATAAATAAAATCTATAATGAAATTCTCTGCAAAATTTTGTCATAAAAAATGGGAGGTTTGGGGGCTATTTTATTTTTCTTTCTACACCGAATGGATTGAATTAATTTACAATTGACTAAACATTGATAAAATTTTCAGAATAATGTTTTCAAATATTAATTATAAATTTGGCCAAAATTTTGTTACTAATATTTTTTTCCATTTATGCTGGCTACTATAGTGGTTAGACACCAATAAAGCAGAAAATTGACAAATATTTAAAAATATTTAGGGGGAAGCCCCCAAAAAATTTTACCCCCCCCCCCCCATGGATCAATCTTGGCTACGCCACTGATTATATTTTATTGTAATTACTTTATTAAAAATACAGTTATTTACATTAAATTTTTAATATAATAATCTGTATAAATGAATTTTTTTGTATATTATCATTATAAATGCATGATTAAATGAAGGGATGTTATTTATACTAAAGTATTTTAATAATAAAAAAATCTATAATGAAATTCTCTGTAAAATTTATATGTAAAAATTTAATTAGAATAATTATTTTAACATTGAATAAGATATATTGAGTGATCATAAAAAATGAGAGGTTTGAAGGGGGGGGGCGAATCTTTTTCCTTTTTACATCGAATGGATTGAATTAATTTACAATTGAAAATTTAACATTGATAAAATTTTCAGAATAATGTTTTCAGTCGCTTATTAATCATAAATTTGGCCAAAATTTTCTAATATTTTTTTTATTTATACTGGTTACTATTGTGGTTACTGGTTAGACACTAATAAAGCACAAAATATTGGCAAAATTAATTAGTATTTCTAATTGTTCAGCCACAAAGATGATATAAAGATAACTACTAAAAAATTAAATAGTTATTTTTAGAGACCCAGCCGAAGGCCGGAGAAAATGAAGTTTGGGGCCGAAGCTCCCAAAAAATTTAACCCCCCCCCCCTCGTAGATAAATTTTAGCTACGCCACTGTTATTCACTTTTCTATACAAAATAATCGAATCTTATGACTAATATTATGTTAATATAGGTTTTAGTTATATTATATTAAATAAGTTTTTAAAAAAATACATATTTACGGCACCAGTGGCGTATCCAGGATTTTTTTTGGAGGGGGGGGGCACTATTAGATAAATTTTTCCTCCATAAGTTTTATTGGAGACCTTTAGGCCACTTATTGTAGACCTTTGGCTATATTAGATTTTTACAAAAATAATTTTGGGTTTTCCCTTTTTAAAATTAAAATCTTTAATTTAAAAAAAAAAATTTTAAAATATTGTATACATTTTTTGGAGAAAGAGGATGGGGGTAGTGTAAGAGAATTTTTATTAGCTTAAAATGATATTTACGACTCCCTTTTATTACGCGTCCGTAACACTCGAATATTTTAGATAATTAATAGTAATGATATTAATATGAAGAAATAGAATAAACAATTAGGGCTTGGCTTCAAATACCAAAAAATATGAAGAAAAAAAGTAAGAATTGACACAGCAATTATATGAACTTTTCAAATTTTCTTATGATACTAAAGAGCGAATTGCAGAAAGAAATAAAAAAAATTTAATATTCAAATTTTGACACATAATGGTTGTAGGGATTTTACTATATTTAAAGATTATCCGTGTTATTCATAAGGTATAATTCTATACTTCCTGGCGTGCCAATTAAAAGACATTTTAGTGTGTCTAAATTTTGTTTCCGGATAAACGGTAATGCCTTAGTGATGAAATTTAAGAATGTTTTATAATTAAAAGCTATCGATAATATTTTATAATCATTTAATTATATAATTTATATATGAATAAAGTATAAAGTATAGAATTGAATAAAATAATATTTCGTTTACTTCACAAGTTGGGCTCAATAGTTTTTTTTAATTCTGACAATATGCACATTTTCCATCATTATAATAAAAAATGCATCTTGTAAATTGTATCTGTATACATTTTTAGGCCTTGTGTCGTATCTATATACTTTTTAGGCTATATATCTTACCTCATTATTATAATAAGAAACCTGAGGACATTTGATAATTTTCGATCAGACAAAATTAAATAATGTTTTATTATACACCATGTTTTTTTATATAATCAACTAAATCAGAAGTATCTACCAGAGGGGAATATGACGCAATATAATTAAATAAATTAGGGGATGGAGAATCGTAGGGGAAACATGGGAGAAAGGAGATGGTTTTTCTAATCCTCATTAGAATTCCCTGTTTTTGCTAATAAAATTTAGGAGGCAGCAGGGAATAATATTTTTAGGAGGGTGGTAATATCGTCAATGGTTGGGAGGGGGGGGGGGTAAAGTGTCTATACTACATTTCGTATCTGGTAATACTGTAAAATTGAACTCTTATAGCGGTTATGTTGGCCAAGAAGATGGTCATTTTTTGATTAATTGTCGCTATTCAATTGGAGCGAAAATATACGCAATAATACACACTATATTTTTTAAGCTTGTGATCTAAAATGTTGCTCAGATCATGTTAATATAAATAAATTTAAAATTATTTGTGCTTGAAGCAACATATCAAAATGATGAGATTTAAGTTTTTGACATACTCCCCTTTTGTTCCTATTAGCAACGAATTGAATTATGACTTTAAAATACTACATTTTATTGCCGCATTATATTTTTATTGTCATATTTCCTATTTATAGGTACTAGTATTCTACTTAAGTATATTTTACACAAACTTATTATCGATAGAATTTTTATTATGTTATTTATATTATATTATAATCCGTTTATAAAATTTATCAATGAACTATAAACAAAACATTAGGGGAATGGAAGTGTTAAAACCAAGAAACAAAAGTAGATTATAAGATTTATTGGACCCAAAATCAAAACGCTAAAAGCACGAAAAGTTTTTGTGCAAAAACCTTATAGGTATGGGAGACTGGGGTTAGTCGAGCCGATTTTTACAAAATTGGCTATAGCACCTGGTTTTTTTAGATAATATAAAAATAATATATGATTAGATACCTAAATCTATACTCTATAAATGTGCATCATAAAAAATTTTAAGAATATAATCATTTTTTTAAATTTTATTTTTTGTAAAAGTGAAAATTTTATCCAACAAGCCCCAATAGCGTGGTGAGGCAAACCACTTCAAGGGGCTTCCTAAACCATTGATTTTTTTAGGCCATGATAAATTGAAATGCATTTGTATTTGTTAATAATGATACGTATAGAATATTTTATTGTTTTATTATTCAAAATATCATAATACTTATAAATTGAAACTAAAAAATTGAAACTTAATTTTGGTTAATTTAATAAACATTTTGGACATAAAAAAATAAGGATCTTAAGGAGAGATTATAATTTCTTAGAATAAATCCTAAATACTAATCATAAAACAGCCAAGAAATTGCCTTTTCAAGATTTTAAATTTTTTTTCATTATTAACTGCCATAATTGACGTGTATGGTTTAGCAAGCCCTTCTAGCTCTAAATTGACAAATCATGATTGGAATAATATCTAGATATAATAAATAATTATAGAGAGTGTTTAAACTTTGTTATAAAATTTAATTTACATATAAATGATTATATATTTTAATAAAAATTAAAATTCTGTCATGTAAAAATCTTTTGAAAACTTCATCAAAATTTTATTTCTTAAATGAAATTTTTAATAATTAAATATTTCAAAAGATTTTTTGTCTATAGATGTAAACTAATAAAAACTATATTAGGATAAAATTTTAACCTTCTGGTGTATTTAACAAATGAGTTTAAGTGGTTTGCCAAGCCCCGGGGTTTACCTAACCCCAGTCTCCCCTAGTATGCAAATACTAATATAAGTTGTAGTTGTTAGAGTTATTCCTGAAAATTTATCAAACAAAGTAAATTTATTGAGAAGCTTTAATTACTATTATTTTACTTTGTATATAGTTGATACGATAAAGGGAATGCAAATATACTCCCATTTTCTTAATAAAATTTAACTTTTTACGGATTTCTATATTTTATTTTGGATTGGAAAGATTAAATGTGTAAAAAATCAGAATATATAGTTTAATTAATAATTGTATTTTTTCAATTAAACATGATTATTAATGAAATGATAGAAATGACCACAAAATCTTTGATAATGATGTGAGATTTTTAAAAAAATAACAAACTCTAACGAATTGGATATATTTTTATAAGAAATCGAATAAATATTAAAATAATTATTTTAAATAATAAAAGGAATTATTTCGAGAAGAAAAAAATGATTTGACTACCTGGACTCGATGATCAGTTAGAATTTAGAATATAATATAATTTTGGATATCATATTTTTTTTAAAATATAAAATAACTTATTAAATCAAGAGTAAGCGAGATATTACATTCCTATATGAACTCCAATCTAGATAAATAGTATATTATAAGTTTATATAAACATGCAATTATCCCTTCATTTTTATTTAAAAAAATTATTTAGTATAATATGTTTTTAATTAACTAATTGACAATTAAAATACAAAATGAAATTTAAAATTAAAGGTTAAATCTTAAAAATGCTTATATTTTTTACCTATAAAGTATTACATTATTTTTATAAAAAAAAGGAGTTCAATAGTTTTATTTAAATTATGATAATAAGGTATAAAGTATAATTTAGTAAAACTTATGAGTCAATAAAATGATATACATAATGCATAAATTAGGGGTAAAAATTATATAATTCCCCTATTCGGAGTCATTTGCATTTCTTGCTTTGGTGTTGGTCTTCTGTAGGACATATTCAATTATTTATTTTTATAATAACATATTAAAATAATAAAATATGTGTGAGATGTTATAAATTAATATAAAATTTTGTAATATTGAAGAAAAACCTTTGAGGTATATAAATATTATTCATACCAGCCTTTAATAAAAAAAATATATTATCATATAACAATATTATTTGAATAAAATTAAGAAAGTAAATTCATAGAGTTTATAATTTATTTTTTAAAACCAAAAAATAATATGTTGAATTGAAACCATATTTATTAACATGATTGGGCAGTATGGCGGATTACATCTACTTTGAACATTTTCGATGATATCTTGTATCTTAAGATTTTTTAGAAGTATTTATATATTTATCAACTTAAATTTCAAAAAGATATATCTACTTTTTACTTTGATAATTAATTGTCTATATTGTAAAAATATATTTTGAAAAAATAATATTAAAACTTATAAAATTTGTATAAAAATATATTAGTTAAAAAAATATCAGTGGTAGAATAACTCGTTGGGATTGAGGTCACCAGTAATGAGTCTCCTTTTATTACCGAGGACTTTGATGATTTCCACATATTCCTAAGTGTTAATAAATAACTAAGAGTAAAAACAGTGTTCATTAGACCGACTTATTTATTTATTTAGAAATTTCTGCCTTATTAATGGTGGAAAATAATAGATTAGAGTTCGCTGCAAAGTCTATGCAGGTGTAATTCTAGGTCAATAGAAGTTTATTTAACCAGGAAATGTCATCAAGCAAGGTACATTATAATTTAAGAGGCCTACTGATACTGGAGTGGATGGGGTATTAACATTTTTTAGAGAAGCTAAAGGAATGTTGTTAATGGATTTATGGCTGGGTTGACATCCGCAAGAGAAAGTGCAGTGTATGGGATAATAAGTATTCGAGACAATAAGTTGACCGCAATCAACGCAAAAAGAAAGTACAACGGCATTACAACTTAGACGGAGAGCTATGGGTATGTGTAGTTGTTCGAAGGTTATTAGGAGAATTGTATATAAAACATTAATAATTTAACATGATTTAAACATTAAAAACTTAATTTTAGTACTTTTTAATGTTTTTTATTAAAGTTGTCGGCTTTGCTTTAGCTCTCATTTATGGTGACCATGATAAGAGCGAGGCCTTGTATAACAATGTTTAAATTATAAAATACGTCAGCTAACCGAAAAACTAGAAAAGGTAGAATGCTAAAGAGTTTTCCTATAAATTTCTTGAACTGTATTTGTTTGAATGAATATAACTATCTGTTAAGGTTGGAAGGGAGAAGAACAAAATTAAGAAAGTGTTTTAAAATTTTTATTTTATTTATTTAAAAAATTATTTAACTAAAAATGCAATATATTTTCATGCTTATATAGTTTACAAAAAATCTATTTATACAAAAAATCTATTTAATAATTTATATAATCAAATTATTATAAAATGAGTACGTAAGGTTATTATAAAGAATAAAAAAAATCAATCCGTAAGGTTAATATTGAGTTAATAGATAGCGAAAAAAATATTTTAAAAAAATCATTCAGGACATCTCAACATTCCACCCTTTAAGAAATAAGCTCCGCTCAAGTTCTTCTTGGACGTGAATCTTTTCAAAATATAATCTTGATATCAGGGGGGGGGGGGGGTAATGTTCTATTTAGACTAGGCCTCGTAACGTCGGCTGTACAATCTTTTTCTTGATCAATGTGTATTCTTTCGAAAGGCTTATCGTTAACATCCAAGGATGCTGTGTATTAATGGGATTATCGGTTCAAATGTTACATGATTTGCATTCTTTTATTTCGTTATCAATATCATTGTTAATTGCAGGCCACCAAAGATATTCTTTAGCTAAATGTTTGGTTTTGCCGGCACCCAAGTGTCCTTCGTGTAAATGTTGTAATATTGATTTTCTTAAAATTTTCTGTATGATGATTTTATTTTCTTTAAATAAACAATTTCCTAAAATACATAATTCCGTCACCATATTGTTATATGTTTTATTTTTTATCGTATCACCGTTTCTAATGCCGTTTATTATTTTCATTAATTCTGTCGTTAGAAGTTTCTTTTTCGATCATTTTAAAGTTAATTGGTACGTCCCATAAATCATTATTTTCTTTTATATCATTCACAATGTGTATTTTTTCTTCTGAAGGTGTTAATGGCAATCTGGACAAACAATCTGGTACCGTATTATGTTTACCCGCTCTATGTCTTATATAGAAGTCGTAAGCTCCCATAGCAATGTTCCATCTGTAACCTCATCGACATGGATGAGTTTTCTTTTAAACCTTTGGAAAAAATGTAGATCAAAGGCTTGTGATCGGTGATGATTGTAAATTTTGTTCCAATTAGATATTCTTGAAATCTTTTCATTGCAAAAATAATCTCTAACGCCTCGCGTTCGTTGTTAGTTTAATTTTCTTTCGGATTTTAGTAAGGATTTTGAGGCAAAAGCTATCGGCTTTTCTTTGCCGTCCCCTTCTATGTGAAATAAAATAGTTCCTAAGCCGCGTTTAGACGCATCAGCGGCTATACCTATGGGTAAATCAGGATTGAAAGTTCAATGTAGGAGGTTGACTGATTAAAGTTTTTAATTTTTTATAAAATTCTTGATGTGGTGTCCCAAGACCATTTATCTTTGTTGATTATTTTATATAGTAGATCTGCCAGATCCGCAAAATTGTTTAAAAATTTACGGTAATAGCTCGCCATGCCTAAGAAAGTAGATAATTCTTCTGAATTTTTTGGTTCCGGCATATCTATAATTGCTTTTATTTTATCATCGTTGGGATGTATACCATGTTTGTCTATATCGTGACCCAAAAAGCGTGTTTTATCTTGCAAGAATAAACTTTTGTCGAATTGGGGGTTAATCCATGATGATCTTATCGAATACTATTTCTATGTTCTCCAAGTGTATCTCATCGTTATCACCGAACAAGTCATCTATGTAGAATCTTTTAAATCTCCGAAAACATGTTCCATAGTCTGTTAAAATATGACTGAAGATGTTGTCAGTCCGAACGGAAGTCTCGTGAATCTGAAGTACCCTTTATATGTGAATATAGTATACAAATCTCTAGAGTCCTTGTGAATAAGAATTTGCAGGAAGGCTTGTTTGAAATCAATTTTACTAAATATTTTGCCTCTAGCTAACTTGACAATCAAATCGTTAATTCTAGGTATGGGGTATTTGAAATCTTCAAGCACTGGGTTAACTGTGTATTTAAAATCGGTGCACAGCCTAAGACTCTCATTGTTTTTAAAAACTGGTGTGAGTGGACTCGCCCACCAGTATCCTTTTCGATGGTATAATTTTTGGCTTAGCATTTGACTTTAGTCGTAATCTAACTTGAGTTTTCATGACAGATTTATAATTTTGACTTGCAATTGGATATCAATTCCGCCAAATCGTCTTTATGATCCTTATCAATCATGCCTATGAATCTTTCAAGTAGTTATATTTTTAAAATCTCTTAACCATGATCTTCCTAGTAAAGGCAACTTGTTACTGTTTACGATTAATGCATTTAAAATTTGACTCGTATTCTACATTCACTCGCGTTGTGCCATCACTTGTATCGTCTTGCCGTCGTAACCTGATAACTGTATGTTGGACTTCGTAATGTTTTTTATGCCTATTTTCTCAATCATATACTTTGGTAGAATTGTAAATCTCCCCGTATCTAATTGTAGTGAATTTAAGACGTTATTAATTTTCACCATATATGCATCATCTTTAATTTTTGAACTTCGTTTTCTACTTTATTTAATCAATATTTAAAATAAATTATAATCTTTCTTACCGTTTCGATCTCTTCTATATTAACTGTATTAATTTTATTTAAATAAGGCGCTTGATGTCTAGGATTATGAGTCATATAATTTTTATTGTCACGATCGTAAAATTGTTGATGCACGATGGATATATTATAACCTCTAAAATTTTGAAACGGTTGTCGGTTGTTGTCAAATCTGTTGTGGTTTTTGAAATCATTAAAAGGCTTGTAATTATTATTATATCCATAATTGTTATTATTAAATCTATTATTATTGTTATCTCTTGTGTCGTGATTATTGAAAGGAATATAAGGAGTTTCTCATCTATTTTGATCTTGAAATCTGTCATAGTTTCTTCTTGGAAAAATAGTTATTTTGGTTGTTAAATCTTTGGTTGCCATAATATGGTCGAGTCTGCCATGATTATCTAAACTGATTGTATTATCATAATGTGTGTTGCTCTCAGTATATGGCATCATCTCATTTTGTCATATCTAGTATTAGTTGATTTTTTGTCTACTCCCTCCAAATATTTTAGATCAGAGTGTGTGTTGTCTTTGATAACAATCATATGTATAGATGTTTTAATGTCAGTTTCGTCTAATTCTTTGCCTATCTTTATAATGTCATCTCAAATGAGTAAATCTTTAATTCTGTATTTAATTTCCTTAGATGAGCTTGATACCTTTATTTTTTCTAAAACCCTGTCATATCCGATAAATTTGCAATCCATATTGAGCTGACAAATACGGGTAACCCAATCTAAAAAACTTTCGCTCTCTTCTGCATTGATTTCACTAATTTTTTTGTTTTGAATCTTGGCAGGCTGTAATAATCTCAGTTTGTTGATAAGTGTCGACGATTTCTTGAGATCGGATTAAGCGCATATTGATTGTAGTTTAGAAAATATGTCATCTGGTAAATTATGTAGTAAGGTCGTGGCGTTATCGTCATCTGTGCTGTTATTATTTTTAAAAATAAGTCCAATTTTAGAAATATGTATCAATGTTTCCTATATATTTAGGAAATTCGCATTTATATAATATAGTATCATTAGAAACAGTGGGTTTTTTATCGCCCACCATATTTAATTAATTGTAAAAATAAAATTTCTTCTTGCCTATTTTAATATTATTTATTTATTTTATTTTTAGAAATGTGAAATAATTAATATGAAATTCATCTTTATATTTTAATAAAATTTTATTTGCAAAGAAATTCATAAAGATAGCCGCTGCCACCATGTTAAGGGTGGCAGGGGGAAGAACAATATTAAGAAAGTGTTTTAAAATTTTTATTTTATTTATTTAAAAAATTATTTAACTAAAAATGCAATATATTTTTATTCTTATATAGTTTACAAAAAATCAATTTATACAAAAAATCTATTTAATAATTTATATAATCAAACTATTATAAAATGAGTCCGTAAGGTTAATATAAAGAATTAAAATATCAATCCGTAAGGTTAATATTGAGTTAATAGATAGCGAAAATAATATTTAAAAAAAATCAATCAGGACATCTCAACACTATCCGAGATAGATAATTGAACCTACTATTAATATGCAAAAAATAAATATAGTTGTTTAATTGTGAATTTCCTGTAGGTGCATATAAACGTTTAAAGCATATTATACTTATATTTTTAATAGTAATTGCAAATAATTTTTCATTAAAGTTTATAATATATCAGTAATAACATAAACATTGAAAAATTTAAATCCAGTTTAATATAATTGGGTATTATATCATACCTGAAATTTTTATTTTACCAGTCGCGTTTTATTTTACCAGTCGCGTTTTATTTGAAAAATAATTAAACTCATATTTATTATATGATTAAATATTTTAAAAAATTTCTAATTGCTTTTTATTAATCCAAAAAACTTTAATTAACTCTTATTTTAAAAAAGCGAAAATATTATGCTACATTTTATCCTTTTTATCCTTTTTAAACCGGGCTCGATTTGTTTAAAAAAATTAAAGGGCAATAAACGCCAATTATTTAATGCCCCCTCCCCAAAAAAAAAATCAAGCCATAATTTTTTAGATTAAAAAGATTATTAAAATTAGATCTTATATTTATAAAATTAGGCCATGAGGAAAAATAATTGGATTCCACCAAGTTTGACTCCCGAATTTCCTAGGAAAGTTTGAATATATGGCAATTACCTGACCTTTTGAATTTCTTGACAAATTTTAGATAAAAATTAAAGTTGGTGTTCGAATCATACATGATAAAAGAGGGCCATAGTTAATTCTTTATGTATTTGTAACTCTAATTGTGTTTGAATAAAGATCTCTAAAGTAGTATGCTTGTGTTTTGCACTATAATTTATGATCAGGGAAAAATTCTAAAAAGACGAGTGATCAGCTATAATCCAAAATAATGGGAATCCATCTGGCCCGTTTTTGAAAAAAATAAAATAATTTAGGATCTTGAATTATTTTTTGTCAAATTTTGATATTCTTTGTCCCATCCCAATTTTCTAAAAAAGGAATCAATCAAATTCTAAAAAAAATGAGGATTATAGGTCCTATAATATTCTTTATTAAATATATAATTTTATAAAAAAAATGTATAACGCATTTTAAATTTAAGAAGATTTTAAAACAAATATAAATTTTCTAGTTTGTAAAAAATACTCTGATTACAGATGATATTCTAAAAAAAACTTTTTGCCATATAAGCGATTAATAATATTTAAAAACGTTGTCTTGTAAGAAAATAGAGGAATCCCCCTGGGCAGAATTTAAAAAATTGATAATGCAAATGTTTTAAAGAGGAAAACCAGTCTTCGCCTTTGGTGTTGATTTTATTTGTGCTACATTATACAAATAAGGGCATGATAGATTATTTTAATTAAAAAATTTGGCTAGATGTTGTGACTTTGCAGCAGGGCTGTGAATCATCCTTTAAAAACTAGGATTTGGGTTCAGTGAAAAATCCTTGAACGAGGTTCGAGATCAGACTTCAATAAAATAAGGAATTATAAAATTTAATTAAAATATCAGTTATTTTTAATAGCGATACTCATGTTTGAATCAACTCACGAAGTTTTATTTTGTAAACCAACAAAGGACTGCTACATCAACCTCGCAGCGAATCACAATAATTCAAAATGGACAACTTATTGATATTTGACATATTGCATATAATATTGTCATTAGTAATCTGCATCGGACTAATTTTTTAAGCCCGGCCCGGCCCAAAATTTTTTAAAAAAGTTTTGCCGATCCGAACCCGATTTTTTTAAAAAAATTTAGACCCGGCCCGAATTTATTTAAATATAGAAATTAATTTTTATAATTACTCAAAATAAAAGACATATGTTATATGCCGTTTAGTTTCAATAAATTAAATCGAATATTTTTATTTTAAATAAAAAATTCATATAAAATTAATAAATTTAGATATATTTAAAAAAATTTCCAAGGTCCGATCCGAGCCGGCCCGAATTTTGTTTAAAATATTAGGCCCGGCGCGGCTTGAACCCAAATATTTTAAATAGAATCAGGCCACGGGCCGGGTACGGGCCGGACTTAACTTTGCAGATCTCTAATTGTCATAATCTACAAATCTACATTTAAACATTACTTGATTAACATTGGATATTATATAAATTTATATATATAATGTAAAAATATTAGTGATGTAAACGTTATCAAAAAGAAACGAGTTACGGTTACTCGTTACATCTGAAAAATGGAACGCGTTACCGTTACTCGTTACCATTTTACAAAATGAACGCGCGTTACCTACTTTTCAAAAAAGTAACGGGCTACTCATTACTTAAAGAAATTAAATGTTATATATTATCAGTGTTGTTAAACGCTACTTTTAAAAGTAGCGCGCTATCGCTACCGCTATTTTATAAAAAAAGTAGCGCGCTATCGCTACCGCTATCGTTTTCAAATGAGTAGCGCGCTATTAGCTACTTTTTACGCTACTTTGATTTTTTTTTTAAATATTTTTTTTTTACGTAACTTTATTTCCACAAATAAAATATTGATATAAAAACATGACAATAATTTGTTACATATATATATATAATTTATTTATTATTGCACTTTAATAATAATAACATTTCGGTACTGTCATCCCCAAGTCTAAAGCAACGATCAGAAAGTATAAGCTTTGCCATACTAAATAATCGTTCAGCACCAGCACTTGAGGGCAACGCAGTATTAAATTTAATAAACAAACTTTTTATATGAAAAAAATCATCAAAAATATTTAAATTAGTATTTTTATATTTAAAAAAAGCATCTAGAGGTTCAATAATATTATTATTATTTATTTCAAAAAAATCGTCTATGGAAGGCTGCGGTTTCGATCTTGCTATAATATCGTGGTTAGGCATGCCATTTTTTAACGTTACCATCAGCCTATCAAGTTGCCCTTTAGATTCAGTCAAATTAATGTATGGCCAATTTAACTTGAAACTAGGATGATCTTGGTCCGTGGAGAAAAAGTGTTTATCATTTTTATAAAAGAATCATTATCCACCAAGGATAATGGTTGAACTGTATCTATTATAAAGTTCATAATGACTTTGTCAGCCAATTTTTGGGATACACCATGATGAATCCAAATCGGTTAATTTTGTTTGTATTAAATTTGATTTGGAAGTGGGTTTATCTTCTTCCATTACCCCAAAACTTTTGAGATATTTTTCAATCTCTTTATAATTTGAAGTGTGCACAGTCTAAAATTATAAAATACTTAGAATAAAAATTATGTAGGAGATAAGTATACATAAAAATGATTGAAATAACTATTTTAAAATGTTTTAAATAATTTAGATAAAATTTATGAATATATAAAAAAAATGATTGGTTTTTTATTTTAATTTATTTAAAAAATTAAAGATTAACCTACACATTGATATTAAATTTGTTTAATATATTACCTTTAAATGTTTTTTCAAATTAAGGCTGCTCGTATGATTTGAAGAGATAATTTTGCGGCACATCTTGCACCGAAACCGATATCCAGTATTAATTTTTTCTTCAAGATTAAAGTATTTCTTGAATTTTGGGAAAGGATCATCTATATTTTGTTCATTTTCCAAAGAAATTTCAATATCTTCAACAATCTCACACATAACAAGATTTATAATGCTTAATATAAAATGTAAAATGAAATATAAAATAAGATAAAAGCAAGGACATACCAATAACGGAATTTCAAAAATATATAATTTAATGAATGCGCGAAATATAAATTAAATACAGATTGCTATTTAACAACTGTTTATATCTAATATATAACAATAATGTATATTTTTAAATATAAATTTAAATTTCAAAATTAAATTAAATAAAAGGATTATAATTTTAGATTTTATAAAAAATATATTTTAATCATTTTTAGATGTATTTATTATGTAAGCTACTTCGCTACTTTCTAAATTAGTAGCGAGCTAACGCTATCGCTATTTTTTTTAAAAAGTAGCGCGCTATAGCTACCGCTACTGAAAAAAGTAGCGCGCTATTTTAACAACACTGTATATAATGCACCGACAATATATAATAAAACAAAACTACACAAAAAGAACATATAAGATAAGATCTTTTTATAATAAAATTTTCATATATAATTATAATATGAATAAAATTATACAAAAATAATATATTATAAGAAAACATCTTTATGTAACAATTTTTTATTCATTTTAACAACAAATGATTTTCAAAATTTTGATCAGATAAACATGAGCGTTTTCGCTGTGCTAAACACACGCTCAATTGGCGCAGAGGATGAGAAAGTGGTGTTATATTTAATAAACAAAAATTTCAATTCGGGGAATTTATTAAAAATATTTAAGAAAATATCTTTTTTTTGAAAAAAACTTGAAAGATCATCTTCACAGAGATCTTCATTCATTTCCTCATCAAAAAAATTTTATCTTTATCTGAAAATATTCTAGTGTGTGTGTTGGATAAAGAAATCAAGCCTGTTCTTTCTTTATCATTATCTTTTCTCAAATTGGAAATAAGTTCCAGCTTCCTTTATTGACCTCTAATTTTATTTAGGGCCAATCCAATTTAAATAGTGGGTGAATTATTTAAGATAGTATATATTCATCATCATAAATGTGTTTGAATCTATTGAAAATATGATAGTCAACATATAAATTATAAGCAATATTTGAACTGTATACCTTTTATCTACGGCTTCCAGGATTGAATCAATAAGTGGCTTACAAAACTTAAAATTTTTTAAAGCCAATTTTTTAAGTTTTGATATTATAATGGTTATAGTGGGAGTGAGTTATCCCAAATGCATATTTTCTTCGCTCTCTAAAATTGAAAAAGCCGTAGCTATCTAATACATGGTTAAATAATAAGATGCTATATATATATAGTATTTTAATAATAAAATCTATAATGAAATTTAGATTAATTTTTTTAAAATCATTTCATGATTAAGTTTTTATATGTTTAAAATAATTATATATTAATTTATTCTTTACCTTCAAATGTTTTTTTAAGTTTGAGCGTTTTGAATATAAAAATTTCATAACTAAGAACATATTATAATCATATAGCAATTTTAAGATTTGAATTTATAAATAGAGGTCTACTTTTTTCTGAGACTTGGCCAATTCATCTAGAATCAAATTTTTATCTAGAATAATCTCCTTATAAATATTTAATATTGGGAATCCATTTAAATGGTTTTCACCGGTGCTATTTCTTAAATAGGTTTTTAACCTTTTAAAAGTTGAAAAACCTTTCATTAGTGCAGATGCTAATCGGTAAGGTAGCTAAAATAAAAAGCAATGTTATGATATTAGGCAGGGAATTTAAACTGCAATTATACATAGAAAGAACCTGCAAAGCATTTTTAGTATTCCATTCTGTCAAGATTTTAATACCAAAATTTGACATCACAAAATTAGCTATGATACGATCCTGATAATTCATCAGAATAAAATTCTGAGATTTTTTTAATATCCTCTCGCCTTTCAAGTGTATTCAGACTCAACTGGCGAAAATAAAAGCTGTTAAAAATAAAATTGTAACTAATAAATCTTTCCTTTAATTGAAATAAAAATGTATCAATAAGGAGAATAAAAATATTTATATAAAACCCTCAATCGTAGATGCATCAATATTTAAGCAATTGGACTATCTAGAAATAGAAACTACTCTAGGTTTAAAATTTTTAATCCCAAACATATTAGCAATCACCTGTACTTTCTCATTATATTTACCAAATTAAATGATTTTTCTTTTATTTAAAAATTATAAAATATTAATTAAAATTTTTAAAACTATCTAATTAGTTTAAACAATATAAATTTTATTATTAAATTTATAAATATCTAATTTAACTCTGCCAGAAAAAATTTAATATATATATTTTAAACCATGTTATCATTTAAAATTAAAAATTCTTATTTGATTTTTTAAATATATTTCATTTTGATATCGTATATATTATTTTGTTTATAAATTGAAACCGGTTTTTAAATAAAATTAATTGGAATAGGCAAAAAAATTTTTTACGGGGATTATGGGATTCTTTTACGTTACTGATCGAGAAAATAATTGAAAAAACTATCCTTAAAACCAAAATTATTTTAAGGGCTCGGGTTGTGTAAAATTGCTTTGAAGATAACAAAAAACAAAAGATGCCAGTGAAACCTTATTAGTCCATGGGTGGACTGTGTAATATTATAAAATTACTTAATTTTGTTAAGTTTTTTTGGGAGGGGGGGGGGTGTGGGGGTAGGGGTCATTGATTTTTATTTGCAATGTTTTCAAGCATGTATTTTATTTTTATATGAAAAAGAAGAAAAGTAGATCAGTGTAAAAAATATTAAAAAATTATATATTATTTTGGTTCCATTATAAATTATCATTAGCATTGTTTTTTAAAAAAATATATAGTTCATTATAAAATAAGAATAAAAAAGTCTAAATAAAATACTGTTGTGTCCCATTAAAAATATAGAATAAATTACATATAGTAGATTATAAAAACAAAAACTGTTTCACAACAGATGTAAATTAAAAACAATGTTAAACTATAAAAAAGGACATTCAAAATTAATAAAAATAAATGTGAAAATATGATAATGATATGATACAAATAACAATAATAATCATATAAAAAAAAACTTTATACAATAGTTATCGCAACAATAGTAATGATTGCAGTGACGAAAACAATAAATATGATATAATTCCAAGTGATATTACAATTATAATAACTTATGCTCAGTGGCGTCATTAGCTTTATACAAAGGGGGTCTTAAAAAGTGTTTTTTTTAATGTCTAACTTTGGACTATGTACATAATTTCTGAGGAGCTTTGTCCCCACCCCACCCTTTCGGGTCTTCTACCCAATTTTTTTGCAACCTTTGGCCAGTTGTATTTTTATTTATTATTACCATCTACAATTTCTTATAATATGTATATGTATTCGCTAACCAAAATATGATCTAGCACAAATGTAGAAATTAACTCAATATTACTCTGATAACCAATTGAATAAAACCTTTTATAACCCAGTTGTAAAAGTTTTATCTTATAAATTTATTAAGTTCACTTATTGATGTTTTTCAAAATTAAATGAGACATAGAATAGTCATTGTTTGTATGCTAAAAAATGAATGTAATATTGAATTTAAACATTAACGGCAAAAAAAATATAGTCATCTTTTTCTTAGCCAAAGTTAAGTTTATTCAAAAAACGTTAATATTTTTATTTATTATCACAATTTTTATTATCAAATTGAAATATAATGATAATTAATATAAGAATAAATATAGAAATTTAGTAGATATTTTCAACTATAATATTCAAGATTTTTTAATTTCGCTTAATAAATAATATTACATTGTCTATACATATTAATACTGTGAGAAATATAGCATTTATTTATATATGGACATTGAATTGCAGAGTGTCAAAATAAAAATATTACAACACATCATACTGTTAAAAACATAATTAAAAATTAATTGCTAAGAAATTATTAAAATACAAGTAAGGGTAAAAAAATATTTATATACTATCCAAAATATCTTTCATTATTTTGTGTATAATATTTCTATGTCATTTCATCGCTAAATCCTCTAGCATTGACAGGCAACAGAACTAGGGTAGGGTTTCCTCAAATCCATCAAACTGAATATTAAAGGGGGGGGGGTATTAGAAGCCCTTCGTACCAGCGACTTATAGGACAGGATTTCCACTGGATGTCCCCTCAAAAACCTTTGTCAATCCCCTAAAAAAATTTTGAGATGTTTTCACATTATTAATTACACCATTTTATTATAGATGCTCCTTTCATAAATTTTAAAAAGAAAAACTTAAGTTATTTTAGCTTACTACCAACTATCAAAATATTATGAATATAAAAGAATTATTTTTTAGATCATAAATTCAATTAAAAAACCCCTTATTTACAAAAAATGCGTTATTATAGCATATTTTTTGGCATAAATATGAGTTTGCTGAGATGAATTGTAATATATATTTGGTCGATGACCAGCAATATCATATATTATAATAGGTCTATAATAAAAGTATTATTACAGCAATATATTTTGTCCCATTTCATCTAAAAATTTAATAGATAACCCCCAAATAAATTTATCCTACTCCCCTTTAAGACATCTACTCCTTACCCCTCAATAAAAATTGGATGCAAACTGTTCCTACACCCCCCCCCCCCGTTTATATAGACGCTGCTTCACACTTTTGTGCGCAAACCGCGCATACTTGTACCGTATAGAACTATTACTTAAACGTCTGAGTTGATTAAAAAGGGTATCCATATATATTTAATTACTTTATATGATATGGACAGAGCAAATTTTAATTTCAAATTATTATGTATCTATGTTAAATGAGTAGATTGTGTTTGTTGGAAATACTGAACAAATAACTTTATAACATGTTTAGTATATTAGTAAAATCTAGATATTTATATAATTAATAACCCTTGTTAAGTCTTCCAAAATTGTCGCACCGGATCATAGGCGTAGCCAAAGTGGGGAATAAAAGGGAATTCCCCCCCCCTCAGAAATTTATCATTTTATGTAAATATCATTTTATAAAAACCAAAAATGTTTTTTAAGAAATGGAATATAAGCCAAAGATAAGCTTAAGGCAAAAATGAAATGTATTATAATTATTAATAGATCCATAGATTAATAAATAATATAATATAACAAATATAATTTTTTATAAAGTTAGTAATTTCAATTTATTTATTTTAATAAAAGTAAATTATAATTATAAAACTATTGATAAAAGTAAATCATAAATTAAATAAAAAATTAAAGTACAATACAAACAGTGGAATATTATATGTCGTTGATTTACATTTTATCAATTATCATAGGACAATCAAATAATTTTTACCAATATAGCGAATTTTACAGAAAATTATAAAATATTGATAAGGACATCAGAAAATATCTTTTAAAGACATTGTGAGATAAATAATATGAAGATTATTTTTTAATATCATTTTTTATTTAAAATAAATAGATGGCGTTAAATAATTGAATGCAATGTAATATATTCTCTAACTGTTAAATGTCTGTAAAAGTCGAATTTTACCTAGTTATTTGTAAGCAATTTTATATAATAGAGGAATAAAATCTATATTTCTACTTACTTTTTAATAAATTATTACCATGCTTTTATATTAATGTATATACAAGTAATTTATTATTTTATATAAACTAATAAAAATGTATTTCATATTTGTTCCAAACTTATCTTTTTTATTAAAAATTCTCTTGTAAAAATATTTTATGACTATATATAAACTAAGGTAAATTTTATATTCATAAATATTTTATTTAATCAAATAAATTATCCATATTTTTTTATGCTTTTAATAGAGTATAGTGCTTAAATTTTTTTATTAGATGCTTAAAAAATTAATAGAATGGCTATAATTAAATTTTATAATAGTGGACTTGGGTTAAAATTTTTTATAAATAATGGGCGGGTAAATAAAAATTTAAGGGTGTATTTATGGTCCAAAAACCTGCCCAATGCATAAATCAAGCATTTTGTATCCTTATTATTTTAGTTATATAATTTGAATATATAATTGTACAAATTATATTTACACTATTAACATTTACCTTGAATTTTGATTGAATATTAATTAGATTAACATTTGACTGATATTTAACAATGAGAATTTAAAATAAAAATGAAGGAATGGTGGTTGATATGAATTAAAAAGTATTTATAGTATGAAAAAATGTTTTTAAGGTAAGGACATTACTTTACAGCACTAGTTTGAAGTGGTGAATTTTAATGGCATTTTTTCTTTATTTTATAAATCTGAATATAAATAATTTTTCTAAAGGTGATTAATATAATATGAAATTATAATTTTAATTATATTATTTAAAAATTACAATAAATGGAGATATTGTATAAATTTTAGTTTGTGTGCATTTACAATGTAAATGAATAATTCAAATTTAGAGATTCTATATTAATCTGATATGTAAACAATTCATTGAAATTAACATATATAAATTAATTGAGTTTCTGACACAATTCTATTTTTAGAAAAACATAACTGGTTTGTATTATGATGTAAGGAATTACAAAAACCAATCAAGTTAATTTCCATAGTTATATATAAATTCTTCATAATTTTTATTAATTGAACAGGATGAATTCATGTCATTTATATGGTCTAATATAAAATTATTATTCATATTTCCAAATATTTCTTACTATTATGTGTATTCCACATTATTTCATTTGATGGAATATAAGTATTTTGATGAAATCTTTGTTGCTGACTATTTTGCATTTGAGTAAATTCATGGTTTAAATCTAAAAAAGTGTTTTAATATTTTAAGAGATAAATATAATCAGAAAAATAGATTAATCATTTTATATCATTTGTCCCTATCTGTTTTCATCATTAATTTTAAACGTTTTTTACTTGAAAACCCTGAAAAGGTTGTTATATCATTATTTGTGATTGGCAATGAATTAAAATGTTGTCCCATCATGTTATGTATATTTCCTATAAATAAGTTAATTATTGTCATTTTTTATATATAAAACGTGAATCACTAGATCTCATGGGGCTTACAATTTTTCCATTAACTGAGACTAATTCATTTTTGTTCAAAGCTTTTCTTATTTCTATTTTGCAATCATCAACGCTATGAGAATCATATACTATAAGTTGGAATTTTACAAGAAATAATTTAAATTTTACATAAAGCTTTATCAACAGGATCATGATCATCAAACAAGACAAAAGCAAAGCCACGAAATCTACCTAATAAATCTTTTTTTATATCCACAAGTACAACATTCCCAAATTGTTCAAAGTATTCTTTTAGCATACTTTTACTAATATTTTCCGTAATTCCGCCTATAAACAATTTGCTGGCTGTTATATATGCATCAGGTTTACCTTGAAGCTAATCAAACATTAAAAATCTCATTTTTATTTTACTCGTCTTGGAACAGCTCTTTTGGTATCAACTTCTTTATTATCCACTTTATGAGGTCTATCCGACATTGCAATATCCACAGTTTCTATACAATCAAAGGTAACAAAACCAAAGCCGCGAGATTTATGTTTGTTATCTTTCATAACAACACTATTTATAACATTCCCATATTTACAAAATGATTCTCTTATCGTTTGTTCAGTCGAGTTTAAACTCAACCTTCCAATATAAATCTTTTGCAGATCATCATCCATATTTCTTCATGATAAAGTGGAAATCGACTGTTTTTGAAATAGGTTGGTGTAATTGTGTAAATTAAATTCGGTAAATATTTTGTAATTAAATTTTTTAAAATTACTATGTTCTATTTTATAATAACAAATTTTCGTTCCCAAATTTTTAAATTAACTAATTATATAAACGTGATTATATTTAGTAATAATTAAAATACACATTTTGATTTAACTTTTAATTAGTCGAATTATCATCAAAAATGGAAGGTCTTGATTTTTATGTGCTTAATCTTCTTGCGCTCTTCTATTTGTTTCCTCTGATTGTTAAATAAGCTTATAGTCAGGGGCGGAATGGGAGACTAAAGGCCCAGTGGGAGATTTCTAAGCCATAGTTAAGGGGCATCGCCCCCAAACCCCTCTTTATGGGCCTACGGCTTGCTTTTACCTGGCCAACGGCCGGGAATTATAAGATTTTATTTAAAATCTACTACACTATGTTAACATTTAAAATAATTTTTATCTTATTAATATTTATGTACGATCCATTTAAAAAAAATACTCGTCCTTTGATTTGAATTTATTATTCTTAGTTATTTTATGAACTTTGCGATTATTACATATAATATTTCTAAAATATTTTTGATTGCTGATATAAAAAATTTTGCGTATTACAAGTGATAAAAAAGGTTAATTAATGCCTCAATTGACAATGGTTTTTAAAAACTATAATTCTTCGCAACTTACATTGGCAAAAGGTCATGAAACTAATATAACTCTCTGTTACCATTTTATACAATGTTTTATAGAATAGACTAATAAGGAAAAATTTATAGGCCTAACCAAATCAACAATTCTTGAAGAAGAGAATATAAATACCAATCCAAATCATAAAACTATATGGTGGTTAGACTCTAACCCCACAACCCGAGCCGAAGTCATAGAAATCTGCTCAACCCTGAGCCAGGGTTGAAAAATCGACCACGACCCAACCCGACCCAATGGGCCTGTTGAGTCGACCCATTTGGTCAGCTTGTTGGGTTGGCTTGTTGGGTCGGCTAGCTGGGTCGGCTAGCTGGGTCGGCTAGCTGGGTCGGCTTGTTGGGTCGGCTTGCTGGGTCAGCTGGGTCGGCTTGCTGGGTCGGATTGCTGGGTCGGCTAGTTGGGTCGGCTTGCGTTAAAATTTGTCATAATCGTCATTTTTTAAGTTTTTCGAATTTTTTTGAAGCAAATAGGTAAAAATATATATTATAAACATGTTAAATTAAATTTTCAGTGAATATGTACCTTAGTAAAATGACAAATGTCATAATCGTCATCTTTATGTTTTTTCGAATTTTTTTGAAGCAAATAGTTAAAAATATATATTGTAAACATGTTAAATTAAATTTTCAGTGAATATGTACCTTAGAAAAGTGACAATTGTCATAATCTTCATTTTTAAGTTTTTTCGAATTTTTATGAAGCAAATAGGTAAAATATATGTTGTGAACATGTTAAATTACATTTTCAGTGAATATGTACCTTAGAAAAGTGACAATTGTCATAATCGTCATTTTTAAGTTTTTTTTTTAAATTAAATAGATAAAAGGATGTTAAAAAATTTCAAATAATTTTTTATAACCGGGCATAGGCAGGCGGGAGAAAACTCTCCCAATGCTGACCTTTAATTTAAACATCTATTAGAATAATCTAGAGGTGGCCGTGATAAAAATCGGCTCAAATCGAGCCGTTTAACAACACTATCGCTAATATTTTTAGAATCTTAAACTGACGATTAGTAGAACAATAGTTATTGCTCTTTAAATATAAGTAATATGATTTGAATCCCATATTATACCAAATATATCGACGTTCTATATTTGTACAGCTTCATTTGCGTAAATTCAGAAAATGAGAAAAATATTAAACTTTATATGAAATATAGGAAATATTTATCGATCAATTTAATTTAAAATTTTTAAAAAAATTAACAAAATTTGTTTTTTAAAATCAAAATGCAAGTGAAGCAAATATAACAGTTATAATTTATATATAAAAATTGAATAATTTTGGTTATATTTTGGACATATAAAAATAAGGATCTTAAGGTGATTACGAAGCAAAAAAAATATAAAAACAAATCTTGATCTTTGGAATCCAATTAAAAGTTCGGATCGTTTTTTTACGACATAACCGAAGATATAATTTAGAAAGTGGTCAATTTGTAAAGATTAATATTACTAAATTACTAAAAAAAACGCCGAATATTTTGCGTTTTTAAATATTAAAAACGAAAAATAATATTAACATAATATATATGGGAAATGTGGCATAAATGGCCATGTTTGAAGACTAGCTACCACCTTTTAACTATTATCTTTTCGACCGATTTCTCCCAAAATTTGTCAAAATGTGTATTTTATGATATGTACTTTACCTATTGAATAGAGCAATCCAATAAAAAAAAATTTAAATAAGCTGTTTTTAGTATTTCTTTCTGGAAAAATCTCGTTACACATTTTTTGTTTGGTGAAAAAATTACTAATTTAGATTATTGTTATTTTATATAAATATTATCCTTAGGCATTCAGCATTATACGCACAAAAAATTATGGTTTTAATTTTTATTTAATAGGCATATGTATTGACTGGCCAAAATTCTATATTCATATAGAAATGAAAAGCTCGCTAAACATATTTGGTACAAAATCAAATGATGAACAAATTAAACTGGCAAATGATGATATATTCATTAATAAAAGATAAACATTATTAATATCTACTAAATTTAATATTCCTAAGAAAACCTTAAAGGTGAAGAGTGGAATAATTGTCTGCAATTTGTTTGTTATGTATTTAAATAGTGATACAATTGTTTCATTTATAAATTAATAAAATGGTTTTCATTATTGTTAATAATTCCCTAAATAATTTAATACATCATGAATGATAAAATTATTGAAAACAGT
Source organism: Gordionus sp. m RMFG-2023 (assembly GCF_954871325.1). Lineage (NCBI taxonomy): Eukaryota > Metazoa > Nematomorpha > Gordioida > Chordodea > Parachordodidae > Gordionus > Gordionus sp. m RMFG-2023. Next base: position 40,588,214 of record NC_088776.1, read on the forward strand.
TAAGATAATAATTCATAAATTCAAAATAAATAGTGATTAATTGAAATAAGAATTTTTAATAAAAAGATAATTAAGATATAAATTGATAAAGTATAATCATTAAATGAATATTGATAAATTTAGATATTAATACTAATTGCATTATTAAATTTTTATATGCCTAAAAAATGAAGAAATATATAAGATAGGTTTTTTGCAATCATTTCATATAATTCTTAAATAATTTATTATGGCCAGTAAACAATGTATTGACTGGCTAGAAAAACACTGTCACAAAACTTCATCTTCTACCTCATAAACTATTATAGAGCTTTTTTTAAATTTTATTTTAAAGAATCTTTAATACCTTTTTCAAAAAAGCTTAAATATATATTTAACAATATATGATTATTTCAGGGATGTGAACCCGGACCCTAACCCTGAACCCTCGTATTTTGGATGAACCCGAAATTTTAAAAAGTGAAGGGTTCAGGATATTATAAAAAAATTTTAATTTTAAAAAATAATGTAAAAATATAAATTTCTATAATTTCATTAATTTTTTTCATAGAATTATTTATTTTATATTCGCGTTTTTCTTTCGTTTTTCTTCCTGGATTTCATTTTATTTTATTTAGAGATTGATACCATAAATTTAAAACTATAATTGATAAAGTAAGGGATGTTGTAAAATATTTAAGAACTCCCACAATTGTAAGAATATTAAAATCTATGAAAAGGCAAATGGCAATATTAGATTGCACAACAAGTTGGTCCTCTTTTGTATGATGTTAGAGCGATTAATAAGTTTGAAAGATTTCTGTAATGATTTTATTATAAGAGCATGTGAAGCCATTTTGTCAGAAGATGATTGGAATCAAATAAAAGACCTTACTAGTGTGTTGGTTCTTTTAAAAATAACTAGATTAAGATTGCAAGCAGAACAGTTATGTTTATCGGATTTTTATGGCATATGGATAAGATGTCGATTAGAGTTAGGAAGATTTACAAGTTCTTTTTCTTATGAAATATAAGAAAATATGAAAATTAGAGATCAACAATATTTACAAAATAGTGTTGTATATGCTTTAATATATTTAGACCCTCGATATCAAGTTTTATTAAGTATTGAGAAAAAATAAATTGCCATAGCCCATCTTGAGGATTTATGGCATACCCAAAACTCTATTATTTACAATATATTGAAGCTACGACAATATCTACTGGTTGTAGCGATAACAATGATAATGATAGCAATATTGATGATCTGGAAATTTTATTATTATATAGAGAAAAAAAAATGAAATTATCATCAGATAGAAAGGAGCAAAAAATATCTATTGTATCTTTAATAGAAAAGTTCTCAGAAGTTAAGAGAAATATTTACAAAATAGTGTTCAATATATCGTTACATAATAAATATATATAAAATAATCATATATATTTAATTTTGATAAATAGGAATATAGAATAATTAAGGCTAGGCTTAGAGTTGTGTAACGTCTCCCAATCCCTACATTTTGTCTAATTAGTTTTAGGCGATTTTTCGGTTAGGCCTAATTAGGTATAGTTGATTTTTAAGCTAATAACACTACTTATAAATGTCGGACAATTTTATACAAACTTATGGAGAGACTTTAATTTATAATAATTTTTTTATAATTTTTCAAAATATTTTTATGTAAATTAAAATTTTAAGAAATTCAATATAAAATCTTCTAAAATTTATAGGATTTAGACTTTAATATATATCAGAGACCTGCAGGCCCGGCCCTAAGCCCGGCCCGGGCAGGGCCGGGCCGTATTTTAAATTTTTCAAATATACTCGGGCCGGGCCTAAAAAATTTTTTTTTAAATATATCCGGGCCGGGCCTAAGATTGTTAAACCCGGGCCGGGCCTTAATATTTTTTATAAAAATTTTTACATTATGAGTTAATGGTTATAAGATTATATTATATTATAGTTATGATTAATATAATATTGGGTGATGGTTAACACACCTAACACCCATAGATCGATCTAATTATTAATTTCCTGCAAATTTATTCAAAGTATTAATATATTTTTTTATAATTCATATCTAAATTTTTACAACATATTTTACCAAAACAATCAAATAAAGGAATATCTTAAATAAGCCCCAATATTCAAGTATTAATAATATATTTTTTATAATTCATATCTAAATTTTTAGAATATTTACCAAAACAATCAAATAAAGGAATATCATGTCACAAAATACTAATGATATAATGAATAAAATTAAAAATAATATTTATTCTTTTAGAAATACAAATAATAATTTAAAATCTGAAATATGGACTAAATTTAACATCATCATAGATGAAAATAAAAAAAACATTGGCTACGTACAATGTAAGAATTGTTTAAGTATATTATCTTATAATTATAAACATGGTACATCCTAAAAAGACATAAATGTGATGGTAAATCCATGAAAATTAATTATTTTTTTTACACCTGAAAAACCAACCTATAAATGTAATATAAAATATTAAAAAATTATAAAATAAATTATATTAATATTGTGCAATTAGATTATATTTTCAAAATACTATTTATTATACATGCATTTTTTTAAATAGCGATTTATTTTTATTTTATAAATTAAATAGTAAATTAAATACAATATATTATATTCTCAAAATATTTTCCATTTTTATAAATTAAATATTAGTTTTATTTTTTTTAAATGCAATATAAAATATAGTATATGCTCAAAATATTATTACCATTTATATGAATATTAGTTTTATTTTTATAAATGCAAAAAATATAGTATGTGCTCAAAATATCCATTTTTATAAATAACAGTTTTATAATTTTTATAAATTCAATATAATATTCTCTAAATATTAGCTTTTTTCATGTATTTTTTAAATAATAAGCGATAATACTCGCTGAAAAATATGGTAAAATACCTCATAGGTGAATTTATCCGGGCCGGGCCTGAAATTAAAATATCCGGGCCGGCCTGAAATTTTTTTTTAAAAAATATCCGGGCCTGAAATTTAAAAAATATCCGGGCCGGCCTGAAATTTTTTTTTTAAAAAATATCCGGGCCGGGCCTTAAATTTTTAAATCCGGGCCGGGCAGTAAAAAATTTTTTTTAAACTTAACCGGGCCGGGCCGTAAAAAAATTTTTTTAAATTATATCCGGGCCGGGTCTTAAATCTTTAAATCCGGGCCGGACCGGGCCGTAAAAAAATTTTTTTAAAAATATCCGGGCCGGCCTAAAAAATTTAAAACCGGGCCGGGCCGTGCAAATGGTGCCTCTGCAGGTCTTTGATATATATAGATTTTCATTATAAATTATTAAATATAAAAATTTTTTGGCGATCGTATGAAATTCCCAGGGTATATTCTCTTCAGAATAGATCTGATAAAATCAAATTTATCAAGGAAATTAAAAACACGCACTAAAATCAGATCAGAGAGCTACAGGCCTGGCCTTAAACCTGATTCGAATGCCTGGGCCGAAAATTTTATTTTTTAAAAAATGGGCTGGGCTATAAAAAAATTTTAAATACCCGGGCCGGGCCATATATTTTATAAAAATCATTTTTATAATTTTAACAGGCAGAATTTTTTTTAAGATTTTTCCTTCCATTTCGTCTAAATCAAAAAATAAAAATGTTTTATAATAATATATTAAATAAAATAACAAAATTTTCGAATCTTTTCTATTCTTAAAAAAACAAGCCATATGCCATCATATAATTCAAAATATTAAATTTTTTTTACTTAATTTTTTTTACTTAAAATATAATATTATAAATATAATATTTTTATTACTTTTAAAATATAATAGAAGTGACTAAATTTAAATATTATGCTTACATTAAACAAAAATTATTAGTTATTTGATTAATATAAATATTTATTAAACATTTAAAAATAGATTAAGGACTTATAAAATTAATAAAGCATATAGTTGCAAAATAGGCATTTTTAAAATATTTATTACAAGGTTTTACAATGGATTTGATTATATAATAAATAGTTAATTTAATTTTAAATATTTTATATTAAGGAAATCATACATTATGCCAAATTTAGACGGAGAAGAAATCGAAGAATATTTACAGATCCGGTTGCTCAAACCTCTGTTGATATTATAGATTGGTGGTCTCGAAACGCTAATCGTTTTCCAAAGCTGTCGACAATGGCCAAGGATTATTTATGCGAAAGCAAGCGAACGTATTTTTTCTCGAGCCTGCGCAACCATTACTAAGAGGAATAGGATGTCAGCCACAACGTTAAAATAATGCCTATGTATAAATTCATGGGATGTTAATGTTTTAAATTTGCGTGACTAATTTTTTGTATAATTTGATTTTTCCATTATTTGTTATTTGATTTATGCATATAATTTTTATTTTTTATTTATGAAAATAATAAAGATATGATAATGTGCCTTATATATTTTGCATTTGTAAATTTTTACTTATAAAATATAAGAGTCTACTTGCGATAAATGAATAATTTTATAAATATATCATTTTTAAATTAAAAAAGTTATTATTTCAAAAAATAAAGGGGGGGGGGGGTAAAAATTTTTTAATTCCTAATTAGTAGTATCTATGAAGATCTAAATGTTTTCCTAATTTTTTCTATGATATTCATTCTTAAGTATGAATATTTGGATTTTGTATAAGTCATCCACACAATTACCAAAGAAAAAAAATCAATTAAAATTATATTTTATAATGATGCATTAGTGGTAGAAAGTATTTAGGGGGTTTAGCAAGGCCCGCTAACAATCGCTTTAACAATCGTGATATGTAAACAAAATATTTGTAAAACTCAGAAATTATGAAAAATAATTTAAAATTTGTCAAGAATTATATTCATGATCTTAAATCAAATAATTATTAAAATCTTGTGTTTCAAATCAAATTTCATATAAAAAATTTATAGTAGTTACATATTACTTAATATTTTTATAAGATTAGGAAAAATATATGTATCTGAATGTCTTAAATTTAAAAATGAGTTCCTTGCTCAATTTGCCCTGTATTTTCCTATTATCTACCAATCCTTTAAAATTTCAAATGATATACCACTCATATCTAATACCAAATATTATAAACTAAGTTCAAGTTTAAAAAAAAAGAATAAAATATAATAGCAGTATCAATATTAGAGGTTTAGAAATATTTTTCTAATTATAAAAACTTTTACTAGTCTGAAAATAAGTATAATTTTTTTTATATTTCTAGATTTTTAAGGGTGGAGTCAAAAAGTAATGAAAGAAAAAATTTCTTACTGAATCCAAATATTTTATAACATCTTTCCAATATCAAAATTTTTTAAATAGGCTTAAAACAATTTTAAATAAAATTTTCCTCATTGGAATAAAATATAATTGCAGTGACACCTTATTACTAGATCCAATGGTTTTAGAAAATCTTTAAATATCCAAAAATTTTTACAAGACTTTAATAAATAAAATGTTTTTTTAATTTTTACATTTCAAGCGTGGTGTTAAAAAAAATGGCAATAGAAATTTCTTTATAAAAATAAAATTTTAGAACTATATAATATTAAAAACCACTAAAATTAAAAGAAAGTTTTAAAAAAACTTAAAGATGACGATTATGACAATTGTTACTTTTCTAAGGTACATATTCTGAAAATTTAATTTAACATGTTTACAATATATATTTTTACCTATTTGCTTCAAAAAATTCGAAAAAACTTAAAAATGACGATTATGACAATTGTCACTTTTCTAAGGTACATATTCACTGAAAATTTAATTTAGCATGTTTACAATATATATTTTTAACTATTTGCTTCAAAAAAATTCGAAAAAACTTAAAAATGACGATTATGACAATTGTCACTTTTCTAAGGTACATATTCACTGAAAATTTAATTTAACATGTTTACAATATTTATTTTTACCTATTTGCTTCAAAAAAATTCGAAAAAACTTAAAGATGACGATTATGACAATTGTCACCATTCTAAGGTACATATTCACTGAAAATTTAATTTAACATGTTTATAATATATATTTTTACCTATTTGCTTTAAAAAAATTCGAAAAAACTTAAAAATGACGATTATGACAATTGTCACTTTTCTAAGGTACATATTCACTGAAAATTTAATTTAACGTGTTCACAACATATGTTTTTACCTATTTACTTCAAAAAAATTCTAAAAAACTTAAAAATGACGATTATGACAATTATCACTTTTCTAAGGTACATATTCACTGAAAATTTAATTTAACATGTTTACAACATTTATTTTTACCTATTTGCTTCAAAAAAATTCGAAAAAACTAAAAAATGACGATTATGACAAATTTTAACGCAGACCCAACAAGCCGACCCAACAAGCCAACTCATCGGGTCGCCCCATGGGTCTGCTCATCGGGTCGGCCCAATGGGTCGGCTCATGAGGCCCATTGGGTCGGCTCATGAGGCCCATTGGGTCGGCTCATGAGGCCCATTGGGTCGGCTCATGAGGCCCATTGGGTCGGGTCGGGTCTGATCTATGGCTAAATGGGTTCGCTCGGGTTTAAGGTCGTTTTTTTCAGCTCAAACCTTGCTGGGTTTTCGGCCAAGCCGACCCGACCCAGCAATTTAACAACACTAAGTTAGAGCTTCTTCTTAGATGATATGATGGAAGCTAGATAAGTAATCGAGAAAATTATTGTGATATATTAGATTTCTAAAAAATTATCTTCCATTTTTAATAATATATAAAGGACTACACAGTTGATCATTATTGCTTATCTAAAATATGAAATCATATGCTCTTAGCAGCTTAGTAATAATCTTAAATTACATAGCCAAACAAATAATAGATGCTGGTTAATTTGCAGTCATAGCATTACACTCACGATGTTAACTCATATAAGAATTTATTATGCTAAATAAATGATAAAACAAAAAACACTAAAAATTTTAGGAGAAAATATGCAAAATATTGAAGTCTTGAGTTATTTAATAGGCTAGGATGCCATATTAGAAATGAAACATTTTGTAACTATAAAATAAGAACCAGAGTGATATGATGAAAGCAATTAAGATTTTATATGTTAGTGTTGCACCACCTCTAGTTGGTATATTATATCTTAAAATAATAGTAGTTTGTAATAATAACAAAAATATATCGTATTAAAAATTTAACTCGTACCTGTTTTTCAAGAAGAAAAAATAGCTTTCCTAAAAGCATGTAAAAAAGAGTAGAAAAAATATCTAATTTATTACATCTTTTGTGGGATGAATAATAAGATGTTTAATTTTTAATAATATACTTAAATAAATAGATGGCATTAAAGAATTAATTGCAAATTATTACTTATATTTATTATCAAAAGCATTTATAAAATTTATTAAAATTTTAACTGTAATTTATTATATAACTGTCGTCTGTAAAAGTGACATTTAACCTAATATTTTATAACCTGGTTATTAAATTTAAAAATGAATAATAACGTTGATTAGTGATTTTGAACTCGGCTAATTACAAAATTAAATTTGTTAATTTTCAATTAATAAATGATGATATTGGTTATGTAATAATTTTAATAATAAAAGTCAATTAAGCTTCAAGTGAGTGATGTTGATATTTTATTTTTATTACAGAATTTGATTGCAAGCTGACAGTGAAAATATAATTTATATGTATTTATCTAATCTAATAATTAAAATAATATTCATTTAATAAATATTCAGATAGTCTTATTAATTTTTAAATAATAAAATTTAATCTATATATTACTTAATAGAATTATAAAATAAATCATTCAGGGGGCAATCAAAAAAATTTATTCTTAGTTCAAGAGATATTAAGGAGCCATTAAAAAAATATTTTTTTGGTTTCAGAGGGCTATTCAAATTCAGGAGGCTCGAGCCCCAGTGCGCCCTCTCCTAGTGACGCCACTGAAACGAAATATAATAATATAAATATGTAATATATTTTTAAGAAAAAATTAAAATAAGTAAACTATTGATAATGTAATGGTCTGTTGATAGTGAGCTTGATGCAATAATAATATATCGTTGCGCACGGCTCATAATCTATAGCATTTGACTAATCTCGCATCTGCCACAAAAGGTTTGGTCTTACAAAATCGAAGCATAGAAGTGAGACAAAATAAAAATAATTTCTCTTTTTATATTGCTAATAATATAATATAATATCATAAAATACGAATATTGGTTGATAATTATATTAAAATTTACTTCTAATTCGGTTTTTAACATATTTGTATTTTGGTCCAATATATAAAAATCAGGGATGTGAACCCAGCGTCTACATGAGCGGGAGGGGTAGGAACAGTTTGCATCCTATTTTTTTGAGGGGGGTAGGGGATAGGCTGCTTTAATTGGGGTAGGATAAATTTTTTGGGGGGTATCTATTAAATTTTTAAATGAAATAGGACAAAATTTATTGCTGTAAAAATTAATACTTTATTATAGAATTATTATAATACAATTCATCGACCAAATCTATATATTACAAACAATCATACACATTGTTTTCCAAATAAAACTTTCTGCTATCCTTTTAAATTTAATTTAAAAGGTTTCGATATTTCAGCAAGCTCATAATGCCATAATAATAAATTCATTGTAAATAATGGAGGTTTTAATTGAATTTATTATCTAAAATGTATATTCATAAAATATCGATAGTTAGTAGTAGAGATAGATTAATTTAAGTTACCCTAGATAAATTCTCTAAAAAGAGTATCAATAAATTAAAAAGGTGAAAATAATAATCGACAGACACCGCCTCCGAAGGCAGCTAATTTTTTAGGGGGTAGGCAAAGGTTTTTGAAGGGGGTTTGCATCCAGTGAAAATCCTGTCATGTAGACGCTGTGTGAACCCAAACCCTGAACTCCCGTATTTTGGCTGAACCCGGACCCTTTTTAAAAGTGGAGGGTCCAAGGGTTCTAGGTGTCATAAAAATTTTTAAAAATATAAATATTCTTTTAAAAAATAATATAAATTTTTTAAAATTTTATTAACTTTTTTTGTGGAATCATTTATTTTATCTTCGCGTTTTTCTTTCAATTTTCTTCCTGGACTTCCATTTTATTAAGAGATTGATATCATAAATTATTTTCCAGTTTTATTATGTAAATTTATTAATATGCTATGTTATAGAAATACGTTGATTATTTTAAAAGTGAATTATTTTGTAGTACAAGTAATAATATTTTAATTTAAATGATAATGCACAACACGTTGGTCATCAATTTCTATGATGCTAGAACGATTATTTTTTGAAAGATTTCTGTAATGATTTTATTATAGGAGCATGTGAAGTCTTTTGTCGGGAGATGATTGGTGCCAAATAAAGGACCTTACTAGTGTATTAGTTCCTTTAAAATAACAATATTAAGATTACAATCACATCAATTATGTTTATTTGATTTTAAGGAATATGGATTAGATGCCGATTAGATTTTAAAAAAACTACAGTCCTTTTTATACGAAATATTAGGAAAAATGTTCGAAAGCAACAATATTTTCAAAATAGTGTTGTATATGCTTCTATATATTTAGACCCTGATATCAAGTTTTATTGAGTATTGAGCAAAAACAAATGGCTAAAGACCATTTTAAGGATTTATGGCATAAGCAAAACTCCATTATTTACAATATATTGTAGGCTACGACAATATCTATTGGTTGTAGTTATAATAATGATAATAATAATAGGAACATTGATGATCTTGAAATTTTACTTTTAAATAGAGAAAAAAAATCAAATTATCATCAGATAGAAAGGAGGATCAAAAAATGCCTATTGCATCTTTAATACAAAAGTTCTCAGAAGTTAAAAGAAAATATTTTAAAATTCTAGAAAGAAAATTCTTCAATATATCCAGAATTATATATCTTATCTAGAATCTTCATGGCTATACTGGCGATACAATAATTTTATAAAGATAACTATTTATTTTAGGTAAGGGTAAAACGTGAATTTTCATCTCATATATATAGTATATTTTATGTGGAAATCTCAAGGATGATATTTTAGAAGATATTATGATTGTGCGAGAATAAAACATTTAAAATATAAATATTTCATTTTAAAATTTTTCATTTGTAAATTAAGAATATGTATATATTGAAGTATAATAATAAATGAATAAAAAAAAACTTATTTTGAGTCATTATTTTTATGTTCCCTGAACCCGGATCCGAACCCTGGACCCGGGTTCTTTTAAATTTTATTTTTGTATCCCAACCCGGACCTGGACATTTTTTTTTGTTGAAGGGTTCACATCCCTGATAAAAATCATAAATTATAAAAACAGAAAAAGAAGCAGAATTAGAATGATTAACTGTGTTATATATATAATTGCTAAATGATATAAAATGAGTATTATAAGAAATTATTAAATATTTACTCTTAAATCTGTTTTGAACATTTAGAAAGAAAAGGATATGCTGAAATTGTGATTAAGATTAATTTTCCATCAAGGTTAGCTTAACAATTTTCTTATTAATGGTGAATATTTGCCCAGATATTCAAGAATATCACTTAATTTTATTTCTTCTAAAAATTTCCTTGCTACCTACACCATTAAAAAGGCTTCAATCCTGCCCAATATTTGCTCGCAGTCTATTTTTAATTATTTTTAATTTGCATAAAGATTTAATTCACAATTTACTTGTGAAAAAGATAAAGTGAGTAGATATTCATATAATATATTATATATAAATTTGTATATGTAGATGTATGCATATTATATCGACATAACGTTTTATATACACATATCAGATTGTTTGCATTTTATATTGCATTTGGTTAAAATATCTACATTGCAACTTTCTTTCATAGAATCTTGAAATTCTTCACTTTCACTGTCTGACGTGTAACCACTATGATTGATAAAACGTACTCTTCTTTAAGCCAATGAGTAAATTGCTAGCAGTTTATCCCTATCCACCTTTGCTAAGAAGAGATTCTTTTTAAAGACTCGTTTGTTATAATATCCCTATTAATTTTATCAAAACTACTGTTGTGATGTCCTAATCGATCGCTATCTATTAACTAAAAGATTAATTTTTTTAAATTAACTTTAACGCGGACTCGTTTTGTAAAACTCAATAAAATTAACTCAATAATTCGATATAAATTACTTGATAGATTTTGTAAACTATATAAGCGTAGAAATTTTTTGTATTTTTAGTTAAAATATTTTATATATATTTTTATAAACAAAAATCTTAAATTTTTTTAGTTAAATCTTGTCTAACTCCTTGCCAACCTTAACATGGTGGCAGCGGAATTTACAATTTTAAAATCTTTTAAGTTTTTTTTTTTCTACAAAATATAATTTAGATCAAATGGATAAATCAACAATGAGGAGAATTGTTAAACTAGATATCAAACTAGACAAATCTATTATGGATAATGGAGTTGTTACAAATGGAAATGATTATTAAAATTGGGTTATGAATTATATAGAGTAAAACCAATGACGATAAAATATTCTAAATCCACGTAAAAAAAAGTTATTATAAAATTTCAATATAACTTAATAAAAAATTTAAATACAAATCAGTCACAATGGACATATATGAATCACTGACGTATGCAGCGGGGGGGGGCAGGGAAACAAACCCCCCCCCCCCCCAAAGCCAAAAAATGCAGATGCCGGATTATATTTTTCAAAAATATTATTGTTAATATTAATTTACATATTTAATTACATTTATTTATCACATTCATCTACTAAGTTATTTTATCAATCAATTTCGATTTCAAGTTTTCCTTGGCGTAATTTACCTATTATTTTCAAATTTTAGTGGCGTAATATTTATCTAAATTTCTAGTTAAATAATAATTATCTCTGAAACTTGTCCAACATGGAGAAAGAAATTGCAAGCTTGTCCAACGAGATCGAGTCTCCGCCATCAAGCAGTAACAGCTATTATCGAGTTAGAAGAGCCGATTATTAATGCTATTACTGAAATATCACAATGGCTTGAAAGAAATATTTCCTCAGAAGCAAGAAAATTATTGGATTTAATACTTATTCCAAATTTTTTTCTCATTAGAATGTATTATTTAATTATACAACTATTTTATGTAATACTTTTCAAAAACATAACATTGACTTGATTAAGAAGATGAGAATAGCGGAGAGCATTTTATTAGAACTCAAGGAAATTAGAGCTAATGTTGTTGAAGAATTTCATATTTTATATGTTATTGTTGAGTCAAAAGCAGAGCTATACCTGTTTAATATTTGTTCTCGACTTGCAGCACGCAAGCTCATCGTCAAAACATTAATATAGGATCAGTAGAAGAGTATTATAAAACAAATGTCCCCTCTCCCAACCTTTTCCAAATGGTGATAGAAAAAAAATATAAAGATTTTTATCATGAAGTTGTTAAAATATCTTATGATGCCTTATTAGCTGAATAACTATGATTAAAAGATTAACTATGGTTGATACAGTCCCAAAATTACTTGTATTATATATACCTTAATATAAAAGCATGGTAATAATTTATTCCAAACAATTATAAGAAATTTATTTATAAAAAGTAAGTAGACATATAGTTGATTTTATTCTATTATATAGAATTAGTTATAAAATACTAGGTAAAATTCGACTTTTCAGACATATTTGACAGTTAGAGAATATATTACAGTTAATAATTTAACAAATTTTACTAATCAATGCTCTTGATATTAAATATAGTAACAATTTGCATTCAATTATTTAACGCCATCTATTTATTTTAAGTAAAAATGATATTAAAATAAATCTTCATATTATTCATCCCACAATGTCTTTAAAAGATATTTTCTGATGTCCTTATCAATATTCTATAGTTTTCTGTAAAATATATAATTCGCTATATTGGTATAAATTACTTGATTGTCATTTGATAATTAGATATACTGTAAATCTACGACATATAATATTCCACTGTTTGTATTATGCTTTAATATTTTTTTAATTTATGATTTAATTTTATCAATAGTTTTATTATTATATTTTACTTTTATTAAGATAAATAAATTAAAATTACTCACTTTATAAAAAATTATATTTGATATATTATATTATTTAGTAATTTTATGGATCTATTATTAATAATTATAATACATTTAACTTCTGTCTTAAGACTTATCTTTGGCTTATATTCCATTTATTAAAAAACATTTTTGGTTCATTTTACATATTTATAAATTTATTTTCCCAAAAATCTATAAATTATGATGAATAGTTTTATATAAAATATCAACTTTTACATTCTTTCTTTTAAAATATTATTTAAGATATATGCATACATATTTGAGGGTCAGGGAGTGGGGGGAGGACTAAGGGGGATATTTTTTATTAGCTAAAAATGATATTTAAAAAAGTGATACATTTCTGAAGTCAGGGGGGGGGATTTCCCCTTGCCCCCCCCCTGGCTACGTCTATGTTATATATATATTAGCAGCTCTTTAGTAAACAGAGAACATTCTCTTTTTTAAGAAGAATAACAGAGCCTTGCAGAGGTACCATTTGCAGGACACGGCCCAGATTTTTTTTTAGAAATTTTTTCCGGCCCGGGTTTTTTTTAAAAAAATTTTCAACAGGCCCGGCCCGAATTTTTTTAAAATAAATTATATTTATTTTTGATTTTTATAGCTAATAATGGCGATTTCAAATATTTGGTTTTAAAATAAACAGCTCAGCCCGGATATTTTTTCTAAAAAAATTTTCAGGCCCAGCCCGGGTGTTTTTTTAAAAAAAATTACAGGCCCGGCCCGGGTATATTTAAAAAATTAAAATACAGTTCGGCTCGGGGGCCGGGTCTGCAAGTCTGTGAAAAACACCTATGAAATATAACATCTGAAAGTAGATTGAATGATTTGGATCTTTTGAATATTCATAGGCATTTAACGCCAAGCAAGGATAGATAATTGAAATATTAGCTCAAAACATATAAAATACAATTATTACTAAGAAACTTTATGTGTATTAATTTAAATTTACAGCATTTAAATTTTTTATACTTTATTTAATTTAAAAGCTCAAAAAATTCAAATTTCAATTTTGGATCATTTAAGTGATTCATATCAGGGTTATATTCACTTTATATTTTATAATTCACATTTATTTTATAGTTTTTCAATGCCGGTTTATATATATAATTTTTTTAATTCACATTAGTTTCAAATTGTGTGTTAGAAAAGTTATTAGTCCTAATAAATTTATGCTTAGTATTTTTAATTAACAATAATATTTCTTAAAAAATTTTATTATCCCCCCTTCCCTCAGACCAAATTCCTGCGTACGCGCCTGATATGAATACTTAGATAACCTTAGAAAATATTTGCTTAATAATGAATTAACAGTTAAATTTCTTGATGACCTAACCATTGAAATTTTTCTTATTTTTGATTTCTGGGATTATTACCAAATGTGGGAATTAACTGAATTACCTAAAGATAAATTCTTAGCTATAATTAAAAAATATTATGTAGATAGGCCATATTTAATTCAATTCCCGGATCATTATAGATTTCATATTGACAACATTCAGTCTAAAAAAAATTATTATAATACTTTGAAAAATATTAAATTAGAACCAAATATTCAAAATGAAAGAGATTCTTATAAACTAAAAGAGATAAATTATATAATAAAATTTGAAACATTTGTGATTATAGAAAAAAAGGAAATAAACATTAAAGAAAATAATCAAAATAAGGAAATAGACATTAAAGAAAATAATGAAATAAAAACTTTTATAATTGATAAAAAATTTTAAAAAACTGTGAAAATAAAGAAATTTCAAACAATTATTATTAAGAGAGGCAAGGTGATGTTAAACATCTTAATGATAAAAAAGTTTTTAAGAATATGATATGGAAATCATATATTAGAAATGGAAGGCGAAATAAAATTCTTTTTAGAAAGAACAATTTAAAGATAATTTATGATATGAAAAAGTTGTTTATATTGAAAAATAAGGGAGTAAAATTTAAAAAATAAAAATAATTGAAATTTAATATTAATAAAAAAATTATTAAACAAAACAATTAAAGATATTTTAAAAAAAATGTTAAAATTGAAATTTAATATTGATAAAAATTATTATATAAAACGCGTAATTAAAAATAAATATAAAATGATATATTATAAAAAACGCGGAATTAAAAATAAATGATATATTATGAAATCTCTTATATAAAACGCAAAATTGAGAAACGTAAAAAGCTATTATCTAAAACGCAATATATATAATATAAAATAAAAATAAAACACGACCAATCATTCATTTTATTCCGATTATTCAATATTCGATTAATTTATTCTACTTCAATTATTCTTAATCAAATTTCATTAAATTAATTCTATTTCGATTACTCAACGATTCTTTTTTTATTACGACGTTATTTAACAACACCTATATTCTAAAATCATTCAAAATCTTATCATATATATTTAATAACAAACAATGATAATAATTAACAGAAGGATGACAAAGTCAAATCATATGAACAATAAACCGTTTTTCAAAGATTTGGAGGGAGTAAGACAAGATAAAAAAGTTTACGAACAAAAACCAACTAATACTAGATATGACTGTACCCAGATGATGCCTTTATTGAGAACAACTGATATTAATAATTACAAACATCAGTATAGACAACCATGGCAGACTCCACCATATTATAGCAACCAAAGATTTTACAACCAAAATAACTATCATTTTTCAAGACGAAACTAAGACAGTTTATGATCAAAATAGATGGGAAACTCCTTGAACACGAAAGATTTACGTCTAAAGAGAACCTAGGCGGGGTTCTTTAAAGGGTGGAATGTTGTGATGTCCTAATCGATAGCTATCTATTAACTAAAAGATTGATTTTTTTTTATTCTTTATATTAAATTAACTTTAACCTCGCGGACTCGTTTTGTAAAACTCAATAAAATTAACTCAATAATTCGATATAAATTACTTGATACATTTTGTAAACTATATAAGCGTAGAAATTTTTTGTATTTTTAGTTAAAATATTTTATATATATTTTTATAAATAAAAATCTTAAATTTTTTTAGTTAAATCTTGTCTAACTCCCTGCCAACCTTAACAACTTCTAGATAGAAATATTGACTATCAGTTAATTTTTCGAAAATCTTTAAAACTAATTACTATCTGATCAATGATATCGCGAAAAACTTCAATTCTGTGAATTTGAAGAGAGTTATTTGGACTTTCACCTGAGCATTCTTCAAGACACATCTTCTTTTTACGATTAATTCTACTCTGCGGTATTTCAGTTTCCATGCATATATCATCAGGTATCATCAAATCGGCCAAATCTTTATTGATTGTTTATGTCATATTTGTGGCTTCCATATGTATTGAGAGGAAATTTATAGAATTAAAAAAAAATTTAGAATCTTCAACCATTTTCCAGGTTGTTTGTAAATATCTTAATATAGGCCCAATTATTTTAAAAATTTTCAAAAAAATTTGTGCCGTTAGGAGGGTTTTAAATTTGCATAACTTTTCTAATAAAACCTCGGCTTCTGAAGTCGTTTTTGCATCAAAAGAATCTTTGTTATATATAATGTAAGGCACCTATTGTAGTAGATATTAGGTTTAGGGCATCTTTTTCATTAAACAACCAAAAAACTGCTTTATCGCGTGCCCACTATCTTGTTTCCCCAAATGAAGCCTTTTTATTTTTTTTTGAACCAATAAGCGGGTTATTTACACTTGCATTCGTCCAAACTTCCATTCTTTTATAAAATTTATTAAAAAATGTCGCAACTCGCAATCCAAGTATTTTTCGCCTCGATATTATATGTGTACAAACACATAAGTTAAGAATGTGGCTATAGCACCAAATATATATAATTCCTGGCACTTTTTGCTTATTTTGAGCTTGCAAGCCACCAAATTTACTTCTTATGTTCACCATCAAAAGATTCTCCAATTATATTATTTAATTGTAGCCTTTGTTTAGAGAAACATGAACTTAATAAATCAAAAAGTTCTTTCCCTGAAGAATTAGTCAAACTACTTCAAACAGGTTTTTTGTAATTTCTTCATTATAAATGTACCGCAAACAAATTGTAGCTTGATCATATACGCTTATATCCTGAGTACTGTCCTCTGTATGCTGAATCTTTTATTTACTAATTGTTCCTTAATTCCTATATATAACCTAAACTTTAAATAAAATGAATGCATGAATGAATTTTTCTATAGTGCTTATAATTTCACCAGATAATTAAATTAATATTTAATAATTATTTAAATTTCTAATATTTTAAAAAAAATTTGTATTAAAACATATTAGATTTTTTGTCAATTTTAATTTAAAAAAATTCTTTAAATTTGTAAAATCTCGAGGCCCCGTGGAAGATTTTCCCATTAGGCTTACTGGCCAGTCCGTGGAAAATATACAAAAAATATAATTATGATCAAATATGCTTATAAAATTAGATGGCAGATGAGAATTGACTTATAGTTGGAAGAAAATAAGTTGATGTGTTTTTAAAAATATATATAATAACGTTGATAGAGTTTAATTGTGCTTATATAATATACTTGTTATGGAAGGATGGGATGCAATTATAAAATATATGTAATTAAAAGTATTTATAACTATATTATAATTGATATCATGAGCAGTGATTGAGCAGTGTAAAACTAATAAAATTAAAGCATAACAATATAATTTTGATTGATATATATCTTTAAATTCCTTGAAAACATTTCCAAAATTAATAGTTTCAATAGTGTTTTTTCCATGTATACTAATAAAACCAAGTTAGTCTATCTAACATCACTGCCCGAACGTCTATTTGATTTAATTCTCTTTAATAATGACAAAGTTGACTCACAACTTGATGTGGATGATCTAAACTGACACAGAATATTTGAAAAACATTTGGAAATTCATTTTTGCATGGGTAAACAAATTTGACATGCAACACAATCTTTATAATTTTAAAATTTTAACAAATAATTTTAACCTCATATTTAATAACTAATCCCATTTCAGAAATACTGTTACGCCAATAAAGGTTTTAATTTTTTTATGTCTAAAAAATTAAATAAATTTTTTTACAATTTGTCAATTAGTTTATACAAATAAATTGGAGAAATCTTTAGTCTTAGGATCCATTTCTTCTATGTATTTTGCAATTATATTGTTTCTAAAGGCCCCCTTATGCAAGAACTTTCTTTCAGTTGGTAAAAACAGTATTGTACAGATTGATTCACCATTGTTTAAGTTAAAAAACTGCACTAGCTTCAATTAATTATTCAACCTATTCGTATTTATATAAATTTAAAGAAAATATTCTTCCATTATTAGAAACATTGAATGATGTTTGTATTGTTGTTAAAAGCTTGATTTATGTCGATTTTTAAAAACGGTTCAATTAAGGATTTTAAGCAAATTATTATTATGTGAGCCTCGTCATTTGGCAAATAGATCTAAACTTTTCTGCCATCTATGAGCAAAATCTCCAGGCTTATATAATATTATTCTTGTTATAATTTTAATTGGGCCGCTTTTTAAATCTGGTATTTTAACAACCCTAGATATTGGCCTATTTGGTAAAACTGATTTAAATTAGTTGTAAAATATTAGCAATAAGAATAACTAAAAAATTTGAATTCTCCATTTTATTTTTGGAAGCTCATGCTCATTTTTCTTATTCTGAATCTTGGCACCTTGATCATTTTACCTTCCTCCACCAAATTAACTACATTTATATTTTCTCCTTGTTCCTCATTACAATATGGGGTGCAGTTGGCACAAGTGGGTATTTCAGCAGACATAAATAAATAGTTTTTTAAACCAATATATTTGAACAGCAGCTCTCCCATTACATTCTTATTATTTTATAAAATTTATCCAAAAAATATAAAAATATTTACCAGGAACCAAAAGAATTTAAAAAATTTTATCAGAGGGAGGGGAGCAGTTTAAAATTTCTGGACCTAGAATCGGGCCTCTCTGTGAATGAATGAGAAATAAATATTTATTAATAAATTAAAAATTTTTATCAGTTATTTTATCTTTAATTTAAAGTGATTATTTTTACCTCACCCTACCCCTTTTTAGATGCCTACCCCTTACCCCTCCTCCCCTTAAAAAATTGGAGGTAAATTGCTACAATCCCTTTTCATGTAAATGTTGTATTTAGATAAATATTTACAGATGTCGTTTGATTCAGAAATTCCACTTTTAATTTAAAATATATCAATTTTAAAAAATTCAAACCTAGTATAAGATTAAAAATAGATCAATTTATAATTTCCCTATAAAAATCACGTCTAATGGATAGCTTTGAAAACGAGAATAAAATCTTTTCTATATATATTTTATTCAAAATAAAATTTGCCCAAGAGCCTAGATGCCTGATTTGACTAAAAATCAAAGCTTAATTTAAATTTGTTTAACGTGGCGGAGCAGAATATATTTTAAAAAATTTATACTGATCTTATAAACTAACATTTCTGTTATTTTGTCTCTTTAAAGATCTATTATAGTCTAATTTCCGTTCCGTTATAATTAATATTATTATCTTGACCTTATCATAATGAAATAAAAATAATTCTAGTGTATAGTAGGTTTAATTTTAATAAATGTTGGACTAATTAGGAAATTAGAAGATATTGGGAATGGAACATCTAAAACAAGATTTTAAATACCCAGTCTTGTTGTTTGAACTCTGATTTAAAATAAATATTTAATAATATTTTGCGATGTTGATTTTGGTCTAAGTGTTAAAATGAAAATTATATAAAGGGGAATTTTTTTAAATTTTGAACAAATTTAATTCAGGTATCATGATTAATTTTTCCAATTTCACAGAACTTTTCAATACCTAAATATTATTTCACATAATGTTCATATAACTTAAATAATAAAAATAAACAGCTTATGCCAATTAGAAGACTCAAAAATCTGCGACAACACTGGCTCACAATAAATTGATATTAATCGATTTTATTTGAGACAAGGTTATCATAATATAAGATGACTTTCATGCCACCCCCCGAGATTTAAACGTTTTATCATATACGAGTCAGAATTATTTTAATTATTTCTATGTAATTCTAAGTTGACAAAGCAGTATTTAAAATCATTTTTTTTGCTTGGGGACCATATGATAAGTTTAAAAAAATAGTGCTTTTATTAATGAAGATTATTTTTAATTATATTTTAATTTTTGTTCATGATATAACATATTTTCTCTAAAACTATTCCTAAAAAACCTGTATTTCATGCAATTATAAACCCTAAAGATTACATTTTCTTTATTACATTTTATTAAATGTGCATTTAAAAAAAACAATTTTTATTTAAAGTCCCAAGGTCATTCCCGCCACCTAACATTCCGCAATAGACGATTACGTCTTATATTCATAATGAGCCATTATAAATCTTTATCAAATTGAGATTTATATTTAAAAAATTATTATTATCATATATGATATGTCTTAAGTTATGAAACGCTGAATAGTTTAATAAAAAATCAATACATTTTCAATTTCATTATCAAAGAAAGAAATTTTAAAAACTAATAATTGGTAATAATTACATTTACTACTTGTGGATATTTGAAATTTATCAAAAAATTGACATTATTATATATAATAAATATTTTTTTACGATTACGATCTTTAAATAATATGCACGTATATTTATTTCGTATTAGGCAAATTGATCAAAATTATAAATAAATTTTAAAATATTTTAATGGTTACAGTGAAGACAGAATAAGTTTTTACCCTTATCGTTCATATCTATCACAAGGTCTACGGCTTTCAAGAAATTAGTATCCTCTCTAGTGGGCGCTTGTCGAAACAAGTCCGATATTTGCTTAACTATCCGCTCTTCTAATGTTGGGTCAGAATGCAAAGTATATTTATTAACCGACAAATCAAGGATTGGTTCAATATTTATACGGGTTTTCGTTTTTGTTAGCCTGTTACCTGTCACCGAATTACTTTTTTTGTTATTAGTAATAGTAAAGGTTTTTTCGATATCTTTGATTTCCGTACTTTGGAAGATATTATTATTGTTCTGGGCAGTAGTATTAATTAAGCTATTATAGATATCATTAACTTTGCATAATATGGGGGAATTATTTTTACAACATCGTAAAATATTTTGATGAGGAGAATATTTTGAAATATGATCTCTGGAAAGGTATTTATTTTCACTTTGTTCATTTTTGTCATTATCATCTTTTTTGAACGGATTTCTTGCCATATGTGACAATTGTAATTTATTAAAACGCTCTCTGTCAATGACAAGATTCGTACCTAGATTTTTATTGTTTTTCAATCTCTTAATTTTTCCAAATAACCTCCTTGAAAGTGCGATTTTCTGTGTATTCGAACAATTCATAATTGAGTTTAATCGATTAGATGAATCAGCAATAGTTTTAAAAAATCTTTTGGCCGTGTGTTTATCGGAATTACCGTACGAGCATGTGTTGTGAAACTCATTAATATTAGACTTAGAAGAAATAATTTTGGTGTTTAAACTTTCGTCGTCCATATTTCCATTTCTTTTGTAGGATAGATAATTATTAATTTTCTCACTGGGTAAAGACTCTAAAATTTGGATTAAGTCATTCTTGGGATCTATATTTGAATTTGTATTCATACTGCATATTTCCATTTTCTCATTTATTAGTTTTTCTTTGAATATAGGGATATAGTATGGAATATACATGGGAATAGGTACACATGGAAATTTTGTTAGATGGTGTCCTTCGGGTACATATAAATGACTAGTTGAAGCAACGGAAGTTAAATTGTTTTTTCTAAAGTTATTACATAGAGTGCTTTGGTAATTTTGATCAATGGCTTTTTCATTTAATTGGTTTTTATAGAAAAATGTTTTTGATGATTTTTGTGATTCGAGAAGAATTGTTGTAAAGCAATTTGATACCGAAGATGTCTTACATAAATTTATGTATTTAGGCTCTGTATAAATTAGATTTGATGATAAAGAGCTCAGATGAATGTTTGATTCCGAGCAATTATAATTTGGAATCGTAGTAATCCTTGACAATAAGGTGGTATCTTTAGCATCAAAGCTATTATTACCATCATCACAATTAAATTTTAAATAATTTTTCCGCATCATTTTTAAACGGACTCTTTGAGGAAATTTTCGTAAATACTCTTCCCAGAGTACCTCCTTTTGATTTATAGTAGTTAATGGCATAAACGTCGGTTTTAAATTAAAAGATTTATTTTGCATCGGCATCCGTTTCATATCATAATCATTTGTTTTATTTGTACCCTTTAGTTTAAACTTAAATCTTCGGAAGGAAGAAAAACAATTTTCATCGCAAAATATCTTGTCGATTGATGAATACGAGAACATCATGTTGAGTTGAATTACAGTTTTTGGTCTGTTTCCACACCACAAACAGTATTTTGCTAAATTATATTTGTAATATTATTGTTGAGTTATAACATAAATTTCTAAAAAAAAATTATAAGGCGATTCGTAAATTTTCTATTCTAGCTAGCAGCTTACATGGCATGGTAATTATTGGTCTATAACCTGCTTATAATTTCTTGATTGTAAGGTTTTTTATCTTTTACCGTTATGTTGTGACGTTTAAAATTTTGGTTACCACTTTAAAAGTGTTATAAGCAGGTTATTTATCTTGTAAAAAGAAGTAAGATATTATATATAATATACCATTTTGGCTGGCCGTCATCATTTCCATCGCCATCAAATATTTATTTGAGGTTTAAAAACGGTTGTGAATGTAATAACTTTACAAAGAACATCCCCGGAATGATTAATTTTATAACTGATATTACATTTTATATAATGAATATTATTTATTTTTCCTTAATTATTATTTAAAAAATATGATACAATTACATATTTTTTTTTTATAACAGTCGTAACTTGATCTCGACTAACCGTAACCACAATATATAAAATATAATATGATATAATAATTAATATAAAATAATAATTAATACATGATAAATCTCATAACTGTAAAAAAAAACAATTTTTTTTGAATATTTAATCCATTTTTAATATTGATTATTATAAAATCAAAACCGTATGAAAATTCTATATTTTTTTTTAAAAAAAGGGAGTTTTTATTTTTCATCAATTTTCCATCATCGAATTTCAATTTTTTTAAAAAAAATATATTAATATTTGGCATATTTTATAAGATATATTTTTTTAAAGGATATCAAAATACAAATCAAATTATCATATTTCACATATTTCTAATTTTTATATATTTTCATTCATTTCCCCTAGCGAAGAGGAATCAAATTAAACCTATTTTATTTTAAATTATTATTTTATTTACACTTTTATATTTCCATATTCTTAAAATAAAAATTTTATCTCTCATCTTATTGAAAAATAATATAATTTTTTTTATAAATCACAAAATATATATATAATGAGTTACTTGGTAATTCAATATTGTGTGATATAATATAATATAAAAATAGGAAAGAAAAGAGAAGAAAAGGAAAGGAAAGGTAAAAAAAAAAATAATGTTTTATTTGATTTTCCTAATAACCTTAATCAATAATTATATGAATTATATAGACTCTCTTCCAAGTAAGAGTGAGGCATGAAAATGATTAGAATTTCATTTAAAATGCAGGAAATCAAACCAGACTATTATATTAAACCGGTATTAACCGTTTTTATTTATGGAACCTGAACCGTTAAAAATTTTGTCAATAGAACCTAAAATAAACCTCTAAAATGCATGTTAACGGGTTATTCCTCTTTTAAATATGATTTTTAATTAGTTTCGACTAATAAATATCACTAATTATTTTTAGATATTTTTCTATTTAATAGTGCTAACTATTCAAGTTGCATGTAGAAATGTTCTCAGACTTTTTTCTTCCACCTTAGAGATATGATTTGGCAAAAGAGAATCTTAAAAATATCTTAATTGTTTACAACTATTATTTTTTAGTGAATGGTTATGAAATTTAAAAAAATGTATATTCATAAGATAAAGGGTAAAACCGAACCGATATTATTATTTTTTACAAACCAGACATTAATTCTGAACCATTATTTTTATCTGAACCTAAACTGAACAGATTTTTTTTTCAATTCTTGTTTTTATTAATTATTATTCATTTATCTTTAAAACATGTAAACAAAATTTAAAAATAAAAAATATTGCTACGGTTTGGATCTCTTCTCTGAAAATATATATCTATTTTTGTGGCTCATTTTTCTAAAAAATTTTTAACCCTTTCGCGCCCGACTTTTTTTCCCTCGATGAAAAATTTTTTTTTTAAAAGATACTTATTATAGACACAAATAACACATTTTTATCAAAAAAACTTATTTCGAGTATTTCTGTCAAAAAATATTCAATGATTCCAAATTCATCAATGGGCAAAATGCAAGTTCATTTAAAAAAATATTCTATTTCATATGAAATGACAAATAAAAATTTCGTTTATTATTTAAACATAAATAAATATTACTTTTGATACATAATTCTTGAATAGGGAAATGACCTACTTGGTCATTTCTTATATCCGATATGGGGACAATATTTATGGCTTTTCTTCTCTTTACAACTATACTGGAAGGTCTTCCAGTCTTCTTGTTATTATCCTTTCCTGCTAGCATCAGCCCTTTTGCTATTTGAGATTTAAATACCAATAATGTCATAAATTTGATATTATTTGCTTTCATATGGCGTCTATAAAAGAGCCATGCATTTATTACACAAGAATCCAATAAATGGAAAACCATTCGCATATAATATCGTTTCCATTATCTGTCCGATATAACTCCACCAGCATATCGTGAAGATCTACTCCAACCATTCCCTCATTATAGTTTTTAATTATAGCGGGCATTTCTACATTTATAAAGGTTTTGTCCGATACAGACCATCGTTTAATTTTGGTTGTAGGTAAAACACCTATAAAATTAGATATTGTAATAACAGCTTTGTTGTCCTGCCATTTGCAGATATAATACCGATTTTTCACTTTTATAATCTACAGCGCCTCTTCCTTCCTTTTTTAAAGCCTTATCGTTTTTAAGTGCGCATCCTGATAATCGATTAGACCTTACCGTTCTGGACACCAAATATTCCTTTTTTTAACAATCATAAATAATTGGTATGAGGAGAAAAAATTATCCATATATAATTTATGGTTTTATTTGATAGTATTATTTCAGACAGGCGAAGTACGATATCTCCACTGATATCTAAATATGATTTTATAGTATTAGTAGACTTTCCCTGGTATATTTCAAAATCATACATAAATCCAGAAGAGCCACATAGGGCAAACACTTTTATCCCCCATTTATGGGGCTTCGATTTAATGTATTGCCTTAATTTAGAGCGCCCCTTGAAAGGAATTATGAATTCGTCTACAGCTAACTTCTCTTCGAGTTGAATTTTTTTGAAATTTTTTTTTAGCTGGCATATGAAAGGTTGAATTTTGAATAATTTGTGGTAACCTTTATCTTCTCTATTTACCATATTTTTGTTATTATTAATATGGAAAAATTTTCGGATCAAAAGAAAACGATTGCGGGACATAGTTTCTGATACTTGTGGAATAGATGTCTCAACCAACCAATACTGCCGTATAGAAGGCATCTTAACTAAGCTAGTATACAAATGTATTCCAATAAATTTCATTGCTATCAGTATTTATAGATTTTCCACAACATTAGAAGGAATAAATATTTGTTTCTGATACAAAATTGCTGATCATTTGGTTGTCCAAATATTTACGAAAATAAGTTAGAGGAGTTGAATCTGGTTCAGGAATTTCCATCCATAGGAGTAAATTCTGTATTCATGTTTCCAATGTCTTTCTTAGACCAAAGGGGGTTATCTTTTATTTTAGTTATAGTAGTATCTTCGTTTATATCCTCCAATTCAAGACCTAGTTCATTTGTAATATAAGATGAGGTTGGCAAATCATCTCCTAGCAAAGGATAATAATTGTCTTCTTCATCTGAGCTCTATATATCAGCTTCAGAAATATCACCTTCAAGTATAAGTGTAAAAAGTATCTCATATTATTACATGTTATATATATAAAATATTTATTAGGACCTCTCCCTATATCCAAGAAAACTATTAGACATTAAATAATCAATACAGTTAACTATTATCAAAATATAATCCGATTACCCCCCCCCCACTTCCGTTTTAACCCTAAATCTAAATATCCTAAATAATTTGACTAAAATTCCCATTTATTGATAAAAAAATATTTTAGTGCATAAGAAGTGACCATTGATGCCAATGGCATGCTCAAATTCCAGCACCTAAAATGTTTAAAATAGCAATTTTGATAACCGAAAATATGAATTAAAATTTTGGCGCGAAAGAAAAAATTGATTTTTTAAAATTATAATATGATATAATAACATATGAAACAAAAGAGTTAGTGATAAAATATGAAAGTGCAAATATTAAAAATTAAAAATATGATTTCAAAAGTTATCAGTGACCATTTTAAATGCATATAAATTACTATTGAAAAATTATGATTCCAAAAGTTATCCATGGGCGCGAAAGGGTGAAGGAAATTGAAATTCATAAAATATGCAAAAAAAGAAAATATCGAAAAAAAATTCAAAAATTTTTAAAAATTTGTCTCTCCAGCTTTTTCAGGACTCTTGCGCTCCGCTGATAAAAATTTGGATAATCATGTATAACCATTTTTTTAACACACTTCTGGGGAGTGGAGAGAACCAAAAGTTACTCAGGACTTAAATTCAATTTGAGTGCACTTACATGGGCGTCGGCTGTATTTTTTACGGGTGATGATGGGTTCTTTGAGAAGGGGGGTGGGGTAAAGCAAGACAAAATATATGAATTTTTTTAGTATAATTTCTAAATATATTATTAACATAAGTAATATTAAATAGTCAACTAGAACTGGATATTATTTTATTAAATTTGGGTTTAAAGACTGAAAATACAGTTGCCTATAAAGCAAATATGGACTATTCCAATTTCAAATTTAGTTATCATATTTATTTTTAAAAATCTTTATGATTCAATAAATAATTATAAAAATCCCCTTTACAAAAATGACCGATTCGATATTAAAAAGTCTCTATTTTTGAATTAAAATTTTATTAAGAATCCATTTCAAAAATTATTTATAAAGTCAATTTTTGTTTCTCATATCTATAACTTTTAAAAAGGATGAATAGACCTTCTTTCATACTCAATGAATATGCAAGCAATGTGAAAATATTGATCAAAGGAGTATTCCATATTTCTCTTTCTGATGGGAGTGATATTCGTCATTGTAATAGATTACCTTCAAGGCATAATAAAAAGATAAAATGATATATTATATTCAATTAAATTAATGTATTATAAAAAATAAATAAATAAATGTATTTTATATAAAAGGACATAAAAAAACAAAAAATATTATTGGAATAAAATATATTATTAAATAGAATATTAAATAGAATTACTACATGGCGAAGTTTCAAATGGAGAAATTTAATATAAAGGAGTGTGAAATGGAAGTTTATTTATCAAAGATTGAATTCATTTTTAAAATCGCCAAAATAAAAGACAAAAAGTCATTTTTATTAGCAAATATTGGACTTGAGGTTTATTCAAAATTATTTACGTTGTGTTTGCCAAAGACATTAGAGAAAGTTCATATGATGATATAATTATACTATTAAAAAATTATTATGCGAAGAAAACGAATTTTATTCTGGAGAGATATTATTTTTTTAAAACGGAACAAGAAAGAGGAGAAAAAATTACAGAATATATAAATAAATTAAAGATAAAAGCAAAGACGTGTGAATTCAAAGAGATGTATAATACAGTATTACGGGATAAATTAGTGTCCGGAATTACTAATGAAAAAATATTAATGAAATTAATCAACACGCTAGACTTGACATGGGAAAAAGCTGTACAAATCGCTACTTAAATAAAGACAACAGAAATGATTTCATATGAAAAATTATCTGCAGGAAAGGAGACAAATTAAATATCAACAGTAACAAGGGAACAGTATAATAAGTATAAAACAGTTTCAAAATTTATTTGTTATTGTTGTGGATTGAAAAATCACATAAAACCGCAGTGCCCTAATCTAAATACCATCTGTCATAATTGTGGGATAAAAGGACATTTACAGAAAGTATGCAGAAGGAAGCATGTTAAGAAAGAATATATTCGAACGATAGATATTCCAGAAAAGGAGCGAGAAAAAATTGAGGATTTGGATTCTTCAGAAGAGTCACGAGGAAGATTTGAGGTGAAATTATTGATAGATAAAATTTATATTAACTTTTTAATTGACACAGGATCAGCTATCTCCATTTTAAATATAAAAGAAGTTTATCGTTTAAAAAGACCAATAAAAAAGTCGGACACCATTTTAACATCATAATAATGTATTAATCGAGATTCAAGGTAAATGTATATTACCCGTTAATTATACGAATAAAATTATATATCATGAATTTATAATTGTAAACAATGGTATTAATTTGATAGGTAGAAATTTAATAAACCAACTAAAGTTAATAAAAATAAATAAATGTAATACAGTTAATGAGGTTTGGGAGGATAAAATTCAACATAAATTCTCATCATTATTCACTAAGAAGTTAGGTTTACTGAAAGAGTTTAAAGCAAAGCTATCGGTAAAATCCAACCCCAACTTTCAATGTCTTAAAAGCAAACCGATTCCTTTTGCGTGGAAAGAAAAACTAGAAACGGAATTGCAACGACTGGAATCCATGGGAGTTATAGAAGGCTAAAATACTCGAATATCGCTTCTCCGATTGTGCCGATACTAAAAAAGATGGATCCTTACGAATTTGTGGTGATTTCCGACAAACGGTTAATGCTAATATTTTGATTGATCAGAATTAATGAATTATTAGCCATGGATCCAAATATACGGTATTAGATTTATCCGAAGCATATTTTCAAATAGAGCTAGATGACGAGGCAAAAAAGCTGTTAGTGATCAACACGCCGAGTGGATTGTATCGCTTTACAATACTTCCGTTTGGGGTAGCCTCAGCAGCAGCCATTTTCCAACAAGCAATGGATTCTTTATTAAAAGGACTACCCGGGGTAGCGGTATATTTGGACGATATAATAATTACTGGGGAATCAATTGAGAATCATAAAAAAAATTGATAAATGTGCTAAAGACGTTAGAAACAAACGGTATGAAATTAAATTTAAAAAAATGTAATTTTTTTAAAGAAAAGATTGAATTCTTAGGTCACACCATTAGCGAAGAGGGAATCGCAACAATAAATAAAAACGTCAATGAAATATTAGACGCACCGTTACCAAAAAACATTAAAGAATTACAAGCTTTTATCGGTATAATTAACTATTATCAAAAATTTATAAAGAACTGTTCAACGATGGCCGCGCCAATATATCGACTGTTATGAAAAAACCTGACATGGAAATGGACGAATAATGAAACAGTAGTAATTAATAATTTTTAAAAAATAATATCAGAAGCACCAATTTTAACTCATTATAATCCGGGAAAACCGATAATTCTAGCTGCGGATGCGTCGCAACAAGGAATAGGATCCGTTATACCTCATATAATTAACAACGAGGAAAAACCAAATGGATTCGCGTCTCGAACATTAAATGCAGCTGAACGAAATTATAGTCAGATAGAGCGTGAAGCTATAGAAATTATATTTGGACTAATTAAATTTAAACAATGTTTAATTGGCAAACATTTTAATAATATTACAGATCATAAACGACTGATATCGTTACTCAATCCACATAAAAGAATTAGAGATATGTCCTCAAGATTAGTACGGTGGTCATTATTACTAGCCAATTATGATTATGAATTGCAACTGAAAGGGACAAAATAAAATAGTAATGTGGATGCTATCCCGGTTCCCAATTGACGGTGAACCATCTACTTGGGAAGAGTTAGATATTAATTTAATAGTATCGGATGCTCCACAATTTATTTCAGCGTTAGATATAAAAGCATACACAAGAAATGACCCGGTATTATCAAAGGTGTTTACATTGCAACTGGGTGGCCGAAGATAATAGAGGAAAATCTAAAACCGTTTTTCCAGCGCCGAAATGAACTCACGGTGGAAGCAGGATGTATATTATGGGGTTTAAAAACCATAATTTCAAAAAAATTACAAGTAAATATTTTATCTTTTTTACATATGGGGCATCAGGGGTATACTAAAACAGAATTATTGGCACAAGAGAATGTTTGGTGGCCAAATATTAACGAAGATATTGAATTACACGGTAGGAATTGTGAACTATGTCAGACAAATAATCTTGGAAATAAAACATATATAGGGAAATGGCCCTCTGCAAATAAACCATGGGGGAGAATTTATTTAGATTTTGCCGGACCCATTAACGGAGATATATATCTAGTAATAATAGATAGTTTTAGTAAATCTGAAATACAAAAACTATCGACTAATAATTTTACTGAAGTAAGAAAATTATTGTTAAGACTTTTTGCTATTTTTGGTTACCCCAATACGATTGTTACGAATAATGGGCCCCCCTTTCAAAGTAGAGAATTTAGTTTATTTTACAAATAATTATCAATTAGAAATGTATATAGTGCGCCGTACCACTCTATAACCAACGGAGAAGCAGAGCAGATAGTACAAACTTTTAAAAAATTTTAAAAAAACATAATGATTATGATACAAGATTTTTTATTTATTTATCGAAATACGCCACAAATAACCACTAAACAATCACCAAGTTCAATGATGCTTAAATTTCAACCCATAGGACCTTTACAATTAATAAAACCAATTTATCCACATCCATACATACCTCACCAGGTTTTTTAATATAAATGAGAAAATATATGCAAAAGATTTTAAGAAAGATATTTTGATACCAGGAATCATCGTTAAAAGAACAGGTCCAATGACGTTTTTAGCTGAGACTAGATTAGGGTTATGGAGAAGACATATTACGTACGTGATATATAGCGCTTTTGCCCTCTAACGTTGAAGATTCAACAGAGCTACGCTAGGTTTTCCTCATTTCCATCTAATTGGAACAATTTAATTTGGGATATAAAAATATGAGGAGCCCTCTACACGTTTGTGGGCAAGCCGCACGTACTTGCAGGCACAACATTTCGAAAAATGTTGCTTAAACCTCTATAGGCTTTAATTTAGAAGGAGTGGGACAAAGAAAAAGCCTATACCCGAGAACCACAGTATAATTTAATTACTTTAAAGGTGGGTGATGGCTGATTTTAAGCTTAATTTCTTTAATGTAAGTTATATCTGTAAATAAATATGATTAAAATAAAATAATATTTACCACCGGATGAACCGAACCCCAATTTTTCAAAATTTAATTTAATGATTATTAGGTTTTTAAGATTAAATCAATTAATATTATAGATTAATCTCGAGAATGATTTAAATGAGTGAATGACTCTATTAATCAGTTAAAACAGGTTAATGATGCTTACTACCAAGTGAATGTATGAAAATATTCTAAATACCAACCTAATTTGCTAAATACCGACCAAATTTATTAAAATGTAATAAGATCCTTATTATTTAATATATTAATACTGAATCACGTGGTCGAGTCCGGCCTCCTATCTATTATCCCCCCAAGGATGGAACCACCAAGTTAGAATAAGAAAAAAAACATGATCATTCCCGGGATTCGAACCCGGGAGCATGGGATAAGTAAACCAAGCTCTTGCCTACTAGGCCATAGAGGCTTTCCAAAAATCACGATTTTTCAAATATATATTTTAAATATGTTTGGTAGTGCCTATCCAAATGAAAAATGAACAAAATTCAAATTTGATAGATGGTACCTTAAGGTACCAAGCATCATTAATCGTTAAAACATAGGTTCAATGATTCCGATATTAAAAATGGAGAGGAAGGAAGAGAAAGAGAACCGATACAAATAACACCTCGAATGAATGGAAGTGGTCCTATACAAAACTCTATAGAAAAAGACATTGAGCTGATACATGACGTGATGACAAAAGATATTGATCCGATACAAGACTAATAAACAAAGATGCCATCATAAATGATAAGAGTGACATCGACACGACTGATCAAACCGTGTTAGAGAACGAAAGTACAAGTAACCGTTATCCAATACGAATAAGAAAACAATTTATACCGTTCCAAATCGAGAGCATAAAAAAAAGGGAGAGGATAGATGTAATAGATTACCTTCAAGGCATAATAAAAAGATAAAATGATATATTATATTCAATTAAATTAATGTATTAAAAAATAAATAAATAAATGTATTTTATATAAAAGGACATAAAAAAACAAATAAAGATATTATTGGAATAAAATATATTATTAAAGAATATTAAACAAAATTACTACAGTCATAATATTATATACTTTATCCTTCAGCGGTTCGAATACATTTATAAATATAAAATTCGCTAAATCATATCTTATCTTCTATTAATTTACTAATATATTTATATCAAAATTTATACGTTTTTAATGTTTTTTGTAATAATTCATAATGTGATTGATTATTATAATATTATTTATATAATATAGTATTGGAGGATATGTTTGTGACGGTGTTAAAAAAAATATAAAAAAATATATTGAGGTTAGGAAGGATAATCTTGTGGGGAGAGACTGCCTATGAAGCTAATATAATTAGCCTTGTGTATTGCGATGGAGAGTTTTTGCCTTAAGAAGAAGCCCTCGCGGGGTTCACCGGTTAGTTGACGAATGTGGGAGCCGAGTTCCTTGAAAAAGGATAAGGCATATTTCCCAAAAGTAGTAAGGGTAGTGGAAATAATGGGGATGAAAATATATTCTTGAGAGATTTCGGAATATTTCGCTATTTTGAGTGTCTCCTTTTTCTCGAGTATATTGACTGTTTGATTTGATGGAGCGAGTGGATCAATACAAGAATAGTCCCAGACCAGGAATTGACCGTGCTTCCAAGGAATTTGCGAAATACCGTCAGGCCGTTTCCCATCAGATCTGAAAAGACCGGATGGTTCAAGAGTGGAGGGGATTTGAGCAGATCTAAGAGCTCTAAGAATGATCGAATTGCATAGATTATGTCTTACAATTCAACCTTAATATAGTATCTAAACAACCATCAGTCCTTGATCATATTCATACCATGCTGCAATAATGTCCTTGGATCTTTCTCTCCCAAACTAGCAATAACCAAGCTTTTAGCTCTTTATTCACAATCAGCTGTTTATAATTCTCCTGAATTCTTATCATCATTAATGAATTTATTCAAAATAATCAATAATAACCTCATCATTCAAAATTGTTGCTGGCCTATAGTTATTGTATGAGTCAAATTAATTTTTTCTACTACATGAATACTTAATTTACCATCCCCTGTATGTCATCGTCACAAATCTGTCCCTCTTGTCAAAAAACAGTACATATTAGGAAAAATGGATGCTTACAAGTCCATGGTCCTCCTTCACTCAGATGCTCACACTCTGGCCACGATCCTTTTTCCCTTACCAATACTTTGATTATCCCCCCAGAAAATTCTGTTCCACTTCACCACAATCCAAATTCCAGCTTCTCTATTTTTCTTGATCATCCCAAACCAAATATTATTTCAAGGATCCCCAAAGGTGCTAGATTGTCTGTTGCTAAATCTTTTGCTGACTGCCTATCCTCTCTCTTGCAAAACTTTAGTAATGAGCAAGAATGGCTAAAATTCCTATATTTTGGATATAATACTTTCAGAGTGCCTGACAAAAATTCACCTAAATCCCTCACTCAGCAAATCAAGGATGCTGCTTCGATGAAGACCCTCCATCTTCATGACACTCAGTCTTAAACAAAAGAAGATTCTCACCAATAGAGTTGAAAGCCAATTTGATCTGCAAGAAAATTGACAACCTCAATATAAAAGGAGCACTCAGATTGGTGTCCACACATGACTCTTTAGCTGAGCCATCTATGTCCACCTATTTAAAGTTATGTCAAAAACACCCCTTAGCCAACATCATCCCTATTTCTCCTCAACCTCACTCCACTTGCGCTTCTCTTTTTACTTCCGAAGAAGGGAGGAAAGCCATTCTCTCCTTTCATCGCGATTCCCTCATGGGCTCGATGGCATACGCCCCATTTTTCTCCAGGACATCACTTCCCCCTCTAGATGCTCACAAACATCCGTTCTCCCCAAATTAACAAACTTCTGCAACATAATTTTAAACGCTGAGGTTCCAAATTTCGTTTCACCTATCCTCTTTGGTGCCAGGCTAATTGCACTTCAAAAACCTAATAATGATATCAGACCCATTGCCATTGGTTCTACCTTTCGCCGATTAGTAGCCAAGATGATATCATCTCGAATTAAGCATGATGCTTCACGTCTCCTAAGTCCCTTCCAACTTGGTGTAGGAATCCCTGGTGGCTGTGAAGCTGTTGTACATTTGTCCAGATTATATCTTGAAAATTTACCTTCTAATGAATCCTTGATAAAAATTGACTTCTCTAATGCTTACAACACACTCTCCCGGAACTCCTTTTTGAGTTCCTTAAGTAATCTTTTTCCCAGTTACACTAAGTTTTTTTTATTCGTGTTATCAACAGCCCTCCACTCTTCTGTTTGATACCTTTAAAATCCCTTCCGTCGAGGGCATTTAGCAGGGAGACTCCCTAGGTTCCCTATTCTTTTGTTTAGGTATTAATGACATCATTAAATCCATTAATTCGGTCTGCTCATTATCCTTGCATTCATGGTACATTGATGATGGTATCCTTGGGGGATGCAATGTTGAAGTCAATAAAGCTGTGAACATCATCAAGGAGGCCGGATCAGCTATAGGACTCTCCATTAATCCAAAGAAATCAGAATTTATCCCTATCAATACAATCGAACCTAATACTAACAAATTCAAACTAACGACTCTTGACGGTCTCTATCATCTGGGAGCCCCTGTTGGTGGTAACTCTGCTATTTCTTTCTTTCTTCAGTCCACTTTGGATACTTTATTAGAGCTGGCAGATTTATTTTCCCTTCTTCCTTCTCATAAAGCCTTTTTCCTGGTGAAAAATTTTTTCAATATTCCCCGTATTCTTTACGCACTTCGCTCAACTGCCATATTTAAATTCCCCATTCCACTTGGAGTTTATGATAATGGGATCAAAATCCTTATCGAAAACATTCTAAATCTTAAATTCCATGAAATTGCTTGGACACAAGCTTCTTTACCCACAAAGATGGGAGGTCTGGGCCTCAGATCTCCATCCGATCTCGCCTTAACGGCCTTTATATCCAGTTACCTACTAACTAAAACATAATAAATCCCAATTCTTTAAAACCCGACTCTTCTTTTAATGATGCAATCATCGAATGGAGGACACGAATTTCTGCGGATCACCCTCTTCCTGAATCTAATAAGCAGAAGGACTGGGATAGGCCTATTATTGCACTCTGCGTTGAATCACTCCTTTCCAGAATGCAATTATCTGACCGTCCCTTATTCTCTTCTTTGCTTAATGGTTCAGGCCATGAGTTTCTCGAGGCCATTCCGTTTATTAATCTGCAATTACAACTAAATAAAAACGAGCTCACACATGCTATCGGTATCCGTTTAAATTGCCTTATTACCCAACCCCACATATGTTCAGGTTGCGGCTCCGCAGTTTTGGGCAATGGAAGACATAGTCTTCATTGTCGCTCATATATTATCTTCTTAAAACTTTAAAATTGTATTTTGTTTCTCTGTTATAATATCTTCAAAAGATGTGTCGGTATTCTTTTATTTGTTCTTAATATTAATAACCTCAGTATAACCTCGTTACATCTTTTTTATTATCTTTATCAATAATAAGTAATGTTTTCTTCATCAAAAGATATAACTAAGGAAATAATCTCCTCTATTCACTATATAATTAATGGAAGATACATTTATTAAAACAAGCTGAGAAATTTTATCCTTAGATGTGCCTGCTGATTGTTTTATTTTGACTATTAATATCAGTTTTGGTATACCGAATTGAACTATCCAAGAAAAATGTAAAATTACGATTTTACAATCATTTATAATTATATTATATATTAGTATTCCTGTGCGGGCATTTATATACGCTGGAAAAACAGTGATTGAGATGAGTAGCGCGCCAGGCTCAGCGCAGATTTTTTTATTGGGGCGGCGCGGCGTGTATAATTTTTAGAATGCTTTTAATTATATTTATATATTACACTATTATTGTTTAATTTTGAATATCAGATTGGGGGGTTATGAGCATTATTTATGCTTAGGGCATGGACTTCATAATTTAGATACCGTTGATGGCATAAAAAGGTTGCCAAAATTAATATTCTAATTAAAAATATTAGAGAAATAATTTTTCGGCCCTTAGATATCGAGTAGCTGATTTGGAATGTGAAATTAAGGTTTCGTAAATGCCTTCAATCAATTTATGAGGCAGGCCATATTTTGAATATTGATGATTCTGATCCATACCTTGGTGAATATTTTGATATTCCTGATAAGGCTGATAATATAAATTGCATTGCAACCAACATATCTAATTTATATGAAAACTTTAAAATTAAATTGCCCTACCCGCTGGCACAGCATATTAATTATGCTAGAAAGTATCCGTAGTGTTAACAAGATTACTATAAATAATGTTCTAAATAAAATAGGATGGCAATTCTTAAAACTTTTTAATAACGAATGGGATATAATTGGCGAACTTTACACATTAAATCCATTTAGAGAGTCGGTGGAATTTCTTTCTCAAAAGAGAGCAACAATGAATTTAGGGTTATTTTTTCGCAGAGAAACACATCATATCATTTGCCTAAAAGATAATTCGCAAAAAAAAGCTTGACCATAGGTTTTCAATTATCGAACTTCAAGTAATTTATTTTATATTATAATTTTATAAAGAAAATTATATTTTAAACATTGGATATTAATATTAGCAACACTACTTGATCCGAGTTTTCAAAAAAAATTGCTTCGGAATATTTTTTAAATTATACATCATTGCAATATTTAATTAGGCATTTAAAGCTTTTTAAGTCTGATAGAAATGCACAGAGTGAAATTCAAATTGAAAATAATGGACAAGCATCCAGTTCATATAGAGATAAAATAACTCGTAAACATTTTTTTCCAAGCAATGATTTTAACAACATTCGCGTGCTTGAAAAAGAATAGCATCTTTCGAGCCCACATAGTATGCCAGAAGAGGATGCATTAAGGGAAAAAAGTGAACGGGACTCCTAGCTAAGAAGGTTTTTGTATAACTGCAACCAGTACACCCAAGGATATAATTTTTTCTATCTCTGGATTAATACACAATGCAAAAAATACTTCTTTATGTCACAATCAGGGTTGCCATGCCTCCCCCCATCAGTGGGAGTCTCCCACAATTTTTTAGTTTACCCACATACATCTCACTCCCACAAAACTCCCACAATTAGAAATCTCCCACAATCTCCCACAAAAATCTCCCACAATTTTTTAATTTCTCCCACAATTTTTTTTTAGCATTTTAATGTTTTTAATATATAAATAATAATTTTGAGAGACAGTATTTGATTATTTTTATATTTTTAAAATAAATTTTAAATATTTATTCGAAAAATATGTCTAGTTCTTTTATTTTATTTTTCCGCTAATTTAAATTCTCCATCCAATCCAATCCATTCGACATTTTCAAAATTTGAAGTTAGAATAGTATGGGAAACTAGTGCTTTTTTTATATTTTTATTTATATATACCATGATAGTTATCTTCTAGGTGAGATTTAGATTGTTTTGAGGTTAAAGCACTAGTTTCCAATACTGATGTTGTTTTTTGGACAATAAAATGTTATAATTAAATATATAAAAAGAAAAATTATTTTCAATATAAATTGCTTATGTACTATTATATATTAAAAAATATATTATTAATATTAGAAGTAATATTTTTAAAAATTAGCAATGAAAGTGGAACTCATCTTAGAAAATATTATTATCCTAATCATCTTTAATCTAAGCTTAAAAAATCCTGAATATTATACATATTTTATATTTTTATTTATATATAACATGATAGTTATCTTCTAGGTGAGATTTAGATTGTTTTGAGGTTAAAGCATTAGTTTCCAATACTGATGTTGTTTTTTGGACAATAAAATGTTATAATTAAATATATAAAAAGAAAAATTATTTTCAATATAAACTGCTTATGTACTATTATATATTAAAAAATATATTATTAATATTAGAAGTAATATTTTTAAAAATTAGCAATGAAAGTGGAACTCATCTTAGAAAATATTATTATCTTAATCATCTTTAATCTAAGCTTAAGATATACTAAGAGGCCGAGTTAATGGTTAAACAAAATTATAAAATGTCATGCCAGGATTTTTATAAATATCTTAATAACGACGGTAAACGTTTAGTTCCTAAAAGAAATAAAGGAAAGGACTTATATCAAAAGAAATAAAAGAAAGGACTTATATCAACTATTACTATTTAAATTTAAATCAAATTTATTACTATATATTTTTTATCTAAAAACATTATATATATATATATAAAAAGTTAATTGAACATATTAAATAATCAACTTAAATAGTTAATATATAAAATAAACAATATTCAAATTCAAATCAATCAACATTCCCCCTCTTCTACAAAGAACTAATCTTTTTCTCAGCAGTCATCGAGAGCTTGTTGTCCCAGAAGTTTTTTCCCGTTTCGATTGTACTCTTTTTATCTTGGTTAGCGCATAAGTCTCAAATGTTCTCGTAGGCTTGATTCTATCACGTAGGTTTGATAAAATCGTTTATTATAGTTGCGTGAGTTTGTACGTTTTTTGTAGGCTTGAATCATCGCGTAGGTTTGATAAAATCGTTGAACGTTATCGTTGGTTTGATATCCTTATCGTATGTTGTTCACATTTCTCAAAATTGTTATTATCATTAATCCAGTTGAATATTGGAATTTGGAATAAATCGGAATATATAATTTGGAATAGTTGATCAAATCAAATGTATGAATAATATGCACGAATAAAATTTCGGAACAATAAAATATGTAATAAGGAATGATAATTTATGGAATAAGGAATAAAATCCAGAATAAGGAATGATAAATCATAATGATTATTATATTATTTTTTAGGTGTTAAGTTAATCATAGCGTTTTATACTTTTAGCGTTTTATGCGTTTTATATTTTTAGCGTTTTATTTCTAAATTTTAAGCTAATCTTTTAAGTAATCAGGTTTATTTTTAATTCTTATTGGTCTAGTAATTGGTATCTTAATCTCATTCTTTGTGTCCACACTTCCCCCCTTAGAGGAATTTTTAGGGTCAATTTCATAATATTTTAAACTGTTGTAACATTCTCTTTTCCTTAACTGATCAAGATGCCTACTTACTATCCCTTTATCAGTATAAACTTGAAACATGGTGTTACTCTCTTTAAGCTTGATGCTGCCTTTGCACCACGTATCATCACCCTGTTTCTTATACCAAACATAGTCTCCTCTATTAAAAGTTCGATTTCGTGGTAACGACATGAAGACTTCACCAACTTTATCCTCCAAAGGTTTTAATAAATCCCACTTTATTCTAATGTCGCGGTTAAACATTCTTTTGGACGGTGTAACTCCCGTAGTGTCATTCGGCGTGTTTCTATAGTTGAACAAAAATCTGTCCAGCGCAGTTTCTAAGTCAATCTTTGTGTTTCTTTTCATATGAGCTTTAAATGTTCTCACCATACGTTCAGCTTGTCCATTATATTGCTGATGATAGGCCGACGTTAGTACATGTTTTATACCATAATTGCTACAAAATTTTTCAAAATCTTTGCTCGTGAAATTGGTACCATTATCTGTAACAATGGTTTCAGGTATACCAAATAGTGAAATAGTTTTATAAATTTCCTTTAACGTGAATTCAGTCGTAATACTCTTTACCGGAACTATAACCGGAAATTTACTGTAAGCATCAACGATTATCAACCAATTCTTTGTAAAAAACGGACCCGCATAATCTATGTGTATCCTTTCAAATGGTTTAGTTGCTGCTACCCATGGATTTTGTATTTTCTTTGGATTGTCATGATAAATATTACAATCATCGCAACTTTTGACTTCCAAATCAATGTCGTTGACCATACCAGACCACCACATACGATCTTTGGCTAAGGATTTAATTTTACCTGCTCCCAAATGACCTTCGTGTAACGCCTTCAGTATGTTCTTTCTCAGACTTGACGGAATTATTATTTTGTCGCTTTTGTACAGACAATCTTTAATGATACTTAGTTCTTGTTCAATATTTTCATAAATTTTATTTTGGATAGGCACATTATTTCTTATGTCATTCATAACTTGAGATAATTCAAAATCTTTGGATGTTTCATCACGTATTGGGTCAAAACTAAGAGGTATATCGCCAAAGTCATTTATAATCGCGATATCATCAATAACGTCATCATCAATTACTTGTGGTAGTCTTGAGAGGCAATCAGGAACAACATTGTATTTACCAGCTTTATATCTGATGTTAAAGTCGTAACCCCCCAAAATTATACTCCACTTCTGTAACCTTAATGACATGGTGCTATTATCTTTGAGCCCTTTGGTGAAAATATGGATTAGCGGCTTATGATCCGTTATAATAGTGAACTTAGTCCCTATCAAGTATTCTTGAAATCTCTTGATAGCAAACATAATGGCCAAAGCTTCACGCTCAATATTGGTATAGTTTGTTTCGGATTTTGCTAAAGTTCTTGATGCAAAAGCTATCGGTTTTTCTTTGCCATCTTTTTCAGTGTGAAACAAAACAGCTCCTAAACCTCTTTTAGATGCATCAGTCGCAATTCCGATTGGTAGTTCAGGATTAAAGTACGTCAAAGCTGGAGGAAGACTAATCAATGTCTTTAGATCATCAAAACTTTTGGAGTGTTCTAAATTCCACTCCCATTTTTCTTTGTTAACAATCTTGTATAAAGGATCAGCTATTTCAGCGAAGTTGTTCAAAAATTTTCTGTAGTACCCGGCCATACCTAGAAACGTTGACAATTCCGCGGCTGATTTTGGTTCCGGCATTTTAACGATCGCCTCGATCTTGTCATGGTTGGCGTGGATCCCCTTGGCGTCGATGTCGTGTCCTAAGAACCTTAGACTTTTTTTGAAAAATAAGCTTTTTGCAAAATTAGGCACTAAACCATGAGATAGTATTCTTTCAAAAACCTTCTTTATGTTGTTGAAATGAACTTCGTCACTACTTCCCGTAATTAGTAGATCATCAATATAAAATATGACATCTTTCATGTCACTGAAAATTTGATCCATAATTTGTTGAAAAATCGCAGATGAAGTCTTTAACCCAAAAGGAAGTCTGGTAAACCGGTAGTACCCCCTGTGTGTAGATATAGTTAATATGTCTCTGCAGGTTTCATCGATGGGAATTTGTAGGAACGCATCCTTG
This sequence comes from Gordionus sp. m RMFG-2023, assembly GCF_954871325.1. Classification (NCBI taxonomy): domain Eukaryota; kingdom Metazoa; phylum Nematomorpha; class Gordioida; order Chordodea; family Parachordodidae; genus Gordionus; species Gordionus sp. m RMFG-2023. The sequence goes on from NC_088776.1 coordinate 40,629,701, forward strand.
AAATCTATCTTGGTGAACTTCTTCCCTTCCTTGAGCTTAGCGATAAGATCATTTATTCTTGGAAGTGGGTATCTGAAGTCCTCAAGGGCTGGGTTGACAGTGTCTTTGAAGTCGGCGCAAACCCTAACGCTCCCATTATCCTTGTAGACAGCGGTTATCGGACTTGCCCATCGGACATCTGTTACAGGCTCAATTACTCCATCTCCTATCCATCTCATAAGTTCTCTAGTAACAGCGTCTATCTTTGAATAAGGTAACCGTCTAGGTGGTATGATTTTCGGTTTGGCATCGTTACGTAGATATATCTTGACATTCCCTTTGTTAATCGGTTTTTTAGTCAGTTTAGATTCGCAATCTTTTATTAATTTCTTTATTTCATCTTCATAGTTGGTATCAATGTTTGCTATAAATTTGTTCAAAATATTACTAAAAGCATTAATCCACATACGTCCCAATAACGCATTTTTATTAGATTTAACGATCACGGCTTGCAAGTGTTTGGTGATACCTTCGTAGGTTACTTTAACTTGAGTGACGCCAATAATCTTGATTAAGTTTCCATCATAAGCTGTGAGTTGTAGAGTGGACTTTTTAAGATCTTTAATACCTATTTGTTTAGCCATATCATGAGGTATAATTGTAAACTTGGATCCCGTATCAACCTGCATAGTAACAACAGCATCATTTACTTTTAAAGTAGTCATGAACGCATTATCATTAAGTTTAAACTCAGTTAAATTGTTGATATTAAAATCACTACCATTATTATTTTGTGTAGGGTTATATTTTTCTTCAACAATCTCTTCAATGTTCATGTTACAATTGATGTTACTTTGATTCACGTCATTATATTGTAATGGTTTTCTTTGATTAATATTTTGATTATAATTTTTCCACGTATTATTTTCTCCATTATTGTTGTTATTATAGGATTGATATTGATAACCATATCGATTATTATATTGACTCTGATTTCTTTGATTGTTGTAAGACCAGGAATTGTTTCTCCCATTATAATTATTGTTTTGCCAAGTACCTCTACCATAATTGTTTGAATTGTTATTGTATTGCCAGGCATTGTTTCTATTATAATTGTTGTTGTGCCACATGGAGTTTCTTCCGTAATAGTTTGAATTGTTATTCGAAGATTGGTTATTACGAAAATTTCTAGAGTTACCCTCACTGTCTCGAAAAATATTGTTTTGATAGTTTCGGCTAGCACTATAATTAGGCCTAAAATCATTATAATTCCTCTTCTTAAAATCAAAATTTTCCTTATGAGTGTTACGTCCATTATAATTAAAATTATTTTCTTTAAAATTATTATGTTCATAATCATTAGAATTATTCTCATTATTACTAAAAGTACTTTTGCATGGTATTTTATCCATGTTTAAATTGTAAAATTTTTTATTTTCATCCAATTTTTTATCATTATCTACATAATTTGTATCGCTAACGTCTGGTTTAATATTGATGCCATCTAACTCCACTCCTAATTTCATCATCTTATCTAAACCTTCGTGCTTATGTTTATTTAACTTCCTTCTGATATTATCATTTAAAGAACAAGTTATTAATTTCTCAATCATTCTTGTATCGTTATCAAAATCGCATTTTTGATGAAGTTTTGAAATTCTAAAATAAAAAGTATGGAAGGACTCCTCGGCACCTTGTACCGCTAAGTTAAAGTTCTTTATATTTACATTAATGTCCTCACTTGGAATTAACAGTTTCAATTTACCAAAAACAATATTAAAATCTTTTAACTGTGCTTTAGAACATATCGACGTAACTTGGTCTACAATCTCAATTGGTAAGCTGCATAGTAGTGTCCTAACTTTAGATGAGTCTGACTCAATATGTCCTTCAAAGTATGTTTCTATTAAGTTAAGATAAGTCTCAGATAATTTTCCTGATAACTTGGGAAATTTAGGAACATATTGAGTGTGTATAAGAGTTAATTTTTCGTCCATGATATAATTTTATTTGAGTAAAGTAAACTTTCAATATTTAAAATCGTAAAAGCAAAACATTGTAGTTCATTAAAATCAAATTTAAGTTGTCTAAAAATTTTAATTTTAATCAAGAGAATATGGTCCACTAAGTTTTAATAGTTTATCTATAAAAATTCTAATTCGAATTCGTAAAGAGGATTTAATCCACTAAGTTTCAATATAATTTGTCTGTGAAAAATTTAATACTAATTCGTGACTAAGTTTTTAGAAAAAAAAAATTTATTGATATTCTATAAGTTAAACATTGCGTAAATTTATATTTAATAATGAAATATAGGGAAAATTTTCTTTACCCTATAAATATAATGTCAAATATGTAAAGCATAAAGATATTTGAATTTTAATATTCAATAATTTTACAAAATATAAAAATAAAATTATTGTCATCAAGAATATAGGGTTTCCCATTTAGAGACATATATGCATCAATCATTTTTCGTAAAGATTTAAAATAAAAAACAATTTCGTTCGTCCTATTATCACGTACATAAGAAAATTCTTTACATATTCCCATTTCTCACATTTTATCAATAATAACGTATTGAGGTACATTATAAGTTTTAAAACAAAACATCACGACGTAAAAATTGAAAGATTTAGACGAAAAAATATTTTTTATCATATAACTCCTTTATTTATATATATATATACTCTATTTTATTTTTTATTTTTTTTACCTTTTTATAATTTTGTAAATTTGGATAAAATTTTGACTATCGAAAAGAAAAGTCAAAAAATTTTATTTGTCCTTTAACATCTCCCATATCGAACGACGAATTTGATAAGTAATTCGTTTACTTTTTATTTTTTACAAAAGAATTCAAGGTAAGGATATATTTTTTTTTTTAAAAACTTTTATTATTTAACTTTATTTTATTTTTTGAAAGAAAAACGAAAAACGTACCACCGTAACCGGGGCACCATAAAAGAAATAAAAGAAAGGACTTATATCAACTATTACTATTTAAATTTAAATCAAATTTATTACTATATATTTTTTATCTAAAAACATTATATATATATATATAAAAAGTTAATTGAACATATTAAATAATCAACTTAAATAGTTAATATATAAAATAAACAATATTCAAATTCAAATCAATCAACAGTTCCATTATTTAAATCTCATATAAAATATAATTAACTATAACTATTTGACTTTCTATATTTTATAAAATCTTATTTATACATTTGCATAAAATCAAATAAATTTATTTTTTACATTGTAAAATTAATATTTTGAATATTTTGGCAAATCATAAAAATAAAGAAGCATTACAATCTCCTCAAACATGACATCATATTAAATCTTATTAATAATTATCCGATAATAGTAATATTCTTACTTTGGTATTTCTGCAGCATAATTTAGTGAGCCTTTATTAAATTATATTCTTCTGATTGCAACTGCATATTAACAGCATATAGTAGATTTCCTATATGTAAAATTCCTAAATATACTTCTGCCATTTATTTTTGAAAATTATTTTCAAATAGGACAGCTTTTATAATCTATTTATTTTTTAAAGGTTTGTATTTTAAAATTCTACGATGGCGCGTATTAGGAGGAACCTGTCAACCAACATTATGCTGACTTAATTCTGTAAATACACTCTGGTTTTTGCCAAATTCACTGAGGAATTATCAGATCAGAAAGCTACCATGCAATTCATTGGTAATGCCAAATCTGCCATATTTACCATTATATATGGTTAGCTATGTCTTTGGATATTTCATATCTGGAGAAAATTTTTTTAATAGTTTTATTAAAATGACATTAATTTTGTTGAAATAGGGGAGGATCAAGGGAAATGTTTTGATATCTCCTTATTAGATGCATCTGTTAGAATTGCATATGTTTGCACATCTTTCAAATCGTCAAGAATTGACCTTCTGGATTTATATCCTAAAACATTGTTGATAGCCCTGCTCATTTTGTGTTCTACAAAGTATTCTATTCATTTATATTAGTCGTTAAATATTATGGGGAAAGATTCTACCAACATTGAGATGTTGAGTAACTCTCTGAATGTTGTACTGCATGATAGGTATTTACCATTTCCGCAACTGTAGTTGCATCTATATTATTTCTTATTTTTGAAGAATATTTTTGTTTTGAGATAGATGTTGATAGAATGCCCTGTACTGATTTATGCTTTGAAGATTTTTGATACCTCAAAATATCATATTCCCTTCCCCCATTTATTTTTTTACATTGTAAAATTACAATTTTTTATAAAATTTTATCTTGTTTACATTCTTTTGTATTTAAAAAAGATCGTTGGTTATTATTTTTACACAAAATTAATATATTATAATAAATCAATATGTTTTTTTAATAATAAAGATAGTACTCTAAGAAATTTTGTGTCGTACAGTAATTACCTATTTTGAAAAATAGTTGGTTATTTTATTTTGGAAAATAGTTAACTATTTTATTTTGAAAAAGAGTTGGATATTTTATTTTGAAAAATAGTTAGGCTATTTTATTTTGAAAAAGAGTTGGATATTTTATTTTGAAAAATAGTTGGCTATTTTATTTTGAAAAATAGTTGGCTATTTTATTTTGAAAAATAGTTGGCTATTTTATTTTGAAAAATAGTTGGCTATTTTATTTTGAAAAAAAGTTAGCTATTTTATTTTTAAAAAAGTTAGCTATTTTATTTTGAAAAATAATTACCTATTTTATTTTGGAAAATAGATTAGATTTTATATTTATAAAAAATAATAGGTGGATAACTAAGTCAATTCTAAATCCCAAAAAATTTTTTTTAGCAATTTCTCCCACAATTTTTATATTTCTCCCACAAAATACCTAATTTCTCCCACAAAATACCTAATTTCTCCCACAATTTGAAAATTTTGACCTGGCAACCCTGGTCACAATTGATAAAATGCTATTTATTCATCATATAATTTTACTAAATTTATATTTCCTACTTTATTTTGCTTCCATTCCAACTTTATATTTCAATTTGTTTTAATAAAAATCAATAGAATATTACTAAATGTGAATGATCTGAGCAAAAATTCAATTCTTTACTCTTTTTCTGAAAAAATACATAAATTTAAATAAGAGTAAACTATATTAACAATGTGTTAGAACTAAGAGCACCCAAATAAATTACAAAAAAATGTAATACATTGAATTATAAATAAATTCATCAAAAATTTTTTTAATAAATAGCGCGCCACGGTCCCCGATAATTTATCAGGCGACGGCAAAATTAGCTCGCTGCCGAAGGCCGATGAAAATTTTTAAAAAGACTGCCTCCATCAATTGAGGTTCTGGAATTAACTTATCTTAAAAAAGTTATAATATCCATGCTTGAAATTTTATACCCTTTTTTAAATGTTATTTACAACTATTTATCATGTTTCATTCCGTCAAATAAAATAAATAAAATACAATGGGGGGAGAGGTGGAGGGGTAAATTTGGAATTTGTAAGAAAATTTTTAAAAAACATGCTTTGTTTTTCTATTTTGTTTTGTAATATATGTAATATTTTTTGACTATAACTTACAAAACAATTTATTTTATTTCAAGATTTTTGGAATAGGTAGAAAAAATAAATTGTCTGAGATTATTTTATTAGATTATTTTATTTCGTAATATCTATATTTTCGATTATCATCGTGAGATGACAAAATAGCGGCCAATAAAAATACAATATCTTTAACCAATATTGTCGTGACGTTCCATAAAATTATTTTTATCACTGGGATTGAAGCGTTTGTTCTAAATTTTTTCTTCATATAATTTTCAAATAAAATGGAATTGTTCAAATGAAAAGATGTATTCATATTCCAATATATAATCCCTATCAAATTAGCAGTGATGCATTTCTTAAAAATTTGGAAGGGAGGATATAAATTTTTATATGTTATCCACAAATATGATAAAATATTGCGAACATTATTAAATTATTTATTTATATTATATTTTAATAATTATATCGCAACCTTAATACTACCAATATCTATATAGAAAATATATATAAATATAAATTAAAAAATTTCCCATAAGATTTTATTTCTTCGTTTTCTTTGTGATGTAATTTTTGGAAAATATTTCATACGCCAAGCCAGAATTCCTTTTCCGTATTTTGATATATGGATCTGGGATCCACTAGGAACATTAAGATTGATAAATTATTTACTCTTAAATTCATTCTATTATCTAATTTGACCAAATTTATGCGATGAAGGCCTCTTTCACACTCGGTCATGATAAAGTATTCACACAGTTAATATTTTCATCGATATATTGCGAAGTTGTGCAATTATTTTATACTCATTTAATTAGAATCTTTGGCATATTTTTATTTACTTCTCATCAAATCGAGTATCTAGGTTCTTATGCTAATTTATTTTTGAATAAATAATATATCGGAAAGAATTTTTAAAATAAAAATAAAATTTTATTAAAATTTAATCAAGTCATGATACCCTCGTTTTATAGCTACTTATTAGATTATTAGACAGGACCATATGATTTCTAGATAAATTATAAATTGGTCTATTTTTAATCTTACTAGTTTTGGATTTTTTTCAACAACATGTTTTTTAATAATAGTTTATTTTCTGAATCGTAAATATTCATCTACATATTATTTATATATTATTTTCTACATGTTCCTAATTATTTTAAATATCAATAATCAATAAAAAATGGTTCATTGCATGCGCGTACGCAGGAATTTAGTGTGGGTGGGGGGGGGGGGGGGGGGGGGGGGGGGGGGGGATAAATTAAAATTTTTTAAATAAAATTATTGTTATTTAAAAATATCAAGCATAAATTTATTAGGACTAATAACTATTTCTAATATACAAATTTAAATTAATATGAATTATAAAAAATTAAATATATAAACCGATATATAAAAATAAATTTGATTTAAAAAATATTAAACGAATATAACCGGCAGCATATAAATACTTTAAATAAATCTGAATTATAAAATATTAAGTGGATATAACCAGGATATGAATGACTATAAAATAAATAACCCATAATAGAAATTTAAATTTTCTTGAGCCTTTAAAATTAATACATAAAGTTAAAAAATTTAAATGTTGGAAATATGAATAATTATATATTTTATGTAAAAGAAAAATATATAAGACATTAAAAAATGATTGCACAAAAAATATTATAGAAACATTATATTTTTATAATGTAAAATCCAATCTTCGTTGGGATTGAGCTAATTTGTCAATTATATCATCCGTGCTTGGCGTCAAATACCCATGTATATTCAAAAGGGCCAGACCATTCAATCTACTTTCAGAATTTGTACTTCTTAGGTACGTTTCTTCTTAAAGAAGAGAATGTTCTATCATTAGTTGCAGTACTAATGGGAAGAGTTGCTAATATATATAATAATTTCAATATATTGGGAAAATAATCTAAAAGATGTTTGAAATGATGCAAAGCATCCATAGAATTTTTTGGGACTATATCAACCATAGTTAATATACCATAGTTGGCATTCAGCTAATAAAGCATCATGAGATACATTAACGTCTTCATGATAAAAATCTGCCAAATATTTTATTTTTTTCTATCACCATCTGAAAAAGGTTCAGAGGGCTTTTGCGTAAGTAATATCTGCAGATTGGTAAGTGCAGCTTGATGAATTAAAAACCGTTCATTTACTTGGGTTATAAATGTATCCAAAAGAGGTATAAAGACATTTATTTTATAATATTCTTCTATTGACCCTATATTAATATTTGGACGATAAGCTTGCCTTGCTGCAAGTCGAGGGAGACAAATATTGAACTCGTATAGCTCTGCTTTTGATTCAAATATAACATATAAAATATGAAATTCCTCATCAGCATTAGCTCTAATTTCCTTGAGTTCTAATAAAATTGTCTGCTACTCTCATCATCTCAATCAAATCAATTTGAAAAGTATCACATAAAATAGTTGTATAATTAAATAATTTATTAATACATTTTAATGCGAAAAAAAAAATTTGGTATAAGTATTGAATCCAGTAACTTGCTTGCTTCTGAAGAAATATCTCTTTCAGACCATTGTGATATTTCTGTAAGAGCATTAATAATCGGATCTTCTAACTCCATAAAAGCTGTTACTGCTTGATGTCGAAGACTCAATCTTGTTGGACAAGCTTTTTGCAAATTTTTTCTCCTTGTTGGGCAAGGAGTTTCAGATATAGTTCTGTTCAAAATATTTTGACGCTTGGGGTATCTAAACATCTCATAGATGCTAGATATTTTACCTGATATAAATATAAAAAATTTAATTTTAATAATTAAAAACCTAAGCAATTTGATATCAATGGTAAAGAACATGAATCCGATATTGCTAAGTTAAGTGAATGGGTAGCACAGTGGGCATACATAGCTGTTGGGCATTTTTTTTAATAAATGCCTGAAGCCCATTGAATTGTCCACTCATTGTACGTGCTCCATCATGCTCTTGCTCACATATCATATTTATATTTAGTTAATAAATTTATAATAAGATTAATTATTACTTTTAATTTTTTAAGATTCTCAAATATTACATCAGCTAAAGCAGACCCAGTCATGCTTGAAACAAGAATAAATTGTAGAAACATTTCCTTGATAATGTTATTATGAGTATCTACAAATCGCGCACACAATGACATCTGCTCAATGCCAGCAATGTCCGTGGTCTCATCTGCCAAAATCGAGAAGCATAGGGCAGAATTGATTTCAGCAATCAATTTTTCTAAATGATATTGTTGCAAATATCAATTACATTTTGTATCCTAGGGCTAAGATAGGTAGCATTTATATTCCCACTAGAGGCTCTCCATTAATATGGGATCTAATGCTTTAAATTTTAAAAGTCCACGAAAATACCTTCGTTATCATTATTATTAAAATTTAAGCTTCCTGAATCCTTGTGGCCACGTAGTTCTAGGCCTTGCAAGCCACAATATAAAATAGCCTCAATAGTTAGTTTTATCTTACATCTATTTTCTTTTGCGATTTTAACCCTTCAATAAGTGATGAAATGGGAATCATATCCCCCTTTTGAATTAATTCTTTTGACGAAATCATCAGTTCACAGCTTTTGTGATAATTTGTTTTCTGATGATTGTCAAAAATTTCCCCCGCATCTTTGTATTTGTTGAAAGGAGTCTTAACAAGAGTGTTAAGCTTAACTAGATTTCTGCGAGCATATCGTGGTCCAAACAGGACACATATCTTGCAATAAGCTCCACTGTCTAGGATGGAGTATGCTAGCCATAACCATCTAGTAAAATAGCTATAAATTTTTACTTTCGATTAGCACATAAAGTTTGGGGATATTGAAAATTGAGGGGTGGAATATAAATATATTATTAAATAAAATATTTATCATAGGTATCTTTAATATATACCTTTTTAAGAAGTATATGTCTTTCTTCTAGGCTAATATTATCTTTATCTAAAAAATTGGCTATATCATATGGATGATCATTGTACTCTAGTTTTGTATAAAGATTTTAGTTTTAAGTTTATGTCTAAATATTGAGATGTAAATTAAAATTATTTTTAAAAAAATTATTGCTGCACATTGTTGCAATCTCATTCTTTTACTAAATTAAATATCTAAAATTATTATTTATTAAATAATACTAGCTAAGTTATTATAAAACTGCCCAAACGTATTTTTTTTAGAATAACTAACCTTTAGATGGCTCTATATCCTGACTCTCAATTATTCTTTCAACAATTCTTTCATTATTTGCTATTATGGGAGGGGTTTTAATTGCTAAAAATATTTTAAAATTAAAATTTTATTAAATTATTATACTATACTTTTTTGCTTTTTGGTATGATTTTCACTATCTTCAGTGTTTTTAAAACAAGTTTAATATCCATGACTAGAAATTTGAAAATGGTGAAAAAATATAATACCGGAAAATTTAAAAATAATAGATAAATATTACGCCAAGGAAAACTTGAAAATGAAATTAATTGATTAAATAAATTAGTAAATGAAAAAGGTAATAATATAAAAATTTAAAAAGAACGAGATATAAATAAATATAATAAAATATAAATGAATATAATAAAATATAAATGAATATAAACAATAATATTTTTGAAAAATATATACGGCATCTGCATTTTTTGACTTGGGGGGGGGGGAGAGATTTGTCCCCCTGCCCCCCCTTCGCTGCGTACGCCAATGGTTCATTGGCAAATAGACACAAAAGAACAAAATAAAAAAAATTATCTCAAAATAGATCAATCGATTTTTACAGCTACCTATTACAGACTTCAAATTCCTATCTAAACACTTAAGAGATTTTGCTATAATTGGAACATTTCTTGCCTGTTGTGTTGTTAAATCGGTTAATCCTAATAGTCGAAAAAAACCTTGAGGCTATAGTTGATATTTTTTTCAAAATTGTGACATTCTTTAAAAATTTAGATCGAGGCTAATATAATAGTATTATAATTGGGGTTGTTTTTCTTTATTTTGCTGTATATATTATAGTTTTTCTTACGCGTAATAATTTAGCCATGTAACAACAGCGCAAGCATTTGACTTTGAATTGTAAAATTTGTAAGATCCAGAATGAGTCCTATATTATTTTTTTAGAGAATTATTTATTTTATGCAGAAAAAAGGCCGATTTTGAGGCAATATATGATCATTAATTTACTTCATATTATTTTGATAAAAAATATTATCAATTGTTATTTTTCTTTCATTTAAATTCAATAAAGACTCTTATTGACGACAACCAATAGTCTAGTGCCGTGACCAAACAAGGTTAATTTTTATTCTTATATTTGTATTTATTTAGGTTGAAAAAACTTAAAGTTTGTTAAGGGTACAGTGGGTTAGCTGTGATATTGAAGTGAATTACTGTTAAAGGCAAGGAGAGGAAATAATTAATGTATAATTTTATATCATTTAGGGTTGTAGATGAAAGTAATGACGGATTAACAAAGCAGTGAAAACACATTATGTCCTGATAAAGATGATACGCTTATGCCTTGGGATACTGGTAAAAGAAGAACGCAAAACGATATTTCTGTCAATGTCAGCATTGGTATCCCCCTCTAAAATATAATCATGAACGATGTTAACTCAACCATAAAACGGTCGTAAGTATTGTTATATGCCACGACAGAACTACTGCATATTTTTCTATTAATAAAGTTGATGAAATTGGCCGTACTGTTTCAAGTTTGAACATTCTCTAAATATTCATGAAAGTTACTCAGAGAATCGGATAAAGTAATATTTATATTTACACCTAGTGAAGTGAATGATAGTACAGAATTAATGTTTATATTTGTTAAAAAATAGGCGGAGGCATAGGGATTGTGGTAGTGGTAATAGAAATATCATAACATTAAAATAATGTAAACCAGTAGATGGGTCAATATTAGATGCATATTTCTAGTAGTTGGAGGGCTATCAACAAAAAATTTTTTGGTGACTTATCAAGCCTATTTTGATATTAAGGTTTATTTAGCATTTGTTCATTATTAATGGCTGATATATCAATATTTGAACAATTATAAAGGTAATGGGGAAAGTTATCTAAAGTAAAAAAAAAAAAATTCTCAAGTTAATTTTATAAGGTAGTATTAAAATAAAATACCATTCGGAGAGACCAATTGGCAAACTTAAAAAAAAATAGGATCCTTGTGAATAGGTATAGAATAATTTAAATAATATATAAATACCGTAATATGTTTTTTTTTGGAATAAATATAAAATCCTAAAAATAGAAAATAGTATTTTTTATTGAAAGAATAAAAAGGAGTATTGTTGAAAAAGGTAGGATCCTTAAGAATAAATATATAATTTAATTGAATAAAAATAAATATTGTAATATATATTGATTTTTTGGAATAGATAAAAAATCCTATATAAAATTATTTATAATAAAAATAATATACTATGTTTATTTTTTTGAGCATTACACAAAATATTCAGCAGGGATAATAGAGTAATGGTGGATCCGACAAAATGGTAAGCTTTTAAAAAAGTAGGATCCTTAAAAAATGTATTAATTTAGTTATATTAAAAATGTACTTTGTACATTTTTCAGTTAGTTAGACAAAATATTCATCAGAGATAAAAGAGCATATTGTGCAGCCCGACAAAATGGATAGCCTTAAAAATACGTAGGATGCTTAAAATAATATAAATTTATTTAAATTATAAAAAAATAATCGATTTTTTGGAATAGATATAAAATCATATATAAAATTATTTATAATAAAAAATAATGTACTATGTATATTTTTTTGTGCGTTATACAAAATAATCAGCAGGGATAATAGAGCAATTATGGATCCGACAAAATGGTAAGTTTTTAAAAAAGTAGGATTCTTAAAAATTGTTATATTAATTTAGTTAAATATTAAAAATGTACTTTGTATATTTTTTAGTTAGTTATACAAAATATTCATAAGAGATAAAAGGGCATATTGTGCAGTCTGACAAAATGGATAGCCTTAAAAATAGGTAGGATGCTTAAAATAATATAAATGTAATTAAATTATAAAAAAGTAATTGATTTTTTGGAATAGATATAAAATCATATATATAATTATTTATAATAAAAATAATGTACTATGTATATTTTTTTGTGTGTTATACAAAATAATCAGCAAGGAGGGTAGGTCTATAAGTCGAAAGGCTTGGTAATACGAAAGGCTAAAAAATAATATTGAAAATAAAAATAACAAAGAAAATGTTTAATGAGATATTTGATTGATTTATTGCTTTTTTTAGAGAAAAAATATTATAATAACATTACATTAATAGATTAAAAATATGGAAATTTTAAGATCTTTTCAATTTTTTTATTAATTCTTTGAAATAATTTGCGGTTTTTAAAAATTAATTTTATTATATTAATTTTTAAATTAATATTTTTAATTAAATTAATATTTGGTTATGATTTTATATATTAAGTAAGTATAAATATATTGTAATTACTTGATAAAGAAGTAAATGAGAAACATAAATTTTTTAAGGTATTTTTAATTTGAGAAAGCATTTAAGAGGGAAAGGCTAACATCTTAAACGTAATTTTGAATATAATTATATCATTAAACTCAGAATTTAACCGCTTAGATGTATTTTTTTACGTTTCCGGTTCACAAAATAAATTTTTTGTCGCGAAAGGCATTTATAGGGGAAAGGCATTTATAGGGTAAAGGCTAACATCTTAAACGTAATTTTTATAATATTTATATCATTGAACTCAGCATTTGATTCTCTATCCAAAACCGCTTAGATGTATTTTTTTATGTTTCCGGTTCACAAAATAAATTTTTTGTCGCGAAAGACATTTATAGGGGAAAGGCTAACATCTTAAACGTAATTTTTATAATATTTATATCATTGAACTCAGAATTAAATTCTCTATCCAAAATTGCTTAGATGTATTTTTTTAAGTTTCCGGTTCACAAAATAAATTTTTTGTCGCGAAAGGCATTTATAGGGGAAAGGCTAACATCTTAAACCTAATTTTTATAATATTTATATCATTGAACTCAGAATTAAATTCTCTATCCAAAACCGCTTAGATGCCCTTTTATTTATTTGTATAAATACTTATTATATCTGGTTATAAATTAATTATTGTTTTTCTTTATATTCTTGTTATATAAAATTTTACGTCCCTTTTTATGGCTCGAAACTTACGAAACCAAAGCCAGCCCGCACCCCTAATCTAACACCATGAGCTGACTCCTAATAACTCTCTGGACGGCCCAGCGAGCGACCCTACAATTGCAGCAATCGTAACCGCGATGCAAGCTATCTCCACGCAGATTGCAGAATTGACCAGGGAAAGGAATGAGAGAAGACAAAGATCTCCCTCACCGCATACGTCAACTCCTCAGCGCACAGGCCGCGCACCAACCCCCACACCTCCTCCTGTTGTCGTTGTCACTCCGATCATTCCGGCAATCCCGCTAACTCCCCTCGAAAAATACGACAAAATGCGTAAAGTCTGGGCTGGTCTCCAACAAGACCTAGTGGAGCCTAAGTGCAAGGCCAGCATCCGAGATCGTCACGAAATAAAACACATCGCCAATGTGTTGGAAATCCTGAACGAATCTTCTGACCCTAGACTTATGGAGGAAATGACAAAACGTATCCGAGTACTAGCGCTAGCTATCCACTGGAATTGGCAAACAGCCATCAACAACGATGCGTCCTATCAGGAGAAATTCCTCGGTGGCGAAGACATCAAGGTCTTCCGCGAGTCCCGGCCCTTTCGGGATAGGGGCTACGGCCCCTCAACGTCGACCACCTACAGAAGGCCCGAGCGAAAGGAAGCGGCCACCACCAGGGGCAAGAAGAGGAAATAAACAACCTCCCGAAGACCCCTCTGTCTCCTTCCTTCTACCGCTACCTACTACTACCTTTCCTACTTCCTCTTCTACCACCGCAACCCTTCCGGGGGAGGTTGCGAGGGGCAACGGACCACCGCCCCCCCCCATCGCAGGGAATAGATCAGCAACCACCTTGGCTAGCAAAAGTGAATCAATTTCTAAAGTTACTGAGGCATAATCTATTCTCTCCGGACCATGACTCGGACTCGGGTACCGACGTATCGGAGAACAATAATCAACCTACCCCGTTAATATGTCCGACTGCTAGCGCTGCCGACAAATCAGACGCACCGTCTTTCTTGTCCGAGGACTCAGGGATTCCGGAATGTTGGATACCTAGCCCATCAACCGTCTCCCTTCCCTCAAGCAGCTCCGGGAGTGACGACTCAGCCATGTCAATCATCACGGAATTAGACGAGTCAATCTATAGTTCGGATGATCCTGGTATGCCCCAGGTGGGTTCCACGGCAGCACCCGATCTTACCGGAATCCTTGCCGGTATCAATCGACCGGGTAACCGCGGCATCTTCACTGACGCACAGCTCGAGGCCCTCCCAACGCTGAATATCAGCACCGCTAGACTCGCCATTGGACCACTGATGTCCAATTTCACCAAACTGGTCGCAAGGCGTGGATTCCAACCAAGACTGGACCACCTAAAATAAACAATAATAATAACACTTTCTTCCGTCATAGTGGCCCAGTCGGAGTACACAGGAAGTACCGAGATATTATCCGACAGCTCTTAAACGCCGAAATCATTGAGCCCTCTGACGATCCATCTCAGATTTGCTCTCCACTATATGCCATTCCCAAATCCGACGGCTCCCCCCGGGTAATTAGCGATTTCGCGCAAGTCTCGAAAAACTTCTTACATTATCCTTTCAAACTGAAGTCTATCCCGCTAATGTCCACTAAACTGGACCAGTCAAAATTCGCATGCAAAATAGATATCCGATCCGCCTTTTTCTCCATTCCCTTAGCATCAAGTGTGCGTAAATTCTTCGGAGTTCGATTTGATAACTCCAACTATGCCTACAAAGTTCTCCCCATGGGATATTTATTTAGCACATACTGCTTACAGTCTATAATCCTAGATGCCTGCGCCAATACTGTAAGAAAGGCCAGCTACAACGTATACCTAGACGACATCCTTATCTATGGTGAAAACGAATTCGATGTCAAATGGTCTACTAGATCACTGCGCTGCACACTGGAAGGCTGGGGTCTGCAAATAGCTCCCGAGAAATCTGTTCTCGATCCTACCGACTACCTACTTGGGAATTCCTATTAACCTTACCACCAAAACCATTCAAGCCGATACTAACACTAGGAGAAGAGTGGAAAAATGCCTAGCTATATTCCGACGTCACTCATATCAACATCTCGATTTAGGACGAGTATTAGCTGCAAAAGTACTCGGGGTGGTTAATCACTACGCATATACTAAAACCGGTATGTCAAGGTTATTTTCTCCATACTATATTACCATGAATAACTCAACATTAACCCCAATAACGGATACTTATCTGGCTTTCCAAAAAGCCAGCACGATCATCGAAGCCATGAAGGAACCATTATCGCTCCGATACTATGTAGACACCCCGGTGTACACCGACGCCTCCAACTCACATATAGATATATGTATCTGGGAAACCGAGCAAAAATCAATTTCCTATAATGAGGCCTGCCTTCTATTCGATATACCTTCCCATGCGATACAACATATAAACGCAAAGGAGGTTTTAGCAGCAGGAATGGGAGCGATTCTAGCCCTTAGCAGTGGACAGAGACCTATGATCTTTACCGATTCTACCGCACTTATTACTCCTACAAAAAAGGCGGTTCTCGGTCCCCACATCCATTGAAATTGTCATCACCCAGATCCTTTTAAAAATCGGTCTAACTAACTTTACAAGTATATCTCAAAACATACAGTGGATCCCTTCAGACGAAAATCCAGCTGACGAACCGTCACGGGTCTGGATGGCACAAAGAGAACATCCGGACTTATTCGGAGACCGTATCCTTACCGGACAAATAACGCTTCAACAAGAAGAAACCTCAATCTTCGGAGCGGAATCCTCTGTTAGCACCCCGTCCTTACTATCTGACTTGTCCAGTATGAATACAACATTATCGTACCACTGGGACCAAATATCAATCAACTCAACCGATCTACTCAATTAAATCAAATATTAGAAAACAATATAACCATCAGAACGAATCATCCCCATTTATTTATTTGTATAAATACTTATTATATCTGGTTATAAATCCATTATTGTTTTTCTTTATATTTGTGTTATATAAAATTTGATTTAATAAAGCCTTAGGGATGCCAAAGCCAAAGGCATCCAGTTACTTCCACTTTCCCGCAACTAGGGGAAAGTTATAAGGAAGTAGCGGCGAAGCCTTTTTTTTACGATTCCGGTTCACAAAATAAATTTTTTGTTGCGAAAGACATTTATAAGGGAAAGGCTAACATTTTAAAATTAATTTTTATAATATTTATATCATTGAACTCAGAATTAAATTCTCTATCCAAAACCGCTTAGATGTATTTTTTTACGTTTCCGGTTCACAAAATAAATTTTTTGTCGTGAAAGACATTTATAGGGGAAAGGCTAACATCTTAAACGTAATTTTTATAATATTTATATCATTGAACTCAGAATTAAATTCTCTATCCAAAACCGCTTAGATGTATTTTTTTACGATTCCGGTTCACAAAATATTTGTCGCGAAAGACATTTATAAGAGAAAGGCTAACATTTTAAAATTAATTTTTATAATATTTATATCATTGAACTCAGAATTAAATTCTCTATCCAAAACCGCTTAGATGTATTTTTTTACGTTTCCGGTTCACAAAATAAATTTTTTGTCGTGAAAGACATTTATAGGGGAAAGGCTAACATCTTAAACGTAATTTTTATAATATTTATATCATTGAACTCAGAATTAAATTCTCTATCCAAAACCGCTTAGATGTATTTTTTTACGATTCCGGTTCACAAAATATTTGTCGCGAAAGACATTTATAAGAGAAAGGCTAACATTTTAAAATTAATTTTTATAATATTTATATCATTGAACTCAGAATTAAATTCTCTATCCAAAACCGCTTAGATGTATTTTTTACGTTTCCGGTTCACAAAATAAATTTTTTGTCGCGAAAGACATTTATAGGGGAAAGGCTAACATCTTAAACGTAATTCTTATAATATTTATATTTTTGAACTCAGAATTAAATTCTCTATCCAAAACCGCTTAGATGTATTTTTTTACGATTCCGGTTCACAAAATAAATTTTTTGTCGCGAAAGACATTTATAAGAGAAAGGCTAACATTTTAAAATTAATTTTTATAATATTTATATTATTGAACTCAGAATTAAATTCTCTATCCAAAACCGCTTAGATGTATTTATTTACGTTTCCGGTTCACAAAATAAATTTTTTTGTCGCGAAAGACATTTATAGGGGAAAGGCTAACATCTTAAACGTAATTTTTATAATATTTATATAATTGAACTCAGAATTTGATTCTCTATCCAAAACCGCTTAGATGTATTTTTACGTTTCCGGTTCACAAAATATATTTTTTGTTGCGAAAGACATTTATAGGGGAAAGGCTAACATTTTAAAAGTAATTTTTATAATATTTATATCATTGAACTCAGAATTAAATTCTCTATCCAAAACCGCTTAGATGTATTTTTTTACGTTTCCGGTTCACAAAATAAATTTTTTGTCGCGAAAGACATTTATAGGGGAAAGGCTAACATTTTAAAAGTAATTTTTATAATATTTATATCATTGAACTCGCGATAAAAAATTTATTTTGTGAACCGGAAACGTAAAAAAATACATCTAAGCGGTTAAATTCTGAGTTTAATGATATAATTATATTCAAAATTACGTTTAAGATGTTAGCCTTTCCCCTCTTAAATGCTTTCTCAAATTAAAAATACCTTAAAAAATTTATGTTTCTCTTTTACTTCTTTATCAAGTAATTACAATATATTTATATACTTACTAAATATATAAAATCATAACCAAATATTAATTTAATTAAAAATATTAATTTAAAAATTAATATAATAAAATTAATTTTTAAAAACCACAAATTATTTCAAAGAATTAATAAAAAAATTGAAAAGATCTTAAAATTTCCATATTTTTAATATATTATAATGTAATGTTATTATAATATTTTTTCTCTAAAAAAAGCAATAAATCAATTAAATATCTCATTAAACATATTCTTTGTTATTTTTATTTTCAATATTATTTTTTAGCCTTTCGTATTACCAAGCCTTTCGACTTATAGACCTTGCGCAGCAGGGATATTAGAGCAATGTGTTGTATTATAATAAATATTTATCTATTATGTAAAATAATTGATAAAAAAATAATATTAAAAAAGAAATATATTATATTTTGTAAAAATCGGCGTTTATTGATTATTCTTTTTTTGGTTTTAAAATCGTGAAAATTATATATAATAAAGAAAAATAAAAGAGTGTTAAAAATATTTCGTATACTCTAAGAAAATCCAAGAATAAAAAAAAGTATAGAAAATAAGGTTAGAAAACAATTGTGGATCCGACAAAATGGTAAGCTTTTAAAAAAGTAGGATCCTTAAAAATTGTTATATTAATGTAGTTAAATATTAAAATTAATGTACTTTGTATATTTTTCAGTTAGTTAGACAAAATATTCATCAGAGATAAAAGGGTATATTGTGCGGCCCGACATAATGGATAGCTTTAAAAATACATAGGATGCTTTAATAATATAAATTTGTTCAAATTATAAAATAATATCATACTAAGTAAATTCTAACAATTTATTTTTTATAATGTTTAATGTTTTTTATGCTTTTTTTGTACTATGATCAAGGTTATAATTATATTTTGATTTTATAAATTTATAAAAAAATACTATTTAAAAATAAATTAAGACTGTTGGTAGGATCATCTGTTTGTATCCTATCCTATTATACACTGGGGAGACATCCCACAATTAAGTGGACACTCCACCACCCTATAGAGGGCGTCTCCAATGAAGTGAATATGCATTCACTGTTTGGCAGTAATTTACCCTAATTTCAGGGTCAGTTTAATTTAAGAGGAATTATGGTACCTCTCGTGAATAAGCAAAAATTCACTAACAGTAATTAACCCTACTGTGAGGGTCCGTTTAATTTAAGAGAGCTTAAGGTATCTCTTGTGGATAAAGGAGTATCCACTGAGTTGATAAAAATATATTTTAATAGTAGGGTAAGAATTAGAAATTTATATTTAGTAAGAAAAAAAAGGTGTTATTAAATATATATATAAGAAAGAAATAAGTAATAGTGATATTTGTAATAGAAGTAGACTAAAATTAAAAAATTGATAATTTGAGAAAAGATTTTTAGATTAAATTGAGAAAAATTAAGAATTGGTATTTGTTAGGTAATAGAAAAAGAAAGTAGACGATTTGATAAATTGATAGAAGAGAAGGGAAAAAGCTCACAATTTAGTTTAAGGTTAAAAAATAACATGATGAATGTAATGTTATTAAGATTAAGGTTAATTAATAAGGTAATTAAAAAATAAGACTAAAAAAAGGGGGGCAAAAAGAAGGTATAAATTATTATATTATAAAAATAATAAAAATTAAATTAAAGGAATTGATAAGGTTTTGAGAAGTAGTGGTTAATAAATAATAGAGATAGGAAGAAAAGAATGAGATAATAAAATTTAGTGATAAATAAATTCACTAAGGGAGGGGAAAAAATAAAGAAAGAGTTATTTATAAGGTTTGGAGATTATAAGTAGGTTAGGATAAGAATATTTAAATATTTGAATATACTTGGTTATCTTCTTAATTATTGGTTATGAAAGAAAAATATGAGTATAAAAAATTGTGATGTAAGTACTGACAAAAATTGTGAGTATGTTCAAAATAAATATATAAGTTGAGTATCTTATAGAGGAAAATTACATTAATATGTAATTGATAATATGAGATGAAAATTGATAAGGTAATCTAAAAAATAAAGAAAGGATTAAGTGAAATAAAAAGTTAGCCTGAATCTTGAAAAATGAAGAGACATTGAAATTTGAATTATTTTCTTATTCACATCATTTACTTCATTCATATTCAGAAAGTTGAGGGAATATTGTTTATATCAATTTAACATCATCCATTTTTCCGCAGAAGATTTTTCTAGCCCAAAAATATTTCCATCTGTTTGTATAAAATAAATAAATAAAATCAATAAATAAAAAAAATAAAAAATACGTACCGATGACATGAAATCACGATGACGTAGTGAGGACATCGGAAAATTATAATATAGATTATTTTATAACCCTAATTAAATAAATATAATCATTTATTAATTGAAAACTAAAAAATTTAATATTGTAATTAGCAGAGTTCAAAATATCTAATTAACTGTATATTTATTTTTAAATTTTATTATCATACCTATTCCTAAAAATATTTTCAAGGTCTAAATAAGTATAATAAAAAGTAAGTAAGTAGTCATATAGTTTATAATCCTCTATTATATACAGTTGTTTATGAAATATTAGATAAAATGCCACTTTTATAGACGTATTTGACACTTATAATATATTACAGCTAATATTATAATGAATTTTACTAATAAATGCTTTTGATAATAAATATAGTAACAATTTGCTTTCAAGTATTTAACGTCATAAATAATTTTAAAAATTAAACATTTTATTATTCATCCTACAATAGATGTAATAAATTTGATATCTTTTCTTTTCTTTTTTACGTTAGGAAAGCTATTTTTTTCTTTTCTAAAAACAGTTTTAAGTTAAATTTTTAATACAAGTATATTTTTGATATTTTTACAAACTACTATTATTTTAAGATATAATAAACCAGCTAGAGGTGGTGCGACAATATATAAAATCTTAATTGTTTCATCATATCATTCTGGTCCTTATTTTATACTTCCAAAATGTTTCATTTCTAATATGGCATCCTTGCCTTGTAAATAACTCAAGGCTTCAATATATTTGCACAATTATTTCTTCCAAAAAATAAATTTATAATAAATTCTGATACTAGTTTACATCGTAAGTGTCGTGTCTATTACTAGAGGTCTGCATTGGGCGGGTAAAAAAAATTTTCGAAAATGGGCAGGCGGGCGGGTTAAAAAAATTTGAAACTATGGGTGGGCGGGTTAAGAAATTTAAACAATGGGCGGGCGGGTTAAGGAAACTAAAATTTTTTGTTCAAAAACAAACTAAAAAAAATAAATGTTTAAATGATCTATAACCATATTTCTTTTTTTATTGTACCAATCGTTTTTTTTTAAGTTAAGAACATTTACCTAACTATATTATGTAATAAACACAATAATAAAACTTTTCTTAGAATAAATAAACATTTTTGTCTGTTAAAAATTTCCTTTTATGGGAATGATATAAAACTTTTCTCTTAAAATTTCCTATTCAGGGTTTGCAAACTGCATCGTATTATTTTATTTTAGTAATAATTGTTTATCTTTATAATTGATATTTTCATTTTTATTTTTATTTTATTATATAATATATAAATTTTATTTTTTATAACATAATTTTTTAATAAAAAAAATATATTATAATTTAATTATTTTAAAATTTTATTATGAATAAAGAAAATATATCTAAAAAAAATAAAAAATAATTTATATAAATTAAAAGAAAATTCAGATAATAATAAACTCAAATCTTGAATGTGGAAACAATTTAAAATCATTTTCGATGAAAATGACAAAAAGCTAGATTGGATTCGCTGCAATGATTGCGAATCTATCTATAAATATAATAACAAAAGTGGCACATCCTTCTTCCTTTGTCATCAATGTTCATCTGCAAATTATGAAGATTGATAAATAATAAAAAAATTTACGGATATTTTCAAAAAGACAATTCTCAATTAAACAAAACGATCAAATCGGATCTAATAGCCAATTTTGTAGAATATTGCGCTAGAGATATTAGGTATCTTAATTTTTATTAAATTATTCTTTTATCTTTTTTTTTTATAAATAGGACGGGCGGGTAAAAAATTTTAGACTAATGGGCGGGCAGGTAAAAAATTTTAGACAAATGGGCCGGGCGGGCGGGTATATATTTTTTAAAACTATGGGCGGGCTAAGTGGGCGGGTTAAATTTTTTTTTAAAAATTGGATGGGCAGGCTTTTGGTCCAAAAACCCACCCAATGCAGACCTCTAGCTATTATTACAATTAACCAGCATCTATTATTTATGTTGCTATGTAATTTAAGATTATTACTACAACGGCTGAGAGCATACAAAAGTAGAAATGATTATTGGTAAAAAGCATTGGAAAAAAAAAATTTTTATTAATTTTTCTGTGGTGCCCTTGATTATTTCTAGCTTTTTATAAAATGAAAAGTTATTTTTACGATATAATATAATAATAAAATTTCTTAATGGTTGAATTTCAAAGATAAGATTTATTATTTTTAAAAAAAAAATTTTCTGATTTGATAAGGGATGTGTGGGGCAATTATGTTAGGGTTTTAGGTATTTTGTGGATGAAGATTCTCATGGTATGGTCATGGTAAAATGCCAACTACCCATTTGACTTATAGAAGACATAAGAAAAAAGACTATGGAAATGTTGCGGGACAAAAAACTATCAAGTGGTTCATTGAAAACAACTACTATGACAAAATGTATGGCCGGGAGTTTATGCAGCAGTCAACAGCAGGGGTTTGACTTTGAATCCTATAATTTATAAAACTCATCCTGAGTCTTATATTATTTTATTTTAGAGATTTAATTTTATCGTAGAATATAAAAAGCGGATTTTGAGGCAATATATGATCATTAATTTACTACATTTTATTTTAATAAAATTTATTATCAATTATTCAGTTTTTTTTTCTTTCATTTTAATTCAATAAAGAAGTCTTATTGGGACAACCAATAAATAGTTTTTACTTAAAAGTTCGGTTTAGCCTCTTAGGCTTGGATAATAGTTTTCACTTAAAATTCGGTTTTGCTCTTTTAGAGTGCTCAAATCCTGCTAAAAATGGTGTATGATTTATCATCACAAATTGCCAGTGGTTTATTCCAATATATACTTTATAAATTCTCAGGCTAATGACCTTTTAGATAAATCAAAATAGGTTCTAATTTTTTGGACCATTTAGAGGAAGTTATATAGACGTTAACCATACTTTTGTTAAAAAATGAATCGAACTAGAGCAAGGCTTAGAAAATTATAAAATTTTCAGAATAAATTAGTCTCGTTCAAAATGTAAGTTTAGCCAAAATTTAGTTTTTTTAACCTTTATACTGGTTAAAGCACACATAGGTAATAACAAAACAAGAATTATATTGATTTTTGTGTAAAGATATTTATTTATAACTTAATTGACCCAAGTTAGTTTTAAAGATAATATAATCAATTAATTGAGATTAATAAATAAAAATAATAAAATAATAAATTTAAACGTTTTACTAAAATGTAATAAATATTAAACGGGTTCTAATATCTTTATGACTTTATAAAATATGAAATAAAAAAAATGGTTATCTAAACAAATTTAACCTATCGTTTCTGCAAAATTAGAAAATAAACATGTGCTTAATAAAGAATATATTTATAATTAAAAACACATTTACATAATATATCTCAAACAAATTAGATTAATGATAGGTACTACCTAAAATCATTATACACATTTACATAATATATCTCAAACAAATAAGATTAATGAAAGGTACTACCTAAGGCGGTATCTATCAAATTTGTATATTGTTTTTTTTTCATTTGAATTATTACCAAATTTATTTTTAATATATATTTTAAAAAAGAGTGATTTTCAAAAAGCGGCTGGGGCCTAGTCAATAAGAACATCGCTTGATTAACCTATTATAACAGATATGACATATTTTAGAAACAAATTAAAAATAACCATTGAAAAATCAATATCTAATAAGAATTTTTCATAGAAGGGACCTACGTTTAGGTCAGGATGGGAGTTTGAAGAGGGAGCCCTAAAAAATTCTCATCCACCTCCTTGGATAAATTCTGACTACGCCTCTGATACACCAAGTCAAGTGACTTAATTTACAAATTTATTCTTACTAGTCATGGTTTAGCATAACAAATAATTCATATTCCATATGGGAACTACATTCATTCAGCTGATATCATATGGACAAAGAAAGATGATTATCCTGGAATACTATGCTAAAATTATTTGAAATAGGTTCCGCGCCAATCGATTGGTGCGAAAGAAACTATGCAGTCTCAGGATTTATAGCCGAATTCTTTAATACGGTTTATATATTAATTTAATGTAAAAAATTTACAATTAACTACATTATCTTTTTTCATTGAATGAAAATATTTTAATATAATAGATTAGCAACATTCTCTTTTTTATACTGCCACCAATCTTGATATATCTTTTTCTGCCATATGGCAAAAAGTTCATGCAAGTAAATTGTTTAATTTATATATTTTAACCCTTTGATTATTGGTTAATGAAATTTTTTTAAAAAAATTTATTTTAAAAACATGTTTGTAGTGATGATTTATTTTATTCCATACATTGACTTCATAAAAACATGTATTTGTCAAAGTTTGTAGCCATACTGGGCCCAGGTCTATGGATGGATAAATTAACTTTTAGGCTTGCTCCCTATATAGAAAAATTAATAATTTTAATTGTGGCCTGGCCCATAATTATTTTAGAATATTGAGGCCCAACCCACAAACAAAAAAAGATAAGAATATTTATATTTTTTTAAATTAAAAGATGATTTGTGATTACCCTGCTTAAGTATTTACATTAGAAAAGAATTCAACCTTTAAAAGACACTTGTAATGAAGCATAAGCCATGGAAAAATTAATGGGAGCCCAGCTCAGCCTGTAGTTCATTTTAAATTTTAATTTTGGCTTAATTTATTGTGCTGGTGGTCAAACCTGGACCAGCAGTCCTAGGTGTCTTCAATAAATATTATTTTGAGATATATTTATTGTTATTGTTTTTTATCCAAATAATTTATCTATATTTTTAAATTTTTAGTCTATCCATATTGTTTGGATATTGTTAGTTGTAGTTGGTATTTGCTCAACTTATTTTCATGCTACACTTAGTTTAGCTGGACAATTATTGGATGAATTGGCTATTTTATGGGTAATTCATGTGGGTTTTGCATTATGGTTTCCAAAAAGATTATTTCCTTCAATATTTCAGAATAATAGGTATATAAAATGTTTATATTATAATTAGAGGTATACTTGATATAAGGTTCAGCAGCAGCCCTGTATCTTCCATACTTGTATCTGGCTGGTTCTGCTTTCTTAGCTGATTTTTTTTGAAATACTTTAACATATTTGAAATAAATGAAGATTTATAAATTAAAAATTTTATATCTCTTTAAAAATGTGGAATTAATAAACAAAGCACTCAACACAAAAAATAAAATGTATATATTTTATTTATAAATCCAAGAACTAACCATCTTCATGTTTTGTTAGCACATTTATGTTTAAAAAATAATTTTTTTTTATTATGATGCATACATCCAATAGCATCACAAAAAGAAGGGTGGGTGAGAGCACATAGGGGCTCAAAATGCCATTTTGAATATCTAAAAAATAAATTTTTTGAATAAAGGCTAGTAATGCCAAAATCCTTAATTAATGTTACATTTTAATTATAGGAAAGTTATTAAATATTTTTTATAAAATATGATGCTGGATCTGGCTGGTTAAATATAAATATAATTAGATCCAGTCTGGTACCAATGAAGAAATTAAATCTTGTATACCTTTAATTATACTTTTTAAAAAATTTAATTTTATTCTTTTCTGAAAAATAAATACCCTATTTTTTCATAGCCAGATTTACTCATGACATTTTTCTTTAAGGTTAAACAAGATAAAGCTCTGCTAGGCTGAAAACATTAAATCAGGTTAAGGTCTATTTAAAAAAAAAATAAAGATTAGGCCTTATTTTTTTTATTAAAATAATAAGATTAAAATTTCCTTGGAATTAGGATCCTAGAAATCAGTGACTTTTATTTTATTTAACTCATTAAATATATTGGGCTGATCCATAAATTAAAAATTCGTGCTAGGCTCGAGCTTAAAAAGAATGATACATCTGAGCCGCAGCAGGAAAAAAATTTGGTCAGGTTCATACTGTTGGTAAATTATAACTCGAACCAACTCCAAAATAGCTACCAAAAAACCGGGTTAAATCCCAAATCGGTTTGGAGTAAACGGTTTGAGGTATATTAAGCAAATTTAGTTGAGATTGACCCCAAAATAATAGGATTAATATCGTTACTAATTGGTTTGGGGGTTGGTTCAAGTTAAACAATTGAAAATATAAAATCACGGGAGATAATTAATAATTTCACAATTTTAACATTTTATTTGATAATTAATCACACATAATAATGTACATAAATTTAAGCCTTTGCGTTTTGCCGTATCTTTTTTAATTAAAAAAAAACGTAACGCTTCCTTTATTTAAATTGAGACTGCCTTTTAATTTCAAATTAATATTAACGATTCAATCTTTTAACCAAAATTAAAAGAAATGCTTTTATATATTATATTATCGTCTGTCTTTTTATTTCATTTAGATATCTTCCATTTTTAATAGATGATTTTATATTTTCTTACATTTTATATATTTCATTTCTATATAATTAATGTCCTCCTTATTATTCATATCTGATTAATAACATTTTGTTGTCTACTTTTTGAAAAAGCCGAGGTCTTAAAAACGTGTCATAAACCAACGTGCAAATTGAATAAATAATAAAAAAGGTATTGAAAAAGGCGAACCAGTTTACGTTTTTCAAAATGGTTTCTAATGCCAAACGGCAATTTGACACGATACATAAAATGTATTATTTGCGTTTGATATTCAATTTGTGCTCAGGGGCGCTTAACCAATGGGGTGGGGGATATCCCCTGCGCACCCCCTATCCCTTTTTCCCAAAAAATATTTACAATATATTACTATAAGGAATATTTGAAAAAAATTAGTAAAAATTAATAACTTTTTTAAATAAGCGACTGTAATTCAAAATTTTTAGAAAAAAAAACATTTTTATAATAAAAATTGAAAACCCAAAATTAATTTTATAAAAATCTAATATAGCCAAAGGCCTACAATAAGTAGACTTAAAGATATCCAATAGAATTTATGAGGAAACCCCACCTAATAATGCCCCCCCCCTAGCTAAATCATGGATACGCCTACATCGTATAAAATACAATTATAAAAAATAATATATAAAGTAAGTAAATAAATATATATCTTATCTTAACATATCTTATTTAGCACGTTGGTCATAGACCTGCCCAAAATGAGCGAACGTGAATTTTATGAAGGCCCACCTTTCATAAAATTAACGATTTTTTTCTCAAGGATACCAACAAACCTTGTACCCAGTTGTAATTTAAGTGTAACTTACCCTTTCCGATTTTGTAATAGTGAGATTTAGTAATGAGTATTATAAAAGAAAATATATTAGTAATCTTATCTATTTTGAATCCATAAAATAACCACATCAATAATATAGAATGAATTAAGAATATTTGAATCCATAGAATTACCACATCAATAATATAGAATGAATTATGAATATATCGTAGTTTCCATTTCATCGTTAATTTTAATTCATTGAGAGAATAAACAAATGATTAAATAAAATTAAATACTAATTCAAAAAACAGTACAACCACTTATCGAGAATACTAGTACAATTAATAACATTTGTTGAGTCTTCCAAAAATTGTTGCATCGAATGAACAGCACCCATTAAACAAAAAAAAATACCCATAAATATATTTAAAAAGCATATTTTAAAAAAGATATTATGTATACTAGCATTTATGTGTTATTTTTCAACTTTAGATCATTTTTCGAGCTCGTTTTTTTAGATTTCTATTTTACCATGTTTAGAATACCCATGAATTTCAGACAATTTAGTCATTAATCTTTTAGTCATTTATAATTTATATAAAAAAATCTTTGGGAAATCTAATATAAATTATATTAAGTTAATTGCAAAAATTTTCTAAAAATCACGGAGTAGTTTAGTTTTCTACATTTATAAACCATAAATAAATTTTAAAAAAATTAAAAATGACTTATGGATCTTCAACATCGTCCAGTGAAGAGATGTAGCTTAAATGACTTGATTGAATAAAACTTTGTCGAAAGTATTAACCTTTGAGGGATTCATCTGTTTTATCAATGATTCACTTGCCAATCTCCCTAAATAGTTTAAAGGCTTTCGTACTTAACGTTGTGAGAGTAGAC
Organism: Gordionus sp. m RMFG-2023; assembly: GCF_954871325.1. Taxonomy (NCBI): domain Eukaryota; kingdom Metazoa; phylum Nematomorpha; class Gordioida; order Chordodea; family Parachordodidae; genus Gordionus; species Gordionus sp. m RMFG-2023. The sequence goes on from NC_088776.1 coordinate 40,658,438, forward strand.
TCGATGAAAAGTTTGAACTAGATAAAGTAATGTATTTATTGGTTCTTGAGATCTTAGTTGCGGAGAATGCGTTTTTTTAATGTTAGATAGGGAAATAAGTTCGTACATGAAAAATCCCAAACTAAAAATTGACCGTCATATGATTAACATTATAGCGTCTTGGCTTTATTCGTTGGCCCTGTGGAGCTCATTAGACTCTAGCTTGGAAGGCGTTTCTGCAAAAGTTAAAACTCGTTTGATAGCTTCGTTGCACTGAGAAAGCGGAGGGAAAAGACCTTTGTAGGATTATGGAGACTATGTCTTTAACGTTAGTATGTTTTCGGTTATGTTAGCAAAAGTAGGGCGTCACAATGTTGCATCTAAGTTTTAGGCCTATTGATGCCCAATTTTTTCTTCTAATAAAAGAGGCCTGAGTTCTTATATAAACTTATTTAAAAAAATTAATATTCACGAAAGGTGGACATGTTTTTTAAAGATAATTTGCAATTTAAAAGAAAATTAATTAGCCAGTGTGCATTAAAACCTTAAGGCAAATCGATCAGCCTAAATTTAACTTCGAAATTAAGTTAAAACAGCCGATTTCTCCAAACCTACTAACTCGAAAAAATATTGAACTTTGAGGGCTCTAATATTATCTACGAACCCTGATCATTTATTTTTATTTTGATATTAGGTTAGATACTTGTGACTGTCGTAGCTCTGATTTTTTTAGTTTATATTAAAGGAAAATTATTTTTTCAGTATGACTATTTTCCGGCCAAAAGGCTTATAAACTTTTTTAGATATTTTATTATCTTGTAAACGGATTATAATTTTATATTTTTTTTATCAGAAATTACTTTCAATGGTTGATATTTGTTATCGGGGTTCTATCCACTTGTTTGGCATGCGTAAACCCAGCTGTGAATGCATTTGTTTTGATGTGTTTTGGTATACCTGCAACAATTTTGTTGATTATAGAATTAAAAAGGTAATCTAAATATAGGCAAAATTGTTTTGTTTCAATTTTTGAATGTTTAGCTTAATAGTATTTACAAGTATATATATACACATACACACCTTTTTTTTACAAATAAATAAGAATTTACAAAGTTGCTTATATTATTGCTAGATAAATCATACCTCAAATTATGTTATATATTATTAAATTGAATATTTACAAAAATTATTATTATATGTCAAAAATCGCCTAGGGACACTTTATCAGTCAGTCATGCTAAGGCCACACGTTATCACACGGTTTTATCGTTTTTTTATATAAAATGTATACTTATTTGATAATTACAATATATTAAAAAAACTGACAAAAATTTTAAAAAAATGTGAAAAATTGAAAAATATGATTAAAAATCTATTAAATGTAAATATAAAAAATTAAAAATATTATAAAAGCAAAACCATGAATGGATATGCAATTGATCAACATATTTCAAGAGATATTCTCTGCCTGAGATAAAGATATTCCTTGGGATCGCCGGAGATATAAGATAGTTTTTTTCCCTAAATTTGGGGAAAAGTGATGCTTCAATGTCAAAGTTACCTAGAGTGGAGTGATAAAAGGTAAAAATATGGCATTTTTTAGGAAAAAATATTTGAGGCATTTCGAAGTTTCGGTTTAATCCCTACGCCAATGTTCTCTTCTCAGAAGATATTTAAAAACAAGTTCATTGATGTGTTTTAAATTATGGAATTTCAGTTACACATTTTTAAAAGAGATTGCCTATATTTCCTGCAATTAAATTTTTTTATTTACAATTTATATTTTTTATTTGTGATATATTGATTTATGATTATTTACTAATAAAAAGTTTAAATTAAATTGTCTCATTGCTTATGTTATAATAAAAGAGGTGATAATTAAGTAAGAATCTGTGCCCTAATTCCCCAAAGGACTACGGATCTTAATTAGCCTCCATCTCAGCACAATCCCACATTTGCAATTTGTGTAAGATCCAGGTCGACAGTAAAGGACACCATTCATTACATTGCAAATTAAATCCTCTCATACATAAGGCCTTCCGAAACCTCGAAACGCCTCAGACATTCTTTTTTAGAAAATGATTTTTACTTTTCCAACTTCCACTATAGATAAATTTGGTATTGAAGCATCACTTTTCCTGAAATCTTTAGGGAAACAAACTTTCTTATTTCCAAGACCATAAGAAAAATCTTTATCTCAGGCAGAGAATATCTCTTGAAATATGAAGATCTATCTATGTATTTTTTTATATTTACATTTTAAAGATTTTTATAATCATATTTTTTTAAATTTTTGTCATATAGTTTTTTATACATTGTTTAATCGAATAAACTTTATACTTAATTTTTTTTAATGTTTTGACTTTTAAACAGAATAAAAATAAATATATTTTCAAAAAAATTTAGAAAAAAAAACTTGTAATATCGAAATTAATTGGGAAAGTCTAAAAATCATATATTGGTGTCGCTTTATTAAATGATTGAGTGATAAAATGACGTCGTGATAATATGTTGGGTATAAAGTGTCACCAATTCTATAATATATGCACTAGAGATTTTCATGGGCCTAGATTTTAGGACCAAGCCCGGCCCAGGCCCATCGTAAAAAAAAATTTTAAGCCCAGGCCCGGCCCGTTTTTAATATTTAAAAAAATTCCCAAGCCCGCTATAATATTTAAAAATTTTCCCAAGCCCATAAAATTATTTTATGTATACTTAACTTATGCTGAAGTAATACTAATAGAAATATAATATTTTATTTAGTAATAATATATATATATAATATTAATAAATGATATAAACAAAATTTTAATTTATATTTTCAAATTATCATTTAAAAATAATATATTATTTACAATTTCGTTATTTAAATTTGTTCTTCTTTCTTCAATAACCCTTCCAATAGTATGAAATTCCGTTCACTGGAAACATTAGAACGCTGGAATTGCATGGATTTTATGCTTCTTCCACCAATCTAGGATGCAGTCATCATAGTTGATATCCTCTTCATTTAGCTGAATATCCATATATAAATTAATCTCATCAACATCCGTCTCATTATGAAGTATTGTATCATCCTCCCATGAAGACATATCCAATAATGAGGATGAAGCTAAAAATATTAAATAGCTAAAAAGATTTATAAAGAATACCTCGAAGTTTGGCCATCTTTGGGAACATTTTTGGGAATATTCCCTGATTTTCGCTGTTGCTTTTTTCGCTGTTTCGTGCCCAGGCCGTTGTGTTAAGTTAAGTAAAATTATACCAATTTCCGATTTAAAAAATATATACTCTCCCAAGGTGTATAGGAAATTTGATAAATAACACTAATAAAATCAGAATGATTTGTTATATTTATCCTATTAAATATCCTTAAAATAAGCTAATTTTGAATTTAAAAAATATATACTCTCCCAAGGTGTATAGGAAATTTGATAAATAACACTAATAAAATCAGAATGATTTGTTATATTTATCCTATTAAATATCCTTAAAATAAGCTAATTTTGAATTTAAAAATTTAGGCCCAAGCCCTATTGCAAAAATTTCCAACAAACCCAAGCCCGGCCCAGGCCCGCTAGGAAATTTATAATTAGGCCCAAGCCCGGCCCATGAAGGTCTCTAATATGCACATCATACTTATTATAATAATAGGACAAAAGTCCCGAAATAAAGAGAGCGGACAAAATACCATAATCTTAAGAAAAAAAATTTAATTCTTTAAAAGAAATGGATTTTTAAGTGTTAATTTAAAATTAAAAAAAGACATGTTTTAGGTAAGAAAATAATGAATTATAAAGACCTAATGTGGGCTAGGGGTTAGTATAGGTATATATGAGAGTAGCTATTTAGAATAAGAAAGATGTATGTGTTAAAGTTGGGTCATATCTTTTCTTAAAGAAAATTAAATACTCCATATTTTTTTATTTGAATTCAAAAATTCAACAATAATAATGATATTCGTTTTAGCAAAAAGGAATACTGACTGACATTCTTTCCGACTGGCTAGATTTTTTTAAAAAAAATTATTATCGGTTTTTTATTTAACAATCGGTTTTTTGTTACTCCATACAATATCAAATTTGATCATGGTTTGTCTGTGTATTTTTTTCAATAACTTCCTGGCCGGGTCCTATGAATCATTTACCTGTTAGATAATATACATAAACACCGGTAATCAAAATTATACCATAATTCTCTAATTTAAATATTAGTTATTTCATTTAATTAAAATCACGATTTAAAATATTTTTTAAGATACACGATTTTTGTTAACATTATGATTGACTAATCTTATCTTTTTTATTATAAAAAAGGGTATTTTGGTCCGGTGTCTTTTTGTTCAATTTTGGTCCGGTATCTTGTTAAGGGTATTTTGGTTCGACGTTTATTTGTTCAGGGTATTTCTGTCTGGGGAATTATTGCGGTATTGCTTGTTGCTATTGTCTCCTTCTTCAAGAGAATTATATCAACGATTATTTATATTTTAAATATACACAATAAAAACTTAGTAATTGAGCCTTAAAGAATAGCTATTTTTTAGTCATAATGTTGCTTTGGAAAACAGTTTAATAGTGCTTATAAATTGAGTAGCTGCTTTTGACGTTGCGTTTTTCTAAAAAAGCACTTCATTATTTAAATGAAAGGAGCATTTATTTGGAATAATGTGAAAAGCATTTAAACAATTTTGCGTTTTGCACGTTGCCATTTAAAATACTTTCTTTGAAATAAAATTCAAAAAAACGATTTAATTTATAATACCAAAATACCCACTTTTTAATTTTTTTCCTTAATTTTGAAACTATTCTAAATTTTTGAATATTTTAAAAATATTATGTTGACAGATGCGATTGTCGTAAGGTTTACAAGCTAGGCAAGAGGTCTAGTTTGCTGTGGGGTCTAGCTCTGACCTCGTGGATACTCGATCGATCACTATGCCACCCTTATTTGTCAAAGTCATTTCCTTATCTGCATTCCTTATGGCATGTATTGATCTTGCTGGCCACTTACGGTGCCTGTGTTCTATTCGCTTATTTTCACGCCAAACACGAAGCCCCTTCTGACCTGGGCATGCCTGTCCTCAGGTATTGGCCTTCATCATCGGGCGGTATATCAAAAATGGACTTTATGAATGTAGATGGGCATCGAAGTCATAAGATAAAGTATGCATTCTCTAGGAAAACTTTAAAAATTTGGTAAACAACGACCAAAATTATGACCAGATTCTCTAGCACCCAAAACATAAATGAGTTCAGGCTGGCCTATTAAATTTTATAAAGAATCAAAGATTGCGGCTCTGCCTAATTTGTTATCCCCATCCCGTTATATTTTTGCGGCTTGGCCCTCAGGTCGCGCTATCGGACAGAACAGACTTTGCAGATCTCTAATATAATCTATTTTTTAAAAGCTATTTTTAAAATCATAAACATCCTTTTAAAAATAAATTATGTATTTTTTAGCATATTTTTAATTATTTAGTCCTTTTTTTTAAAATTTGTCACCTTAATTATATACGAATGTTTTTAACTTGATAAAAGTTTAGAAGAAAAATTAGTAAAAGTTAGTAAATTTTTTTAAAAAATGACTAATTAAAAAAAAATTAGGAAAAAAACGATATTTATAAAAACAAAAATATTTTTAAAATCTAATTGCCAAAGGTTTAGAATAAATGAATCTAAAGTCCCCTAATAAAATTTATGGTGAAAAAATACCTAATAGCTCCCCCCCCCCTAGCAAAATCCTGGATAAGCCTATGCTCGTCCCTAACAGGGTACATTATCATAAATAGGATATTCGCATAGAAAAGTTTTCTGAGTAATCAGTTCATATAAATTTTAAAACACAAGGCCTGATCCACTTATTTCACGCTGCGTTTAAAACATTTTTTATTTTGTAGGAAATAAAATTATCACCTTAATTTTTGCCCTGTAAGCGTTTTAAATGCAGTGTAATGGAAGTATACCAGGACCACCTTTATAGATAAAAAAGCAACGAATTCGACGATACTAATACCAAAGATTGATTTTACCTTTAATTTAATTTTATGTATTTCAATTTTTTTATTCCTTCCAAACAGTCACGAATCCTTCATGAAATTTCGATATCCGCTATCCCAGTTTAAATACTTAAATAAAATGGCTTCATTATGGCGTAAGATTTCGAGTAGTGAAATAGGTAGAGTGCCTTACGTTACCTTCGTTTCTTCATTACTACCTCCCTTTTCCGTAAAATGCTGCGAATCAAATGGGGCCATAAAAAATAGAAATCATCAAGCTTTAGATTTTCATACTTACAATAGCGAATCGGGGATAAGGTTTAATGCCTGTGATCTCAAAAAACATTTAGGTTCATATAGATTTTATTACTTAGATATAATTATGGGTTCAAATTAATAACTTCATTGAATTTTAGACCTTAATTTATAATAGAGCCCTACATCAAACCAGCTTTAAACGGTTCGATCCTGAAATTATGCATTTAAATATTTTTTGGTCATCTGTCGATTCTGTTCATTTTTTTAAAAAATAAAATAGGCATTCCAGATAAATTTTGACTATTTTATTTGGTATTTAGTAACATAGAAATTATTTTATTTAAATGGTAGAATAAAGATCTTCTAGATGAACCCATCTATAAAAATGAACGCTCGTTGATTATGCTTCTAGCTGGAACACCGGATTTTTTAGCTAAAATTATTAATTTAGAAAGATTCAATATTTGTATTTTTTTAAATCGAACTCATCAATTATCTCTGAAGCTTAATGCAAAAATGAATAATATTTATTGTCTAGACTAGTCAAAGCTTCTAGCAAATTGTATTGTTGCCCAAAATTCTGCTGATGAATTGATAAATATTTCGTTTTTGTCAGCTAATATTTTAAGATAATCTAATTTTGAAGTCACCATGGCAGTTTCATCATTTACCAGTTTACCCATTTAAGTAGAAGATTCAGCATGTTGGCACATAAATTGGCTTCTTTTAGTTATTCATTCACTGTTTGTATTGAAAATCGATGGTCCAAAAGTTCTCCTAGATTAAATAAGAGAAATGTATTTAAAAAAACAACTAATTTATATATTTTAAAATAATATCTGAAGGTCGGTTATTGGAAATCTGTGATGCCTAAGGGATAGTATGGTAGCATAAAAAATTTAGTCAATGGCTTTCTGAAAATATCCTACTAAAATAAGATGCATTATTGGTAACGGTAAAATTGAAAACGATTATAATAGCTGATTTTTTACCATCAAACGTTAAGGATGAGCTATTGTTTAGTAAATTAATACTAAAGGCGCTTTTACAATTAAAAATAAAACAGATCAAACGCCGATCTCATATCATTTATTACTTTTATGTGAAAATTTGATTATAAAATGCGTCTATGGTAATGTTTATTGGTTTATTTTCACACACTTTTTTTAAAAATAAAAAAGAATGTCCGAGATTATTTTATATAATTAGAAAATAAAGGAAGGATTAGCAATTTTGAAATGAAAGCCAATTTTTGTCTATATATCAATATAAAAGTATTATGAAAACATAAATTTCACCTAATCATATTTTTCATGGTGGGGGGGGGGGGGTTTAATCCCCTACGTCACTGCATTCAGAGTGAGTTTTACTTTTTCTATAAAACATAACTCCAGGTCTGTGCTGCTGGTTCAATAATTTGCATAAAACTAATCTTATGTTAATTATAAGAAAATATATGTTTGTTGTGATTAAAACATCACATAAATTATATATACCTTGCTGATATTAATCTACTCATTGGAATTGAAACAAAAATATACTGGAATGATTATTTTCTAAGTGGAGCCTTAATTAATAAGTTAATCATGAAATGTTTTTAAACTTTAAACTTTTGAAAAAAATAATACAGCTCAATGTATTTTTATATAACATTTCAGCTATTATATTATGTTCAAGATAAAGAATATTTTTACATATTATAATACAATTAAAATATAACACTTATCTTTTATATTTAGTCTGAAATAGAAATTCTAAATTCATTTTTAAAACGAAATAAAAAATTATTTAATCTAATGACAGCTATTTTATTATGATATTCAAATAAATTAAACTATTAATGTTTTCTTGAATATTTGATATCCTTTGAAATTATCAAAAATATATAATGCCGCTACGCACCACCAAATATTCACATAGGTGACAGCTTAATAAGCGCCGACACTTTTTTGCCTTCGGCATGGTCAAGGATCGTCGGCGATGGCTAATTTGATAGACGGCCCACCGATAGATATACATATATCTATGGAAAAAAAGAATTATATTTTTTTAAAGTAATGCTTTAAATTTTTCCAAAGTAACAACTCACCTTTATTAAGGTACGTTTATAATACCGGCATAAAGTATCTTACTCTACACTACAATTATATACGTTGTAAATAATGGATATTTTCATTTGGAAGCGTGAGAATATTTTTTTAATGCACTAGGTTAATAAAAAGTTTTTTTTTAATAGGTCCACCTTAAAATAAGTTTGAATTTTATGAACTGAAGAGATATTTATACTTAATATATCTATATCTAACACAAAAATTTTGAATTTGATGTTTCATAGAATGTTTGTGTTCAGGCTGCCTATACGACATCTATTCTATATCTACGAATGATCTAAACGGACTTAACAAACTTCAAAAAACGCAAAAGTTCTGTAATAATCGATTACGACAATTTTAACAATGGTGGATTCTTAAACAATGCAAATCATTATTGATGACAAAAATAATTTACTATTTTTTTAATTATATATGCAATTTTTAAATTATCATTTGATAATGTTTATAATTGCACAAATATATAAATATATTTTGATCTGATCTAATATATATCAATTTTTTTAAATGTAATATGTTCAACATTTTTCTATATTAATTTTTGTTTCCAATTAAAAAAATTTTCACACGGAAAATGTAACATACTCTATGAATACTTTTATATCAGATAATATTAATTTTTCCACAATTTTTAAGTAGATAGATAATAATTTTATAAAATTTTTTAGTATACAAAATAATAAATTGGAAAGTTAGCAGTAATTTGAAGTGTATAATTTTAATAACCTTTTCATAAGTTTGTTTCCTTAAAATAGTTAGTTAACCTCCAAGATAAGTATTGTTGAAACGGCCCGATTTTTGAAAATGGCTAACCCAATAGTTTAGCCAAAAAATTATCAGGCCTGTAACAATAGTGTTGTTAAACAGCTCGATTTGAGCCGATTTTTAAAAACGGTTACTCATGTTTTTTCCAGAAAAATATGGCCTAAACCTCGAGAATTGGCTAATAAATGTAGTAACCTTTGTTCCATCTATGAGCGAAATCTTCAGGCTTGCGTAATATTTTTCTGAATAAAATATTGAGTTGGCGGTTTTTAAAAATCGAGTCATTTAACAAACACTACTAAGACTCAGAGGATAAGTCATTTACTTAACTAAGTCCTATCGATACCGCGATTTATTTAACTTTCCTAAATAACCACTATCGTTGACTCTTTTTTTATAACTACTTATATCGAAATAATTTTACTATATCGAAATAATTATTTTCAAAACCTGAAAATAACCTTTTCATAGACAACCCATAACCATTTTGATTTTAAGAAGCTGGACCTTAATCAAACACTGGCCTTTATAATTTTTCCTTGTTTAATACCGTTGGTTTTCCTCATTAAATTGAAATTAAATATCAATGTATTCTAATTTTATATTGAATTTTACGTTCGTTTTTATTTTATAATTTTTGTTCCCTTTTTTATTAATATAATATATAGGGGTGTACCGATACCACTTTTTGGAGGCCGATCCGATCTGATATCATATCTAATTTTGTATTCTGTAAAGGTATCAATGGTTTTAATTTTTAATATACTTCTTATTAGTATACACGCTATAATTTAACTATACCATAACCTATGTCATTTAAATATATTATAATGATCAGTTAGAGTTTATATTCAATCCAATTGCAATTCTAAAACTATATAAAATATTTTTATTGTTAAATCACTTTTATATAATAAGTAATAAACGATAAATATTTAACATTAATATATCTAAGATTTCTTTTAAGAAATACCAAAATTTCCAATTTATCAGAGGTGAGCCCGCGGCGATGGTAACTGGCAATATCACCAGCTTCACTAAAAACAGATTCTGAAGAGATTATCGCACACTTTTATAACAGAATGCGCAAAAATATAACAATATGGCAGAATGTTTATTAATTAATTATTATTATTAAGACGCAGGTTCAATCCTGGTAAGGAACAAAAACTTTCAAAGTTTTTCTTAGATGACTGATGTGTAAAGACATATAGTATGATGAATTTCGGAGCTTAGAGATGACACCCCGGTCACCGACAGGCCTGGACAGCCGGGTGCTAAGGATACCTGTCCAATAAACAAAATGACAGAAATAAATGGAAATATGAATATGAAAGCTAGGGCGTTCCCTCCATGCGACGCGCAGGGTGTAGACCTCCATCCTGTGAAAAATAAAGTAAAGGTCAAAGCAAAGAAAAACAAAAAAAAATATATCGCCGGGGTGGCCTAATGGGTAAGATGTACGATTGGAAACACGAGTATGAACAAAGACGCAGGTTCAATCCTGGTAAGGAACAAAAACTTTCAAAGTTTTTCTTAGAGGACTGATGTGTAAAGACATATGGTATGATGAATTTCGGAGCTTAGAGATGACACCCCGGTCACCGACAGGCCTGGACAGCCGGGTGCTAAGGATACCTGTCCAATAAACAAAATGACAGAAATAAATATGAATATGAAAGCTAGGGCGTTCCCTCCATGCGACGCGCAGGGTGTAGACCTCCATCCTGTGAAAAATAAAGTAAAGGTCAAAGCAAAGAAGACAAGACTGGCAAGTTTGAATATTGGGACGCTTAAAGGTAAGACGAGAGAATTGGCATCAATGTTGAACAAGAGAAAAGTTGATATAGCGTGCATACAAGAGACGAAATGGAAAGGACAGAAAACTTTGATGATTGGAGATGGGTATAAATTGTACTATAATGGACTTGTTAGCAATAGAAACGGTGTCGGCATCATCCTCAGCCATCTTCAGTAGTAGAAGTCAACAGGATCTCTGATAGACTAATGAAGATAAAACTCTGCATTGGTCAATCAATACTACACATCCTATCAGTATATGCTCCTCAAACGGGTTGCAAGGAAGAAGAAAAAGATGACTTTAGAGCTATCCTTGATGAAGCTTTAATAGAAACCTAAGGATGACCTAGTCATAATTGGTGGTGACTTAAATGCGCATGTGGGGAAAGCAAGAGATAGCTACAAAAGGCATCATGGTGGTTTTGGATATGGATAAAGAAATGATGAAGGAGAACACGTACTGAAATTTGCGCAAGCCTTCGACCTTGCCTTAACCAACACCTACTAGAGGAAAAAAGACAGTCATTTAATAACATATGAAAGTGGTACTAGGAAAACACAGATAGATTACATGCTAATCTCTCGCAGAAGATTAAAAGATGTAATAGACTGCAAAGTCATCCCAGGAGAAGATATCGCCGCGCAACACAAGCTACTAATCATGGATTTACAAATCTCAAATAAATCCACTCAAAATAAGATAAAACTGGAACCATGCATCAAATGGGGCAAATTAAAAACAATGACAGATGCCTTTGCAATCAATGCAAACATTGAAACAATAAATTGCTCACAAGTCAGTGAAAAAATCTGGACAGACCTTTCATCCAGATTAATAGACACTGCAAAATCGACGCTAGGCTTGACAAGAGGAGGCAACAATTCACACAAAGAACTATGGTGGTGGAATCAAGAGGTACAAACCACTATACAGGAGAAAAAAGCCCTTTATAAAATATGGTACAAATCCAAAAATGCAGATGACAAGTCAAGATACAAAAAATCCAAGAGATTAGCTACAAAGGCGGTGGCTAGGGCCAAATCTATGGCATACGATGACATGTACGAAGATCTACATACCAAAGAAGGGCAAAATAAAATATACAGATTAGCCAAACAGCGAGAAAAGAACTCTAGGGATATAAACGGAGCTCCGAAAGTAATCAAAAATAAAGATGGGAAATTGATAATAAAGGAAAAAAAAATAATGAATAGATGGAAAGAATATTTTCAGGAGCTTCTCAACTTTAATTCCCACATATTGCATCTCGACGAACACTCCCCTTGTCAAAACCTTGTACAACCTATAACAGAACAAGAAATAATCACATGCCTCAAGCATATGAAAAACAACAAAGCTAGGGGTCCAGACGATATTCCAATAGAAAGCCTTAAAGCACTAGGAGATGATGGAATACATCTCCTCACAAATCTGTACAATAAAATACTTGGAAATGAAGAGGTTCCCCAAAAATGGAGGCAGAGCTATCTAGTTCCTATCTTCAAAAATAAAGGGGATCCACACAATTTTCAAAATTACAGGGGCATAAAACTAATGTCACACTGTCTAAAACTATACGAAAAAATAATAGAAAAAAGATTAAGAGACATAATCGAAATAGGAGAGACTCAGTTTGGCTTTATGCCTGGAAAATCAACAACCGATGCTATCCATGCAATTAGGCAAATGAGTGAAAAATACACGGAAAAGAACAAAAAGCTACACATGGTCTATCTCGATCTAGAAAAGGTCTTCGATAGAATCCCAAGATAACTTATCTGGTGGGCGCTACGCCACAAAAAAGTTCCCGAAAAATATATAAGAATAATACAGGAAATGTATATGGGACATACAACAATGGTCCGTAGCACAACAGGTACTTCAGCAGGCTTCACAATAGCCGAAGGAGTTCATCAAGGGTCGGCTCTCAGCCCACTTCTCTTCATTACAGTAATAGATGTATTAGCACAGTCTATACCTCAAACAGTACCGTGGAATATGATATTTGCAGATGATATTGTGATACTTGCCGAATCCAAGGATGAAATGAAAGAAAGGTTAGTGAATTGGATAAATATCCTAGAAACGCACGGATTAAAAGTAAATAGAGAAAAGACGGAGTATATGCTGATAGGAGGAGATGAAACGGAGAGTATTGATATAAATGATTGGCAGATATCCGCAATTGAAAGCTGCAAATATTTGGGCTCCACTATACAAACAAACGGCACAATAGAAAAAGAGATAAAGAGTAAGATTAATCAAGGGTGGTAAAGTGGAGATCTTTATCTGGAGTGCTATTTGGCAAAAGAATCCCACACAAATTAAAGGGAAAAATTTACAGTTCCATAGTACAACCAACTATTCTATATAGTTCGGAAACATGGCCAACCAAAGAATCAGACGAGAGAAGTCTACAAACTATGGAGATGAGAATGCTGAGGATGATTGCTGGGGTAACAAGAAAGGATAAGGTGCGCAGTACAAGAATACTAAATAGTTTAAAGGTAGTGTCCATTAAGACTAAGTTAATGGTAAACAGACTTAGGTGGTATGGGCACACAATGAGAAGGCCTATGAACTACATAGGAAATAAAGTTGAAAGTTTGGAAGTGATGGGCAAACGTAAAAGAGGAAGGCCAAAACTTCAATGGGGCCATAAAGTTAGAGCCAATATAAAGAAGTATAAAATAGATAAAAGAGATTGTATGAATAACATAAAGTGGAAAGAGATGTTGAAGGAGCTTACCACCAGAAAAGGTGAAAGCTAAAGAGAAAAAAAAAATATTAAAAATGGATTTCGATTTTATTTATAAAAAAAATGATTTTAGATATAACTTTTTTTAAAATTATAACATTTTATTTTTGTTAAAGACGCCATTTTATATCAGATCGAATCGGGAAATTTTATAATATTGACCGATAACTGATATATTAAAATGGGTGAAATATCGGCCCGATCCGATAAAAAATATCTGTACATCCCTAATAATATATATATTAAAGTTTTTATAGTGTATATATATGTGGAAAATAGTTTTAGCAATGAAATAAGCATTTTTTCTTGATTATTAATTCTAGTTAGGATCAAAAATTAATTTATAGGCTCCCCTTGTCTAGTTCAGATAATAAAATTGTATTAGATTATACTGTAATTCTTTTAAGAAATGTTTTGATTAGTAAATGATAATCAGGGATCCAAACTGAAATGAAAAGGGTTCGGGTTCAGATAAAAAATCGATAAATCAGTTAAAAAATAATATCGGTTCGAACCTCTAAAAACGGGTTAAACTTTTTATAGAAAAATTTACATTACACATTACTTTTTATTTCATCAAAAAAACGTATACATAAAATGTTTATTATATTATTAGTTGCATATTGTGAATAATATCTAATTTATAAATTAAAACAAATAAATATCAGTTAAACTTATATATTAAATATTATTTACTTTTAAAAAATAATATTGAGCCGTAAAAAAAAATTTCTACCTTAGTAACTTGAGGTATTAACAATATACACAAATTATGCCTGATACTTATCAATCAAAATTGAATTATAATAAACTTTAAAGGAATTCAGTTCGCAATATACTAGTAGAGCCCTGCAAAGTTATTTTTTGGCGGCCCGAGTCCGACTTTAAAAAAATTTCTGTCAGATCCCAAACACAAATTTTTTGTTCCCAACCCTAAAATTATTTTCGAATTTGGATGCGTTCTATAAACAATTTTATAAATATAAAATCTGAGGATATTTAATTCAATAGATCTTAGATACAACAAAAAGTATAAAATGAAAATAACTATTAGAAAAATAGTTTTCTAGATTGTTTGCTAAAAGTATATTATAATATATATTTTATTTTACCAGATAAAAATTAATGTAAATTTATGAAATCGTTTATTTAGAAATGGAAATTACGTAAATGAATGAATGACATGTGTATGATTAAATTAACATGTGATTTAGATTGATTAACTGAAACAAATTAATGAGCACTGTACTAATATTTAATTTTCGGGTTGAGTCAGGCATCTCTTACAGCCAGACCCCAAGTAAGTCTTCAATGCCCGAACTTGACCCGACCATCAGTAAAAACCTCTATAGACTAGTAAAAAAGTTCACATTAATAAGCATAAAATTATGAGGTTCAAACCGTTTTAGTAGTTTTATAGCGGTTTGGATAGACAATGGTTCGATTAAAAATAAAGGTTAATACCGGGTTAAATGCTCAGTTCGGATCTTTGCTGATTTATGCAATGGGTTATAAAACAATACATATAAAAATCTCCTGGTTGAAATCGTTACTGGAGATCCTTGGATAGTATCTTATTTATCCCACAAATTTCTTAATAAATCAAATCATCCTTCAATCTTTAAATATACATCAGTTTCCAGTTTGTACGCTCAAACTTTTAATAGAGTTGGACTATCTCTTCATACCGTCAGACCTAATTGTACTGGGTGTCTAAGAGCACCTAAATCTAGTGTTGTAAACGAACGCGTTCATTCGTAGTTCGTTTATTTGAAAAAAATGATGAACGGCGTTCCTTTTATTTCTGACGAACTTTGAACGTGAACGCGTTCCTTTTTTATAACCAACGCGTTCGAATTTAACGTTCGTTCAATTTTAAAAATACTTTTTTTATTTTTATTTATTTGAAAAATTTAATATTTCCGAATTTTTTTTAAAAAAGTATTATTTATATTTTTTAATCGGCTGCGTATTTCCTTTTCACATTTAAATTTTTTTAACACATAGTTTATTAATTTGAATATTACTGTTTATATTTAAATTTAATAGATTAGCATAAGCATGGATATTATTATTTAATCCTCATCATCTGATTCTGTAAATCCAAAATCAGATGAATTATCATTACCATGGCCAAATATGATATGTTTTACAGTAACATCCTATATTGAAGGAACTATTCAATGCTTGCCAAGTGTAAAATGTGCCCAAAAAGTATTATATTGTCAAAATCTTCAAGTTCCAATTTAAAACGACATTTGATTGTAATATTAATTATTTTATATAATATAACTAAGTAAAATCATTAAATTTGAAGAAAAAATGCATTTGGGATATTTGACCCCAACAATAACGATAGTTATTTTAAAATTAAAAAAAATTAGTGGCCTCAAATATGGTCAACCATTGATAGACCATATTAAATGGGATTAATAAAAGGTATTAAACCTATTCAATTAATTACATATATTTTATTTTTTTTAAAGATTTGAACATATATATGAAGATCAATATGTTCTTTCTACAATTAAACATCCAGTATTCAAGCTTCAATGGCTATGGATAAAACTTCCACAGAACGAACCTATTAAAAATAAACGTATAGCGTTATTGAAAAAAATGCTTTGAAAACCTTAGAAATGATAATGCAAGAACTGTTAATTTCGAGATATCCTTTTTTTTGTCGAGGAAAAGAGAATGGATTGGAGGAGGATAACTTATCTCAATTCTTTGAAACAAATAGCAAAACAATAAATGTTTTTAATAAATTCTCCACGTTAAAAGAGTTATTTATTAAGTATAATACCGCAATCACCTCATCTACCCTTGAGCGCGTTTTTAGTATAGCTAATGCCGTATCAACTGCCAAGCGTTCTTGTCTATCAGATGAAAATTTTGAAAAATATTGTTATTAAAAATTAATAAGAAAAATTTTTATAAATAAAAATATCTTTTTATTTGATATATTATTTTGAATTTATAATTATATTATCAAAATAAAACTATATTATTTTTTAACATGGCTAATATTGTGTTAATAAATATAAGACATTTATTTATATTAGAAAATTTTAAAAAAAATTTATCATAATTTTGAACGCGTTCCTTTTTTATGAAAGTGAACTTGAACATGTTCGATATTTTTAGAAATGTTTACAGCACTACCTAAATCTAATTATTTAAAAATTACTATTGTAAGTACAAGGCACGTCTAATTAGTGAAGAAGTGCATATCCTAATTTTCTTTTCGTTTTTGTCATTATCAATCAGGGATGAGCATAATTAATCAAAAATCGTAATTAATTTCTAATTACAATTACTTTGTTTATTTAATTATAATTACTAATTCCTTTTCTAAAAACGGTAATTAATCACTAATTACATGTAATCGTTAATTATATAACATAATTCCTTTTCTAAAAATGGTAATTAATTATATGTTATCGTAACTTTCCAAAGTAATTATAATTTTTTTATAGTAAAATTAAAGTAGGATTTAATTAAAAATCATAAAAAATAAAGAGAAACTTTATTAAATTGCATATAATGTAATTATAATAATTTATTCTTTATTTCAATTTTTTATGTTTGAAGGTGTTACTCATTCAATAAGTACAACAAGCATTTGCATATAAATTATTATAAACATTATATTTATACATTTGGTGATAAGAAATTCAATCAAATTCGGTGTTACAAAATAGTATATCATATAAAACATATACCCTTTTTTAAAGTGTCTATTTTTCAAACAATTCATTATTTAAAAGGTATTATATAATACTTATTTAGCAAAGCTAAAGTCTTTCTAAATGCGTTAATGAAACAACAATGCTTTCGACTTTTTACAACAAAATTTACAATTAAATAATTAGCCACTTGGTGACCTATTTGGATAACTTTGAAAAAAATTTGGTAAAGTTTGTAGAATATTTGTTTTGATAATTCACTAAAAAAAATTTAATGATTAAATTGTGTTAACATAAAGGATGTTTTTTCTAAAGGAACAAGAATAGGAACAAAAAGTTAGATTTTATAAAACCTTCACATGTTTTAGAAAATTAATGTTGGTTTGATTGTGGCCTTTACGATTTGATAGTAGAGTGTACAAGCAGCGTTTATGGTTTTATCAGCTATTTGAAACATTTGGATTGAATATTATTTAAATTTATCTTAAACTGATCGCAAGATTGTGTTTGAAGAGCAATTATCGGAGTTACCGTGTCAGAATCCAAGCTAAAGTGATTAAGAATCATTCATTATTTTTCCACTAAAAATATGAATGAAATTGCAATTAACAGTTTTAACATAAAAATACGAATGAATGATTGCAATTATTCAGTGTTTTAATAAAAATTAATATAATAAGAGAACTGGTAATTCTCCTAATTACATGCCTGAAAAAATGGAACAAGTTATATAGATACTAATTACAAAAAGTATGTAATTAATTACTACCCAACTTTGCTATCGATTGTAAATAAGGTGCCTTTTTATACCTCTTAAAGTCAAATGAATAATGACCATTTTTACACAATAAAAAATAACTCTTATATATAAAATGTTTTGATGATTAGAAAATTTTTGATAACCATATTTAATATGCCTTCAAAACATCTTGATCCCACAGAACTTGCCGATGTTCCGGCTACTTAATAAGATAGATTTCTATGAAACATAATTAACATTTACATCGTTTTATTAAGTAAAATTTACTTGACATATTCATTGGTAATATGAAAAATAAAAATATGATTATACAAGATCATGTATAACAAACATTGCAATTTTTTTTCAGAAACAATAATTATATGAATTTAACCGGAATATGAAGGCAAATAAAATTAGGCGTTTTGTAGCAAAGTAATGAAGTGATTGGAAAAAAATAAATAATAAATATTAGGGAGTTCTTTGCAATCAATAATTAACAAAAGGATAATAATAAATACCATAAATGACTTTAATTGTATATAATAAATACATATAATTTTAAAGGGCTAACACATTAAAATTATTTTTTAAAATGTAATATCAAAAGATAGGTTATCTTTTAAAACTAATGATTAGTATAAAAAAAACAAGTGTATATTTGATGTTTCATCATAAAAATTAAATTAATTATAAGCAAATATTTTGAAGGATTATTATTAAAATAGAAAATTTAAAAAAAGGATTATATTAGTTTATATATATTATTATAATATTATTAGTTAGGTTACAAAAAAAGAAAACATAAAAATATTTAAAAATTGGTCGCATGTGCCCGTTCCTAACTAATAATTAAAATAAATATATTTACACTAGTATAAAAATAAAATGAATTTTCTCTAATTTAAAAATAAATTCATTCGTTCGTCTTAGCGATTTGATGTTTTAATGAGTAAAAGAGATGTAAAATATCGACTAAATTGTTTTCCATCACTCTTTCTCTCTTATCTACTCATTTAAAATCTGATCCATCTGTGTCCTCCTAAAGGCTAATCTCATCACTTCTCTTTATCAACTGAAGAATGGTCTTCTTCGTCGCTCTCTTCCTCTGTAGTGTATTCCAAGTCCGATAAGTTTTGTTTATTCGCCTTATTAGATTTGCCCTTGCTTTTGTTTGTTGAATTAACCTTTTCGCCCGAAGGGGAATTATTGTCAGTGTGAGATAGCTCATCGTCCTCATGTTTTCCCCTGACATTGTCATCTTCATCGTTCGGTTCTGAGTCAGAGATATCCCATTGAGGGTGATTTTCTTCCATCTTTTTTTCTTCCTTAACGTCAAGCTTTAAAAAATTTTTAAATATGAGATTTTGATGTAAGATAAATAAAACTAATATCAATTGACAGAAGTTTTATTAAAGATTCTTATTATAATATTTTCCTTTTTCTATTATGTCTTATATTTTTTATTATCTTTTTTCCAAATTCTTTTACATCATAATAAATTTTCTTCTGAAAAATCGATAATCAAAAAAAAAATATATATATAATTCCGAGAAAAAATAAATTCCATGAAAAATATTGATAAATTTCAAAAAATCGATAATCAAAAATAATATTGATAATTCCGAGAAACAAAAATAAATAAATAAAAAAAAATGATGAACATAACATCTCTCCTCTTAGAGAATGTCTGTTCTTTTCCGCATTTGATCTTGGTGTCTTCTCCACCGGCCCTTGGAAGTATCCACAACGTATATGCACCTCCCCGCACGAGCCACTATTGTTCCTTTTATCCATTTTACCTTGTCGTTGTACATTTTGGCCCACACCGGTTGTCCTATCCTAAATTGACCTCTCTGTTCCGTTTGTGTATCGTTTGATCGGCTTTCTTGGGTGGTCTCTTTAATCATTTCAAGATGATTCCGAGCATTCCGTCCGAACATCATCTGTGCTGGGGTTTCTCCTGTAGTCGTATGCTGGGTATTTCTATAAGCTAATAAGAATTCGTTTAGTATTTTTTTTTTATTTTCGTATCCTGCTTCCATTTCCTTCCCCTTCCGAAGTCGAAGTTGAAGATCTTGGATGTGAATTTAGTCTTGTTGGAATTCGTAAATTGTTCCCTCTTCGGTAGCTCTATTTGTTGAATTATTCTGATCGTGAGTCTCTTAATCTTTTTGTTGCCAATTTCTCCTAATTTTATCGGAGGTGCTGATACATCGTCGTCCCAGATGTTATATTGAAATATTTTTAATTTACATATATCGAATTTGTATTTTTTGATTTTGGGTGAATATTTTCCCTTATTTTTGTCCTTTAAAATATTTTTCACTTTTATATTGTCATTATTTAATTGATTTTTTCACTATTTTTATCTTTTAAAATATTTTTTATATCTTGATAATGTCTAGTTGGAGACTTGGGTATTACATCAATTTTATTACACTCATGTAAAATTTTAGTGGTTTTAACGTATAATTTATTCTTTAATAAATACTTAGAACATATCTTTCGTTTTGACGGGACTTGCTCTTTTTTCTCGATACTTGATACAAGTGCTAAACTGTAAGAATTTACAGAATCGTTAATGGAAGTCATATGACAAGGCATAACATTTGGTAATTTTTTTGAGTGGGGTGCTTTTTTCCGGAATTTTTATCGAATATTGTTACGTACTTCTCCGTTAGGGCTTTTAATTCTTGTTCCACATAATATATTTTGTTATTATTATCGTATGTGTTTTCTGTTCCTGCTAATATTGATTCTTTCCATACCAATTCTCTGAATTCCTTTATCCAGTTTATACCTACCAATGAGGGTCCATCAGCTTTCACTATTATTAAGGGTAGATATTTTATGGTTTCTTTTATTTGAACCTTTACGTCCACGCTGCCTATGATGGCGATTTCGTTACCTTCGTACGTCTTTAATTTTGTGTCCGAATCATGAATTGTTTTATTGGAGTTGATTTTATTCCATGTCTTTAATGAAATGATTGATACTGATGCTCCTGTATCTAGGATCATGTTTGTTTTCTTACCTTCTATATTTAAATTGATTTTGAATTTTTCTTTACAAGATTTGATATCCATCGAGTATATACACGATATATCTTCCTCTTTGTCTCTTTGATCGCAATATTTAATCAGATGTTTATCGCTACCGCATTTGAAGCAAGTTTTTTTTGTCTGACTGTAATATTGATTGTCGTTGTATTTAAAGTTATTATTGTTGGTGTTGTAATTTCCCCTTGTCTTATCGTAAGAGTATTGATACTTATTTTTATGATAATAATTATTGTTGTCGTACCAATTTTTATGTCGGTAGTTATCATTGTTATTATATTTGTTGTCATTATTATTATATTTGTTATCATTATTATAATATTTGTTATCATTATCATATTTGTACCGCGGATTAACGTTATTATATCTTCCATAATTCGAGTTGTCATAATTATTATACCTAGTAAATCTGTTATCGAATCTCGTTTGGTGGGGATAATTGTCACTGTAGCGTTCCTGAACTCTGTTATTATTATTATTACTATTATACCTTTTATTGTCTTGTATATAGTTTATTTCCTTATTTTCTATTTTGTCTTCCTCTTGTTCCTTTCCGGCTTGACAATAAAATATACCTTTTGTTTTTTCCTTTTCGTCTATCAAGTCCATGGTTCGAAGGAGTTTTTCAATTTCCTCTATACCCATATCTTCTTCGAGTAATAACTTTGTCGTGATATCTTTGCTTTCTAAACCATTAATTATTTGCATTTTTAAGTTCTCTTCATATTTTTCTTTGAAGTTGCATTTAAGTGCCAAAGATTTTAGTGAATTTAGAAATTCTAAATTGGTTTCCCCGTCCCTTTGGGTACGTTTATAAAATTGAAAACTTTCCAATGGTGCAATTTTTTTATCGTTGTCTATTAGCGAATCTAGCATATCGTCGTATTTTATTTTATTAATTGACTTCGGAGCGAATTTTAAAATAACCTTATTTAAGTCATAGGTTGATAGTGCCGATATCAATGCTGCTCTCTTTTTCTCGTTGTCCGATATATCATTTAGTGTAAAGTAGGCTTCTAGTTTTATTCGAAAAGTCGTAAATGAGTCATTGGTTTCTTTGACCGGAATTACTGCTGGCATTTTAGACAATTTTATATCAAATTTAAATTTTCTCTTTTTTTATATATATTTCCGCGCGGGTTCTTCCGTATACATAGTCGCCATTATAATATTTTCCCTTTTCAATTATGTCTTATATTTTTTATTATCTTTTTTCAAAATTCTTTTACATCATAATAAATTTTCTTCTGAAAAATCGATAATCAAAAAAAAATATATATATAATTCCGAGAAAAAATAAATTCCATGAAAAATATTGATAAATTTCAAAAAATCGATAATCAAAAATAATATTGATAATTCCGAGAAACAAAAATAAATAAATAAAAAAAAATGATGAACATAACACTTATCAAAAAATTTGGCTTATTAATTTTAATTTTTTCCTCAAAATATAAATAAAAAAGTCATGAAACCCGGGTCAAATTTTTTTAAAAAACCTGGCCTGGTAAATCCGCGCTTAAAATTTCTTCTGCAGTTATGATATAAATACTAATGCAATAGAAAGCAGCAACTCCTTATGCCATATTATTACAAAAGTAATTTCATTAGTAAACAATGTGCACATAGGTAAGCGGAAAATAATTCCCCGGAAATCCCCAATAATAATTCTTAGAAAATAATTCCCAGGAATTGATTTTCTTAAAAATTTTAAACATTGAATTTTAGGATTTATATTTCGTGAATATATATAGGGAATTTTTTCTCCTATTTTATTAATTTTGTAATTTTTAATATCTTAATAAAGGGAGATTTTTTTCTGGGGAATTATTTTTCTAGATTCGTTTACATATTATAATTTAAAGATTGAATAAATAAAATTTACTTTGACATTTTTTGTGAAATCACAATCTAAATAAGAATCTGATCGTAAAACGACGGTAAACGCGTATATACCCGGTTTAGGGGGAGCTGGAAATTTCAATTGAAACTTTTCAAAATAAATTTTTAATTTGAATATCTCATTTAATTAGGCATATTATTTTAAAAAATTTCAAAGTATGTTATGAAGAGTTAGAATGAATAAATAATAGTTGCTTGAAATTGCAACACTTAAGAGGGCATTTACTCCAAAAAATACCATTTCAAAAATATAAAATTGAAAATGAAGGATTATTTTATCAAACTGTAGTTAGCACTATTATAAAAACAAATAAATCATGAGATATAAAAAAGTTGGCTATTTAGAGTAAATATTTATTCTAATATCAAAGTTATATTAAGTGCTAAGGCTAGAAATCTGCAAAAATAAGCCAAGTACAATCGAGTTTGTGGAATTCTAAATATTTTTTTTGCATCAAACTGGGGGAGGGGGATGCTAAATTAAAAAAAAAATAGGGTCATAATTTTATTCCAATTTTTTTTATAATATTTAGAAGTCAGCAATTTACAATTTCAAATACCTTTATTTACAATATCAAAACAAATCAACGTCATTCTATTAATAAATCGTAATTCAAATATTTACAACGTATAAATATTTTGTGATCTTGGATTGTATGGAAAAAAAAATATATTAAATGTTAGTTCTCTAAGCATTTTTATGGACTTAATTAATCTTCTTTAAATAAATGAGCATGGTGGAACAATTTATATTATGTTTAGGATCGGTTTGGCGGGATATATAAGCCGGACAAATAATTATTTTAAAAAAACAGGCCCGATTAAGACCTATAATTAGGGCTAGAGTGAAAAAAAAGCTAAATTAAGTGGTATGTAAGTAGAAAATACAATTCCTAACTTTATTATAGAATTCTAACATCATTTAGATCAAATATAGTGTTTAAAAAACTAAGGTATAAAAATATAATATATTACATAATTTATTTTTAAGGTTTTTTAATGCAAAAAGGTGGGGATAGAGGTACGAATGAAGGAATTTTGACCTAACTTAATTTAGACCAAAATTCGAGTTAAAAAACCCGTATAATAAGGAAATATTTGCTAGTGTTAATTTATTAATATTTTGAAAGTAAGGTGACGAGTGACGAATGACGATAACCCGAAGTATATCTAAGTGCTAAGATATATAAAATATTGATTAAAACCTCTTCAGAATTGTTGAGACTGGTAATGTAAAGTGGAGCTGTGATAAGGGTACTGTGCTTTCGATCGGCCATATATAACCACCATCTTTCAAATTTTTTCTATAAATATATAATATATATGATAATTAGAGCTATGTCACCAGTGGGGGAGGGGGTTAACTTAGGAAGTTAACTAGTTAAAGAAATTGTAAATGGTATGAATAAGTATTAAACCAGTAAAATCAGGTTTGTAAATTAAGTCCAAATAAAGGAGCATAAATTATCTGTATAATTCTAATTATATCTAAATTATTGAATATTTTCTTTTTTAAAATTTGTGATTTCATAATGGTTTCTTATGCATGAAAATTATAAAAGATTTTTTACCAAACATATTTGAATTTTAAGTAAAATTTGATCAAAAATCTTTCTTCTTTAAAAAAAACAAAAGTTTTTTTTCAAAGTTGGGAAAAATTATATTATTTAAAATTTAAGTGATATATAAATTTAAAAAGTGATTTATAGATGTGGAAATAATAAAAAATAAAAGGTCCCGTAAAGAACATATTAAATACTTACAAATAATTTTAAATATTTATGAGTACGTCTTAATATTTACAAATAGTTTCGAATAATGTTACGATGATAAATTTTGAATAAGAAAAATTTCAAATAATAAGAATAATTTGATCGAATAATTGATAAAAAATTATTCTACGAATAATATATTTTCCTTATTCAATATTCGATTCAAATTAGGTATAATTCTAATAAATAAGTTTTATATATTTATTTAGTTTATTATTTTTTTTAATATATTATAAAAGTATTATATACAGTGATGAAAAAAAAACAATATAATTATATTATCGCTTTTAAAATATATATTAGAGATCTGCAAAATTACCCGGGGTTAGGGCTGGATGGGGTCTTATATTTTTTAAAAAGATTCGGACCGGATCGAGTCGGACCCTAAAATTTTTTAAAATATATTTAAATTTATCGATTTTATGTTGTGTTTTTTATGTAAAATAAAAATATTTGATTTTATTTATAGAATAAACGCCATATAACGTATATCTTTTATTTTGAGTAATTATAAAAATTAATTAGGCTGGTAAATTTTTTTTTAAAAAAAAATTGGATTCGGGCTGGGCCGACAAAATTTTTTTAAAAAAAGCGGATTTGGGCTGAGCCGGGCAGGCAAAACTTTTTTTAAAAAATTTCGGTCCGAGCCGGGCTTGAAAAATTAGGCCCGATGCTCACTAATAAATATTATCATTTGTTTTTTTTGTTTTATTAATTTAAAAAGGAAAAATAAAGATTTCCTAATTTTATATTTTATTTACTTTAAATTAATAAATAAAATGTTTATATTGAATTGGTAGAATGAAAACAAAATATAATCATAAATATTAAATAATTATATTTTTAATCATTTTTATTCTGTGATTTTGATTTATATAACATTCTTGAATTTTTAATACTTTTTAAGATTTTAATCATTTTTATTCGATTTCTGTTAATTATATTTGAAAGAATTATATGTATGTAAAATATTGAAAGCTAAAATTTGTGTGTAATTATAAGAAATCATAGTATAGAATTAAGAAATATTATAATTTAAAAGTGCAAAGTAAGGTTAAAAATTAAGTTCACAGTGTTTCTTCTCATGGGAATAAGTTTATGACAAAATTTTCAATAATTCGAAAGTTAAAAAGTATGAATATAAAAATTATTAAATTAAGTTATTAATATTTATAATAATTAATATATAAGAGATATAAGTAAAAAGTTAAAATTTGTATATAATAAAAAGTTTACATTTGTTCTTAAAAGTTAAAATTAGATAAAATATAAAGTTTCCAATAATAATATATAAACATACCCCCCCCCCCACCATAAAAAATCATTTTGATTTTAACTTTCGGTAATCGCATTTAATTATCTCCCACCAGAAATAAATATAAATAAACCTCGGGGAAATAAGGGCAATGAACTTCGAAGGTGTCTTTAGGCTTGCCTCCTTCCAACATAACCCTTTCTCGCCTACGAATCGTCTGCTGGAATTCCTCGTCCCATAGTTCGTCTCCGCCTTCCTCGTTCTCGTTATTATTATCCATATCTTCGTTATTCCCCCTTTCATTTTGAGTCACTTTAGCGGTTTTATCATTCTTTCCCGCTTTCCCATCTAAATCCTTAGTTTTGTCATTTATTTTCTTATCATTTTCGGTTTTTCTCTTCGATTGGTAAGGTCGATAATCGATGATGTCGTCGTCGTAATCTTCGGCGGCGGCCTCTTGTCCGGCTAACAAGATGGCATCCTTGAGTTCGCGTTTGCGCCTGTGCGAACTTCCGTCACCATCTTGAGAGGAGTAATCTGAGCTGTCTTCCGAACTGCTGCTGCTGCCGCTACTACCATCACTGTAAGATGATGAATCATGTGATGGAGATATGGGAACTTTTATTTTTTATTTTTGAACAATTTATCTTTGTTAGGAAAATATTTGAAAAGGCATAGTTCTTTAAGCCTATCTCGTAAAATATAATAATAAAACCAATTAAATTTTTTCCGAGAATTTAAGAAGAAAATGATGGTAACTAGTCTAAATTATAAACAATCATCAAACCCTTTTTGTCCCTTTTCTTCGTCTTGTTCCCTTGGATTGTATTACTTTTGGTTTCTTCCTTATCTCCATCAGTCTTGTGGACCATATCTTTTATGTCTTCCTTCTCTGTTTGTTCTGGCTTAATATTGTTTGCACCTTCTCCGATGGACTGGTTAGCGACGCTACTTTTTTGAGAGGCAGTAACGTTATTTTTATTTTTTTTGACGTTCTGGTGGGCATTGGTTTTGTGTTTCCCGCCTTTGTTGAAAGCTTTCTTTTTCGGCTTGTAAGTGGGTTGCTTAGGAGCAACTTTGGTAGCATTTCTAGTGTTTGAATTCATATTTTCGAGTTCTTCCACGTCTTCCAATTTCTATGTTAGGGAATTCAAAAAAAAATATTATATATATATGTACATACATATAGGCTATAGAGCTAAAACTCTCCAAACTTGACATTTTCTCAGAAATTAATTTTAAAAAATTAATGAAGCTAATAAAAAGATTAATAAGAAATATTAAATAAACTACATATATTACCCTTCTAAATTTCGATTACTTTACCGTACGGCATTAAATCTACCTTAAATATTGATTTTTTATATTATTTTAAATAAAATTATAATTGAAATAGTCAAAAACCATAATTCAATTCTACCACAATAAAAGACATTATATAATAATTAAAAATTAATTTTATCCCCCTTTTGAAAAGTTTAACTATTTAAAAATTTTTAAATAGTTAAACTTTTCAAAAGGGGATATATCATTAAATTATTTTTCAGTTTTTATTAGAAAAATTCTTAATATTGTGCTGGGGTGAGCATATTTGTTAAATTTTTTCTTTCTAACTATAAATATTTATAACTTTATCGTCTTCGATTTGCATTAAACAATTTCCATTAGGCAACGAAGAATTAATTTCGGTATTAAATTGAGATAAGGCATGTTGATTGTCTACCATATAACTCATGTCTTTGCGTACCAGCGTTACAGTTACCGTTACTATCGAATTAGCTGTTATAGTAGTCGGGTCTTCATCATCCATTACTATATATTTGTATTATTATATTATGTACTTCTCTCTATAATATAAAATAAGGTTTCCCTATCTAGGTAAGGCTCCTTATATCGTCATGATTCGGTTATAACTGAAGGATAAATATAATTTCAAACTAAATTTGTTCTTTTTTTCTCAATTAAAATATAAAGTATAATCTATACCTTTAGTCACTATCTCCAATTCAACATGTGGCATTTT
This sequence comes from Gordionus sp. m RMFG-2023, assembly GCF_954871325.1. Lineage (NCBI taxonomy): Eukaryota > Metazoa > Nematomorpha > Gordioida > Chordodea > Parachordodidae > Gordionus > Gordionus sp. m RMFG-2023. The sequence continues at coordinate 40,686,547 of NC_088776.1, forward strand.
TGATAATATGAAAATAACGTCTCCATATTCCCTGTCCGTTAGCTTAGAAAATAAAGATCTCCTATCATTATCTTTCATTGTTGCTAGATCTTTTATAGTTCTGATAGAATACTGATATTTTATGATAGCGGGAGGTAAATGGGGGAGGGGGGGGGGGTAAAAACAATTTAAATATTTTATTAAAAATATCATAAAAGTATAAAAGATATTTTTGATGAATTTTGTTTACTAAGTGAAATAGACTTATAAGAAAAGATAAGTAGAGAAAATGTATAATAAATTTTATCGATCATTATTAATAATAATCATGAGTACTTTGTCAATTTCTTAAAATCTCTTTTTTTGTAAAAAAAATTCATTTCAATTATAACACGCATAAGGTAGAGAAAAAAAATGCACAAAATATTTTAATAAATTGGATAGCATAAAATGTAGTTAGTCAAGCTTTACATCTACAGTGTTAATAAAATTCAATAATTTTTTGTTTAAAGCAAAGACTAATTTTATTTAATAGCTGCTTGTGTTTGAAACCTAATAGAAAGTCATTTTAATTAAAGGGTATATTTATGATACCTCAAAAAAATAAATCATAAAACTTTTTTATTGATGCAATGCTTTAAAAGATCTTCCCCAATGTGCGGCAATTGAAGTAACGGACTTTTAAATTCCCAAAGAGCTTGAATAATCATTTGACTCGTTTTCATTATATTTTCCATAGTTTCAAGTCTAGGGCTGTGTTGAACTACCAAAAAAGGAATAAATATATATAATATACAAGGATGTCCCCACAATCATAGTAGCCATTTCTGACTCTTTAAATCAACTAAATTGTTTTGCTCTAATTATTGATAATAAGAACCCCAATATAGTTTTAAAAAAAATATAGCCTTTAAGGGATCAATTATCTTCTTCTCCGTTTTATGGCAATTTCCAGGTTTACCCGGGTAGGCCTAAGGGATCAATTAAGAGGTTCAAATATTTTATTATAACTACAATCTCTATTCGAAGATTATTTAAATAAATGTTTTGAATATTTGATAAAAAATTAATTACTTATTTTCATTTGAATTAAAAAATGAATATATATAAAATAACTTCTTCCAGAATTAGCAAAAGCCATCAATTGAGCCACGCAATTTACCATCTCATTTAACAAGGCAGGACACTTTTTCAAGATATATTTTTTGTCTTCGAGTTTATTTATAAATAAATGCAACAAATTAAATATGTTAAAAAATTTTAACAAAATAATATTTACAATAAAGATCACATCATTTTTTAAAAATCCTGCGTTTGAATTCGAACTTAGGAGATATCTTGATCATGATTGTCGTACAATATAACATTAAAAACTTTGATTATCCAAAATATTTTTTTAAAAATTCGAAAAGTTTTAAAATTTTTTAAATAAAATCTTGTATGTTAAATATTGAAATTGTGTTGAATTTTATAATGGATACGTTTTTATTTTTAAATTTAAAAAAGATTATTTTTTCTTTTTCAATAAAGTTTCAAAAGTTTGTGAATCAAATTTTTTGATATTTTAGACACAGCTTTAACAAAAATGAATGTATCACTTATTTTATTCGCCGCGAATTTGCGCTAACTGTGATTGCAGGGTAATCCATCAATATTCTTGGAGGAAATGTATTAGATAAGGCCGCGGCGTAGGTAGGAATGGCAAATTTCGTATGTTCATCCCACACAGGGAGCAAGAAACACATCAAGCATAAATCGGAAAATGAAACTTTTTTTAAAGCATGCCTAAATAATAGGGGCTAATGAGTAGGGACGAGACTAATTATAAGGCAAATCATAGATAATAAAATTTTTTAAAATAAAATATTGGGCTAATAGACCAAAAACCTAAGCACGCTAAATTCAAAACTTTATTTTAATTCCTATAAGTCTCGCTTATACATCCGTTTTCATCATATAATCCGGTAAGTTCCAGATTATAGCTAAATAAAATTCTAAACCTCCAGAAAAATATAATCATGTATAAGCCCAATCATTTCATAAAACTAACCCTAATCGGCTTTAGTCTCAAAATTAGTCTTAGATTAAACCGGATACTTAGAAATTAAGTTAAAGTAAAAATTGATTTATAATTAATAAATAAAATGTAACAAAATAAGTAAGAATTTATATTAAAAATCTTTTATTGACAAAAAAAAATTATATAATAAAAGAAAAATGCCTGAACAAAATAAAATATAGTATGTATTATAATTTGAGTAAAATAAGTAATTATATTTAAAAACGCCATACGCCCTGATGGTATATCCCTCATTCCCTGGACTAATGGTCTCCCGTTGACCTGGGACTATAATTATGTAGATTTCGCAACAAAGTTCAACCTCTCATTTTCTGGTATCGAAAAGGCAGATTTCCTTAAAAAACAAATATGCCGGCCTCACCAACACAGTATTCATACGAATCGTTACCAATTTATTCATGTTCGGAAATGAGGCCCTCAATTTTATTAAAACCATAAGAAAAAAATGAGATCACAGGGGACCCCAACCTGCCCAATTTTTTAAGCATTCACTCTTCTGATATGTACCTTTTTTAAATATTATTTTTAGTTTTTTAATGTTTTTCTATATAAAATATTTTTTTTATATATTATTTTTAATATATTCTTATTTGTATTTATTTTTTTAAAATTGAAACCGCCTTTTAAAAATAAAAAATTTACTACCATAAAAAAATTTAGCAGGAAAAAAAATATATATAAGGATATTAGAAATTTATATATATTTTTTTTCTTATTCCATGGTATGAGAAAGTGTGAAACTGAAATGTGCAGAATAAAGTTGAGGAGACAGGGGAAAATTAATCACCTGAATGTAAAATCGAAGGAGTAAAATAAAATCCTTTGTGTGGTATCCCGTTTTAACTTTTTCGTAGTAAGTTGAAGCCCTTTTTTAAAGTTGTTAAATCTCACTCAAATTTCTCTAAGTTTTGATATTTAGAAATGGGAAGTGGTCAATAACTATGCACTGATTAGAAGTTCATAAGATTTGATTTCAACATAAAAATAGATCTGAGGGCGCAAAATATTTAATGACTGCTGTATGAGGAGTATACAATCCTTCCATGTTTTTCAGAAATGCTTACAATACCTTTCATAGGGAATATTTCGTAAGGGAATTCATGGCTAAATTCCCAAATTATACTGACATAATCAGATGTTTGGGCTCACATATATTAAATTTGATTTAAAATATTGGTATTAGTTAAAATATTACTTTATATACTTTGATTATTAAAAACGAAAATCGTAGTAAATATTTGATTTTAAATTTGTTTAACATTGGTATATAAACAAACAATATGTCATTTCTTGGTTAAGAAGACATAATAGAATAAACAGAAGGGATTCTGCAAGATGAGATTCTATATTTGTTTTACCCTTAATTTGTATTCTCATACAAATCGTAGTCAATTACAAGCTAGATTTCCACTGTAGTGTATCGACGATGACATGATTTGTGGGCCACCCAATAATCAAAGTTTTTACGGATATCAACTGAACAATTTATCACCTAAATTATTCCTTAGGTAAAGCTTATGTGATACGATTCTTATAGAAAACCATCCATGGAAGCATGGACATTGCACTCCCTTCCAGACCATAAATAGCATTTTCTTATTCAGAAAAATATTAAATGCTATTTATTTTAATCAAGGTTTTTTTGATTACCCATTCAAGTGGCATATAAATTCTAGAAAAAAATTGTACCCAAATCTAATGTGTTAGCTGGTAGATCCAACCTGGTAAGGTGCGCGTGAAATAAAATCCTTGCTTTGATACTATAAGGTGCTGATAAGGGTCTCTCTTTATTCTTTTCATTCAAATTGGTCATTCTTTTGAGTAGCTATTATAAAAAGAAATAAGAATATGAGTTATAAGATATGTTTAAATAAATGAATGTCAAATAAATATATTTATAATCAGAGTTGTTAAAAGATACTTTTTAAATAGATATAGATACAGTTACATTGTCTGAAAATTTTTCTAGGTACAGATACAATTTTAAAAATATATCTAGATAGAGATACAATTTTTATTATATTATTATATAAGGTTTGCATAAACCTAAATTAGGATTCTATTGTGAAAATTCATGAGATGAAAAAATTTATTGATTCGTTTATCAAAATATAATAATGATTTTTAGACTTTAATAATATATGAAAATATATTATATTAAAAAATTATAAATAATTATTAGATTTCATTAATAAAATATTTTTAAAATTTTAGTCATTAAGGCTTCCTCGTTTATCTGTAAAGACATTTTTAGTTATAAAGAAAGTCTTTCTACCAGGGCGCTTGAAGGGATTGTGGTGTTATATTTTATGAATAACAATTTTATAACAGGATATTCTTTAAAAAATACTAAAATCTCGACATTCATTTTTGAAAAAATTATTTTAAATTTGTTGAGTATAAAAATTTAAATCATTGTTAACAATCATACTATTGGCATCCACAGTGGCAATAAAATTCAATGTGTGACTGGCACGATGATTAGGTAAACTATATGATTCTGATATTTCAAAATCCTGAGCAATAGTATAAAGCTTGTTATTGATATTGGTACAACTGCTTCTTCATCTTCCAGATCATCCATGGATTCACTAATATTTTTAATTGGCTTGAAAACTTTATAATAAGTAATCCTAATCATATATAATGCTTATATTTATAATAAAATAGGCCTAAAAAAGTTGAGAAAATTTTTGGCATTGTCAGTAATGGTCTTTGAGATTTTATTTTGAATACAATAATCCTTTGCTATATCTTGTAAATTCTTTATTTTATCATAGTATGACTACCAGTCATTCTTCTACAAACCAACGCTACATTTTTTCTTTCCATACTTGTTGTATCTATATTGTGTACAGTGGCTCCTTTGTATGACCTAAAAATTAACATTTCTTAAAACTGCTCAAATAATTTGTTCATAAATTATTAAACAAATTTAAATGTTAGCTATACCGGCTATAGGCACTCCAACAATCTGCTGTTGTGCATATTAGCGATGGTTCTATTAGACTTTTTATGATTTCTTTTTCATTTTCCCATCTTTGAGAAATTCTACCAACCACTGTCTGTCGGCAAATCATATTTTTGGAGCTAATATTTTGATTATTTTTATAAATGAAGGATTTCTAGCTATAATAAAAGCAGTTATTAAATCATCTTAAGTGGTTTGGGCTCATGTCTGAGGTCTTTTGGCAAAAATATCAGCGGGTGATGAGCCTAATCCAATATTTTCCCTAATAGATTTATTCTCCTTCCCCCTTTTTTATTTTCATTATCAGTATATGATGTTTTCTCTTAAAATTACAATTGTAAACATTTATTTAGTATCTATACCTTTAAATGTTTTACAATGTTGCAAGTTGAAGTAATTCTAACTGAAATTTTCGTATTTTTTAATAGATATGGTTAAAAAACATTTCACTATCAGAGATTTGTTTTCTTTATTTTGAGATATTGTTTTAAAATATGCTCTATAGAGCCATTGAAACAATGTTTGAACTTGTTGATGCTTCATTGATTATTACTTCTTTCTCTTTATCACTATTAATATTAATCTAAAATAAATTTTTAAAATTAGTATAATAAAATAAAATTAACCAATTCCATTGAGAATAAAAATGGCAGATTCCTTGAGATGGATTGTATTGTAATATCAAAATTTGTTTTATTGATAAACTCGGACATAATATTTAATGAATATTTATATATATTTTTTTATATATAAGTTTTAATAATTTATATATATATAATTTTTTATTATAATACTTAATATTTTTTAAAAATTATATGTTCATATGAAATAAAATAAATTTTGCATTCAAGTATTTTTATTTATAATATAAAAAAGCGTTAAATAAAAGTATATCAAGATGTATCTTAAAAAGCATTTATGAAAAAATACAGATACCTCTAAAATAATATCTAGCTACAGATACTTTTTAAAATTATCCAGATACAGATATCACATTTATGTATCTAGATGCTTTAACAACTCTGTTTATAATATATTCACATATTTTACACTTTAAAATTCTATACTCTATGATTATGTTTATCATATCTAGAGATATTTAATAATAAAAATAAGTACGATTAATAATATCAAAAGCAATCAAAATGAAATTTCGTGCTGAATTGTATCATTGGCGTTGCTTATAACTAGAAACAAAAATGTGGTTATCTTATATATAAATTCAATTTACCATTAGGATGGTTTATTTTCTATTAAAGTAAATTATCCTTGAACATTCTTATGCTAAGAGCTAGCAAAGCCATTAATTTATATTATATTAATAAATACATCCACTTTTAATACCTGAGGCAATTCAAAATTGTCACTAGGTCTTTCGTGAATCTCCGTATTGTAAAATTTGCAGAATTCGAAAGAAGCAGCTAAAATCATAATAACTCCTATTTCATTTAATATTATAAATTTAATAAATAATATAATTGGTTTATAATTTTTAAATAAGTGGACTTAAACCTTGATAATAAATAAAATGGCAAAGAAATAGACATACTTTTCAGCATCATATTGGGTGTCTTATGGAAAAAATACATGTACATTTGTGTAGTGTCAATCAGTACTTTGTCCCCGCTGTATTTTATAGACTTGTACCACCATGTACCCTATTATTATAATTATATAATTTCTTTTTTTATTAATATAATATTTAACAAAAAAGCAAAATTTCCTTTTCTGTGTAAACCTCTTTATTTACACATTGTATTTTAATGATTAATGGACAAAACAAATTCAAATCAAAATAGAGATATCACTCCCATTCACCCAATTATATTTAAAAAAAACCTTAATAAATTAATTTTAATTGTTTTCTAAAAAACCTTAAAAAATTAATTTTAATTATGTTTTTATGGTATTAAAATATGTTAGTATTATAGATCTGCAAATCATGGCCTGGCCCATACCCAGGCCAGGTCTATTTTTAAAAAATATTTTCAGTTTGGGCTGAGTTGAGCCTAATATTTTTAAAATAATTTGGGGCCAGGCTGAGGGGCTTAAATTTTTAAATATGATATCATTAATTCTTGCGAGAAACAAGGCGCTAATATTTTTTATTTGTAGAATATTTTTTTTATAATCAAAACAAATATTTATATTTAAATAATTTTGGGATGTTTTGGACAGACAAATAATTTTTATTTTTATTTCGAGTCAGGCTTTTGGGGACTAATAGAAAAAAAATTATCAATACAAATTTGGGCTAAGCCTGGTAGCCCCAATGCAGATCACTAGTTAGTGTAGTGTTAATCAGGCGGCATTTATTTTAACTCCCCTGTAAATTTGATAGATCATATAAAATATTTCTGATAACTTCCATTACATAATATAAAAATTGAATGTTTAAATAAATAAGAGTTTATCAAGGCCAACAAAAAGTTATACATAATAAATCAGTGTGGGTGCCTTTATGTTATTTTTTTTTAAATATTAAGCTTATTTTAATTCAAAGAAGGTGATACTAAATTTGATATCTTTGCAATGAAGCTGGCTTTGATTTTTGGTTTTCCATTGGGACCAGTATATATTTTTTTATTATTAGATAATATCAGACTAGTGGTCTCACTAGGAAAGTGTACTTAGCTTGCCTAGTACATTTTTTATTTAAAGAAAACGTTTATAGGTCCATTAGCTGATAAGGTTTTATATCCTTACAACTGTCAGTTTTTCATGTGCAAAAAAATACATATTATTAATATTTTTAATACAATATAATTATATTTAAAAATTTTTTACTCACCACAAGAACAGGTAGTACAATCATGAATACAATTATATATGCTGTCAATACCTATTTAATAAAATATAGAATATATAAAAAAATAGTATCAATTGGTAAAAGAATAAATTTAAAAGAAAAATAAATGATTTGATGAACTTACAAAAAAAAATATTAATTTGGTAAAATCAAGTATATTTAATAAATTTTATTTACCCAAATAGAATTCCCCTTTTCTACAATCCAAGCAGGTAATGCTATCCCAAAAGTTGTTGCTTTAAAAAAATTAGTATAAATGTCAGAAACATTAAATTTAATTGAAATTTATTCAATTAGTTTTGTTGATTATATGATTTAACCAAAGGATTCAACTTATATACCTCAACTTGATTTAATATAAAATTAAATTCAACTAATCAAGTTAAATTTGCTTTAATTTTAAGAACTAAATCTTACAAATGAGTATGGCAGGTTGATCTTGCAATAATGAATAATATATTAGCAATTTATATATCAGAAACCTGCAGACGCAGAAATTTTAGACCTGAACTAACTTGGATTTAAAACCAATATCAATTTTTATGCTTGGGCTATTTTTTTAGCCAGCTCTAGATTTTACTATTTTAAGCCTGAAATTTGTCATTTTATAGCTGAAATAGATTTTAAAAATTACACCATTTTAGGATGTCTCCAGGTCAGGATTAGGGCCTGCATTCAATATATATTTATTCAATATAATTAGTTTTATAAATATACTTATATAAACAAACTGAAAATATTATATTATACCTCCTGGACCATCTGGATTACCAAATTCTTCCCAGTTTTTCCTAGAATCTTCATCAGTAAGTCTTAATTAAGTTTTTAATTTACAAAAAAATATTCATATATATTTACGCAGCATAAGCTTTGGCAATTTTCATAAATTTATTTGAATCTCCTGTATCCTTAACATCAGGGTGATACATTGCACTTAATTGCCTATATTTTTTCTTGATTTCACTAACTGTAACACCCTAAAATAGAAATTATTTATCAACAAAGGGAACTAAATAAAAATACCCTATCAATTTCTAATATTGCATATGGATCATATTCATTAAAATCTTTTTCAACTTTTGCAGCATAATAGGCTAGATAAAAAAAGATTAACCATGCTGACACTAAAAATATTTTGCTAAAAAATATATAGAATAAATTGTAATTGATTTTTCATACATTAATATATTTTTAATTTCATTTTTAGGTTTTAAAGCATTAATTAAATTAAATTTTGCATGGCAACCATCACAGTGACATTTTTTGATAATTTCTCCATCTACATTAGTTATAATATATAAATTAAAAAACAAAATTTTGTTTACTATATTTTTTTTTCCTGGGCCAAAAATAATATGTAGTTGGAATTAATGCTAGAGCAAAGAAGGTTGTTATAAAATAATATGAGGTTCCTCCGCTTTTATCATATTCAAATTGAGCTCCTGCCATACAAAGAATCGCTGAGCTAATAAAGTTTTAACTAGAATTCGAGTTTACACGATGCCTATGGGCATCTTAGTGAATATTTTATAATCCACATGTAAAGTTTATAAATCTCCTAGAATTTTTTAAAAAAACTAAAAATATGAGAGAAAATATTATAACATCATTTATATAAATAATAAATATTCTATAATATATCTATAAAAAGTTGGATTGATTTTATTTTTATTTGATAGATTATTCTCTCATAAATATGCGGCTATATTCCCATAGGGTAATGTCTCGAATCGGAGGTCCCTCATTTTTTTATTTAAGAGTACTAAAAATCTAAATTTTGTAATAATGAAATGCTTAATAAATACTTTTCTCAAAAGGCTGAAATGACAATTTTTGTTTTGTTACAATATGGGCTAATTATTTAAGCAACCTCTGATTCCACTAATTTTTTTTTAAAATTATTTAAAGTGCTCTATATTAAAAAAAATTGAGGTGCTAAGAACGCAGTCTTCTCTAACTTACTTTTTATGTGGCACAAATCTCCCTTTATGGCAAATTCACTGTTAACCCATTAATGGTCAAGATTTTTCTAGCGGATAAAAATGCTCAATTTTTTCAAATTATATTGATTAATGCTCAAATATGATATTCTAAAAAAATCAGCCAAAAAAAATAATCCTAAATAGAAAATCTAGCCTGGTGCATATATGCACCGTTAACCATTAAGAGGTTAAAAAAGATTAAAATTATATAAAATACTATAAGATCAAAAAAAACAACAAATATCTTTATTCTTTTTTTTGTAATTTATAATAAAAACGAGAAAATGTTTATATATTATGAAAATCCTTGAAACATTTAATATGGAGTGCGATTTGACATGTTTGGCACATATATCTTGATTGCGTATGGCAATATCTGCATCTTCGTCTTTTTCCATCTATAATTTTGGATAAATAATGTCCAGATGAATCAATAGGGTTTTCACACTGTAATGCAAACTGGCTGGCGTGACCTGTACTTGAATTTTTTTCAATTTTTACTGGCGTTCGAAGGAGGTAGTTAGTAACTTCTCGTCTAAATGCAAGCAAACTCTTCTTGTCATCTCGATTCACGAATTTCCAGATTTTCCATGAATTTACCAAAGCTACATCAATAAAATTGGTGAATATTGGCCACCACCATTTTTTTCCTCTTATTTTTATTCTATATGTAGATATTAGATTATCACATAGATCAACTCCACCCATGTGTTTGTTATAAGCAGTTACCATATTTGGCTGAGGAATTTTTATTTTAGAAGATATTTTCTTAGAATACCTTGAAACATTAGAAAGCAAAGAGATAGTGTGGCATGTCGATGCAACGGTCACCACCGAATTATCATTCCAACGAACTACAAATATTTCGTTTAATTTTTCAAACCTATAATCATAATATCCTCTTTCTTTTTTTGCTACAACCTTTATAGATTCAACTGGGCAATGCTCTATTCTATTGTCCCTCACAGTTCCAGTTGCAAAATATCCCATTTGTTTTAAGTATGACAAGAGTTTAAATGATGTAAAGAAATTATCAAAATATATTTTATGATAATTTGGTTTTTGCAATGCCTTTAATAATTTTATGATTACATTTCCACCTAATCCATATTCATATTTATTTTCGCTTTTTCCTTGATATATATCAAATGAGAATACGTAACCGTCGGAAGAGGCCAATATCCAAGACTTGTATCCGAATCTAATTGGTTTTCCTTTTATGAACATTTTGCAAGAATGTCTTCCTCGATATGGTATCATCTCTTCATCTATTGATAAATGATGTTTAAAAATTCCGAATTGCTGAAATTTATTATTCAATATATTAATGTAAGGCCTAACTTTATAAAATCTATCATGTATATCTATTTTAGTATTGTCTGCCAAATGGATATTATATTTCAAATTTCGAAATTGTAATTGGGTCATTGTATCCCGGATTATTGGAATAGAAATATCGCTGTCATTAGACCAGTACATTCTTTCTTGTGGGAGAGAATGATATCCAGTAAATAATAGAATTCCAATAAATCTCTGAATATCTTGGATGGTTATGCATATGTTAGGTCTATTCATTTATTTAGCATAAATATTACTTTGTTCTACAATTAGGGAATATAAGTCTTCGTCGAAAATTAAACAAAATATATCTGATGGACTTTTACCATGTAAATCATTTTCAAGTTTTATTACATCTTCCTTTTCTCCATTGAAAGGGCTTGAAGAATATATTGCATCCGTTTTTCTCCATTTTAAATTGTGAGAAATTCGAGAATAGCTTCTTGTAGAATATGGTTCTGGAAGGTCGTCATCAACTGAATTATGAATCTCCAATTCTCCAGCTGTATCTGAAGGCAAAACTCCGACATTTGTTAAGTCATTTTCATCGAAATCTTCTTCATCACTAACTGCAGAGGGGTTTGGCGGAATTATAACCATATCTCTTTCTTCAATTGGTTCCTCTTCAAAAAGTTGAGCAAGCGCTTGTTCAATTGTTAGAAAACGTTTCATTAAAAAAATTTATTAAAAATTAAATATCTAGACAAATTATTTTCGTAGAATCTTGATTTTTTTATTAGTCATCTATTATTTTGATAATTTTGATTGAATTGACAAAACAGGTGCATAATATTTTATATAAATAAAATAAAATCTTCAGAAAGGAAGAGGCTAAAAATAATTTTAAACTTTTGAATATTTATGAACCTAATAATTTCATATAATTTGATCGGGATAAAAAATTATAATAGGAACAATATATTATTCGATTTAATCTCAGGGGAAAAAAATTTTTTTTAATTATTTTCAAAAGGTCTTTTTTGGGTATAAAATTTTTTTTAAAAATTCTTAAGGGGCTCGAGCCACCCACCCTTCCCCTTCCCACCCTTAGTGACGGTAGTGGTTTTAAGTATAATATAAAAAATTATAATTCATTATGTTAAATTTCATTTGTTTGAATTTTTTTAAATAATATATACTGCTAGATGGTTAACGGTGCATATATGCACCAGTCAACTTTATGTGGTTACCTACTAAAATATTAATTATTTAAAAATTCAAAAATGATTGATAAATATTGATATATCTATAAAAAATATATACACACTAGTTTTCATCGAAATAATTTTATAATATGCTCGTGAGATCACTTAGAAAATTTTGCATTTTAGACCTCATAAATTCGCAAAGTTTGAGGGTTTCTTAGGGGCATAAAAAAATATTTTTTTCATATTTTTCTTTTCCAGTTTTGAATTACAATGTCTGAACTATATAAAAATCTTTTTTATTATTTTAAAAACTACTATGTTAAAATAAGGTATATAGGAGGTGGTGCATATATGCACCGTTAACCAGTAACGGGTTAATGACCTTAAAAGTACATTTTATTTTTCCGTTTATTTTACTTATTTTAACTTTTTTGATTTATGAACTGCTTCGCGTTTATATGGGGGGGGGGGGGGGTTATATATTAAATCATTATATATTTCTATAAAATATATTTAATACTTTTAATATAAACCTATTATTTATTTATATGTTATATATTTTAATTTATTATATTAAATTAAATAGACATCATTTTAAATTAAGTAATTTGATATGCAAAAAAAAATCTAATAAAAAAAAATATCAGCCAATGAGAAATAAAAAATAAATGAAAATTAATATAATTCAAAAAAGAATAATCAAGAATGAGAAGTAGAAAAAAAAATTGGGAAAAGATCAGAAAAATAAGGATTAAAAACGACTTAAAGAGATTGAATAGGTTAGAAATATATAAAAGTAACAATATAAGGAGAAAAATTGGTAAAAAGTCAAAGACAAAAGAATTGTTAAAAAATGGAGTAAAAAATGAAAAAAAACAACAAGGAAAATTAATAAATTATTATAGAAAGGTTCTAGGAAAACTCTTTGGCTAATAGATTACCATTGAAGCTTATGTAATTCACTTAAAGGAAGCTATGGCCAACCTTTGCCGAAGAAAAAACCCCTCTAAAGGTTCTTTTGAGAGTTTGCTGAATTATATAAATAATATCATTATATTGCAAAACATCGACTAGATTTATATATCGCATTCAATCATAGTCACAGGGGCGTCGCTATTTACAATCTCAGGGGTCTCAACTAAAAAATATTTATTGGGAGTTTCGCCCCTATATCCTCTTCAAGCGGGCCTTTGATCAGGTTTTATATTAATATATAATACATTTTTAAGATTTGCTAACTTGGAACAATTATTCCGAATTTCATATTTTGTCATTTATCATATTATGCATACAAAATAAACTAGCATAAAAATAATTAAAACAATACATGACATCTCTAAATATAATATTTTTAATACAAAATCTATTTATTACAGTAAAATATTTTCGCTGATATAAATTTATTTTGCGTCTAAATAATTATAAGTGATAAAAAAGGTTAATTAATTCATACATATGCCTCAATTGATAATGGTTTTTAAAAACCACATATGGCATTATAATTTTTAGCAACTTACATTGACAAAATGCCATGGAACTAATATAAATCTGTTACCATATTACACATTGTTTTAAAAAATGGATCTATAAGGAAAAATTTATAGGCCTAACCAAATTAACAATTCTTGAAGAAGAGAATATAAACGACTAATTCAAATCATAAAACTATATGGTATTTAGAGCTTCCTCTTAGATGACATGATGGTAGCTAGATAACTAATCGAGAAAATTATTGTGAGATATTATATTTCTAAAAGATTATCTTCCATTTTTAACGATATAAACGACTACACAGTTGACCATTATTGCTTATCTAAAATATGCTCTTAGAAGCTATAGTAATAATCTTAAATAATATAGCCACACAAATAATAGACGCTGGTTAATTTGTAGTCATGGACATGACACCCACGATGTTAACTCATATCAGAATTTATAATGTTAGATAAATTGATAAACAAAAACACTAAAAATAATTTAAAGAAATTATGCAAATATATTGAAGCCTTGAGTTATTTACATGGCAAGGATGTCATATTAGAAATGAAACATTTTGTAACTATAATAAGAACCAGAGTGATATGATGAAAACATTTAAGATTTTATATATTATTATCGCACCAACTCTAGTTGGTATATTATATCTTAAAATAATAGTAGTTTGTAATAATATCAAAAATATACTTGTGTATTAATTTAACTCAAAACTGCTTTTCAAAGAAGAAAAAGATAGCTTTCTTAAAAACACGTTAATAAAGAGAAGATTAATTTATTACATTCATTGTGGGATGAATAATTGGATATTTAATTTTAATAATAATTTTAAATAAATAGAGGGCGTTAAATAATTGAATGCAAATTGTTACTTATATTTATTATCAAAGGCATTTAATAGTAAAATTTATTAAAATATTAACTGTAATATATACGTCTGAAGTGAGGACATTTTACCTAATATTTTAAAATCAATAAACTATATGTCTACTTATTTTTTATAAAGAAATCTCTTATACTTATTTGGACCTTTAAATATTTTTAGAAAGAGGCATGGTAATTAAATTAAAAATGAATATTATAGTTGATTAGTGATTTTGAACTCAGCTAATTACAATATTAAATTTGTTAATTTTCAATTAAGAAATTATTATATTAATTTAATAGGGTTATATTATAATTTAAACTAGTAGATAGCCCGTCAAAAATGACGGAGAATGAGAATTTTATTCGTTTTTTTAAGAAAGATGTTGCCTTTTATTTAAAAATAATATCCAATTTATATTATTTTTAAACTCCCCTCTCCTCATTTAAATCAAGTCCAACCAATGTCATTGAGTTCAATCCTTTAGGACTAAGAGTGGAAACTATTATGAGCTTTTACCCAATATCAAAATTCTTTGTAAATATATTACTGATTACATAAGACTAACATTTAACATTAAAAAATTTCAAGGCAGGTCCAAGCTCATAATACTTGGAAAAAATTTCCAAGCGTCAAAGACCTTATAATTTTTAAAAAAAATTCTCAAGCCTGGCTCAACCAATAATAATTTTGAAAATTTTTCTTAGCTCGGCCCATAATAATTTGTAAAAGATATTCCCAAGTCAGGTGCAAGCAAATATTAATCTTGAGGAATATTTTCCAAGCCCATTCCAACCCATATTAATTTTCAAAACTTTTTCCCAAACCCGGTGATAGTTAAATTTCCAAATAATTTATCATCACATGAGGGGGCTCGGATTTACAAATTAGTGAGTTAACTCCTTTTATCAAAAAATTTGATAAGGGCTATCTATATCTCTATGTTAAGTATAAAAAAAATACTATCTATTTAAATTAATGCCATTCAATACTAATGAAACTTATATGCAATTTATTTAATTTTTTAAGAAATTTGTTTTTCTTGCCATATAAATTTAGGTAATTTTTTAAAAAAATGATGAGGATTAATTATTATTTCGTGTGTCTGATCAAATTAAAAGCAAATCCTTTATGACATTTTAATTTTTGATGGAAAAAGTAACAAAATAAATCTGGACAGTCGTCTGCAGAGGAAATAATTATTATATAATATCATCCCATTTAGGGTTGTAGGTGAAAGTAATGAATAATGACGGATTACCAAAGCAGTGTACAACACCCATTGCGTCCTGATAAACCTGAGGCCTTGGGCTACTGGTAAAAGAAGAACGCAAAAATGATATTTCTGCCAAAGTGTCAGTTTTGGTATCCCCCTCTAAAATAGAATCATGAACGACATTGTCAACTCAACCGTAAAACGATCGTAAGTATTGTTATAAAGGCCATGACAAAACTACCGCATATTTTCCCATTAATAATGTTAATGAAATTGGCCGCACTACACATTCGCGTTTGAACATCCCTCTAAATATTCATGAAAGTTCCTCAGGGAATCGGATAAAGTATTATTTATATTAACTCCTATTGAGGTGAATGATAGTGGAATTAAATGCTTATATTTGTTAAAAATTAGGCAGAGGTGGCATAGGGATTGTGGTAGTGGTGATAGAAATATCATTTGGAGGCAACTGGGTGAATATAAAATAAACATATAGATATAAAAAATTAGATAAAAAAACAAAATAAACCTCCAGAGGAGTTCACAGTTCCTTATTATCATCGCCACCAGTAACTCTAGAACGGGTAAGGCGTTTGTTGAATCGCCATTTCATTGCTTATCTTTAATAATAGATTCATCATGTTTTGTAACAATGTGTGGGATTAAGATTGGGTTAGCCTAGACAAATAAAGAAATCAGCCATAAATATAAATAAACTATTGTTGAAATTAAACAAACATTAAAATACTGTAAACCTGTAGAGGAGTCAATATTAGAAGTATATTTCTAGTAGTTTTTTTTTGGGGGGGGGGGGCTATAATCAAAAAAATTTGGGGGGGGGGGCTTATCAAGTCTATCATGTTCTTCTAAAGGTTTATTTTGCATTTTTTCTTTATTAATGACTGATATATCAATATTTGAACAATTATAAAGAGGAAATAAGATGGGGATAGTTAACTAAAGTAAAAACAAAACAATTCTCAAGTTAATTTTATAAGGTAGGATTAAAATAAAATACCATTCGGAGGGTCCAATTGGCAAATTAAAAAAAAATAGAAACCTTGTGAATAGATATAGAATAATTTAAATAATATAAATACCATAGTATGTATTTTGTTTTGGAATAAATGTAAAGTCCTAAAGATAGAAAACCTCGTTTTGTCTTTTTTATTGAGTTAAACAAAAAAATTAGTAAGAATAAAAAGGAGTATTGTTAAAAAGGGTAGGATCCTTATGAATAAATCTATAATTTTAATTGAATAAAAAAAATATTGTAATATATATATTGATTTTTTGGATAGATATAAAATCCTATATAAAATTATTTATAATAAAAATAATGTACTTATTTTTTGGTGAGTTATACAAAATAATCAGCTTGGATAATAGAGCAATTATAGATCTGACAAAAGGCAAGCTTATAAAAAAGTAGGATCCTTAAAAATTGATATATTAATTTAGTTAAATACAAAAAATAATGTACTTTGGATATTTTTCTGTTAGTTAGACAAAATATTCATCATTGATAAAAGGGCATATTGTGCGGCCCGACAAAATGGATAGCTTTAAAAATACGTAGGATGCTTAAAATAGATATATAAATTTATTTAAATTATAAAAAATATCATACTAAGTATTGAAAAAGGAAAATAGGGAAATTAAAAGGGAAAGGAAGCTAAAGAGAAAGAAATAGGTATTTAAAAAGTTTGAGAAAGGTGAAGATAATGAAAGAAATTAAAAGGAAAGGGAAGGAAAGGAAAGGAAAGGAAAGGAAAGGAAAGGAAAGGAAAGGAAAGGAAAGGAAAGGAAAGGAAAGGAAAGGAAAGGAAAGGAAAGGAAAGGAAAGGAAAGGAAAGGAAAGGAAAGGAAAGGAAAAGGAAAGGAAAGGAAAGGAAAGGAAAAGAAAGGAAAGGAAAGGAAAGGAAAGGAAAGGAAAGAGAAAAGAAAAGAAAAGAAAAGAAAAGAAAAGAAAAATAGAATAGTTTTTTTAAATTTTTTATCAGGCTGATTTTTCACATATTATTTGAGACTATTGTTAAAATAATTAATGTTAGTGACATCTTCAATAATGATATATATGTTGTCGGCGTAGCATAGCCAGTCTACATTTTGTAGGTTACTGGTATTTGTGATGTCACTTAGTAGATTGAAAATAGGGGGTGGCACATCCTTGTTTTATACCACATTTTTGTTTAAAAAATTCCTCGACAACGGTCCATAATTGGCCCGACAATCTATCACTTTGTGCCCCCGTCGTCCGCATAAAAAACATTCAATATTACTTAGAGTCATCCGCGACGGTTTTCTCATCATTGCATATTGAGCAAAATCATCTTCTCCCATCATAATATTATAATTGTTTGTTGTAGGTAATGTGTATGGAGCTCCTCGTCCATTTATCGAAAGTTGTGTTGGGTCTAATCGGGCTTTGTTGGTATATTGACCACTTATCTAACCAGGAATCAGCTATGGACTCCCTAGATTTGACTAATTCACCTGAATCATTGTATATGTCGTGAGAATATAGAAAGTCATCATAATTTTTATTTTTTTAAAATTTTTTTTATTTTAAACCAAAATTTTCTTCAAAATCAAATTATTTAATTTTAAAACCAAAATTTTTCTCAAATAAAATTATTTAATTTTAAACAAAAATTTTCTCAAATAAAATTATTTAATTTTAAACCAAAATTTTTCTCAAAAAATTATTTAATTTTAAACCAAAATTTTCCACAAATAAAATTATTTAATTTATCTTTTTTAAAAAAAAAAATTTTTATACCACTAAATTAATTAACAAAAATAACTTTATTTTTAACCTCCTTTAAATAAAATTTTTTTTATTTCTAACCTTTATTCAATTCCTTTACATGAAATCGCATCAAATAAATTTATTTTCTACACCCCAATTAATGAATACCCCTTGATTTTTATTATTATTATTTTACAACTTAATCTCGATCCCGAAAATATTTCCAATTTTTCTATTTGGATTCTCTCTAAACTTTGATTTATGTGTGAAATCGTTTATTTTAAATCTTAATATTTAAACTAACCTCAATCCCAAAAATATTTCCAATTTTACTATTTGAATTCTCTTTGATTTATGCGTGAAATTGTATATTATAAATTTTAATATTTACGCGAACCTCAATTCCATAAATATATTTCCCTCAACATACTTCCCCCCCCCCTCCTTTTTTTTGTATAACCTTCCTAAATTTTAACTATTACATTTTAACATAAACAACCCACATATTATATTTCTTTTTTCTCTAATAAATTTTAAATCACTATACAATTTTAATAGCAAGTTTACTTTGAGATCCGCTTTATTAATTCTAACCGAATAAACTAGAAGCCATTTATTATGAGAACTACTTAAATTTGCAAAATAACCCAGAAAATATATATATTTATTCAATTTCCATAATCCCATATATATATTTTTTTAATTATTGACCTATCCTAACACAAAAGGAAAATCTAACACAGCGTATTTACCTATCAACTAAGTTTATTCGACTCGACATCTTAGCTGATCTCTATGGCGACGCACTTCCGTCATATTTTCGATTTTATTTTGCACAATTTATTATCTAAATTTTCTATAATTATCCCCATTTACCATTTTTTAACACTCCTATACATCCTTACCCAGATTCATATTCCATATAATTTTCAATTTCCAACATTCTCGAAACAGGTTTAAACATATCAAAAAACGTATTAGTTTTCCTTCCCAACATCTTTTCCGAAGGAATTTACAATCCCTTCCTACCCCATTATTATAATATAAATTAGCTATCCAAATTTCTTCTTTACCTTCTTTGGCCTTTCTCAACCAATCTTTAACAACTGCCACCAACCTATCTGCCTGTCCATTAGAACCAGGGTAATACGGTGGTGCCAGCATATGTTGCACATTATTTCTCAAACAAAAACCCCAGAACATTTCACTCACGAACTCCGGACCACCATCCGAAACCACCCATTTCGGGATGCCAAATCTAGACCATAATTTCTTTAAATGTTTTATAACAATTCCCATAGTTAAACCATGTACCTCTTCAATTTCAATCCACTTTGAAATAGCATCTACACTTAAAATAAATTTTTTATCATTACACTCAAAAAAATCCATGTGCACTATTTCCCAAGCTCCATTTACTTTCGGCCAAACACTTTTCTTATCCCGACACGGCATGATCGCCCATGCGTTACAGACTTCGTAAATTTTTCCTATTTTCTCAATCTCCTCATTCATTTCAGTCAGCCAAACATATTCCCTTCCCCACTGTTTCATTCCTAAACCCCTAAATGTCCCGCGTGTAATATTTTCAGAACTTTGTCTCTCAGTTGACTCTGTATAACCGCTAATGCAACCGTCTACCACAATTAACTCAGCTTTAATACATTTGAATTTATTCTCACCAACATCCTATGGTTTTTTCCCCGTTATTCGCAATGTTAATAGTTTCATTTTCTTATCTTTTAAGGTATAATTTCGAATATCTTCCTTGTGTAGCATGCCTGGGGTTTCATATACCCCACCGGAGTATTGAAGGGTTAACCACCATGTGACTCTTTTTCTTCTACCCAATCTTCGTTTTCCACAATTTTTCTTACAAATTTCGCTGGGAATTTTAGTGATACAGGCAATTTTTCCTGCTCCAAATTTGATTCTTTATATATTTTATCACATTTTATATAACTATTTTCCAGCTCAGATTCCCCTACAGTTATCTTATTTTCTATATCTAACTTAAAATCCTCAACATTAGTTCTCGAAACATTATCGACTTTCAAATCCAAAATTTTATCCCTTTTTTAATATGTGACATGATCTCATCACTTTTAATATTTACAATATCAAGCAAACCATGATAAATTTATCCACCTATTATTTTTACATCTTCCTGAATTTCCTTAAAATTATCCAAATTTTTTAATTTTATCACTCTTTGGAATTTTAATTTCCCACATTTCTTTTTCCTTATTATTATAAATTTGCTGAATTTACCATACTTTAAATTTTAATATTCTCTGACATATTTTTCACCAATTTAATTTCCATGTTTTTAACATCCACCTCCTCTACGGACATTTTTGGTATTTCAATATTTTCATTAACTTTATTCTTCATTTGAATATATTCCAAAAATTATCAGTCTAAATTTTGATATCCAAGCGATCAAAAAGGAGAAGATAAAAAAAATTGAGAAAAGATAAGAAAAATAAAGATTAAAAAACTAAGAGATTTCAAAAAGTTAGAAGTAAAATAAGAAAAACTAAAAATTTAAGAAAAATTAATATTTAAATAACTGTTTTCCTTTACGGAATAATAATTTTCCTTTTTTGATTGACACTTTTTCTTTTTTTGATTTACTCTTTTCCTTTTTATTCGGGCCTTTTCCTTTTATGATTGGGGCTTTTCCTTTTTTAAATGGGAAACCCTATATATTATGCAATAATTTAAAACCAAGTGAAACATAATTACTCAAATATTTTTTTATTAATTATGTATGTATACATAAAATTATACAATATAAGATCTCTTATATAATAGGCTTATCATATTTTTTTTCAATTTACAGTAATAATATCCTGATATGGAATCGAACTCAGGATTAAATACGATAAAGGAACATTTGTTACAGCAGTTCAGTGCTATTCCTTCACGAAGTAGCTTAGTGTTATTCCTTTACGGATTTTTAAATTTTATTGTTATTTTTTTTAAAGTTGTCTTTTTTGGTCTTGTGAAAGTAGACCTCTCTCCCTTAATGGGCAAGAAGTCAGCAATATTTTAATCGACACCAAATATCGATATAGATATTATAAAATCCAGCTTAAACATCTTTTGACTGAGAATTTTCACTTTTGTCTTAATGGGTTGAACTTGATCTGGAGAGGGAATATCTGAATTTTATTTAATATATGCAAGTTTATTTCATTATATAAACAAAGGATAAATTTGGTTTTAAGCAAAGGATGAGAAAGTGATAAATTTTATTTATATTAATTTTAAAAAAAATATTATAATTTTTGGATAAATATTTTTATACAATCTCTGTAAAGAAATCAAATAATATAACATATTCTTTGGGTACCCCTTATATGATTATTGGTATAAGTTTTCATTTTTCATAAAAATAAGTGTAATGTCTTTGTTAAATTTGATTAAAATAATATAAAATTGCTTTCATTAAATAAAACAACCACTCTTCAGATGTGGCAACTTATAAAAATATCTATAGGGGTTGAATTTTTTTTAAAGATATGTTCTTAACTGAAAAAAAATTTAATCAAATTATATAATTGTAAAAAAGCTATTTTATTCTTTAACCAATAGCTTTAATTATTGTATAGAAAATTTTATTTCCCTTAAAGTTTTTATAATATAAAGACTAAATAATACTTGATATATTTTAATTTTGTGAAATATATATAATAAATATTATATGTTTTAAGGTAAAATGTGTTTCTTATTTTATTTCATTTAAAAAATATTAATTATCACATTTAAATCAAGTTTCTTCTTCTTTATAAACATTTAAAATTGGGATATTGTTGTTGCTGTTTCATTGTAGAATGTAAATATCATTTAAGATGAGTCCTGAAAATGATTGCTCTGCAAAACAAACACTTATGAAATTTTGATAATACTAAAATTTGTGAATAGCATAATCACTAAATAAAAGCATATTTAAAATATTTTTGTTAAAATAAATAAGTTTTGACACATAAAAATTTTAAGTGTGAAATTTTGGATAAATAATAAACAAGATTTTATAATTCAATAATATAAAATGGTAAAAAAAGGTTGATTTAGATAAATAAAACAACTAAGGTATAAAAAATTTTTTAATTTATTTTTAATTATATATTTAAAAAAATATATATATATTATGTATAACCAGTTATAAGATTATATTATCAACATATATTAAATAAATTTTATATATAAATATAATATAAAAAAAATAATAAAACAATATAAAAGTAAACGGAGTATAAATTTATCTTTACCCATTTTTGATATATTTTTTAAACGTTTTATAGACGAGTTCAATAAGCTTGAAGATCCTTCAAAATTTTGATGCTAAGGTGTTAAATAAAATATCAATCATTCAGATATATAAATATTACCATGTCAGATAAAAAGGAATTTTGATACTTGATTTCCGATCCAATTTCTATCGACAACTAATGTGATTAAATAGAGATGTGAGCATATCATAAATTAATTTACTGATTTTAAAGCAGATACCTTCGATGATAATTCTTCTGAGAAATCATCATTACGCTTAAATTGGTCTATATTATCATCATTAGCGTTTTGATCTAAATAAAATATTATATCATTCTAAAATATATTATAATGTAAACCTAGATTCGACCGTCTCATTCAAAAAATTTAACACGTGTGTTTACGTGATACGTGATATATAGCGCTTTTGCCCTCTAACGTTGAAGATTCAACAGAGCTACGCTAGGTTTTCCTCATTTCCATCTAATTGGAACAATTTAATTTGGGTATAAAAATAAAAATATGAGGAGCCCTCCACACGTTTGTGGGCAAGCCGCACGGACTTGTAGGCACAACATTTCGAAAAATGTTGCTTAAACCTCTATAGGCTTTAATTTAGAAGGAGTGGGACAAAGAAAAAGCCTATACCCGAGAACTACAGCATAATTTAATTACTTTAAAGGTGGGTGATGGCTGATTTTAAGCTTAATTTCTTTAATGTAAGTTATATCTGTAAATAAATATAAATAATTATCCTAAATGTTGACAAAATGGCGAGTCCAGCTGATTTATACTATTTTAATCAACACGTGTGTTTATGCAATTGTGATATACTTAACCCATTAATGGTCAAGATTTTTCTAGTGGATAAAAATGCTCAATTTTTTCAAATTATATTGATTAATGCTCAAATATGATATTCTAAAAAAATCAGCCAAAAAAAATAATCATAAATAGAAAATCTAGCCTGGTGCATATATGCACCGTTAACCATTAAGAGGTTAAAAAAGATAAAAATTATATAAAATACTATAAGATCAAAAAAACAACAAATATCTTTATTCTTTTTTTGTAATTTATAATAAAAACGAGAAAATGTTTATATATTATGAAAATCCTTGAAACATTTAATATGGAGTGCGATTTGACATGTTTGGCACATATATCTTGAGTGCGTATGGCAATATCTGCATCTTCGTCTTTTTCCATCTATAATTTTGGATAAATAATGTCCAGATGAATCAATAAGGTTTTCACACTGTAATGCAAACTGGCTGGCGTGACCTGTACTTGAATTTTTTTCAATTTTTACTGGCGTTCGAAGGAGGTAAGTTAGTAACTTCTCGTCTAAATGCAAGCAAACTCTTCTTGTCATCCCGATTCACGAATTTCCAGATTTTCCATGAATTTACCAAAGCTACATCAATAAAATTGGTGAATATTGGCCACCACCATTTTTTTCCTCTTATTTTTATTCTATATGTAGATATTAGATTATCACATAGATCAACTCCACCCATGTGTTTGTTATAAGCAGTTACCATATTTGGCTGAGGAATTTTTATTTTAGAAGATATTTTCTTAGAATACCTTGAAACATTAGAAAGCAAAGAGATAGTGTGGCATGTCGATGCAACGGTCACCACCGAATTATCATTCCAACGAACTACAAATGTTTCGCTTAATTTTTCAAACCTATAATCATAATATCCTCTTTCTTTTTTTGCTACAACCTTTATAGATTCAACTGGGCAATGCTCTATTCTATTATCCCTCACAGTTCCAGTTGCAAAATATCCCATTTGTTTTAAGTATGACAAGAGTTTAAATGATGTAAAGAAATTTTCAAAATATATTTTATGATAAATTTGGTTTTTGCAATGCCTTTAATAATTTTATGATTACATTTCCACCTAATCCATATTCATATTTATTTTCGCTTTTTCCTTGATATATATCAAATGAGAATACGTAACCGTCGAGGCCAATATCCAAGACTTGTATCCGAATCTAATTGGTTTTCCTTTTATGAACATTTTGCAAGAATGTCTTCCTCGATATGGTATCATCTGTTCATCTATTGATAAATGATGTTTAAAAATTCCGAATTGCTGAAATTTATTATTCAATATATTAATGTAAGGCCTAACTTTATAAAATCTATCATGTATATCTATTTTAGTATTGTCTGCCAAATGGATATTATATTTCAAATTTCGAAATTGTAATTGGGTCATTGTATCCCGGATTATTGGAATAGAAATATCGCTGTCATTAGACCAGTACATTCTTTCTTGTGGGAGAGAATGACCAGTAAATAATAGAATTCCAATAAATCTCTGAATATCTTGGATGGTTATGCATATGTTAGGTCTATTCATTTGTTTAGCATAAATATTACTACTTTGTTCTACAATTAGGGAATATAAGTCTTCGTCGAAAATTAAACAAAATATATCTGATGGACTTTTACCATGTAAATCATTTTCAAGTTTTATTACATCTTCCTTTTCTCCATTGAAAGGGCTTGAAGAATATATTGCATCCGTTTTTCTCCATTTTAAATTATGAGAAATTCGAGAATAGCTTCTTGTAGAATATGGTTCTGGAAGGTCGTCATCAACTGAATTATGAATCTCCAATTCTCCAGCTGTATCTGAAGGCAAAACTCCGACATTTGTTAAGTCATTTTCATCGAAATCTTCTTCATCACTAACTGCAGAGGGGTTTGGCGGAATTATAACCATATCTCTTTCTTCAATTGGTTCCTCTTCAAAAAGTTGAGCAAGCGCTTGTTCAATTGTTAGAAAACGTTTCATTAAAAAAATTTATTAAAAATTAAATATCTAGACAAATTATTTTCGTAGAATCTTGATTTTTTTATTAGTCATCTATTATTTTGATAATTTTGATTGAATTGACAAAACAGGTGCATAATAATTTTATATAAATAAAATAAAATCTTCAGAAAGGAAGAGGCTAAAAATAATTTTAAACTTTTGAATATTTATGAACCTAATAATTTCATATAATTTGATCGGGATAAAAAATTATAATAGGAACAATATATTATTCGATTTAATCTCAGGGGGAAAAAATTTTTTTAAATTATTTTCAAAAGGTCTTTTTTGGGTATAAAATTTTTTTTAAAAATTCTTAAGGGGCTCGAGCCACCCACCCCTCCCCTTCCCACCCTTAGTGACGGTAGTGGTTTTAAGTATAATATAAAAAATTATAATTCATTATGTTAAATTTCATTTGTTTGAATTTTTTTAAATAATATATACTGCTAGATGGTTAACGGTGCATATATGCACCAGTCAACTTTATGTGGTTACCTACTAAAATATTAATTATTTAAAAATTCAAAAATGATTGATAAATATTGATATATCTATAAAGAATATATACACACTAGTTTTCATCGAAATAATTTTATAATATGCTCGTGAGATCACTTAGAAAATTTTGCATTTTTAGACCTCATAAATTCGCAAAGTTTGAGGGTTTCTTAGGGGCATAAAAAAATATTTTTTTCATATTTTTCTTTTCCAGTTTTGAAGTACAATGTCTGAACTATATAAAAATCTTTTTTATTATTTTTTAAAAAAAACTACTATGTTAAAATAAGGTATATAGGAGGTGGTGCATATATGCACCGTTAACCAGTAACGGGTTAATCCGATGTTAAAATGGATAATTAATAGAACTAGGGCGTTTCCCTATTCCAGATGGTCGGGGAGAGTGTGGCATGGGAATCGCAAATAACATAGAATCCTAGATAGCCATGAATCACAGTAACAAATATTAATGAATCACAAAGAATGAGATATCAATGTTCTATAAAAAATTAAAAAAGGATAATTAATAGAACTAGGGCGTTTCCCTATTCCAGTCTATGGTCGGGGAGAGTGTGGCATGGGAATCGCAAATAACATAGAATCCTAGATAGCCATGAATCACAGTAACAAATATTAATGAATCACAAAGAATGAGATATCAATGTTCTATAAAAAATTAAAAAACAATATAGGTAAGGGGTTGAGTAGGTAAATTTAAAAAAAAATTAATGTATTGCCATAATATAAATGTGTGTATTATCAATAGCTTATTTATTGAGCAGGAACAATGATAAATAAAAATCATAGAAATTTAGGTCTTGAATCTCACCAAAATTTATATTTTACTTCTGAACCTAGGCCATCTTACAATTTTTAATTAAAAGAATAAAAATTTAAACACATTTTTCTGTTAAATGATTTAAAAATCACTAGTCTGACCTTGTCATAGATAAATCTATATTATCATTTTATTTAGATACAGTGAGAGAAAATATCATTTCCTATTTATATTTTTTAGAATTACTTTTTACATTTATTAAAAATATTTAGTATATTGCGAATAAAGACGAATTTTGTCTGGAGATTCAATTCTCAAGTTATTTTTATCATATTTAAGATTAGATATATAAAATATTATTTAAAAAATAAATAGAATACTTCATATCTTCCTTTTGTGATTTGTGCAAAATAAAATAGAGGGGAATGTGCGGAGATATCAATATGAGTAATCTTTAAAAAGGTAGGATCTTTAAGAATGGATATATAATTTTAATTTAAATAATACAAATATCATACCATGTGTTCTTCTTTTGATCCGATATAAATAATAAAAATAGTGAACCATGAATTTAAAAAAAATAATCAACATGAATATAATAAAATAAAATAATATACGGAGAGACTCATTGGCAAACTTATAAAAAAGGATCCTTGTGAATAGATATAGAATAATATTTAAATAATAAAAATATAGGACTATGTATTGTTCTTTTAGAATAAATGTAAAATTTTATTAATAATAAATAGAAAGCCTCTCATAGGCGTAGCCAGGATTTTCCTAAGGGGGGGAGATTATACTGGGGGCTTCGCACCCAGACCTCATTTGGGGCGGGCCTTCGGCCTGCTTTTGCCTGGCCTTCGGCCGAGTTACCTTAGTCTATATATAGTCATAAAATATTTTTACAAGAAAGGAGGTTAATTTTAATAAAAAAAAAAATAAGCCTGGACTGGAACAAATATGAAATATATTTTTATTAGTTTATATAAAATATAATAGATTACTTGTATATTCCAAACAAATATAAGAAATTTATTTATAAAAAGTAAGTAGACATATA
Organism: Gordionus sp. m RMFG-2023; assembly: GCF_954871325.1. Classification (NCBI taxonomy): domain Eukaryota; kingdom Metazoa; phylum Nematomorpha; class Gordioida; order Chordodea; family Parachordodidae; genus Gordionus; species Gordionus sp. m RMFG-2023. Next base: position 40,714,641 of record NC_088776.1, read on the forward strand.
GTTGATATTCCTCTATTATATAGAATTAGTTACAAAATACTATGTAAAATTCCACTTTTACAGACATATTTGACAGTTCAGTTAATATTTTAACAAATTTTACTAATCAAAGCTCTTGATAATAAATATAGCAACAATTTGCATTTAATTATTTAACGCCATCTATTTATTTTAAATAAAAAATTATATTAAAATTTAATCTTCATGTTATTCATCCTACAATGTCTTTAAAAGATATTTTCTGATGTCTTTATCAATATTTTATAATTTTCTGTAAAATATATAATTCGCTATATTAGTAAAAATTACTTGATTGTCATATGATAATTGATAAAATTATATATACTGTAAATCTACTCCATATTATTCCACTGTTTGTATTGTGCTTTAATTTTTTTATTTAATTTTATCAATAGTTTTATAATTATATTTTACTTTTATTAAGATAATAAATTAAAATTACTCACTTTATAAAAAATAATATTTTATATATTATATTATTTAGTAACTTTATGGATCTATTATTAATAATTATAATACATTTCACTTTTGTCTTAAGACTTATCTTTATTTTATATTCCATTTCTTAAAAAGCCTTTTTGGTTCACCTTTTTTATATATAAATGCTTTTTTCCAAAAATGTATAAATTATGATGTAGTTTTATAAAAAAATATCAACTTTTACATTCTTTCTATTGTTTAAGATATATGCATACATTTTTGCGGGTCAGGGAGTGGGAGGAGAACTAAGTGGGATATTTTTTATTAGTAAAATGATATTCACAAAAAGTAATAAATTTCTGGGGGGGGGGATTTCCTTTTGCCCCCCCTGGCTACACCTATGATACCTCTTATCTTCTTTTTTATTGAGTTATACAATATAATTAGCAGGTATAAAAAAGAGTATTAAGAAGATAGGATCTGTAAGAATAGATATATAATTTTACTTAAATAAAAAAAATATCGTACTATTATGGTCTTTTTGGAATAGATAGAAAATTAAATATTATTTAAATAAATATAATGTACTATATATATTTTTTTGTGAGTTATATGAAATAATTCGCAGGGATAATAGAGCATTGTTCGGCCCGACAAAATGGCATAAAAAAGTAGGATCCTTAAGAATAGATAAATAAATATATTTAAATAATTAAAATAATCTGATATGTATTTTTTCTGTGAGTTATACAAACAAATTATTCATCAGAGATAGAAAGGGCATATTGTTCGGCCCGAAAAAATGGATGGCTTTAAAAATAAGATAGATGCTTAAAATAAATATATAAATTTATTTAAATTATAAAAAAATATCATAACAATATTGTTATTTCGTGTTCATATAAACTGGCATAAATAGAATAGTTCATGCTTTATCATTGGTTATAATTTTTTATTTATGAGGAGAACAAACTCTAGAATGGTTACATATAACTGTCCATGTGAAAACAGGATCACTTTTGTTTAACGTTTATCCCTGAGCTTTATTAATTGCTATGACAAAAGCAGACCTTACTGGAAATCGGCGACTCTTAAAATAAAGTGATTAGCCGGAATCAGTTGGTACCAGAAACAAATTCCGCCTCAATTATATTTGGCCGTAAAGAGGTTATAATCAAATTTAGTCCTATTGCCCAAACCAGAAGCAAAATTTTAATTAGGTATTAAAATTGTAGGTATCTCGATATTGAGTGAAAGTTTATGAGGTGGTAATCCTGATATAGCTAAAGAGTTTATAATTAAATGGGATAAAATGTCGCTTCTTCCTCTGTTATCGTTTCATCAGCACTTGTATTTAAAAAAAAAAAATTTTCTTTTTAGCTTTGACCTTTTCTAGTGGTGACCTTCAATACCTCTCTCCACTTTATGTAATTCATCTATCTCTTCTATCTAATTTATACTTTTCCATATATTGCAGTTTAGGCCTTCCTCTTTTGCGTTTGTCCATCACTTCCAAACACTCAACCATTTCCTAAAGGGGCGTCGCTAGCCTTTACAATCTCAGGGGGCTGAACTAAAAAAAAAATTATGAGGGGCTTCGCCCCTCATGCCCCTCAAATTGCGGGCCTACGGCCAGATTTTGACCGGTCTACGGCCGGGTTTTATATACTTTTTTAAAATTTGTTAACTCTGAACAATTATTCTGAATTTCATATTTTGTATTATGCATACAAAATAAACTGGCATATAAATAATTAAAACTATACAAGACATTCTAAAAATAATATTTTTAATACAAAATCGATTTATTACAGTATAAAATATTGATTGCTGATATAAAATGCACCTAAAGAATTACAAGTGATAAAAAAGATTAATTAATTCACACATATGCCTCAATTGATAATGGTTTTTTAAAACCACATAATGCAATAATATAATTCTTAGCAACTTACATTGACAAAAGGTTATCAAACTAATATAACTCTCTGTTATCATTTTAGACAATGTTTTATAGAATGGACTAACAAGGAAAAATTTATAGGCCCAACACTTTTGAAATCATAAAACTATACGGTAGTTAGAGCTTCCTTTTAGATGACATGATGGAAGCTAGATAATAATAAAGAAAAATATTGTGAAATATTAAATTTTAAAAGATTATCTTCCATTTTAAATGATATATAAACGAGTATACAGTTGACCATTTTGCTTATCTATTATATGTTCTCAGAAGCTACAGTAATAATCTTAAATTAAATAGCCACACAAATAATAGATGCTGGTTAATTTGCACCAACGATGTTAACCTCATATCAGAATTTATTATGTTAGATAAATTGATAAAATAAAAACACTAAAAATCTTTGGAAGAAACTGATGCAAATATATTGAAGCCTGGAGTTATATACACGGCAATGTCATATTAGAAATGAAATATTTTCTAAATATAAAAAAGGACCAGAATAATATGATGAAACAATTAAGATTTTATATATTATCAAACCACCTTGGCAAGGGCGTCGCTAGCCTTTACAATCTCAGGGGGCTCAGCTAAAAAAATTTTATGGAGGGCTTCGCCCCCCATACCCCCCAATTTGGGGGCTTTTGGCCCGCTTTTGCCCGGCTTTCGGCCTGGTTTTATATTAATATATTATACATTTTTAAAATATGCTAACTCTAGACAATTATTCTGAATTATTTTGTCATTTATAATATTTTGCATACAAAATAAACTAGCATATAAATAATTAAAACAATACAATAAATTTCTAAAAATACTATTTTTTAATACAAAATCTATTTATTACAGTATAAAATATTTTCGATTGCTGATGTAAAAAAAGGTTAATTAATTCATACATATGCCACAATTGATAATGGTTTTTAAAAACCACATAAGGCTATATAATTCTAACAAGTTACATTGACAAAAGATCATGACACTCACGATGGTAGCCCATAGAATTTATTATGTTAGATAAATTGATAAAACAAAAACAGTAAATTCTTTAAAAGAAATTATGCAAATATATTGAAGTTTTGACACGGCAAGAATGCCATATTAGAAATGAAACATTTTTTATCTATAAAATAAGAACCAGAGTGATATGAAGAAAGTAATTAAGATATTATATATTATTGTCGCGCCATCTCTAGTTGGTTTATTATATCTTAAAATAATAGATTGTAATAATATCAAAAATATATTCGTATTAAAAATTTAACTCAAAACTGTTTTTCAAAGAAGAAAAAAATAGCTTTCCTAAAAACACGTAAAAAAAAGAGAAGAAAAGATATCTAATTTATTTCATCCATTGTGGGATGAATAATAAGAAGTTTAATTTTAATAATATATTTAATAAATAGATGTCGTTAAATAATTGAATGCAATTTATTATCAAAAGCATTATTATTAAGATTTTAAAATTATTACTGTAATATATTATATAACTCTCAAATATGTCTGTAAAGGTGGCATTTTACCTAATATTTTATAAATAATTTCATATTATAAAGGATTATAAACTATTTATCTACTTACTTTTTATAAATAATTATCTTATACTCATTTGGATTTGGATTTTGAAAATAATTTTAGGAAGAGACATGATAATTAAAATTAAAAGTAAAAATTGATTAGTGATTTTGAACTCGGCTAATTACAATATTAAATTTGTTAATTTTCAATTAAAAAATGATTAAATTAATTTAATTAAGATTATATAATATTTTAAATAATAAAAGTCAATTTCAACTGTTAATTCTAAATTAATATTTAGTGAGTGGTATTGTTATATTTTTAACACAGAATTTGATTGCAAGCTGACAGAGTGAACATATAATTTATATGTATAATCTAATCTAATAATTAAAATAGTATTCATTTTGTTAAAATTTAGATAGTTTTATTAATTTTTAAAGTTAGATCTATATATTACTCAATAGAATTATAAAAGAAATCGTTCAGGGGGCAATTTAAAAAATTTGTTTTTAATTCAAGGGGATATTAAGGAGCAATTTTAAAAAAAATTTTTTTGCTTCAGTGGGCTATTCAAATTTCGCGCCCCCTCCTAGCGACGCCACTGCACCTTGGTATATTATATCCTTAAATGATAGTTTGTAATAATATCAAAAATATACTTGTAATAAAACTTTAATTCAAAACTGTTTTTCGAAAAAGAAAAAAATAAATTTCCTAAAAACACGTAAAAAAAGAGAAGAAAATATATCTAATTTATTCAATCTATTGCAGAATGAATAATAAAATGTTCAATTTTAATAATAATTTATAATAAATAGATGGCGTTAAATACTTTAGTACAAATTGTTACTATATTTATTATCAAAACCATTTATTAGTAAAATTTATTATAATATTAACTGTAATATATTATATAACTGTCAAATACGTCTATAAAAGTGGAATTTTATCTAATATTTTATAAACAACTGTATATAGTAGAGGATTATAAACTATTATACTTATTTGGACCTTGAAAATATTTTTAAGAATAGGTATGATAATAAAATTTAAAAATAAATATACAGTTGATTAGTCATTTTGAACTCAGCTAATTACAATATTAAATTTGTATAATATATGATTATAATTATTTAATTAGGGTTATATAATTATTTAAATAATAAAAGTCAATTAAACCTCAACTGTTAAAGCTAAATTAATATTTAGTGAGTTATTAATATTATATTTTAATACAGAATTTGATTTCAAGCTGACATGATGAAAATATAATTTATATGTATTAATCTAATCTAATAATTAAAATAGTATTCATTTTGTAAAAATTTAGATAGTTTTATTAATTTTTAAAATTAAATCTATATATTACTCAATAGAATTATAAAAGAAATCATTCAGGGGGCAATCAAAAAAATTTATATTTAGTTCAACGGGATATTAAGGAGCCATTAAAAAAAATATTTTTACTTCAGGGGGCTATTCAAATTTTTCACTGATTTCCTATATAGTTCATAGGCTTTCTCATTGTGTGCTTATACTACCTAAGTCTGTTCACAATTATCTTAGTCTTAATAAGCACTACCTTTAAACTTTCTAGTATTCTTATATTTCGCACCTTATCCTTTCTTGATAACCCAGCAATCATCCTCAGCATTCTTATCTCCATAGTTTGTAGACTTCTCTCGTCTGATTCTTTGGTTGGTCATGTTTCCCAACTATATAGAATAGTTGGTTGTACTATGAAACTGTAAATTTTACCCTTCAATTTGTGTGGGATTCTTTTGTCAAAGAGCACTCCAGATAAAGTTTCCACTTTAACCCAATACTCTTTATCTCTTTCTCTATTGTGTCGTTTGTTTGCATAGCGGAGCCCAAATATTTCAGCTTTTAATTGCCGATACCATTATTTATATCAATGCTCTTTGTTTCATCTCTTCCTATCACCATATACTCCGCCCTGGTTAGATATAGTATTATTTAACGTTAACATTAGCATATTAAGTTGTCCTTTGGATTCAGCCTAATTAATATATTGCCAATTCAGCTTGAAACTTAGTTGAACGAACATCCAAATAATAATTTTAAAATATCATTAGAGATCTCTGATGATAAATTGAGTTGTTTATATATTTATTGTAATTTTTAATTTTTAATATAATTCAAATATCTTATGGCCAGTAACTGAGCCAAAAAATCAACTATCACATAAACTCATATAGCTCAAAAACTATTGTACATACAGTTTTGATTCAGATTTTATTTAAATACTAAAGATTGGACTACATATTAATATTATAATTTAAATATTTTGTCATTGAAGCTACTAGTTGTATTTGATGATAAAACCTACCTGCATAACTTACAATGAAATCTAAATATTAATTTAAAAATTATATTAAAAGATTAAGATTTTAGAATTATAAATTTTAATAATTTGTATATGTATTTAATTATATAAAATTGAATATAGCTAAGTAATATTGGAAAATAGCTCGTTTTGAGCCTATTAAAAACGGTTAATAGATGTTTAGACCTTAATACCATACCATCAATAAGAAAAAATGGTTAGCGTAATATTCAAAGTTCAGTTTAAACAAAAAGTGTTAGTATAAAGTGTCGAAAAATAACGTTCAACACTTTCCTGCTACATGGAGTATCTATAAAATTTAGCTTCTTGCGTTATTGGAGATTGTTCACGACACAAATTGCAACTATATGGCTTTCTTTTTTTTTTAAACAAAAATATTTTTTGAATAATGTGTTTTTTTTAATTTTAACTTTTGGCTAAAAAAAATACATTATTAGCGTATAATATAAATTTAATTATTATTTCTCGTTGTCGTTTCCTATCTTTAAATTATTTATTTACTATATTTTTTTTATTAAATACTGTATAATAATAACAATTTTTACCATATTTATTTATTATTTTTTAAATTATTTGCTATCTTATTATTTATTTTTCTTTTTCTTTTTAAAAATAATTTTATTTTTTCAAATAAGCAGCCAAATAAATTATAATTACCAGAGTTGTTAAGGCTCCTTTTTAAAAATAGCTAACTCCCGCTCCTACCTTCTCAAAAGGAGCTAACTCCCAAGTAATGGAGTTCCACTCAATCCTTTCCTTTGATTTTCATTTTTTTAGAAAGTCCACAAAACAAAATTGTATTTTTTTTATCAAAAAAGTTTTATTCATATTAAATGATATCCAAGATATAAATATGTATATAAGAAAATGATTTTCATAATAAAATCGTTTTAAAAAAATTTTCGAATATAAAATTATATTTAAAATTATGATATGTATTAAAGGCCAATGAATATTTTAGGGCAATTCAAGGGGGTTTGTAGAATATTTGTCCATTAGAACGAGACGGCCAAAATTCTTGTATGCAAAATAGGAATTCTTCTTACTAATATGTATTTTAGAGTATATTGGTGCAAATAACGAATTTATATAATATATGAACGATTCATTTTTAATTTTATTAGTAGCATCAATATATATATAAAAGAAAATTACTTTGAAAAAATCTCTGATGGACAGCAGTATATTTTGGGGTCTGACCACTACCTTGTATCAAAATATTTATAATCTTTAATTAGCTTTTAAATAAAAATTTATATTTTATAATTAAAAAAATGATTCCGCAAATACTTATAAAAAATATAATGTTATATTAGTTTTAAAATTCCTTAAGGAAATGTTGGATATTTAATGTTCTAATTAGAAAAGAAATTTTATTTTATTTGGCATGGTGTCTACCAGATGGAAGATTTGTTGAGAATTTTTAATTTTTGTTTTTATATTATACATTAAACTAAATTTTCACAAATTATTTATTGTTTATTAATATTTAGAAAAATGTTAAATATTCGAGGTTTTTTAGGATTTTAGTTTTAATATTAATTTTCACATTGCCACTTTTCAAAAAATAAATTACCTTATCGTTGGTCTATATTTATTTCACCCCATTCGGCATTTTAAACTTTTTAAGCTAGAATTGGATATATAAAAATTAGATTAAAAAAATTAATTTCTTCTGACGGTACAGCTTTCAATTTTACGCTATTTGCATATAACGAATAAATTTTTGCTTCTTATGGCGTATCCTATAATCTTATTTACTCCCTTTTTAATTTTTTACTATTTTAAACCTAATTAAAATATATTCAATATTAAAATTGGTAATATTTATCAAAATAGGTAGGGGAAACCGCAGTTATGGCGAACCCTAAAAGGCAAGCCTTAATAAAATTAAAAGTATTTTATCATTTTTAACAAAAAATATCTCATTTTGTTAATCTATTAGTTTTATGGTAGTTTTAAATTTCAAAAATACATATCTATTACTTTTAATCAGAATCTTATTTTTTCTGGAATTTTTTTTTGGAAATTAGTGAACCCTACTCTCTTTGCTCGGGGCTCTTATAAGCTCTGCTTAATTTCCCAAATATTTAATAATATAAAGCATAAAAGTAATATATAAAATCAAGTCCATTTATAAACAAAAAAATGGGAACATTATTCACAATCTTTGCAAATAAAAAAAGGATTAAAACTGCTACATCTTCCATGTGACCAATATCTATATTTACGACATTGAAACCAGTCTTGTTTGTTATGATAATTGTAATAATTTTTGGCACACTAAACAAATGTTTTTCTTATTAATAATATTTTTTGATTTTTTCTTTTATTTGCTCTCTCCGCGACCTTTTTTTCCATGTTAAAATTTAAAAAAAATAGGGAAAAATGCTCATTCTAAATCTCATAAAAATGGCCCCAAATGGCACCACGATCATATTTTGTAGTATCAATTTTGTTCGGGTACATTGATATTTTATAAAATATATTTTCTATTATATAAGATGATTTTTGGGTGGATGTATATTTATCTTTATTTTTGAAAAATAGTTAAGATTTTAAAAGTTACTTTTGCAGGTACGAATTATATAATGCATTATTAAAATTCTTCAAGCTGTCTGATAGAAATAAAAATTATAGCCGTATATGCATTATATAATTATATAGTTTTGGTAAAAAAATTATCCCTTAAAGTTTAATACTCTAGAAAATAAAGCCGCGTCTCGCTATAACCCGGGGTTCATTATATCCCCGATCACCCTTAATATTTAATATTTAGTTTTAATTTCTACTTTGTAGTGGAGTTACTTTATTTATATTATATATAAAAGAAAATAATTTGATCAAACGAGACAAAATATTTTAAATAAATGTTTATTATTAAACATCTTTATTTAGGCTGCGTCCAAAATGTTTTGAAAAAATCCTTAAAATTTAAAATTTTTGCAAATTAATAACAAAACACTTTGGACACATTTTAGTTTTAGAAAAATTAAAATATTCAAAATGCTTGATATCAGGCGCGTATGCAGCGGGGGGGGGGGGACAGGGGGACAAATCCCCCCAAAGCCAAAAAATGCAGATGCCGGATTATATTTTTCAAAAATATTATTGTTAATATTAATTTATATTTGTTAATATTTATTCTTATCTCATATATACATATATATATATATATATATATTTTATTTATCACATTCATCTACTAAGTTATTTTATCAATCAATTTCGATTTCAAGTTTTCCTTGGCGTAATTTACCTATTATTTTCAAATTTTAGTGGCGTAATATTTATCTAAATTTCTAATAAAATAATAATTATCTCTGAAACTCCTTGTCCAACAGGGAGAAAAAAATTGCAAGCTTGTCCAACGAGATCGAGTCTTCGCCACAGTAACAGCTATTTTGGAGTTAGAAGAGCTGATTATTAATGCTATTACTGAAATATCACAATGGCTTGAAAGAAATATTTCCTCAGAAGCAAGAAAATTATTGGATTCAATACTTATTCCAAATTTTTTTTCTCATTAGAATGTATTATTTAATTATACAACTATTTTATGTAATACTTTTCAAAAACATAACATTGATTTGATTAAGAAGATGAGAATAGCGGAGAGCATTTTATTAGAACTCAAGGAAATAGAGCTAGTGTTGTTGAAGAATTTCATATTTTATATGTTATTGTTGAGTCAAAAGCAGAGCTATACGTGTTAAATATTTGTCCCCCTCGACTTGCAGCAAGCAAGCTCATCATCAAAACATTAATATAGGATCAGTAGAAGAGTATTATAAAACAAATGTCCCAACCTTTTTCATATGGTGATAGAAAAAAAATATAAATATTTGTTATATTTTTATCATGAAGATGTTAAAATATCTTATGATGCCTTATTAGCTGAATAACTATGATTAAAAGATTAACTATGGTTGATAAAGTCCCAAAAAATGCTATGGATGCTTTTTATTTCAAACACATTTTAGATTATACTCCCAATTATTAAAATGGTTATATATATATTAGCAGCTCTTTAGTAAACTAATGAGAGAACATTCACTTTTTTAAGAAGAATAACAGAGCCTTGCAGAGGTACCATTTGCAGGACCAGGCCCAGATTTTATTTTAAAATTTTTTCCGGCCCGGGTTTTTATTAAAAAAATTTTCAGGCCCGGCCCGGCTGGCTTAGCCCGAATTTTTTAAAATAAATTATATTTATTTTTGATATTTATAGCTAATAATGGCGATTTCAAATATTTGGTTTTAAAATATACAACTCGGCTCGGATATTTTTTCTTAAAAAATTTTCAGGCCCAGCCCGGGTGTTTTTAAAAAAAAAATTACGAGCCCGGCCCGGGTATATTTAAAAAAATTAAAATACGGTCCGGCTCAGGGGCCGGGCCTGCAAGTCTGTGAAAAACATACCTATGAAATACAACATCTGAAAGTAGATTGAATGATTTGGATCTTTTGAATATTCATAGACATTTAACGCCAAGCAAGGATTGATAATTGAAAAATTAGCTCAAAACATACAAAATACAATTATTCCTAAGAAAAGTTTTGTGTATTAATTTATATTTACAACCAGCGTCTACATGGCAGAAAATTTGATGGAGGCAAACCCCTCCAAAATCTACCCATACCCACCTAAAAAAAATCCTGCGGCCTTCGGCCGCGAAATTTACAGACCTACGATGGTATAGTGATTTTATTTAAAAAATCTTATCTGCCACCATTTATAACCTTACAACATAATTCTATTTACAATCTTTCAAGCCTATTTAGGGAAAAAAAATTTAAAAATTTGTAAGTGATAATGAACTTTTATTTAAATAATGCAATCTTTTCATAATTTGGTATTCACTTTATTTTCATAAAATATATATAAGTGAATTAAATGAGATAACATATTAATATTTCTATGAAAAAGATCTAAAATATTGTAAAAAATATAAGACGAATAAATTTAAAGAGGTATATTTAGCTTGATTCCACATAATTAAAAACATGTATTGTAAATAGAGCTATTATATAAAATATTAGAATAAAATGAATTATAGTATATTTTGCATAGAAATTATAAAATGTTAAATTAAATATACATTATTTAAAAGCCTATATATTCGCTGTGAAAAAGATACATTAATTATTTTATTAATAATTTGGATAACCTTATTGATGTTAAAGCAAATTGTGTTATAATATCATCAATTGTAAATTTTTCAAAAACATCAATTTCGCTGGATATTAACAGTAAATTTTCCAAAAATGGGTCCGAAATTTTATTCCGCATTCGAGTTTTGTTAATTTTTACTCATGGCTCTTTCGGCTGAACAGGAAGTTGTAGGAAGGGTTAATAAATATTTATATAATAAATTTAAATTTGAATAAGAATTTAATTGATTTAAAAGTCGGTATGGTAATATAAAAGAAAATTTTATCCATTTTTTTATTTTGGTCATGATTTCGCTGTTGATATTTTCTTTGGTAATTTGATCGTTTGCAATACCTTTAATTATATACAATTACAAATAAAATATCAATAAATTACTTTCATCAATATATAACGCGTCATTCTTTTTAACTTTTAAAAGATCTTCGCAAAAAATGATTGATTGAGACTCCAAATATAAAGAGCGAAAATCATTATATTCATCAACAATGTTTTGGACATCCAATTGATAAGTATTACAAATTTCGGATATTTGCCATCCTTCTATTTTTTCATTATCCATAATTCCAGCTGGAGTAAAAATGGATATCTGTGATAAAAAATTTAAACAATCATAATTAAATCGATCATTTAGGTGATTAATTATTGCATTTAGAACAGGGAAAAATATTTCCGTTCTATATCTATAATAATAAATAATAATTTAAATTTTTTTAATTTATTCAACTTGTTTTTTTTTGTTCAACATAATTATTGAATTCTGTTTGATCCAATTTGAATATTGATTTCATATTATACAAATCAGTTATAACATTATTCTTTTTCAAAAAACTATTAGATAAGGAATGTAATTTTAAAAATATATTGTCTCCATTAGCTATATTTTAAAATTATTTATAGAAATAGTAACTAATATTAACCTTTTAGTTTTTGTAATTTATTTTTTGTATGTTGTTGGTTACCAAAGCCAAATCATTACCAACTGCCTGCATTTCAATACAAGCCTCATGTGTACATTTCAATATTTCTTTCAAAATAAAAAGACTTAATATAAAATTTTCATCTTTAATTCTTGATAATAACCCATCGGCAATGGAAGAGGTGCTTGGGTCATTAGAATCTTTTAATTCAACTAATGATGCTAAAATATGTTCATAAACATCTAAAAAGATTTCTACAGATTTGTAGGATGATGACCAATTTCTGAAAATATATAAGTTTCAAGTTTCATTAAAAATATTTTATTTACCTTGTTGTGTTTTTAATTCTTTTAAGAGATTTCTTGGACTTTCTCATTTGATATTTAACAAACACACCTTGACGTCTAACTCCATTCATAAAATTATATAACTCATCTAATATTCTCATTGCCTTTTTCATTTCAATTTTGCATCCACAAACATGAGCAACTACTAAATTTAGCCGATGTGCATGGCACCAAATATAGATGGCTTTTGGAGCCTCTTTCAATATTAAAGCCTGCATTCCTTTGTATACTCCTCTCATATTCCCTGCACCATCCATACTTTGTCCAACCAAATAATCAAGAGGAAGACCAAGATCATTAAACTTAGAAAAAACATGTTTCTTTATATTTTCCCCAGTGGTTTCTGATGTTGTAAAAACATGTATGATCCTTTCTACAGGATGTGGATGCAGATCATCTTCTATATACCGTACAAGCAAAGCTATGCATTCTTTTTTAGACACATCATATGTTCCATCTAATATGATGCTATAGGCACGATTCTCTTTAATTGTTTGAATAATGCTTTTTGTTATTTTTATCTTAATAATTTCAGTTATTTTTTTCACGTGGCCATATGACAGTAAATTTATATAAGGTCTCGAAATTTTATCTGATTTTTTTCTCCGCAATTTTTCGTTGTTATCCATGTATGCACGTAAAGTTGGAACCGTTTTTGCCATTAATTTTATGAGACACATAAAATTACCTTCATTCGAATTAGAACCCCAAAAGGCTATATTACATTTTATAAGGTACATAATGGCATTGATAATATTATGAACTATATTACGATTTTCCATGATTATATCAAGCTTATTTGATAGCAAATGATCTTGAATGCGTTTATTTGCAAGCCAAGTCATGTTTGCATATTCACAATCTTTATGAAGAGAAGATGCTTCGTGTCTCTCTAAGTCACGCTTTATGTTTTTCCAATTATTTACCCCATGTTGAGTCCAAAAAGTATTGGACTTAGGGCCACCAAACATAATACAATATAGACAAAAGACTTTGTCTAAAGTAGTGCTATAAGATAGCCAATTTCTGGGGTTGAGGGAACCATCTATATTAACCTTTCTATAATAGGTTATATTCATGCTCCTGTTTAAAAAGTAAAAAAAAATATATTGGTATAGAAATAATGGATGGGTAAAAATTAATGAAAATAAATATTATTTAAAACCTCTTGTTAGTAACAGGATATTGAAATTTATTTGTACATGGCTGACAAGGGCCTACAGCAATTATGAAATTTATCAAAATATTTGTCATCCTAAATAATATAAAGTGAAAAGGGTCATTTGGTTCCTTTTTTTTGTATAGCTGAATAAGACTTGGACTTTGAATATCCTCATAATTTATTCCCTTCAAAAGTCATTATATAAATTTTATTTAAATATAATGCCTCATGCAAAGTAAGTGCCTCACTAGAACCGGGGATTGGATGAGGAGATAATACAATTTGTGAATCTTCAATATTTGAGATTTGCTATAAATAAAGAGTATAATTTGTTTACTTATGAAAATCTATTTTTAATATAATTTCAGCCAAATGGTCATTTTATTCTTAGCTACATTATAATTAAGTTAATCAATAAATGTTGGAAATATTTAAATGTCCTAATTTATTTTCTTCAAAAGTTATCATATAATTCGTATTTAAATTAAATACCTCATCATGCAAAGTAAGCGCCTCACTGGAACTGTGGATTGGATGAGAAGATAATACAATTTGTGAATCTTCAATATTGGAGATTTGCTATAAAGAGTATAATTTGTTTACTTATGAAAAACTATATTTTTAATAAAATTTTAGTCAAATGGTCATTTTATTCTTAACTACATTATAATTAAGTTTTTAATAAAGGTTGGAAATATTTAATTAACCTCATAATCATAATTTATTTCTTTCAAAAGTTATCATATAATTCGTATTTAAATTAAATACCTCATCATATAAAGTAAACACCTCACTGGAACTGGGGATTGGATGAGGAGATAATACAATTTGTGAATCTTCAATAACTGAGATTTTCTATAAATAAAGAGGAGTTTAATTTCTTTCCTTATGATAACTATATTTTTAATAAATTTTTAGGCAAATGATAATTTTTTTTAACTACATTATAATTAAGTTTTTAATAAATGTTTTAATTCTACATGAATACATGATTGAGAAAACAGGTATTAAAAATATTATGAAGTCCAACATAAAGTTATCAGGTTACAATGGAAAGATGATACAAGTAATAGGTAAAGCACAAGTGAATGTAGAATACAAAGGGAATTCACATATTTTGAACGCAATAATCATAAACATCAATATGACTTTGTTAGATCATGTAAAAACATTTTTAAAATATACTTGAAAGATTCATAGGCATGATAGATGCAGATTAATATAAAACTGCGATCACATGAAGAAATCATAAAACAATATTATAATGACTATAAAAATAAAAACAATATTAAGTATAAATAAAATTGTGAAATTCATGATGAAAGTATATTATCTAAAGAAATTCTAATAGCTAAATAAAACAATGATAATAAACATACCTAATATAACACATAATGTAAATAAAGGGGATGAAACTCACACAGATAACATTTTGAAAATAGTTGATTCCAAATCATATTTAATAAGATTTATATTTAAAAAAAGTAAAAGAATTTGAAGTCTTAATTCAATTAAAGATGAAAAGATTTAAATTTAAAAATTCCTAGAAATTAACATTACCTTATTTTACTACATTATATTAACTTAATAAGTTTTTTTAATATTTTGGTTTTAAATTATTATTATTAACTTATTAAACATATTGTTAAATTGAACTTTATAAAGTATATATAGATATAAAAATAGTGTGATAAACAGTTAAAAAACATTAAATAATAATATATATAATTTATTTTCTCTATACCCTGACTACTTTAATATTAATATTATTCTGGTAAAATTTTAAATCAGTTTCTATTAATTCACAAATTTATAGTTACAATAATAAATAAAAATATTACTTTTTGGAAGTAAGATGTTATTGTCTTTTTTTGCAACTGGGTTTCAACTCCATTTGTGATATTATATGGAATATCACAATTTAAAGATACCCAATTATTATTATCTCTTTTGATGGCTACCTTTGTAAATTTCATATCAGCTGGCTTGACATGAGGATGTTTATGTTTATAATGTTCATGTATCTTGTCACTTCTTATTTTAGAAGTTTTGCAATTTTTAATATTGCACTTAACTTTAAATATGGTTTTGTTACTTGGCATCTAGAAAGAAATAATTATTATAATATAATTTTTTACATATTATATTTTTTATTATTCTTTGCTTGCTGATATATGTTTTTATGCATGACTCAAAAAATTACCTAAAATTTATCCTGCTAAAATCTATAAATTTATTAAAAAACATAATATAAATATATTAACCTCTAAGAAAAGTACCAAATAGGAAATGTGTAAATATTAACTTGATAAAATGCTAAATGAAAATCGTTGACAAAGAAAATTTATATTATTTATTAATTGACAAATATCTTTACTTTAATTGACATTTTTCAGAAAATCAAACGATAACCATCATAATCGTATCAATTAATGGATTAAAAAAAGATTATAATTCAAATCAAAAATTACCCACCAAAAATCAATACCTACCCCCAAAAAAATAATGCCTACCCCCAAAAATGCAAATATATTTTGGAGGCATTTGTCTCCTACCCCCCCCCCCCACCCGGCCATGTAGACGCTGTTTACAACATTTAAATTTTTTATACTTTATATATTTTAAAAGCTCAAAAAATTCAAATTTCATCATTTAAGTAATTCATATCGTGGGTTATATTCACTTTATATTTTATGATTCACATTTAAATGCCGGTTTATATATATAATTTTTTTAATTCACATTAGTTTAAAATTGTGTATTAGAAAAGTTATTAATCCTAATAAATTTATGCTTAGTATTTTTAATTAAAAATATTATTTCTTAAAAAAATTTATTATCCCCCCCAGACCAAATTCCTGCGTACGCGCCTGCTTGATATGATTCAATTATTAGTTATTTATTAAAAGATTGGGGTTGCATTGTCAGGGTTGTGCATTTGACCGGTCAAATACGTTTCGGTCCATTGACTAATATATGACAGATCAAATTCAAATATATGTTTTTTTAAGTGAATATTAACTTTATTTTGAATATAATAGTAATATTAATTTTTTAAAAATTCATTGTCATTCAATAACTAACATTTAGATCTCCGTAGCAGAGTCTTGTTCTGATTTATATTCAATATTATCACTTTCTTTAATAATTTTAATCAATTTTCCTGATGTAGAGATCTTCAATCGATTTCAATTTTCATAAGAATATTAACCCAAATTAACATATTTCTTTCTAAAAAGAAGTAGAAATAGGAATTCTTTGTCTTTTAATGGACATGGTGGGCAAGGTTAAATCTATTAACTTGAGGTCGAAATTGTTTGTTTCATATGGACATTATTTCTATCTTTTTTCTCTTTTTTAAACCTATTTTTAATGATTTTTCCTTTAGATTTTTTTTTAGAGTATTTGACCAGGTCACATACTCATCCATTCAATTGACTGAATTTGACAGGTCAATTGACCGACTTGCAAACCCTGTGTATTGTTAAATGACTCGATAAAATTTTAAATACGGTTTTAGCTTAATTGTTTTTTTTGACTTATTTAATTACATTATATATTTTTATCTATTAGCTTCAATTAAATTCAAAAAAGTATAATAATAATGATTATGACAATTTGTCTAATATATATGAGGCATCTTCACTGAAATGTTAATATAACATATTTACAATATTTATTTTTACCCATTTGCCTAAAAAATTCAAAAAATTCAAAAATAACGATTATGACAATTGTCACTTTCCTATGGTACATCTTCACTGAAATTTAAATTTAACATATTTACAAAATATATTTTTACCCATTTGCTTTAAAAAAAATGATAAAAGTTCAAAATTGACGATTATGACAATTGCCACTTTCCTATGGTGCATCTTCTGAAATTTTAATTTAACATGTTTACAAATTATATTTTTACCCATTTGCTTTAAAAAAATTGAACAAAGTTCAAAAATGACGATTATGACAATTGCCACTTTCCTATGGTACATCTTCAATGAAATTTTAATTTAACATATTTGCAAATTATATTACCCATCTGTCTAAAATTTTTTTAGAAAAGTTCAAAAATAACAATTATGACAAATCACTTTCCTATGGTCCATCTTCACTGAAATTTTAATTTAACATGTTTGCAAAATATATTTTTACCCCATTGCCTTAAAAAAATTGAAAAAAGTTCAAAAATGACGATTATGACATTTGTCACTATATCTTCTCTGAAATTTTAATTTAACATGTTTACAAAATATATTTTTACATTTGCCTTAAAAAATTGAAAAAAGTTTAAAAATAACGATTATGACAATTGTCACTTTCCTATGGTACATCTTAACTGAAATTTTAATTTAACATGTTTGCAAAATATATTTTTACCCATTTGCCTTAAAAAATTGAAAAAAGTTTAAAATGACGATTTTAACAATTGTCACTACATCTTCACTGAAATTTTAATTTAACATGTTTACAAATTATATTTTTAGCCATTTGCCTTAAAAAAATTCAAAAAAGTTCAAAAATAACGATTATGACAATTGCCACTTTCCTATGGTACATCTTCAATGAAATTTTAATTTAACATGTTTGCAAATTATATTACCCATTTGTCTAAAAAAAATTGAAAAAGTTCAAAAATAACGATTATAACAAATCACTTTCCTTCACTGAAATTTTAATTTAACATGTGTGCAAAATATATTTACCCATTTGCCTTAAAAAAATTGAAAAAAGTTCAAAAAAGACGATTATGACAATTGTCACTACATCTTCACTGAAATTTTAATTTAACATGTTTACAAAATATATTTTTACCCATTTGCCTTAAAAAGTTGAAAAAAGTTCAAAAATAACGATTATGGCAATTGTCACTTTCCTATGGTACATTTTCACTGAAATTTTAATTTAACATGTTTGCAAAATATATTTTTACCTATTTGCTTTAAAAAAAATTGAAAAAAGTTCAAAATGACGATTATGACAATTTTCACTTTACGACCCAAACATCAAGTCTGAGTCGATAAAACGACCCAAACTTCAAGTCTGAGTCGATAAAAAAAGATCAAACTTTAAGTCTGAGTCGAAAAAAACGACCCAAACTCTGAGTCAAAGTCGAAAAAAACAACCCAAACTTTGAGTCGGAGTCGAAAAAAACGACCCTAACTTTGGGTCGGAGTCGCGACTCGCAGCGTTTTAACAACTCTAATCAGCTGATATAAAAAAAATTTGTGTCTAAAGAATTACAAGTGATAAAAAAGGTTAATTAATTCATACATATGCTTGCCTCAATTGATAATGGTTTATAAAAACCACATAAGGCAATATAATTCTTAGC
The DNA here is from genome assembly GCF_954871325.1 of Gordionus sp. m RMFG-2023. Taxonomy (NCBI): domain Eukaryota; kingdom Metazoa; phylum Nematomorpha; class Gordioida; order Chordodea; family Parachordodidae; genus Gordionus; species Gordionus sp. m RMFG-2023. The sequence goes on from NC_088776.1 coordinate 40,733,868, forward strand.
AACTTACCATGAAACTAATATAACTCTCTGTTACCATTTTACACAATGTTTTATAGAATGGAGCAATAAGGAAAAATTTATACTAATCAAATTATCAATTCTTGAAGAAGAGAATATAAACGACCAAATCTAAATCATAAAACTATATGGCAGTTAGAACTTCCTCTTAGATGACATGATGGAAGCTAGATAAGTAATCGAGAAAATTATTTTTAGATTTTATATTTCTAAAAGATTATCTTCCATTTTTAGTGAATATAAACGACTACACAGTTGACCATTATGGCTTGTCTAAAATTTGCTCTCAGCAGCTATAGAAATAATCTAAAATTACATAGATGCACAAATAATAGATGCTGGTTAATTTGCAGTCATAGCCATGACATCCACGATGTTAACTTATATCAGAATTTAGTTAGATAAATTGATAAAATAAAAATACTAATTAGAAGAAATTATGCAAATATATTGAAGCCTTCAGTTATTTACATATCAAGGATGCCATATTAGAAAAGAAATGAAACATTTTGTAGTTATAAAATAAGAACCAGAGTGATATGATGAAAGCAATTAAGATTTTATATATTATTGTCGCACCACCTCTAGTTGGTATATTATATCTTAAAATAATAGTAGTTTGTAATAATGTAGATGCTATTGTCTTAAAATAAAAAAATGTTTTCTTTTTTTATATTTCATATGGTATATATCTTTTTTATATCTAAAATTAGAATATATAATCAAAAGGTTAAGTTATAAAACAAAAAGCAAATGTAATAAAATCAATAGGTTAAGTTGTAAAACAAAAAGCAAAAGCAAAAATAAAGATAAATGTATAATTGTACAATTTGAATATATCAGAATATAAAAATGAAAATCATTTAATGAATGCGTGATATAAATTTTCAAATTTATTATATACAAATAATATCAATAATATACTCGTGTTAAAAATTTAACTCAAAACTGTTTTTCAAAGAAGAAAAAAATAGCTTTCCTAAAAACACATAAATAAATAGATGTCGTTAAAGAATTGAATGCAAATTGTTACTTATATTTATTATCATAAGCATTTATTAGTAAGATTTATTAAAATATTAACTCTAATATATTTTATAACTGTCAAAGCATCTTACCTAATATTTTATATACAATTATATATAACAGAGGATTATAAACTATATGACTACTTACTTTTTATAAAGAAATCACTTATACTTATTTGGACTTTGAAAATTTTAAGGAAAAGAGATGTTAATTAAAATTAAAGATGAGTAATATAGTCGAATAGTGATTTTTAACTCAGCTAATTACAATATTAAATTTGTTAATTTTCATTTTATAAATGATTATATTAAATTAATTAGGGTTATATAATAATTTAAATAATAAAAATCAATTAAGCTTCAACTATTATTGCTAAATTAATATTGAGTGATATTGATATTCTATTTTTAACACAGAATTTGATTGCAAGCTGACATAATGAAAATATAATTAATATGTATTAATATAATCTAATAACTAAAATGGTATTCATTTAATAAAAATTTAGATAGGGGTATTAATTTTTAACTAATAAAATTAAATCTATATATTACTTAATGAATTTTAAAAAAAATCATTAAGGAGCAATCAAAAAATTTATTTTTAGTTCAAGGGAATATTAAGCAGCCATGAATTTTTTATTTGCTTCAGGGGGCTATTCAAATTTATTAGGGGGCTCGAGCCTCTGCGCCACCCTCTTGTGACGCCATTGTAAATTATTTATATTAATATTTAAATAAAAATTGCAAATATTAAATGTATTTTTGAGATCAAATAATTTTATTTATTTTAAATTTTAATAATTTTTTTTGTCAAAATGATATTGTATCTTAAATTTTCATAATATGATTACCACATTTATTGTATGAATTTTATTAAATAAATAATTAGAAATATAAGAATTCAAAACACTATTTTAAAATTATAAATATTTATTTATCCTTAGAACAAAGGTAAAATAAGAAGATCCATCTGGCATTGGAATTTTGTACGTGATAATCTAAATATCAGCCATGGAGATAAGATCATGCTTCTGAAAAGGGAATTAAAATATTGTGAATGATGTATTAATTTTTATTTATTAACATATTTATATTCCACCAATGTATTATTAATATTCTTCAATAATATGAAATAAAAGTTTAAATTCTGAAATTGTTGGTGTAGCAAATGGCTATTATCTATCTCAGTAAGAATTTAGCGTTTCACAAAGTTAGGGCTCAAGATAGGCAGGGAAAAATATCTTAATAAAATTAAGGCGCTTTTGTCATTAGTTCAAATAAATTTACAGGAATTTAAGTGTTAAAATTATTCTTTCCCCAGAGAAAATATCTATTAGGCATCTGAATGCAAGTAAGGAGTTTCGCAATAATATAAATTTTTTAGTAAGAAACAAGATTGGAGCAAGTTATCCAATATAGGATATCTTTTTTCTTGTAACCTTTCTAAAAATCGAATATATTAAATTATAAAATCTTCTAAAATGTAAAACTATTTGAGAATTCTTAAAATGTTTAATAAAATTTTCAAGATTAATTTTTGATAGAACTTTGTGTTTGCACTCAGATTTAAAACGCCGGATCCCGAATAAAATATTAATGTTAAATATCAACAAGGAGTATATTTTTTTCTAAAGCCTGCCTAGTGGTTCAGTTTAGGGTTAGGGGAGATGATATATAGTAGATTGAGGGCAACCGCGTGATTCCGTCATTTAATATTTAAAAAACTAAATATTATTGCATTTTAGAAAAAACTTGGCCATTGCTTAATAAATTGGGATTTTGTTAAACAATTTCTAAATGTTGACTTGGCATTTTTAAAATATTTTATGAGCCCTCTCCCCTCTCCAAAGACAGGGTCACTCAAATAAAATAACTTTAAAAACCTGTCATATATTTTATTTGATAGCTAAATATAAAATGAAAACAAAAATATGGAATTATAAATATTAAACAAAAAAACATTTTCTTTCTCTATTTCTATAGTATAAAGGCGCCATATGGGGAAAGATTTAAATAGAAAAAACACCCGGTTGCTATCCCGTCCTATATTTCTCCTAAATATTTTGAGTTAATTCCCAATCCTACACATCTCTCATCCAACTTTTCTCTAAAATATTTACAATATCATTCAGGCGATAAAAATATTTAAGCAAAAGTTTATAATTTTTTCTAACAATGTATTTTTTGAAAAAGTAAAATCAAAACTATTATACAAAAAATATACCATTTCCAATAAAGTATGTGTAATAAATTAATAAATGATTATTTATGTATATTGTATATTAAAAACAGAATCGAACATTCGAAAAATAATAAATAAAAATTTGATATCAAAAATAAATTGAAATATAAATCAGTGGTCGTATTGTTTATAATTAGTAGTTGGTATTACTACAAATATAATAATGATAAAGATTATAATAAACTTAAATGTTATAAATGTGGTTTTATTCATAACCGAGAAGTGAGATATCCAGCTACAAATGCGGCATGTAATAAATGTAAAAAAATTGGTCATTTTGCAGTTTGCTGTAAATGAAAGAATTTAAATTATATAAGAGTGTCATCAAGTGATTCTATTCATAATATTTGGAAGATTCAACAAAATCGAGAGAATCGAGCAAAACTAACTGCAGAGATAAATGGGTTAGATGTTGAATTTGATTTTGACACTGGTGCACAAGCGTCATTGATAGGAATTGATATATGGACAAGTATTGGGCGACCAAAAATTAGGCCAACCAGTCCATTGACTGCATATGGTGATCATCCGTTAGACGTCAAGGGCGAGACCCAAGTCAATGTTAGGATTGGATCACAGACAAGGACTCTACCAGTGGTAATAATGAATACAACTGGGGTGCCTCTTTTCGGATTACCATGGATTATAGCATTCAATTTAGAAATGCCTCGTCAGGTTATGATTAAACAAGTACGCAATTTGGTCAACAATATTGAAAAAGAAAAATGTTGCATAACACTAGATTCTAGAATTCGAGATTTGATTAATAAACATCAAGAAATTTTTGATGATAAGATGGGACATATACGTGATTTTGCAGTGCGAATACATTTAAAGGATACCGCTGTACCAAGATCGTTTCCAGCCCGTAGGGTACCATTTCCACTTCGCAAAGCAATTGAAATGGAATTAGACCGATTAGTAGCTGCAGGAATTATTGAAAAGATTGATTCGACTATAACCAGGGTACAGTGGTCAACGCCAACCATAAATGTACGCAAGAGTAATGGCGATATTCGAATTTGTGCTGATTTCAAAGTTACACTCAATCCGTGTTTATTATATGACCATCATGTTATTCCTACCTTAGACGATTTATTAGAGAAAATCCAAGGTGGTGATAAATTTACCGTGATAGATCTGAAAGATGCGTATTTACAGATGGAAGTAGAATTGGAATCCCAGGAACTACTAACGATAGTGACTCATAAGGGCTATTTCCGTTACCGACGATTGCCATTTGGATTGGCAAGTGCACCAACTATATTTCAAAGATATATGGATGAGTTACTAAAAGATTGCCAAATGACTGGTGTCTATTTAGATGACGTAATTATTTCTGGTCGAAATGATGAGGAGCACTTAAATAATTTGCGATAGACAGATTACATGCAGCAGGTCTTAAGGCGAAATTAACAAAAGTGAGATTTTTACAAAAATCGGTTTCATTTTTAGGGGTGATAATTGATAAATTCGGTATACATCCTAACCCGGAAAAGGTGAAGGCTATCCGAAATGCACCAAAACCTAAAAATATACAACAACTTAGATCTTTTCTAGGACTAGTTAATTATCATGAACGTTTTATTCGCAATCTACATTCTAAAGCGGCGCTACTACATAGATCAACGAGCGTGAAAGTACCTTGGCAGTGGTCGAAAGATGAACAAAATTCCTTCGATGAGGTTAAGAAATTATTGTCATCCGAGGAAACGTTAATTCCTTATAACGCGCAGTTGCCTATAATTTTGGAATGCGACGCATCTGATTCAGGATTAGGGGCTGTGTTGTTACATCAATTAGTAGACGGAAGGACAAAACCTATTTCGTTCGCGTCACGTACTTTATTAGAATCAGAGAAACACTACGCTCCGATTGATAAAGAAGCTCGAGCACTTTTATTTGGTATTGAAAAATTTCATTCATTTATTTATGGTAGAAAATTTTTACTTCGAACTGATCATAAACCATTAGAGCGATTATTTGGGGAGAAACGCGATTTACCTAAAATTTCTAATAATCGTTTGACACGTTGGGCCTGGAAGATGGCTTCTTATGATTTTACAATAGAATATAGACCTGGTAATAAAAATGTAATCGCCGACGCATTATCAAGGCTTCCAATATTAGACACGGAAGAGAATCAAGATTCTAAACATGCTTTGGATATTCGAAGTATCAATTTGGATGATATGCAATTGTCAGAAAATATTCTACGAAAAGAGTCGAAGCAAGATTTAATATTAAAAAAAGTAGCCATACATATTCAGCAAAGTTGGCGAAACTTTGATCGTTATAAAGATAAAGAAATAGTTAATTTTTATAATCGACGGGAAGAGCTTTCTGTCGATCGTGATATTATAGAATGGAATGGGAGATTGGTTATTCCTAATAAATTAAGAAATGCAGTGTTAGGAATGATTCACCGGGGACATCCTGGGGAAAATGTAATGAAATCTATTTTTAGATTGTATTGCTGGTGGCCCAGATGTGATGTTGATATAGAAAATTTTATCAAAATATGTTCTGGATGCCAGAAAAATAGACCTAGTATTCAAGAAGTACCTCTATATTCTTGGACTGTTGGAAAGGAACCTTGGGAGCGAATCCATATTGATTTTGCTGGACCAGTAGATTCGCGATACTGACTAATAGGTGTCGATTCCTATTCCAAATGGTTAGAAGTTGATCTAATGCAAAATACCTCTGCTGATGCTATGATAAAACGACTAAAAAAATGGTTTGCTAGTTTTGGAATACCCAAGTACATTGTGTCAGACAATGGACCACAATTCTTATCTGGGGAATTCCGTAGGTATTGTGATTTAAATAACATACGTCATATACGTTCAGCACCCTATCATCCAAAAACTAACGGATTAGCTGAACGTACAGTACGAACTTTGAAAGGTCGGTATTATGCAACGAGAGATTCAAGCGATCCCGAAGAAGCTATGACACAGGTTTTAACAACCTACCGATTGGGAGAGCATAGTTCCACAGGGAGATCTCCTGCTAAAATTATGTTTGGGAGGCAATTGAAAACAAGTCTGGATTGGATCCGACCAAATGCCGAACACGAAATAGTAAGAGCTAATGATAAACAAAGCCTTCATCATGATTTACATTCAAAGGAAAGAGAATTTGAAATCTCACAACCTATATGGTTAAATAATGAAAATACCAATAGTTGGAGAGAGGGAGTAATTAAAGAAAGAATAGGACTTTATTCTTATATTGTTGAATCTTCCGGGAAAACATTACGGAAGCATGCAGATCAGTTAAGAAATCGTTTAGTTATCCCAAATCATGAAAGTTCTTTGGAAGTTACAGAAATGGTTGTGCCAGTGAATGAAGCAAATACAAACACAAATACAAATACCACATTACGTTGCTTATCAAAAAACCGTAAACCTACAAAGAGGTTTATTGAAGAAATCTAACTTTAAATTGTTTGAAGGAAATGTAATAAATTAATAAATGATTATTTATGTATATTGTATATTAAAAACAGAATCGAACATTCGAAAAATAATAAATAAAAATTTGATATCAAAAATAAATTGAAATATAAATCAGTGGTCGTATTGTTTATAATTAGTAGTTGGTATTACTACAGTATGAGATTTAAATTTATGTAGATCATTTATTAATCTAATTTATTATTGTTCATTTTATATTTTTACCATATGATAAATTTTTATCATAATTATTATTTATTTTAATATCTAAAGAGGTCAGAGTCAGAGTTTTCATAAATTCATTTTCCAACTGACTTCCTTTTTTTAAAAAAATGGGTCGTGTTATAAGAAGTCAAAGGAAAGGAAGGGGTAGTGTGTTTAAAGCACATACCGCACATCGTAAAGGAGTACCAAGATTAAGAGCAATAGATTATTCCGAACGAAATGGATATATAAAAGGAGTTGTTAAAGTAATTTAGAATTTAATACAAGTTATTATATTTTTAAAGGATATCATTCACGACCCTGGTCGAGGTGCACCTTTAGCCGTTGTTGTTTTTAGAGATCCATATAAATATAAATTAAGAAAGGAGTTATTTATAGCTGCCGAAGGCATGTATACAGGGCAATTCGTGTATTGTGGTAATAAAGGTAAATAATATATTTTTTTTATGGCACTAGAAAATAAGTAAGGATTAAATTCCCCTACTTAAATCAAGTGCCTATATAAATAAATTTACCTCCACACGTGCTTTTGAAATTTCTATATGAAATCCACGTTCTAAAAATAAAATACAAAATTTTTATATTGTCAATATTGTAAATTTTTTCATTAATCAAATAATAATTATAATTTAGCAAAATTACAGATTGGCAATATCCTTCCCTTAAAACAAATGCCAGAAGGTACAGTTGTTTGTAATTTAGAAGAAAAGAGTGGGGATAGAGGAAAATTAGCTCGAACATCTGGTAATTATGCCACAGTTATAGCTCACAATCCAGAAACAAAAAAAACCCGTATAAAACTTCCATCAGGAACAAAAAAACTAGTTCCATCTAACAACAGAGCTATGATCGGTATATTTCTGTAATTTAAACTTATTATATTTATGCTAAAGGTATTGTTGCTGGAGGAGGTAGGATAGACAAACCCATATTAAAAGCTAGCAGAGCTTATTATAAAAACAAACCTAAAAGGAATAGATGGCCTAAAGTTAGGGGTGTTGCTATGAATGTAAGTTTTTAATAATCATGTTTTATGAAAAACAAATTTATTATCATGTTTACTACTGGCTCACATTAATTAAATTTAGCCTGTTGACCATCCTCACGGAGGAGGTAACCATCAACATATAGGCAAAGCCTCGACTGTAAGAAGGGATGCTCCACCAGGAAGAAAGGTAAATTTATATTGCAAATTAAAAAATGTAAACTATTTCCTATTTTTATTAATTTAATAGGTTGGTTTGATTGCTGCACGTAGGACAGGTAGGATTAGAGGAACAAAAGTTGTCACCAAGAAAGATGAATAATATGTTATTTATATGATTGAATGTCTAAGAATATATACATGATATAAAAATTAATTTAATTATTATATAAAAATTATAACTCTTTTTGGAGTTAATATAATAAATTTATTCTCAATTATTTTATTATCCATCATGGCATTTACATTGTAAATGCAAAAAGATATATCAGCCACTGACCACCATTTTGCTCAGGATTTAGGATATATACCAATGAATGATATTGTGATAGAAGGCTCTTATAACCATTTGAAAATCATTATTCACATCAGCCTCATAGTAAAGGATCCTATAAACTTTGTCAACCAAATGGCACTCTGATAGATTAGGCCTTAATGTCCATAACAGAATTATTATCTTTTAAAGTGTACACTAGGTGATATGAAATAATCTATAAATTTTGATTTTTTATGTGGAGCTACTAATTCTATCATTCAAATAACAATATCATTTCCCTAGTTTTAAAATCAGGATTACTTACAGTTGAGATAATGAAAAAATTTTTATTCCTTATTTATGAGGTTTTGAATAAATATATAAACACATAACCTCTACACTTGTTCCCAAATTAGTTTTCAAGTTTTAAGAGTTTATTGTAAATGGGACCTCTGGAAATTATGATTTATGTGAGTTATTTCTAAGATCTTATTCTTGTCAGCCTTTAGAAATTTGTGATATTGCTCTAGGCCCCAGTATTGATGCATACAATGCTCATATAAACACATTTCAATAAATAATTTAATTTCCTGTGAATTTCTTTTTGTTGGTGGTTTGAAAAAAATTAGTATTTGATTGCTCAACTAAATTTCTAATTGGAGTATCTAAAATTATTTAAAAAATTATAAATAAATTTATTTGCTTAATAATTTTGCTTGTCAGTGATATTGCATAAAACTATATTATAAAATAATCTTAAAAGTATATTGCTTAAATAATTAATATTTAATACATATGAAAATTTTTTTATTGTTTAATAATTTATGTTATTGCTGAGAGGATTTATTATATATTCCTATTAGTTCATTTACTTTTTCCATCATTCATTTTAAAAAATATTTATAAGTATTTATGCATCAATAAAATATGTTTCTTCTAAGTTTCAATTAATTATGCATAGATGAACAAATTTTATTTTATTTTTAAGATGACACAATGATGGTCAAATGAATTTGATTCTATATACCTTTCAAGCCAAATAATTCTCGTAAAAAATAAGGATATCAGTTTTTTTTTATATAAAAATCACAACTTTCTTTTTATTCAAAAATAAGTTTGTAGGTTATTCTTTTTATTAAAAAAAAATTAACTTATTTCGATTGTTTCACAATATAATTAGAAATTTTTATATAATTTTCTCTGTTCGAAAACAATGGCAAACCCTGTAATCTATGAATAAAATGGCACGTCGTGAATTCCAGATCCATTGCTGCCATCCTAAACACCTTTTATATAATTTTCTATACCATTATCCACCTATTTTCTCTAACAAATCATCTAAAGTAAGGAATAATGTGATATTCAAGCACGGATTGGGCATGATTAAAATAAGCATAAATAGGAATATCATTTCTCTTGTGCAAGTTTAAGGTTGGAGTTAACCACTATACTCTCGTTGTAGTTAAACCAATCTTTTCAATAATTTCAGCAGTCACCAATTCTTTTTCGATCGCTTTACGAAATGGAAATGATATCCAAAGTGCTAGAAAAAATCTTGGCCCAGCAGTATCTATTATGTTTATTAGCATCGCAAAATTAGGTGCATCTCATCATTGAAAATTGTAGATGTTTACTAACCAAATCTCGAATTATATAATCCACGGCTACACAATTTTCCTTAGTTAACACCAAGATTCATTGATTGGTCCAACAGAATATTTTTTTTATCATAATTTGATGTGGCATTCGTAAATTGAAATGCTACCATCCATTGTAATCCGAAAAGAGGCACTCTTAAGTATTCCTTATTACCACAGGCGGGGTCCTTGTCCGTGCCACAATTTAGATGTTAACTTGAATCTCACCTTTAACACCCAAAGGATGATAACCTTATGCTATCAATGAGCAGGTTGGCTTGATTTTAGGTCGTCATAATTGTTCTATCAACTCCGATTAATGACTGTGCATTAATCTCTGCAATTAGTTTTGCTCCATTTTGTGAATCTTCTATATATTATGTGTATAATCTAGTGACTAAGCGCCAAGATTACTACTATGGAAGCAATCAAAAATATTTTTTTTATTTTTATTTACTAGTCAAATCATAAAAAAAATTAAGATTATAAATAAGTGGAATTCGTCTTTGTTTTGGGGTAAAATGATCAAGTTGAATTATAAAAGTTATTGCTGGATTTTAAATTTTTAATAATTTTTTTTTAATCCAAATCAAAGATAGATTCGATAATCGATTTTGACATCTTGTTTCTGCAATAATATTTGATTCTTTTTAAAGATGAAAAACCCTGTTCTGCATTTGCTGTTGTTGAAGCCAAAGTTAAGATGAATTTTCATAATTTAAAAAAACTCTTTAAACTTTTCATCAAATCAGTACATATTAAAAATTCAAGTATTATATTAACATTCTTTTTCTTTCTAAATTCATCATCCCGAAACACTATTTTCAATTCAGTTTCCAGCTTGTGTAGGTCGGAAAATTAAGAATAAGTGTCATTTGAATTGTCTAATAAATATTTTGGGGAATTTACTAATAATATCTAGCAATTCGACGAATTTGATATTTTTTTAATGTATCGAACCGAAAATCAATTTCATTAATTATATTATCTGTTATTCTAATTATCAAATTTTTATAAAATTCTTTTGTATAAGCAATCAGGATATTACGTTTTTTATCAAAATTGTCTTAAATCTTATCTTTTACATTAAAAATCTCCAAAAAACATCAAAGTTTTTTATGTTTGATAATTTTAAGACAATAAGATAAATCGTTAATTTTAGTTTGAAGTATATCAAATAATAAATCAAATTCTGGAAAAATTTCTTAAAAAAATATAACAAAATTAGAAAATTTGTATCATTTAACATATTTAAATAGCCACAAGATGTTATTAGAACATCATTATCCCAAGCAATATCAGACTCTCCATCCATTCATATTTTCAATAAAAAACGACTAGATCCTTCATATTATTGAAAACTGTTTGAACCAGCCGAACATAGTATTCCCATCTCGTTGGGGCTATTAGTGGTAATCTTTTTTTGACATATTTATCAAATTCCGCTGTTCGCTTAGATGATGTACTAAAAAAACTGGCTAAACCAGATAAAGTTGCAAAAAAAGCCGTACATTCTTTAATTTTGCTGCAAGATTTTGATAATATAAGATTTAAATTATTGTAGTCCATGGGAATCGCCTGACATAACAGCTATGCCTGAAGTATTGACGTCTCTTATTTTCGCTTGTAGTCCATGTGAATAGCCTGACATAACAGCTGCGTCATCGTAACTTTGTCCTATTAACTTTTTCATAAATTTTTTATTATTCAAGAATTTAATGACAAATTTTGACAAAGAATTAGCATCTCGATGCATAGTAACATCAAAGAATTCCATAAATCTTTCATACAATGTTCCGTTATTTAAAACATATCAAAGAACAATAGCCAGTTGATATTTATTATTTATATCAGTTGTTTCATCTAATATTATTGTTATAAATTCCGTTCTTCCAATTCATTTAATATTTTTTGATGTAAGACATATTAAATAGAATTAATTAAATCACCATGAATATCGCTTGATAGTCCAATAAAAACTGTACTATTTTCTAAATGATATTTTAATATTAAATTTTCCACTGCGAGCAAATAAATTAATTCAATATAATTCCCTATATGCGAGCTCCTGAATTCCAAGAAAACATATAGAGTTGATCAATATATACAATATTTCTCTATTTTATTTGACTTTTGAATTATCCTGTTCGATTGATATTTTGCGCATAGAATCTATCATATTTTCAATACGATTTTCGCCAAATGTTTTTAATTGAATCATTGACTGCAAATGAGCGGTTGATTCTTCATGCCTTTAAAAATTATACATATCCGAAAATCCTTAATCATTCCAAACATATTTTTCCTTTGGGAATAATAGGCATGACTAACAATATAGAGAATTTGAAAATTCACATCCAGTGAGCCACTCATATTTATAGATAGAAAAATTACAAATGCAAGATTTGATTTCTTTTTTTAAAGTTTTGTAAAATTGGTTTTGGTCTTCCTTTTCCAAAAATTAATTTTTTCGCATCAAAATTTCTTGAGCTAAATGATAATATTAATAATTTCAATAATACAATTACAATAATTAAGCACTTTAAAAAAGAAAAAAAATTTATTTAAAAAAAGTAAGGAAAAAAAAAATATTTTCTTTTATTTATTAAAAATAAGCATTTTTTTATTTGCTTCCCCAATGCTTATATTTTAATCGTAAAATTAAAAAATTACCATAGTATTATTTTCTCTTTATTTATTAAAAAAATAAGCAATATTAAATTTGCTTCCCTCATAACGTAGTAAAAATAATAGTAAATTTTTTAACGTAGTAAAAATAATAGTATCTTTTTTCATGTAGTAAAATAATAGTAATTTTTTTTAACGTAACAAAAATAATATTAATTTTTTTAATGTTATAAAAATTTTATTAATTTTTTTTAACGAAGTCAGTTTAGATTTTTTATATAGTATAAAGATTATATTAAGTTTATTTAAGAATTTGTCAGAAAAATTTCAAGGAAAGCAATGCTTTTCTTGCTTCTATGAATGCTTCGTCACTGGTATAATCACTGACACTCTTATATAATTTTAATTCTGACATCTAACTGCATAATGACTAATATCTAATTGGCTTTATTATAGCATTTATCAAATGTATTAGTTTCAATTTGATGTTTATAATGATTAACATGATTTTTTTGAACTCTACATAAGCTGTGTGAGGAGTTTAGACAGATGCAATGGGTGTCTCCGAGAGAGAGAAAAACTAGCAAGGAAAGGAATAGCAATCATTGGTAATGAGAAATAAATAAGATGGTTTGGGCACGTGGAACGTAAGACAAAAGATGACTGGGTTAAGATGTACCTTGATGGAATTAGGAGGATCAAGAGAGGTAGGCCTAAGATGACGTGGACAGGGGCGGATATAAATAAAATGAATCTTACAAATATTGAAATTGACCTTTAAAAATGGAAAAGGAAAATCAGAGGGGAAACTGGCTAACCCCGGTAATCGCTTTTAAACGGAGAAGAGTGATCTTATTGTAATAGAATCAAACCTTTAAAATAAAGGTAATTGGTAATATGATTGATGTATTTATATGATTTGTAAAAGAAATATAACTGTTGAAATTAATGACAAAGATATAATACTGTTTTCACGACCATCACACCGATCAACAACTGACATTTTTTGTCGTCATTTCTTTGTCTGCACGCTTAGAAGAGATTGCCAGGTCTAGAATATATTGTGGATGTTAAAAAACTAAAGTTAGACAATTGTATTCTAAAAAGTGGTTTAGTCGTCAAGGGCAATTAGTTCTATAATCTCGAATAAATTAGGTTTAACTAACTATTCAAATCTTCTGGAACCCGTCACTTATCCCTGCCTGGTAAAAGAAAAAACCAGAAGACCCTTGGGTTAAAGGTAAACATCTTATTTGGGATTTCACCTGTGCCTCCCAATTAGTGTTATAAACGGCTCGTTTTGAGCTTGTAAAAAACGGTTAATTCAATATTTAATCCAGAAAAATATTACGTAATTCTGAAAACTATGCTCATAGAATGAACAAAGGTCTAGACATATATTATCGATATCTCGAGGTTTAGGCAATATTTTTCTGTCTAAAATATTGAGTTAGCCGTATTTAAAAATCGGCTCAAAACGAGCCGTTTAACACACTACACCCAGTTCTTCTCTAACCCAAGTATTGACCTCATTCCGATTTTCATTTTATCCCATTAGTTTCTACCAATGGGTCCTATAGATCTCAAATTTTGGTCAAATAAATGGGGATCATGGATTTAAAATTTTACAAAACCCAGATAGCTCTGTTCCAATGTTAATAAGCTAAACCAAGTAGACTTGACCTAAATTTTTTAGGTTTTGAGTCGTAAAACTAACTTCAAAATGGCTTTAGAGTCGGCTCGTTTTAAAAATATTTTCCTCGTCGAATAAATAATAATAGTAAACCAATTCCGACTCATCGAGACGCTCAATTTAAGAAGTATTTTGCGACTCCAACTCGAGTTCAGTCGTAAAAACTTGACTTTTTAACACACTAGTTTCGAGAAAACCATCTAAGTTTCCTCAGATCTCAATGTTGTTCTTTTTTCTTTTTGTCTTATGTTTTAAAGAGTTTAGATACTTTTTAAAAAAAAATTAATACGTTAAAGATTTTAAAATTATAAAAAACAAATTTGAAATAATTATAATTAAAATGATAAAATAAAAGTTTTAAATTTCTTGAATAGTTTTTATTTTATTGTAAATTAGAGCATAAGATATTACGGTTAGAGAAAGAAAAGCAATTAAATAAAAGTAATATTACATTTAATTGAAAATAAATTTATGGATAAAACGTAGTTGTGTCACCATAATCAATCCCTGATGACATTACCATCTCTTCATATGTTTAAATTTAACGTTACTTTTCAATTTAATTTTTTTATTTTATCCATCATCACATTTTTTATTTTAAATATGTCGTAAACTTGGGGGTTCCTCTCATAGGGCAAATAATACCAAATTAAGGTTGCATTTATTTTTTAAAATAAAGATTATATTTATCGCTAGTGCATGTATATTATCACATTTACAATCGTCTTCAAACATATTATAGTAATTTGTACATTATAATAAATTAAATAATATACAATGGAGTAATTAATATATTTTATAATTATGTTAAAATTAAAAATAAGGAAACAATTTTAAGAGAAATTAACTAAAAAGCCTAGAGGAATATTAAAAAAGGAAACGACCATCAGATTATTATTTATATGAAAACGACAAAGCTTATACTATAAATTTATGCCAATTATCATAATCTTTCTTAAAAAGTGGACATGATTATGTGGGTGTTTCAGTCTCAAATATTGAATAAAAATCGGGGGAGGGGTACTTATCAGTCCCAAAGTTTAATAAGTTTATCCCACCCAGCCGATAGGATCTTAGAAGTTTCATGGGGATGCCAAAGCACGTTTATGCAAACATCATCGTGTGCTTTGAAAGAGGTGACGGAGCGAGTGCTGTTCCAGTCCCAAATCCACAGCTTACCATCGGCGTCTCCAGAGGTAACGTAAGTTAGGTCAGGGCTGAAATCGGGAGCGCAAGCGTAGCCCGCTACCTTTATTTACAAATTAGATTGATCATATATTTTTTTTAAAGTATGGAAATGTCTATTTATTTTTATCAATCATAAATTATATAAAACTTTCTTGGTAAATATGATTGTGCATTATAAACTTAACCTTCTTTTAGGTTCATTTATATTCCAAATAATTAGAGGGACTAAACGTTCTTATTTTAACTGATGAAATCTAACTGGAGTACGGTTCGCTAATAAAATCAATTTGTTTAAAATCGAGATTTATATCACCACGATTTTATTAACTAAATTTTATCAAAATACTTAATATAGTTAAAGACAAAGACTTAGATTAGTCTAAAACTTAATTTTTTTAAAATAAAAACAATAAATTGCATTAGTAAACATTACTTATTATATTTAAAAAAAATTAAATTACTTGTTTCATTTTAATCTTTATAAAATACAACTATATAAAAACATTTAATATTATATCCTATATAATAAAAACCGTGTTACAGTCGAGCTCAACATTTTAAAATCTCTTCCAAAAAAATGTAATTTAGAGGCTCAGGTTTTTAAGATAATAAATTTTTTGAATGTAAAAACACATATTTTAGCTTTTATAATTTAAATAAAATGCAATATTAATTTAAAACAAAGAACATACCAAACTATTAATAATATTAAATAAAATTTTCATATAATTTTTTAAATTTAATATTGAAATTTTTTATATACGTCGAATTAGGATGGAATCCCAAAGTGGGGATTCAAGATCTTGAATCTCCACGTTTTATTCGGAATCTTTTTAAAAAAATATTTAAATAATATTCCGAATCCCCATGAAAAAAGAAAAAAATATAATTACTTTTCACCAATAATTAAAAGGCCAAAATAAGGGATTTAAAAAGAAAATTTAAAAAAAAAGTAACTAGTATAAAATTAAGGAATAATAATGAATGAAAAATAAGGTTAAACATTTTTGTTTTTTTAAATTTATATGAAATATTTTCACATTAATATTATTTTAAAAAAATCCGAATAAAAAAAAAATATTTATTGCAACAATTCTTAAATGCTATATAACATTTCGTTGAAATTTAAAGTTGTTCTTGAAACACCTTTTATTCATGCAACCCATTTTTCAATTGCATAACGATGGTTTCCCATAGTTTGTGACATTCCGGAAGCTCTTAAATAGTTTTAACAGTTTAAATAAATAATTAATATATTTTATGTACACGAATTAATTTGAGAAGTATATGTGGTTACTATAAAAATAGCTTAAATTACCTATGATTGATATATCTTTGTTGGGAACTTCAAAATCATTTAATTTTATAGTTTTATATAGACTAGAGGCAATAAATGGTACTGAAATTCTTCCAGCACACGTTCCTACCCATATTTTGCTCAATTTTTAATACTTTCCCTTCTAAATTTTTAGGAATAAAATAGCTCAGAGACCTGCAGAGGTGCCATTTGCACGGCGCGGCCTGGATTTTTTTTAGAAAAAATAATATATTTATTTTTAATGACAATTTAAAATATTTGGTTTTAAATTATGCGGCCAAGCCTGAATATTTATATTAAAAAATTTAAAATACGATATGACCCGTGTATACCCCGAGCTTAGAGCCAGACCTGCAGGTTTCTGAAAAAACTGATATGAATTATCAATAAATTTAATTTTAATATAAATTTGTAATTGTATTGGGCGAGATTTTTTTTCATAGAATTTCTAAATTATTACATTTTGAAATGAAAATTTATTTTTAATATGAATTAAGAATCTTATTGGGCGGGATTTTTTTTCACGAATATCTAATTTATTACATTTTGAAAATTTATATTAATACAATATTTTATTTTTAATATTAGTTTAAAAATTTTTTTAATGCCTCAAATTTTTTTTACCCAAAACAGTTACAAAATATAATTTATATAAAAATATAATTTATATAAAAATATAATTTATATAAAAATATAATTTATATAAAATCATATTAAAAACACCCAAATACAAATCTATTCAAAATATAAGGAAGGAAATGTAGATAATATTTTTAACGATTCTGTCACTTTTTTATTGTTTACCAATGAGGAAAATTATGTGAAAGCTATATACATTGCTACTAAAATAGTAAAGGTTTCAATCAAAGATTAGCGCTTTCGAATTGTCCATAATATTACTAATAGTCCTTGTTCAAAAAATGTTGGCCATAAATATATGGAAAAATAGTTGTGTTACCAATAATATTGGGAATAGTATTTATAATATTTTAAAGAGCCCCATCTTTTATTTTATATTTAATGATCGTGGGGATCAAAACATAATTTATTCTCAAATAATTGAAAATAACTTTATCTTAGGTCATCACTTGTCAAATATCTGTCCTAAAAATTTAGAAAGGAAAGTATTAAAAATTGAACAAAATAAAATATGAGTAGGGTGTGCTGGAAGAATTTCAGCACCATTTATTGCCTCTAGTCTATATAAAACTATAAAATTAAATGATTTTGAAGTTCCCAACAAAGATATATCAATCTTCATAGGTAATTTAAGCTATTTTTATAGTAACCACATATACACCTCAAATTAATTCATGGACATAAAATATATTAATTTTTCATCTAAACTGCTAAAAATATTTAGGAGCTTCCCAGAATGTCACAAAATATGGGAAAACATCGTTATGCAATTGCAAAATGGGTTGCATGAATAAAAGGTGCGAATGTTTCAAGAACAACATCAAATGTTCAACGAAATGTCATATTGCATTGAATAATTGTTGAAATAAATAATTTTTTTCAAATTCGAATTTTTAAAAAAATATATATTCATGTGAAAATATTTATGATTTTATAAAAATTTACAAAAAATGTCTTTTAACGCCTTAATTTTACTATTTACTTTTTTTAAAAATTCTCTTATCCTTTTTGATAATTTATATAATTTATTTATTATAACAAAATATCTCTAAAAAATAAAATTTCTGGTGCCAGCCAGGCGGTAAAAAAAGAAGAAAAAAAATTATTTAATTGTTATAAAAAAATATATTCCGAATCCCCATGGGTTTTAAATATTAAAAAAATAATATTCGTGGGGATTCAAGATCTCGAATCCCCACGTTGGGATTCCGAATCCCACATGATTCCATACCCCAATACAACATATATACATCAATTTAAAATTAACTTTAAATATTGAAAATATTATAAATTTAAATGAGATATAGCTTTTAGATAAAAGTAAGCTGGACCCTATCCACCTAACGTCTTGCCCACCCCCCACACAACCTATCAAGGGTTAAATGGAATAGTTCTGTTTTTACAATATTTTCCAGCAGTTTTTCCGATTAAATATGTAAATATACCATTTTTTAAAATTAATTTCTCCGTGAAAAAAACTAAACACTTTAATGATAATAAATAAAGGAAAGGGAGATCCTACGAAATTATTTTAAATAGTATAAGTCATGAAAAATATTTTAAATTTTGTTTCAACAATAATTCCTCTTTTTTATAATTAATAAATACCATGTGGCCAGCGAAGGTCTTTTTCCTTCTCCATCTTAAACCCCCCATAACTTGATACATCAGAACTTTATTGTCCATAGATTGACATGCGAGCCATTTTTCTAATTAATTTTTTATACAAAATAAACCGATTTAAATTATTTTAAATTTAAAGAAAAGTATTCAATATAAAACGTTATGTTAATCAAATATATAATCATAGGTAATCGTACAAAACATTTTAAAATTTGTAAGTAAATTTATCCCATCTCGCTTCATAATTCCCTCTAAGTTTCCTTTTATATTACTGGTTCTAATATTTATGTCCAAAAAATTCGAAAGAAATACTTTTATTTTCTTTCTTTTATGGAAAGATATTAAAATTATTTAACCCAGCAAATTAATTATAATAATAAACTATTAGGAGAAATGGTGACGGCGGGTAAGGAATGCATCGATGGATCCGCTACGTAATGAGTGTCGACGGGTATATCCCTAGTTATAAATAAATTGTCATTTTTAATTAATGAATAATTCTAAAATAAAATTTAAGGAAATATGAAGTATAACTTAGAAAAAATAGTTATAAAATTAAATACTATAAAAAATATGATAGGAATAAAGTGTATATCAAAAATAAGTAATACAAAATTTAATAATATAAATAGGAGAAAGAGGACCTGACTATCAAATAATACTAATTTTCCAATTTTCTTTGTTCATTTTATTAATGTATCATTTATTTTTATGGGATAATGAATTAATAAATGCTTATAATTTACAATAAATGCGATGAGTCATTGTATTTAAAAAGGGTTCATTCACTTCGAGGGATTAAAGACCATTAAATCTATCATTTTCTTTCTTTCTTTTTATATAGATAAGAGGAGGGAAAAATATAATAAATAAACACACCATTCCCATATTCTAAGGGTTTTGTCATCCGAGGTTGTTACAAATTTTCTCCCATTGTCTATGAACGTTATCGTATTGATTGCGCCTAAATGTCGGTCGTATTCTTGTACTATATCGCCGGAACGGATGTCCCACTTGATAAAAAAAATTAAACATAAATTATAACATCTTTCCACCTCCGTGAATAGGATTCCATGGTTTTTGGGTCGGATAGTTGGAATTATATTTAATAAAAAATATAAATAAGAAATAATGAGCGGCAAAACAACCACGTTATATTAACACAATATTAATTATATTTAAAATAGACCTAATTCGATTTAAATTTAAACATTAGAACAAGATACCAGGTTTAATGAATGTGGACATTTCGATTGATAAAATATTCGGATAAATAAATCGGTCAATTTCTATTGATTAAAAAATTCCAACGGACAAAATATTAGAGAATAGTAACCTCCAAAGATGACGACCTTCTTATCTTGACCCTTTTAAGGAGGTCTCTCTCTATCAAAATTCTATTAAAAAGTAAATATAGTATATATATTTATATTGATAACATCTCAAAGGGTTTCAATGCACGATTGAAATTTTAAAGAAACAGTGTATTTAAATTTTAGATAATAGTTATTTGTTGTTGTAAGAAGGAAAGTCAGATGATCACCTTTTTCAAAAGATCTTTTTTCTTGTTTATTTAGATTGGAAAAGAAGAGCACTATGTTTTTAAAATGGGACAGTGTGTGATTAAAAATGCTATAATTAAGATATAGGAATATATGTATTCACCCCCACCCCGGTTCTAAAGATTGATATATATTCTGTGGAAAAAAACTAGAATAAATTCTATATTACATACATCTCTAACCTTAAATAATAAAAGCACCTTCTTATTTATACTTATATAAAGATAAGATCATATTTACCACCTTTTGCTTAATTTCAAAATAACTTTAAAAAATATATATAATAATATTTTACGCATATAATTTTTTTGTTGGTAGTTCCGGCTAAAAAGAAATTCTGTTTACTTTCCTCGGGGTTAAATTTTATGCAATAACACACTCTGTGATTCGTGAACTTCATTGTCGACTTTCCTAATAATAAATATTTTAAAAATATATTTATATTGAAAAGTAAACAAAAATGCTTCAGAATAAAATTTTATATTTACTTCTGAACCTAATAATATTAAAACCCTCGTCTTAAAAAAAAAGTTTTAGTTCCGAATCAAAATATTTTTTTAAAAAAGTAGTTATGGTTAGAGGTTTGCATTGGGTGGGTTTTTGGACCATAAGCCCAGTTCACGAAAAGCACTAGTTGAAGGAATTATCAATATTTTTCTTGCTAATCTTGATAGCTTATAGGCAAATATCTTTCTTGTCGTTTCCACCGAAGTAGTTTTAAATATACAAAAAAGTTTATTTATTTTAAGAAAAAAACTCTTATGATATTAAAAAAGGACATTTTAATTTTTAATATCCCAAAAAATTCATAAGAACAGATTTTTATTAATATTTACTTAAATTTTTTTTAACCCGCCCGCCTGCCTGTTCTTAAAAATTTTTTTATCCGCCCGCCCACTGTCGAATCCCCACTCAATGCAGACCACTAGTTCTGGTTAAGATTTCTAAAATTTTAAAAAATGGGTTATGTTCCAGTTCTTAAATTTGATGTGGCCCCGAGCTAGGTTTTGGTTCGAAAAAATCTGTTAAAAGCAATCAAAAATGAATTAGAATAAACCCTCTAAAATTAATCAAGCAGCCTTTTAAAAGAGTGTGGGAAAAAATTTTCAAAAAAGTAATTTAAATTTTTTTATATAGGAAAACTAAATCATAAAAGGTTTTG
The DNA here is from genome assembly GCF_954871325.1 of Gordionus sp. m RMFG-2023. Taxonomy (NCBI): domain Eukaryota; kingdom Metazoa; phylum Nematomorpha; class Gordioida; order Chordodea; family Parachordodidae; genus Gordionus; species Gordionus sp. m RMFG-2023. The sequence continues at coordinate 40,755,755 of NC_088776.1, forward strand.
GAATTTTTAGGTAAAAGTTTTTTGAAGATGTTTTTCAAACTTTTGTTTCAAACAATATCTATATAAATTTGCGCCTTTGTCAGAAATTTTAAATGGGTTAGGGTTCCCATAGAAATGTTAAAAGATGGTTCCAGATTCTAAATCAAACATATTTTTAAATAATTCATTTTCTTAATTTAAAGGATAACATTTTGACCTTAGCTTAATTTTGACAAAAAAAGGTGGAGTTAGTATTTGACACCTTTTTAAAATTACTCGATTCAAATTTTTTTAGAAGAATAATAAATATAGTTTAAACATTTAATTTATTAACTATTTTAAAATGATAAATATTTTGAAATACCAGCTTATAATTTTATGTATCCAATATAAATAATTTTCTTTATATAAACCTAAAACGAATATTAGAAATTGAATAATTCAAATATTTTAATAAGGACTAATTAGAGCCTTACTATAATCAAGAGACCATTTAACTAATTTATAAAAAAATAAAATAGCAACGGTAAATACTAATAGAAATTTTAAAATACCTGTATTAAGATGCTCTCCTAAAATCATAGTTATAAGGTACTCAAAAAGGTTTTGTGTCAAGGAGGGAACTTAGCAATAAACTTTTGCCTTAATAAACTTTTGCCTTGTAGATCCTGATCATAGCCAACCCAATGATAAGTGAATAATTGGAAGCAAAAATATTTATGAACATAATTAACCTGTTTCGGTATCCCATAATTTAATATATTTATCATATCCAGCGGACAAAAATTGAGACCCATCGTTATTGAAGCATACATCTCTAACGGCTTGCGTGTGGCCAGAATACGTTTGTATGCATCTACGTTTGTTATAAACTTCCCATAACTTCGCCGTTGAGAGTGAATGGGGGTTAAATCACAATTTATTAAAATTTATGAGATCTCATATGCTCAAGCTACTAATAGAGATAAAACATGTTGATTATATTATAGCCCTAAGCCAAACCGAAGGACGGCTTAAACCTGAAAAAAACGAGCAGGGATTAAATGTTATTTTCAATTGGGCCAAACCTAAGCCTAAAAAAATATGTCCGTTTTGTCTCCTCTTTTATTAAAATAAAACAATCATTGTAATGTTATTAAAACATAATTATTTATTAAGGGGGGGGGGAGTATGGGAATTCACACGTAAATGAGAATAAAAAAATTCTCTAATATATTAATAAATTAATTTAAGTGAATAAAGAATTTTAAACTCAAAGTTAATAAATTGAAATATATACTCTAGATTAGGACAAAACAGTTACCAATCCTTATTTTGTATAACTTTATAAATATGTTATTTATTTTTCAATTAAAAATTACGGACCAGGATCCACCCTAAAAACAAATATTTGAACCCGGTTGGGCTTGGTTCACAAATCGGGCCTGACCATCACGGGCTTGCAGGGCTATAACTCATTTGAAACTATTTGAATCAGTTACTGATAAGTTATCCTTTTTGTAAAAAATGATTATGGTAACAAATTAATATATTTTTTAAATCTGTTGACTAATCTGCGTTCTTGGTATATGCTTAGAGTGGAATTTAATTAGTGCAAAATTGGTTGTAATGTTACTAAAATGAATGATATACTTTATATTTATAAGGGGTATATAGATCATTCGTATTTAGCCACAAAAAATTGTCTGATTCAATTATATCGAAATGACGGATAAAAAACTATTTATAATACAATATGAACATTGAATCGGATTTTATTCAAAATGTGTTAATTAGACATTTTAAATTAAATAGCCCATTTTTTATATAATGTACACAATCATTTGATTGATATTTTTGGTTTATTCTGTTCCCCATATAAATTTTTTTATAATGTTTTTTAAAAAATAGGATCGGTTGATATCAATGATCGACATCTAAAACGTATTTTGATATAGTATAGATGCTGTATGTTTGTATAACAAATTAAAAAAAACCTTGATTTTAGCGTCCATACCACAAGATAGGAAAAGATGAGCAGAAGATGGAAACCAACGGATAGCTGAAAGACCTTTGGTGTGTCCGGTATAAGTGTGAACCAACCTTTTAGGCAGATAACACTTTTCTGGGATATGATCGGCTTTTAGGTTAATACCTAAGTCTTGAGGAATATGTAAGAAAGATCTGCCTTGATAATCGTAAGCGTCGGGGACTTTTTTTTTAAAAAAAAGAAGTTAAATAGTGTATGACATTTTTTAGAATTAAAATTAATTAGTTATATCAATTAGACATTACCATTTCTTTTGTTTAATTTACTCAATCCGAATATTTCAATAAAAATGGATGAAAGTATTGTATGTGTCACATTAAAACAGAGATAATATAATATCTAAGTAAATATTATTGGAAAAGATTGATTTTATGTATATGTATTTATTGAAATATTTCTTGTAATGTAATTAAATATTAAGATATATAGGGTAGAAATATATATTGCGCACATATAGGTATATCGTTAAATCATTTAAGCCAAACTTAAAAAAATTGAGCAATTTATGAAAAGAAATTTTTCATATTAAAATACTTTAATTAATTTAACATTTATAATATATTTATTTATACATAGTGATGTAAAGGTAAGAAAATTCATGGGAAATAAGGAGAAATTTCATATTTTCCCGGGAAATTTCCCTACTTCTACATTACCATTTAGAATATAATTTGATTAGTAATTCCACCTCGATAGTGTTTTAGCACTACAAATTTTTATATTAAATTGCCCCTTTAATTGGTAGAAAATAATTATTAAACTCATTTTTAAAATGAATGCGCCCTGCCTAAAAAATTCAATCAAATGACACATAGCAAAATATTATTAAATTTTGAATATAACAAATTAGATATTTTAAAAGATTCTCTATTTAAGTATCTTTATATCAATTAAATAATTAATTTTACCATAAAAGATTTTATTACATTATTCTCTCTATATGGAATTTTTATGTTTAAACATAATGAAATTTTTTTATGGCAACTTAATTTGATTTAGGTAAGTACTTAATCAAATACATTCAGTTCGAGGCATTGATTAATTAACTCGGGTAAATGGGATTATTTAATAACTGGGGTCTTCAAAATCTCATTATTTCTTTCTCTTTTTAAAGTAAAAATTTAATAAGAGATGGTTCAAATAAAAGTTGGATAAGTTATATATTTCTTATTTTTATCTAGAATTTAAGGTAAAGGTTATAACTGATAATGAAAATCATCTTAAATTTTTTTTTAAAATAATGTGATTACATAAAAACAATTTACGTTAAAAAGATTTAAAAAGATGAGATAGGAACATTGAGTAATTATTCATGGTTCATAAGTTAATACCTTGAATTACTCATTGCTCAATGGCAATATACCTCTAAAAGTGAATAAAAATTGAAGAATATTATAAAATATATCAAAATTGTAATCAATAAAAATAAATGAGGTAAATTTTTAATATTCATTTATCAATAAATTACTATGTAAAACAGATTTTTCCATAAATATTTTCTCTTCCTCATCAGTCTTCTTATGTCTTTTGGCTAAAATTTCATTCAATTCGGCTTGCATTTCCTAAAAAACAAATAGATATGTTATAATTCACAGGGAAGGAACAATTGGCTTTATAATTGTATACAATTTAATAAAGTGTTTTTAAGATGTGATGATTCTGCCAATAATAATAACCTCTATTTAAAATTTTAAGGTAAAATTATAATTATATTGCTGATATAGTTTAAATCAGTTTTAGAAAATATCAAACAACTTACCATTATGATTAACACTAGGGATGCACCGATATTTTTTATAGAATCGATTTATTCTTTTCAAAATATTGGTTATCGTCCAATATTATAAAATTTTCCGATCCAATCGAATGGCGTTTAAATTTTTAAAAAATTTATTTCAAATATCATAATATATTTGTTTATTATGTATTATGTAAATAGATAAATGTTATTATATAAATAAGTGATTTAACAATAAAAATATTTTATATAGTTTTAGATTCATGAATATAAACTATAACTGATCATTATAATATATTTAAATTACTTATGTTATGCTATAGTTAAATTAAAGATATTATAATATTAAAAAGTATATGAGATGAGAAGATATATACATTAAAAATTTTAACGATTAATATGTTTACAGAATACAAAACTAGATATTATATCGGATCGATAATCGGCCGATATCAATAATAGACCTACAAAAAATGGTATCGGTACACCCTTATTGGCAATAAATAGTTTATTTAACTAAGGCTTAAGATGTTTGAAAATATATTTGTCAAGATAACGGTTTATTGTATCAGGTAATTGTATAAATTCCAAATAAAAAAGTTCTTAATATCCAAAAATTATTTTGATTTTAAAAAATGGAAAGAATTTTTGAATCCTGATCACTTATTCAGTTTTTTCTATTATCTATCAAATAAAAGTTTATCTGGGTCGGACAAAAAGTACTCTCAAATTATATTTGAAACAGAGATAATTTTTATTTTATATCCAAGATAGATTCTTGGTGAATATTTAAAAGATACATGAATGTATCTAAAATAAAAAATACTTTAAAAGAATATAATTTAAAACAAAATGTAAAACTTTTTCTTTATAAAATTGCATGGTACAATATAATATCTGTAAAAATTATGTATAAATTCAGTGGGAAATTAACAAAACTTGTATATATAATAAAATTTATATTTGTAAAAAATATAATTGTAATAATAAAAAATAAAACAAATATTTACTAAAGTAAATTTTGTAAATTCAATTATGATAAAACGTTAGTAAATATATTAGCGTCATTATAGCCGCATAGGGAAGGGACTTCTACCAAGGGGCTGGAAACATAATGAAAGATCGTCATTGAAATTGGAAGGAGGTAGTTATAAAGACGCTATTACAATTTGAATAATATTAAGGGGGGGGGGCAGTTTTGATTTATTTTACTCTATATTATTTTTGCTTAATTTACTTGTTAATTTTGATCGAAGTGTGGGGAGGGGGGAGTAAGATTTTAAGGGAGTGGTGGAATTAGTTCTTTTGTGCTATTTTAGATATAATTTTTTTTTTTTATTATATGAATAGAATTACCTGGAAGATGGTAAATCAGTATTGAATAAAAAGATATCTTATATTTTTATAATTATTCAGCCTGCCCTCTTTTAAATAGTTTAATATTTAATTCTACAAAATTGGTAACTGTAATTGGATTAATAATAGGTTCATTGATACTTAATTTGGTTTAGTAACTAGTATATACTAAATAATATATAAAAATATGTATTATAGGCTTATCCAAGGGGGAGATTTCCCTTCCTAGGTAAATTTAGAGGATTTTGTAAATAAAATATAAGCTAATAAAAATTATCTTGCGCGTCCCTTCCCAAACAATAAATATAATATGTCATTATAAACAATAATTGAAAAATGTAAGTAAAAGTTAATGATCTTTCAATATATTTATATTTTATTTTTAAGAAAATTATAGACCAAGGGCTTTTAAAAGCTGGTCTAATAACTCCAAATAAAATGTATGGTGAGGAATTAGCATAAAAGTGCCCCCCCCCCCAAGATATCAGGAATAAGTCTCGATTTTAAATAGGAAATAACAAAAACATAATCATAGGCATATTCAGAATTTTACTGGGGGGTGGGAATTTTTAAAGAACAGCCATATTGTAGATGGGGGGGGGGATTTTCCACTTTCCAATCCCTTGGTTCTGCCTGCATTAATATATTATAAAAATAATTAATGCAACCTTGTGGATTAAAAACAATAATATTCTATTATAACATTTTATTTATTTTGAATAGAATTTAGTAAACATTTCTAAAAAAATCGAACGTTCGCGTTCAAAATTCATTGAAAAAAATCGAACGCTTTCACGTTCACTTTCAAAAAAAAAAGGAATGCGTTCACGTTCGTTCAAAATTTTATGCTAATTTTTTTTAAAAATTTAATTTAATATAAATAAATGACTTATATTTTTAACACAATATATTAGCCATGTTAAAAAATAATATTTTATTTTGATAATAAATACAATAAAATATAGTGAATAAAAAGATATTTTTATTATTTGTTTTTCTTTCATCGATAAACGCTTGGCAGTTACTACGGCATTCGCGATACTAAAAACGCGCTCTCAGAAGAGGGGATTGCGGTATTATACTTAATATACAACTTTTTCAACGAGGGGAATTCATTAAAAACATTTATTGTTTTGTCCTTTGCTTCAAAAAATTTAGATAAGTTATCCTTCTCTAATCCATCCTCTACTTCCCAAGAACTAGATTAGCCCCAAAATAAAAAATATACAATAATAAGATATTTTAATTACCTTTTATTTAATAACTATATCAATATTCGTTTTTATCCCTTCCTCTTCCCAAACCCCAGACCAAGTCCAACCGATTAAGACCAAGAGTTAATACTTTAAACCAAAAAATATTTTAATTATATTTTATTTGATCACTATATCAATATTTTGTGTTGATTAAGATATTCATTCTTGACCCCACAAGTCACAGACCTACCCCAAGTATATTTATTATAACAATCAGAAAATATTTTAATATCTTTAATTTGATATTAGTGTCATTTAACAGACTGATTTTAGCCGATTTTAAAAAATGGTGAACTCAAATTAATTTTTATATTGTAAATAAAAATATAAAATCCTAGGTGGAGTAAATTTAAAGAAATCATTTTTATATTAAAATTTTATATATCATATAAAAGTTAATTATTTTTACAATAAATAAATTTATACTTCAAATTGTGTTTAAATTAAAATATAAACAATAATATTCAAATTAATAAACTATAATAATGGCTTGTTAATTAAAAAATTCAAATTAATATTAAATTTTTCAAATAAATAAAAATAAAAAGTGTTTTAAAATTGAACGAACATTAAATTCGAACAAAGTTCATCAAAAAAAAAGAACACGTTCAAAGTTCATCAAAAATAAAAGGAACTCCATTCATCATTTTTTTCAAAAAAAATGAACATCATTCACAAATAATTGAATTAGATTAAATAAAATATAAATAAATTTATATGATTTTATTATTAAATACATTCCATAATTTAATTTTAATGACTTACTTTTATTGCATGATGAGAAATCTTAACTTTAAAAATAATGTATGTAAATAATTTACACCTGCAACATTAGCAGTTTACATAGGTATTTGCATCAGAATCAACTCCATATTGAAATTTAAATAAGAAATTATATAAAAAATTAAAAATGAGCTCTTTTATTTCATAATGTGATAACTAAAAAGTGGCTGAATAATTTATAATTAACTGAAAAATAATACAATTATTTTTCAAAAATTTGTATCCACGATACTGCCCAACCCTGCAATATAATTAGATAAAAAATTAAATACTTAATAATATTTTTGAAAATGAGTGTAAAAGTGTAATAAATTTAATAAAATATTATATATTAAAATAGAATAGAATATTTGAAAATTAATTAATATAAATTTGATGTTTGAAATATAAGATATATTTTTAACATTTTTTGGCAATAAGAATATTGAGTTGGTGGACCGTTTTTGTTATCCTGATTCGATCGAAACTTTATCTTTTAAGGAAATTGAGTCAATATGTTTTAAATTGTTTAAACCAACGTTAACAGCTTTTGCTTCTAGATTTGATTTCGTTAGATTACGGAGAACAACTGAAACCATAACTGAATTTGCAGATAAAATTAGAACAATTGGCAAGCTTTGTCATTATCTTAATGATATTGACGAGCGTTTATGTGATCAGTTTATGGTTTGGAAATACCGGGATTGGAAAGAGATCTTAGAGCTCTATATCCCGACGGTCTTGATAGAGATAATAATGTACTGACTTTCCAATTTATTCTTGATCTGGCATTAGCTTCTGAGCGAGCAGATAAAGAAATGGCAAATAAAAATATGCCTGTTGTTAATAAGATAAATGATAATAACAAAAGAAATGATAATGATAATAATTATAAACATCCAATCAAAACGACGACTATATTTGATAAAGGCTATAATAAAGTCAAGAATAATAATACATTTGATAAAGAGAATAATAAATACAAATTTAATAATGATAAAGATTATAATAAACTTAAATGTTATAAATGTGGTTTTATTCATAACCGAGAAGTAGGCCTATTCAAAAACGAATTCGAATCGAATAGTGCATTATTCATATTCGATTCGTTTAAACGAATAGAATAATTTACTATTTGAATTCGTACGAATAATAAAATCTACTATTTGTACTCGATTCGAATTATTAGAATAATTCGAATTAATTTTTTTAATAAAATAAATCATACTCAAATATATTGACAAATTTTTTTATTACAAATTTGATTTTAAACAGAAAAAATTATAATATGTAATCAATAATCTGATAATAAATAATATATAATCAAGTTATAAACAAAATTAAAATATATATTATTAATTTAATTTATAATTTAAGCCAATTTTTAAGGCAAAGAGTTTTTCTTATTTTTCCTTCATTATATGACATGTGGTTTTTTGACAATAAATTAGTTCCTGAGAAAAGCCTTTCACAAGCAGTTGATGTTCCTTGTATAGATATATAATCCCTTGCCATTTTCGAGAGTATGGGCATCCGATATGCATTTGCTTTCCACCACATTAACGGGTCAGTATCACTCTTTGCTCTTGGTTCACTCAGATAAAAATCTATTTCACACAGTTGAATATTATTTTGTTTAAAAACAATGTCTAGCCTGTTTTGTTGAATTTTATCCTTATTTGTTTGACAGTTATAATTATGAGCTTATAAAATAAAATCATATTTAAATGGGGGTAAATTAAATACCTGTATATCTATTGTAAATCTCTTTAAATTTGTCCATTAACTTGGATATATCAATATCATAATCAACAGATATTGATTTAAAATATTCTACTTTAAGCCTGGGATCTAATATTGTGGTTATTATTGCATCATCGGCAGTTAAATTATAATAACCCAACAATTTATCACATGCTACTTTGAAACTATTGTTAAAGGATTTATGGAAACCAGGTTTTTCATTTTTTAGATGTTCAAGAATTAAAATATAATAAGGTATAACCAAATTATAAGTAGGATAATTCTCCCCACATAACATATTTGTAGTTTCATATAAAGGCAATAGTATAGCTTTAATTTTTATAAGATCCTCCCATTCTTCCTATATGTTATCAAAGTATTATATTATTACTAGGGGTGTACCGATACCACTTTTTGGAGGCCGATCCGATATTCCAGATATTTAATTGATATCGGCCGATAACCGATCCGATATCATATCTAAATTTGTATTCTGTAAAGATACCGGTTTTAATTTTTAATATTCTTTTTATTAGTACAACATCTATAATTTTACTATACCATAACATATGTCATTTAAATATATTATAATGATCAGTTATAGTTTATATTCAATTCAATTGCAATTATTTATATAATAAGTAATAACATTAATCTATTTACATAATTAGTAATAAACAAATATATTGAAATTTGAAATTAATATATAAAATTAATTTATCGAAGATTTCTTTTTAGAAATACCAAAATTTCCAATTTATCAGAGATCGGTCTGCGGTGATGGGGACTGTTAATATCACTAGTATCACTAAAAACAGATTCTGAAGAGATTAATGAAAACTTTTTTAAACAGAATGCGAAAAAAAATAACTATATTGCAGAATGTTTATTAACTAATTATTACTATTAAAATAATTAAGCATAAAAATATATTCCGATTTTATTTATAAAAATAAATGGATTTTTAGATATAACTTTTTTTAAATTTTGTTAAAAGCGCCATTTTATATCGGATCGGAAAATTTTATAATATTTGCCGATAACCGATATTTTAAAATGGGCGAAATATCGACCCGATCCGATATAAAATATCGGTACATCCCTAATTATTACCTAATTATAAATTTTAGTTTACCTCTTATATTTGTTTTTCTTGAAAAATTTTAATGTTAGTTATTACTTCATCAACTAATTTTGTTATAACAGGCTTTAACAATAAGCCCCTTTCAATCATTTGATAGGTGCTATTCCATCTTATTTCACAATCCAATTTTGGTTTTAAAAAATTTAGGGGAGGATGTAGGGAACTACATATATTTTTTAATAAATTTAATTATTGAGGGGAATTACGAATCACTCTAATAATGTTTCTTGGTTTTAGAATTGAAGGGTCTAAAATTTTTAAAATTTCTTTGGATATTAAATTAATTACATGGGCAAAGCATAGAATGTGCCCTATTTTTATTAAGGGATATTTTAAAGAAAATGTATCAATAAATGTTTTATTATTAGTTGCATTATAAAGTTATATAAAAAAATTTTATTCTCTAAATTATAATTTTTAATTATTTTGACAAAGGCTTTAAATATATTTTCACCTAAATGTGTTTCATTTATTGGACTGACATCCAAAATTATGTTATTTATTTTAAAATTATCATCAATAAAATGGGCTGTTAGCCCTAAAAAAGGAACCTGTGTTGGGCTAGTCCAAATGTCAGATGAAAAATTAATCTGACTTTTATTTTTAGATATTATTTCCTTTACCAATTGTTCTTTTTCTGCAAATGTATTATACATGTGCAATTTAAGAGTATTGGAGCATATTGATTTTACAGAACAATCAAGATCACTTATAAAATTTTTAAAATCATTAGAATTAATAATTTTAAAAGGAATATTATGATTTATAAATAATTTTAATAAATTATCCTTAAAATTAATTATTTTTGAAGAATTTGGTGTAGACTTTAAAAAATGTCAATTTTATTATTTTTTTACTAAGGTGTGAATGAAACCTATTATAATGATTAATAAGAGGAGATGTTGTTTTGCCTTTACATTTTATAATACTCTTGCAATGATTGCAAGCAACCTTTTCACTATCTTTAAGGATTTGATATTGATCCCATATGATTGCTCTCTTTGAGGAAATTTTCTCATCTTCAACATCAAGCATAATTTTATCAGAAGCATTCTCCTCTAACATAATTAGGCTAGCTAACAATAATTATTGTAGAAATGTAATATATTTTTATGTACCTCTGGTTTGTGTAATTTTTAATATAATTTATTATGAGTTTCAAAAATAAACTTTTCGTGAGATTCAAAAAATGTGGCAAATAAAAATTTAAATTTTCACTTCAGAAATTTTTAAATTTGTGCTAGAATTTTTATAAACACAAACACATCACCTGTCCGATTGGCAGGTCAACAAATAGAAATGAGAAATGTTAGATTTATTAAACATTTATTAAATATTACGAATAATTCGTTTTATACGAATCGAATAAATGATTATTCGTATTCAGATAAAACAAATAATTTATTATTCGTATTCGTAATTATTCGAATCGAATATTCGAATTATTTTTGAATAGACCTACCAAGAAGTGAGATGTCCAGCTACAAATGCGGCATGTAATAAATGTAAAAAAATTTGTCATTTTGCAGTTTGCTGTAAATCAAAGAATTTAAATTATATAAGAGTGCCATCAAGTGATTCTAATCATAATATTTGGAAGATTCAACAAAATCGAGAGAATCCAGCAAAACTAACTGCAGAGATAAATGGGTTAGATGTTGAATTTGATTTTGACACTGGTGCACAAGCGTGATAGGAATTGATATATGGTCAAGTATTGGACGACCAAAGATTAGGCCAACCAGTCCATTGACTGCATATGGTGATCATCCGTTAGACGTTAAGGGCGAGACCCAAGTCAATGTTAGGATTGGATTACAGACAAGTACCCTATCAGTGGTAATAATGAATACAACTGGGGTGCCTCTTTTCGGATTACCATGGATTATAGCATTCAATTTAGAAATGCCTCGTCAGGTTATGATTAAACAAGTACGCAATTTGGTCAACAATATTGAAAAAGAAAAATGTTGCATAACACTTGATTCTAGAATTCGATATTTGATTAATTAACATCAAGAAATTTTTGATGATAAGATGGGACACATACGTGATTTTGCAGTGCGAATACATTTAAAGGATACCGCTGTACCAAGATCGTTTCCAGCCCGTAGGGTACCATTTCCACTTCGCAAAGCAATTGAAATGGAATTAGACCGATTAGTGGCTGCAGGAATTATCGAAAAGATTGATTCGACTATAACCAGTGTATAGTGGTCAACGCCAACCGTAAATGTACGCAAGAGTAATGGCGATATTCGAATTTATGCTAATTTCAAAGTTACACTCAATCCATGTTTATTGTATGACCATCATGTTATTCCTACCTTAGACGATTTGTTAGAGAAAATCCAAGGTGGTGATAAATTTACCGTGGTCTGAAAGATGCGTACTTACAGATGGAAGTAGAATCGGAATCTCAGGAACTACTAACGATAGTAACTCATAAGGGCTATTTCCGTTACCGACGATTGCCTTTTGGATTGGCAAGTGCACCAACTATATTCCAAAGATATATGGATGAGTTACTAAAAGATTTCCAAATGACTGGTGTCTATTTAGATGACGTAATTATTCCTGGTCGAAATGATGAGGAGCACTTAAATAATTTGCGAATAGTTTTAGACAGATTACATGCAGTAGGTCTTACGGCGAAATTGACAAAAGTGAGATTTTTACAAAAATCGGTTTCATTTTTAGGGGTGATAATTGATAAATTCGGTATACATCCTAATCCGGAAAAGGTGAAGGCTATCCGAAATGCGCCAAAACCTAAAAATATACAACAACTTAGATCTTTTCTAGGACTACACATACTTTATTAGAATCAGAGAAACACTACGCTCCAATTGATAAAGAAGCTCGAGCACTTTTATTTGGTATTGAAAAATTTCATTCATTTATTTATGGTAGAAAATTTTTACTTCGAACTGATCATAAACCATTAGAGCGATTATTTGGGGAGAAACGCGATTTACCTAAAATTTCTAATAATCGTTTGACACGTTGGGCCTGGAAGATGGCTTCTTATGATTTTACAATAGAATATAGACCTGGTAATAAAAATGTAATCGCCGACGCATTATCAAGGCTTCCGATATTGACACGGTAGAGAATCAAGATTCTAAACATGCTTTGGATATTCGAAGTATTAATTTGGATGATATGCAATTGTCAGAAAATATTCTACGAAAAGAGTCGAAGCAAGCTTTAATATTAAAAAAAGTAGCAATACATATTCAGCAAACTTGGCGAAACTTTGATCGTCATAAAGATAAAGAAATAGTTAATTTTTATAATCGACGGGAAGAGCTTTCTGTCGATCGTGATATTATAGAATTAAGAAATGCAGTGTTAGGAATGATTTACCGGGGACATCCTGGGGAAAATGTAATGAAATCTATTTTTAGACTGTATTGCGTAGCAATACATATTCAGCAAACTTGGCGAAACTTTGATCGTCATAAAGATAAAGAAATAGTTAATTTTTATAATCGACGGGAAGAGCTTTCTGTCGATCGTGATATTATAGAATTAAGAAATGCAGTGTTAGGAATGATTTACCGGGGACATCCTGGGGAAAATGTAATGAAATCTATTTTTAGATTGTATTGCTGGTGGCCCAGATGTGATGTTGATATATAAAATTTTATCAAAATATGTTCTGGATGCCAGAAAAATAGACCTAGTATTCAAGAAGTACCTCTATATTCTTGGACTGTTGGGAAGGAATCTTGGGAGCAAATCCATATTGATTTTGCTGGACCAGTAGATTCGCGATATTGGCTAATTGGTATCGATTCCTACTCCAAATGGTTAGAAGTTGATCTAATGCAGAATACCTCTGCTGCTGCTATGATAAAACGACTAAAAAAATGGTTTGCTAGGTTTGGAATACCCAAGTACATTGTGTCAGACAATGGACCACAATTATTACCTGGGGAATTCCGTAGGTATTGTGATTTAAATAACATACGTCATATACGTTCGTACCCTATCATACAAAAACTTATGGATTAGCTGAACGTACAGTACGAACTTTGAAAGGTCGGTATTATGTGATGAGAGATTCAATTAGCGATCCCAAAGAAGCTATGACACAGGTTTTAACAACCTACCGATTGGGAGAGCATAGCTCCACAGGGAGATCTCCTGCTAAAATTGTGCTTGGGTGGCTATTGAAAACTAGTCTAGATTGGATCCGACCAAATGCCGAACACGAAATAGTAAAGGCCAATGATAGACAAAGCCTTCATCATGATTTACATTCAAAGGAAAGAGAATTTGAAATCTCACAACCTGTATGTAGTGTTGTTAAACAGCTCGTTTTGAGCCGATTTTTAAAAACTGCTAACTCAATATTTTATCTGAATAATATTCCGCAAGCCTGAAGATTTTTGTAGAAGGAATAAAGGTTTGAACATCTATTAGCAAAATCTCGAGGCTTAGGAAATATTTTTTTAGTTACAATATCGAGTTAGTCGTTTTTAAAAATCGGCTCAAAATGAGTTGTTTAACAACAGTACCTGTATGGTTAAATAATGAAAATACCAATGGTTGGAGAGAAGGAGTAATTAAAGAAAGAATAGGACTTTATTCTTATATTGTTGAATCTTCCGGGATAACATTACAGAAGCATGCAGATCAGTTAAGAAATCGTAAGTTATCCCAAATCATGAAAGTTCTTTGGAAGTTACAGAAATGGTTGTGCCATGCCAGTGAATGAAGCAAATACAAACACAAATACCACATTATGTTGTTCATCAAGGAACCGTAAACCTACAAAGAGTTTTATTGAAGAAATCTAACTTTAAAATGTTTGAAGGAAATGTAATAAATTAATAAAATATTATATATTAAAATAGAATAGAATATTTGAAAATTAATTAATATAAATTTGATGTTTGAAATAAATTGAAATATAAATTAGTAGTCATATTGTTTATAAATTAGTAGTTGTATTACTACAAAAAGTAAATATTAAGGAAATAAGAAAGTATAAAGAAAATAAAAAAGTATATAATTTGCAAAAAAAAATGCAAAAAGTCAAAAAATATATATATTTAAATTAGGTCTATATAGCATGATACAAAACTCAATATTTTAAAAATTATGATTAGTCTTCCAGTCCAGTTTTAGGTGAGAAGACTCAGACTGGATAGCTCCATACTCCATTAATTAAGGCACATAATATTTAAAAACAATATATATAAATAACATAATGGTTAAATATTTACCTCTGAAGGTTTTGAAACTGTCTCCTCATCAACAAATTTTGCCCAAGGTCCCAAATAACCATCTATATCTGATGGGTCATCAGATCTTGCTTTTTTTCTTTTTTCTGTAAAAAATAAAAATTCAAGCATTAATTATATTTTGATGGTAAAAAACTTTAAACTTTTTTTAAAATTTGCTGTTTCATCTGGGATGGTGCCAACTGTTGGGTTAGTAATTTGGGTATCAGTCTCAATTGATGGGTCCATTGCATAGCCTTTTAAAAAAGTTTTAGTATTCATAATTACATTGCATATAAATTTATCAACACATCTATTAAATGATGTAAAATTAAAAAATTATACCATCTACATGAAATGCTTTACGCTGCATTTCAAAATTTGCATATTGAACAAAATCAGGTTCTACAAATCCAGAAAATGTATTCTTCACTGCTCTACCCTGTTGGGTTTTGAATGGATTTTCTGGTCCAACCTAAAATGAGAAATTTCTATAAATTATTAATCCAGTTAATAACTTTTGGAGCAAACATTTCTTCATAAGTTAAATTTTCTGAAATTTCACGAGTAATTGGGTGCATATAATTTAAGGTGTCAATCGATTTCTAAATTAATAAAGGCGAAAATGAAATATTTCATAATTTAATTACATCAACGGGTATATATGGAATCATATTAAAATTTAATTTATTTTTCAGTGAGTCTAAAGATGTTGATATCGGAATTAAATGAAGCGGCTTTACATCATTTTCTGCTTTATAAATATCTGAATCTGAATCATATGAAGCGCTTAGCAATTCCATGAGAAAATTTGTATATATTGCTGACTGAATATACCATAAAAAATATATGACACCTATCATATGGCATATCAATGGCAGGTTTTCATTTTAAAGTAACCCATCAGTATCCAGTGTTGAGCAGGTCCTCCAAAAAAAAATCTAGATGCTTATTCTTTATAAAAAAATGAAAGATGCAGATACTAGTATCTTAATAAAAATATCTAAAAGATACTTATATCTTTTGCTAAATGAGAGTATCTTAAATACAAGATACTTTAAAAAAATTATCATTACCAATTAAATCAGAATAGTTTATAAAAAATAATTTTATTATTTAAACACGCATATTATAAGAATGAATATTTACAATAATTAATAAAATATTTAATGACGAGGTAATTATTATAATTGTTGTATCTGTCGATTTGTAATTGCTAGATATGGACGTTTTTGAAGATAATTTTCGAGAGGATATTATTGTTTTTAAATATAATTTTTTATATATATAATAAAGATTATTAGAAATTGAGTTTGTTAATGTTATGAAAATATATTCGTCGTTATAAATATATTTCGTCAGGGGCGTCGCTAGCCTTTACAATCTCAGGGGGCTCAAGGCCCCACATACCCACAAATTTGCGGGCCTTCGGCATGCTTTTGTTCAGTCTTCGGCCGCGATTTATATTAATATATACAAATGAAATTTGATAATTATGATAAATCAAACAACTTTCAAGATTAAATTGAATATATAGATGATGTGTTGGAGGTAAGAGGTATATTAATAAATAATGAAACCAAGAAAAAAATATTATTTGCTTATATGGGGATTAGTAATTTGGCAGAGATGAGGTCTTTTGTATGTCCAAAAATTTTGAAAGAACTTAATTATGAGGAGATAATTGAAGTGGGTAAAAAAGTATTTAAGCCTATTTCAACGTTATTCAGCTCGAGAATTAAGTTTATTCGAATAGAAAGAGGGGATGGTGAAGCAGTTGCTGAGTTTGCAGACCGACTTAAAAATTTGGCACAAGAGTGTAAATTTGAATCTGACCTGGATGGGAGATTGAGGGATCAAATGGTGACTGGAATCAAAATGGGTGCATTGGAGATAGATATTCGCACCAGATTTCCAGATGGAACAAATGACATGGGAGAAAGGGTGAGTTTTCAACAGGTTTTAAATATGGCTTTGGCAATGGAAAGGGCTGAGGATGAAGTGACAAATATGATGGTAAAAAAAGTCAATAAATCTAAGGAGCAGATAGAGAATAATCAAGGAAATTTTTCTAATCAAAAGTACCCATATCTATATTATAATTTTCCGATGTCCTCACTATGTCATTGTGACGTCATGTCATCGCTACATCATGTCATCGCTACGTCATGTCATCGCTACGTATTTATTTATTTTTATTAATTTATTTATTTTTTATAAAAGCAAGACTCAAATAAAAAGCAACTATTATATCCTGGTAAATTATATTTATAATTTATAAAAAAACTTTTTTTATAGGTGAAATATTTTGAGAAGAAAATCCAAGAAAGCAAGACTCAAATAAAAAGCAATTATAATCCTGGTAAATAATATTATTAATTTATGATATCAAAAATTAAATATGATTCAATTATTAATTCAACCCATATTCATTTTGAGAAGAAAGGGTAAATAATATTTTTTATTTATAAAAATGAGTTTTTACAAATCAAACAATCATACACCCTTATTTTTAAAAAAAATGAGTTTTTACAAGAGCTAATATCAAAAAATAGATATCATTCAATTGTTTCAAGTAAATTAAATTATAAATGCTTATATATTTTTTTACACTTAGAATACATCAATTTTAGCTTCTGATGATATTCCCACTCTTTCTAGAGAGTTGAACCTAATATAGATTCCTCTTCAGGTTTAATACATTAATATTTTTAAAATTATTCTTATGTTTTTATTTTAGATATATCACCACTACCACAATCCCTATGCCACCTCTGCCTAATTTTTGACAAATATAACCATTTAATTCCACTATCATTCACCTCACTAGGAGTTAATATAAATAATACTTTATCCGATTCCCTGAGGAACTTTCATGAATATTTAGAGGGATGTTCAAACGTGTGTAGTGCGGCCAATTTCATTAACATTATTAATGGGAAAATATGCGGTAGTTTTGTCATGGCCTTTATAACAATATTTACGACCATTTTATGGTTGTTGACAATGTCGTTCATGATTCTATTTTAGAGGGGGATACCAAAACTGACACTTTGGCAGAAATATCCTTTTGCGTTCTTCTTTTACCAGTAGCCCAAGTCCTCAGCTTTATCAAGACGCAATGGGTGTTGTACACTGCTTTGGCAATCCGTCATTATTCATTACTTTCACCTACAACTCTAAAGGGGTGATATTATACATTAATTATTTCTTCTGCAGACGACTGCCCAGATTTATTTTGTCGCTTTTTCCATCAAAAATTAAAATGTCATAAAGGATTTGCTCTTAATTTTATCAGACACACAAAATAATAATTATACCTCATCATTTTTTTTAAAAATTACCTAAATTTATATGGCAAGAAAAACAAATTTCTTAAATTTTTGTAATTTAAATAGATAGCATTTTTTTGTACTTAACATAATGATATAGATAGCCCTTATCAAATTTTTTGATAAAAGGAGTTAACCCACTAATAAGTAAATCCGAAATTTCCCTTTCATGTGATGATAAATTATTTAGAAATTTAACTATCTCTGGGTTTGGGAAAAAGTTTTGAAAATTAATATGGGTTGGACTGGGCTTGGAAAATATTCCTCAAGATTAATATTTGCTTGCACCTGACTTGAGAATATCTTTTACAAATTATTATGGGCCGGGCTAGGAAAAAATTTTTAAAATTATTATGGGTTGAGCTAGGCTTGAGAAATTTTTTTTTAAATTATAAGGTCTTGGACGCTTGAAAATTTTTTCCAAATATTATGAGCTTGGACCTGGATGTTAAATGTTAGTCTTATGTAATCAGTAATATATTTACAAAGAATTTTGATATTGGGTAAAAGCTCACTTAAACATATTTTGACTCAAAAAATAGTTTCCACTCTTAGTCCTAATGGGTTGGACTCAATGACATTGGTTGGACTTGACCTAAATGGGGAGGGGGGGGGTTTAAAAATAATATAAATTGGATATGATTTTTAAATAAAAGGTAACATCTTTCTTAAAAAAATGAATAAAATTCTCATTCTCCGTCATTTTTGACGGGCTATCTACTAGTAATAATAATAAAGAAAAAGGAAATTTTAGTTATTACAATAATAATGATTTTAAGTTCAGAGATAACAGTAAATTTAACAATAATGATATGTGTAAGTACAATGAATGCTCAAAATGTGGAAGAACTCACCCCCCCCCTAATGTTATAATTGCCAAAAGGTAGGGCATTATGCTAAATATTGTAAGGGACGTAAGTTACATGCTATGCATCAAGATGACAATGACTCATCAGATTTAATTAATAATATTTCCCAAATTGGTGGAAAAGTGAAGATATCTGTTAGGATAAATGGAGTACCTATAGAATTTGACTATGATACGGGGGCACAGGTATTGATGATTGGGAAACAATATTGGGATAAAATTGGCCGACCCAAGTTGGACCAACCTAACCTTTGTCAGTATATGGTAACCAACCGCTGGATGTACTTGGTGAGACTATGGGGGTTCGTCTTGAAAAGATAAGCAGATCACAACTGATTGTGATGACCCGTTCAAATGACATACCATTATTTGGACTACCATGGATACTGGCATTTAATATGTTTATCCCACGACAAGTTACTATACGTAGTATCACAAGTAAAGAGGTTATGAGAACCGATAAACAAATTGCTGGCATGACGACAGAATTTTTCAGTGTTTTTGATGACAAACCAGGACGGGTGAATGATATGGAAGTTAGCATACATCTGAGTAACGCAGCAAGACCGAAATCATGGCCAGCTCGTAGAGTACCTTTCCCATTACGAAAACCAATTGAAATGGAACTCGATAAATTGGTTAAATCGGGATTATTGAAGGAGATTGACCCAACAAAAAAACGTTTGACATGGGCTACTCCAACAGTAAACTTACGCAAAACAAATGGAGAAATCAGGATTTGTGCGGATTTTAAGGTGACATTAAACCCATTTATTTTATACGATTATCATATTATACCAACGGTGGATGATCTTTTAACCAAATTAAAAGATGGGTTGAAATTTACGGTAATAGATTTGAAAGATGCATATTTACAATTTCCAATAAAAGAGAGTTCAAAAGAATACTTAACCATATCAACCCATATTGGTTATTTCCAATATCAATGTATGCCTTTAGGTCTTTCTAGTGCGCCGACCATTTTCCAAAGATATATGGATAATTTATTACAAGACTGCCAAATGACCAGAGGATATCTTGACGATATTATCATAACTGGGGAATATGATGTAGAACATTTGAATAACGTAAAAAAAGTATTATTGAATCTAAAACAGGTGGGTATGAAGGGAAAATGGGCCGAAATATGCTTTTTAAATGAATCAGTTTCTTTTCTAGGTTTTTTAATAGACAAAAATGGAATACACCCAGCGAAAGAAAAAATAGATGCTATTCGAAGGATACCAACTCTTAATAAAATACACCAATTACAATCTTTTTTAGGACTTGTGAATTATCATGAGAGATTTTTGCCACATCTGCAATTGCCGCCCCACTGCATAAATTAACAAGCATTAAATGTTGCTGGGATTGGTCGGACAGGGAACAAGAGGTATTTGATAAAATAAAACAGCTTTTGTCAACAAATAAAACGCTAATTCCATATTCGCCAAACTTGCCGAGCTGTGCATTAGCAGACCTATCGCATTTGCCTCGCGAACATTATTGGAGTCAGAGAAAAATTATGCACCAATAGAAAAAGAGGCACGAGCACTTTTGTTTGGAATGGAAAAATTTCATACTTTCATTTTTGGTAGAAAATTTATATTGCGAACAGATCATAAACCTTTGGAAAAAATATTTGGTGATAAACGGGAACTACCAAAAATATTCAATAGTCGATTAACGCGCAGGGCTTGGAAAATGTCTGCATATGATTTTGATATTGAATATGTTCCAGGAAAAAAAATAAAGTAGCTGATACTTTATCTAGACTGCCAGTAGAAGGCATAGAATCAAATAACGATCAAAAATATGCGTTAAAAATCAGAGCTATAAATTTGTACGATATAAATATTAGTCAAGTTGAACTCCAGAAAGAAACAAGGAATGATAGCTTGTTTAAAAAGGTAGTTAAAAACATTGAGCGTGGATGGGTGGAGTTTGATGCAAAAAAAGATACAGAGTTAGTTTTTTGTTATAATCGTAGAGAGGAATTGTCAGTAGATCATGATTTTATTGTATGGAATGGGAAGTTGATAATTCCAACCGTTTTGAGGAAATCAATATTAACGATTATAGACAGAGGGCATCCAGGAATAAATGCTATGAAATCAATTAGAATGTATTGTTGGTGGCCTAATTGCGATAAAAACATTTAACAATATGTTCGTCAATGTATGCCATGTCAAAGTAACAGGTCGAATATTATGGAGGTTCCTTTATATTCGTGGAACATATCTAATATGCCATGGGAACAAATTCATTTGGATTTCGCGGGGTCTATTGATTCGTATTCATGGTTAGTTTGAGTTGATGCACATACTAAATGGGTTGAGATTGAGTTAATGAGAGAGACCACGTCTACGACTATCAGGCCTTTAAGGAAATGGTTTACACAGTTTGGAACACACAGACAAATTGTATCAGATAATGGACCTCAATTTATTTCTGGAGAATTTCGAAAATTTTGTTTCGAGAAAAATATAAAATTGATACATACAACATCGTATCATCAGAAAACAAACGGTTTAGCGGAAAGAACAATACGAACCCTCAAGAGTCAATATTTTGCAACTAGGAAAGACATCAGGGAGCCTTAGGAAGCCATGGAAGAAGTTTTGATAGCATATAGAATGGATGAATATCAACAACTGGACGTTCACCGGCAAAGTTATTATTGGGGCGAAATTTAAAAACGGGATTAAATTGGTTACATCCAAATGTTAGGGATGAAATGGAACGATCGAATATACGACAAAAAGCAGCGCATGATGAACATAGTCAAATGAGGGAATTGAGATTGCACAACCGGTATGGGTGCATAATGAAATAAATTCAGGTTGGAGATAAGGAGTTATAAAATCCAGAATGGTAGATTTTCTAATTTGGTAGAAAGCAAGGATAAAATGGGACGAAAGCATGCAGATCAACTTCGAAAAAGGGAGGTAGCTAAAGAAACGGAGAAGTTTGGGCCAGTGGAAGAAAATAAAGAAAATATGGAGTCAGAGAGAGAGGAAGAAAATGGAGAAAATATGGAGTCAGAGAGAGAGAGGAAGAAAATATAAAAAATAGAGAGTCGGATATAATTAAGATTTTAAAAAATGTGGAAGTTAACGAAAAACTAGAAACGCGGAAATCACAAAGAGCTAGGAAACCTACAAAACGGCTGATTGAGGAGTTGTAAGATCATATGTGTGGGGATATGTTATAAATGAGATATATTATATATATTATTAATGTTATAAATGTCATATACAAATAAATCATATATATATACCAATTGTCATGTGATAGAATACTTGATTTACATATACATATTAAATAAATAAATTGTATAGATATAAAATTTTGCGTCTAAAGAATTACGAGTGATAAAAAAGGTTAATTAATTCATACATATGCCTCAATTGATAATGGTTTTTAAAAACCACATAATATAATACAATTCTTAGCAACTTATATTGGCAAAAGGTCATGAAACTAATATAAGTCTCTGTTGCCATTTTAGAAAATGTTTTAAAGAATGGACTAATAAGGAAAATTTTATAGGTTGACCCCCCGTCTACATGAACGGGGGGGATAGTTTGCATCCTATTTTTTTGAGGGTGGTAGGCGACTTTAATGGAGGTATAATAAATTTTTTGGGAGGTTATCTATTATATTTAGAGATCAAATAGGACAAAATTTATTGCTGTAAAAATTAATACTTTTATTGTAGACCTATATAATCATTGATTATAATACAATAGAATTTTTGATAATTATACACTATAAAAAAACTCTGAAGAAAGAAGTCCTCGGAGCACTAAAATAAAGAATGTATTAAAATGTTCATTTTATTACTTTTTTAATCTTATATTTATATATTTTTTACAAACTAAAATTAGAATATAAAATTAAAAGGTTAAGTTATAAAACGAAAAGTAAAACTAAAATAAAAATATAATTTGAATAAACAGAATTATATGAATGCGCGTTACATAAATTAAAACATAATACTATTCAATAACCAAAATATATAGTATTTTAATTTATTAATTCCTATAATATAACATTCTCCCTCTTCTAAAAAAGCCTTCCTGTTGCATGTGCGCTATTATATATTTAAATACTTAAATAATTTATATTTAAAGTTCAGTTAAACTATTATAAATTTAAATACTTAAATAATTTATATTTAAAGTTCAGTGATATTTATTTGTATATCTCAAGGCCACAAAATATATATATAAATTAATATATATTTTGATTTTGAATTGACTTGTTGTTTTCTTATTTTTAAAATAAATTATAAAAACATATTGGGAATTCCTCCGTAACTTATTTAATACAATCACACACTTTATTCTATTCTATTCGTATTCTTATATTATACATTATGGTGGAGGATAGGAATGATGTAAAGATCAAGGTATTATTGAAGACGTTGGATCTGAAATTTCTTGCGGAGAATATTATAGATGAAGCTACAAAAAAATATAAATTATTCGAAACATTGGATAAAGAAATGGCTGTGAGTATCATGGATAACATTGATAATTTATCATATCAACAAATGAAAGATTTAATACATAAGAAAGTCGAAAAGAACAAGATCACGCGTATTTTGGAGTTGTTCAATACAAAACCGGACAGACTTGAGTCTTCCAGAGAGTATTTCGATAGACTGAAAGGGTATGGTTCGGGGCTCAATCCTGAATTTTTGTCGGTGCATTTTATGTTGAGTTGTCGTAATGAAAAGCTAAAAACAAGGTTGATTGAAGAAAATACTACAGAGATTAATATTATAGAGGACATTGTTGTCAAATTTCAATCGTTGGAAATTAATAATAATAAAACATATGTAGAGAAAGATTCTTGGAGAAGAGAGGATAGAACCGATTGGCAAGGCTATTCGTCTTGGAAAGAGAACAAGCAGACTTCTAAGGCCAACACCAACAACAACAACTTCGGCAACAACAACAACAGCAGCAGCAACAACAACAACAACAGCAATTACAACAATTTCAAAAAGACGGAGATGATACAAACCCCTTATAATTTAAGGCCAAGAAATAAAATTAATTTTATTAATGATATTACGATTGACCTTCAAGTTAATAATTATGATTTTTCTTTTATGATAGATACTGGTTCTCCTGTGTCATCCTTGCCCATGAAAGAGTTTGAAAAGCTTACGAAGGATGAAGATGTGGAGATGAAGAGTTGTTCGAAGAAATTATTCTCTTATGAAGGGTCGCCTATCACAGTCATTGGTAAAGTTATTAATTGTAAGGTCAAATTTCTAAAGTTTTGGAAGGGGAGGGACCACCTTTATGTGGTCTATATTGGATCAAAGAATTTGATTTGATTAGATTCAATTTTGATTTTAATACTAAAGAGTTAGGAGATAGGGTAAATTTTGTAACTTTTAACAATCCTTGTAAAAATAATGACAGATTTGATAGAGGGAATTTGGTTATGCAGTCAATGTTTATTAAAAAAAATTGTTATGATTTTAATTATGATATTAATAAGTTAGTTAAAAGGTTTGATTGTGTTTTTAATAATAAAATAGGTAAAGTAAAACATTTAAAAATAAATATTTTGTTAAAAGATAATTTTAAACCAAGATTTTTGAAGGCCAGGAGAGTATCGTTTGAATTAGAAGAAAAGTTATATAACATTCTAGAACAATGGTTTCAACAGGGCATAATAACCCCTGTTATATTTTCCCAATGGGCGACACCATTAGTTTTGGTTAAAAAGAAGGTTAATGCTTTGAGAGTTTGTGCTGATTTTAGGGTCACTGTTAATCCACAGTTAGAAAGGTTTGAATATCCGCTGCCAAGGATAAGTGACATTATTGCTAAGGTCGTAAAGGCAGATTATTTTCAAAAATAGACTTTTCCTCGGCTTATTTGCAAATACCTATTTCTAAAGAAACTTCCAAATTTTTAACCGTTTCAACACATAAAGGTCTTTTTCAATTTAATAGATTACATTAGGACTTACAGTGTCGACTGCTTATTTCCAAAAGACCATGGATGAAATTTTTGCCGACATTAACGGGATTATGTATTATTTAGATGATTTATTAATTTTTGGTAATGATAAGGAAGATCATTTTAATATATTGAAAAAGGTATTTCAAAGAATGATGGATTTTGGTTTGATTGGAAATATTAAAAAAAGTGAATTTTGCAAAGAGAGTATTAAATATTTAGGTTAATAAGTGACAAAGGTATACAGCCAATTAAAGAAAAGATTGATCCGATAAGTACGACTGAACCTAATAGTAAGGAAGAATTGCATTCGTGGTTGGGTCTGATGAATTATTATTTAAGGTTCATAGAAGGTTTTTCTAAATTGGCATCTAATTTATATGAATTGCTTAAAAAGGGTAAAAAATTTTATTGGGGAATTAATGAAAAAACTAGTTTTGATGAGATTAGAGAAAGATTGTGCAATGCACCAATTCTTGCACATTATTTACAGAAGTAAAAATTTATTTATTTCTACTGATGCTTCTAATAAAGGTATGGGTGATGTTTTATTTCATGTTGAAGAGAATGGTCTTGAAAGGCCGATTGAGTTTATGTCAAAAGCATGGACGGGTGCTGAGAAAAGATATTCGATTATTGAGAAAGAAGGATTGTCGATTGTTGTGGCTGTTAAGAAATGGAGGGAATATGTAGTAGGGAGGAATTTTAAAATTTTTACGGATCATAAACCTCTAGTTAATTTGTTTGGAACAGATCCGTTAAACTTTACTATATGTCGCCAAGGCTACAGAAATGGGCTTTGTGTTTAGCCGGGTTTGATTTCGACATTAATTACAGGAGGGGTAAAGATCAAATTATTGCTGATGGTTTATCTAGGTTAATAAAGGAAGATGTTATTTATTTTTTTAATATTGATAATGATTTAAATGACCAGAGAATTTTGAATAATTTAGATATGATAAGAAGAGAGAATGTGGAAGATTTAGAACTTATCAAAGTTAAACAATTTATTTTGAATGAAGCGGGAGATTTCACACAGATTAAAGTATATATGGAGCTAGTAAGTTGTTGTTTATTAAAAATGATTGCATTTTTAAGGGAGAGCAGATTGTTATTCCCCAATCGCTAAGAAAAGAGATTCTAAATGTTCTTCATGAGGGACATATAAGTTTGTCTAGGATGATTGATATTATGGAAAGATATTTTTGGTGGCCCGGGGTTAAAAGAGACATCAAGGAAATGGTTTTTAGGTGTAATATGTGTATGATAAATGCTCCAAAATTACCAAGGATTAGAAATAATCATTGGGTAGATCCGAGCAAACCCTGGTATCGTATTTTTATTGATTTTTTTGGACCCATTAAGAATTATTATGGATTAGTAATAATTGATGGGTACTCTCGATGGCTTGAGATTATCAAGATTAAAAATATTACTACTAATACCACGATTATGGTATTAAATAATATTTTTTCTAGATTTGGTTACCCCGTAGAGTTGGTTTCTGATAATGGACCAGCTTTTAGGTCGTATGATTTTAAAAATTTTCTATTAAAAAAGGGTATAACACATATATTTACTCCTGCATATCATCCGTTTTCAAATGGTATGGCTGAAAGAGTGGTACGCTCAGCTAAGGATATGATTTATAAATTAGGTGGTTGGGATAATAGGTTATTGGAAGAGGTTTTATTGAATTATCGCAATACCACTCATTCGACAACCAAAACTTCACCTGCTTTTAGATTATTCGGCAGGGAACTAAGATGGAAATGGAGTTTTTTGAATGACAGTGACTGTGATATGCGACCTAAAATTAAAAGAATAAAGTTCAGAGAATTAACATTTGACAATTCTGTTTTTGTCAAAGCAGGCTCCAATAAAGAATGGCGTGTGGGGATTGTCATTGGGAGAATTAGTAACGTCATTTGGGAAATATGATAAGTTTCTCTTTGTTCATATTGATCACATTAGAAATTATTAATAGGAATATATTGCATTATATTTTTACTTTTATATTTTTGGTTACAAATATTAAAACATCATACATATTCTATCTTTCCTAGTTGTGATAATTTTGATTAATAAGCATTGTTAATATTGAAAATAATTTCCCCTTCCCAATTGTAATTGTTTATTATATTCCAAAAAAAAGGAAATAATGAAAATAATTTCCCCTTCCCAATTGTAATTGTTTATTATATTCCAAAAAAAAAGGAAATAATGACAATAATTTCCCTTTCCCAATTGTAATTGTTTATTATATTTTCAAAAAAAAATAAAAATAATGACAATAATTCCCCTTCCCAATTGCAATTGTTTATTATATTCCAAAAAAAAAGAAGGAAATAATGACAATAATTTCCCCTTCCCAATTGTAATTGTTTATTATATTCCAAAAAAAAAGGAAATAATGACAATAATTTCCCCTTCCCAATTGTATTTGTTTATTATATTCCAAAAAAAAAAAAGAAAAAAAAGGAAATAATTACAATAATTCCTTATTCCCTATTGTAGTTCTATTTGTTATATAATTCCTTGTTAATCTTAATGTAAGTATTGGGTATTATTTTAATAATGATATCATTGTAACATTAAATATTAACCTTATTACGCATTTAACATTATAAAAATACCTCCCGCATGCCAAGCGAGCGTTTATTCCCTATAAATTGTAGTTTCTTTCATTTTTTATTTCAATATTCATTTTTTTATATTTTTTTTTTGGAGGGAGTGCATGTTGCATGTGCGCTATTATATATTTAAATAATTTATATTTAAAGTTCAGTTAAACTATTATATATTTAAATCTTAAATAATTTATATTTATAGTTCAGTGATATTTATTTGTATATCTCAAGGCAACAAAATATATATATAAATTAATATATATTTTCATTTTGAATTGACTTGTTGTTTTCTTATTTTTAAAATAAATTATAAAAACATATTGGGAATTCCTCCGTAACTTATTTAATACAATCACACACTTTATTCTATTCTATTCGTACTTAATTATCATCTAAGAGTCCTTGTCCAAATCGTTTATTGTGTTTGTACGTTGGTTTGTTTAAATCGAGTTTGCACGTTGGTTTGTTTAAATCATAAGCTTGTTATCCTTATCGTAAGTTGTCTTTATAAATCGTGAATTTGTCATGTAGCTTGCTAGTAGTACTCAGTCGTTATTATTATCAATTCTCAAAATTGTTATTATCATCAGTAAGTTACGAATAATGAGAAATAATAGTTCATCAAGTTGGATATAAGAATAAATGAAGAATGATAAATCAATAAGATTGTTATATAAAATTTTTAGCATTTTAATTTTTTGCGTTTTAGTGTCCAATTTATTTTTTCGCGTTTTAGTGTTATTTATTTTTTCACGTTTTAGTGTCAGTTTTTTTTTTGTTTCGCGTTTTAATGTTTAAATTTATTTTTATTACTATTTATGCAAATAAATTTTATGCACATTTCCCTCTCTTTTTAAAAAAAATTTAAATTTCACACCCTAGTTTTAATTCAAAAAAGTTTTTTTTAAAATAATAATTCTTCATAAGATAATTTTTAGAAAATGATCTCCTCATCACATCATTTAAATATTTTTCTAAAATGAAGATGTTTAGTTTTTACATAACCTTTTGACTTCAAAGCTTTAAATTTCAAAAACTTTTTATCATATTAAGTATTACTTATAAGAGTTATATTAATTTTATAATTTTTTAAATCAATCATATGATTTATATCTTTAAATTTATATGTTTCAATTACTTAAAATTATAGTTTTATTTTCTTAAATGGTTTATCTTTGTAATATTTTTTAATTGTACCTAAGAATTCATCTTTAGGTAATTCAGTTAATTTCCACAATTGGTCATAATTCAAGAAATCAAAAATATGAAAAATATCAATAGGCATTTCACTAAGAAATTCAATTGTTAATTCATTATTAAGTAAATATTTTTTAAGGCTTTTTATGTATTCAAATATGTCCATTATGATTGATTTACATTTAAGTTATTTTAATAAGTTAATTTATACCATAATCTCAGCATATAATTTTAATAAATAATAACTTTTCTTCTTATGTGGATTTTAGAATTATTTGTAAATCATCATTGGTTACACTATATGGAATTCATAGCCTATCGTTCAATTTCCATATCAGTTCTTTCTAGGTCGTCACATTAGGTTAGGTGTTGGTCATCATATTCCAGTCCACCACCCAGAGCCGGGGCACCATGAAGAAATAAGCTTTTGGCGTGAAAGAACGTGCTTGGAAAACTATTAGAATTCATAGACTATCATCCAACTTCCATATTGGTTCTTGGTCATCTCATTAGATTAGGTATTGGTCATCTCATTAGGTTAAGCATTGGTCATCTCATTAGGTTAGGCATTGGTCATCTCATTAGGTTAGGCATTGGTCATCACATTAGATTAGGTATTGGCAATGATAGATTAGATTAATACATATTAATTATCTTTTCACTATGTCAGCTTGCAATCAAATTCTGTATTAAAAATATAATATCAATAACTAACTAAATATTAATTTAGCTTTACAGTTGAAGTTTAATTGACTTTTATTATTTAAATTATTATTTAACCCCAATTAAATAAATATAATCATTTATTATTTGAAAATTAACAAATTTAATATTGTAATTAGCCGAGTTCAAAATGACTAATCAACTGTATATTTATTTTGAAATTTTATTATCATACCTTAAAAATATTTTCAAGGTCCAAATAAGATAAGAGATTTCTTTATATAAAGTAAGTAGACATATAGTTTATAATCCTCTACTATATACAGTTGTTTATAAAATATCAGATATAATGCTACTTTTATAGACGTATTTGACAGTTATATAATATATTACAGTTAATATTATAATAAATTTTACTAATAAATCGTTTTGTTAATAAATATAATAACAAATTGCATTCAAGTATTTAACGTTATCTATTTAGTTATAAATAATTTTTAAAATTAAACATTTTATTATTCATCCTGCAATAGATGTAATAAATTTGATATCTTTATTTTTGCGTATCACGTCAATACCGCGAAACTTTTACCGCGAAATGTATTATCGCGAATGCATTATCGCGAATGTCGATTACCGCGAAAAGATATTATAGCGAATGCATTATCGCGAATGCATCATAGCGAATGTATTATAGCGAATATATTAGCGCGAATGCATTATAGCGAATGCATTACCGAGTAAACATTATAGCGAATGCATTACAGCGAATGTAATACCGCGAATGCATTATCGCGAATGTATTATAGCGAATATATTAGCGCGAATGCATTATAGCTAATGCATTACCGCTAAAATATTATAGCGAATGCATTACAGCGAATGTAATACCGCGAATGCATTATCGCGAATGCATCATAGCGAATGTATTATAGCGAATATATTAGCGCGAATGCATTATAGCGAATGCATTACCGCGAAAACATTATAGCGAATGCATTACAGCGAATGTATTATCGCGAATGTATCATAGCGAATGCATTATCGCGAATGCATCATAGCGAATGCAATATCGCGAATGCATTACAACCAACATTATCACAATGCAATAGTGATTTATATTTGACAAAATTATATTTAACCCATTTTCCAAAAAACCAGAAAACCAGCTTAATTGTCTATATTTATTTAAAGTAGCGTTTTAAAATTATTTACCTCTAAAACACGTCGTTATTTATGAAATTCGTATTTTATTTAAAAATATGTGGAATTTGGTATACTCAATTTTTTATTGAGACCTCTATCTTATTAAATCTTTTGTAATCGTCATTAATTTTATAGCTTTAAAACATAAAATCTTATCTTTTTTAAATTTAAACATTGATTAAAAATAATAAATGCCAACTCCTGTTTCAAATATAAATCTTAAAATGATAAAAAATATATTTAATTATATATTTTGGTGGTTTCAATAGAGATGATATGTGAATTTAGTTCAAATTTAATATTTTGTAAATTATTTTCAAATCATATTATTCTGCCTAAAAGGGAATGCCTACAATAAATATTTTTAAACATAATGATTATGAGACTTTCTGAAATAGGAAAAGAAGATTTTTTAATTTCATATTCTGTCTATTTAATTATTTTTAAATCTCACTGTGTAAATTGGTTTATTATTCATGATACGGTTTAAAACAATTTCAACTTTAAGAGAGACGGAAGGCCACAAATCCATATTTTTATGCCGTTTAATATTATAGTGAAAAACATTTTAATTATGCTTTAATATTATTTACTTATCTTAAATTCCGTATAAAACAATTTATAAAATACAGAGAAAATATTCAAAATAACGAAATTTGAAAATTTAGGGCAGGGCTTTAAATAATCAGAGCTAAAAATGCAGCCAAAGAACACAGGTATATTAATTTACGACATTTATATTATTTATTTTATTACTAATTATGATATTGAAATATGTTAAATTCAATTTTGTCAGGACTGTAAAACATAGCTAAATTATAATAAAAGTATAATTTTTTTTGGCATTGATAAAGTTATCCTTTCAAAAATAACCCAGCGGCTGAAATAATATTTTTCTATTAAAATCTTTAGACATTTTTGGAATTGGATAAAAATAAAGTTATTACCAAACTATAATTTACTTCTGGCACCTTACTTTAAAAAGATGAAAGGTGCAATAATTTTTTTCAATTTTTTTAAAGATTTATATAAGTTAATTGATGATACTACGAAATAAGATTTATAAATAGATTACATGACTTGTTTATTAACTCAAATTTTGTTATATTTTATTATTCTAAAAAAATAATTTAATTTTTTTTAAATTCTGGAACCCTAACTGAACTTGGGATCAAGACTAGTGCCTGAAATCTAACTCGTTATATTCAAATTTATTAATGTTTACAACCCTTAATATTTTTGATTAGTAATTTTTTTAAATCTCACTTTCGCGTTTCAATTTATATATAGAATTTAATTTTATTTATAAAACTCTTCATATATTATTAAAGATCAATTCACTATATTGCCACAAAAATGAATTTTTCTAACAAAAATCTAATAGAGAATACAATTACAATCTGCTAGCTGCTTATAGAGTTTTATATTTTTACTAAAAAATATAAAATAATATAAAAATATATATTTAAAGATTTCCTTTAATTCATAAACTATAACATAAAAACATAATATTTTAAATTTTATAAAGTGGCTTTTAGAAAATTAAGATAAAAAAAATGTAGTCGTACATATATATTTTTAAAGATTACCTTTAATTCATAAACTATAACATAAAAACAAAATATTTTAAATTTTATAAAGTGGCTTTTAGAAAATTAAGATAAAAAAATGTAGTCGGACATATATATTTTTAAAGATTTCTTCAAATTCATAAACTATAACATAAAATATTTTGGCATTATTAAACAAATCTCATTATTAAATACCACTAACAATATAAACATACGATAATTTTCTAAATTATGTATTTTATCAAAGATCTGATAATGATAAAATTTTGACATGAGAAGAAAAATTGGAATCAAGTTTAATTCCTGAATTCTCTAGGAAAAAGTGGAATATTAATTCAGTTCACCAAGCTAACCCCATGGTTATCATATAACTCAT
Source organism: Gordionus sp. m RMFG-2023 (assembly GCF_954871325.1). Lineage (NCBI taxonomy): Eukaryota > Metazoa > Nematomorpha > Gordioida > Chordodea > Parachordodidae > Gordionus > Gordionus sp. m RMFG-2023. The sequence continues at coordinate 40,788,826 of NC_088776.1, forward strand.
CAAGCTCCTTTTGTTTTTCAACTAAGATTTTATCAAGCAAAACCATAGATTCGTAATACGAATTCCACTAGAATTTATCAGATACCTACCCAATTTCTTGATGCTACCTGCCATAATGGTAGACATTTTTTGTTTATTCCACAAGGTAAGACACTTTTGGAAAGAACTTTGTGATATTATTTTATGTTATCAGCTAAAGTTAAAAAATTTCTGATGCCCATAATTAGGGGAGACCGGTGTTATAATGAACCCAGGGTTATAGTGAGAGTGGCTTTATTTTCTAGAGTATTAAATAATTTTTTACCAAAACTATATACTTATATATTGCATATGCGGCTATAATTTTTATTTCTATCGGACCGCTTGAAGAATTTTTATAATGCTTTATATCATTCGTACCTTCAAAAGTAACTTTTTACACTTTTACTATTTTTCAAAAATAAAGATTAATATACAATTTTACCACACAAAAATCATCTTATATAAAAGAAAAAATCCTATTTTATAGAATAACAATTTACCCGAACAAAATTGATAATATGAATACTTCAAAATATGATCTTAATCAAAGTGGTGCTACTGGGGCTATTTTTATGGGGTTAGGTCGAACCTTTTTTTTTTGCTATTTTTTAAAAATTTGACATGCAAAAAAAGCCAAGGAGAGACCAACTAAAAGAAAAAAAATCGAAAAATGTTATTATATGATAAATAATTGTTTGGTATACAAATAAATTATATCAAGCATAACAATCAAGACTGCTTTCAATGTCCGTTATTAGTTACTACATGGCTTTGCAATTTTATTGTTTTTTTATTTGCAAAGATTGTGAATGTTTTAAATGATTTTATATAACACTTTTATGTTTTAAATCATTAAATTTATCCTAATAAAAAAATATATAACTTTTATATATGGAAAATTAAGAAGAGTTTATAATAGCCTCGACCAAGGGCTTGTTCGTCCCCGGGTAGGGTTCACTCGGTTACCAAAAAAAATTCCAGGAAAAATGATATTTTGAAAGAATTATTAGAGATGTATTTTTGAAATTTAAACATATCATAAAACTAATAGAGCTGAACAAAATGAGATATTTTATATTAAAAATGATAAAGTACTTATAATTTGCCTTTAGGGTTCGCCATAACCCCGTTCTCCCCTACAAGTTTTCAATAAATTAAAAAGAAAAAACTTGATGTTTAATATTTAAAATGATTAGATGAAAAAGAGAAATCTATTTTATTACTTAGAATCTTTTTTATATATTTTGAGTCAAAAAAAAGAAAAGCCTTAGCCTTAATTTCAATAAAAAAATGTTTTTAGAGCCAATCCCCATTTTAACTTAATTTTCAGATTTAACTAAGTCAGTCGAAAAGTCGATAAATATAAAATTGTAACTTTCATGAAACTCCATTCGCGATATGATAATGCATTCGCTATAATGCATTCGCTATAATGCATTCGCTATAATGCATTCGCTATAATGCATTCGCTATAATGCATTCGCTATAATGCATTCGCTATAATGCATTCGCTATAATGCATTCGCTATAATGCATTCGCTATAATGCATTCGCCATAATGCATTCGCGATAATTCATTCGCTATAATGTATTCGCTATAATGCATTCGCTATAATGGATTCGCTATAATGCATTCGCTATAATGTATTCGCTATAATGCATTCGCGATAATTCATTCGCTATAATGTATTCGCTATAAAACATTCGCGATAACATTTTCGCGGTATTACATTCGCGCTAATACATTCGCTATAATATTTTCGCTGTATTATATTCGCTATAATGCATTCGCGGTAATGCATTCGCTATATTATATTCGCGATAATGCATTCGCTGTAATGCATTCGCTATAATATCTTTTCGCGGTAATCGACATTCGCGATAATGCATTCGCGATAATACATTTCGCGCTAAAATTTTCGCGGTATTGACATGTAACCTTATTTTTGATATTATTACAAACGACTATTATTTTAAGATATAATATACCAAGGTGGTGCGACAATATATAAAATCTTAATTGTTTCATCATATCATTCTGGTCCTTATTTTATAGTTAGAAAATGTTTCATTTCTAATATGGCATTGCCGTGTAAATAACTCCAGGCTTCAATATATTTGCATAATTATTTCTTCCAAAGATTTATAGTGTTTTTATTTTATCAATTTATCCAACATAATAAATTCTGATATAAGTATCGTGAGTTTCGTGGCTATTACTGCAAAATAACCAGTGTATATTATTTGTTTTGCTATGTTATTTAAGATTATTAAAACAACGGCTGAGAGAATATGATTGTAAATAAACAATAATGGTCAACTGTGTAGTCGTTTATATATTATTTAAAATGGAAGATAATCTTTTAGAAATTTATTATCTCACGATAATTTTCTCGATTATTTATCTAGTTTCCATCATGTCATCTAAAAGGAAGCTCTAACCACCATATAGTTTTATGATTTAAATTGGTCGTTTATACCAGGCGCGTACGCAGGAATTTGGTCTGGGGGGGGATAATAAATTTTTTTAAGAAATATTATTGTTAATTAAAAATACTAAGCATAAATTTATTAGGATTAATAACTTTTCTAATACACAATTTTAAACTAATGTGAATTAAAAAAATTATATATATAAACCGGCATTGAAAAACTATAAAATAAATGTGAATTATAAAATATAAAGTGAATATAACCCACGATATGAATCACTTAAATGACCCAAAATAGAAATTTGAATTTTTTAAGCTTTTAAAATATATAAAGTATAAAAAATTTAAATGTTGGAAATATCAAAATGTTTCTTAGGAATAATTGTGTTTTGTATGTTTTGAGCTAATTTTTCAATTATTTATCCTTGCTTGGCGTTAAATGCCTATGAATATTCAAAAGATTCAAATCAGTTAATCTACTTTCAGATGTTGTATTTCAGAGGTATGTTTTTCACAGACTTGCAGGCAGGCCCCCGAGCCAGACCGTATTTTAATTTTTTTAAATATACCCGGGCCCGTAATTTTTTTTAAAAAAAATATCCGGGCCGAGCTGTATATTTCAAAACTAAATATTTGAAATCGCCATTATTAGCTATAAAAATCAAAAATAAATATAATTTATTTTAAAAAAATTCGGGCCAGGCCTGAAAATTTTTTTAAAAAAAACCCAGGCCGGAAAATTTTTTTAAAAAAAATCTGGGCTGTGTCCTGTAAATGGTACCTCTGCAAGGTTCTGTTATTCTTCTTACAAAAGAGAATGTTCTCTCATTAGTTTACTAAAGAGCTGCTAATATATATATATAACCATTTTAATACATTGGGAGTATAATCTAAAATGTGTTTGAAATAAAAAGCATCCATAGCATTTTTTGGGACTGTATCAATCATAGTTAATCTTTTAATCATAGTTATTCAGCTAATAAGGCATCATAAGATATTTTAACATCTTCATGATAAAAATCTAACAAATATTTATATTTTTTTTCTATCACCATATGGAAAAGGTTAGGAGAGGGGACATTTGTTTATAATACTCTTCTACTGATTCTATATTAATGTTTTGACGATGAGCTTGCTTGCTGCAAGTCGAGGGGGACAAATATTAAAAACGCATAGCTCTGCTTTTGACTCAACAATAAGATATAAAATATAAAATTCTTCAACAACATTAGCTCTAATTTCCTTGAGTTCTAATAAAATGCTCTCCGCTATTCTCATCTTCTTAATCAAATCAATGTTATGTTTTTGAAAAGTATTACATAAAATAGTTGTATAATTAAATAATACATTCTAATGAGAAAAAAAATTTGGAATAAGTATTGAATCCAATAATTTTCTTGCTTCTGAGGAAATATTTCTTTCAAGCCATTATGATATTTCAGTAATAGCATTAATAATCGGCTCTTCTAACTCCATAATAGCTGTTACTGCTTGATGAGGCCATTACTAAACTGCGAATTGCTATAAACTACGAATTGCCAGGTAAATTGCGAATTGCCATTATAAACTACGAATTGCCGTATATAATGATAAATTTTGATAAAATGCTGTAAAATAGGATGACTAAACTACGAATTGCCGTATTTAATGTTAAAGTTAAGTGACTAAACTACGAATTGCCGTATTTTATGTTAAATTAAAATGACTAAACTGCGAATTGCCGTATTTAATGTTAAAATAAAGTGACTAAACTACGAATTGCCGTATCTAATCTTAAAATAAAGTGAATAACTACGAATTGCCGTATCTAATCTTAAAATAAAGTGACTAAACTACGAATTGCCGTATCTAATCTTAAAATAAAGTGACTAAACTACGAATTGCCGTATCTAATCTTAAAATAAAGTGACTACGAATTGCCGTATCTAATCTTAAAATAAAGAGACTAAACTACGAATTGCCGTATTTAATATTAAAATAAAGTGACTAAACTACGAATTGCCGTATTTTATGTTAAATTAAAATGACTAAACTGCGAATTGCCGTATTTAATGTTAAAATAAAGTGACTAAACTACGAATTGCCGTATTTAATATTATAATAAAGTGAATAAACTACGAATTGCCGTATCTAATGTTAAAATAAAGTGACTAAACTACGAATTGCCGTATCTAATCATAAATTAAAATGACTAAACTGCGAATTGCTGTATTTAATGTTAAAATATAGTGACTAAACTACCAATTGCCGTATTTTATGTTAAATTAAAATGACTAAACTGCGAATTGCCGTATTTAATGTCAAAATTAAGTGACTAAACTACCAATTGCTGTATTTAATGTTAAAATATAGTGACTAAACTACCAATTGCCGTATTTTATGTTAAATTAAAATGACTAAACTACGATTTGCCGTATCTAATCTTAAATAAAGTGACTAAACTACGAATTGCCGTATTTTATGTTAAATTAAAATGACTAAACTGCGAATTGCCGTATTTAATGTTAAAATTAAGTGACTAAACTACGAATTGCCATATTTAATGTTAAAATAAAGTGACTAAACTACGATTTGCCGTATCTAATCTTAAATAAAGTGACTAAACTACGAATTGCAGTATTTTATGTAAAATTAAAATGACTAAACTGCGAATTGCAGCATCAAATCTTAAATTAAAATGACTAAACTGCGAATTGCCGTATTTAATGTTAAAATAAAGTGACTAAACTACGAATTGCCGTATTTTATGTAAAATTAAAATGACTAAACTGCGAATTGCCGTATCTAATCTTAAATTAAAATGACTAAACTGCGAATTGCCCTATTTAATGTTAAAATAAAGTGACTAAACTACGAATTGCTGTTTTATTGTTAAAATAAACTACGAATTGCGGTAATTACTGTTAAATTAAAATGACTAAACTACGAATTGCCGTATGAGTAAAATAATATGACTAAAAAGTGGGAATTGCACTATATAATGTTAAAATATATTGACTAAACTACGAATTTAGGTAATTAATGATTGAATTATAATGAGTAAACTACCAATTGAGATAATTAATGTTATAATATAATTACTAAACAGCGAATTGCCGTATCTAATCTTAAATTATAATGACTAAATTGCGAATTGCCGTATTTAATGTTAAATTAAAACTACGAATGCCGTATTTAATGTTAAAATAAAGTGACTAAACTACGAATTGCCGAATTTATGTTAAATACCCAACTGCGAATTGTCATATTTAATGTTAAATAAAATTACTAAACTACGAATTGCGGTAATTAATAATAAATTGTCATGACTTAACTACGAATTGCCGTATTTTATGTTTGATTAAAATGACTAAACTACAAATTGCCATATTTATTGTCAAAATAAAATGACTAAATTACGAATTGCCTTATTTTATGTTAAATTAAAATGACTAAACTACGAATTGCAGTGTTTAATGTTAAAATAAAGTGACTAAACTACGAATTGCCGTTTTAATGTTAAAATAAAATGACTAAACTACGAATTGCCGTTTTAATGTTTAATTAAAATGATTAAACTATGAATTGCCATATTTAATATTATATTAAATTGTCTAAACAGTATATGATGTAAAATTATAATGGGTAAACTGCGAATTGTAATATATAACGTTAAATTATTTGAAATGCGTTAATGTTAAATTATAATTACTAAAATACGAATTGCCTTAATTTTTGTCAAATTAAATACAATATATGTTAAATTTAAATTACAAAACTGCGAATTACCGTATATTATGTTAAATTAAAATGACTAAACTACGAATTACAGTAACTAATGTTAAATTATAATGACTAAACTACAAATAGCCGTTTTAATGTTTAATTAAAATGACTAAACTACGAATTGCCATATTTAATGTTAAATTAAATTGTCTAAATAGTATATGATGTTAAATTATAATGGATAAACTGTGAATTGCAATATATAACGTTAAATTATACGAAATGCGTTAATGTTAAATTATAATTACTAAAATACGAATTGCCTTAATTTTTGTCAAATTAAATTATCTAAACAATATATATTAAATTTAAATTACAAAACTGCGAATTACCGTATATTATGTTAAATTAAAATGACTAAACTACGAATTGCGGTAATTAATGTTAAATTAAAATAACATTACATTTAGATTTTGATAGAAAATAATGATGATAGCTAATCGTTTTAATTGGTCAAAAATATAAGATTTTATCAACTATATTACCCTACATTCATACTATCTCTGCCTTAATACAAAATTTAAACATTTTCCTATTTTATTTATAAAATTTGTTGCAATTATTAGCGTTTATAGACATAATCCTCTCTATATATTGAAAAAAATTTAGATTATTAAAAATAACATAACATATTAAAGAGATATTTTATTTTACAATTTCATAATATATGAATCAAAAAAATGTAAATATATATTTAGAAAAAATTATAATTATTGACTAATTTTATTTAATTTCAATATATATATTTATTATAAATAATTTATTTAGTTCATAAATTTACAAATAATAGATGCATTAATAATTTTCATCCGATTTTTTGTTTTTTATGTTATGAATGCACATTATAAATTTACTTAAAATAAAAATGAGTTATATAAATAATTTAATTTATAAATTTACAAACATTATTGATATCTGTTTGGATTTCCTTGTGATTTTTGATAGGGGACTTCTTTGTCGCTAAATGTTAAATACAGCATATATAAATTAATATATTTTATAGCATATTTTATAAATAAAAAAGGAATATTACGATAGCAATTTTTTTTCTTGTTGCAAGCTCAGGATATCCATAGTTCTACTAACATATTAAAAAATTATAATCATAAATGTAAAAATTCTATCTCAATTTTATTTTATAAATATTAAATTAGTAAATTTAAATAGTTTTCTATAGAAATGAACGTTTTGTAAATAAAATCACCTTATTTCTCCTTTATTATAAAATAATATCTATAAACCTGATAAATTATCTCAAATTATTAAAAAATATTATTTGTGAAATATACTTTGCATTTGACATTTAATCACAGCTAAATATTTTTACAATTAATATAATTAAATATTAATTCTCAAGATGTGAGATTTAAAAAGTATTTAAGCTAATAAATTGTTTTTTTGCGATGTTCTTCTGAATTATAATTTTAATATAGAATAGATAGGACCCTGCCAGCTAAAATTCTTTTATATAAAAATGTTTAATCTAAACCTTTATGATTTTTGGTTAAGAATGGTGGTTTTTCTTTTGAACAATATACAGCTAAAAACCATTGCTAGGAATATATTATTAGCATTTTTAAACGCTAGTTGAAATGTTAAATGTACGAGCGCTGTAAGGATCATCTACTTATATTAAAAAATTATATTTATAAATATGAAAGAATCCATGTGATATAGCTTATAATTACCAAGACAACGAACTTACATCTAATCAGTAGCCAATTATAATACTCGTTGTTGTAACCCGTTTATGGCATTGTAATATTTTATTTTTGAAATTATGTTTATCATTCATTTAAATAAAATATATTACTATTCTCCTGTAGACTTCTATATATTATTAAAAAATAATATCAAGCAAGTTTTGGAGGTCTGTAAATAGCTGCTTAAAATAATTAAAAACATTCGGCTAACGGATAAGATAATAAATATTTTTAAAAAAATTATTTGAAGATATTCCATAATTTATAATTTTAACTATATATTTCAATTTAAGATATTCAGTTAAACCAATTTAACTAAATGGGTCTCGAGGATTTTTTTAAAACTATTAGCAATACATATATTATACTTTTATTTACAATATCAAAATAATTCAAAACAAAAAGAAATATATTCGTAATTATAAATATAATCATTTATCATTATTGGTGCACTATTTATTATTACTTTATTTTAGACTGTTGGATTTTATTAGCTGATTATCTCCACTCTCCTTATTTATTTCATAATTTACCATGATTTACTAGAAAACTCCACCAAATTTATCTTTATAAATCTCCTAATAACCGATTCAAATAGATGTCATTGTTTATGATAAAGTCTAAAATACGAATTGCTAAAAACTACGAATTGCCAGGTAAATTGCGAATTGCAATGACTAAACTACGAATTGCGCAAATTAATAATATTATGATAAAATGTTGCAAAATAGGATGATTTATATAAAGTTAAAATAAATAAACTACGAATTGCCGTATTTTATGTTAAATTAAAACGACTAAAGTGAATCATGCTGTTATACAATAAATATTTTTATATATCACTAGAAATCCAATCCAGTGGATAATATTATTATCTTTTTTCATTTTTGTAATCTAATATACGCTTATTGACTTTTTTATTCATCATTTTTATATCTAATAATAAAATAATATTTTATTTCTGCCATTCCATGTAAATCGATCAAACATTTTCGGCCGATCCCTTTTAAAATTCTTAAAAATTTTATGAATTATTAAGATAGGTAAGTAAATGAATGATAAAGCCGTTTATTTTAGCTCGCTAGCACACCTGGTTCCCGAGATATATAAGCTCAAAGGGGAATCTGCAAAATTTTTATAATACTTATATCTCAAAAACTATTTATAGTAAAAAAGTATATTGTATATCAAATTGTAGGTAAAAAAAAATCTCTAAAGGGCTACTAAAAACAATAAAGATTGGCGCCTATTTGAGCCGTTAACTTTCGGTTTACTTATTTTGCTTTACCTGTGTTTTTAAACAAAAAAGGAAGTCTAAATTTTTTTTGCTTTTTATTTTGACACCTTTGCTAAATTATATACAATGTCAAAACTTTGGCGATGCTATCGAAACTTCCAAAATATACATTTTTATTTAAAACTTGAAAAAAATAGATGGCACAAATGGCAAATATTATTCCTAAGGAAAATCAATATATTCATAATACATTTATAAGAAATGTGATAAAAATTTCCAGTTCTGCCCCCAGCCTTCACTATCCTTAATAGTTTTACATTTTTTATATCTCGACTTTACTACTATAGCGAATAACTTATCCACTCGATAATGTATAACAGCTTCATTAAAAAACAATATTGTATTAGACATTATCTATTATATTTTATGAGCATATTATTTAACAAAATAAACTGTTTAAAACGATCTCTCTTTCTATATATAATATTTTTTACTTGCCCGTTCAGATTTATTTTAAACAATCGTCTGTCTACCAAAACATTCAGGATTTGAAGAATGCAAAAACATATGTTCGGTGCAAATCTTTTTATTCTATATAATAGATGGACGTACCAAATGTTATAATATCAAAATGTTGCAACCCATTTAATCTAAAAAAACATGCTCATTATCGCAAGAATCTAAGAATGATTATACCCAGGATGACCCAAAAAAATTTAGCAATCAATTTTTGTTTCTATATTAAGAAATAGTGAAAAGATTCAAGTTCAAAAATTATTAATTTTAATTAATTTACGATAGCCATATCTTTAATTTATAGATATTCATTAAAATTGGATTATCTAAATTTTGTAATCTTCGCCCAGGGAATTGTGTATCAGTTGGCAGCAACGGTACCCATTCAATATGAGTTAGCTCCATTCATCAAAACACAAAATTAATACTGATAAATTTGCACAAAATTACTATCAGATGGAGCAGCAACAAAATATAAAAATCGCAAAAATTTAATCAGGTGATTTCGAGATAAAAGCTGACTGGAATTTCTGGGCCACATCTCAAAGCAAATATGCCTATAATGGGGTCGGAGGTACAGTCAAACGTTTAGTGGCCAGGACTAGCTTATAAGACCTGTTTCAGAACAAATCAGGCGCGTACTTAGCGGGGGGTGGGGAGGGGGACAAATCCCTACCAAAGCCAAAAAAGCAGATGCCGGATTATATTTTTCAAAAATATTAATGTTAATATTAATTTATATTTGTTAATATTTATTCCTATCTCGTATATATATTTAATTACATTTATTTATCACATTCATCTACTAAGTTATTATCAATTAATTTCGATTTCAAGTTTTTCTTGGCGTAATTTACCTATTATTTTCAAATTTTAGTGGCGTATTATTTATCTAAATTTCTAGTCAAATAATAATTATCTCTGAAACTCCTTGTCCAACAGGGAGAAACATATTGCAAGCTTGTCCAACGAGATCGAGTGTCCACCATCAAGCAGTGTCCTTGAGTTAGAAGAGCCGATTATTAATGCTATTACTGAAATATCACAACCACTTGAAAGAAATATTTTCTCAAAAGCAAGAAAATTATTGGATTCAATACTTATTTAAAATTTTTTTTCTCATTAGAATGTATTATTTAATTATACAACTATTTTATGTAATACTTTTAACATGACATTGACTAGAAGATGAGAATAGCGGAGAGCATTTTATTAGAACTCAAGCAAATTAGAGCTAATATTGATGAAGAATTTCATATTTTATAAGTGATTGTTGAGTCAAAAGCGAGCTATACATGTTTAATATTTGTCCCCCTCGACTTGCAACAAGCAACCTCATCGTCAAAACATTAATATAGGATCAATAGAAGAGTATTATAAAACAAATGCCCTTTTTATTTCATCATGCAGCACTTACAAATCCGCAGACTTCCACAAAAGCCTTTCTAAACCTTTTTCAGATGGTAAAAAATAAATATTTGTTAGATTTTTATCATGAAGATGTTAAAATATCTTATGATGCTTTATTAGCTGAATAACTCTGATTAAAAGATTAACTATGGCTGATAAAATCCCAAAAAATTATATGGATGCTTTGCATTATTTCAAACACATTTTAGATTATATTCCCAATGTATTAAATGGTTATATATTATGAGCCCTGCAGAGGTACCATTTACAGGGTATGGCCCGGATTTTTTTAAAAAAATTTATAGGCCCGGCATAGTTTTTTTGAAAATTTTCAGGTCCGGCCCGAATTCTTTTAAAATAAATAATATTTATTATTAATTTTTATAGCTAATAATGGCTTCAAATATTTAATTTTAAAATATACAGCTCGGCCTGGATATTTTTTTAAAAAAATCTTTTAAGCCCAGACCGGGTGTTTTTAAAAAATAATTTCGGCCTCAGTCTGGGTATGTTTAAAAAAATTATAAAACGGTCCGGCCCGGGAGCCGGGCATGAAAGTCTCTGAAAAACATACATATGAAATACAACTTCTGAAAGTAGATTGAATGATATCTTTCGAATATTCATAGACATTTAACGCTAAGTAAGGATAAATATTTGAAAAAATGGCTCAAAACATACAAAATACTATTATTCCTAAGAAACTTTGTGTGTATTAATTTAATTTCCAACATTTAAATTTTTTATACTTTATATATTTTAAAGGTAAAAAATTCAAATTTCTATTTTGGGTCATTTAAGTGATTCTTTACATATAATTTTTTTATAATTCACATTAATTTAAAATTGTGTATTAGAAACAGTTATTAGTCCTAATAAATTTATGCTTAATATTTTTTAAATAACAATAATATTTCTTAAAAAATTTTATTCTTCCCCCCCCCCCTCCCCAAGACCAAATTATGAGCCTCGAACAAATAACTTGTCCTAAAGACTTTTTTGCCTATTGTAAGGAAAATATTAAAGGTATAAGATTTATTTATTAATATATATTATAATTTTTTTTTTAAATAGATTTCTCTTACATTATGAAATACGAATATGAGAAAGAGCTAATAATTTTAGAAGAGAGATTCAATAAAGCGCGTGCAATACCTGAAACGCAAAGATTTCATACGTATCATCCAATTTCTCAGAATAAAATTGAGGCTAAATTTTATACTAATTCAACAGACTGCAAATTTTAAATTATGGATAGAATGTGATTATCTATCTATATTTCTATAATATTAATAAAAAATTAAATTAAAGATAGTTAATATCGTAAATTTGATTTCAGTCTAATGGGCATGTATCCACACTGCCCCTCAGTTTTTGGTATATTTAATAGAAATTGGAAATTTTTTAATATAAAAAGTTATACTGTTATTGGTAATAACAAAATTTTAACCTGAAATTTGTAATTTCCTATAGAGCCATCTATTTTTTCCAATTTTTGATAAATTGAAAGTCTCGAAAGCTTCGCTAAGGTTATGACATAGTATATATATTTTTAACAAAGGTGTTAAAATAAAAAGATAAAAAAAATTTCGAAAACAAACTCCCTGGCCAATGTTTATTGTTTTATGATTACTTATAATTTTATATATTATGTACCTTTTTAATATAATTAGTTTTTGAGATATAAATATTTTATATTTTACAGATTCCAAAATGGCTCTTTTTTGCACCATTGAGCCTCTTATCCATGGAACCAGGTGTGCTAGCGAACTAAAATAAATGGCTTTCTAATTTATGTAAACTATCTAAATAATTCCATAAATTTAACAAATTTAAAAGGGGTCGGCCGGTAGGTGATCGATTGACGTGGAATGACCTTTAAATAATAAAATATTATTTTATATAAATAATATAATAAAAAATAATAAAATAATATTTTATATATATTAAATGTCAGCGACTGACAGCAAAACTTTATAATTCTCAAAATTATACGCCTTTGGCTTTCACAAAACTTTCTTTTTCCTACTTTATCACTGACAGATAGTAAAATATCTACCAAATCTAGATAATTCTCCAAATACCAGCTCATGCCCTATATATAAATTATATTATGATATAGTAGATTCAAATAAATTGATGATAAATGATGTTGCATAAGGCTAATAATGATAAAGCTTATCGCCAATATGAATGGATAATTAAATTAACTGCAATAATATATGCATTAGAAAATAGGGATTATTGTATATTTCAGAAAATAAGTCTTGAGTTATTTTCAAATTGTTAGAATATTAGAATTTGGCACGTTATGACCAACATTTTTCATGATATAATTTAATTTTGAATTTTTTTTCTTACCATTATTTTCACGTAGACCTGACAAAATGTATTTGTCAAAAACATCTAATTAGAACTTAACCCATTTTAAAATAGATTTATATGTATTTCTTCATGGTAATAAGAATTTAATAATAATAATAATGTGATCCATTTTTGAATTTTATGAACATCGAATATAGAAAGATGTTTATTAAAGCGTAGCAACTATACATTACACCTACAAAATTTCGCCGATCAAATAAATTAAGATGCTAATTATAACCAATGAATATATGGATAATAAACGAACTGCAACATTCTCCTTTAAACTTTATCAGCTTTCGAACTCCTTTTATAAACCCCGCATGCCTCCAAATGTGATGTTTCGGAATATGGAAGAGATTAAAATAGATAATAAATGATGTGGAATCGAGATATATGATTAATGATTGCATTGTAAAATAATATGATAGAGAATATCTCCAATAAAAAAATCCAACTGCAATAATATATGCATTCTAGGGATTATTGTATATTTCAGAAAATAAGTCTTGAGTTATTTTCAAATTGTTAGAATATTAGAATTTGGCACGTTATGACCAACATTTTTCATGATATAATTTAATTTTGAATTTTTTTTCTTACCATTATTTTCACGTAGACCTGACAAAATGTATTTGTCAAAAACATCTAATTAGAACTTAACCCATTTTAAAATAGATTTATATGTATTTCTTCATGGTAATAAGAATTTAATAATAATAATAATGTGATCCATTTTTGAATTTTATGAACATCGAATATAGATGTTTATTAAAGCGAAGCAATTATACATTACACCTATAATATATCAGCAATCAAATAAATGAAGATAATAAATATAGCTAACGATTATATTGATGATAAACGATCTGCAACACTTTATCAGCCGAAGAACCCCAAATCCTTAATAATTCTCCAAATAACCGTGCGTGCCTCCAAATATAATAAATCGGAATATGGAAGATATTATAATTTGTATTAAATGATGTGGAATCGACAAAAACGAATAATAATTTATATTATGATAAAGATCGCCAATAAATCAATAGGTCGAAATAAAGAATATTATATGATATTTCTGATATTAAGTCTTGAGTTTTAAAGATGTTCAAATTCTAAGAATATGAGAATTTCACTAATCTTGCCATTATATATTTCATGATATTATTGACATTTGAATTTATTTTCTTTCCAATATCTTCACGTAGACCTGACAAAATATAAATTATTTGTCAAAAACATCTTATTAGAACTTAACTCATTTTCAAATAGATTTCAATGTATTTCTTCATGATAATAAGAATATTATAATAATAATGTGATCCATTTGTGATTTTTGTGTATATCGAATTTTGAAAGTTTTTTATTAAAGCGAAGCAATTATACATTACACCTAGAATATATCAGCAATCAAATAAATTAAGATAATAAATATAGCTAACGATTATATTGATGATAAACGATCTGCAACACTTTATCAGCCGAAGAACCCCAAATCCTTAATAATTCTCCAAATAACCGTGCGTGCCTCCAAATATAATAAATCGGAATATGGAAGATATTATAATTTGTATTAAATGATGTGGAATCGACAAAAACGAATAATAATTTATATCATGATAAAGATCGCCAATAAATCTTTAGGTCGAAATAAAGAATATTATATGATATTTCTGATATTAAGTCTTGAGTTTTAAAGATGTTCAAATTCTAAAAATATGAGAATTTCACTAATCTTGCCATTATATATTTCATGATATTATTGACATTTGAATTTATTTTCTTTCCAATATCTTCACGTAGACCTGACAAAATATAAATTATTTGTCAAAAACATCTTATTAGAACTTAACTCATTTTCAAATAGATTTCAATGTATTTCTTCATGATAATAAGAATATTATAATAATAATGTGATCCATTTTTGATTTTTGTGTATATCGAATTTTGAAAGTTTTTTATTAAAGCGATGATGATAAACGAACTGCAAAACTTTATCAGCTGACCAACCCCAAATCATTTAAAAAAATGAAAACCCCTACATTATTTTTATAAAAATATAACATAGCCAAAGGACTTAAATAGATGTATATAAAATCTTGAATAAAATATATAAAAATAAAATCAAAATAATGGTACACCACTGTATGACGAAATATATATGTTATTAATTAGAAATGTAATATTTTGTCGTTGTTATTTCTTTCTTCCATTTAATAGTTAAAGTGCATATCAACACCTCAAAAATTTAAAAATTGAAGACTCCTATATTATGCTCAAATTTTTATACAAAGGTATAGAAATAATCCTGTAATAAAAAAATAATATTATAGGTCTTATAATCTAAAAATTTTCGGGCTAGACCTTATTTGATGTCTTAAAATCTCAAAATTTTTAAACCCGGTCTGGTTGGTATTTCGTTTTTTTAGGTTCAGGCCATATTTCTACCTGGCTCAGATGTTTTATTCTTTTAAAAATAGTAAAAAATAATTTAAAGCACTGATATATTATAATTGTAGAAAATATTATCCTTATATTATTATTTTAACAAAATTAGGCAAAAAAATATGATATATTCAAAAATTTAGACAATATTAACTAAGAAGTAAATTATAAAGCTACTTATGTCAATTTTTAGGATTAAGCTAATTTTTTCATTATTTCATCAATACCTGATATCAAATACCTATGAGTTTACTTGAGACATCAGTAAAGCTATTATTTAGTGCATCCGATACGAGAGAGAATCGATATTTTTCCTTCAAATCCTCGAAGATGTGTTTCCAAGACCTAGGATATTTAACAGGGTTGCCAGCAGTGGCGCAGCCAGGATTGATCCATGGGGGGGGGGGGGTTGAAAAATTTCTTGGGGGCTTCGCCCCCAAACCCCTTTTTAGAATTAAAATTTTTGCCAAATTTATAATTAATAAGCGACTGAAAGCATTATTTTGAAAATGTTATCAATGTTTAGTAAATTGTATATTAATTCAATCTATTCGATGTAAAAAAAATTTGCCTCCCCCCAAACCTTCCAATTTCATGATCAACTCAATATATCTTATTCTATGTTAAAAATAATTATTTTAATTAAATTTTTGCATATAACAATATTTTGCAGAGATTTTATTTATTATTAACTTTATTTATTTAACTATGTTTTTATTTTAATAATATATAAAAAAATAAATTTCAAAATATATAAATTTTATACAGATTATTATATTAAAAATTGAATGTAAATAAACTATATTTTAAAAAAATAAAATTGCAATAAAATATGTAATTCTTGCTAAAAAAATACAATTTAACAATTTTATTTAGTATAAACCCTTTATTTAACTATGTGTTTATTTTATATACAAAAAATAAATTTCAAAATTAGAAATTTTATACAGATTACTATTTTAAAAATTGATTGTAAATATCTATATTTTAAAAAAATAAAATTACAATAAAATATAAGTAATTCTTGTATGCAATTTAAAAAAATATAATTTAACAGTTATATTTAATACAAATGAGTATATTATATAAATAATTCTTATTGTAGGTGCTATACTATTATTAAATATAGTATAAAAATATCATGACTAAAAATTCATTATAATTAAGTTTTACATATAAAAATTTTATGACTAAGAAAATATTACAATTATATGATTTGAATTTATAAAGAGAGGTCTACTTTTCTCTGAGATTTGGCTAATTCATCTAGAATCAAATTTTTATCTAGAATAATCTCCTTATAAATATTTAATAGGGCTGATCCATTTAAACGGTTTTCACCGGTGCTATTTCTTAAATAGGTTTTTAACCTTTTCAAAGTTGAAAAAGACCTTTCATTAGTGCAGGTACTAATCGGTAAAGTAGCTAAAATAAAAAACAATGGGAATCTAAAGTGCAATTACACATGGAAAGGGCCTGCAAAGCATTTTTTGGTCTCAAAGAGTACTCTATTCTGCCAAGATTTTTATACCAAAATTCGACATCACAAAGTAACTTATCATACGACCCTAATAAATCATCAGAATAAAACTCTGAGATGTTCTTAATATCCTCTCGCGTTTCAAGTGTAATCAACAATTCAGACTCAACCGGCAAAAGAAAATAAAAGCTTTTTAAAATAAAATTGTGACTTATAAATCTTTCCTTTAATTGAAATAAAAATGTATCAATAAGTGGAATAAAAATGTTAATTTTATAAAAATCCTCAATCGTAGATGCATCTATATTTGAGCGATTGGATTGTCTAGAAACTACTCTAGGTTTAAAAATTTCAATCCCAAACATATTAGCGATCTCCTTTACTTTCTCATATATTTCTTGAAATTTTTCATCCACATTATCTCTGATATTTGTTAATATTTCAACAATATCCTTTGCCTTATATATAACCTCCCTTAAATCCAAATCAATTTTTTGTAACATTTTGCTAAAATCATATGTATAATTAAATAAAAAATAAACACATTGAATTGAAATTAAAAATTGAGGCTTCGTAATAGCCTGTAAAAGATTTTCCGCATTTGCGGAATCTTTTTCTTTGAGTAATATGTATGATTCCAGTGCCGCAAAAATAACCTCATATAACTCGATGAAAACCTTCACCGATTGTTGTCTTTCAATGAATCTTGTGGGACAAAATCTTTTGAATTTTTTTTTGGAATTTTTTGAATCAATTTCATCGAACGTTTGGGTAAAAATCTCCCTCTTCTTAGGTGGGGTAAAGAAGTCACAAACCGACGATATTGTTTCTAAATTTTGAAAAATATATAAAAATTATATAAAGATATCTATAATACATAATAAAATCTAATAAATTTCAATTAAATCAAAATCTTTTTACGTAAACTGTTCCGGATGTCTCTAATTTCACATGCCTCAGTTATCATCAAATTCAGGCAATGTGAACTGCAGTGAACATAAAGAGCTGTGCTATAAAGCTCTCTAATTCTTGACTGGACCCCTTTAACATGGCCACTCATCGAGGGAGCTCCATCGTACCCTTGGCCTCTCAGTAGATTTATATTTAAATCCAGGTTTTGAAGTGATTTAATAATTTGATTAGCAATCGTTTCTGACTTAGTGTCAGGTAATTCAATAAATTGAACAAATAGTTCCTTCATTTTATAATTACCTGATTCCATATCAATAAACCTTATTGCTATGGATAGTTGTTCAATATTACCAATATCGGAAGTTTCATCCGCCAAAACACTAAAAAATGGTGATGCTTTGACTTTTGAAGAAACTTCCTTTAATATAAACTGATTGCATATTGATATTATTTCATTTTGAATAGTGGGACTTAGGTAAGTAGCATTTTTAGAGGAGCTTTCAAAAAGCTTTAGGTAGTTGTCATTATTATTACATAAAAATTTCAATAATTCCTTGAAATTTCCTTCATTGTGAGAAGGGGATGTAAGTGTTAGGGGGCCAGGAGATATCCTATGAGCTCTTAACGCCAAGCCCTGCCTCCCTAACCAAATGACAGCATCAATAATTATAATTATTCTTGATCGATTTTTTGTAACAATATCAAATTTTTTTTTATTCAATACATTGGATATTGATATCTTTTGATTCATTGAGATTTCTTTTAAAGAATCTATTATCTCATAGGAATTAAGATGATATTTATTTTTTTGATGATAATTAAAATTTTCGAGCGCATCTTTCCATCTTATGTACACCTGACTTACCAATGTTTTGAGTTTTTGTAACCCATTTCCAGCATATCTTGGGGAAAATATGACGCAAACTTTACAAAATGCGCCCTTTTCATCGGCTGAGTAAGCATGCCACTTATATTTGTTAAGCCAGGATGCTTAAAAGGTTAAATTTCTTTTGCCCAAGGGCAATGGAAATTTATAACATTTGTCAGGTATCCAAATGTTTTCAACAGCTAACAATTTTTCATTATCATTTTTAAAATGAAAATTTAAGTAAAGTGAAACATCTTTTGAGAACGGTGTGGTGTTTCTATATTTTTTTTTAGATTTTAAATGATATATTTCAATATGAATTTCAATGTTAAGAGCTGAGCAGCACAAGAAAAAATCTGGATTATAAAAAATGTATCTCAGATAGATATCAAAGTTTCTTAATAAAAATTTAAAGACAGATACAAGTAGAAGGAAATTACTATAGAATATCATTATCAATTTTAATTAATATTTTTATATTTGTAGGATGATTTACACTCATGGAAGTGAAGAAGGTAGTAATATTTAAATTATGAAAATAAGTTCCTAAGTATTATAAGCTGCCCAAGATTGTATATACAAAAGATTTTAAGAAAATAATTATGTTCTTCACAAATAAATAATAAAAACTGTATATTATAAACTATTCTAGTTTAATTGGTAATGATAAATCATCTGTATCTAAGATTCATTTTTTCACAACAAATCTGTATCTAGATTATTTTTCTGGAGGGCCTGCCCAACTCTGTTTGTATTGTAGATACAAGTTTTCAATACTGCTCAACTCTGTTTGACTTATAATGTACTACCTTTTGCAAAATAACACAAAAAAATGACTAACTTTAAAATTATAACTAAATATCGTACATTGCAAAATTTTAATAACTCAAAATGAAAATAGTATAATTTACAAATAAAAAAAATGGAATTAAAATAAATACTATACCATCATTTGATGATTTTCCAGCCAAATCAACTGATAGCTCACATGCTTTTGTAACACATAATGTTTCTATTTTTAATTAAAAAATATTAGAAATTATAAATAATTTAGAATATATACCATCATTTGATGATTTTGTAGCTAACTCATCATTGGTTTTCCCATGGAGATGGAGTGGTAATGGTATGTCTGGTATTTCTAATTGCAAGATTTAAATAAAACATATTGATAATACCATTACCTTCGAACTCAACTGATGGCTGATTTTCACTAGCAACATCCATATATATTTCTAATTCAAATTACATAACTTAAATTTTATAAATAAATTAATATATACCTTTTTCTTTTTGTTGTTGACAAAAAAATTTACGGATATCCATATTTAAAAATTATAAAAACTTAAAATTTACAAACAAAACAAACTATCTAAATAGTTTAAATTTAAAAATATATATTTAATAATAAAATTTATAAATATCTAATTTAACTATGCCAAGCCAGAAAATATTTACAAAATATCTTTATTGTTATTTAATATTCTAATTTAACTATGCCAGAAATTATTTACAAATACAATATATCTTTATTCTTATTGTTGTTTAATATTTTAGTTCATATAATTTATATATATTTTTAAACGATGTGATCATTTAAAATTAAAACTCCTTTTTTTATAAATATATTTCATTGTGATATTCATATTCATATAGTATTATATATAATATATTATCTTATTTCTCTAAATTGAAACCGTTTTTTAAATATAATTATTCGCAATAAAAAAATAATAATTTCCCCCCCCCCTTGTCTACGCCACTGGTTGCCAGAATCATTCAAACAAAAGCGGGATAATATAACAAATCAATATTTTATGAATTAATAAAATTTTTCGTTAAATATTTCTTAAAATCTAGTAGGAGATATCGGGGCAATTTCGGACATGGGGTAAATTCAGAGAGCATTCTTATTTAAAATCTATTTTACTTTGAGACTTGCAATTTATAACTAAAATATAATAAGTTTGTTAAAAAAAAACAGCTCATAACACTATTGAAAAATAATGCAAAACAACCTTTAAAAGGATAAAAAAATTGTGCTAGGTTATTTTGGTTAAAATTAATATATTGCTATACATGACACTGTGAACAATTTTGAACCATTAACAAGTATATAATATAATTTCAAATATAAAGAAAAATTATCATAATTTGTACCCTCAAAAGTTATCCTTTTATTAAATGTTTCAATTCAACCAAAAATAAATATAATATAGTTTTTAATTATGCAATATTCTTATATAAAAGATTAACCCTAATTCTATTTAACTACTATTTACTTGAATAAAGTGCTATTAATATTTAGTTACTTTTTTGCATATTAAAACACATGAAAAGCTAGCCTTTTATTTATATCCATATAGGATATAATAATAAAATATTTTCCCCATATTTATGTGGGTAAAAAATTTATATATACTTGATTTTCCCCTTTCGACTTAAAATAATATATGTACTTGTTTTCTTATTACCAGAGGAACCATTTGATACATTTTTGTAGGTAAAAAACGTTAGAAATAGGTTCATATTCATATCTACCGCAAATATGCTACATCTCGGAATATAATTAATTTTAAAAAGGTTGATAAATAAATATCGGCAATACAGCGATCCGCCAAATGCATTATTGCGTATGTTGGATTCCGCGAAAAAATATTATAGCGAATGCATCACCGCGAAAAAAGTATCGGCATCAACGAGAAAATATTAACGCGAATGCATTATGGCGAATGAATTGGCTCTAAAGCATTAGAGCGGAATTATTAACGCAATTATTCCCGTCGAATACATTTTTTTATCTTAACTTTATAAAATTTTATAAATTAATTACATTTCCATTAGTATTTAGAATATGTTTAATTAAACCTAGATTAGATATGTTTCAAAAGAATTTAATCCGTTTATAGTTATCTTAAAATTTATTAATATGTTTCAAAAAAGACATACCCTATATAACTAAATAAGTTTATAAAATTAATTACATTACCACCAGTATTAAAATACGTTAAATTAAACATAGATTAGATATGTTTAAAGATTTTAATCAGTTAGAAATAAACATACCCTATGTAGAAAACTACAAAGTAGTTATGAGAAAACTTTCAAATACACTCAGGGCCGTAGCCACGGGGGGAAATATGTTAAAAATATTAAAATACATTAAAAATAAAGTATATTTAAGTTTTTTAGTGTATCCTAGGCCAACTAAATAAAATATTAAAGGCCAACTAAATAAAATATATAATAAGTTAAAATATTAATATGTTAAAACATTAAAGAGAATAAATGCAATTAAAATAATACTTATCTTTAAAATTCTTGCATTTATCAGAACTTGTGTTAGTTTTATTAGCATTTTGACAAAAACTCATCTTGTTGATCATTTGCATTGGTTAGGAGTCTCGTCTTGTTGATCATTTGCATTTTTCCGACACTTGTTGAGAAAATATCAATAAATCAATTTTGCGTGGTGAAAATTAATATTTCATTATCAATATTCGCAGACATTTTTAATGGCTTCGTATCATATAATGAATAAAGAATCATTATATATCATATCCCTCTGATTTTAAATCAGTATTAAAGGATTAATTAAATTTATCATAGGGAAATATTTCATCAATTTTTAATAGAAGAAGATTCATTAGCAAAGGTTAAGTTTAAATAAATGAATAAATTTAAAAGGAAAAAAAAATTAACTCGTTGGTTAAATGAATGTCAATCATAAAATAATAGATCTTTAATTTTATAAAAAAATGTCAAGAATTTGTGACGTTTATTATGATGCACAAAATAAAATATTATTTACAAAATCTTTTAAATATTTTTTTCTTATTTTATTTATTTTTTGTTAGTTTTTTTTAAATTTAAGATTTAATTTTCGTGCGTATTTTGATATTTTTATTTATAATTATGTTATATAAAACAGTTGTTATATTTTTTTTATTCAAAATGATTTCAAAGAAAACTCCCCCCTAAACAAATTTATTATTATTTGTAAAAGAAGGTCAATTATTTTATGGTTGACATCTCATATATAAAATGAGATTTGTAAAAAAAATGTAGCCTAATGTTTTTTATTTTTTTAAATCACATTTAAATAAATTAAAACAGTTTTTTAACAACAAAAAATGTGATGCATATAAATAATCGCTAAGATAAAAAAAAATGGCGTCCAAGATAGAGATATTCACGGTATTATATAGGGTAGTATAAAATTACAGCTAGTTTTTTTAAAAACTGATAATAAAACCTTCTTAAAAGATGGAGGAATCATTTGTTGAACATCAAAAGTATATTGGTCTTAATGGGTCAAAAAGAACCGGTATTAATAAACTAATATCATTGTTCCTAAATAGAATAATAAAACTAAAAAAATAAATTCCCCATTCGAATCATCGAAAATGATTTTATTTTCCTGAACATAGTTGGGCAATTACAATATTTTGAGCTATTAATGCCACTAACAATATAAGCATTTACGGTAATTTGTAAATTAATTATTTTATCAAGAGAAGATCTGATAATGATAAAATTATGCAACGAATTCCTGAATTTTGTAGAAGAAAGTGGAATATTAGTCCAGTTCAACAGCTTAAAAGAGACCTCAAGATACGGGTTCCATATATCGAAAAACTATCAAGAAGGCTACAGCCTTTTAAATCTTACAAACTTGAAAAAAAAATTGGTAAAATATGGCCCTTAATATCAAATTGGCGTTTATTGCCAGGTTCATGCAAGAAAAAAAAGGATAGATTAATTACATAAAATTTTATTATTTTAATCATTTTACGGATCTCAAAATTTGCTTTGTGTTTTCCATTATAATTTATAATTACGAAAAAATTTGAAAAAAAGGCGAGCGTCCTGCTATAGATCAATATAATAGGAACACGTCTCGCCTATGTTTAAATAAATAAAAATAAATGAGGGTCTTAAATTATTTTTTGTCCAATATTAGTATTTCAAATTTTTTAAAAAATGATTTAATCTAATTATTAAAAAAAATTGAGGATACAAAACTTCATAAATAGCAAATGACGTGTTTTAGAGTTACAAAAATTTAAAAACGCTACTTTAAATAAATATAGAAACGTCAATTATGCTGGTTTCTCGTTTTTTGAAAAAGGTCTCAACTTGCTAAATGAGTTACAATATAATTAGTGAGTTTAAAGAATTTCTTTAGAAAAATAGAGATCGGGAAAAATATTATCAGCTAGGAATTACAAAAAGGTGACAAATTTATTGTTCCCAATATATTTAAAATATAAAAACATAATAAAGATGAAATATTTATTAAGAAGTAAGTGGATAAGTATGCATTAGCGATAATGCATTCGCGATATATGTTTTCGCGGTAATCGACATTCGCTATAATGCATTCGCGATAATACATTTCGCGGTAAAATTTTCGCGGTATTGACGTGATACGAGTTTAAAGACATATGAAAATAATTAAATTCATATAGTAAAAAATGATACATATAAACAATATCATAACAGGCAGGTCCGTGAAGTTGGCCCCCCAATTATGGATTTTTAATGGTTTATCAGTTGGACTGATTTGTACGGTTTTCAGTTCGATTTATACCATCACTATGACCAGGCCCGGCCGGGATTTAAAAATTTTAGGCCTGGTCCGGCCCGTATATATTAAAAAAATATTTTTTTTAGAGGTCCGGCACGGCCCGGGTATATTTAAAAAAATTAAAGGGCTTACTTGAAATTTTTTGAATTAATATGCTTATAAATAATAGAAAATAATATGTAAAAAATTAATTAATTAATATAAAATAGATTAATAAACAAATATTTTATTTTAATTATGGAAAGCAATAAATTTTAAAGATGGTGCGAGGGGGGGCGTATAATCATTTTCCTTTTCTTTAAGAATAATAGGGGAGACCGGGGTGGGGTATTCTTAGGACAGGGGAACGTTAGGACATTCCAATATTTATATCCCTTCCATATTCACTGTTTAACAAATTTTACTGAGTAAATATCTTGAGAGTGCTATTTTTAAAGATTGAAATAATTTGTTCCAAATACACTATGCATTATGGAAAATGGACTCTGGCGAAATTATATATATATTTCATTAAATTATTTTTTCAGAAATTCATATTATTAGTTGAATTAAAATTGGAAGAAGAAGTTGGCCTATCCCATTTCTATATCTTTTTAACCTTAAATCCTACTCCTTAACCTTATTTCAGTATTATTAAAAATTTTTAACAACATTTCAGTCAATAGAAAAATTTCCTTCCGTAAACTACTCCCGTTCCCTTTCCAATCTCAACACTCCTCTATCGTAAATCATTATTTATCGAAAATGAACGTATATATAAAAACAAAACATAATTATGATATATGAACCAAGAGGAAAAAATATTTTTTTTTAAATATGATAAAAAACCTGATTTTGATCAAAAAAAACAAATTGTAAATGTACACATGTTTCACGATTGTATTATTAGAGCTTCTCGTTTTGCATTCTTTTGTATAATTGACTGGTCAAATACGATTCGGTCGACCGATTTCTGACCGGTCAAATATGGTCAAATTCAAAAAAAATTTTAAGAATTTTATATTTTTTTAATTTGTGCATAATTTATTTAAATTTATATTTTTTTATATAATATTTAGTGTTGTTAAAAAGTCGAGTTCACCCGACTCCGACTCAGAGTCTGAAGTCGTTAGTCGTGAACTCGAGTCGTGAACTTGAGTCGTGAACTCAAGTCGACTAGAGGACGAATATTTTTATAAACTTAACCCATATTCATGAGATAAAAAATGTTTGTAAAACTTTATTAATTAATAAAGAATAAAAAGTATAAGTTGAATTTACATATTATATTTTGACTTCAGAAGACTCAAGTTTTTAAAAATATTCGTCCTCTAGTCGACGACTCAAGTTTATAAAAATATTCGTTTTCTAGTCGACGACTCAAGTTTATAAAAATATTCGTCCTCTAGTCGACTCAAGTATATAGACTTGAGTTCAGGACTCGAGTCGACTTGAGTCGACTTTGGTTCACGACTTAAGTCGACTTGAGTTCACGACTTGAGTGGACTTGAGTTCACGACTCGAGTCGAATTGAGTTCACGACATGAGTCGACTTGAGTTCACAATTCGAGTTCATAACTCAAGTCAGTTTGGGTCTATTTTTTCGACCCAAAACTTGACTCAGTTTTCGACTAAGTCGACTCGACTCAGTCGATTAACAACACTATTAATATTACTTATAGTTTATGGTATTTTATTTTATCAATTCCAGTTAATCTTCCAAAAATAAAATTTAGTCACATTTTATTCATTCGTTCATCCTAAAATATCTTTAAATACAGTAAATATTTTTTTTTAAATAATAATTTGCATTTTTGGTTATTAATTGGCTTTTTTTAGAAAAACAAAAAAAAATTAAAATATAATTATAATTTAAAAAAAAAAAATCTTCTAAAATTTCCATTTTTAAATCTTCTAAAATTTCCATTTTTATGTTTTTTTCGTAGCTTTTAATCTTTTTTTGGATAAATATTAAATTCTCATCTTCCTATCCTAATTTAAACTAAACATTGTTCATTCTGTGTACCCTTATTCTCACGTGATTATCATGACATTTTATGACATATCTCCTTAATTCAAGGAGATATTCGGTAATCAAACTTTCGAGGATTTCGTTGATTTCGAAAGAAAAATCGCCGCATTTCAAGAGCAAACCGGCGCCATATTTAGGATCAAAAGTAGTATGAGGGTGGGGGCGCCGAAAATTAAAAGCGGTCATAATTGACGAAAAGTTTAAATACGGAGGTGTCACTTACATTTGCCTGAGGGAATGAATCAATAGATCCCCTAATTTAACATTAAATATGGCAATTCGTAGTTTACTCATTATAATTTAACATTAACAACCGCAATTCGTAGTTTAGTCATTTTAATTTAACAATACTAAACGCAATTCGTAGTTTATTGATTATTATTTAACATTAAATATGGCAATTCGTAGTTTAGACTTTTTAATTTATAATTAATTACCGCAATTCGTAGTTTAGTCATTTTATTTTAACAGTAAATACGGCAATTCGCAGTTTAGTCATTTTAATTTAACATAAAATACGGCAATTCGTAGTTTATTCTATTTAATTTAACATTATATGCTGCAATTCGTAGTTTAGTCATCCAATCTTCCATAATTTTATTTAAATTTAACATTAATTTACGCAATTCGCTGTTTAGTCATTTTATTTTAACATTAAATACGGCAATTCGCAGTTTAGTCACTTTATTTTAATATTAAATACGGCAATTCGTAGTAAGTCTCTATATTTTAACATTAAATACCGCAATTCGTATAGTTTATTCATTATATTTAAACATTATATATGGCAATTCGTAGTTTAGTCATTTTAATTTAACATTATATACGGCATTCGCAGTTTAGTCATTTTAATTTAACATAATAAACTGTTTAGAAAATTTAATTTAACATTAAATTTGGCAATTCGTAGTTTAGTCATTATAATTAAACATTAAATACGGCAATTCGCAGTTTAGTCATTGTTTAGAAAATTTAATTTAACATTTAATACAGCAATTCGTAGTTTAGTCATTATAATATAACATTAACAACCGCAATTCGATGTTTAGTCATTATAATTAAACAATAACACCCGCAATTCGTAGTTTAGTAATTTTAATTTAACATTAATTACCGCAATTCGTAGTTTCTTCATTATAATTTAACATTAAATATGGCAATTCGTAGTTTAGTCATTTTAATCCTACCTTATATACGGCAATTCGTAGTTTAGTAATTTTAATTTAACATTAAATATGGCAATTCGTAGTTTACTAATTATAATTTAACATTAATAACCGCAATTCGTAGTTTAGTCATTTTAATTTAACATAAATTATGGCAATTCGCAGTTTAGTCATTTTAATTTAACATCATATACGGCAATTCGTAGTTTAGTCATTTTAATTTTACCTTATATACGGCAATTCGTAGTTTGTTCATTTTATTTAATCATTATATACGGCCGTAGTTTACTAATTTTAATTTATCATTAAATACGGCAATTCGCAGTTTAGTCATTTTAGTTTAACATTAAATACCGCAATTCGCAGTTTAGTCATTTTAATTTTACATAAAATACGGCAATTCGTAGTTTAGTCATTTTAATTTAACATTATATACGGCAATTCGCAGTTTAGTCATTTTAATTTAACATGATAAACTGTTTAGGAAATTTAATTTAACATTAAATTTGGCAATTCGTAGTTTAGTCATTTTAATTAAACATTAAATACGGCAATTCGCAGTTTAGTCATTGTTTAGAAAATTTAATTTAACATTTAATACAGCAATTCGTAGTTTAGTCATTATCATTATAATATAACATTAACAACCGCAATTCGATGTTTATTCATTATAATTAAACAATAACACCCGCAATTCGAAGTTTAGTAATTTTAATTTAACATTAATTACCGCAATTCGTAGTTTCTTCATTATAATTTAACATTAAATATGGCAATTCGTAGTTTAGTCATTTTAATCTTACCTTATATACGGCAATTCGTAGTTTAGTAATTTTAATTTAACATTAAATATGGCAATTCGTAGTTTACTAATTATAATTTAACATTAACAACCGCAATTCGTAGCTTAGTAATTTTAATTTAACATTACTTACCGCAATTCGTAGTTTATTGATTATAATTTAACATTAAATATGGCAATTCGTAGTTTAGACTTTTTAATTTTACCTTATATACCACAATTCGCAGTATAGTCAATTTAATTTTACATTAAATACCACAATTCGTAATTTATTCATTATATTAACATTATATATGCCAATTCGTAGTTTACTCATTTTAATTTATCATTAAATACGCCAATTTGCAGTTTAGTCATTTTATTTAAACATTAAATACGGCAATTCGCAGTTTATTCATTTAATTTAACATTAAATACCGCAATTCGTAGTTTATTCATTAAATTTAAACATTATATATGGCAATTCGTAGTTTACTCATTTTAATTTATCATTAAATACGGCAATTCGCAGTTTAGTCATTTTATTTTAACATTAAATACGGCAATTCGCAGTTTATTCATTTTATTTTAACATTAAATACGGCAATTCGTAGTTTAGTTATTTTAATTTAACATTAATTACAGCAATTCGTAGTTTAGTCATTATAATCTAACATTAACAACCGCAATTGGTAGTTTAGTCATTATAATTTAACATTATATAACGGCAATTCGCAGTTTAGTCATTTTATTTTAACATCATATACTTAGACATTTTAATTTAACATAAAATACGGCAATTAGTAGTTTACTTAATTTAATTTAACATTATAAACCGCAATTCGTAGTTTAGTCATTTTAATTTAACATAATATACTGTTTAGAAAATTTAATTTAACATTAATTACGGCAATTCGTAGTTTAGTCATTTTAATTTAACATTATATAACGGCAATTCGCAGTTTAGTCATTTTAATTTAACATTAAATACGGCAATTCGTAGTTTATTCATTATATTTAAACATTATATACGGCAATTCGTAGTTTACTAATTTTAATTTATCATTAAATACGGCAATTCGTAGTTTACTAATTTTAATTTATCATTAAATACGGCAATTCGCAGTTTAGTCATTTTATTTTAACATTAAATACGGCAATTCGCAGTTTAGTCATTTTATTTTAACATTAAATACGGCAATTCGCAGTTTAATCATTTTAATTTAACATAAAATACGGCAATTCGTAGTTTATTCATTTTAATTTAACATTAAATACCGCAATTCGTAGTTTATTCATTATATTTAAACATTATATATGGCAATTCGTAGTTTACTCATTTTAATTTATCATTAAATACGGCAATTCGCAGTTTAGTCATTTTATTTTAACATTAAATACGGCAATTCGCAGTTTAGTCATTTTATTTTAACATTAAATACGGCAATTCGTAGTTTAGTCATTTTAATTTAACATTAATTACAGCAATTCGTAGTTTAGTCATTATAATTTAACATTAACAACCGCAATTGGTAGTTTAGTCATTATAATTTAACATTATATAACGGCAATTCCAGTTTAGTCATTTTATTTTAACATCATATACTGTTTAGACATTTTAATTTAACATTAAATACGGCAATTCGTAGTTTACTTAATTTAATTTAACATTATAAACCGCAATTCGTAGTTTAGTCATTTTAATTTAACATAATATACTGTTTAGAAAATTTAATTTAACATTATTTACGGCAATTCGTAGTTTAGTCATTTTAATTCAACATTATCTAACGGCAATTCGCAGTTTAGTCATTTTAATTTAACATTAAATACGGCAATTCGTAGTTTATTCATTATATTTATACATTATATACGGCAATTCGTAGTTTACTAATTTTAATTTATCATTAAATACGGCAATTCGTAGTTTACTAATTTTAATTTATCATTAAATACGGCCATTCGCAGTTTAGTCATTTTATTTTAACAGTAAATACGGCAATTCGCAGTTTAGTCATTTTAATTTAACATAAAATACGGCAATTCGTAGTTTATTCTATTTAATTTAACATTATATGCGGCAATTCGTAGTTTAGTCATCCAATCTTCCATAATTTTATTTAAATTTAACATTAATTTACGCAATTCGTAGTTTAGACATGGCGATTCGCAATTTACCTGGCAATTCGTAGTTTATAGCAATTCGTATTTTAGTCATGGCCCTTGATGATGAAGACTCGATCTCGTTGGACAAGCTTGCAATTTCTTTCTCCCTGTTGGACAAGTTTCAGAGATAATTATTATTTGACTAGAAATTTAGATAAATATTACGCCACTAAAATTTAAAATTAATAGGTAAATTACGCCAAGGAAAACTTGAAATCGATGATTGTTAAAATAACTTAGCAGATGAATGTGATAAATAAATGTAATTAAATATGGAATTAATATTAACAAATATAAATTAATATTAACAATAATATTTTGAAAAATATAATCCGGCATCTGCATTTTTTGGCTTTGGGGAGGGGGGATTTGCCCCCCCCGCCCTCCCCCGCTGCGTACGCCAATGGTTTATACTCTTTTCTTCAAAAATTATTGATTTGGTAGAGGCCTATAAAATTTTTCCTTATTAGTTAATTGTATAAAACATTGTCTAAATTAGAATTATACTAGTTGATAACCTTTTGTCAATGTAAGTTACTAAGAATTATATTATTGCATTATGTGGTTTTTTATATGCCAGTTTATTTTGTATCCATAATAATAAATGACAAAATATGAAAATCAGAATAATTGTTCAGAGTTAACTAATTTTAAAAAAGTATAATATATTAATATAAAACACGGCCGAAGGCCAGGCAAAAGCGGGCCGAAGGCCCGCGAATTGGGGGATATGGGAAGCGAAGCCCCCCATAAAAAATTTTTTTAGTTGAGCCCCCTGAGAGTGTGAAGGCTAGCGACGCCCCTGCTTCTCTCGTCTGATTCTTTGGTTGGCCATGTTTCTGAACTATATAGAATAGTTGGTTGTACTATGGAACTGTAAACTTTTCCCTTTAATTTGTGTGGGATTCTTTTGTCAAATAGCACTCCAGATAAAGATCTCCACTTAAACCATCCTTGATTAATTTTACTCTTTATCTCTTTTTCTATTGTGCCGTTTGTTTGTATAGTGGAGCCCAAATATTTGCAGTTTTCAATTGCCGATATCTGCCATTTATTTATATCAATACTCTCTGTCCTTCTATCACCATATACTCCGTCTTTTCTCTATTTACTTTTAGTCCGTGCTTTTCTAGGATATTTATCCAACTCATTAATCTTTCTTTCATTTCATCCTTGGATTCGGCGAGTATCACAATATCATCTGCAAATATCATACTCTACGGGACTGTTTGAGGTATAGACTGTGCTAATACATCTATTACTGTAATGAAGAGAAGTGGGCTGAGAGCCGACCCGAAATGAACTCCTTCGGCTATTGTGAAGCCTGCTGAAGTACCTGTTGTGCTACGGACCATTGTTGTATGGCCCATACATATCCTGAATTATTCTTATATATTTTTCGGGAACCTTTTTGTGGCGTAGCGCCTACCATATAAGTTTTGCTGGGATTCTATCAAAGGCCTTTTCTAGATCGAGAAAGACCATGTGTAGCTTTTTGTCCTTTTCCCTGTATTTTTGACTCATTTGTCAGTTGTTGATCTTCCAGGCATAAAACCAAACTGAGTCTCTCCTATTTCGATTATGTCTCTTAATCTTTTTTCTATTATTTTTTTCGTATAGTTTTAGACAGTGTGACATTAGTTTTATGCTTCTGTAATTTTGAATTGTGTGGATCCCCTTTATTTTTGAAGATAGGAACTAGTTAGCTCTGCCTCCATTTTTTGAGGAACCTCTTCATTTCCAAGTATTTGATTGTATAGATTTGTGAGAAAATGTATTCCATCATCTCCTAGTGCTATAAGGCTTTCTATTGGAATATCGTCTGGACCCCTAGCTTTGTTGTTTTTCATATGCTTGAGGCATGTGATTATTTCTTGTTCTGTTATAGGTTGTACAAGGTTTTGACATGGGGAGTGTTCGTCTAAATGGAGTATGTGGGGATTAAAGTTGAGAAGCTCCTGAAAATATTCTTTCCATCTATTCATTATTTCTTTTTCCTTTATTATCAATTTCCCATCTTTATTTTAGATTACTTTCGGAGCTCCGTTTATATCCCTAGGGTTCTTTTCTCGCTGTTTGGCTAATCTGTATATTTTATTTTGCCCTTCTTTGGTATGTAGTTCTTCATACATGTCATCGTATGCCATAGATTTGGCCCTAGCCACCGCCTTTGTAGCTATTCTCTTGGATTTTTTGTAATTTGTCTTGTAATCTGAGTTTTTAGATTTGAACCATATTTTATATAGGGCTTTTTTCTCATTTATAGTGGTTTGTCCCTCTTCATTTTACCACCATAGTTCTTTGAATGATTTGTTGCCTCCCCTTGTCAAGCCTAGTGTCGATTTGGCAGTGTCTATTAATCTGGATGAAAAGTCTGTCCACATTTTTTCACTGACTTGTGAGGAATCTATTGTTTCAATGTTTGCATTGATTGCAGTCATTGTTTTTAATTTGCCCCATTTGATGCATGGTTCTAGTTTTATCTTGTTTTGAGTGGATTTATTTGAGATGTGTAAAACCATAACTAGTAGCTTGTGTTGTGCGGCGATATCTTCTCCTGGGATGACTTTGCAGTCTATTACATCTTTTAATCTTCTGCGAGAGATTAGCATGTAATCTATCTGTGTTTTCCTTGTACCACTTTCGTATGTTATTAAATGACTGCCTATTTTCCTATAGTAGGTGTTGGTTAAGGCAAGGTCTAAGGCTTGCGCAAATTTCAGTACGTGCTCTCCTTCATCATTTCACATTCTTTCAGTATATGCTCCACAAACGGGTTGCAAGAAAGAAGAGAAAGATGATTTTAGAGCTATCTTTGATGAGGCTGTAATAAAAATTCCTAAGGATAACCTAGTCATAATTGGTGGTGACTTAAATGCGCATGTGGGGAAAGCAAGAGATAGCTATAAAAGGCATCATGGTGGTTTTGGCTATATATTTCCAATTGTTTCTTTCATTTTTGTTTATTGGACAGGTATCCTTAGCACCCGGCTGTCCAGGCCTGTCGGTGACCAGGGTGTCATCTCTAATCTCCGAAATTTATCTTACCATATGTCTTTACACATCAGTCATCGAAGAAAAACTTGAAAGTTTTTATGCTCCTTACCAGGATTGAACCTGCATCCTTCTTCTCTGTTTTCAAGCATACATCTAACCCATTATCTTAAAATAATAGTAGTCTATAATAATATTAAAAATATGCTCGTATTAAAAATTTAACTCAAAAATGTTTTTCAAATAAAAAAAAAATGCTTTCCTAAAACACGAGAAAAAAAGATATCTAATTTATTACATCCATTGTGAGATGAATAATCAGATGTTAAATTTTTAATAATATCTTTAAATAGATGTTAAAGATTTGAAAGCAAATTGTAACTTATATTAATTATCAAAGCATTTTTAAATAAAATTTATTAAAAAATTAACTGTAATATATTATATAACTGTCAAATACGTCTGTAAAAGTGGCATTTTACCTAATATTTTATAATTTATAAAGAAATCTCCTATTTGGAAATATTTTTAGGAATGGGCATGGTAATTAAATTTAAAAATGAATAATATAGTTGATTAGTAATTTTGAACTCGGCTAATTACAATATTAATATTGTTAATTTTAAATTAATAAATGATTATATTTAATTTAGGGTTATATACTAATTTAAATAATAAAAGTCAATTAAGCATCAAATGTTAATGCCAAATTAATATTTAGTGAGTGATATTGATAATCTATTTTTAACACAAAATTTGATTGCAAGCTGACATAGTGAAAATATAATTTATATGTATTAATCTAATCTAATAATTAAAATGGTATTCATTTAATAAAAATTTAAATAGTCTTATTAATTTTTAAATAAAAAAATTTAATTTCTATCTATAATAATAGAATTCTAAAAGAAATAATCTAGGAGGCAATCAAAACAATTTATTTTTAGTTCAAGGTGAAATTAAGGAGCCATTAAAAATAAAATTTTGCTTCAGGAGGCAATTCAATTTTTTTAGGATTTTTTTAGGGAGCTCGAGCCCCTGCGCCCTCCTCCCTAGTGACGCCACTGAAATAAAATAATTATCATTGAAATAAATACAATATTACCTTATTTATTATATATTTAAAGGTGATACGTGATAATTAAGCGCCTAGTCCTATAATGTTTTACACAATCACGCATGAAAATGTAAAATATGAATGAATGATGTTGATTTATTATTGGATAAAAAACATATGATTAAGGTAAGGATAGAATAAAATTTACAAACTAGACATGATTTATGAATAAATATTTGAAATTTATTTATAAATATAAAAATAATCAATTATTGTTCCTCATGATTATTATTTATATATTAAAGACTTTAAAATGCTAAAAAAAAATTTTGCAGGAGAAATTTAAAATTGCAATAGATTTTCAATTGTGATAGATTTGCAGGAGTGATATGTCTGCGTGTAAATGTAAACTAAAAAATTGAGGGAGTCTCCCACTGATGAGGGAGACCTGGCAACCCTGCCCACAATGAATGTAATCCTATTTTATATCTTTTCTTCTCTTTTTTACGTGTTTTTAGGAAAGCAATTTTTTCTTCTTAAAAACAGTTTTGAATTAAATTTTTAATACGAGTATATTTTTAATATTATTACAAACTACTATTATTTTAAGATATAATATACCAACTGGAGGTGTTGCGACAATAATATATAAAATCTTAATTGCTTCCATCATATCACCTTGGTCCTTATTTTATAGTTACAAAATGTTTCATTTCTAATATGGCATCCTTGCCGCGTAAATAACTCAAGGCTTCAATATATTGCATAATTATTTCTTCTAAAGATTTTTAGTGTTTTTGTTTTATCAATTTATATAACATAATAAATTCTGATAAGAGTTTACATAGTGAGTGTCATGGCTATGACTGCAAATTAACCAGCATCTCTTATTTATGTAGCTATGTAATTTAAGATCATTACTCCTGCTGCTGAGAGGATGAGCCATAATGATCAACTATCTAACGTGTATATATCATTAAAAATGGAAGATAATCATTTATAAATTTAATATCTTATAATAATTTTCTCGATTACTTATCTAGCTTCTTAATGTCATCTAAGAGGAAGCTCTAACCATAATACAGTTTTATGATTTGGATTTGTCGTTCACTCTTCTTCAAAAATTGTTGATTTGGTTATGGCCTATAAATTTTTCCTTATTAGTCCATTCTATAAAACATTGTCTAAAATGGTAACAGAGAGTTATATAAGTTTCATGACCTTTTGTGAATGTAAGTTGCTAAGAATTATATATATTATATTATTTGGTTTTTAAAAACCATTATCAATTGAGGCATATTTATAATGCTCCAAAGGTTTAAGAAAATCTTTATAATATCAGAAACTTTTTATTGGGTTTTAACATAAATAAATAATTTTTTTTTATCATTTTACATTTCACACATAGAGTTTAGAAAAATGGGACTATAAATTTATTTATAAACATAAAAGTTTTGAACATCTTTCCAATGTTAAAAACTATTAACTAGGATAAAAATAAAGTTTTATAAAATTATCATAATTTTTCCTCGTGGACTAAATTATAATAACAGTGCTAATTTCTTACAAACCTAAAGTTTTAGAACATTTTTTAGTATCATAATTTTAACTAAGCTTAAGACAAAATTTTTAATTTTTTTTATAATTTTGTTCCTCGTGATAAAATATAGTGGAAGTGCCAATTTATTACTATACCCAAAAGTTTTAGAACATCTCTTTAGTATAAAGAACTTTAAACTACGCTTAAAATAAAATTTTAAAAAATTTTAACATTTATTTATTCCTCGTGGAGTAAAATATAATGGCAGTGTTAATATTACTAGAACCAAAGGTTTTATTTAAAGGTTATAAATAACATCTTAAAAAAAATTCATAATTTTTTCCCTCGTGGTAAAATATGGTGGAAGTGCTAATTTATTACTAGACCCAAAAGTTTTAGAACATCTCTTTAGTATAAAAAACTTTAAACTAAGCTTAAAATAAATTTTTAAAAAATTTTAGCATATTTTTTCCTCTTGTAGTAAAATATAATGGCACAATTTATTGCTAGACTCAGAGGTATTAGAACATCTTTTTAGTATCAATAACGCTTAACTTAACTTCAAACAACATTTTAAAAAATTTCCTTGAGGAATAAAATAAAATGGCAGTGCCAATTTGTTAATAGATATAGATATTTTAGAACACGTTTTAACTAAAAAATAAAAAACTTTTATTAAGGCTTAAAACAACATTTAAAAAAAGATAAATTTTTTTCCTTGTGGAGTAAAATATAATGATAGTGCCAATTTATTACTAGACCCAAAAGTTTTAGGACATCTTTCCAGTATCAAAAACTTTTAACTAGGCTTAAACAAAATTTAAAAAATTTTCATAATTATTTTTCCTCGTGGGGTAAAATATGATGGCCATGCCAATTTATTACTAATCCGAAAGTTTTAGGACATCTTTCTAATATCAAAAACCTTAAACTCGGCCTAAATTTTTTTTTTAAATTTTCACATTTATTGTTTCCTCGTGGAGTATAATATAATGGCAGTGCCCATTTATTACTAGTCCCAAAGGTTTTAGAACATCATTCTAGTATCATAAACCATTATAACTAGGTTTAAGACAAAGTTTTAAAACATTTTACTCTTTTCCTCGTGGAATTCAATATAAAAACAGTACCAATTTATTACTATAACCAAAGATTTTAGAACATCTTTCTAATATCAAAAACTTTTAATTCGGATTAAAACAAACTAGTTTAATTTTCTATATATGTTGACCCAGGGCCCAACCCAGCACACTGACCAACAATCCAACCCAATCCAGCAGGCCAACCCATCAAACTAACCCAGCAGGCCGACCCAGCAAACCAACCTACCCGATGTGTCGGCTCATGAGACCCATTGGGTCGTGTCGGGTCTGATCTATGGCCAAATCGGTTGGCTCAGGTTTAGGGTCGTTTTTTCGGCTCGAACCTTAATTTAACAACACTACTCTAACAACCATATAGTCGATTATTATAGATACTGCCTCAAGGTAGTACTTATCAAATTTGTATTTTGCCTATTTTTCTTGATAAGTACTAACAAATTTTTTTATAATATATATTTAAAAATCGTGGCCTAGTCGGTAAGAGCGTCGCTTACCAATCCGATAATTCTGGATTCGAATCCCAACAAAGATCATGTTTTTTATCTTATTTCAACTTGGTGGTTAGGAGCAGGACTCGACCACGTGATTCCGTTATAATGTATGTTAAATAATAAGAGTTTTACACATTTTAGTAAATTTAGGTCGGTATTTAGTAAATTAAGTTGGTATTATAAAATGGTTATATGTTGCCTTGGCAGTATCTATCATTAACCCATATAGTCATGATTTGGATTAGTAGTTTTTATTCTTTTTAAGAATCATTGATGTGGTTAGGCCTACAAATTATTCCTTATTAGTAAATTCTATAAAACATTGTCTAAAATGGTAAAACAACATTATAATAGTTTAATGACCTTTTGTCATTGTAGTTTGCTAAGAATTATATCGCCCTGTGTGGTTTTTAATAACCATTATCAATTGAGGTTAACCTTTTTTATCACTTGTAAATCTTTTGAACTTTTTTTGATATTCGCAATCGAAAATATTTAATATTGTTAAATGGATAAATATTATTTTGTATTAAAAAATATTATACTTAGAAATGTCTTGTATTGTTTTACTTTTATTATTTGTAACATAAAAAATGACAAAGCAAGAAATTCAGAGTTTGCCAATTTCAATTAAAAAAGTATATTTTAATATAAATCCCAGCCGAAGTTTAGCAAAATAGAGGATATGGTGGGAAAGGGGGGAATCCAAAGATCCCATATTTTTTTTAGTTGAACCCTCTGACTTGTAAAGGCTAATGACGTCCTTGTTAGTGGCTACACAATAAATTTTTACTTTAAAGAAATATTATTTTGCTTATAGTTTTGATTTTATTGTATCACATTCAGAAGTGTTGAATTTGGACCGATGGGTCCCACAGTCTGAGTGGGAATAATACAGTCCGTGATGGAGGGTCCGGGATGGTCGATGACGGGATCCAGGGGGCAGGGTTTTATAGATTTAGTCATGGATCACTCGGACAACGTAGTGGCCATAATATTTTCAAAGTTTATTAAACAATTTAAAGACGATGTTACAAAGTAAAAAAAAATCAAAATCATCCAATAATTAATCAATAAAAAATGTATATAAATTTCACAATCAAAAGAAAATAATTAATCAATGAGAAAAAGGTATTTTTCCAACCTTTATAATTTAACCAGTTTCAAATGCAATATAAAAATAAGGTAAAATATCAATTTCATAACAAAAAAAAGGAAGATGGGAAAACAAAAGAAGCAAGTAGAAAACAAAAACGTAAAGAGAAGAAATAAGTTATACGGGACAAGTGGGGAGATAGAACATAACAAGAAGGTTAACAAAATTTTCCCATAGATGAACTTCATTTAATGTGGGACGAGAATCTGAGTTCAGATTAGCCGATCATTCTTTAAATAGATATAAATTTAAGTAAAGATAAATGAAAATAAAAAAAACATATTTAAATTAAACTTATTTAATACAAAATTTTCATTGCTGTAACAGAGTTGAGAGGTTTATTATTTTTAATTCAATTAAAATTTTAAAATACGGATATATGTGAAAATTATTTTGTATTCAAAAATTTTATAAAAAAAGAAGTAAATTTAATTAGAAAATATATATTATAAAATTGTAAATTTATATTCATAAAAAACAATTCTAAAATAAAAATTTCCATGATTCACGGTAAATATATGTTCACACCAGTGTTGTTAAACGCTACTTTTAAAAGTAGCGCACTATCGCTACCGCTATCGTTTTCAAATGAGTAGCGCGCTATTAGCTACTTTTAAAAAAACGTAGCTAAAGCTACTTTTAAAAAACGTAGCTAAAGCTACTTTAAAAAACGTAGCTAAAGCTACTTTAAAAAAACGTAGCTAAAGCTACTTTTAAAAAAACGTAGCTAAAGCTACTTTAAAAAAACGTAGCTAAAGCTACTTTGATTTTTTTTAAATATTTTTTTTACGTAACTTTATTTCCACAAATAAAATATTTATATAAAAACATGACAATAAATTGTTACATATATATATAATTTATTTATTATTGCACTTTAATAATAATAACATTTCGGTACTGTCATCCCCAAGTCTAGAGCGATGATCAGAAAGTATAAGCTTTGCCATACTAAATAATCGTTCAGCACTAGCACTTGAGGGCAACGCAGTATTAAATTTAATAAACAAACTTTTTATATGAAAAAAATCATCAAAAATATTTAAATTAGTATTTTTAGATTTAAAAAAAGCATCTATAGGTTCAATATTATTATTATTTATTTCAAAAAAATCGTCTTTGGAAGGCTGCAGTTTCGATCTTGCTATAGTATCGTGGTTAGGCATGCCATTTTTTAACGTTACCATCAGCCTATCAAGTTGCCATTTAGATTCAGTCAAATTAATGTATGGCCAATTTAACTTGAAACTAGGATGAACGATAGCAGCTATTACATTATCATCATCATACAGATCTGGAAA
This sequence comes from Gordionus sp. m RMFG-2023, assembly GCF_954871325.1. Classification (NCBI taxonomy): domain Eukaryota; kingdom Metazoa; phylum Nematomorpha; class Gordioida; order Chordodea; family Parachordodidae; genus Gordionus; species Gordionus sp. m RMFG-2023. The sequence continues at coordinate 40,829,335 of NC_088776.1, forward strand.
TCTAATTTATATAAAGTGACTGTATTTATTATAAAAAAAAGAAGAATACCATTTTAATTTTTAAAATTTAAATTTATCTGAGATTTAGATTCATTTATAAATAAAATATTAAAATAGCAATAAATTATGGTAAATAAAAATTTTAAAAATATAATTATTATACACAAGGTAATTAATAATATATTAATTTTGAATTTTATATTAATTAATAATTACTATATATTAATATTATAGATTGTGTTTTAAATTAAGCCAATTTAAATTATGGCTAATCAAGCAATAAATCATTCATTTTATATAATTGAATAATAGTAAATAAAAATAAAGTTTTGACCTTTTCTCAATGCCTTTTAGCACAGACTCTACCAGAGGTTGGCAAAATTTTAGATTATTGATTCTTTTGAGCTTGGTAATAATATACTCAGTGTGGGCACATAATATCCCATGCTAATATTATCTTGCCCTTCTAAGATTTTAAGTGAGGCAGCAACATATTGCATAACCTAAAAAATTAAAATGGTTAAATATAATATAATATTATTTATCATTATCCGTTATCATCTTACAAACCTTGTTTTGAATTTTGTAAGACCTATGGATTTCTGCAATAATATTGGCTAGAATGTCATAAGTCTGACAGCCAATTATTCTCTTTAGAGCTAACGCTACAGATTTTTGTTTAAGATTTTTAGGATCAATCTAATGTGCAGTTACTCCTAAATAAGCTCTAAAAATATGACATATTATAAATAAGAAAATAAACATTTTTACCTTCTATTGTGAGTCCAGCAATCTGCCGTTGTACAGACGTAGGAGACATCTGATAGATTTAATATCAAATATTCTTTCATTTCCTTAAAGCTCTCCAAAATTCTTGCCATCAATGTCTGCCGGCAAAATATCTTGGTCCGTGGAGAAAAAGTGTTTATCATCTTTATAAAAGAATCATTATCCACCAAGGATAATGGTTGAACTGTATTTATTATAAAGTTCATAATGACTTTGTCAGCCAATTTTTGGGATACACCAGGTGTTGATGAATCCAAATTGGTTAATTTTGTTTGTATTAAATTTGATTTGGAAGTGGGTTTATCTTCTTCCATTACCCCAAAACTTTTGAGATATTTTTCAATCTCTTTATAATTTGAAGTGTGCACAGTCTAAAATTATAAAATACTTGGAATAAAAATTATGTAGGAGATAAGTACATAAAAATGATTGAAATAACTATTTTAAATAATTTAGATAAAATTTATGAATATATAAAAAAAATGATTGGTTTTTTATTTTAATTTATTTTAAAAATTAAAGATTAGCCTACATATTGATATTAAATTTGTTTAATATATTACCTTTAAATGTTTTTTCAAATTAAAGCTGCTCGTATGATTTGAAGAGATAATTTTGCAGCACATCTTGCACCGAAACCGATATCCAGTATTAATTTTTTCTTCAAGGTTAAAGTATTTCTTGAATTTTGGGAAAGGATCATCTATATTTTGCTCATTTTCCAAAGAAATTACAATATCTTCAACAATCTCACACATAACAAGATTTATAATGCTTAATATAAAATGTAAAATGAAATATAAAATAAGATAAAAGCAAGGACATACCAATAACGGAATTTCAAAAATATATAATTTAATGAATACGCGAAATATAAATTAAATACAGATTGCTATTTAACAACTGTTTATATCTAATATATAACAATAATGTATATTTTTAAATATAAATTTCAAAATTAAATTAAATAAAAGGATTATAATTTTAGATTTTATAAAAAATATATTTTAATAATATTTAGATGTATTTATTATGTAAAATTGAAAGTAGCGAGCTACCGGCACTATAGCTACCGCTAATGAAAAAAGTAGTGCGGCGCTATTTTAACAACACTGGTTCACACCCAATCACGCCTCAATAATTTTGGAAAGGTCCATCATGCCTAATAATTTAAAAATTCCCACTCACGCCGTGATAGTGTCACGCGTAATTTCACTGCCCATACTCACCTCTAATCCAGTGATATCGAATGAATTTATATTTTCATCAATTTTTAATGTAAAATGATATTTTTAAAAATAAAATTGTATAAAATGATGGTGTTTTTATTTTCATCTTATTTGATGAATAATTAAATTTTATTTTGAAATTTTTTTTTTATAAGTTCCCTTATATTTTATATTTTCCCGGGGAAATTTCACCAAATCTTAACTTCCCTAAAATTTTCAGTATTTGCATAGCAATTTAAAGCAAGTAATTTATTTAAACATTTAACACATTATCATGAACAATAACTGTACATTTTTAAATCCAAATAAAAAGAATATATTGATAAGTCATGTTTAATCTTCATCACCATCTTGAGTTTTCGGTTCTCTTGGTGCTGGTCCACCGGCAGGTTTAGACATTATTATCTAAAAATATTAGGTGGAATAATTTATAATAATCTTTTTATTTTTAATAATAAAAATTATATTTTATTGAAATTCTTAATTATAATTAGTCTTCCTGGTGTGTTATGTCTAGTGTTGTTAATTTGCTTGGTCGTAAAATTTACAACCCTTTTATGTGCTCAGGCCGAACCGGGGTACCCGGGGTGGGGGGGGGTATATAAAATATTTTTTTATTGTAATAATAATAATCACTCATAGAGGGCAGGTCTAGGTCTTGGGGGGTCAGGAATATTTTTATCAACATAAAATATCGATATGGGTATCAAATAAAATCTAATTTAAATATCTTTAGATTAAAAGTATTCATTTTTTGTCTTGATGGGTATGACTTGGTCTGGGGGGGTTAAAGGGGGTGTCTAAAAAATATTTTTTTAGATATGGGTATCAGATAAAAGGTAAATAATTTTTTTTATTGAAATAATAATAACGGGTTAGGTTTTGAGGGGTCAGAATATTTTTATCAACACAAAATATCGATGTGGGTATCAAATAAATGCTAGTATAAATATCTCTTGATTGTAATAATTATACTCTGAGTAGGAGGGATGCCTTAGTTAGTCAGGAATATTTATATAAACACAAAATATTGATATAGGAATCAAGTAAATGGTATTTTAAATATCTTTTGGAGGGTAAAAAAATATTTTTTTAATATGGGCATTTAAATAGGTTACTAAAATATTTTTTATTGTAATAATAATTAAACTCTAAATGGTCTAGGTCTTGTAGGGCCAGGATATTTTTTATCAACACAAAATTTTAATATGACTATAAAATAGAAGCCAATTAAAATATTTTTCTACTAAAATAACAGTATTCACTCTTGGTCTCTTAATGGTAGTGTTGTTAATTGTTTGGTTGTGTAAAACCCAGACCCGGGGTTTGGGTCTAAAAAATCGACCAAACAAGCTCTGAGCATGAACTTTGAGCACAGACCCCGGTGTCCAGATAAATATTATTCTTTCAAATATTTCAAATAAAAAATATTTATCAATAATATCGAACTTAGATAGTAAAATCTTGCAAGCAACTCAGCTTATGGTTAGAAATTTTTTAATCGGGACCACTTAGGGCTTATAAATACAAAATAGGATTAAAATGAATTATTATGTAGGTTAGCTGAGAGATTATCTCCAGCTATACCATCATGATCCTAGTTAGAATTAGATACGAACTGAAATTTGTTTAATTTTATCAACTAGAGGACGAATATTTCATAATAATAAAATTAGGTATCTGTAGCTAATTTTTTGAATAAAATACCATGTTTTCTTATGTGATAAAAAATTAAATCATATATTTGCACATGATTTTAAAATCTAAAATATAGATGTGATATTAAAGCATCTAGTTTCTATAAACATAATCAAATATTTTTATTTTACAATAAAAATTCAATATAAAATTGATAAATTTAGATATATTTAAAAAAAAATTTCGTGGCTCAACCCGACCAGGCTGAAATTTTTTTAAAAGATATTAGGCCCGACCCAGCCCGAAGCTGATTATTTTTTAAAAAAATGCCCAGTCTCTAATGTATTATTCCAACATTCTCGTTGAAAACAGGTATAATTATGAAAATTATATTTTTTCCTTCTTTTAAAAAAATTTCGGAAGAAAAGGAAAACACATTGGTTTTTAATTATGATGTTCAAAACTCTTATTCTAATATCAAAAAAATATTCGTAATCGTAAATAACATCAGCATCGCTTTTCTTATAATTATATAAATAACCTTATTAAAACTGAAACAGAATATTATTATTAAATCAAAAACATAATATAATACTTAATTAATATTATATAATCATTTATTTTTAATTCTCAAAGATATTACATAATTAGAGGAAAATAGAAGTGAACAAGTCAAAGTAAAAATTATTATATTGAATATTTTTTATAAACAAATTACCACCCCCACCTAATTTACCATTTTAAAGTGAATGAAGTGAAACGAAACGCAATAAACGAGTATTATTATTGTTCTTAAATACAAAATAAAAGGGGGCAAACAAAATATTACATATTGAAATTAACCCATTACTGGTTAACGGTGCATATATATACACCACCTCCTGTATATCATTTTTAAACATAGTAGTTTTTATTTTAAAAAATAATAAAAAAGGTTTTTATATAGTTTAGACATTATACCTCAAAACTGGAAAAGAAAAATATGAAAATTTTTTTTTATGTCCCTAAGAAGCCCTCAAACATGGCGAATTTATGAGGTCTAAAATGCAAAGTCTTCTAAGTGATCTCACGAGCATATTATGAAATTATTTCGATGAAAACTAGTGTATATATTTTTTTTATAGATATATCAATATTTATCAATCATTTTTGAAATTTTAAATAATTAAAATTTTAATTGGTAGCCATATAAAGTTGACTGGTGCACATATGCACCGTTAACCATCTAGCAGTATAAATTATAATTTTTTTAATTATACTTATAACCATTACTAAGGAGGGGAGTGGGAGGTGGCTCGAGCCCCCTGAAAGTTTTGAAAAAAAATTTTATACTCAAAAAAAGGTATTTTGAAAATATTTGAGCCCCCTAAGAATCGAATAATATGTTTCTTTTATAATTTTTTATCTCGACCTAATTATATGAAATTATTCGCAAATATTAGGTTCATAAATATTCGAAAATTAAAATTATTCATAAAAATTTTAAATAAATTGTACCACATTTATTTTCTTATGCACCTGTTTTGTCAATTTAATCAAAATTATCAAAATAATAGATGACTAATTAAAAAATCAAGATTTTCTAAAATAAATATTTAATTAAAATTTTTAAATTAATCGTTTCTAAAATGACTTAACAAATAACGGAGTTTTACCTTCAGATACTGCTGGTGAATTTGAGATTCATAATTCAATTGATGACGACATTCCAGAACCATCTGCTACAAGAAGCTAATCTGTAATCGCCATTTAAAATGGAGAAAACAGATACGTTATATTCTACAATCCCTTTCAATGGGGAAAATGAAGAATAAAACTTGAAGACAATTTGCATAGTAAAAATCGATCAGATATATTTATTAATTTTCGGCGAAGACTTATATTCCCTAATTGTAGATCAAAGTAATATTTATGCAAAACAAATGAATATGTCTAATAATGTATAACCATCCCAGATATTAAGAGATTTATTGGAATTCTATTATTTACTAGATATCATTCGTCCCACAGTAAAAGATGTATTGTCTAATAATAGTGATATTTCTATTCCAATAATCCAGAATACAATGACCCAATTAAAATTACTAAATTTGAAATATAATATTCATTTACAGACAATACTAAAAACATATACATGATAGATTTTATAAATTTAGGCCTTACAAAACCAAATTATCATAAAATATATTTTGATAATTTCTATACCTTAATTAAACATTTTTCATACTTAAAACAAATGGGATATTTTACAACTGGAACTGTGAGGGATAATAGAATGGAGCATTGCCCAGTTGAATCTATAAATGCTGTAGCAAAAAAAGAAAGAGGATATTATGATTATAGGTTCAAAAAATTAAACGAAATATTTATAGTTCGTTAGAATTATAATATGGTGGTGACGAGGTATTCCAAGAAAATATCTTCTAAAATAAAAATTCCTCAACCAAATATGATCACTGCTTATAAAAAACACATGGATGGAGTTGATCTGTGTGATAATCCCATATCTACTAAAGAAAAAGAGGGAAAAAATGGCGGTGGCCAATATTCACAAATTTTATCGATATATCTTTGGTAAATTCGTGAAAAATTTGGAAATTCATGAATCGAGATTGCTTGCATTTAGGCGAGAAGTTACTACTTCATTTGACCACCAATAAAAATTGAAAAAAATTTAAGTATAAGGCACGCAAATCAGTTTGCATTACAGAGCGAAAACCCTACTGATTCATCTGGAAATTATTTATCCAAAATTATAGATGGAAAAAGACGTAACATTCAAAATATATGTGCCAAACATGTCAAATCACACTTCATACTAAATGTTTCAAGGGTTTTCATAATATATAAACATTTTCTCGTTTTTATTATAAATTACAAAAAAAGAATAAAGATTTCTATTGTTTTTTGATCTTATAGTATTATACCTAATTTTTATCTTTTTTAACCTCTCAACGGTGCAGATATGCCCCAGGCTAGATTTTCTATTTATGATTATTTTTTTCGGCTGATTTTTTTTAGAAAATCATATTTGAGCATTAATCAACATAATTTGAAAAAATTGAGCATTTTTATCAACTAGAAAAATCTTGACCATTAATGGGTTAAATAAAATAAAGATACATGTTTAAATAATAAAAAGATATTTATGTTGTAAATTTATAATTTGTGATGAAAATATCAAAGTACATCTCACATGCGTTTTTTTATATTATATTTTATAAAAATATTAAAATTTAGGAGAAAATGGTAAACCTCATAAGATATTCTTAATCTTTGATTCATCTATCAGCATTGCTGAGTTCGTTAAAAATGACGGGGAATGAGAATTTCCTCCTTACTTTTATAATAGTTGTTACTGGATATTTGAGAATAACATCCAATTTTTATTCGTTATAATCCTCTCCCCCCTTCAGGACAGGTTCAATCCATTAAAACTAAGTGTAAATTATGTCTTGAGTCAAAATATATTTAAAGCACTGATATATCAATATTATTTGTTAAAATATTACTGATCAACTAGACTAATATTTAATATTAAAAAAATTCCAAAGCAAAGTCCAAGGCCATATTAATTTTTAAAAAATTTCCCCAAGCCCAACCAAAAATCATAAGAATTTTAAAATACAATCAAAATCAAATTTTATGGGCCTTACTTTTTTGATAAAGCCGAGCCCAGGCCTGCAAAAATTTTTGTTTTAGGTCAATGTCTGATTCATAGTTAATAATAAAAAAATTGTAATAATTTTGAAAATATCTTGCCCAATATAATTTATAAAAAAATTTTCCAAGCCCAGTCCGACCCATTATAATTTAAAAAAATTTTTCTCAAACCTTCCATCGACAAATACAGCAGATAGAAATATTGTAATTCCTATTTTCAAAAATCATAGGATTTTCCACCCTGAGCTGAGCCTATTATTCTTTTCACCCAATATGATTATTATTACAAATTTAAATTTATTCTAAATATTACAATAGAAATAAATGGAGATTAAATTTAAGGCTGTTGTTAAATTACAATAAAAATAAATTATAAAATTTTATGAAAATTGCATGGGACTTGGTTTTTTGATCAGGCCTGGTTATGTCAGCAAAAAAAATTTCAGATAGATACTACTCAACGTATAGGGATTTTCTAAATAACGACCAAAATTCATTAAAATATAATAAGACCCTTGTTTATAAAAATAAATGATTTTAGATATAACTTTTTTAAAAAAAAATTTAACATTTTATTTTTGTTAAATATGCCATTTTATATCGGATCGGCAAATTTTATAATATTGGCCGATAACCGATATTTAAAATAGGTGAAATATCGTTTTACCCTCAAAAAGATATATAAAATACCATTTATTTGATTCCTATATCAATATTTTGTGTTTATATAAATATTCCTGACTAACTAAGACATTCCGCCTACTTAGAGTAAATTATTACAATCAAGAGATATTTATATTAGCTTTTATTTGATACCCACATCGATATTTTGTGTTGATAAAAATATTCCTGACCCCCCAAGACCTAGACCCGCCCTCTATGAGTGATTATTATTATTACAATAAAAAAATATTTTAAATACCTTTTATTTGATACCCATATCAAAAAAATTATTTTATACACCCCCCCCCCCCGGGTCTGGATTGGAGCCCGGGTCTGTGCTCAGAGCTGGTTTGGTCGATTTTTTAGACCCAAACCCCGGGTCTGGGTTTTACATAACCAACCAACACGTTATGTCACTCAAAAATATTCCCATCTCGTAATTAAATTTCACAGAAACTAAAAATACTAGGGATTATTTAAATAATATAATTTGTGACTCAAATATAAAATTTTTGAAAAAGATTTAAAACAAAATCACGATGTCCGTGATTTTCACTTTAATTAACCGGGTATTAAAATTTTTAATTATATTTAGGTATTAATAACAATCGTGCCTATTTTAAAAAGGGCCATTTAAATTCTAGTTTTTTAATTGATTAAACTCATATAATACATTTAATAGTAATAAATGTAACAATAAAATTCTAAAAAAATAAATATGTTTTGAGATGGTAGGTTGTAAACCTTATCAATGGATAATATCGTGTTAGAAGCTTGAGTAGCGTATTTAATAGCCCATTCTTTGACTATCAAGGGGTCTAATATTTCGTATTTGTGTGCATCTTTAATCATTGGAGTTCCTATCGACTAAATAATATTAAACCCAAAAAGTAAGATTTAGGCCTCAAACAGAATAAAGAAAATCATTAGTTTATCATATTTAAAAAAACAAAAAATCATTTTGATAATTATATCATACAAAAAATTGAATATGGTGGTTAAAAAATAAATAGATGTCAAACAATTTATTCATAAAATATAACTAAATGTAATTATGAATTTTAAAAAACCTCAATTTCAAATCCAAATGTTTTGTTTCCTTTTTGATGTTCAGCATTTAATAGAGAGATCAATTCCATAGCCTAAATGATAAAAATATGGACGAAATCAAATAATTGAGCAATTTATATAACTCATAACATGCTATCAGATTTTGTCGTTTATCTAGCTTGGTTATGATAATTTTTATAATTTAAAAAGTATCATTTTAAAAAGAGGTTTTCTCATTTATATTTGTCAGGTTAAATAACTACCTATTTTTTAAAAAAAGATTAATTTAGGAAGCGAGTAGCAAGAATATGGGTGGGGTAATATATTCTAGCATATTATAACACCTGAGATTGAAATCGGAATAAATCTGGGAATCGGAATGAAAATTGGAACTCGTTTCTTAAAATTTCTAGGAACTAGAATACAAATTTTTAGATTTTATCAAAAGTGCAATTAATTTTTATATTTTGTTCAAAATGTTGTGATATTTTATAGGGTTTTTATTTATTTATTAAATTTTTTAAATAGCTTCTTAACAGTATGGAATCGTAACCAGAGGTCTGCAATGAGCTGTTTTTTAAACCCCTATCTTGTTTTAAAAAAACTCACTCGTCTATCACATGTTTTTTTATATTCACCCACCTTCTCAATGTTTTAATTTTTTTTTATTGATTAAGATAACTTTTTATTTATTTTAATTTATGTATTTTTATTAAAACCTATAAAACATGCAATATTATGAAATAAAAAAATAATTTTTGATAAATATAAATCCCCCCAGCTCATTTCGCTAGAAATTTATTTTAAATTCATCGGCTTGCCTATTTTTAAAAAATATTTTTAACTCCCGCCCACGCTCCTTGGTAGTATTGGCGGGCAGGTTATAAAACTTGCCTATTGCAGATCCCTATTTGGAATCACGTCAAATTTAACCAGAGCCCATTTTTTTTAAATTTCATGAACCAGAACTAGAAGTTTGCACCTGGCGAATTTATAGCAGTTCCATGTATTTTTTCGGAAGAAATGAGCAAAATAGATGTATATTTATTAAAATGATTTTTTTATTTCATAATATTGCACATATTATATGTAAGTTAAAGTTTATTAAAATGAATAAGGAACTAGATCAACCAATAAAATATTTTAAACATGTAGTGGGCAGGCTAAACAAAATTTATATAAATGGGAAGGTGAGCGGCAGGCGTTTGATTTCAAAACTCCGGTAATATATATTTTTATTTCGATCTTAATGGTAATTTTTACATTTATTGAACGCGCTTCATAAACACTGAAGTTAGAGAATGTGGGAAAGTGTTCTATAAAAATTAATCATTTACCTTAACCCCCGCATTTTCAGCCAAGGCTTTTGGTATACTCAAAAACGATTCACCGTACTTTTTGATAGCATATTGTTGTAGGCCAGGACAGGTCTTAAACCAAAATTTGAAAATATAATATTGTAAATACATTAAAATTATAAGATTGTTATATTATTTAATTTTAAGAATCCAAATTTTTAATTTACAATTATAATATGCAAAATGTTTTATAAATTTGATTAAATTCCTTACCGTTATATATTTTTTCCCCTTAATATCCCTATAAGTTTCTATAAAATATAAACCTTATAACAGATCACTCAATAAAATTAGGAAAGGATTTTCTCGCCGAATTGGTAAATTATATTTAACGTTGATTGTTTACTAATTTTAGAAAATCTAGCTCTAACACGTGATTTGATAACACTCATTCCTAAATGTGACGTGAAAGTTCGTAACTAATTGAGCTAGGACGGGTTATTAGAAAAAAAATTCAACAAAAAACTTGACAAAATAATTAATAACAGTATTCTAATGATTCTTACAAGTAGTGTAGTTTCGCATTTTTAAAAATGAACATACTTCGTTTTATTAAAATTAGAATATAATAAAATTTTATGTATAGTATATGTAATAATTTGTACATCAGCATAATCTGATATTTCTAGTGCTAATTGAATTTCGGTAGCTCCTGCCCCTGGTAATACCCTTGGGTCCTGAAAAATAAAATTATAAATATATAATAATTTTCAAAAAAAATTTATCATAAAACATAATATATTATTATTATTTCATAAAATAATTTTAATTATTCATTTATTAGAAAACGTTTATATTTCACAATAGATACTAATATTTGTAAGAGTTTTTGAGGTACGGTTCCACCGGTGCAAAATTTTTTGGAAGAATAAGTAATAGTAATGTATTAGTATGGGATGAATCATTAATAAAAAATAATCATATTGATCAGGCAATTTTTTTTATTTAATCATTTCTTTATTTAAAGATTCATTAAATATCAATATTGATAGTAATCTGTAAGACTTACACTAAAGAATTTAAACTTAAATTCAGCCACCACTCACCCTTAAAGTAATTAAATTAACTGTATCTCGGGTATAGGCTTTTTTCCTGCCCAGCTCATTTTTAGTAAGCCTATAGAGGTTTAAGTAACATTTTTCGAAATGTTGCACCTACAAGTACGTTCGACGTGCCTACAAATGTGTGGAGGGCTCCTCATATTTTTACTTTTACAACCAAATTAAATTAGTTTCAATTAGATGTAAATGAGAAAAACCTAGTGTAGCTCTGTTGAACCTTCAACGCTAGAGGGCAAAAGGTCTATATATCACTTATTTCACAATAACAAAATGCAGAGACCTGCAGAGGTACCATTTGCATGGCCCGGATATTTTTTAAAAAAAAATTTTTTTGGGCCCAGCCAGGATTAAAAAAAAATTTTTTTTTAGGCCCAGCTCGGAAGTTTTTAAAATTATATTCAACCTGGTATATACAAAAAATTCACCTATTTGGTATTTTATCATATTTTTCGGCGAGTATTATCATTTAATAAGCAAGCATATTAGCTAATGTTGTTAAACGGCTCGTTTTGAGCCGATTTTTAGAAACGGTTAATTCAATATTTTCGCCAGAAAAATATTGACTAAGCCTCGAAATTTCAATACTATATGTCTAGACCATTGCTCCTTCTATGAGCAAAATTTTCAGGCTTGCGTAATATTTTTCTGGATAAAAAACTGAGTTAGCCGTTTTAAAAATCGGCTCAAAACGAGCCGTTTAACAACACTACTACATATAATAATGTATTTAATCCTTTGTGTATTTATTCCATGGCAGGAAAACTATAATTATATTATGTAATAGATACTATGAGTGTTAACTTTCACCCTACATTATATTAATCATTATAACCATATCTAATTGACAAATATAATATAATTCATATTGTATAAATTTTTTATGGCCCAGCCCAGCCTGGGTATTTTTTAAAAAAAATTCTCAGGCCCATATTTAAAAATTTAAAATACGGCCCGGCCCTGGTACACGGGCCTGCAGGTCTCTGACAAAATGAGTACAAATTAGAATAACATATTCCTGCCTTATTCCATCAGATATAAAAAAAAATTAAAAATAACCCTAGTCAATGCTTTATAGTTGTTGACCCCGTCGTCTATGACCCTTTCAATATCGTCCATCACGTTATCACTCGATCCTCTGAGGATTATGGTTACAAGTGATACATCTTTATTTTCTAAAAAAATTTACATATATATATACACAAAACAAGATGTTTATTAAAACTAACAATAATTTTATTGATACTCTCCTTAATGACATACAAAAAGTAAAATAAAGATTTAAAATTTTAATAAAGCATGATATTTTGAAGTCTCACTACATTACCAATAAAGAGCGGAAATTATTTATAAATAGAGAAGTACTTGTAATTGGCCGATTCTTTGAAAATCCAGAATATAAAAAATTTAAAAGTTTCTATTAATCTTTGTATATTAATTAGGCTCATCAAAAAATTATTCGTTATTTGTATTCGATCAGAAATTAACGAATCCAAATAATATTGAAAAAATTGAAGGAATAATAAAATAACATTATTTGTATTAAATTATCAGTAAATATTTAAATTATTTGTATCATGGTATTATCAAAATATTTAAATTATTGAGGCTGATTGCTCATTATCAATAATCATTTTTTATGGTAGTATTGATTTTGTTGATAGTGAGTGAGTGGATTAAAATTATCCATGAATTATAGGATACTAAAATCAAAACAAGCAACGAAAGTGAGACAATAAATATCTAACATATTAGGAAAAGCTTAATATTATAATTGTAAAAAAAAATATTTCATCATTTGAATTTTGACCCTTCTTTTTAATATATCTTTGAAAAAACTTAAAATCGAATTATTAGTATAAAAAATACGAAAAATACAATTTGTATATATATATAGAATAATTAAATCACATGAATACAAATTTAGAAATATATCTCATTATTCGATTAGTCTTTTTGGAGGTATAGTAAATTAGTAGTGTTTGTTAAGTCTTTTAAAATTTTCAGCTTCAACAAAATCAAATTGAAATGTTAGAAATCAGGGAATAGGAGGCCAATAAATTTCAAAATTATTTTATTATTACAAAAATCAAGATTATTTTATTTTAATTCCCAGCAACCTTTTTATATTACCATATTGTAGGTAAACTATTACATTTTAAACACTTATTAAAAATATTTAAAATCTAATGCAAACTATTAACCTTGATCAAATATAATAACGTTAGTCTCGCCTATCTCGTCTATGTAAACCTTATCACAGTGTCCCAATTGTTCAGAAGATGGTGCCGCCTTCATAAAAATAATTTTATAGGTATATAAAGATTCTATAATACCAGAGTAGGAATGACCCCAGCTCCAGTCATTTTGGCCACACGTCTTAAATCGAATTTTGATTGGAGCCTGATTACCATAATTTTGTATTTGTTGGCGAAATGAGAAGCCAAATCGCCAACCTTACCTCCTCCAGATACTATAACATTACAACCGCTACTAGCTATAGCCCTGAATTTCTGTGAAAAAAATAAATAACAAGGTTCTTTTATTTTCATTAATTTTAAGGAAAAAAATGATTGCAAATAAATCAAATAAATAAACATTGAATTGTTTGATTTTCTATATGATTTAAACTAGTAACTTTCGAGTTAGCTTACAATACATTTCAATTACTTACAAGTAGTGCTGTAAACGTTGTTTTATTCGTCATTTTTTAATTGTTTTATTAGTCACTTTTCAAATAATAAGCGAATCAATATCTTAGTAATTTAACTAATTTATTTTAAAATCCCAGAAAAATAACAATAATGATTTCTATCTTTACATTTTATAAAAAAAGTTTTTTAATTGATATGTTAAAAAATATAAAATTATATCACATATCTGCAACATGCCCACAATATTTAATAAAAAAGACAATTGTCATGGGAATGAATTGTAAATCGAATTTTAACTCGAATAAAAAGAATAGGAGTGTCGGAAATTTTTATTGTCATTATGAAGAAGTAAAAATTTTTAAATTGACCAATAATCTGAATAAAAAGTATTATTATAATAAAAAAAGTGGGAAATATCCATTGGAAATTTATAATAAAAAAATAAGTGATATTCAGAGGCCGTTAAATTAGTGTTGTTAAAGGGCTCGATTTGAGCCTATTTTTAAAAACGACTAACTCAATATTTTCGCCAGAAAAATATTTCCTAAGCCTCGAGATTTCACTAAGAGATGTCCAAACCTTTGTGTAATCTTGGAGCAAACTCGTTAGGCTAGCGTAATATTTTTCAGATAAAATATTGAGTTAGCGTTTTTAAAAATCGGCTCAAATCGAACCGTTTAACAACGCTACGTTTCAAATATAATGTATAATTCAGCCGATTAGAATGCATAAAATCCTAATAACTGAAAGAGATGAACAATGTTTATGCCCTCGTGTTAATTTGAGAATTGATAGGCAAAATGTTGAAATGTTGTTTGATACTGGTGCAAGCATTTCAATAATGTATAGGGAAACATAAATATTGGACTGAGGGTACACTCGAAAAAAAACCTCTTGTGTCATACAATTTAATGGGTCTGAAATAGCGGTTTTGGGTAAAACCAAATTGAGAGTCTCAATTATAAAACATTTGTTCTTGATTTATGGGTGGAAGAAAAAAAATGTTGAAACTATTATGGGGAAGATTGGATTAACAAACTTGGTCCTCGTAATAATTATTAGGATATTTTTATAATAGTGAATTGGCAATAGATAATGCTGAACGGAAAATAATTGGGATAGCATCAGAAATAAAATTCATTAAATAAGAAATGGCTGATGTATTGAGTAAGGAAGTGAATCCTCTCATTAATTCAATTTGTGAAATTTCTGACGAATAAATTGTTGAGCAGTGTAATTCTAAAAATAACATCGAAATTAATGAAAATCAAATTGATGAATAAAGTCCGTGAGGCTATACCTTTTTATTGAAAGAAAATATAGAAATTGGGGCAAGGTTTAAATGATTACACACAGTTATTGAATGTATATAAATAGTTTCTTATTCATTGCTGATTATATATTATTTATTGAAATAGCTTTATTTGATTAAATTCTTATTCACAGTTGTAATTACATTATGTTCTCGTTCTCAGTGAGAGAATTAGAAGGTGTAATGTGATTTGATATTTAATAAATCGGTGAGATATTTTAGATTCACCATGTGTTACACGATATCATTTAATATACCCTTTAGCATATCTTATTTTCTAATTGTTATTTTCGTTTTAAAAAATAGATGTGTGTTGTCTATTATAAGAATAATATTTTTTCTTTAAAAATTTTATTATATCCTCTCGAAATTAAATATCCTTAAAAATAAAATAATATATATCACATGGATTGTCTATTTCTCTCAAAATGTCTACAAAAGAAATATATTGTAAATTAGTATTATGATTAATAAAGTTATTCTTTTAAAAATTTTTTAAAAATTATATATAATAACTATTTTTTGAATTTATTTACTAGCTATTAAAAAAATGTGTGCTGTTTATAGCTATTTTTATAAAAAATTTATTGTAAAAAACAAAAGCAAAAATGTCATGTTATAAATTTAAAATAAGAACAATACCCAGTGAGTAAAATTTAATATTTACGTAAAATCAAATGTAAAGTGGATAAATTTAAATATTTATGTAAATCTGCCAATTTTAAAATAAATCGTGATACCAATATTCTGTAAGGCAATAAAAATTTAATAATTCAGATGTGGTGATAAATTTTAACTCACAAGGGCTAATTGATAAGATAGACACTAAGCTTATGAATGTCTGACATCGAATAAGAACATGAAGACCCGAAGACGACTGCCCCAGGAAAGTATGATGATGAACACAGATGAGAGGAATGAACCGAGAACAAAGACTCGGAAGAATGGTTATTGGAGGCAGAAAAAGAAAAAAAGTGCTCAAAATAGATCGAAATTTTTTTTTTGTGTAAAACAATTTTAATCAAATATGTTCTATAGAAACAAAAGTGTTATAGGCACAATAATTAGGAATCATAATAATTATTATATAAATTTGCATTATAATATAAATTGGTTCTGCGCATACCCTTGGACGTTAAGGGTGGGCATGTTGCAGATTCAAAGAATAATCCATTTTTGAAAAAGCTTAATAGATCATCTTCAAAAGAATCTTCATCAAAACTTTTTTTATCTCTAGAAAATAATCTGGTGTGTTGTTTTTTAAAGGAATCAAAGTTTTCCTTTTCTTTGTCAAGATATTTATCAAACTGGAAATAAGTTCAAGATTATTACCTTCGTTGACATATAATTTTACCCAGAGCTAATGCAGGTAAATTATTGTTGATAGCATATATTCATCTTTATAGATGTGTTAAAATCTATTGATAAATATTCAAAATATAAATTGTAAACTATATTTCAATAATATACCTTTTATCAATGAGGATTGCATTAATAAGTGGCTTACAAAACTTAAAATTAAGTTTTAATATATAAATAGTTATCATGGGAGAGTGAGATATCACAAATGTTCTAAAATCTAAAGAGCCGTAGCTAGGTTCCATAACAAATAAAATCATATATATATACATCATATTCTCACTAACCATATAATATATATATGAAGGAATTTCATTAAAATCTCTGCATTTTGATCACAAAATTCGAATTGGTCTCCATAATAAGATTATTAATTTCATAGATATAAAAAGAGTTCCATCTTATTATAACCGGTTAAATCAGATATCTTCCCATTTCCTTAAAAATGGCTGCACAGCTTGGAGACTGTCCATGTTTATTCTTAATTTTTTTTATTAGTATAAAAAATGTTTCATATTGGAGCCAGGGCAGGTTAAATCATCTTCATCTGAAGAAATATGTACAATTGGCAACATTTAAGATAAATTATAATATTAGATAAACAGAATGTAAATTCTTGTTTCAATAGTAATTAGATTAACAATCTTGACTATTTATCAAAGAAAATTTAAAATAAAAATGAAGGAGTTTGGTGATAGTTCTAACTTAAAATATTTATAAAATAAATAAAAATAAATTTATAATAATGTTTTTTCCATAAGGGAAAAAAATTACGAGTAACGTTTTGCATTACCGTTACTTAAAAAAAAGAAACGCACTTCTAGAAGAAGGTAACAAAAGGTCAGTTTTTAAACCCTACTATTAAAATTACCTCGCTATCCATTAAAAAAAAAGTAGCGCACTATTAGATATTATTTTTTTAAAGTAGCTTTGGCTACTTTTATATAAAAAAAATTAGGAATAAATTTGTTTTATCTTTTGAATATAGTTAGTTATTGATTATAAAAAATTTTATGTAAAAAGACTAAAATTAATGTAATAAAAAATAACTATTTATGATAATATTTATAATAAAATCATTTCTATACTATTATCTTTAAGTCTAGAGCGATGATCAGAAGTATAGGTTCCCCTTTACTAAATAATCTTCTAGTACTTGAGGGCAAGATTTTATATTCATACTGGCTAATAACCTATCAAGAATGACGGAGTTGAGGGGTAATTAGTTAGTTTGTGTATATGGTATTAAATATGCTTTATATTAAAATTTAGGAAAAGAAATAAAATTGTTGCAATGTAACCTGTGTGCCTTAAGGATATTAAAAATATCAAAATTTAAATTTGTGATAGGAATCATATTGAGTAAAATTAAAAATAACAATTAGACATTGGCCTGAAATTTTTTTTTTGCAGACACAGCTAGGCCTGATCAAAAAACCACGTCCCATGCAACTTTCACAAAATTTTGCCATTTATTCCTATTGTAATTTAATAATAATGTCTTAAATTTAATTTTATATTTAGAATAAAATTTAAATTTGTGGTAGAAATCATATTGAATAAAATTTAAGCTTGGAAATTTTTTAATTTTAAATATGGGGTAGACATTGGCTTTTAAATTTTTTTTGCAGACATAGCCAGGCCTGATCAAAAAACCAAGTCCCATGCAACTTTCATAAAATTTTGCCATTTATTTCTATATAACAATGTCTTATATTTAATTTTATATTCCATTTATTTCTAATGGGTAATTCCATGACAAATCGACCAGCGATTCGGCCGACCATCTCAAAAATGAAGGAAACTTGGCATATTAGTTATTTATGTTGTAAATGTTACTAAAATCAAAATTTTAGAGTGCTAGCTCAGCCAGATCCAAAGATATACGCCTTCAAAGTCGAAAATCGCGAAGGGCGTGATTTCATTAAATCTTGTTATTTTAAAAAATACTTAAGATAGAGTTACAAATTATATATCATTTTATAGCCCTTAAAATTTTACGTTGGAAAATATAAAAAAATTCTTATTTCCGGTAAAAATAAAAAATTAACATTGTTAGGAAGGGATTTTTTTTGGGTGTTAATATTCACTAAAAATGTTTATTACCTTTATATTAAACGATTTAATAAAAAATCTCAATAGCTATTTTTGTTTTTTTAATTTTATAGATGGCGTTATAATAAATTTTTTTTATAATACATAATTTTTAATAAAAATATAAATAGTATTGTGATTAAAATTAAAAATCAATTAAGTATAACCAAGAATGATGTCCTGGGGCGATATGTAAGCAGGCAGCCCATACAGATATTATTTTATTGACGCTATATTGTAAAATAAACGTTTTTTAAAATTTTATATTCAAACTATTATAATTTCGCGCTTATTAATAGAAATTCCTAAGGCCATAATTTGTAGATATATCCTTTCACTGTTGTGGATCTACTATCGTTATTATTTAAAAATTTATCAGCTTATTTTATTTTTTTTATTCCTATCATAGCTACCAATCAATCATCATATATTTCAAAACTTAAACATTTTTTACAACCAAATGAATTTATGATAATTTTTGATTTCTCTGAAAATTATGCATTATAATCCAAGACACTGTTCAATAATGTTATTGCAGTACATTTATACCAGACAAAAATGATAAAATTTTGGACTAATCAATTCAGCAAAAAGCCAAACAAAATATATTACTGCTCTGATGCATCAGCTGCACAATAAAAACAAATTTTTTTTATATATCTGTGTTATCATGAATCAGATTATGGTGTAGCAGCTGAATGGCCATTTTCAGCTACATATTATAGAAAAGGTCCATGTGACGGCCTTGGCGGAACATTAAAAAGATTAGCAACACGTCCAAGTCTTCAGCACTTCAATTCTGGACACATTTTAACGCTAGTTGATTTATATCAATTTGCAAAAAAACATGCCATCAGTAAATTTTACATATATAACCAACGAACAATACATACAAGAGATTAAACTACGAGAAAGATTCAATATAGTATGTCCCATTCCTGGAACTCTGTATTTCCTTTGAGTTTAAGTAAACTTAAATCAAAAATATATTCATATGCAGATCACTTTCAAATTAACAATATCTCAAATGCCGATAATGTGTCTTTAGCCGATATTAAAGGACTCGTAACATGTGTTTATGACGATTTTTGGTGGTTAGTCACAGTACTAAAAAAGAATGGAATTACCGAGGAGATATATATTTCCTTTTACATCTCCATGGACCATCACCATCCTTCTACCTCACAATTGCGGAAAAGATATGGTTACCCATTAATCAAATAATAAGTAGTAGATCCTATTACAGTGACAGGACGTACCTACAAATTATCGTCTCAAGAAATTCTATTAATAAGCACAAAAATGGGAATAGATTAAAACAAGAGGTATTTAATTTCATATTGTTTGTGTATAAAATTAAAATATGTTTATTTTACAATTTAATGTCCTAATAAAATAATATCTTTATGGGCTGCCTGCTTATATATCGCCCCATGACATCATTCTTGGTTATACTCAATTGATTTTTTAATTTTAATCACAATACTATTCATATTTTTATTAAAAATTATATATTATAAAAAAAATTTAATATAACGCCATCTATATTGCATTTTTTTATTTATAAAAATAATAAAAATTTAAATATAATTAAAAAAACAATATGGCTATCGAGATTTTTATTAAATCGTTTAATATAAAGGTAATAAACATTTTTATTAAATATTAACACCCAAAAAAATCCCTTCCTAACAATGTTAATTTTTAATCTTTACCGGAAATAAGAAAACCATTGAAATTTTTTAATTTTTTTTTATATTTTCCAACGTAAAATTTTTAAGGGGTGTAAAATGATATATAATTTGTGACTCTATCTTAAATATTTTTTAAAATAACAAGATTTAATGAAATCACACACTTCACGATTTTCGACTTTGAAGGCGTATATCTTTGGATCTGGTTGAGCTAGCACTCTAAAATTTTGATTTTATTAACATTTACAACATAAATAATTAACATGCCAAGTTTCATTCATTTTTGAGATGGTCGGCCGAAAATCTCGTTTTTTTGGTCGATTTGACGTGGAATCACCCTATTGTAATTTAATAATAATATCTTAAATTTAATTTTATATGTAGAATAAAATTTAAATTTATGATAGAAATTATATTGGGTAAAATTTAAAATAGATATGCTTGAAAATCTTTTAATTTTAAATATGGACCAGACATTGGCCTGAAATTTTTTTTCTCAAACCTGGCCAACCCATAATAATTTTGTAATTTTTTATTGTTGGGAAAATATTCTCAAGCCAGCCAAGCACCATAATAATTTGTTAATTGAGAACTGAAATAAAATATATAGGTCATAATTCATTTTAAAATAAAATCAGAATATGAAAGTTGCATGAGCTTGGTTTTAATCAGGCCTGGTGATTTCTGCAAAAAAAAATTTTCAGACCAATGTCTAGCCCATATTTAAAATTAAAAAATTTTCAAGCATTTCTATTTTTATATTTTACCCAATATGATTTCTATCACAAATCTAAATTTTATTCTAAATATAAAATTAAATTTAAGACATTATTATTAAATTACAATAGAAATAAATGGCAAAATTTTATGAAAGTTGCATGGGACTTAGTTTTTTGATCAGGCCTGGCTATGTCTGCATAAAAAATTTTCAGGCCAATGTATAACCCATATTCAAAATTAAAAAATCTTAAAGCTTCTCTATTTTAAATTTTATCCAACATGATTTCCATCACAAATTTAAATTTTGATATTTCTAATACATGCTCACGGTATACATTGCAACAATTTTACCTTTTTTTCTCCTAAATTTTAATATTTATATAAAAAATTTTAATAAAGTATATTTAGTACCATACGCACAAACTAAATAATTACCCTTCAACCCCATCAGCTAGTATGGTAATAAAGGCAAAATTTTAAAAATATCAGCTATTAATTAATAAATATATAATTAATATTTTAAATTTAAATATATTCAAGTTGGTGCATGCTTAAAACATTCGCCTTTGAAACGGGAGGTTTGTGGTTCGACTCTTGTAGAGATCAAAAAATTAACATTACACTATATAGTCTCCTTAAATTTTAAATACATTGGGAAAATACGAAAACGATGTTTTGATTATGGAGATTATATATGTTAGATTTTTATAAAAGAAAAAATATCAAAAATACTCATTTGAGTATTTTTAGATTTAAAACGTGTCTAGGGTATTTTCTATCTCTGACAACTCTGCTATTAGAGTATCTTTCATCACCTCAAAGTTGTCTGCTATCTTAATAATTAATGTCTGGCAACAAAAAATGTTGTACCAGGGGATAGTTTTAATCATTGTAAATGATGGATTATCAACCAATGATGGCTGAACTGCATCAATTATAAAATTGACAATGACTTTATCAGCCAATTTCTGAGAAATATTAGCATGTTCAATATTATTAATCAATTAGGTTTGAATTGAATTGGTCTCCTTTATACCAAAATTATTAAAATGTTTTTCTATCTCTTTAAACTGTTGGCATGAACATTCTTAAAAAGATATACTATTAGAATTTAAAAATGACAATTACCTTGAGTTTTTTTGAGGTTATAGTTACTAGATTTATTTTTTCTATATTTTAAATAAATAAATCTGTAGCCACCTTGTTTTACACATTAATTTGAAAATATTTTTCAAATTCTGGAAAAGGAAAATTTGTATTATTGTTATCAAAGCAATTTCTTCAGGGTACCTTCCACTTCATTAATATTATAATTGTCTTACTCACTAACATCGATTTTGATATTCATTTTCAATGACATTTTAAATAACTTATACCAAATGAGATGATTTAGGTTTATAATACAAATTTCAAAATTATGTAACCATAAAAATTATAATTAATTATGATATTATATTTAAATTTTCATGTTTATAGTTACATTCATTATATTTTTTTTAAAATAACTAAGTAGTGTGCTACTTTTCAAAAAAATAAATATATGTTAAAAAAGTAGGTTCTATTAGTTATAGCTGCCCAAAAAGATAGCGCGCTCAACTTTGTGAGGCGTTCCTTTTCTTCAAGAAAGGTAACGCCATTACTTTTGACTTTACTTTATAGCACTACAAGCAATCAACTTTTATCAAAATATGTCATATTGTCATCTGACCTTATAATGGGTAATTGATTTATAATATTCATTTTTTTGATAAAGAATGATAAAATATATTCCAAAACCAATAATTTAATTATTCGATAGGTCATTTCATATTTACATAGTGCTTTGTTAACAAAATTTTTTTTAAAAAAACTAATTTTAATATTTTTTTTAAAAATAAATAAATTGTAAACTTGTTCGAGTAAATTTTCTTCCCCTTTCGTGTAATTGAGCAGTTGATCAGCACTTTTTAGCAGCACTGTACCCTTTGTCTCTGTCTGGCCTTGGTCAATAGCACAAGAATAGAGGCCGATTTTAGCATTTTGAACACTAGTTATCTCGCTCTCGACCTTGATTTTAAAACACATGCCCCTCAGGATATATGATTGGGTTATAGCAGAGCCCTTTTGTCAAATTTTTGAGTGTTTTTTTTGTAAAGTTATTTTAAGAGAAATCAGTTGGGTCATGTCTAAAAATTCAAAAAAAACAAAAATCCTAAATTTTTTGAAATAAATGTATAATTTATCAATTGATCAGTTTAAAAATTACATGATGGACCATTTAACAATCATTTGCTTCTTGTATTTTTAATATCTATTTGAAAAATAGTCAAATTAAAAAATCCAGGCCTAAAGACAAAAAATATGGGCTGAGTCATAAAGTATTACCATAGTATAATGTTTTATAATTTTGACTTTGGGTCCCAGCCCATGTTAATATATTGCATAAGTTGAAAATAGTTCAATCTTTGGAAAATACAAATTAATGCCTCAAGGCATATCTAATGTTTTAAATTTACAATGTTTTTCGATTTTAATACTTTCCACATTTAAAGTACTTTAAATTTCTGGTCCATAAACTATGTGTAAGCAGAATATGCTGCACCTTAAATAATCATTTAAATATACTTACCAATATTTTGCAAACTCTTATGTTGTCAACGTTGAATGAATCTTTTTCTTTACTTTTAGCCATAACTTTAAAATAAAAAAATAATATTTTTATTTCTTGATATGATATAATCTAGTTATTATTTTAAAAATACAATAAAAAACTGAAAAACTTCGTGAAACATAAAAAACAAAAATATATGAATTATTTTTAATAAATTGTTATAATTTACTGCAGGCTTTAACTATCAGTGGAACTAGGACATCTTCATTACCATATTGCTTGCTCATGATACATGATTTTAGATATTTTATCATTTCTTTTTCATCTTCAAAATTTTTAACACTATCACATGTCATTCCTATATCATAAAATATTGCTAAATTTAAAAATATCTGCCAAGCATCTAAATGCTCTTAACCAAAAAATTGATTCATCTTGAATAAAAAAAATCCAACTGACAATAAAGGTCTGCAATGGGCAGACAAAATATTTTAAATTATTGGGAACATGTCTAAAAAAATTTCAAAATGGCAGACAGGTGCCCCTCCCAAATTATTTTTATTTATATTAGATATTGATGCATCGTTCTAGCTGAATTCTATTAAAAATAAGTCCAAATATTTTAACTTATGATATCATGATTAAGTGATTTCTTACAATATAATCATATTTACCCAAATTAAAAGTAATATGAGTATTATGGCAAGTCATCTTTAAAGGTTTTACTATCAATGAAAATATTTATTTTAATCTATATTAACTAAAATTATTTTAAAAGGTTCAGAGTTGTGTATTATGACAATTGTGACCTTTACAGGTGGTATATTATCATTGAAATTATATCGAAACATGCTCAAAATATTTATATTAGCCTATTTTACTAAAATTATTTTTAAGGTCCTGAGATGAGTATTATGACAATTATCACATTTATAAGTTTTCAAGTAAGAAATATGTTCAAAATATTTATTCTAGCCAATTTTAACCCTCTATTGCGTACATCATATTTGAATACACATGGTAAAAATTTTAATATAAATTTTTTTACAGTTTAATACACATGATGTATAATAGATACACATACATTTTATTTATTTCTATAGTTAATTTTGTCAAAAATGAAAGATAGCTATCAATATAAAAATTCTAAAATACCTAGTTTACAACTTTTATATAGTTACATTTTTTCCATTTTATAAATATGTCATTTCTCCTGTACAAATTTTTAAGGAACAGTAAGTTAGACATCCTATAAATAAAGGTAAAAGAAATGTTTTATGTATAAATAGATTGTTATATTCATTAATAATCTTTAAAATTTAAATTTATGAATTTGGGTTGATTATTTTTTCTTTATTTGCTATCTATAGTCAAAATGTACTGTATAGAAGATGGTTCTGATTCTAATCTTAGTGGCTCATCAGATGAGGAAATTCTTGATTCTAGATCAGCAGATGTTGATTCTAGTGGAAATGCATTTCAACTATTGGTACCACTACACATTCCAATTTTAAATTGTGTTTTGATAATTGGTTCTGTGGTATAGAACTTAAAATATTACTCATCAAAAATGGAGTATTGCTACAGTGAGAGCTAATAAAATTTATAATTCTCAGTTTCCAACAAAGAATTCTAAAGGATGGAACGTGGATTCACATAGGATCACGTAAATGATAAATCTTGATCAATGTATAGGCGAGATTTTGTAGCTTTAACAGTACCATTATTAACATTTAAAATTTGAATAGCACATACTCTGTAAATGTAACAAAAATATGAACGCCAGCATAAAAAACGAAATGAAAATTAATATAAATTTGTTTTATTACATTATTCATCAAATAATAAAATTATGTCTTAATTTTGTAATAGGTTTGAAATTGAAAAAATGATACTTTTTACATGCATTTTATATTTAAATACATACACTGATATTTTTTTTACGGTTTAAAAATTTTTTTTAAAATAATTATTTTTAGTTTATTAAAGCTGCAATTCAAGAGTGGAGACGGATCCGTTTTTTACATCCGTTCCGTCAAAAGTCAATCTCATTTAAAATGTTATATATTGATTTTCATTTTTAAAAATGTATAAGTAATGTTATAACGCTCTATAAAATTTGCTGGATCAAAAAGTCATGTTTTGACTTCAAAATTTGCCGGATCTGTTTTTAAGATGGAAGGTATTGGAACCAACGCACTATAAACATATATATCATTTTTAATGAGATTGACCTTTGACGGAACGGATGTAGAAAACGGATCCGTCTCCACTCTGAATGCAGCCTAAGAGGCCGTTAAAGACAAAAATAAGTTTTTTAAAAAAATTATACATTTATTGATGTCACACAATAGAAGGTTAATGGCTGAGTGGAGTATTATAACATTTGTCACTTTTCTAGTTAACATTAAATATTAATACATTAAAATTATGATAAAACATTTTTAAAAAATCATATACTTCTTATTCAAAAATATAAGGTATTATGACAATTGTCAAATTTACAGCTTAAAATTATTCAAAAAATATTTTATGATGGAAAATTTTTTTACAAGAATATTTTGGTAGATCAAAAAATAAAATATCATAACAGATTTCTCAAAAAAGACTTCTAAATCAAAAATCTTCTGAGCTATAATCAAATCATAAAAGTTTTTCTATATTTTACAAATCCCAATTTGCTCACAATCACAGAAGTTTTTATTTTCTCAAATATTTTTGATTTTCAAAAGGCAAAAATTTTGAAGATTTTTCAGCAAATCTTAAACTTTGGTTTAAATTGGTTTTAGTTGAAGAATTTTTTCTTTTAAATGAGCTTGCTCTCTGATCAGATAATAAAGATATATTTATAAAGAATTGAAATTGTTTTGTTCTATTCATAACGATTATTCAAATTATTATTTAATTTAAGCGACAAAATTAGTTAGCTCAGAACTAGAATGTTTGATTTTTTAGGCTTGAACCCTACGCATTATATTTTATGTCTAAGCTTGGCTTATAATTCACTTGTAGCGCTATAATAACTTTACACCTTTCATATATTTCATTTTTGACAACAAATTTTTATATTAATTAAATATTATTTATTAATAAACCTGGTAATATCTCCAGAGCCTTCTTTTTAGCCATGTTATATCCTTCTACAATATCAGCAGTGGCTAAACCCTTTTGTTTTTATGATTTTATTTTTTTCAAACTTCATAATTTGTATATTAATTGATGAGGATATTAAAAAACGTTGAAGGCGTATTTTAATATGACAAATTAGAAGAGATCTGTAAAACAAGACCCACCTGTCCAATAAACACTTTAAAAAAAATTATATGTGGCCAGGCAATTCATACATAAAAAAATTTTGACAGGGAAATTAGTACATAAAAAAAGTTTTAAGCTAGGCTGACAATTTATATATAAAAAATCAGACAAGGTTTCACAAATCTCTAATTTATCATATAATTTTAAAAGACTAGTATGGGAATCATTTTGAATTTCAAGCGAATATTTTAACATTGATTAATATTATTTGAAAATAAATTACAATATGCTTATTTCTTTGTATTAAAAAAGTTGTTTATCTAATATATTGTCTATAAATAATATAGTAAATGATAAAAGCTTAAAACAGTTTTATATGAAATATAGATATCAAGCATAATAATTAGTAAAATGGTTGTTATCAAAATAATGAAGGTCAGCAATCCAGTTCTATTGGCTTTAGACCAGGACCAATATTTTTTGAGGACCACCAGGAACCCAAACCTTTATTTATAACAGCTCAGTTTGGTTACAGTTCAGTATGCCCAAAATTATAATTGTTATGATTCTTAAGAAAAAATTTATAAAGTTTTGGTTTGTTTCAGCTAATTGTAAAGGTTCATTACAATTAAAAATTATTTTTATTGAAGCAACACCATCGTATAATGATTTTAATTATAAATATTATTTATTAAAATTTTTGAAACTAATAATATTGTTTATTAATAAAATAGTGAAATTAATTATTTTTATTATAAGTATCTATGAATAATATATAAAAAAATATATAAGAATCTTAACTCTTTTTCTAAATATATTATTTGAACCTATAAGTAATATATTTTAAAATATAAATGGATTCATATTTGTTTGTTGTGGTGATAAAACAAATTTTAGCCCCAAAAAAGCACTTTCAACGTAGAGAAAGCTGCACGTTATATAAGAGCAAGTTTATATAATTCTGGATATTCAATTTTTTTTGATTCCTAATATATAAAAATTAAATTTTTAGATTAATTAAATACAACTAAATCAAAAATTGGTTATTTAGATATTTTGCATACTAAAATATAGAAAATAGGAATGCTCATGAAGCAATGAAAAATTAATACATATTTCTTATGGATATTAAACAAATATTTTGATCATTTAATAATTATAAATAATCAGACAGATATGGTAAAATATGTAATACACCACAAGAAATAAAATGTAAAATTAATTATTTTATTTGGCTAAAACCGGTTTAACTTTATTTTACTCATTCAAAAAATAAATATATCGATTCAGTTATGGTTCAGATATTTGTAAAGGTTTATAATGGTTTTGTGGTTCATTCCATATCCATGAGGACCACACAATTATTTAGGTTTTAAATTAATAAATTTTTTTTGTATATTTTTATGTTATTTTTCTGAAATTATTTTCGTTTTTGTGAATTTTTATTTTGCAATATGAAAGCTGTAAGTTTGCTAAATAATCATTTCACTTATAGTCCCAAAAAAACAAGAATTAGTTAGGTAAAAACAAAAATATTTTGTCAATCTATTTATTTTTTTATGGTCTGGATTGATTTTTTTAAGATTGTGGTCCTATATAGTCTGGACCAAAGACCAGACCATGACCTTCACTAGAAATCAATGGCCATGAAGAGAGTTTACTAGGAAAAAAATAAGATATATATATTAAAAGCGTGATGAACAAAAAATTTGAGCAAGAGTAGACTTTTATTAAATTTTAACAGGACAGGTAAAATATTTAATTGGCCAGGTATTTATGCAAAATATCTTAATAGACAAGTCTTTGCATAGTTATACTAGTGTAGTTAAATTACTCGTTTTGAGCCGATTTTTAAAAATGGCTAACTCAATATTTTAGCCTGAAAAATATTGCTTAAGCCTCGAGATTTTGATAATATATGTATAGACCTTTGTTCCTTCTATGAGCAAAATCTAATGGTTTGCGTAATATTTTTCTGGATAAAATATTGAGTTAGCCGTTTTTAAAAATTGGCTCAAACAAGCCATTTAACAACACTAAGTTATACTCATCCTAGATGGCCTAGAACTCACTTTATTCCTTCTGATTATATTTTATCAAAGTCATTCTTCTATAATAAAAGCCACTAACTTTAAGAAATTGGGGGCATTATAATAATTCTATTTATATTTTTCCTAAGCCCTAATAATGACATAATTACTATCATTAATATATCCTTATTTTAGCTCTATATGTCTCCGCTAGCAGCCTTTATCAAGTATGCTAAACTGCCTTGAAGAACTGGCTGTTAGCAGCCATGGCTGCTCTAACTATATCTCTTTGTTAGTACACAAGAGTAATCCTTACATTACAGGTTCTAGAGTGAACTAACAAGTGTTCACCTTTGGCTTGAAAAAATTATTAATTTAAAAATGATATATGGTTATATACTCTTATGTTACAAATAAAATATATATTATAAAGTATATAATTATACAGATTTTATTAGTTCTTTAGCATTTTCTAACAAAGCACCTGCAAAAACTAAAACAAAATTTGTACCATCACCAACTTCTTCTTCTTGTATCTGAGATGCATACATTAAAATCTTAGCTGCTGGATTTTGTAGCTATAAAATATATTGCGTTAACTTAAGATAATTATTTAGATTTATTACTTCCATTTGATTCATAATAGCAGCAGCATCATTTGTAATAGAAATTTTTTCTAGGTGGTTTATAATCAACTTATTCATGCCTAATTATAAATTTAATATATATATATTAAATGACTACACCATTAGGTCCAAAAGAGGAAGCAAAGCTTTTAGTCATATTGGCACATGTTGAAATATTCATTAAGTGGTCATCAGCATCGTCCATATACTTTAAAAAAGAAATCATATGTAGTCAAAAAAATATCTAACCATAGTTCCTTCTTTCAACATTTGTAGAAGGCCTCCTGCAGACGGAATTTGCATCGAAGTCATATTCTGTAATTTTTAAAGATACTAGTATTTTTTTTAAAATGTGCTTTTAAAGTTGGGTGGTATAGATTGATAAAATATTTTTTTTTATAAAAAATAATTATTCTTTTAATTATTATGTGTATTTATATTTAAAATTTAGAACAAGGCATGGCGTGTAATTCTTAAATTAATTAGTAGGCTTTTAAAAAATAAAACTATTGATGAAACAATCAAGGCTGTTAGATCTTTCAAAAGAGACTCTTCCGGAGCTCTTGATGGCATTCGTGCTATCTTCATCCAAGACATTTTAAAACCCAACATTTCATGTAGAGCCCTTTTACAGAACCTTACGAAGTTACTAAATATAATTCTTAAAGGACCCTTTCCATCACATATCATATCTATTCTCTTTGGTGCACGCCTTATAGCCCTAAAAAAAAGGACGGAAGTATTGCCCAATTGCTGTTGGGTCGTTCTTCCGAAGGACTGTCTCTGAGATCATTGCTTCACGAATAAGGGAATCCCTTTTTTTATTCCTCTCGCCACTTCAACTAGGGTCTGGTGTTCCTGGAGACTGAAATTTCCGCTCACCTTGCTTAACTATTGCTAACAGTATTCCTGATGACGTGGATTTCAACAATGCATTTAATACAATAAAACGCCAACACTTCGTTCCCCTATTTTGCAACCAATATCCCGAATACTCTACTTACATCCTCCACAGCTATTCGAGCCATACTTTTTTAAAATTCAATAATCACATAATCGAATCTCAAGAGGGAATTTAACAAGGAGACCCCTTAGGTACAGCCCTCTTTTACAACGGGATCCACAAAATAATCCAGGAAATTTAATATAAATCTAACCTTACCATAAATTCCTGGTATCTTGATGACGGCATAGTCTCGGGCAACCTCTCCACAATCACGTCCACCCCCTCATCATTTAGAATCTCTCTCATATAACAGGACTATCTCTCAACCTTCCCAAATGTGAGATTTGCTTCCTAAATCCCAATTCTATCCCTTCAGACATGGCATATCACGTCATCAACAGAAACGAGATGACACACCTAAGATCACCTAAAGGAGGTGAAAAGGCCATTGAATCATATTTAAACAAATCCCTTATTTATCCAAATTAAATACATTATTTAATTACCTCCTACCCCATCAATCTTTTTTTTTAATAAAAAATTATTTCAACATACGTAAAATTCTTTACGCCCTGAGATCTTCTCCGATCTTTAAAAGCCGCGACTTTCTCGTTTCGCATGAAACCCATATTAAGGGTCTTCTTGAAAACATATGAAACCTTAAATTTTCCAATTCTTCTTGGCTTCAGGCTACCCTTCCCAGCAAGTCTGGTGGTATTGGTATCCGATTCCCGATACAACTTTCCCTCTCAGCCTTAATCTCATTTCGTCTTGCTGCTCAATCTATCAGCGATAATGGATCCACTCCTTTAGATGCTGACCTCTCTCAGGCCTTCAACTTTTGGGTCAGAACTGCTCACCCGACCTTTGTCGTCCCCCATCCAGCCTTCAAAAAGACTGGGATGCTCCTCTGATCGCCCGTTCCATTGAATACCTTATTTCGAACAAGCCCTTTGAGGACAATCTTAATAATTTAATAATATATGCAAGTTCAGGTTACGATGGGCTGGAAGCCATCCCCAGTTCCAATCGTGGCCTCCTCTTGACTGGCTAACAGCTATGCATTTCCATAGCCCTCCGCCTTGGCTGTAATGCTGTAGTTCCCTCCATTTGCATCGACTGCGGTCATCCAATCGAATCGAAAGTTTACCATTCCTTGCACTGCAAGTTCTCCCATGGACGACAACCGCCTCATAAATCTATTAACAACACTCTCCTAGTTGTTCTTAAAAAAGTTAATATTCCATCCACCCTCAAACCAGTGGGCCTCTCAAACAAAAGACTCCATTCCCTGGACGGTCTCCCTGTGTCAATTTTGCCTCCAAGTCCAACCTCTAATTTTTATCGAAAAAAGAAATCCTAAAAAAACAAATATGCTTGCCTCACCAACACCGGTTTATCCCAATCGTTACCAATACCCTAGGTATGTTCGGAAGTGATGCTCTCAATTTCATTAAAACCTTATGAAGGATTTTACATTCGTCAGCAGATTTCCCTTAAAATCTGCCGGTCCAATTTTTTAAGCATTCACTCTTCTCTAGGGTGATTTGAACCCTATTTTAGTTTTTTTTTTCTCAGTTCTTTTATATATTTTTTTTTAAATTCATCTTTAATATATGCTAATTTGTTTTTAAATATATGTTTTTAATTATAATTTGTAAAAGAAAAATTTGTGAAAAGAACTAAATTAAAAAATAAAAAAAAAATTTATCAGAAAAATATTAAGGATAATAATTTAAGATATTTTTTTCAAAACGTTTTATTTTCGATTTTTAGCATATTTAAGATAGGAATTAGCTAAAAATAAAAATCCATTTTCTCATCATTTCTTTACTATTATTAATAAAAAATATTATGAGGGATTTAATATACAGTAAAGTTAAACAGGCATTTATACACCCCCCCCCCCCCCCACCTTGAATTTATTACATTCATAATAATTCATTAGATATCTTAAAATGTTGTCCCTTTCTGTTAAAATTAAATTTCTAGTTTTAAATGTCATTGTGCAAATTATAAAATAAAGAATGTACCCGCATGCCATATATTTATACTGCGTATCGATAATTATATAAATAAAATCGTTGAATTTAGAAACAGCATTTGAAATATAAAACTTCACAAACTTTTTTAAATATAATTTTAGAAGGCATCGCGTTTCACGGTTCCTAATTATCCCAGTTTCGATGGTCAGACCGAGAGAATGGTTGCAGTAGTTAAATGTGGTTAAAAAAGGAAAAGTATGGTGAGGGTGAAAAATGGTTATCTCAATTGTTCTACAATAATAACAGAAGATTAGTCTCAGGCGGAAAGATTCCTGCAAGGAAAGACATTAATATGGAATCGCTAAATGAAGGAGGAAATGGAAAAGCCGGATACGTAGTGAAGTCTAATAAATCTTGCCTTGACTTAAAGTCAATGTTTTGACGTTTAAAAGAAAACTTAGATGGACGATTGAAAAGGTGGAAAAAATAATCGGCAATACGAAATACAAGGTTAAAGCGGAATTGTATATTGAAGCATCAAGATCAATTAGGTCTAGAGAGGAATGTTAAAGGAAGGGAGATGTTGTAATCATGATTATACGAGAGAGGGATATAGTGATTGATGTTAGAGGGTATCGCGTCATTACAGAGAAACTATTATAGGTTATAGAGAATGTCATTTATAGAGAAAGACGTATATAGAGAATGATTTTACAGATAATTTTATAGAGAATGATTTTATAGAGAATGATTTTATAGAGAATGATTTTTTATAGAGAATAATTTTACAGAGAACGATTTTATAGAGAATATTTTATAAAGAATGTATTTTATATAAAATAATTTTATAAGGAATTTTACTTAAAGAATATGATTAATTTATAAAAAAATGTTATATATAGTGATAGGGAAAAAAAGTTACAGTATTTGAGATAATTTTATATTATTATTACTTTATATAAGCGAGATTTTTCGATTTAAAGATAAGTCAAAATAAAATAGTGTTGTTAAAAGTTACTTTGGCAATGTTAAGCAACTAGTTAATTTAGTAGTAAATTTGGGAAAATATAACAAGTTACAGTTAATAGTTTTCTTTTTGTTAAATATAACTAGTCACTAGTTACAATTATTTTTAGTGGTTAGTAGATTCAGGGCTAGCCGGATCGATTAAATTACGTTAAATCGATTATATTTATATTAATTCATTGGCTAAGATTTAAATATTATAGTAAAAGAATGTAAAAAAAATTTACAAATTTAAATTTATTATTTAATTATATTCATTGAAATATATATAAAAATTAAGTAACTAGTTACTTTTGGCAGTTACTTTCTAAAAAATGTAGCCAGCTATAGATACGATTTTGTATGTAACTAGCTATAGATATATTTTAGAAAAAGTGTAGCTAGTTAATGGTAACTATTTAATTTGACAACACTAATGTAAAGATTTTCATTTATAAGTTTTTTTATCAGTAAAATTTATTTTAGTTCTTACTTATATTATTATTTTCCCTAAAAATTTTAAATTATAGATAAGACACACGGATAATCCATTCTTTAGTATAAAGTTATTTGTCACGAAGCGATGAACCTTAATCGTACAAAACCTCAATGTGGTATATCAAAATATTTTTATGACAGTAAAAGTGTTTATCAATTGAAAACAATCTATGTTATTCTATAAAAACGACATTCTCTATCTTTGTTTTCTCTATAAAAGGTTCTCTATAATTGTTTTCAATGTTTATCACTAAAAACCATTTTAGAATGTTTTAAGTAATAATTTAATAAAAAAAATTTTTTTAAATAATGGCTTAATTTATTTTAAGTAGTCGAAATAATCAGTTACTACTTCTTGATTTTTACCTATTTCAAAAATAAAAAAACATCTAACCAAACAACCTATTGGAGTTGTATTAAATTCCATGTGGATGAATGCAGTGGGCGTGCCAGAACTAATAACGGAATACCTACATTCCACAATCAAAAGCATAATCAAGTACCAGATATTGCAGATATTGAAGCAAGAAGAGAGCTAAATAGAATTAAACAAGAGACATCTAGTTCCCAATCTCTGCCTGTTATGTTATAGGAATTAATAAATTAAAATATTATATATTTTGGTTATTGAATAGTATTATGTTTTAATTTATGTAACGCGCATTCATTTAATTATGTTTATTCAAATTATATTTTTATTTTAGTTAACTTTTCGTTTTATAACTTAACCTTTTAATTTTATATTCTAATTTTAGTTTGTAAAAAATTATATAAATACAAGATTAAAAAAGTAATAAAATGAACATTTTTAAACATTCTTTAGTTTAAACAAGTGTCCCGAGGACTTCTTTCTTCACTGCCCAATAATATTTTGGCTGATATATCTAGCAATATATCCATAGCCCCCACTGGAAGAATGCCCAGTTGCTCCTTAATTAAAAGGACAATTCAAAGTAAAAACACGCCAAGTAGGAAGAGCACCTGCCGTTCCCATGAGTCTGATTGACTTAGTCATACCAATTGAATATCAATTATTCAATATGAGCAATTTTTATTATATGATAGTGGTCATCATGATCACCGATGTATCATATTTTCAACCATCAAAAATTTACAATTTTTATCAACATGCGATAAATTGTATGCAGATGGCACATTCAAGACATGTCCTCTTCTCTTCCAGCAAATATACATCATCCACGGGATGAAACATAAAACCATTATCCCCGCTATTTATGTTCTGATGGCATCACGTCGCCAACAAGATTATGTTATTATCTTTAATCAAATAAAAAATTTCCAATTTTTTTAAATCCGAAATTCATCATGATTGACTTTAAATTAGCAGCGTTATCTACTTTTAAACAGTCGTTTCTACTGACTGCAATGCGCGGATGCCTGTTTCATATGTCTCAATGCATATGGCGCATGGCTCAAAAAATAAGCTAATTTGCAATGCATACAAAACAGAAACAAATTTTGCCATGTACATAAAAATGTTAATGTGACTGGCATATGTACCAATTGAGGATGTAATTCATGAATTCGAGGAATTATGTGCCTCTGAAATTTATTAAGAAAATAGGGATATTCTCTCCCCCTTGATAGAATACTTTGAAGAGACGTGGATTGGAAAAATAATAGCGATGGAGAGGAAGTCGCCATTATTTAGCATTTCTATATGGAATTGCTCCAAATCGATATGAACCGAATACAAACAATTAAGTGGAGGGCTGGCATCCAAGTTTTTCGTCTCATATAAGTTCTAATCATCCAACGATCTGGATAAAAGAGTTAGTAATTATATTATATTATAAATTTTAACATTTTAATTTTAGCTCCCAAAGACGAAGATAGACTGAATTGTTACAAATTGGAACAATATTCTTTAGGACTATTGGCTCCACTGTCAAAGAAAGAATATCGCGAAAGATTCAAAAGGATTGTTCTAATTGTTGAAGATTTTGTTCTAGAACCATACTGGATTATTTAAGGGCTTTATCCCATAATTTAAATGTTTAATTTAATCATATAATTGTATTTATTGGTATATTATTTACACTATGTTTATTTGGATTTTTTATGAATAAAAATATATTTGATATTTTGAAATGAATAATGCTAAGCTCTTAGTATATTATTAAGGTTTATATTATAAAAACTTCATATACAAATTTTTTTTTAAAAAATTTTATTTTGATAATATTGATATTGGTATAATTTTAAAAAAATAATAAAACACTAAAATATTAAAACAAACAACTATATAAAAATATGTAAAAATATATAAAATTACTAAATAAAAATATATATAAATAGTATCGAAGGCTCTAAAAAGAGCTTAATTTAAAAATGAAAATGTACCTAAAAAACAGGTATAATTGTGTTTAAAAATTTCCAATTGAAGTTTTTGTTTAAGAAAAAGACTTCGCGATTTTCGTTTGTTATGCTAAAAAATTTTCGTGATAAAATTTTTAAAAAAAATATATGTAGACTGTGAAAAATTGCCGTTAATTGAAATGAATATTGGCTGAAATATAAAGTTATTTAATTTTGAATATTTATTATTTTTTTATTTTCCCTACAAGTAAGAGGGTTTGTATTAATTGATGAAGGAAAGGATGATACGCAGGTTTCATCCCAAATAATGGATTTCCCATTGGACTAGGGGGGTTAAGCCGTCGGGTCTGAGGCCGTCCTGTAATGAGAGGTTGGTAGGTTCAAAGATGTTGGGTATTTCAGCCTTATTAAAAGCGTTATGTATGATTTTATTAATTGCTTTATGCCGGAGATGGCGACCTTGGCTGAGTTTAGACCGTGTCTGGCGTTAGGTTGAACGAGTAGGCTGCATTGGTGGCACTGTAAGCGATCATCCAAGTCTAAAGCCTATAGTAACTCTCAGTTGGTCATTGATTAAGAGATTATCTAAGGTTCGGCTTGGAAGTGTTTCGAGCCATTCATGCCCGCCGTATTTATCGTTGTTTTGTAATAGTTGTATATCGCTGATTTCGGTAGGATTAAGACTATTTTGTAATTTTTTTATCAGAGGTTCGATGATAGATTTGTTAGAGA
The DNA here is from genome assembly GCF_954871325.1 of Gordionus sp. m RMFG-2023. Classification (NCBI taxonomy): domain Eukaryota; kingdom Metazoa; phylum Nematomorpha; class Gordioida; order Chordodea; family Parachordodidae; genus Gordionus; species Gordionus sp. m RMFG-2023. Next base: position 40,866,623 of record NC_088776.1, read on the forward strand.
TTTCGGTAGGAAATGTATAACCGTCTGGGGTTAGGAGATTCCATCTTTCAATTGCTGCTGAAAGAAGATCATCATGGGGAGTTATGAAATGAGATCGCAGAATTTAGCGATAGAAGATTTGATATAAATAGAGAAAAGGAAAGTAGTTCTAAGGGGATCAAGTCGATACCACCTAGTTTAGCGGCTAATAGGACTAGGTGCCAATTAAAGTCTGATAATGAAAGGTTGAGTATCCTTTCTATAAAGGTCTATAAGCCAATATTGTGTTGAATAAAAAAATTTGAGGTGGTGAATGAAGAGGATGAGTGGAAGAGATGTGAGATTTTGGGAAGATACAAACACTTTTTAATAAGTAAAAAAGCAGGTGCGATGGAATGTGGCTGATAAATTTTTCCAAGTTTTGCATCTCAGAAAAAGTTTTATATAATTTTTTCGGATATATTATTATTAATTAATGGGGAGCCCAAGAGTTTTATATATTCTTTTTCGATAATAGTGTATTCTTTAAATAAATCTAAGGGAATCTCGGGGTTGAGGAACCAAATTTCAGTTTTAGTTTTATTTAATTCTAAACCTATTTTAGAGCATTCTCTTTCGAGGTAATTAAGGGCTTTGCTTATTTTACGTAGATTACCGCAAAGGGTGCCATCATCAAGGTACCATAGGTTTAAGTCGAGATCAAAATCAAATTTAAAATCTTTCATCATATTGTGGATAGCTAAGCAGAAAAGAATAGGGCCGAAGGGGTCGCCCTGTTGTACTTCCTCTTCAGAGTATATAACTCTGCCATTAAAAATGAGGGGAGTGCTATTGTTATAGCAGATGTCTATGAAGCGCGAGTATTGGGTAATTTACACTAGATGGGATGTCTTTTATTGTTAATATTTTTTTAATAAAGATAAATTCTTCTAGTGATTTGTTATTTACTGGTATGTGTTTGGTATGGGGGTTCTATTAGTTTTGTGCAAAGTGTATTAGAAACTGAGCAAGGGAGGGCTGGAGGGCCATGTTTGTATAGATGCTCATCTTTTTTTATATTAATAGATTACTTTCATGCTAATGATGAGAAGGTTAATACCTGAGAAGTTTATTACTTTGAGTCTGAGGCAAAAACATTGGAGATCGGTTATTTGGCATGTTGGTATATAAGGGTTTTGATGTAGATGGAATCAGAATAATTAATTTATATAGTGCATATGAGGGTTGTATTTTTACTTCCAAGGTAATGTGTTGTTAGTAGTTTCAATTGAAAGTGAGCTTGTTATAAACTCTGAAGTTATAGGTGCAGGTGGTTTAAGAAAAATTATTTTTCAATCCTTAATGTAAGTATTGTCAAATTTGTTCTGAGTTGAGTTAGCGTATACAAATAGTATTAAACATATTCTTTAAGTCACATTGCCAAGGTAACTTTTAACAACACTATATATTTTATTTTGTATTCTTATCTTTAAAAATAAATTTCGTAAAATTCCTTACAAATCATGTCAAAATTTTTAATAATGGATAAGTGTGTCCTTCCAATCTATAATTGAAAATTTTTAGGAAGAATAATAATATTAGTGAGAACTAAATAAATCTTGCTGAAGATAAAAAAAGCTGATAAATGAAAATCTCTACATTAGTTTTGTCATTAAGTGGTTACCATTAACTAGCTACACTTTTGCTAAAAAATATTTAAAACTAGTTACATTTACAAAATCGTAACTGTAACTGGCTACAATTATTAGAAAGTAACTGCCAAAAGTAACTAGTTACGTAATTTAAATAAATATAATTAAATAATAAATTTAAATTTGTAAAAATATTTTATATTCTTTTACTATATGATTTAAATCTTAGCCAATGAATCTATATTAATTTAAATATATTCGATTTAAGGTAATTTAATCGATCCGGCTAGCCCTGAATATAATATCCACTAAAGATAATTGTAACTAGTGACTAGTTACATTTAAAAAAGAAAACTATTAACTGTAACTTGTTATATTTTCCCAAATTTAACTACTAACTTAACTAGTTGCTTTACATTGCCAAAGTAATTTTTAACAACACTATCTATTTTATTTTGTACTTATTTTTAAAAAATAAATTTCTTAAATTTCTTACAAATCATGTAAAATTTGATCTCCATTAATTTATCTAATAATCGAAAAACCTTGTGCAAAGATAAACAAATAATTTTCTGTACCGATTGTAATTATTCAAAAACTGCCCAATTATTCGCTTATATAAGATAAATCTAATATTTCATATTATGTCAAATACTGTAATTTTTTTTCCCTATGACTATATATAACATTTTTTATAAAATAATTATATTCTTAAATAAATTTCTTTAAATTCTCTATAAAATAATATTCTTTATAAAATAATACCCCATAAAATACATTCTTTATAAAATAATTCTTTATAAAATAATTCCCTATAAAATACAATCTTTATGAAATAATATTCTTATAAAATAATTCCCTATATAATACATTCTTTATTAAATAATTCTCTATAAAATAATTCCCTATAAAATACATTCTTTATAAAATAATTCTATAAAATACATTCATTATAAATAATTCTATATAAAATACATTCTCTATAAAATACATTCTCTATAAAATACACTCTCTCTATAAAATACACTCTCTATAAAATTAATCTCTGTAAAATCATTCTCTATAAAATCATTCTCTATAAAATCATTCTCTGTAAAATCATTCTCAATAAAATCATTCTCTGTAAAATCATTCTCTATAAAATTATTCTCTAAAATTATTCTGACATTCTCTATAATTGTTTTCCTTATAAGTGCATTCTCTATAAACGTCATTCTCTATATAAAACTTTCTCTATAAAATTTTCACTATAAACGAAATTCTCTATAATTGTTTTCTCTATAAGTGCATTCTCTATAAAAGTTTCTCTGTAAAATACATTCTCTGTAATGATTTCTCTGTAATGACATGGAACCATGTTAGAGAGCGTTATGTATTTTGATAAATTAATAACGTTTTTGTTTATTATTGTTTTTAAAAAGAATATTAAAAAAGAAAAATAGGCCATAGGGATTATTATTTTTTTTATATGAAAGTTTTTGATGTAATTTTAAATTGAATAAAATAATCTTTTGTTTTAAATAATTATCATATTGGAATTCTGACAGTGGAACCATATATTCCACGTTTTTATCTAAGAAATTACTATAATATATATTAATATTCTAATTATAATATATACCTGAATTCCAATTATCTATGCCTATTTCTATGTTCAGTCGTATCTTCAAATATTCTATAATAAATAAAATAACTGGCAATTGAATCATATGAAGCATTTTGAATATTTTATTCTTTATTTTAATTTTTATAAAATTTGAATGTGTCCAAAATGTTTTTTAATTTGCAAAAATTTATAAATTTTAAGGATTTTTTCAAAACATTTTGGACACAGCCTAAAAAATAAATCATATTAAAATAACCTAACCAAAAAAGTGCTCAATATTTTTCAACATGATGATATTTTGTCCAAATGCTTCTTAACCCCTCTAAATGTTTGTACAAATTTTTATTAAACTTCATTGCAAAATAAAAAAAATAGATGGCTGGTTAATCAACAAAATGAACGTTACAAAGATCACAAAATTCAATAAATTCTGCCAACCATAATAAAGATTGCTACTTCTCTTTTTTTCCTTCTCATTTTTATTTACCTCTTCCTTTCCTTTTTTTTACGTTTCCGTTTCGCTTTACATTTCCATTTATCTTTTCTATATTTTTACCCTTTTTTTCTCTCAACCCCTTTCTTCAATTATCCTTTTTCCTTCCTTTTTCTTTCTCTTTAAATTTTATCTTCTTATTTTGCTTAACTATTTTCTTTCCTTTTTTTCCTTTTTCTTTATCCTTTATCCCTTTCTTTCCCCTTTTCTTTATCTTTTCCTATCCCTTCTCTTTTCTTTTAACATTTCCTTTACTGTTTTCCTTCTCCATTCCTTTTTCTCACTTTTTCTTTTTCTTTCCCTTTTTCTTTATTTCATTTTCCCTTCTCTTTTTCTATCCCATTTTCTTTTTTCAATTCTCTTGTTTTCATTCCCCCTTTTCTTGCCCTTTTTCTTCTCCAACTTTCCGTTTTCTTTTACCTGTTCTTTCCACCTTTCCACCTTTCCACCTTTTCTTTTTTCCCCTTTTTCTTTTCCATTATCTTTTTTCTTACACTTTTCATTCCTTTCCATATTCTTTTTTCTTTCTATTTTCCTTCCTTTTACTTTTAATTTCTCTCTTATTATCTTCCCCTTTCTTAACTTTACCTTTTCCTTTCCCTATCATTTTTCTTTTTTCAATTCTCTTGTTTTTTTCATTCTCCCTTTTCTTGCCCTTTTTCTTCTCCAACTTTCCGTTTTCTTCTACCTGTTCTTTCCCTTTCCCTTTCCCTTTCCACCTTTTCTTTTTTTTCCCTAATTCTTTTCCATTACCTTTTTTCTTTCACTTTTCATTCCTTTCCATATTCCTTTTTCTTTCTATTTTCCCTCCTTTTCCTTTTAATTTCTCTCTTATTATCTTCCCCTTTCTTAACTTTTCCTTTCTCTTTCATTTTTACTTTTTCTTTCCATTTACCTTTTTTTTTTACTTTTCCCTTTTCATTCCAATTTTCTTTTTCTTTTTCTTTTCTTTTCTTTTTACCTTTCTCTTTTCCTTTACATATTTCCTTCTCTGTTCTTTTTGCCTTTGCATTTTGTTTCTCCTTTCTCCTCTTCTTTGCCTTTTTCTTTCCCTTCTCCTTTTTTTTTTTTACATTACTCTTAAAAATTGCAAATCTTGCTTATATATTCTAAAAATTATAAAGGCAATATTGAAAATAATATTTATAAAGGAAGTAAACAATGATATTCAAAATGAGTACTTTTTCCCTCTTTTAAGCGATTTTTTTAACCCTTCAATACTCCGGTGAAAAAAAATGACGTTAGTACTCGGGTGGGGTTTGATAGACCCCAATATGTATGTATCTCCAGTTATATTCATTATTTTTATTTAATATTTGAATATAAGATAGAACTAATCTTAAACTTGACAAAATATTTATTTATTTTTATTTCTTAAGCTTAGATTAAAGATGATGAGGATAATTATAATTTGTGCCAAAATTTTCTAAAAAAAGCTTACTTTTTTTAAATTTCAAATATTAAATTAAAAAATTAACTTATCTATCATATAATCATGATAATTCATAAAATATGGATCTTTATTCTTCAATATAAAAAAAAAATTAGACTAATACATTTAAACATAAAAAAAATATAGAACATTGAAATATGTTAAATTTGACATGCAAAACATTTATTACATAAAACATTAATGTGTTCTAAACATAAATTTATTTTACATATTTGAAAAAAAATATGTTTTTTTTATTTTGATGGTTAGATTTAAAAATTCCAGCTAAATAAAGATTTCTAATAATGTCTTTAATTGTGTTACATCAACTTCTTTAGTAGAACTTTCATATTAGTCAGTATACTTTTTACATATAATTTTAATTTTTCATTGGTATGATAAGTAATCTCTTTAATCATTTTTGAAGTCAAAACATTTTTCTGGAGTGTCAGCTTCTTTCCTTTATTCTTTTACTCCTGGCAAATGAATAACTAAATTTTGTTGATGAGTTCTTATTCTTTGATTAATGTTAAGTGAGCAGGGAGTTGTCAAATAAAATATCTATTAAATTTAATTCATCTAAATATCATTACACAACTATAAATTATATGTTTATATATACTTTTACAATCAATCAAATTCTTAATCTTGTGTCATGTGAATGAAATAATATAATATAATTGTGTTAAATGTTTAATATGTTAACCCTTCAATACTCCGGTGGGGTATATGAAACCCCAGACATGCTAGAAATGATATTGCATAAAAACAGTTAAATATTATTATCTGGATTTTTCAGTAGCTTCATCAAATATATCTTAGAATCAATATTCCCAAATTTCATGCATTTCGGTTGAGTAGTTTTTAAGATATAAGCATTTTGTGACTGATTGGGGTGTGTGAGACCCCACCAGAGTAAATTCGTAACTTTTTAAGAAATTTTTTTTAAAAATTTTTATAATTATAAATATATACTAAAATTTATCTAAACAAAATTTAAATATCTTTTATTTTGAATGAGATATATGTAAAGGAAAACATAAACATTTTTTCTGGTGGAGTTATTTTTTTATTTTTTCAACAGCTGATTGAATCATTTTTCAAATTATTATAAAATATTACAATGATTTTTGCAGATTTCCAGCATTTCGTGGTAAATGCCCATTTAGGCAATACATGCCCAATAAGCCATCAAAATATGGCATTAAATTATATTCCTTGGTGAATGCCAAAACTTACTATATACTTAATTTAGAAATATATACTGGAAATCAACCAGAGGGGACTTATAAAATAAGTAATAAACCATCAGATGTGGTAAATAGATTAATTCTTCCAATATCTGGTTCAAGTCGCAATGTAACCATGAATAATTGGTTTACAAGTTATTATACTGCATTAAGTTTATTGCATACACACAAATTAACAATAGTGGGCACATTAAGGCAAAATAAACCACAAATTCCTTATGATTTTATAATGACAAAGGGAAGGGAAATTTATAATAGTATATTTGGATTTCACAAAGACATCACATTATTATCATATATCCCCCAAAAAAGGAAAAATGTGATAATGCTTTCAACATTGCATCATAATAAAAATGTTGATAATAACCTTTTCAAACCTGAAATAATATCATTTTATAATAAGGGGGGGGGGAGTCGATATGGTTGACCAAATGATTGGAAATTTTTCAATATCAAGAAAATCTTATAGTTGGCTTTTAGCAATTTTTTATACACTTCTAAATATAACAACAATTAATTCTCATATTATATATACAGCAAATACAAAAATATCAATTAGTAGAAGTAATTTCATAAAAAAATTAGCTATGGAATTTATTACTCCACATTTAGAATTAAGAAAAGAATGTATTAGATTGCCACGACCCCTGAAAGATTCTATTTTTAATATATTAGGCAAGGAACCAAATAAAAATATTAAGCCTCAATAGGAAGGTGTAGTGTTTGTCCTAGAAAAAGGGATAAAAAAACAAAATATTTTTATCAAATATGTAAAATAAATTTATGTTTAGAACACATGAATGCTTTATGTAATAAATGTTTTACATGTCAAAATTAACATATTTCAATGTTCTGTATTTTTTTTATGTTTGAATGAATCAGTGTAATTTTTTTTTGTATTGAAGAATAAAGATCCATGTTATGAATTATCATGATTATATGATATATAAGTTAATTTTTTAATTTAATAATTTAAATTTAAAAAAAGTTGGCTTTTTTTAGAAAATTTTAGGACAAATTATATTACTCCTCATCATCTTTTATCTAAACTTAAGAAATCAAAATAAATAATTATTTTATCAGGTTTAAGGTTAGTTCTATCTTATATCCAAATATTAAATCTTAATAATGAATATAACTGGAGATATATGCATTTGAAATTGGGGTCTATTAAACCCCACCCGAGTATAAACGTGATTTTTTTCACCGGAGTATTGAAGGGTTAATAATGAATGAAACAAATAATAATTCGTGCTACACAACATCTAGTATAAATAAAATAATAATAAATATAAATCCATATTTAACAATTAGGAAGATCCTTTTTCCATTCAGTAAACTTATTTTTTTAACTAATTTTAAAGAGAAATATACTATGATAAAAAATTTCATATTTACCTAAATAATATTAATTATATTGTCTTCAACTAACATTTCTTCTTCATCTAATTCAAATTGTGTATCATGATCACTATACTATCATATAAAATCTTCATCCTCACTATTAATTATATATATTCACCTCAAATAAAATGATAATACATCTTAAATAATTATAAATTTAGTTTCAGAATCTGCAAAAATCATTATAAATGATAAAAATAATTTGAGAAATAAGTCGCTGGTGAAAAATAATAATAAAATAACTCCACCAGAGAAAATCTTTACGTTTTCTTTTTCATATATCTCTTTCAAAATATAAGATATTTAAATATTAATTTTATAATATAGTATTTATATTTATAATTTTTTTAAAAAAAATTTCTTAAAAAATTATAAATTTAATCTGTGGGGTCTCACAAACCCCAATCAGTCACAAAATGCTTATATCTTAAAAACTACTCAACCAAAATATATGAAAGGAATATAGATTCTAAGATATATTTGATAAAGCTATTGAAGAATCCAGATCATAATATTTAACCATTTTTATGTAATATCATTTCTAGCATGCCTGGGCTTCATATATCCACTAGAGTATTGAAGGGTTAAAAACCCCCCTTTTTCTTGATCTTTTATATTTTCTTTCCCTTCCTTTCCAGTTTCTATTTTTTTAAACCTTTTTCTTCCTTTCCCTTTCCCTTTTTATTTTTATTTACCTTCCTCTCCCTAAGTACATAGTACTTTTGTCATTGTCATAAAAAAAGTGGCAGGTAAATCAATAAAATAAACGTTTTAGAGATCGTGAAATCCAACAAAATTTACCAACCATACAAATTTAAATATGTCATCCTACATCATAGGCGTAGCTGGGGGGGGGGGTAAAGGGAAATTCCCCCTTCAGAAATTTATCACTTTTTGTGAATATCATTTTAAGCTTATAAGAAATATCTCCCTTAGTCCTCCCCCCACTCTCTGACTCACAAAAATGTATGCATATATCTTAAACAATAATTTGAAAGAAAGAATGTAAAAGTAAATATTTTTTTATAAAACTATATTCATCATAATTTATATATTTTTGGAAAAAGGCATTATATAAAAAAAAGTGAACCAAAAATGCTTTTTAAGAAATGGAATATAAGCCAAAGATAAGTCTTAAGACAAAAGTGAAATGTATTATAATTATTAATAAAGATCCATAAAATTACTAAATAATATAATATATCAAATATAATTTTTTATAAAGTGAGTAATTTTAATTTATTTATCTTAATAAAAGTAAAATAAAATTATAAACCCATTGATAAAATTAAATCATAAATTAAATCAAAAAATTAAAGCACAATACAAACATGCTATAATAAATACTCCAGAAGAATAAATTATGTTTTCATCTTTTGCGCATCTATAATTTTTGTTGAACCAATCCCACGAAAAGGTAGCTCCTGTATCTAAGAAATAGCATCAAATCAAATATTGATTTAAGATAGTAAAAATTATATTCACTTTCATTTTTAAAAAAACTTTAATGCACAGTTATAAAAATAAAACAAAACAATGATAAAAATACTAATAATTGACATATATATATATATATTCTATATAAAAATAGATAATTATAATAAGAGAAATTAAAAGAAATTTAAAAAAATATATTTAGGTATCGTCGGCGGGGCTTAAATGACCCATTTATGGATATGCAGTTGGATCGACAAATTTCAATTGATATTCTCTGTTGAAGGTAAAAACCTACTTTTAGATCACCTTTATTAAACGTAACCTTATTACGGTTAATTTGTTGGCTTACCAAAATTTTTGATATCTCAGTATCTTCTTCATAATTCTAAAATATTGACCGCTGTTTTAAATAACTGGTTATATAATAATAAAAATAATCATAATATTGTGATTGAACCATAATAAATAAAATAATTATCATTGAAATAATTACAAATTAAACGTGATTAAGCACGTATATAATGTCATACACAAACATACATGAAAATAATAAAATATTTTAACGTTGATTTATTATTGGATAAAAATAAAACAGAATATAAAGAAATTTACGAACTGGACATGTTTTTCGAATAAATATTTTAAAAATATAATAATTAATATATTACAAAAAAATTTTTTTTTAATTTGGGGGGCCGGAAAAATTCATGAGGGCCATTTTTGAGGGCCAAAGATTTTTTCTGGGGGCCAGGTTTGGGACCAAATAATTTTTATGCCCCCTCCTCATGGCTACGACCCTGAATACAAGTATTCGAGGCATTGCTCAACTCTCATTATAGCTAACGATAAGTAGCAGGGTTGATTTAAAAGGTCCGATTGATATAAATTGGAGTGAATTTTTGTTAAATAATGGAGTTGATTTTTTATATTTAAATTTGTATTGACATTTAATATAACTTTAATTGGTATTATTTGATTTAGAGATCTGCAAAGTTAGGCTCGGTGGCCGGACCCGGTTCGGGCCTACTTTTTTAAATTCGGGTTTGGGTTGGGTCGGGCCTAATATTTTAAAAAAAAATCGGGCCGGCCTTGAAAAAAATTTTAAAATATAATTAATAAATTGGGTCCAATTTTTTTTTGTAAAATAAAAATATTTAATTTTATTTGTAGAAACTAGACGCCATATAGCATGTATCTAAAATAAATATATAATTAAACTTTTGAAGTTTTTCTAAGAAACAAGGCGGCAACAATTTTTATTTGTAAGATAAAAATATTTAATTTTATTTAGTTACAAACTAGGCGCCATATGTCATGTCATATATCTTTTATTTTTGGTATAATAATTAGAAAAATTTATTTTATAAAAATTAAATTGTAATTTTTTTTATAAAATTTAACTATAATTTAAAAATGGATTTTATTTTTTAAAAAAATCATATAAAAAATAGAACATATATTTGTAAGCCCCATTTAGCTAAAAGAAATATATGGGAAATTTTGAAGACATATTTGATGATAAAAACAAAAAACTTGATTATGTCCAATGCCAAAAATGTAATAATATATCGTCGGTCTAGAATTGGAGTGCTCCACTCGACATTTTCAAAATTTTTGAGTTAGAAGTGGATAATAATTTATTTATTCCTAATATATATAAAAATAAAAACTAGATTAAAAAATATTAATTTTTGCCAATGTTATAGCTCTGTCAATTTTGCTCTATTTGCATATAACGATGTAATTTTTGCTTCATATGCATGCCCTATCATATTATCTTATTTAATCACGTGTTGTATTTCCCTCCTTTTTTAATTTTTTGTTTTCCATATTGAATCGTATAATTTTCATTACTATCTCTATTCCTATTTTAATGTCGAGGTAAATTTTATATTATTACATATTATAAATTAAATATTTGAATTATTATGTATTAGTTTGTTATAATAAATTTCATTTTTTTTATTTAATCAAGCTGGCAATTTTTGATAATTTTTGATATCTATTTTTATTTAATTTCCACCAGTCGAATGGATTTGTAATATTACAAATTGTGGCTTCATCCACATATTTGCTTATTTCTAAGTTATTATTGTTGTGACTAGGTTTAACCTGATATATTTTATAAAACCCTTAATTTCTAGTTTTAAATAAACATGGAAAAAAAATCATGAAGCATTACCATAAAAACAGGGCTAAGAACCAACTCTCAAAATTTTACTGAATCCAAATTCTTTTTTTAAACTAAGAATTTATTAGGTGATGTAAATATAAAATTTATTTAATTAATCAAAATAATCTCTGGCAATTTTTGATATTTTTGGATATCTATTTTTATTTAATTTCCACCAGTCTAATGGATTTGTATTAATCAAATTGTGGCTTCATCCACATATTTGCTTATTTCTAAGTTATTATTGTTGTGACTAGGTTTAACCTGATATATTTTATAAAACCCTTAATTTTTAGTTTTAAATAAACATGGAAAAAAAATAATGAAGCATTATACCATAAAAACAGGGCTAAGAACCAACTCTCAAAATTTTACTGAATCCAAATTCTTTTTTAAACTAGTAATTTATTAGGTGATGTAAATATAAAATTTATTTATTTAATCAAAATAATCTCTGGCAATTTTTGATAATTTTGGATATCTATTTTTATTTAATTTCCACCAGTCTAATGGATTTGTATTAATCAAATTGTGGCTTCATCCACATATTTGCTTATTTCTAAGTTATTATTGTTGTGACTAGGTTTAACCTGATATATTTTATAAAACCCTTAATTTCTAGTTTTAAATAAACATGGAAAAAAAATCATGAAGCATTACCATAAAAACAGGGCTAAGAACCAACTCTCGAAATTTTACTGAATCCAAATTCTTTTTTTAAACTAGAAATTTATTAGGTGATGTAAATATAAAATTTATTTATTTAATCAAAATAATCTCTGGCAATGATAATTTTGGATATCTATTTTTAATTGATTTCCACCAGTCTAATGGATTTCTATTAATATAAATTGTGGCTTCATCCACATATTTGCTTATTTCTAAGTTATTATTGTTGTGACTAGGTTTAACCTGATATATTTTATAAAACCCTTAATTTCTAGTTTTAAATAAACATGGAAAAAAAATAATAAAGCATTACCATAAAAACAGGGCTAAGAACCAACTCTCAAAATTTTACTGAATTACCTTTCTCATAATTTAAATAAAGATTACATAAAATTAAATTTGATTAAATAATTGTTTAACATGTATCCAATGACATATGTCATTGCATGTATCACAATTTTTTAATATTTCTAGAAGCATAGCAAATGAAAGAAAAAGACTAAGGGAATGTGGTGAGGCCTACATCAATATCAAAAAAAGATTCTTTAAATTATAAAAACTATTCATACTTATATTTTTTTGAAGTGGAGAATGTTAAAGTTAGAGTCTACAAACAATTTTTTTTACAAACACTTGATATTAGTAATAAACGAATTAGTTATTTTTTTAAACATTTATACCAAAATACTGGAACTTATTTGGCTCCTAGAAAAGGTAAAAATACTAAAAAAGTTATTTCTGATCAAGATAAAGATTTCATCATCGATCACATAAACTCCATTCTCCAAAGGTCCATTCTCATTACAGGTGAAAAGATTCTTCCAAGGAATACTTTGATGGAAGTCTCAATTTTAAAATACTTTATGATCTATATTCTAAAAAATGTGATGAATTATCGAGAATTCCTGTTAAGGCGCATTATTATACAACAATATTTAAAAATAGTTTTAATATAGGATTTGCTAAACCAGTAAAAGATAGGTGCGATAAATGTGAGCGGTATTTAATTAATAAAGAATATATAAATGAAGAAGAGATTTGTAACTACAATAAGCACCATGACGATTATGTTGAGAAGAGTATTGAAAGAGGTATGGACAGAATCATAGCTAGGTCAAAAAAAATTTTAGTCATATCATTTGACCTTCAAAATGTCATAACCTTACTAAGATCTGAGGTTGGATCTTCTTATTATAAAAGAAAATTATCTGTTTATAATGAAACTGCATATTGCAGTCAAGACAAACGTGGTTATTGTGCTATTTGGCATCAAGGCCAAACCGGAAGAACTGGTAATGACATAGCTTGCAGTGTGATAGCATTAGTAGATGCGATATTAAAAAAATTTCCAAATATCCCTCTTCTAATTCTGCGGGCTGATTCCTGTGTCGCCCAAAATAAAAATTCTATTATAATTTATGGTTTAAAACATTATTTAGCAAATAACACGACCAGTCAAATCGAAACAATACAAATCAAATATGGTGCTCCAGGCCATTCGATTTTACAAGAGGTTGATTCAATACATAGCCAAATAGAAAGATGCTTAAGAAAAAATGAGATCCTTAGCCCTCTAACTCTTTATAGATTAATAAGAGGTATTAATCGCAAAAACCCATTTGAGGTAATTGAAATGACTTCAAATAATTATTTCGATTACCATTCTGCTTCGAAAAAATTCAAATTTAACCACATACCGTTCACTAAATTAAAATCAATAAAAATTTCAAAAACGGAACCTTTTTATTTGCAATATAGATTATCGTTTAAATCTAATAATATGATTAAAGTGTCTATTTTACAGGATTCAAAAACACGTAGGCCTAATTTTGACAAAGAATTAGTTACAACAAATTTTCGCATATTAAATTGATCCCGAAAACGAATGGCAAAATAAACGATGAAACTAAAAAAGATATTAGATCAATGTTAGAGTTCATGCTCAGAGTTGATAGTGAATATATGGAAAATATTATTAATTAAATATTAGATTTATTTTATATCCATTTTTATTAATTGTAAGAATAAATTAGAAAATAAATAAAGATATTGTGTTAATTTATTTATTAAATTTAAAAAAATGGAAATGGAGCATTTATAACATTTTAAAAAAATCATAAAGTGTTATATTTGCTTCACTTGCATTTTGATTTTATCAAATAAATTTTATATTTAAATTTTTTGATTAAAAATTTTTTAGGCTATAATTAATTAACAATATGATAAATTATCTCTGAAATTTTGAATTAAATTGAGCAATAAGTTTTTCCTATATTTGATTTTAAACTTTAATGTTGATTTTCTCATTTTAAACTTTTGCGCAAGTGGAGCACTCCAATTCTAGACCGACGATATTACAATATAAAAGTACAACTGGAAATTCTCATTTAAGACGTCACAAGTGCGTTAAGAATGACGATTCCTCTATTCCTAAAATAACTAGATATATTCAAAAGAAAATTATAGATATAAATTCTTCCTTAACTATTAAAAAGAAAATATGTGATACCATGATCTATTATTGCGCCAAGGACATGCGTGCCTTTGATTCGATAACTGGAGATGGCTTTATAAAAATGGCTCAAAATTTTATTCAAATTGGCTCCATTTACGGTAATATTGACTGTAGCGAAATTATTCCCCATCCAATTACTTTATCAAGAAATGCTATAGTTATGACGGATCAAATTTGAACAAATTTGGTTAATAAAATAAATGTTCAATTATTTGATAAAAAGTGCTCTGCCACCACTGATATGTGGACAGATTCCTTTAAAAAGTTTTCCTATTTAACTGTTTCAATTCATTATATCGAAGGTGAAACCTTATATAACATGTTTTATTTACGAGTAAGTTTAAAGAAGAGGAAAAACCGTCGCGAACATACATAAGGAAATGCTACAAAATTATGCTGCAATTCGAATAATTCCCGATCAAGTGAAAAATATAATATTTATATCTGATCAAGGAGCTAATATAATTAAAGCCCTAGAAAAATAAGAATAAATTGCAGCGCACATCTGTTAAATACAGTTCTTTGAAATACCTTTAAGGAACAATCTGAAAATTATCGCTCCTAATATATCTCAAACCCTTATTTCTGCTAAAAAATGAACCATGTATTTTAAACAAAGCGGCATGAATCAATATTTAGACAAAACATTACAACAAGATATCGAAACAAGATGGAATTCGAAATTATATATGTTGAAATCTATTTATAACCAATATGATGACATCGCCAATTTTTTATCATCCAAGAGAGATATTTATAAAATGGAAAACTTGGAGAAATCTATTTTAAAAAATTTGATTGATATTTTACATCCTTTTGATAAAGCTACTAAAGAACTAGAAGGAGATATTAATCCTACTTTATATAAAGTACTGCTATGCTTTAATAATATTCTTCACGAGGATTTAAATGAAACTTTTCAAAACAATGAAATAAAACAAATAAAAACCAATTTAAAAATTTTTTTATTATCTAAATTTAAAATCGATATTTTGCATAAAATAGCGACATTTTTATGCCCCAGATATAGAAAATTAAGAATGTTATCATCAATGGAAATATTAGAAGTGAAAAATTCAGTCAAAAATATAATTAATTCTGAAGAATATTGTAAGCCTTCAATTGATATTATAGATTTGGATATACAAGGCGTTTCTCAAATTGTGGAATCTCCTAAAAGATCTAAAGGTACATTTAAAATTGTTCTATTTATCTTTATATATCAGACAATGAATATGAAAGATGGGAGGACAATGAGGAAGAATTTGAAAAAAAAAGAAACAGATGAGCTTGAAATTTATAAGAATTTGAATATAAAAGAGAATATAGAAAATATAGATCCAGAAAAAGATATATTAAAATGGTGGAGCAAAAATGAAATTAGATTACCAAAGATGACGAAATTGGCTAGAAAAATTCTAGCTATTCCTGCAACGTCCACAACGTCAGAGAGAACTTTTTCAAAAAATGGAAGGCTATTAGAAGAAATAGACTGAAACCTGAAAATGTTGATGCTTTGATATTTTTAAATGATAATTATAAATATGAATCTAATATATAGTTGTGTAATTTAACATTATAATTATTATTTGTTTGGTTTATAGGTATTTTTGATAGTATTTTAAATAAATAATTAAATACTAAATAAATTGTCTGTCTAGTGTCTACTAAGAAAATACAAAATGTTAAATATAAAAAATAAACTAAAAGCTAAAAAAAATCAATTTCTATCGGGCGGACAAATAATTTTTACTTTGAGATGAATAAAAAAAAATTTCGGGCCGGGCCGGGCTTAAAAAATTAGGCCCGATGTAGATCACTAATTTGAATATAACCTTATTTAATATGTTGAAAAAAATTTACGATTATTTTAACTTGTAACCTTGCTTTTGTTTAAAATATTTTTGTAATATATTTTGATACTTTTTATTTTTGTTTAATCAAATTGCATTTAATATGAAAGATATATATACCTTATTTTTTGATAATAGGTATTTGTTTTTTTAGATTAATGCAGGGGCGTCGCTAGCCTTTACAATCTCAGGGGCTCAACTAAAAAAATTTTATTAGGGGCTTCGCCCCCCATACTTCCAATTTGCGGGCCTAAATTTATTATACTTTTTTAAAATTTTCTTACTCTAAACAATTATTCTGAATTTCATAACAGTATCTTTTATTAAATATTATAATATTTAATCCTATTTAACAAATAATAAATGTGTGTACTTGCTTGTTTTTAGCAGGGTATAGTAAACGACTACAATTTATAGTCTTACTCAAGTTTACAGCTTGAGTTGCTAAGTTTACTTTATTATTTTAATGAGACTAAAATTATTTGTCATATTATATTTTGCATAAACTAACATATAAATAATTAAAACAATACAAGACATATTTACAAATAACATTTTTTAATACAAAATCTATTTATTACAGTATAAAATATTTTCGATGGTTGATATAAAAAAATCTGCGTCTAAAGAATTACAAGTGATTAAAAAGGTTAATTTATTCATACATATGCCTCAATTAATAATGGTTTATATAATTCTAGGCAACTTACATTGACAAAAGGTCATGAAACTAATATAACTCTCTGTTACCATTTTAGACAATGTTTTATAGAATGGACTAATAAGAAAAAATTTATAGGCCTTACCAAATTAACAATTCTTGAAGAGAATATAAACGACCAATCCAAATCATAAAACTATATGGTAGTTAGAGCTTCCACTTAGATGAAATGATGTAAGCTAGATAAGTAATCGAGAAAATTATTATGAGATATTAAATTTCAAAATAATTATCTTCCATTTTTAATGATATGTAAACGACTATAGAGTTGATCATTATTGCATATCTAAAATATGCAATCATATGCTCTCAGCAGCGGTAGTAATAAATATAGGAAAATAATTCCCCGGAAAAAAAATCCCTGGAAAAAATCCCGGGAAATAAATTCCCTGGAAAAAAATTCCCCGGAAGATTACTCCCAGGAAAAAAAATCCCCAGAAAAATAATTTCCCCTGGAAAATAATTCCCCTGAAAATAATTCCCCTGAAAATAATTCCCAGGTAAATAATGCTCCGGAAAAAAAATACCCGGAAAAAAATTCCCTTGGAAAATAATTCTATGGGAAAAAATTCCCATAGAAATTATTTTTCCGGAAAAAATTTCCTCGGAAAAAATTCCCCATTTTTTAAATCCTATAAAATATTAAATTATAGGATAAAATTAACAATATAGGAAAAAATATCCCCGGAAAAAAAATTTGAAGGAAAGATTTAATAGAGTGGCTAAAATTTATTATTTTTCTGATGGAGCAGTAACCAATATAAAAATAAAAGAATTCATTAATCTCTACAATCATGAAAATGATTTTGGGATAGGCTGAGTGACATTTTTTGAAACTGCACAAGGTAAAAGTCCATGCGACATTTTGGGGGCCGTTACTAAACGGTTAGCAGCTCGAGCAAGCTAGCAACGTCCATATGAACATCACATATTGACAGCAATAGATTTATTTAACTATGCAATAAATAATATCTATGGGGTAAATTATATATTTGTGAGCAATAATAATAAATGAATATAGAAAGTCATCTTGAAAGCAGATTTTTGAAAGCAAAGAGAATTTCTGGAACACAAAGCTCCAAGCTTTTATTCCTCTAGACGAAAACAAAAGTCATAATTTATTAAAATTCGTTGGATAATTATATATGATATATTTAATTATAAATTTTTGATTGTATTATATGTAATGCAATTTGAGGCAAATAAAGTTATAAATATGTTTAGAATTATTTTGTCAAGTAACTTCGAGACAAAATTTAACTAAAGTGTTAAACAAAGCTCATTATTCCAGCCACTTCTTAAAAATTTTGATAAAGATAAAAAAAAGTAAGGACCTGTCATTTAGACATAATTTTTAAATTAACATTATTTCATAACTATTCATTAAATTAAAATATGATGATATTAATGTTAAATTTGTTCAATTTTAGCCATATAAAGAGTAATAACTCCTTAACCCATGTTCATCCCTGTCAAGGATTTTGTACAAATATAAAGCAGTGTGATATCTATCTACAGAAAAGAAATTTTGAAAAAAAATACCTTTTTTTTCTATGTCCATTTCCGGTTTTACACATCCGGTTTTTGATATTAATAAAATGTCCATCATATATTTTTATGTCATTTTAAAGAACTTTTAAAAATTTAAATTATTTTTCTAACATAATTATTTCTCTAGATATTTGAAAATAAATGAGATGTATTTTGTCAAAAATGTACCATTTTTCCGCGCTTTAAATGGCCATATCTTAGCGGGTAAACAGTGTTGGAAGGTAAAATTTCATTTTTTTCTTAGTTATAGTATATACTACCAGTATACAAAATTTAAGAAAAATTGAAGGAGGGGGGTTGAAACCTTGGTTGATTTGATATGGAATTCACCATATTTTTTGGTAGCGTTCAATTACTTGAGAGTTTTTGAATTAAATAAGCTTTTGTAATCAGTGATTAGGATCAATACTTTTTTTGAAAATGTATAATCAGATACAATTTTTAAAATCAATAATATACATAAAAAATTTCCATTATGTTATTTTGTCCGGGATTCAAACTGATATAAACGAACGGAACAGAATAGTGTCATAATATTCATTTTAATGTTATATATATTTTAACCTTAGTGGCGTGTTAGAAATAATCCCCCCCCCCTTCATGATATTCAAGTCTAGATGAAAAGTGGATTATGAAAATAACCTTTCTCTTTCTAGGGAAAAATTTCTTTCACATTTTTCTTTTGATTTTAAATTATAAAACCTCTTTCATAATTTTTATATATTTCTATAAAAATCTATCGTCACAAATCTATTCTTTTTATGCTATCTACTAAATTATAAAATATAAAAGCTACCAACCGATTTATCAATTCTCATTTAAAGATTGCCCTTTTGGAATTAAAAAAGAAATACTCTCAACGTTCAGAAAATACTAACATAATTTTTTAGAAATATTTTCGTTATTTTAGCAGCGGGATTATTTTTTGATAATTTTAAAAAAATTATTCGGGGAATTTTTTTCGGTTTTTTTTCCGGTTTTTTTTCCGGGGATTAATTTTCCCCCATATTTAATTCAAAATCTAAAAAATGGGGAATTTATTTTCCGGTGAATTATTTTTTATGGGAATTTTTTTCCTGAGAATTTTTTTCAAGGGGAATATTTTTCCGGGTAATTATTTTCCAAGGATTTTTTTTCCGGGGAATTATTTTCCGAGGAATTATCTTCCAGGGGATATTTTTTCCCGGGGTTTTTTTTCTGGGGAATTATTTTCCAGGGAATTTTTTTTCGGGGAATTATTTTTCTGGGGAATTTTTTTCCGGGGAATTATTTTCCGCTTACCGGTAGTAATAATCATAAATTACATAGCCACACAAATAATAAATGCTGGTTAATTTACAGTCATAGCCATGACACTCACGATGGGAATTCATTTATGTTAGAATTGATGAAACAAAAACACTAAAAATCTTTAGAAGAAATTATGCAAATATATTGAAGCCTTGAGTTATTTACACCCCAAGGATGACATATTAGAAATGAAACATTTTGTAACTATAAAATAAAAACCAGAGTGATATCATGAAAGCAATTAAAATTTTATATATTATTGTCGCACCATCTCTAGTTGGTATATTATATCTTAAAATAATAGTTGTTTGTAATAATATCTAAAATATATTCGTATTAAAAATTTAAATCAAAACTGTTTTTCAAAGAAGAAGAAAAATAGCTTTCCTAAAAACACATAAAAAAGAGAAGAAAAGATATCTAATTTATTACATCCATTGTGGGATGAAATAAGATGTTTAATTATAATAATATTTTAAATAAATAGATGGCGTTAAATAGTTAAATGCAAATTGTTACTTATATTTATTATCAAAAGCATTGATTAGTAAAATTTTAAAAATATTAACTGTAATATATAATATAACTGTCAAATACGTTTGCAAAATTGGCATTTTACCTAATTATTTATAAATAATTATATATAATAGAGAATTATAAACTATATGTCTACTTTCATTTTATAAATAAATCTCTTATACTTATTTTTATTTGGACCTTGAAAATATTTTAGAAAGAGACATGATAATTAAATTTAAAAATCAACAATATAGTTGATTAGTGATGTTAAACTTGGCTAATTACATTTAAATTTGTTAATTTTCAATTAATAAATGATTATATTAATTTAATTAGGGTTATATAATTATTTTTAAATAATAAAAGCCAATTAAGATTCAACTGTTAATATAAATATTTAGTGAGTGATATTGGTATATTTTTAACATAGAATTTGATCGCAAACTGATATAGTAAAATATAATCTATAATATAATTTTCCGATGTCCTCACTACGTCATCGTGACGTCATGTCATCGGTACATATTTATTTTTTTTATTTGTTGATTATATTTATTTATTTTATACAAACAGATGAATGGAATTTCGAGAATTGATGGTGTACACATGATACCTAACTTATCATGGATTGAACAATTTGAAAAATCGTCTTTGAATTGATAAAAAAAATATTATCTCAACTTTGTAAATATGAATGAAACTTTTTATTTCACTTAATCCTTTCTTTATTTTTTAGATTACCTTATCAATTTTCATCTCATAATATTATCAATTACACATTAATGAAATCTCTACAAGATACTCAACTTGTATATTTATTTTGCACATACTCACAATTTTTGTCAGTACTTACATTACAATTTTTTATACTCATATTTTTCTTTCATAACCAATATTAAGAAGATAACCAAGTATATTCAAATATTTAAATATTCTTATCCTTACCTATTTATAATCTCCAATCCTTATAAATAACTCTTTCTTTATTTTCTTCTCCTCCCTTAATGAATTTATTTATCACTAAATTTCATTATCCCATTCTTTTCTTTCTATCTCTATTATCTATTAACCACTATTTCTCAAAACCTTATCAATTCCTTTAATTTAATTTTTATTATTTTTATAATATAATAATTTATACCTTCTTTTTTCCACACTTTTTTAATCCTATTTTTTAATTACCTTACAATTAGTTAACCTTAATCTTAATAATATTACATTCATAATGTTATTTTTTAACATTTAGAATATCATTATAGGCTTGATAAGTCCCCCAAAAATTTTTTTTGATGATAGCCAAACCTTATCAATTCCTTTAATTTGATTTTTTATAATATAATAATTTATACCTTCTTTTTTTCCCCACTTTTTTAATCTTATTTTTAATTACCTTACAATTAATTAACCTTAATCTTAATAACATTACATTCATCATGTTTTTTTTTAACTTTTAAAATATCATAATAGGCTTGATCTCCCAAAATTTTTTTTTGATGATAGCCCTCCAACTACTAGAAATATGCATCTAATATTGACTCATCTACCAGTTTTACATTATTTTAATGTTTGTTTAAATTCAACAATAGTTTATTTATATTTTTGCCTGATTTTTCATTTCCTAGGCTGACCCTAATCCCTCACATTGCTACAAAACATGATGAATCTATTATTAAAGATAACAAAGAAAATAATAACGATTAAACAAACGCCTTACCCGTTCTAGAGTTACTGATAGACAAAATAATAAAGAACTACGCTTGAAATGAACTCATCTGGAGGTTTATTTTTTTTATATCTTATGTTTTATATCTATGTTTATTTTATTTTCACCCAGTTCTCCAAATTATACTGACACCACTACCACAATCCCTATGCCTCCGCCTATTTTTTAACAAATATAAACATTTAATTCTGCACTATCATTCACTTCACTAGGAGTTAATATAAATATTACTTTATCCGATTCTCTGAGAAACTTTCATGAATATTTAGAGGAATGTTCAAACATGAATGTACAGTAGGGCCAATTTCATCAACTTTATTAATGCAAAAATATGCAGTAGTTATGTCGTGGCCTTTAAAACAATACTTACGACCGTTTTATGGCTGAGTTAACATTGTCGTTCATGATTCTATTTTAGAAGGGGATACAAATGCTGACATTGACAGCAATATCGTTTTGCGTGTTCAAAATTGAATGTACAGTACGGCCAATTTCATCAACTTTATTAATGGAAATATATGCAGTAGTTCTGTCGTGGCCTTTATAACAATACTTACGACCGTTTTATGGTTGAGTTAGCATTTTCGTTCATGATTATATTTTAGAGGGGGATACCAATGTTGACAATGACAGAAATATCGTTTTGCGTTTTTCTTTTACCAGTACATCAAGGCATAGGCATATCATCTTTATCAGGACGTAATGTGTTTTGTATACTGCTTTGTTAATCCGTCATCATTTTCATCTACAACCCTAAATGATATAAAATTATACATTAGTTATTTCCTCTCCAGACGACCGCCCAGATTTATTTTGTCGCTTTTTCCAACAAAAATTAAAATGTCAACAAGGATTTGCTCTTAATTTTATCAAATACATAATAAATAATCTTCATTATTTTTTAAAAAAATTATCCTAAATTTATATGTCAATAAAAAAAAATATCTTAAAAAATATATAAATAATTTGCATATAAGTTTCATTAGTGTTTAATGGCATTTTTGTAATTTAAATAGACAGCATTTTTTTTTTACTTAACATAAAAAAATATATCCCTTATCAAATTCTTTGACAAATAATTTCAGAAATGCAAGACATACATTAAATTTATCTGAATAACAACAATAACCCTATATAATAAACAACATATTTTTTAGATATAATTTTAATTGATCATATTATAAAAAAGTATAAAAGTCGGTTATTTTTATTTTATTTGTCATGATTCTCTAATAAGTGGTTACCCAGACCTTCCCAGTTTCTCTTAATACGGAATTTACATGTTATTTTTCCATATTAGACTAATTGGTAAATCAGATATTTCCCGTTCATGTGATGATATTAGAAATCTCCGAGGCGGGAAAAAATTTTCAAAATTATAATCGGTAGGACTTGGCTTGGAATTTTAAAATTAATATTAGCTTTCACCTGACTTTGGAATATCTTTTACAAATAAAAAAGTTAACCAAAAATGTTTTTAAAGAAATGTAATATAAGCCAAAGATAAGTCTTAAGGCAAAAGTGAAATGTATTAAATTATAATAATAGATCCATAAAAATAATATAATATATCAGAGTTGTTAACGCTCATTTTTAAAAGTAGCTAGCTCACGCTCCCGCTCCTACTTTCTCAAAAGGAGCTAGCTCCCGCTCCCGCTACTACATCTTAAAAGAAGCTAGCTCCCGCTCCAAGTAATGGAGTGCCACTCCATAGCCGCTCCTTTGATTTTCATTTTTTTAGAAGGTGTACGAAACAAAATCATATTTTTTTTTATCAAAAAGCTTTATTTATATTAAATGACATATCAAAATATTTATAACCTTTTATTAGCTTTTAAAAGTAATAAATTTTCTAAATTAGAATCTAACAAACATCCACGCTTCTCCCCTAATACCTGTTTTGCAATACTAAATAGGCACTCCACGGGAGCACTAGGGGGAAGCGGGGTATTGTATATTATAAAGATATTTTTTAATTCAGGGAATTTATCAAAAATAGTAATTTTGGTATCATTATTTAAAAAATATTTGTCCAATATATTATCTTCCTGATGATCAATTTCATGAAATCCAAAAAAATCTTCCAAATCAATTTGTATTTAAAAGAAAGATTTTTTTAGATTGAAGCTGCTCACTTTTGAAAATTAAATAGTTTCATTTAAACACAAAAGACATTTTGCCCTTAAATTTGTTTGATCATTTGGATCAACATCTTTTAGAAGTTTAAAATATTTTTGTATGATGGAAATGGAAATTCGATTTCTTCATCTATGATCTCTAAATCCATAATATAAAACTATTTTTTATTATATATCTATAAAATGAATATTAATATGACTTACAAGATTTTCCAAAAAATTTTCCATATAAAAAGGAAAACTTGATGTTTAATATTTAAAATGATTAGATGAATAACCAATATAAAACTCGGCTAAACATTTATAATGGATAAATTTAAATTAAATAAAATTTCATTTTGGTTGAATTTTAATTAATAAATATTATTAATATTTAAAAAATAATTCAATTTATACATTAAATTTAAAGGCGCGGTGGAGCGGCGCTCCTTCACTCCAGCCCTAAAAGGCGCTAGCTCCTGCTCCCCAATTTTAAAAAGGAGGGGCGCTCCAGGTGTTTTTGAAAAAATGTAGCGGCGCTCCTTAACAACTCTGTAATATATAAAATATATTTTTTTATAAAGTGAGTAATTTTAATTTATTTATCCTAATAAAAATAAAATTAATTATAAAACTATTGATAAAGTTAAATCATAAAAATAAAAAAAATTAAAGCACAATCTATACAAACATTGGAAATATATATGTTGTAGATTTACAGTATATCTAATTTTATCAATTATCATATGACAATCAAATAATTTTTACCAATACGAATTCTATATTTTACAGAAAACTATAAAATACTGATAAGGACATCAGAAAATATCTTTTAAAGACATTGTGGGATGAATGATATGATGATTGATTTATAGTATAATTTTTTATTTAAATAGATGGCGTTAAATAACTAAATGCAGATTGTTGCTATATTTATTATCAAGAGCATTGATTAGTAAAATTTGTTAATATATTAACTGTAATATATTCTCTAGTGTCAAATATGTCTTTAAAAGTGGAATTTTACCTAGTATTTTGTTGCCAATTATATATGTAATAGAGGTATATCAACTATATGTCTACTTACATTTTGTGTATAAATTTCTTATACTAGTTTGGAATAAATTATTACCATGCTTTTATATTAATGTATATACAAGTAATTTATTATATTATATATTAAACTAATAAAAATATATTTCATATTTGTTCCAGTCTTATAAAATAACCTTCTATCTTGCAAAAATATTTTATGACTATATATACACTAAGGTAACCCGGCCGAAGGCCAGGCCAAAGCGGGCCTAAGGTCCGCCTCAAATGAGGTCTAGGGGCGAAGCCCCCAGAAAATTTTTAATTCCCCCCCCCTTTGGCTACGCTTATATGACCAATATGTAACTTAATGTGATGACCAAACCAATATGTAACTCAATGTGATGATCAATAACCAATATGTAACTTAATGTGGTGATGACCAATGACCAATATGTAACTTAATATGATGACCAATAACCAATATGTAATTCAATGTGATGACCAATAACCAATATGCAACTTAGTGTGATGACCAATGACCAGTATATAACTTAATATGATGTGATGACCATTAACCAAACCAAAATGTAACTTAATATGATGACCAATAACTAATATGTAACTCAATGTGATGACCAATAACCAACATGTTACTCAATGTGATGAACAATACTAATTAACTCAATGTGATGACCAATAACCAATATGTAACTCAACGTGATGACCAATAGCCAATATGTAACTCAATGTGATGAAGAACCAATATGGAAGTTGGACAATAGGCTATGAATTCTATATAGTGAAACAAATGATGATTTACAAAATATTTTAAATCCACCAAGCTTATATGACAAAATCATGATTGAAGAAGGCAACTTACGATAAGGATATCAAGCTAACGATGTGGTCTAACCAACGTGTAGTGTTGTTAAACGGCTCGTTTTGAGCCGATTTTTAAAAACGGCTAACTCAATATTTCCTCCAAAATAATATTACGCAAAGCCTCAAGATTAAGGAACAAAGGCGGGCATCTATTAGCTAAATCTCGTGGTTTAGGCAATATTTTTTTGGCTAAAATATTGAGTTAGCCATTTTTAAAAATCGGCTTAAAAATAGTCGTTTAACAACACTACCAACATGATAGAATCAAGCCAACGATAACGCATGATGGATGCTACTACGAAAATAGCCAAAATTGCAGACCATTTGAACAACAAGCTCTCACATCTCAGATGAAGGAGAATGTTAAATAAGGGAGTTGATTTTTTATATTTAAATTTGTATTGATATTTTATATAACTTTAATTGGTATTATTTTAATATAACCTTATTTAATATGTTGATGAAAACTTACGATTATTTTAGCTTGTAACCTTGCTTTTGTTTAAAATATTTTTGTAATATATTTTGATATTTTGTTTAATCAAATTTGTATTTAATATAAATGATATATATACCTTATTTTTTGATAATAGTTTTTAGTTTTTTTTAGATTAATGTAAAATATAATAATCTCAATAAACGCATTTTTTTTACTTTTCTTTTGTTCACTTTTTGCACCATATTAACAATTTTATAATTTAAATCCCACAAATGAATGTAGCCGTTAGTCTGGCTCATCCAGGCCAATAACAATAAAACACAAAGATTAAATTTAATATAGAATTGCCTTGCTATTTTTAATCGTATCCTGGCTGATTAAATTTATGTATAGATAATACAATTTTTATAATTTGAATACTTTGTAGTAAATTACTACATATCCATAATCGATCATTTTTTAAGTTATAGTAGAACAATATACTTAGATTTTTTAAAATTTATATGTTCATAAGCATTTAATAATTCATCATTTTATATCTATTGAAACTTAATAGATATAATCAAAAAATAAAATTATTATCTGGAATATTTGAATTTATAATGTCAATAATGTCAAAGAAAAAAATGTTCGCATGTTTTTTAATTTCTTACAAACTAGACAATTAAATATTTATTTTTTATTTTTATCCTAATTGATTACGATTATACGAATAAATAAACTTGCAAAACCGAAGAAATATTTTCATCATAATTTTACTATTCCGATTTTCTTGATTATATTATAAAAATACTCCCACTGGCTAATTTACTCAAAGGTACATCTGGTCAAACTCTTGTTGATAGAGTTACAGCTGCTAAACATACTTTATCAGGAGCAGGATTGGCCAAATCAGTATGTAAAGCAACTACAGAAGAAATTATAGCTCCTAAAAGAAAACATTTAGAAGGTAATTTAAGTATTTTATTTAAAGTTACATAGTAATATAATCAACTATTTTATTCATGTCTAAAATTTTTAAGTAATTAAATTATATTCTTTAATAATAAGCTAATAAATATATTCTTGACAATTAAATTAACTTAATTTGTTTAAAAATTTATATATTACAAAATATCTGTTTTTATCATTGAGGTAGATAATAATTATAAATCAAGCTCACATCAGTGTTTTTTGAAATTAATATATTCATTTATTAAACTTTTATAAAATTACACAATTTAAATATGTAATAAGTATCTTGCAAATGATATTATTGATTATGGTGATTTTTATTTTTAATCATCTTATATTGTATATTTGAAATAAACCTATTAAATGCAAAATATTTGAAATAAAAAATAGAGCTGATAAATATTGAAATTGATATTTTTAAAAAAAATAAGATGAAGAGGTTTTTTTTTGGTTTAATTTAAAATATCTCTGAAATGAATATATAAAATTTTATAGTAGATATCTTATAGAAGATTTATAATTATTACTCATTGTAAGTAAATAAAAATTAAGATTTGGCAAAAATGATTATCTATTTTTATTTATTATTTGATAGTCTACACTCTACAATATAATATTCACTTTTTCTAAATTGGAATATTGAAAAATGGTACTAATTTTATGTTTTACAATAATATGGACCCACCAAAAATTTTCAGGAAGGAGGTGGGGGTCTTGTTAATTGTTGGGGATGGGGAAAATTTTTTTAAAAAAATAAATAGACATTCATATATTTTTTGCTATTTTTATTGAAAATTTCTAAATGCAAACTTTAAAATAATTAAAAGCTAAATTTTGGGTATTTTTTCATAAGCCATTAAAATTAAATTTGTTTTATTAAAACTTTCATCAATTATCCAGTGATTGATAAAACCCTCTTGAATGAAGAATGAGCCCCCATAAAAAGCTGTTGATTCCCCAATGACTGGCTGTTACATTTAGATAATTCAAATGTAATATAATATTTTTTATATTAATAATATTTTTAAAATAACGTTTTTCTGCTATTTTGGTTGCTATAATCTCTTTGTGATTTTCATTTCGCAATATGTTTCAATGTTAAAGCTTAACAAGGATGTTATTGGGACCATCTTATCTGCAATAAAATAATTTTTCAAAGGGGGGCAATGTATCAATTAATACAAGATACAAAGTTATAATCAATGTAAATCTTTATAAAAAACGTTTAACAAAATAATTATTTGATAATATATTTTTTAAAGAACTTCATTTAGAGTCCTTTTCACAAGCAAATTTTGGTATGAACTAAAAAAAATAATGAAGATTTTTAGGCAATTTATGAATCCTTGAATATTTTTCGGGAGTCAGATTAAACTTTGATATCAGATTTTCAGTCAATCTTTATGATGTCAAATGAATTTTATTGATTATTATAGTCAATTTTTAGCATTTACTATATTAGTATCTGCTGAATGAAGATACTTATTAATTGACACAAAAGATCAATAGCTTCAACTAAATCATTGGCAAAAACCTCTGAGAAAATTTCTACTGGGAAAGTAAAATGATACTAAACCAATAGCCTCAAAATTCTCATATATGGTATGAAATGTCTACAAATGATCAACCCATCTCTGGTCTAAAAGCTTTTTAAGTATATGACCTGTATGTTTACATGATTGTTAAAACCCTAAAAAAATTGTGTGATGCATGCTATATTGAAAAAATTATAGCAATATTTTGATATCAATTATTAACAATTAGATTCAACTTTTAATTATTAATTTTTTTAGAACAAGGTTGGTACTTCTCCATTTTGATATCAATTATTAACAATTAGATTCAACTTTTAATTATTAATTTTTTTAGAACAAGGTTGGTACTTCTCCATTTTGACTAGACATGACACCTATGTCTGGTTTATTAATGTTTTTCTGTATAATTCAAATAAACTTATTGTATATTGTATTTATAACTTTTAAAAAATAATATTCTAATTTTTGCCATATTATTTAAATTACTTATAAAAAAATGTTCTGGGTGTCCCACTCAAAATTTTTGCTGATGACAAACTACTCAATTAATTTAGGTGGTTTAGGGAGACTCACAAAAATATTCCTAGGTCATCTTGTGTTTCGGAGTTTTATTGTATGAGTGTAATTTCTAGGTCGTTATCTTAATTAAAATTGTAAGTTTAGAAATTGCAATTGATGTGATATTAAAGCACTGTGAATATCCACCTATTTACATTGACTCTCTTTGATTGGTCTCTCCCTATCTTAATTATATTTTTTTGTAGAATATCCACCTACTTGATTCTCTTCGATAAGTCTCACTATCTAAATTATAATATTTTTTGTGAAATATCCACCCATCTACCTTGAATCTCTTAGATAACTCTCTCTCCATCAAGATTATCAAATAAAAATTATATATATATCGCAAGATACATATAGAGGCACATATTCAAGACTGGCTTGGATTTTTAGATTTTTAAGCTTTGCTAGATTTAATTATTTTTTCTAGAATGATTCTTTAAAAAAAAATTTAAAATAAAATTTGATTTGTTTCAGGCTTGGAATGGCCCTAATCAGGGTTGCCAGGTTAAAATTTTCAAATTTTGGGAGAAATTTGTTATTTTGAGGGTTAAATATGAAAATTACTGTAGAAATGTAAAAATTGCTAAAAAAAAATTTTTTTTGTGGGAAAGTACTGGACTATGGCCAGGATTGTGAATCCTTAGTTATCCCCCTATTAATTCTTATAATTACTTTATAAATATTAACAAAGTAGGTAACGTTTTATAATTTCAAAATAGGTATATTTTATATTAAAATTTCTACTTCTTTGTCTTGGAGTTATTTTAATTTTTTATATTATATATAAAAGAATTTAAACGTGATACGTGTTAATTAAGCACCTAGAATATGAATAAATGATGTTGATTTATTATTGTTTAAAAATAAAACATATGATTAAGGTAAAAGAATAGAAAGAAATTTACAAACGACATGTTATTTCAATAAATACTTAAAATTTATTTTAAAAATATAAAAATAATCAATTACTCAAATTTATTATCTATAATATATAAAAAGACATGTCACACTTACAGTGTCACAGTCACATGTCACACTTACAGTGTCACAGTCACATGTCACACTTACAGTGTCACAGTCACATGTCACACTTACAGTGTCACAGTCACATGTCACACTTACAGTGTCACAGTCACATGTCACACTTACAGTGTCACAGTCACATGTCACACTTACAGTGTCACAGTCACATGTCACACTTACAGTGTCACAGTCACATGTCACACTTACAGTGTCACATGTCACAATTTATAATATGTATTTAAAAAATCCTGAATTTTGAAAAGCGACTGTGGCCTAATCGGCAAGAGCATCACTTACAAATACGATGGCTTTGGGTTCGAATCACAGCTAAGATCATTTTTTTTCTTTATCCTACTTCGTGGTTCTGTCCTTTAGGATGGGCATTAACTAAATTACCATTGGGCCTGAAAATGTTGTCATTTGCAGACCTCTTTCTTTCTATGGGAAAATAAAAGTGACAGACACATATCATTTATAAATGGATTCTTTGGCAGAGGTAAAATACATTATGATCTGCTGTTTCCGATGTAATCTTGACCAGAGGTCTGTAATGGGCAAGTTTTGGTGCACCTGCTTGCTCATTTATTTAAAAATTTTGTTTAACTTGCCTGTCCAATGTTTAAAAATTATTTTATTGGTTGATTTGGCTCTTTATGTATTATTTTAATGTTTTTTACTTAGACTTATAAATTATGAAATAAAAAAATAATATCTAATAATAAATAGAAGTCAGTTGCTCATTTTGACTGAAATTTATTTCAAATTCTCCTACTCATTGTTTTAAAAATATTTTTAATCCCCCCCTCCCCTTCACTCACCAACCTAATATCTTTCAGTATATCCACAGAGTTAGACAAAACCTTCATCTAGCAAGAAAATTTTTTTAGGTTTTAAATTGCAAATGAATGTATAAAAATTCATTTAGGAATTTTTGTTTATTGAGCACATAAATATAATTTTTACAGATTTTATGAAATTAATAAAATGAAAATTCATATGTTCCGATTATATATTTATATTGAAGTTAATAAATATATCAGAGACCTGTATGTACCATTTGCACAGCCTGCCCTGGATTTTTTAAAAAAAATTTTTTGGCATAGCTCGGTCTGGATTTTTAAGATATATTAAATTTATTTTCAATTTTTATAGATAATAATGGCTATTTAAAATATACAACCCGACCTGGATATCTTTAAAATTTTTAGCCCCACCCTGGGTATATTTAAAAAATTAAAATATGGCCTAACCCCTGTACCTGTGTCAAAATATATTTTCTTATAATAATGATCATCTTGAACAATGGATCCATATCATTATAAGATGCAAACTTATTCAAAACTCTGTGGATAACAATTTACCAAGGAGTGCTTTGTTGCTTCCATTGTTAATAAAAATCCATAAAGGAAGGATCCATTCCCACAATCTAATAAATATTTGCATTTTATATGATTACTAGCTGATGTCACATAAGAATGACAAGGAATTAGTATTCTCCTTAATTTGATAATGGATAAATCAGAAATAAGCCTATATGAGGTGTGAATCAGAAATTTACCTTATTTTGATGAGATTTAATTCCAAAATTTTTATTATTCTTATAATATATTAATGAAGTATATATATATACTTATTGCATTTAATATGTACAAATATTTGAAACATGTTTGAATATATTTTTTTAATTTGTATTAATTTCCTTATTTTTTTAATTTTTATTATTTATGTACTCAATAAAAAACTTAATCTTGCTAGATGAAGATTTTGTATATTGTTATCATGGAAAAAGATTTTGGATTTGGACTTATTAAGAATGAGTCAAATTGGCTTTAAGAAATTAAAAACTAATTATTTTAGGAAGAGCATCACAGATTGCTCCATGATACCAAAAATTTATATCCTTTTCAAATTCAATTTAAGATAATGAATGAAATAATGAATACCAAGGTAAAATAAACGAGGACGTGGGCTCTCTACTGGATCCTTTCGTTAGAATCTATGTCATGGGGGCTGAATAAAGGAGTTTTAATGTTACGTATGTCTCTAGGAATTCTGAATAAACAGGGAATTTGGGATGAAAACAATTTATGAAATGTTCACGAAATTTGCTATTGAAAGCATTTTAAAGCCTACTTTGATAATAGCCATGTTAGGAGATGGATTTTGGATATAATATAAATGGCATGTGAAACTATTTTGCCTTCTACCTTAACACCAATCCTAATTGATACTTATACTTTATAAGTTAAGACCCTGGGTTTTGACCCGTGGCAATTATTGTTGCTAATAATATTTTAAATAGCCCATTACAATGGGGTGGATACCACCACAGTGTTTATGAGTAATCACCCCCCAAAATTGTTTCGAATTTATAATGCAGGTTTTTTTTAAAAGAGTATTTAGGAAGGTTTTAAAAGCATTTAAATGATTCTTTGAGATGATTGTAGATTTTATACGAAGTGAGGGGGCAGAAACCATTGTGTCTGAATGTGGAAAATTTGTTAAAAGTATTTATAAATATCATAATTCACGAATTATATTTTTTTTATTCCATATTTTCATTAAAATATTTGGCCTTTTCTCTAAAAATTTATAGAAATTTTGGAAGAATGAATATGGATAATCTATTCCTCTCATTTGACTTTTCTGGTTCACCCATCGTCAAATGGTAAAATTTATTATTTATTCATAAGTAGAAAATTCTGATTCCCTGTAATTCTTGACGTGTAATCAGCTAGTTTATATAATAAAAACGTTAATGCTAAAAAAAATTGTGTGGGATAAATTTAAAAATTGCGGTAGTTTTGCAAGAGTGAGATGTCTGCGTCACTAAAAAATTGTGTCTCCCGCTGATGTGGGGAGACCAGGAAACCTTGGCCCTAATATTTATCATTTATTCTTTAAATGACTGATTTCTTAAAATTATATTATCATCATATAATTTTTTAAACTGGGATTACTTTTCAATGTTTAGGCTTATCAAAACCCGGTCACTCTAGAATGATCATTATAGAGGTTTCACATGTTCGCTACTTATTTTACATTAATTTTTTTAAAATTATTATATAACCCCTCTTTTCTTCATTCATTAATTATTAATGATAGTTAAAACATCTTTTCTCTTTCTGCTAAATGTAAAATAATATTTTGTATTTTCGCCTCAAATAAAATTATAAAAACAAAAGATATCGTGAATGACATTGAAAGACTTATTTATATTTTGCAACAACATAAAAGACTCATTCCTCTTTAATATTCTGTGCATATAAATAACTACTTTACACAATTATAATATATATCATATACATATATTATATATACTTAATTTCAATTCCCATGTTGGTGGCATACATTTTTCTCATTTTTTGTCATTTTTCTTATTATAATAATTTGTCAAATCACTACTTGAGAGGGCCAAACAATCATTTGAAGGTTGCTCTAATCACATTTAAAATTATTGTTTTTTTTAGAGTAGTTTAGATTACACTCTCATTTTGCTTCATTCATTACTTCCATTCGTAGATTAGCGCTTCTAAAAATTATCTCCTAAAATTTTTATTATGCATGCGAATATCAAATGAATTTTCGTAAAACAATAAAGGAAATCCACTTTGCCCACTTTGATACGCTTCTACCTTTATGATCGAAATTCCTTTATTTATTATAATTATATCAATATATCTATTAGTATTTAATAAGCTTTCTAATTGGAGGGATAGGAATGATTAAAAAAAACTTTTTTAATTAATAACCTTACCTAATTAAATATTCACTGATTGACATTGTTTTTTCTCTTTATACAATTATGGTACATTTCAATTATAGATATACAACAAACTTAAAGAAATTATTTTCTATGTCAAAATTCACGTTAAAAATATTATAAACATCTTGACAGATTTTTTATTTTTTAATCGCTTTTTAAAATTAAAGAACATATTCTTATCAAGTATTTATGATACGGATAAAAAACAAGTTGGAATTTAATATGCAGGCATGTTTGTAATGTAATAAATGTATTGT
This sequence comes from Gordionus sp. m RMFG-2023, assembly GCF_954871325.1. Taxonomy (NCBI): domain Eukaryota; kingdom Metazoa; phylum Nematomorpha; class Gordioida; order Chordodea; family Parachordodidae; genus Gordionus; species Gordionus sp. m RMFG-2023. The sequence continues at coordinate 40,901,441 of NC_088776.1, forward strand.
ATTCATCAAATCAAGTTTTATTTTCTATTTCATCAACACCTTTTAATAATTAATTTTGATAATTGAAATATTCCAACCGTATGTTGGAAAAAACTGTCGTTATTATAGGTAATGACAGAGTTGTTAACGCTCCTTTTTAAAAGGAGCTAGCTCCCGCTTCTACCTTCTCAAAAGGAGCTAGCTCCTGTTCCCGCTGCCAAATTTCTAAAAGGCGCTAGCTCCCGCTCCAAGTAATAGAGTGCCACTCCATAGCTGCTCCTTTGATTTTCATTTTTTTAGAAGGGACACGAAAAAAATTCATATTTTTTTTATCAAAAAGTTTTTATTTATATTAAATGATATATATCAAAATATTTATAATTTTTTATTAGCTTTTAAAAGTAATATATTTTTTAAATTTGAATCTAACAAACATCCACGCCTTTCAAGCCTGTTTAGCAATACTAAATAGGCGCTCAACAGGAGCACTAGAGGGAAGCGGGGTATTGTATTTTATAAAAAATATTTTTTAATTTAGGTTGATATCATTATTTAAAAAATATTTGTCCAATATATTATCTTTGAATTTGTTTTCTTAAAAAATTAATTAATTTGTATTTAAGTTCATTGTTTATCCATTCCCAATTTAATTTAAATGCAGGTTCATCATTATAAACAATTGAAAATCTGCAATAAAGGTATCTAAATAGATCATTTATTTTTTATCATAAACCTTTGTTGGCAAAACTCTAAATCTGCTAAGTCATTTATTTTTGAAGTAAGTTTGGAAATGGTTGGAGTTAAGAAACCTATATCCATATGAAGCTCTCCTTCAAGGATTTTTATTTGCCAAAGATTAACCAAACATTTATTTATTTAGATAACGATTATATTAATATTTACTTGGTACTCTTTAATAAATGTAGGTTCTTGAGAGTTATAACGTAAAAGCCTATAGTTATCACATAACTCATAAAGGTCTTTTTGTTTTCACTTAATATTTTATCTAACAAAATCATAGATTCATAATACAAATTCCATCTAGTGGAATTTGGGCATATCAGATGCCTACCCAATTTTTTGACAATATTATCTGCCATATTAATAGACATAATTTGTTTATTCCATAAAGATTGACACTTTTGGAAGGAACTTATATTTTAACTGATTAGATGTAAAACCAATATAAAACTCGGTTTAACATTTAATATTGCATAAATTTAAATAATATAAAATTTCATTTTTATTAAATTTTAATTAACAAATAAATGGATTATGAATATTTTAAAAATAATTTAACATTAAATTTAAAAGAGCGGTGGAGCGGCGCTCCTCCACTCCAACTCTAAAAGGAGCTATCTCCCGCTCCCGCTCCTGAAAAAGAGATGTTTTGAAAAAGTGTAGCGGCGCTCCAGGAGCGCCCCTCCTTAACGGGTAATGACATAGACATTATAAATTTAACAATCTTATTCATCCTTTTTTTAAAGAAAATTAAATAATTTTGTTTTAAAATCAGAAATTCATCTATTAAAAAAATGTATTATGTTGAGGGTTCAACATGATACTACGTATGCCATTGTTATCTGAAATACTTATTATTTTATTTGGTTGTTATATGATTAATAATTAATTGGTTTAAATTACCTTTTATTTTATTTTATTATTTGGTTATTATACGTTTAATTATTAATTGATGTAAATTGATTTTGTCACTTTATACGCCTAAAGTATACTTTGGATTAATCTAAATTATTTTTAAATTAGTGATCTGCATCGTGTCTAATTTTTCAAGACTGGCCCGGCCAAAAATTTTTTTTGAAAAATTTCGTCCGACCCGAACTCAATATCTTGTTTTACCGGCCCAGCCCAAACCTAAATTTTTTTTAAAAAAATTTACCAGCCCGGCCCGGCCCGAATTTATTTAAATATAAAAATTAATTTTTATGATTACTCAAAATAAAAGATATATGTTATATGGTGTCTAGTTTCTATAAATAAAATCAAATATTTTTACATTAGAAATTCAACATAAAATTGATAAATTTAGATATATTAAAAAATATTCCAAGGCCCGACCCCTCTCGGCCCGATTTTTAAAAAAAATATTAGGCCCGATCCAGCTCGAACCCGATTTCTTTTAAAAAAAATAGGCCCGCCCCAGATTTCTATTTTAAATATGGGTCATTCCACGTCAAATGAGCCACAAAATGAGATTTTCGGCCGACCCCCTTCGATTTTCTTAAAATAAGCAAAGAAAGGTCAATGTAATTAAGAAAAAACTAAAATTTTAGTCTCCATTTATATTTTTGAAGATATTAGGGTTCAAAATGGCAAAAATGACGTATTTTTACCTTTATCTGCCTTCATTCAATTAAGCATATCTTAAAAACTACATAATTGTAAATAACAAATTTAGTATCAAAATTACATACAAAGATTCTACTTTTAGATAAAAAATTTTTTATTTTTTTCCAATTTCCGGCCATTTTATTTAATATATAAAGGACTAAAAACGATTTTTTGGAAATAATGCGACCTTCAATTTTTTAAAAAAAATTTAGTAAACAATACTAAACTTTACCTTTATATATATAAAAAAAAATTGGTCTGGGACGCGGCCATCTTTATTCTCATAATTTAAAAATGTTTAGAAAAGTGTATAAATATTTTTCCGAAAGGGGGCGTCTTTTATAAAATTATATAATTAGTTTTTAATGATTTTTTTTGAATTATTTGATATAATTTAAAGGATTATTCATCTTCTAAGTGATAACAATAAATTAGGCTCTCATTCAATTATTGAAATTATCTATCGATAGAAGAAATTCAATTTATTACATTATTTATAATTTATTATATATTTGCCCATATATCATATATTTAATGAATATTAATAAAATATGTTCAATTAAGTATCGAGTTCTTGGACGCCAAAAATAATATCAAAATTTTCTCTACTTAATTTTTTAAAATAATTTGATATTTTTAAAATATTACAAATATTAATTTATTATTATTATGAAATTATTTACAAAATAAAAGTATTATCATAAAATAACTCAAAACAATATAAATGTTGGATCGGATTTTCTAAAATCGGCATAGTCTTACTTGTAAATTAGAATAACAATAAATGAATAAATAAAAATTTTAAAATTGATTAATCATTTAATAACACATTCATTCATTTTTTAATTAATTTCTTGGTATTTTGATTTCAACACCTAACCCCAAGCCTGGAAAAACTATAGACGAATATACAGTTTAAATTGCGCAAGAATTTTATTGTACGGACGAAATAAGCAGAATCATGCCAGACAAGAAAGATTGCGTTTCGATTTTAACCAAAGAAGGAAAAAAGAATACCATACAAAAGAGATTAATTTTAGATAATTTAAAAGAAATGTATATATTTTTTAAAGAAATGAGGCCTGATGTTAAAATTGATTTTTCGAAATTTGCAAGCATTCGCCCAAAAATTGTATACTCGTTGGAGGTAGTGGTACACATGTATGTGATTGCAGCTACCACCAAAATTTTAAATTAATGATCATTGGATCAAATTTAACCAATGATATGTTGCCCTTTAAAACATACAAACATATTTTACACTTAATAATTTGTAATTCGCCTCAACCATCCAGTTATATGGGCAAATGTGATAATTCTCCAGGGTCAACACATTTACGCGATTAAATAGAAATATTGTTTCGTTCTAATGACATCGAATTTATAACATACAAACAATGGCTATCCGTAGATAGAACCACTCTTGAAACAATAACCAAGTCAGTAGGTGAATTTATCAATGCCTTTTTTGAAAAAATGGAATCTTTATTACCCCATTCTTTTATTTCAACGCAACAATCGTTGTATCAAAACAATCTAAAATCGAACTTTGACGAAGATTAATATTTAATTTTATGTGATTTTTAAAAAAACTATAGCTTTATATTTCAGGTTGAATTACAAAGTTATCATTGGAATAGGGCTCAATCCACTGTTCACCCTTTTGTTATGTATTATAAAGATAATTTTGCAAATGTTTGTTGCCTAAATTATGTAATGATATCCGAAACTTTGCAACACAATACAATAGCAGTACATTATTTCCAAAAAACATTGGTAAATTTTTTAATTAATAAAATTTGTATGCTAAATTAAATTTTTTATTTTTCCGATGGATCCGCTGCACAGTATAAAAATCATAAAAAATTTATTAATATTTGCCATCATGAGATGGATTTCGGGGTACAGGCGAAATGACATTTTTCTGCTACAGCACACGGAAAAAGTGTTTGTGATGCGATTGTGGCACTGTTAAAAGATTAGCCTAGAGCTAGTTTACAAGGCTTTACTCAAAGCAAATTACCACATCAATTGTACGAGTTAGCTAAAGAAAATATTAATGGCATATATTTTGAATAGATCATCAAAATAAATTATGATTACGAAGATCTATTACTCAGAGAAAGATTTTCAAAATCTAGACCTATACCTGGAACAAACAAATATCACCTTGATTCCAACAGGTCTACATTAATTTAAAAGTATATTGTATTCCAATTCAATAGAAAGTACTATAGAAAAGTTATCATATAATGATGAAAGTATAATTTTTGAAGAAATATCAGGATACATAACGTGTGTTTATGATTCTAATTGGTGGTTACCCTTTGTTTTAGTGAAAAATCAAAAGCAGGAAGAAATATATATAAAGTTTTTACACCCATCCGGACCTTCTAATTCCTTTACATTTCCAAGTATAGACGACACTCTTTACTTACCCAAATGTCATATCTTAACATTAGTTTCACCGTTAACTGCTAATGGCCTTAGTTATACATTGTCGTCACAAGAAAGTAAATGCGCTACCGAAAAATTAGAATATTTTAAAAGTGAGTTATATATTAGATTTTTAAATTTAAATTATATCAATTTTTTTTTAATATTTAGGGCGCCATATATATGAAATGCAAGATTCTGATTCATATATTCAAGAACTATAAACATGGTTGAATATATTTTATTAATATTCATTAAATATATGTTATATGGGCAAATATAAATAAATTATAAATAATGTAATAAATTGAATTTCTTTTATCGATAGATAATTTCTATAATTGAATGAAAGCCCCATTTAATGTTATTTTTTACAAGATGAATAATCCATTAAATTATATCAAATAGTTCAAAAAAAACCATTAAAAACTGATTGATATATAATTTTATACAAAGACGCCCCCTTTCGGAAAAATATTTATTCACTTTTATAAACATTTTTATTAAGGCTGTGCCGATCCTCATATTTTTCAATGATTGGATCCGATCCGATATTTTTCGATATTGGTTTAAACCCGATCCGTCCAATATTTATGTTGATTTTTCACCACCCCACTTCGAACCAAATGTAATTAAGAAATCAAAATTCTAATTATGCAATTAATTTAATTTTTTGATTTCTAAAATAATTTAAAACAGCGGATATTGGTAGTATTAAATGAATTTTTCATTATTCCTCCCCGTGATATTAGAATTCCGCAGATAACACATTTTGCAAAATTATCTTTGTCTTTTGTAAAATATTTCCATAATTCAGATAACATATTTTATAAAATTCTTTTATTTAAATTATAAATAATAAAATTGGCATTATTTAAAAAGATTTAAAATAAATAATTGGGTGTTCCTTTCTATTTTTATAAAAAAATTGTAAAATACTATAAATATATTTTAAAAAATAAATAAAATTTAAGAAGTGTTGTGCATTTGCATTGTTTAAAAAAAATTATTTAGGAAATATTATTAATGTAAAATAAATATACATAAAATAAAAAAAGAAAAGTAAAAAAATCGGATCGGATCGGGTTTTTTTGCAGGTATCGGCCCGATCCGATATTTCTGGAAAACTCGAGATATCGGTGCCGATCCGATCCGATATTTAATATCGGCACAGCCCTAACTTTTATAGATTTTGAGAATGAAGATGGCCGCGTCCCAGACCAATTTTTTTTATAAATATAAAGGAAGACTTTAGTAATGTCTACTAAATTTTTTTAAAAAAAATGAAGGTCGCATTATTTCCAAAAAATCGTTTTTAGTCCTTATATATTAAATAAAATGGCCGGAAATTAAAAAAAAATTTTTTTTTTCAAAAAGTAGAATCTTTGTACGTTTTTGATAAATTTGTTATTTACAATTATGTAGTTTTTAAGATAAATGTTAAGAGACTAAAATTTTGGCTATTAGAGTAAATATATCAATTAAGGCTTATTTGATAAGAAAAAAAATTTAACATTTTATTTATTTACATTTCTATAACGAAATCATTTTTATCTCAAAGTCTTAGGCTGCTATCACTAAATATGAGTTTAGCTTGACTAATTACCGTTCAAAACCGGGTTTATTGATTTTAATTTAATTACCCTTATTATTAAAAATAGCAAAAGTCATCGAATACGTTTATTTTATTATTTGTTGATGCAAAAAGCATTAATGGATTTTTCATGATAATAATGTCGTCATTCTTTTCAAAGAAAACATACTTGGAAAGGATTTTTATCGATTATTCTTAGAAATCATATCTAATTTTTCAATAATCTAACTGAATTTTATTTTCATACATTTAAAAAAATAAATTAATATCAAATTCTAATAATGGATTTTTATTATAAAGCAACAAAATGTAATTCAAAAAATATATATATATTTAAATTTCAAAATTGTAAAATTCAATGTTAACTTAAGATTTAATTATAAAAGAATGTCTTTTTTTAAATGATTAAATATAATTTAAAATAGCATAACCCCGAAGTTAGCGAGAATTCGCGGCGAAGTATACAAAAATTACGAATTCGCGCTAATTATAAATTCAGGGTTTAGCTACTCTTTAAAAAAAAGTATTATGGTAACATAAGCTAATCTTCAAAAAAGTAGAGCTAAAATTAACTCACTACATTTAGCGCTCTATGTTAAACACTACCATTTCACAGTCAAAATAATAAAATGATTGAAGATGTACAATTTGATATTTCTGCCAATACTGATACCATTCTTAAATATTTTTTGTAGATACTTATAACACCCGATTCTTAGATTTTATGACTCTTGGAAATCATTTAATTTTCCAGTTAATCCAGTTATATAATTATATTAATAATAATTAAAGAAAATTTGAGATTAAATGTTTACTCAAATTGGCCGTCAGATTTCAGATGGTAAATATTATAAGAGCTTAAATTCGACAAGTTGCGTAATGATATAATACATTTCCTGATTTTATTCACGTTCCCTATTATACATTTTTTTAAAAAATATTATTAATTTTAAATAATTTGAACTCTCTGTCCTAAATTTTTTAGTAATCCTAATTATAATTGGCAAATTTGGGTAACATTCTTATTTTACAAAAAAATATATTTATCACTAGAAGAATTTGATAGAAATGCTACCAATAATGATTTGGAGTTATTAAAAATGGTTTTTATTTCCAATATTCTTCTTTATTCCAAATATCAATATCAAAAGAAAAATCATATAAATAAAAGTATGCATCATTCCAAAAATCAGTACAAAAAGAAAATCATATGGAAAACACATAAAATCCGTTAATAAAAACAATCCCTAAAAGTAAAACAAATAAAAATCCAAATTGATTGACATTTCTTATAATATATTTATTATTTCTATTATTTAATTTTCATTTTCAACCTCTGTAACAGTTATAATAATATTTTTGCCACAATATAGGATTAATTATTAATAATTAATTTTACTTTTGATGATACATTTTGGATAATTTTGAAAAATTACATGGCAAGCGACTTTCCTCTGCTTGATAATACATATATCCTAAAGATGCTCTTGGAATCTGGGCAACTTAATAAAATAAGAGAAGACAAAAAAATCATTAATCATACGTCTACAATCCTCGTTTATTATTGATTGACTATGGAGTTGATAATATTCGATATAAGGATAATGATTAATGAAAATATTTAATGGGAGACCGGTAATAGTGATATCCCGGGCAGGTAATTTCTTCTCAAATAATTTAAAAATGAATAAACTTTGAGTTTTGAAATTTGACCCAAATATGTATTTTAATAAGGTGCTTTAGTAGGTCTAAAAATATTTCACACAAAATTGCTCTAAATGTGAATTTAAATTTTAACACGTCAAAAGTAACTTTAATTTTTATATTTTTAATTTTTTTATAAATTTTACTTAGATTTAATATAAATTCTAAATGATAAAATAAATTAAATTTTATCATGTATAAAAATATTAACAATATTTATGGTAATTTAATATCTTTAATTTAATTAATTGTCAAGACCTGGGGCAGGTTTTGACGGGGCAGTATTATTTTTTAACAAGGATTATTTTGAATAAAAAAACAAAATTCATAAGAACATTAGAAGCCATATGTTTGTCTAGCTAGGGCCTATTTTTTGTAAATTATATGTCAGTTTTGTGAAAAGTTCTTGATGATATATAATATAGATTAATCTGGTAAATTTAACATATTTAATCATTTATTTTCTTTAATTTACTTACAATTAACATTTTTATATATTTTTTTTAAAAAAAATCTAAAAATAAAGAAGCGCTATGACTCACAACGCGAAAAGTTAATAGGTACCCCGGATATTTTAATTCTTAATTTTTATTTTTTTAAATTTTGTAATAATAAAAAAACTAAAAGTTTTTTTTCTTAAATATTAATTTTTATCGAAAGAATAAAACAACGTTTAAACATTTTGGAAAATTTCCTTCATCTATTTTTTTTATAGCACCTTATTTTTTTATGGACAATATAACCCCGGTTATACTACTTAAATATTGAATCATTATTTATAATTCAATAGTTTTTAGTAAATCTTTAATTGAATGACAATTGATAAGAAGAATAGGTCATTTATCATACTTTGGAGTTTTGTTAAACAGCTCGATTTGAGCCGATTTTCAAAAGGCTAGCTATTTTCTCCAGAAAAATATTACGTAAGCTTGAAGATTTTGCTCATAGATGCCGCAAAAAGGTTTGGACATTAATTAGCGGTATCTCGAGACTTAGTCAATATTTTTCTGGCTAAAATATTGAAGTTGGCATTTTTGACTCAAATTATGGCATTCAACAACACCACTTTTGCTCTTGATATAGTCTACGAACTAGCATGCTAAAATATTAACACTAGTTTAACTTTTATACAAAATTTAACTCAAATATCAAGGGTACCCACAAAAATCATCTTTTTTGATCAATCTAACAAGGAATGGCGCTATAAAGTAATTGTCAAAATGCTTTATTTTTGGATAATTTCAATTACAATTTATATCCTTGCTATTGAGATGTGCACTTTTAAATTTAAGCAAACATCGCGATTCCGATGATTTTGACATTTATCTTCTCATACTATACATTTCATGCTACTGGAATATAAGAATAAAATACCTAATCCTCTAAAATTATAAAATAATCCACCAAAATATAAATATATATAAAATAATAGTAAAATTACAAGAATACTTTTGTAATTTTTTAGTGTTCGGTCATTAAAAAATATTCATTATTGCCATATTTGATTCGATTTTTTTCTCTAAAGATTTTTATAATCTATGCACGAAATAAAATTATTTTTAAAATAGCGAATTTTATCTTTGGCTTTATAAATTAGTAATGCACTTGTATAAAATATAAAACTTATATATGTGGTAATAGAACTCGAAATTTTTTAAGTCAATTGGCGATTTGAAATAATAAATTTTGATTCACATACTAATAAACAATGATTAACTTTTAATTAGATCTATGCGGAAATAAAAAAATATTTTATATCTTATAAAATTTTCCTCATTCAATTGACTTATTTGAAAGAAAATAATGTCAATCGATAGAATAAAATTTTCAATCAAAAAAATATAATTTTCGTTTATATTAAAGAAAAATTGTGAGTTGAATATAAATTTTTTTTAAAATATTTCATTCAAAATTTTTTTATCCCAAAATTTTCGGATTGAAATTTTTTTTATATTAATTCACGGTTTTTTCTTTTATAGATCAATTCCATATCTATTATAACTTCATTAGATACAGTTATCACACTCCACTCTAAAAAAAGGAAGAGAGATAAGGAAAGAACAAGATCTAAACAAATTAAAGAGATTTATACGAATGAAAGAACAAGAGACACAAATTAAATAAAGTAAGATAAAGAATGAAAAATAAGAATGAAAAGTAAAAAAAAAAGTATATCAAGAACCCAAATTGTTTTATAACCCTTTTTTTAGGAAGATTTATTATATATTTTTTAATAGAAATTAATTGGCTAATTTTACATTTTTCAAAAAAAAATATATAATATAAAAAGAGGAATTGATTTTTTTTAGAAATGTAAAAATAATGAATGCCGATCTACCTATTTGATTATTAAATCATTAGGGCCGCATTTATATTAAGCGCCAAAAGAGTGCGGTATCTAGCGATGAGACATACCGTGATTAATTAAATACATCACTATACTCTGATATGAATGCAGCTTAATTGTATATTAGGGGTGCGCCAAACTCGGTTCGATCTCTCAATGTTTTGCCAGGCCCATTATAATTTTTTAAAATATTTGTCCAGCCCTTAGAATTTTACGAAAAGTCTGGTCCGCCGGAAAATTTTATAAAAAGTCCCCCTCCCCTGTCCGTAAATTTTTCTGTACTAATTTACCAGTCATCACATTTTTAATATCTATACCTCTATGGCTATCTAATAGGCATATCTCTTTAAAAATATGATTTGACTGCAATTGAGAGGCAGGTTTCCATATTAACTAAAACGAAGATTATAGGCTATTATTTCCATAAGAGAAGAAAAATTACCTGAAATTTTGTTTACGTCATGCTAATTTTTATAGCCTAATAGTGTGACCTAATTGAGCGTTTTCGAAAAAAGCAAATCAATTTGCGTTTTTATTAATGTTTAAAAAATTGTAAGCCGATACATTTGAAATACATTGTTTGCGTTTTGCGTAACCAAACGCAGACGCCTAATTAGGTTGATGAAAAAATTTTTTTTAAAAATACGACAAAAAAAAGAAAATTAAATTGGGAAAAATAAATAATTTGGATAAAAGAGCTTAGGGAAAACAAAATAAACAAGATTTGGTAGTGTGTATGTACCTTATTGAGTTATAAGAATCAATCAGGAATTTTCTATCTTGATTACTTAAAAACCATTGAGTTTCCAGATGGTATAATGGAATGGTGTTGTATGAATGCAAAAAGCCTGGGATGTATTTTTTTAAAATATAATAAATGCTGTTAAATATCAAGATATCCTCGAAGAAACACTGATGCATTAATACAGTATTATGTCATGAAGCAAATAACATTTTCCAGCAAATCCAAACCCACAAAAACTTTCTAAGGATCATAATATTCATTAGTTACCTATTTCCAAATTTTCTATTGAAAACATGGGGTCAAGCGAGAGCTTAGAAAACAGCGATGTAGAAAAATTATTATATGAAGAATAAATTAGAGTTTATATGGATATCTACAAGAATATGTGCCAGAATCTTATCAATTCAATGCCACAAAGAATAACCTTTGGTATAAAGGCAAAGATAGATATAACGCAATTTTTAACCTAAATTTATTTATCAAATTTCTTATATTCTTTCAATTTTTATGGCAAAAGGAAATACAATCTTTTATTTTTTCTTACCATATTATATATTTTTATCGATTTAACAAAATTTATACAAAATCGAAGATTCTTTAAAAAGAGATTTATGTTTATGTCTAAAACAAATTATTCGTTTACTATTAATTTATATAAAATGGAATTTATTATAATCAGTTTCATAAGGAATAATGCCTTTAAAACCAATATTTTAAATTTTTGGCTCGATATCAATATATAAGCTTCCTATCATTTTTGTATTTTAAAGTATTTTAAATTATCTACGCATTATAACTTATGGATGAGACATTGAAAATTAAAATATTAGTACACTAAATGTGTAATGGCTAAATGTCGGTTAATTTGGCTTAATCTATAAGTACATGCTGAAATTTCATTAAAATTAAGGCGTTTTATTCTTACAAATTTGAGCTGCTATATTTTTAAGAAAAACCCCGAGACCAGAGTTTTCTGCTAAAAACTCGGGTTGGCCCATTGTTAAAAATTAGTAATTACCCAACTATACCTTCTACATACTTAAAAGATGATAATTTAAGGAGAGATTTTTGATTAGCTTTATTAATTTGGTTTATCAGGGATTCAAACCAAGTTTGAACGAAATCGGTATTAACCATTATAATTTACCGAACCTGAGCCGTTAAAGATTTTGCACCATTCTCTTTTGTGCAATTTACGAATTTTAAAGCTGAATTTAATCTTTTTCTCTTTTATTATTGATAATAAATGGGTTATTCTTAGACTATATGAAATTATATGATGCAAACTGATTTTTAAAAATGTTTTAAAGTAACATTCCCTTGAAATCTTATTTGAGAGGTGAAAACAGAAATTCATTAAGAAAATATTTCAAAGAAATGACATGCCCATTTTTAAGAATATTTACCCTCTTTTGAATTGATATTCTTTAGTCGTCCTTTATTTTAAGTAGGTTAAAAACCCCCATATTTTTATATTTCTGTTGCTATCTTTCTTCCAAAATTTTCTCTATTAAATATATTTGAAGAAAATAATCCTTGAAGATCACAAAATTGATGATATTTTGTAAAAAATAAAATTTTTCGTGATTTAATCATTAATGATTTATTAACGCTAATAATCACAAAAGATTTTTACAATAAAGTTTTTAATTTTGTGTAAATTTGATCAAAATAATACTGTTTTTGAACATTCTCAAAAAAATCTTTTCATAAAAAAATTTTCAGATATCAAAAGTATTTTCAGATTTTTTTGTTTTGAAAATCGTTTTAAACTCTGAAATTGATATAATAATATAAATAAAATAAGCAGACTATTGTTAATTTAAAAGAATAGGATGGACAAATGAATATAGACGAATAATATTTGAAGGCGATCATAGCTAGTGTTTTTAAAGTTATTTTTTAAAAGTAATTAGTTATACTAAAAAGTTACTTTCGAAATATAACTAGTTACATAGCATAATTACCTTAAAATTTACCCAATTCTAATAATTACATTAAACTTTAGTGCATTAGACAAAAGTAGTTTTAAGAAAAAAAATAATCTTATCATTCTTTGTATATGTTAGAAGTTTAGCAAACTAAGGGACTATGCTTCCATAGACCATAGTTTTTTAGCAGATTTTTGAAACATAAATTATCTATAACCCGCGTTTTTAAAATTTATTTTTATCGTATTCCAGTAGTGTTCACCTTGAGAACTTTAGAAAATTTTGCCATGTTTTTTTAATTTGTATAATATGATAGTTCAATAAAGGTTTACGACAAAATTCTCTTATTTTCACATAGTAGGTCAGGTACTCTTCCAAAAATCAGGTCCTTTAAAGTAAAAAAAAGGGCCAGTTATAAATGATTAGATTTTTAAAAATTTTCTAAAAACTCAGAAAGTTTAACCCTACTACCTATATTTTATCTATTATTTCTCAAATAGGAATAAATAATTGCTTTGTCAAAAAAATTTTAAGTTTATATCAAAGATCTGCATAGCTGGGATAGACCTTTTTTTAAACTTCCGGTCCAGCCCAATAAAATTTTACGAAAAGTCAGGCCCGGCCAGGGCCATTATTTTTTAGACGAATTTACTGGGCAACACATTAATATCTATATCTAATTTTTCAACAATGTCCATTAAAGGCTCTTTATCTCTACTCTAAGGCTAAAAACAGTTATAAATCAATTGTATTTTGATATCTGTATTGTGTATATTTGTAATATTATCATTATTAGGGATGTACCGATATTTTTTATTGGATCGGGCCGATATTTCATCCATTTTAAAATATAGGTTATCGGCAAATATTATAAAATTTTCCGATCCGATCTGATAAAAAATGGCGTTTTTAACAAAAATAAAATGTTATAAATTTAAAAAAAAAGTTATATCTAAAATCATTTATTTTTATAAATAAAATCGAAATCCAATTCTATGTTTATTTTTTTAATAATAATAATTAATTATAAACTTTTAGAATTGCTAATTGAATATAAACTATAACTGATTATATAATATATTTAAATGATATAAATTATGGTATAGTTAGATTATAAATGTTATACTAATAAAAAGTATATTAAACATTAAAACCATTGGTATCTTTACAGAATACAAAATTAGATATGATATCGGATCGGTATTAGGCCGATATCAATTTAATATCTGGAATATCGGATCGGCCTTCAAAAAGTAGTATAGGTACACCCATATTCATTATCATAAATAACTTGTGTAATTTTTTGTGAATTTACTCTTTGTTTATTAGTTAGATAGACCTTAAAATTTATAGAAATATGTATCTTGTTAATCCGTAAATTTAAATAGTATTCATCAAAATCAAAAATATTAGGTTGAAATTTAAAAACATATCAAATTTTTATGACTGTGTTGGCCTATAATTTCACGAAAATCTGAGATCTCTTGTCCGATTTATATATATGAATTGTTTATCGCAGTACATTAATTTTTTATGTATATATTTCCCGACCTGCCCCATTAAATTTTTCCCGACCCGCGAGTTGGATTTTGGACGGATCGGGCTTTGAAGATTTCTACTACATACAAACAAAATCTTATTACTATATTCTATTAAAAGTGTATAATTAATTTAATTTACAAAAATACAAGAAGTTTGATAACCTTAAATCGAAAAATAAATTTCTCACCTAAATTAAATTGTAAAGTTGTTTAAAAATTTTAAACAATAATATTATCACAAATTTCATATATAACTGGTGGGAAAGAATTACAAACAAGATTTATTTTAAATTTTAATTTAAAAAAATTAACAATTTATTAAAATTGTCTATCTTTTTATTTAACATATAATAGAATAAAAAATGTAAATGTAACTAGTTACGTTCCCCATTCCCAAAAATTTAACTTTGCAGGCTAAAGTTATCTTTTACAAATTGTAACTAGTTATATAGTTCATCAAAAAAGTAACAACACACACCATAGCATAATGGTTTGACAGTTCATTTAAATTATAATGTTCAAGTTATTATAAGCATATGTTTATAAATAATATTTAATTATAAATGGCATTTCTTACATTACAGCTTCTTCATTTTAAATGTTTTATGTTATACTCATTACTAGATTTGGTGAATTATACCAATGAGCCCAACATCTCGATACCCCAAATGGCCAATCATTTGATAGATCGCAGCATGAGCAGCAATTGGGTGGTAGTTTACAAATCGCTCATATCGGTTCATCATCTTATGTGTTACGGTAACGAGGTAATATATAATATAAATTAAATTGATAAGAGAAAAGTAGGAATAAAAAAAACCAACAACGAATAAGTACAGAAAAATGATAAAATTTTTCTCGCACCTATTGCAGTAAAGATAGGTGAGAAAATCTTCTTAATTGCCTAGAATTTTTTTAAACATGTTATTCCATAAATCTTAATTAATTTTTTACAGTAATAATATGATACATTTCCTTATATTCGCATTTACCGATTTGATTTGGCATTACAATATAACCGATATCGATATTTATATTGATTTTTTTTTACTATATATCTTTGAACCTATGTCTTAAAAACCACTATTATTTTTTAATAAAAAAATCAACTATTCGCGAATGATGAAGTGTATTTTATTATTTTTTATTCTCCAAATCTTCTCATTTAAAATACGGATAATGTTTATAGCTAACTAAATATAGTTTTGCTAGATTTCGCTGATTTTTAAAAACGGCTTCAAGGGTTTAGCTAAAATATTAACCAAATAATAGAAATAAAATCTCCAAACTTGGGTAATTTACTTTGGCTAAAATCTTGAGTTAGCCTTCAAAAATCTGTTAAACTGTTTACACTAGCTGAATGTAATTTAGATATATAAAAGCCTTTTCCAGATAATATAACAAAAAATAGGGTAAAATTTTTAACTATTTTTTAAAATATTACTACAAGTTACAACAATTAGTTTCTTAATTTATAATATGAAATTATATATAAAATAAAAAAATTATATAAATATACATGCAATCATAAAATAACCCAAAACAATAAAGATATCGGATGGGTTTTATGGCAAGTTCTAGTTAATATAGAGATGAATGTATGAGATGGGATTTGAGTTAGGAAATTATCTAAAAAAAATATTTATTAATAATTAAAACAGGTATTTTTTGCCAATTGTTTTTCTGTATTCTAAATATTTAATAACCTTATTTATGCTATAATTAATATTTTATCTCCAGCGATTTACTCAATATTTGGCCACCAATAATTGTGCATTTCAACTTAGCAATTTTTTGGATCGTAGTACCTCAGCCGGTAATGGTGTTTTTTTTAAAATTATTTTGAATAATTATTTTTTTATGAAGTGGTTATAAGACTTGTTATATTAGGGAATTCCTATTGTTTGGTAAAACAATTTAAAATCTAAAGTGATTGGCTAAATAATAGAAAAAGACAGGACTCGAAGATCAATCGAACTCAATTTTTGAACCCGCTACTTAGTGATCTATATCTCCCATAAAATTGTCTAATTTAAAAAATAGAGATTTTTTCTCTCAACACAATCAACACCTTATTAAATTTTATTAACCTACGCACCTATTTTATTTGAAACTGGTGCCAAAATTAAACATATTGTGAAACAAAACCATTTTTCTCTCAACAATTCATTTGAAGTAATTATTATATATATTATATTAAAAATCAATAAAAAAATCGATTCACATTTAAAATATAACTTATATATTCGAATTAAATTTTAAGAAAAATTTTATTAGATTTTATTGCCAATTTTAGATATAAATGAATATTATGAATTATATAAAAAAATAGAGTAAAAAAAAATAATGGATGGATATCCAGCTCATTTATCATCATCTTACACATTGAAATCACATTATTTAAATAAACTTTATTCAAATAATGTACTATATAAGATATACTATACGGTATGCCTATTAAAAACTAATCGAATAGTACTGGGTACGAATAGTAAATTATTTTTTCTTAGAGAACTAATAAACAATTATACGATTCGAAAAAACGAATAATTTTAATATTAGATGAATAATTCGTTTTATTCGAATCAAATTATTTGGATATTTAAATTATTCAGTAATAATAAGTAGTGTAATTAGTAAGGTACATCAACTGCCTGTGTAAGGTTTTTTTATCTGTTGGAACTAATTTGCTGTCAAAAAATCACATGTTATTATGAAGAAACAATAAGAAAGACTCTTTGCTTAAAAATTGGCTTGGCATTATATAATGATGAATATGTGTTTTAGGGTTGACAAAAATAATATTTTCATAAAAAGAACCATTAAATATAATAAATTATGAAAATTTTCTTAGCATCATAATATTGATATTTATTTAAATAAGGAAAAATTGAAATAAACAGAGATTTTTTTCCTTAAATTTAAACAATAATTAAAATGATTTTTTTAAAATTTATTATATTAAAAAATTCATTTCAGGATTAACTCAGTATATAAAATCATATTTAATAAAATTTGTCAATTTACAATGTAGTGCAAAATATAGTAAAATAAGATAAAACCCATCGATTACTTATCTGCTCTTGCTCTCTCACTTAGTTTCACAGAGAGTATGACTTGTAGACTTTTGGGAAGTGATCGCGTGGGACTTGGGAAATAATTATATCCAGAGGTGAAAATGGCTAAGAAATAAAATTTGGATATGGCTCGTTTAATGTTTTCCAAAAGGTAGATGTGTAAACCAATAATTTATACAATGAAAGTAAATGTGCTATTTGAGTTAGGGTATCTTTAGAGCATAGAGCAAAAATGGGCGCGTAGGAACGCGCGCAATGGAAATATGGAATGGGATTATAGGGGTCTAATAACCACTTATATATGTGATTACCTCTAGCTAATATTATAAATGATGGTGTAATTTCAATATTTGGGATTACTAATTGATTGGCAGGAAGATTCCGAGTGGCTAAATAAGGGTATACCGGGTGCTGGAGTAATATTTGTCTGTTTCCATTACACCCAAAACAAACCCAATAATTCTAATAATTTTACTTTACAAAATGAATGTTAGAGATGTTTGATTTATTATTAGAAATTTTAATATTTGGGTTATAAATTAATATTAAGTTTTGGGCAGCGATAATTTTATACCGTGAAAGTGGAAAATCTGTTATTATGACATAATATTTGGTTCTTTAATAAAAAGTGTATTAGTATTATATCTATTAACGAATATTAGTAATAAGGGAACTTGAGGGGAACGTTTATGATAGATGCCGTTAAGGGGCATGATTAAGGTAATATATAAAGAGATATAAATAAATATTTTTTATAATTTTTGACTTGATATAATGATTGTGTGATTTGTTGTTGGATTGGGTATGTCTATTTGAGATTTCGTTTAATATTTGTTATTTTAAATTGACAACAAATATATGTTTTACCATGCACTAAAATGAAAGGGCAGAAATATAAAAGCATAATATTACTGGTACAGGGACCTGAATTGAAATGGATGATAAAGGTATCTTAGTCTTCTTAGCATAATACAGACTCTATACAATTATTTTATGTAACAAGAACTGTTGGGATAGATATTGCTGAAGAATTTGTATTATATAAGGATTTATATAAAAAAAATTTATTTGAGTTTGAAGAGTTTTTAATGGAAACTTCTAAAAAGGTTTGAATACAAATGGTAAAATAAACACAATGTTATATAGAAATATACTTTAATATTAGGTAAATATGGAGATGTTTTCTATAACATAATTTTAGGCATAAAATAGTGAATAATTAAACATCATGGATCAGAGTATTTGTCGAATATGAAGTTGGTTTTTTGGTAAATATATTTGAGGCTAATAAAAATAAGGGTTTAGTTATATGCAAAATATATAAAAACTTTTTAAATAAAGACTCTCCTTCAACGCCGTCAATAGGGGAGGGGGAGCCGTCGCGTTGATGAATAGAATTCATTAAAGAAAGAAGCTACAGTTTAATGTACCTAATGATTAATATATTATCCTTATATTTTGCTATGGGCAAAAATAATTTAGGAAAAGATTGATATGAAATAATTTATGTTTTCACCAAAATATTTTTTTCTAATATACTCAATCTATATATGGGTTTAAAGGATTTTCTTTCGCTAAATAGTTTGACATTGGAGTGATTGAATTGTGTAAGGCTATATTGTAAAGAATAGTCTGGTGGAATCTATATAAACTTGAACATATCTGTAAAATTCCTGATAAAGGATAGGAAGCGTAGCAAAAATAGCGTCTAATTTGTTTCCAGAAAAGATAGTAGAGCGTTTTGGGGAGAGAAGTGTTATAATGAGATATAATATATATAATTAATGTTATAAATATCATATACAATACATTATTATGATGATTGACATTATTGATATGTTATATACGAATTGCGATAGATATGTCACACACGAGTTACCATATTGATATATATATATATATGTAATAAACGAATTTTATATTGGCGAAGTATTTCTAATTATGAATAAAGAAGAAAAACCAATTACTAGTGGTGAAATGAATATATCAAGTGAAACGAATAATATTAATCAAGTAAATAATATTAGACAAATTAAATTTGATAACTTTGATAAACAAAACAATTTTTAAGATTATATTGAATATATAGATTAGAGGAATATTAATAAATAAGGAAACCAAGAAAAAAAATATTATTTGCTTATATGGGGATTAGTAATTTGGCAGAGATGACGTCATTTATATATCCAAGAATCTTGAAGGAACTTAATTATGAGGAGATAATTGAAGTGGGAAAAAAGTATTTAAGCCTATTTCAACTTTATTCAGCCCAAGAATTAAGTTTATTCGAATAGAAAGAGGGGAAGGTGAAGCAGTTGCTGAGTTTGCAGGCCGGCTTAAAAAATTGGCACAGAGTGTAAATTTGAATCTGACCTGGATGGGAGATTGAGAGATCAAATGGTGGCTGGAATCAAAATGGGTGCATTGGAGAAAGATATTCGCACCAGATTTCCAGATGAAATAAATGACATGGGAGAAAGGGTGAGTTTTCAAATAGTTTTAAATATGGCTTTGGCAATGGAAAGAGATGAGGATTAAGTTACAAATATGATGGTAAAAAAAAGTCAATAAACCTAAGGAACAAATAAAGAATAATTAAGGAAATTTTTTTAATCAAAAGTACCCATATAATAATAATAAAGAAAAAGGAAATTTTAGTTATTACAATAATAATAATTATAACAATTTTAAGTATAGAGATAATAGTAAATTTAACAAAAATGATATGGTAAAAACAATGACCGCTCACGATGTGGAAGAACTCACCTCTCTTTTCAATGTTTTGCATCAAGGGTGAAATGTCACATTTGCCAAAAGGTAGGGCACTATGCAAAATACTGTAAGGGATGTAAGCTACATGCTATGCACCAAGATGACAATGACTCATCAGATTCGATTAATAACATTTCCCAAATTGGTAGAAACAGTGCTGAGATATCTGTAAGGATAAATGGAGTACCTATTGAATTTGATTATGACGGGCGCACAGGTATCGCTAATTGGGAAACAATATTGGGATGAAATTGGCAGACCTAAGCTTGGACCAACAAATCCTTTGTCAGTTTACGGTAACCAGCCGCTGGACGTACTTGGTGAGACTATGGTAAGGGTGCGACTTGAAAAGATGAGTAGATCTACCGATTGTGATTACCCGTTCAAATGACATACCTATATTGGACTTTACCATACGAAGTATCACAAGTAAAGATGTTATAACAATCGATAAACAAATTGCTGGCATGACGACAGAATTTTTCAGTGTTTTTTGACAAGCCAGGACGAGTGAATGATATGGAAGTTAGCATACACCTGAGTGAGGCAGCAAGGCCGAAATCATGGCCAGCGCGTAGAGTACCTTTTCCATTACGAAAACCAATTGAAATGGAACTCGATAGATTGGTTAAATCAGGAATATTGAAGATGACCCAACAAAAACTCTTATGACGTGGGAGACTCCAACAGTAAACTTACGCAAAACAAATAGAGAAATCAGGATTTGTGCGGATTTTAAGGTGACATTAAACCCATTTATTTTATACGACTATCATTTAATACCAACGGATGATAATCTTTTCACCAAATTACAAGATGGTTGGAAATTTACGGTAATAGATTTGAAAGATGTCTATTTTCAATTACCAATAAAAGAGAGTTCAAAAGAATACTTAACCAAATCAACCCATATTGGTTACTTCCAATATCAATGTATGCCTTTCGGCCTTTTTAGTGCGCCGACCATTTTTCAACGATATATGGACAATTTATTACAGGGCTGCCAAATGACTGGAGTATACCTTGACTATATTATCATAACGGGAAAAAATGATGTAGAATATTTGAATAACGTAAAAAAAGAGTATTAATGAAATCAAATCAGGTCGGTATCAAAATGGGCCAAAATACTTTTTTTAATAGAATCAATTTCTTTTCTAGGTTTTGTAATAGATAAAAATGGCATGCACCCAGCGGAAGGAAAAATAGATGCTATTCGAAGGATACCAACTCCTAAGAATATACACCAATTACGATCTTCTTTAGGACTTGTGAATTATCACGAGAGATTTTTGCCACATCTGCATCGTATCGCCTCTCCACTGCATAAATTAACAAGCATTAAAAGTTCCAGGGGTTGGTCTGTCAGGGAACAAGAGGTATTTGATAAAATAAAACAGCTTTTGTCGACATAAAACGCTAATTCCGCATTCGTTAAACTTGTCAATTATAATGGAATGTGACGCCCCCAACACTAGTTTTGGAGCTGTGCTGTGTCATTTAGTGAAAAAGGGTGTTAGCAGAACTATCGCTTTGCTTCGCGAACATTATTGGAGTCAGAAAAAAATTATGCACCAATGGAAAAAGCGGCACGAGCTCTCCTGTTTGGAATGGAAAAATTTCATACTTTTATTTTTGGACGATAATTTATATTGCGAACAGATCACAAACCCTTCGGAAATTTATTTGGTGATAAACGGGAACTACCTAAAATATCCAATAGTCTATTAACGCGCTGGGCATGGAAAATGTTCGCATGTGATTTTGATAATGAATATCGTCCAGGAAAAGAAAATATAGTAGCTGATACATTATCTAGAAAGGTATAGAGTCAAATAACGACCAAAAACAGCTATAAATTTGTACTGGTCAAGTTGAACTCCAGAAAGAAACAAGGAATGATAGATTGCTTAAAAAAGTAATTAAAAACATTGAGCGAGGATGGGTGGGGTTTGATGCGAAAATTGATGCAGAGTTTGTTTGTTTTAATAATCGTAGAGAGGAATTGTCAGTAGATCATGATGTCATTAAATGGAATGGAAAGTTGGTAATTCCAACTGCCTTAAAGAAATCAATATTAACTATTATACACTGAGGGCATCCAGGAATAAATGCTATAAAATCAATCTTTAGCATGTATTGTTGGTGGCCTAATTGCGATAAAGACATTGAACAACATGTTCGTCAATGTATGCCATGTCAAAGTAACCGGTTGGAACATCTCTAATATGCCATGGGAACGCATTCATTTGGATTTCGCGGGATCTATTGATTCGTATTCATGGTTAGTTGGAGTTGATGCACATTCTAATTGGGTTGAGGTCGAGTTGATGAAAGAGACCACATCTACGACAATGATCAGGGCTCTAAGAAAATGGTTCGCACGTTTTGGAACGTCAAGACAAATTGTGTCAGATAATGGTCCTCAGTTTATTTCTGGGGAATTTCGTAAATTCTGTTTTGAGAAAAATATTAAATTAATACATTCAACACCTTACCATCCTAAAACGAATGGGTTAGCTGAAAGAACAATACAAACACTTAAGAGTCGATATTTTGCCACTAGGAAAGATATTAGGGAGCCAGAGGAAGCTATGGGAGAAGTTTTGACAGCATACAGAATGGGCGAGCACCAATCAACTGGACGTTCACCGGCAAAATTATTGTTGGGGCGAAATCTAAAGATGGATTAAATTGGTTACATCCAAATGTTAGGGATGAGATGGAACGATCTAATATACGACAAATAACAGCGCATGATGAACACAGTTAAATGAGGGAATTCGAGATTGCACAACCCTTATGGGTACACAATGAAATAAATTCAGGTTAAGAGAAGGAATTATAAAATCCAGAACTGGTGGATATTCTTATTTGGCAGAAAGCAAGGTTAGAATGTTACGAAAGCATGCGGATCAACTTCGAAAACGGGAGGTACCTAAAGAAATGGAGAAGTCTGGGAGAGAAGAAGAAAATATGGAGTCAGAGAGAGAGGAAGAAAATGAAGAAAATATGGAGTCAGAGAGAGAAGAAGGAAATAAAAAAAAATAGAGAGTCGGAAATAGTTGAGATTTTGGAAAATGTGGAAAGTAACGGAAAACTAGAAACGCGGAAATCACAAAGATCTAGGAAACCTACAAATCGGCTCATTGAGGAGTTGTAAAATCATAAGTGTTATGTTATTAATGAGATATAATTATTATTAATGTTATAAATATCATTGATTGACATTATTGATATGTAATATACGAATTGCGATAGATATGTCACACACGAATTACCATATTATATATGTAATAAACGAATTTTATAACAAGGTTTAAAGAAAAGTGTGGCTAAAGAAATTTATTCAATTGGTTATTAACGTGGAGATTAATATTAAAATTACCAGCAAGGATAATCATTGGGTTATTTAATAATTGATTTTGACTTTCAAGGAATTGTATTTACTCATATAAAGATGTTATAGGGCTATTATATATAGCACATATCCATAACGCGGAATAAATTAGGTACGATGGAAATTTAATGTGGCTGGATTTACAACGATATGAAACATTTTCTGAATTAAACATAAACTGCGTGATAGAATTATTGTAACATATTGTTATTCCACCAGCACCTCTTGGAAAATGATCATTATTTAAGACAATGTGGCCAAAATCTTTTATATGATTATAAAGAATATTGTATGTCAACAAATAATATAATGGAATCACTTTAATAGCGTTTCTGTGTTCAGAAAATGATTGACATTTTGTAAGAAAAAAGCTAAACTGGTACGGCGAATATCTGGTTTAAGTAACAAAACAAGGGGCAAATATTTTGTTATAACCGGGCCATTTCAGTGTTTATCATTTGTTTAGGATCAGCAAATTGGATCCAAACAATATCAGGTGGTATTTTAATAACAAAATCTTCTATTATTCCTATTGCGCCATTGAATAGGCCATCGGAAATTAAAATGCTTATTGTAAGCATGTACCCTCTAAATTATAAGCTTTACCTTCTGAGCTATCATCATATGTTGGGAATCAGTACAGTTGACTAGTATGGATCAAATTTTCGTAGTTTTTTTTGTAAAAGGGAGGAGTTGCTAAATTTTACTAGGGCATTTGTTGAAAATAAATGTAAAATATTTACCGGTAAAGTGGGAATAAACTTTTGGTCGGGATAACATCTGCATGAAACATTAATAAATCTGAAGGAATCATGGTAAAGCAGGTGGACAGACGACTAAGAGCTTTAGCAAATTCTATATTAAATTTTTGGCGCAGTTCTTAATTCGTAATATTTAAATAACTCCCATAACGGACTAGCGATAATTATTAGTAACGGTAATCCCTGGGCTTAATTGATGAAAATTAATACAATAATATTCCAACGGGGCAGAATTCATAAATATTTATTGAGCGACAATTAGTATGGTAAAAATTTTGTGTCTTAAACATAATATAAATAAGTAACATCGTATATCACTGGATAGTATAGTTTCTTGGAGGAGTTGTATTATAGATAGACAAAAGGCTGAATGGAGGAGGGTCATTTCTTTTATTGCATGAGCTACTTTTTCAGTTGTTGCACAAACTAATATATCAGGAAGGTCAATTAGTCCATTTATTAGTCTAAATATTCGTTTTAGTGATTGGTTCAAAGCTTTTATTAAAACGCTTTTGCCTACTCCATTACCTTTAATAAAATGATAGGACAACTGAGCACTAGAGGTAAAAGACTTGACGTTCATTAGATAAATTTTTTGCTCAAAATTGGGGGAATATATTAATTCCCAACACAAATTTTCAGGTAGTAAGATGGGGAAGGTGTATCTTTGAGTTATGCCGGTGGAAGAGGTGTTTTCTAAAAGAGATATCCATATATTAATATCTATATTATCTATCCTAGTTAATGTATATAGATATTATTATTTATATCCACTATAGTATCGTATTATCGAATTTCATTAACCTCAGTTATTGTCTGAGATATCAGCCTTAATTTTAAAGTATTTAGCCTTAATAGTGGTAATAATGGTAAGATTCAAACTATACAGTGCAAAAAAATTTTAAGGTTCTAAATCAACTTCATCTCGCCAATGAACATATAAAAGAATATGCTCCTCGATAATATTATAATTCTTGTTGGAGTGCATTAAAATTTCTTACGATATATCAAAAGCTTCCGGGCCAGATGGTCAATGTTCTAATGTATTAGCAAAGTTATTGAGATATAACTTGTATATCTGAGGGGTAACCCAAACACTATTAAATTCTATAGCTTTGTATAAAGGGGTAGTAAGTTATAGCGAGCAGCTATAATTATTTTATGATACAAAAAATTGTATGGTGCTTATAACAAAGGCGTCTTTTAAGTTATAAAGTTGTAATACGTGTTTCATCAATAGCTCGAGGGATTGCCAATACTATTGAATCAACATAGACAGGAATGTTTATAATACTACTTTTTTTTAAACTACGCTAGGTAATGAAAGACAATAGTGGTTCTTTGCGTAGTTGAAGAGAAGAGCTAATTTTACGGTTTTGCAATTTTAATCCACTCCAAAAAAGTTATATTTCCGAGAACATATTCTTTTATATTTTTCATGGCGAGATGAGGTTGCATTAGAAGCTTCAAATTTTTCAGCATTATACATTTTTAAAATTACCATTATTACCACCAATAAGGTTAAACTGATATCTCACAATTAACAACTGATGTTAATTAGATTCTAGAATACGATAATATAGTAGATTTAAATATTAATACAAATGATAATCCACTAGCTGATATAGATCAATTTTTGAAAACAATTCTCCCAATGACATAACGCGAAAATACTCTTCCAATCTTACTACCTGAAAATGCGTATTGGATTTTAATATATTCCCTTAATCGAACAATTAATGCCATATCTTTATTTACCATTAAAATTTCCTTCTATAATTTTGTTAGTCTTCATGTAGTTGAAATTTACCCCTTATAATTTAATATATAAAATGACATAACGCGAAAGTACTCTTCCAATCTCACTACCTGAAAATGCGTATTGGGTTTTAATATATTCCCATAATCGAACAATTAATGCCATATCTTTATTTACCATTAGCATTTCCTTCTATATTTTTGTTAGTGGTCATGCAGGAGTAGGTAAGAGCGTTTTAATTCTCGCTTTATACCAATTAATTAAACATAGATTTATTAATTTTTGCACCAACTGGTAAAGCGGCTCATGCGATGAGGAATAACACTCCATTCTGTTTTTGTATACCCTACACAACCCCCCCAAGAATTTAATATACTTTCAAGTGATTTAAGTAATGCATTACGGTGTTATTTATTTAGATTATGTTTAATAATAAACCAAACATTTATTCTTACCTTACCCGCAAATATTTAACATTTATTTTCAAAAAATGCCATAAGTAACAGCCTTTAACAACTCCGTCTTATTACAAGGAAATATTACGAAAACTATTTCCTCTGGATATAGATACCTTCCTGGTCATCTACTCCCAACATATAAAGGCTCAGAAGGAGCTTTTAAATATACAAAATACCTGTGGTCTTTCATTAGAATATTTCGAATTATTATAAAAATATATGCTTACAACAAACATTTTAATTTCCGATGGCCTATTCAATGGCGCAACAGGAATATTAAAAGATTTCGTCTTTAAGATACCACCTGATATTGTTTAGAGCCAACGATTAACAATAGGGCGTTAAATCTCAATATATACACGATGCCGTTACTATCTTGATTCCCCTATATTGAACTCCTTTAACCACCGTCTCAAGACGAATTTACATTAGTCAAGGAGTCAATGTAAAAATCATACGAACACATTTCCCATTAGCAGATGCTATCACTATTCCTAACAAAATGATATTGCAATGTGGTATGTGGCCTGTTCGTGTGTTACTTGTTTACTAGGTCTATTTGTAATAGGTAATTTCCCTACCTTATCTTTTACTCGTTCACAACAAATAGTAAACATTGACTCAGTTAACACAAAATATTAGCCCCTGGTTACTTAAAACACCGATTCGCCATACTAGTTTAATCTTTTTCTTACATAATGTCCAATCATTTTCAGCACACAGAAATACTATTGAAAGTGATTCCATTATATTATCACATGATATTTTATTGTTTACAGAAACTTAAACAATCACCTGTTCAGGTCTCTCTTACTACTATTTTATACCTATCATTTTTTATCATTTGTTAAGGTTACGATATGTCGCTATTCGTCAAGAAGTATTCGAATTACCTCAACGAAAAGGCTATTACTTACAGGCATATGGGCTTTGATTTTTGCAAAATTAAAAGAGGGTACGGTATTTTAAAAAAAAAAAATTTAAATAGTCAAAAATATATACAATCGAAGAATATCTTATTCGGTATTTTAGAATTTTTGATAGAAACATTGATTTAGAAACTGATTAATTTAACAAAATGTAGTTCGATTTCAAAAATCTCCGATTTTGCTCTAATCTTTATAATTTAGGAATTTAATTTTCAATTTATTCTTATTCGTAAAAGTAGATTATTTCACTTGGGAATAAATGAAATCTTGGCAAATATTTAATGTTATCCAATTTAGATCATTATTTAATATTTACTTTATATTTCTATATTATAATATAGGAAAGACGGTGTTCTAAGGACCATGAATCCAGACAAGGTGATTTAAACAATTTAAAAAGTATTATTTATCACCAGGATTCTATCTCGAGAATTTCGCATCTAATCAACTTTAAAACCCAACCCTTTCTAAATACCAGCGACCTATCCGATCCGATATATTAAATTAGTGGATATGGAATCATCGAAATTAGATTGAAAGATGGCACTGTAGATGTAGTCATTTATACCCTATATGGTCATCTACGTACTAAGGACTTTTTAGTTGATTTGATACGGAATTCTCCAAATTGTGTTATTCTTTTTAAATAGTTGATTTAATCTTAAAATAATTCACAATTACAGCTCATCAAATCATTACCCGTGTTACAAAACCAATTGGACGCTCTACTTAATTTCAATGTAAAATTAAATAATGCCGTTTCATTTTTTTAAATAAATATATGATGAAATTTCCAAAGATTATCACTTTCCTCTTTACTTCATCTGTTCGAGCTAACACCCTATTAAAAAATAACTATAAAATAGTTTCATATATTGACCAAAACAAAATCACCCTTGGGGGTTACCTTGTGGAGGTTTTCACAAAAATAGAGCCGCTTATTTAATTGAATATCATTGCGAATCAAAATTTAATAGAATGCTAATTTTAAAAATAAAATGTTAAAAGTAATTTGAACCTATTTCTATGAATTTATAATCAATAACAATGTTTTTATTTTTTGGTATATTTTGGTAACTGTTAATTTGTTAACTTTTATCAATCAGTTAACTTAAAAAATTATAAACTTTCCCCAAAGAAAACATAATTTAAGAGCCATAATATAAAGTCAACATTAGTAGCATTTATTAAAATAACATTGAAACCATAAATTATGAAACATTTTGTGTTTTATTTCACTCTACACGAATTTTATTTTAGTTTCTTCCATAATTTTTGAAAGTCCTCGAAATGTTTATTATTTGTTGGATCAATTTATCACCACCATCTATAAGGAATTTGGTCGTTTATCATATGAATATTCATTTTAAAGCATTTTTTTATTTTCTTTACCTCAAGTCTCATATATATAATTAGTGTCATAATATACTGCCAACTCAATGTATATCTGTCTTTTAATTTCTTCAGGAAAACAATTAACCTATAAATCAAAAGTTTGGTAAAGTGCAAAATTCGCTTAGTCGGTTATTTTGTAAACGTTTTTAATTTTTTAAGTAAACTGATTAATAGAAATAACTAGCCAACAGTACCGAAATATCTCGAAAAATAAAAACATTGTTTTGATAGAAAATCTCTGTTAAGAACATATATTTTTTTTAAATGTTAATAATATTTTAGTCATAAGTGGAAATTTACTGGCAAAAAATTGTTTATTTTTGTTTATAACGGGTACGGATAAAAGCCTTTTATATCAATCTCTTGCTTTTAGAATTGGAACTGTAATAATCTATTTAGTCTATAAAATTTAAAATTTTATCAAGCTTTAGGACAAGTTATAATTAATGGGATTGACCGTTCTTTATCATCTTGACTCATTGGAAAACAATTGTTATTTAAAATTTTAACTTTTAAAAGAACGAAATTCTTAAATATATAGGCAATTCGATCTTACTAATGTGACCTCAACTTTAAATAGATTTAATAAATATACACAAATGTCATGTAAATCCTAAAATTACAATATTAAGTGCAATCCCTGTGATATTAACAACGCCATAATCAACAACTGTTTCATTCTTTTATTCCGCGATTTGGTGCGACTTTTTGCGTGTTACAATGACGGGAATATGAATTTATTAGGTCATTTTTTAATTTTTTATAAAGACATTATATTTAAATTAATATCCAAATTTGCATATTCGATGTGAAATATATTGTTTATATTTTAAAACCAATAAATAATTAGGGTAAGATTAAGTAGATCTAATGCAAAATTAGCTCTTATAGACAAACGCATATCAAATATTTTAATGATTGATATATCCTTTTCCTTTTAATATATAACTCTTTCTCTTAACTTAGAGTTTTCGCGATTTATACCCAAACAAATATATTCCCTTTTTCTAAGGATTATAATTTTTAAAATAGGAATATTTCATCTGTTCAGTATTATTTTATCAATTGTCCGAGACATATTCGCAGATATACCATATATATTAAATCATAACTAAGAATTCATTTTCCTATAGAGTTATTTTATTATTTTTTAAAAAAGAAATCTTTAGTTTTATTGTTTTTAATTATATTTTAATACCTTTTTAGTTACCCTTTACAATTTTTAAAAATTTGATTTTTTATAAAAAATAAATCCCTTTCCATTTTTGATATTTATTTTATCTAGCATTTTATTTTAATATATATATTTTTTTAAACAGAAGCTTATTGGACCATGAACAAAAAACAATCCAAAGAAGCGCTCGAAATTTACAAAAATTTTTTGCTGAGGATGGACAGAGTTTCTGAATTTCTAAAATCGGCCGAAGTTATTTTTTATATAAATCATATAAGTAAAAATATATAATTCTGAATCTGATTAATCTGGCAATGTGGTGATATAATTATCGATAACCGATTAATAATATTACGCAATCCCCACAAAAATATTTTTGATTAGGCAATTTATTTAAAATTTATTGTTTGATTTTTTTTAAAGTTATTGGCGAATATTTTTACCATCATTTCTTGGCTCATATATTTGTTCATTATAATTTTACTGTTGTGTTATGCCGATGAAAGATACACAGTGAGACCGAACTCAACGATACCGCCTCCCTATCTTTAACCCTAAATCGGCCCCTCCACTATCAAGTCTTATTTACGCTTATCAAAGGTTCTATAATATTGAAATAGCTTTATATTGACCAAAATATAACCAACCTAGATGGTCACTATGCATGAAGGCTTCACTGTAGATATAAAAATTTTTTATATTTAAATATTTAAAAAATGATTTAATATTATTTACTAAAGGCTGCTGGTATTGATAAAAGTGATATTCCGGATATAACTAAAGTATTCGTATTTTATCCATATAATATTTATATTTTAAAATATTCTCTTCTTTAATTAATAAATTTCTTCATGATTTAATTTTACCAACAATATTTGGAAAAAAAAGATTCCTACAAGTTTATTGGAGTCCATGGAACAGCACTTGGCATATCTGGACACTTCTACGAATAGTAAGAAAGATAAAAAGCTATCATCTTCCTCAGTCGCTACTAGCCATGATAAATTTAGTGATAAGACTGTTTCGAATGGGTAAATACTAACACCGTTTTCTGATTATTTGATGTTTCACCTATTTTTATTATAAATTAAAAATTGTCTTTGAAGTTTCTAAAATATATGAATGAATTTATTATTGTTGTAGTTACCGGTAACTAATTACATTTTGCGAAAAATAGCAAACTAGTCACTTTTAAAAATATGTTAATCTTATAAACTTTGTATTAATTTCCAAATTTCTGAATTATTTTTATTAAATATAAAGTATCACTTACATAGAGCGCTCCTGCCGAACGCTTGTTTAGCCTAGGGCTTATATTTTTAGAGTAGTCCTATTCAAAAACGAAACAAATAGTAAACTATTCGTAATTCCTTTTATAAAATTTTATAAAAAAAATAATATAAAAATGATGGGTTATATAAATTATCTGCTATGTAACTATCGATATTAATCTTAAAACCTAATCATCTCTTGAAATTTAACAATATAATTATTATATTTGAATTAAAAAAATGTTATTACTAAATAATGGGTAACAAAATTGTTATATGGAGGAAGCTAGAAGGAAGAAAAAAACTAATATTTATTAATAGGCCTTTTTATATATTAAATTTATGGCTCTCATTTAGGCATTTTCTGGAACGGAACATTCCCAGAATTATCGTTCCAATTTCGTCCTTATTCTATAATTTCCCCCAAGTCCCTTTTCTGGAATATGTCCGGAACTTTTCGTTCCATGTCCATGATCGGAATATAACAACAATCAAACGAACGTTTAGATATTGTTGAGGTGGTCAACATGATGTTTATTAATATTATTATTAAAGTTTAAAGTTATAATTAAATAATGATTATTTACAAATTGATTTTATTATTTTACCTTAAATATTGTAAAATTAATACATTTGGAAAATTTTGTTCAAGTTTGTTCGTTTTTTTTGAGGGTAATTATAAAGATGATAACGAGTTTGTTTCCCTAAATTAAATGTTTATTAAAATAAAAGTATTAAATTAAGATAAATCCGCTAATAGATATAAAGGTTCATATTGGTTTCGAAATATATATCGTTTCGTTGCGGGTTTTATAGATGGATTTTTTAAAACTGATCATATTTTATTTTATTAATTGACTTGAACCAAAAAATCGAATAAATATTTTAAAAAAGTTTGCAATAAAAACGAAATAAAAATTGATATCTTAAAAATAAAAACTAGAGCTATGCCGATATTAAATATCATATCGGATCGGCACCGATATTTAACGCTTTCCAGAAATATCGGATCGGGCCGATAACCTTAAAAACCAGATCCGATCTTTTTACTTTACTTTTTTTTGTTATTTTATGTATATTTATTTTACATTAATAATATTTTCTAAATAATTTTTTTTTAAACAATGCAAATGCACAGCACCCCTTAAATTTAATTTATTTTTTAAAATAGATTTATAGTATTTTAAAAGTTTTTTTATAAAAATAGAAATGAACACTCAGAGTTTTATTTATTTTAAATCTTTTTAAATAATAACGCCAATTTTATTATTTATACTTTAAATAAAAGAATTTTTTTAAATATGGTATCTATATTATGGAAATATTTTACAAAAGACAAAGATATTTTGCAAAATGCGTTATCTGCGGAATTCTAATTTCACGGGGAGGAATCATAAAAAATTCATTTAATACTACCAATTTTCGTAAACTTTTTAAAATTTATTATAGAAATAAAAAAATTACTATTTTTTACATAAAAAATATTGATTTCTTAATTACATTTGGTTCTTAGGTTTAAAATTAATTGGTTACAAAAGCTTAAATTAATAAAAAAATAAATATTATTTATGTAAATTACCCAATTCATATTAAAAAAATGGTGCATTTCATTTGCTATTTTTATAGTTTATATGATGATATAAATGAATGAAAAAATATATGCTTAGAAACACTATAAATGGTATATTTTTATATTTAAAGCCCTCCGGCAGAAATCGTAGACGCTTTCGCAGCCCTGAATGACAATAACCGAACGTACAACGATTCAATAGCTCGAAACGATAAATTGCGCGCTTCTAATTTCGACTCCTTTGAGAGAAACGTGTTTAGGGATTACAAAGATTTCAAGGAGGATTATTCTGACTCTGGAATCAACGAAAAGGACAAGCAGGAAGCCCTGAGGGAAGAAGCGAAGAGACTTGATAAATACAAGGTAATCGAAATTACTTTAATCAGGATGTATTAAATCATTGATTTTTTTATAAAATAAGACAAAAAATTAAAAATTTAAATCGTTTTTTTTTAAAAAAGTTGGATTTTATATGACCAAAACTTTAAACTTGAGGATTTATGTAATATCTTATTTATATGATATCCTGCTTTCATATAAAAAGTAAATTTGGAACATTTTACAAATATAAAAATATTAAAAGATCGGTTTCATTATAAAGTGCAACTTTTTTAAATTTAATAATTTTAAGCATATAGGATACTGCACTTAAAACATGATGAAAATGAGGAATAATACTATTAGTATAAATTTTTATTTAGGAAATATTTTAACACATAGATAACTTTTCATATATTTATTCTTTTTTAATGATTTAGAGATAATAAGTTTAAACGAGAAAATATAGGATAAATTATTTTGCTAATGCTATATTAAGTAGAATCCTGATGAAGTTAGATAAAACACACTAACAGGTACTATTCAAGCATATTTATATTTAAGTCAATAGCCAAAACTATGTAAAATTTGTGAAGAAATCCTAAAAAATATTCATAAAATAATTTGTCAAAAAGTTATAAATACTGGATTCAAGAAAATTATCGAACATATCAGATTGTAAAATATCAGATTCTATCGAACAATGACTGGCACACCTTAAGAATTAAACACCAAGCCAAATAGAAACATTGAATAAAATATTTCTTTCTCCTTTCATAATAAATAATGTCTCGGACCTTAATAGGTGAAAATTCTAAAGTACATTTGTTGTCACTGATAATGCATAAATAATCCTAATCTTCAAACAACTCATTGGTATAGCAGCTTTGGTGCAAGAATGTTTTACTCTTTTTACCTTAATTCGAATAGAAACAAGCTTGGACTAAAAAAGCTGGAAAATAAATTTTCTTTTAAAAGAATAAATGATAAAATTGTATATATTTAATTTGTTGTTGAAATTTACATTTAAGAAGGAATACTAGTTATATTGATTTTTTAGTACTACAAATATAAGATTTGATCACTTGTTAAACTGCTAAAATAAATTTAAGTAACATTCAGATATTTGTAGTTAAATGTCAAATGATTTGTATGATGAATTTTGATAGATTAAATTAAATTGAAATAAAATCGATTTTTATTTTCAAACCATGCCTTTAACCCTACTATTAAAAATACACATTATCTGAAATAAAACTTAAAAGGAGCATTATACGCCTTATAAACACTATTATCATTATTTTTATGTATACAAACAGTTAATTAAATTCTAACGTTATATAATTACCTTCTCAATCGTTTTTCTTCTTTTCTTTTTATCCCATCATCATTATATGATTTTTGCTTCATTAGTAATTAGATTTACTAGTTCTGTAAACATTTCTAATAGAACGTGTAAATATTCATTGACAAAAATCGAATGCTTTCAATGTTCGCCCTCCAAAAAAGGAACCATTCACGTTCGTTCAAAACTGAATATATTTTTTAACACAATATCCATGTTTTAAATTAATAATTTTATTTTGATACAGATAAATACAATATAACATAGTTAAGAAAACTATTTTTCTTTATAAAAAATTTTCTTATTAATTTTTAATATATAAAATTTATATATCAATTCTAAAAGATATTAAGAATTTTATACATTTAATAATTTTTACTTTATAGGATGTTACTAAACTATTTATTATATTTGAGTAAACTATAGTATAGGACAGATATTGGTGGGTTAAAAAAATTTAAATGTGACAAAGGAAACTGATTAAAAAATAAACCTTTTTTCTTAAATTCGGATTAATATTTATTTTCAAATGAATAAAAATAAGCATTTTTTAAAATTGAACGAACTTAAAACATGAATGCCTTCTTCAAAAAAAAGGAAAGCATTCACGTTCAAAGTTCATCAAAAATAAAAGGAACCCCAGTCATCATTTTTAAAAAAAAACTAACTTCAACAACATTAGTATTTTCTATAGAATATTACGTGGGTATAAAGCTCTCGTTTATTTTCCTCTTTTAGGGGTTGAAATTTCCACAATGTTTATATATTAAAACAATCAAATTATATATTGTAGTTGTTCTGGATTGCACACAATTACTACTTATATAATATTGAAATGTAAATACATTTTTTTTCTCGAAGCAATCTCTTCAACCCAATGCTTCTAAAAGCCAATCAACTACACCAATTCATTCCACCTACAACATTAAACAACCACAATCCAACAATATCAAACCAACTCCAGCGATAGATATTTTCGACTCCCTCATGGCAATGTCTCCTGAAGAAAAATTTAACAAAGCTAATAATTTTGGCAATTTTAACAACCTCAACGGAAACATCCTTCCACCTAATAATAATAGAAGCCAAAATGCTTTTAACCCTAAAAATGATTTGTTTGCGACAGATTTTGACGCTGTATTTGACTTATCACCCTCCTTGCCTCTTGGAAATAAGATGACCAATGGTTTGTTTTTAATTTATATGCTTAAGATATTTATAAGAGAACAAGAAACATTGCAGATTCTTAGGACCCGAGATCAGAACTCTAAAAGTGTTAAAACTTTATAAGGGTTGGTTCTCTCATATTTATAATATATGAGACTTGCAAAGAAATATATGAGGCTGTTTTGATCTATATCAGTTAAAATCTTGAAAGGAGAGACCATGTCTATCTAAATTTCATGACTTAATGTTACAAGACATTCTCACAATTAACAAAGTCCTTAATTATACATAAAACCCTCTCATGCATTTCCATATAGGCCATTTCTTAATATAATAAGTCTTAAAATGATATATAACAAATGTAACTGTGTTCTTCTGGAATCAAGGGGCTTAGGAATAATTTCTATAATATATCGAACATTCGATTATGTAAATGATAAAGTTAATTAATTTTTTTTAAATAATTACTCATCTTTAAATATAAGGGCCAAACTCATAAATTGTTTATTAGGGTCGGGTTAAATGTAATCATATTTAATTTTATTCATATGAAGGATTCATTCCTAACGATGGCTCCAACAACCTTTTCCTAAAGCCTAAAAATGAAAAACCGATTATGAAATCACCTTCTTCACCAATAAACGACGTGGTCAATTCCAACAAAGTTATCGTTAAGGGGGATTTGGAAAGTAGTCTCGCCAATCTAGCAGCTTCCTTTAACATACAGAGTCACGATCAAGCACTAAAAAAGTTTATTACTTTTATAACTAAGAGTAGAGACGTAAATTCCTGGAAAATTGGTTCTGGGGAAATTTCCCCGGGCCGGAAAAATTGTGGAAAATTGGGAGAAATAACGGAAAATTAAAAAATAACCACAAAATACACTTAAAACCTTTCAATTTTTTTTATTGAATAACTATTAAATTTGAGGAACTAAGGAGAAATAAAATAATTAAACAATAAAGACAAAAATACACTGTAAACGTTTCATTATTTTTTTGAATAACTTTAGTAATTACAAGAAGCACATATTTTTAAATTTTATGGGATGATAATGAATTAGAATCAACTATATTGTTAAATCGGAATCTGAACTCTTTTGATGATATCCCGAACATGATGTATTTGTTGTGTGACCCTTTAAATGTATGTTTGCCTGATTGATATTAATTCGACTCTTTCATTCTTTATTCTATTTCTCGTTGCGAAAATTATATAGCCAAGTCATTATCGCGAAACTTAAATCGCGAAGACAATATAGCGAAAACTATTTCGCGAAATATATCGCAGCCTAATATTAATTATTATTTTTTTATTAAAATAATTTATTTTATTTATATTATAGGTTATTGCCACTTTATATTTATTTTTTTTTAAAAATTAATATATTTTATTTAAGATATTTTAAATAAGTTTTTTCTACAAATTTTTATTTAATATATTTTAAAAATATTTTTTTCTACAAATTTTTATGAGATATTTTAAAATAGTTTTTTCTACAAATTTCTATTTATGATATTTATAAAAAGTTTTTTCTACAAAATTTTGTATTAGGGGTAAAATAGACCCCACCTTTTTTTTAACTTTTGTAGTAAGGATTAAATCGGTGGTGTGTGATGTATGCTTGTAAACCGAAGGTCCCAGGTTCAATCCTGGTAAGGAATTAAAAATTTTCGGGGGTTTCTTCGATGACGGATGGCTATAGACTATGATAAATTTC
This sequence comes from Gordionus sp. m RMFG-2023, assembly GCF_954871325.1. Lineage (NCBI taxonomy): Eukaryota > Metazoa > Nematomorpha > Gordioida > Chordodea > Parachordodidae > Gordionus > Gordionus sp. m RMFG-2023. The sequence goes on from NC_088776.1 coordinate 40,939,183, forward strand.
TGAGCTGAGAAATGCCATCCCGGTCACCGACAAGCTTGGACAGCCGGGTGCTAGATACTTGTCTAATAAACCAAAAAAGACGGCCAGCTGAACTCGTGGGTCAGATGATAACGATTTCTTGGCCAGCGCTAGGATGATGGTGACCTCGGGGGCCGTTCAAATGTCTACCAAGTTACAATGGACTTGATAGCGATACTCTGGTGGGAAATACAAATGGAGATCAGAAATAGAAATATAAATTATAATAGATAGCATGAGTAATAAAGTGGAGATAGATAGTGAAGGAGCTTACCACCAGAAAAGGTGAAAGCTAAAAAAAATAGTATTAAATGACGCAATTTGCAATTTTATTCCTTAAATTGAAATATATTATTGAAATTTATACAGTCGAATAAAAATATCAAAACGATTTATCAATCGATATTTTGGAGTATTCTTATCGATTCCATTTCTCCCACTGGAGTATCAAGATGGATCTCCCACTGGAGTATCGCTATCAAGTCCATTGTATCTTGATAGACATTGAGCTTGAACGGCCCGAGGTCACCATTATCCTAGCGCTGGCCACGAAATCGTTATCATCCTTTAATGACCCACGAGTTCAGCTGGCCGTCTTATTTGGTTTATTGGACAAGTATCTAAATATGAATATATCATCTTAAAATACCAGAATGATTATTGGTTAGCGCTTTTTTTTATATTTGGGTGTAAATACAAGTGAAAAACCTAAAAAATTTTTAAAAAATATAGGTTTCTTTGACATTTAATTAATGAGTAGGTTTAGAATCGAAAAATAATAGAAAATTTGTATGGCACATATTTCTGGCGTTATTGATTAAAATCTCTTCATTTTTGGTTTATACGTGTACATTTAGGTGTTAAGCATTATCCTAAAAAACATTTTAAAAATATTATGATTTGACCGAATGCCGAGCACAAAACCGACCAAATATTAAATGATCGATCGACTGAATTTGATAGTAATATTAATTGAAATATGTTCCATTTTGTTTTATTTATCTATAAATACATGTAAAACATCCCAAAATATATTTTTAAAATATCGTGATTTGACCGATAACCAATTTGACACTGGCCCAATGACTAAATACTACATTGCCGGCGTTATTCATGGGAAATTCTTTATTTTTGGTTTATACGTGTACATATAGCATTATCATAAAAAATATTATGATTTGACCGAATGCCGAGCTTAAAACCGAAAGTGGCATTATATTATGAAAATGGATTTCTTTTATTTGATGTTTTTTTAATTAAAAAAAATGATAAGCTGTATTGTAATATTATTTTTTTACAATTAGTGATTTTCACGCCGAAAATTTAAGCAAGAAATATTTTTTGAAGTGCAAAAAGATTTTTGAACTATTTTGATTTGAAACAAATTTTAAATCTTTTTTGAGGAATTCTTTTGTGAATTTTATTATAATAAACAATCTTTTAGGTGAAATCTTTTTTAGTTTTTTAAATCATTTTTGTAAAATTATCTATAAAAGGTGGATTTTCTAAATAATTTTTTTTAAAAATATTTATATTAAACCTTTTTATGTTATTTTATATGATCTTTTTAAGGATAATATTTTAATGTGACAATTGTTATATTTGTTATTATTTAAGATTTTTGAAATTTTTTGACCAAAAAGAGTAAAATATTTATATTGTAAAGATGTGAAATTATAAATTCAATGAAGATGTTCCTTGGAAAAATGACATATCATAATTAGATTTTTTTGACGCTAATGGAAAAATATGTATTTTTAACATGTTAAATTAAAATTTCAATTAAGATGTATACCATATAAAAGCGACAATTGTCATAATCGTAAAATAATTATATTTTATAAAATATAAATTATAATTTTTGCAATAAAAATTTTATATTTAATTTATATCAAAGACCTGCAGAGGTACCATCTGTACGGCCCGACCCGGATTTTTTTTCAAAGATTATTTTTGGCCCAGCCCGGGTTTTTTTAAAAAAAATTTCAGGCTCGCCCCGGATTTTTTAAAAATATTTATTTATTTTTATAGCTAATGGCGCTTTCAAATATTTGGTTTTAAAATATACGGCCCGGACCGGATATTTTTTAAAAAAAATTTCATGCCCGGCTTGTGTACCCTGGGTTAGGGCCGGGCCTGCAGGTCTCTGATTTATATTTAGTGAATATTCGTGAAATTTCCCTACCTTTAAATCTCTAACTAAGAGTAATAAAAATATGCCTTATTTATGCATAGTTATTTTATACCAGTTTTTGTTCTGTATATTAATGATAAATATATATATTTTTAAAAGAACAACTCATCAATGGACAAATAACAATACCAATATATCATCATCTAACGCTTTCCCTCTTAGGTCCTCGCCTAACACTATGACTAGCCTCAATTGGATACAAAATCAACAAGTTAGTATATTATATTTAAAATTATAGTTTATCATGGTTTAATTAACATAATTCTATGCTTCTATGGAAGGGGAAACGAAATCATAATAATTAGTAAATTTAAAATGAAAAACTGTACTAAATCATTAATAATGTATAAATCTGGAATTAAATTGTATATTCCATTTTCTTTAAGGTCCAGACATAAGATCTGAAAGTGATTTCGATTTTCACCAGATGGTGATAGATCTGATCGCATTCAATCAATAATTACTGATAGACGCAAAATTCTCTTCATTTTTTTTTAAAATATAGCCAAAATTCTGATAAATTTTATCTCAAAAGCCAAAAAAAACATTTTAGTTGTTAAAAACTGGATTAATTTATTGGTTTAACAAATTTTATTGTTTTATTTGAAAAATATAAATGAATGATGTTATATTATTTATAATCGGGAACTCGGAAAAAAAGCATTTTTACATTCCTGTTCTGAACAAAATAAAGTATGTCATTCCATGCCTCGGAAGGTTCTAGAACGCGTTCCTTTTTCTGAAACCAATTAGATGGTCCCGTCCAGGGTGTTGGGGGGGGGGTGATTTATAGAATATCGGAAGCCATCACATGATTTCGCCTTAAATATTAAATGGGTATTATTACATTTTAATAAAATTTGGTCTTTTTTAGCAAATAACTTGACAACTATTACTAGCCTTTCAGTATTAACTTTGTAACAATATTATTCATAATAATTTTAATACAATATTAAATTTATATTAAAATAGTTAAAATTATTTCAAATATGATTTAGATTTTTTTGTAAATAATCTTAATTTTAAAAGCTCATATTACAAAATAATATTGTTATGGAAGCAAACTGGAATTAAGAATTTAAAAAACGAATATTCTTGAATGAGTTATTATATTTAATTATGAAATTTTAAATATCATTTTTTGGAACATTCATGTCAAAATTTCGGGAACGTTCCCGAGATCACCGTTCCTGTTCCCTTCACGTTCCATAATTTTTTCCACATTCCCTTCTATGTCCCAGTTTATGATGCCATATATTCCATTTTTTACATAGCAACCTTCTACTATCAATGATAATTTACCCAGTAGTAACTGGGCAACTTTTCAATCTACATCTCCGATAAATGCCGCCACTGGTGTCAAAAATCCATTTCAACAGAATCAAGCTCAATCTTCACAACAACCTTTGGTTTTTTTACAAACTTCTTTAATATATATAACACTGTGTGACAAGAAAAATGAGAGAAGAAAATAAAAACACACGTCAAGTTTTAAAAATATTACCGTATAAAGACAACTTTTCGAAATCTCAAAAATCGTAAAATTTAGACCTTTATACGGATATATTTTAAAAAGTATCGAATAAAAATCCCTGAAAATTGGTGATAGTGTCAAACTTATATTTCTTTATAAATTTACTAATTTTTATAATTTTTTATCGATTGGTTTTTGAGAAAAATAGTAAAGAATTTCGTTTTGGGGTTCTTAAGTTTTCAATTTAAATTATCAAAATTATTAACTTTAGAAGATAAATTTTATATAATTTTGCTTCAAATATGCACAAGATTATATATTAATTCAAATTATGTTTCAAAAGTACTCTATGCTATGAAAATTCAACCAAAATCTATAAATTAAAAAGATCGGTACATATATTTTCGAACTTTTTAATTTGTACACTTTTATTGAATTTTCTCTACATAAAGCATTTTTAAAGCAAAATTAAGGTAATATTTATCTTTTTTAGTTGTATTTAGTAATATTTTATGCATTTATGATCAATTTATACCAAAATCAGATATCTGTACCCACTTTTTTAATTTGTACTCTTTTTGAATTGAGCAGAAGCAAAATTCATTTAAAATGCAATAATTGGTAATTTTTTCATATTTTTTATTAATATTTACCTTTTTTAGATGTATTTAAGAATATTTGTTTTTGATTTTCCAATGGAGTACCTTGAACCCGTAGTATGGGCAATAAATAATAATGCCAAATAACGAGTAGGAAGAAAGGAGAAGAATTATTTTTTTCGCTTAATTTTTCATAAACATAATTTCTTTCATTAATTTTTTTTTAAAATTGGATTTTAAATATTATTCAAATTCCCTCCTTATATAATATTCTACAAAAAATTAATGCCGAGGTCCCCTTGTTTAAAGTGTATCTCTAAATTTTGTAGCCCGCACAAAATCGTCAAATTTCTCCAATCATTCAAAGGATTTATGAAATTTATTACAATATTCCACTCTGCGATTTGGATAAACCATTTGCCCCTAATTTCATTTGTAAAACATTTTATAATTCCTTTAATTCATGGGTAAGTGGAAAACGGTCATATTTGCCTTATTCGAAACCTGCATTTTGGCACGTAGCAAGAAATCATTCGTGGGATTGTTATTTTTGCTCGATTAGTACATTTGGGTTTAACAAAAAAAATAAGAAGAAAATTCGTTATCCTGAAATTACATCGGTTGTTTATCCGGTAAAATATAATATGCATACAACAGTTCCTTTTTTTAATAGTTCGCAGCTGGAAAAATTACGTTACCAGGACAATGACAATATTGATCTTGAGTATCATCCCGAAGAGGATTCGCCATTTATGTCACAAAAGCAAATAAATGACATAACCAGAAATTTACAACTTTCAAAAAGAAAGTCCGAATTTATAGCCTCAAGGCTTAATGATTTTAAAATTTTAAAAAATGTAGTTCGAACTTCATACCGATTCCGTGGAGCATCGTTTAAAAATTTATTCTCTTACGAAAATTTTTTATACTATTCCAACAATCTAGGTCAACTTTTTTTACAACTTAATATTGAATTGGTGCCCGATGAATGGCGCTTGTTCATTGATTCAAGCAAAAATAGCTTGAAAGCAGTTTTGCTTCATAACGGAAATTCTAAGCCATTAATTCCCATCGCCTATTCCAACCAGTTAAATGAATTATATGAAATATTTATTGTCAAAAATAAATTATTCCATTTACGAATTTAAGATATGCTGCGATCTCAAAATGATCGCAATCCTGACGGGCCTTCAGTTAGGCTACATCAAGCATTCATGTTTTCTTTGTCTCTGGAATTCCAGAGAAACTCTAAAACATTATACAGTATCTGAATGGGAGGATCGTCCCAACGTTCTTGAAAAAAATCGCGTAAATATCCTGCTTGTTTCTAAAAATAAGATTTTGTTGCCTCCGTTGCACATAAAATTAGGACTAATCAAAAAAATTGTCCGAGGGCCCCACGATATACCTTAGAAATTTTTTCCCCAAGCTTTCCCAAGCAAAAATAAAAGAGGGGATTTTAGTGGGCCCCCAAATAAGAAAACTCATGAAGGACAGTTTTTTTGAAGATGAATTGTTGCTCATTGAATTAAAAGCATGGTAATCTTTTAATTGGATATGCAGATCGTTCCTTGGCAATCATAAATCAGCCGACTATCGTGAGAAAATTGATGATCTATTATAAGGAAATGGGATGCCGAATGTCCCTCAAAATCCATTTTCTTCATTCCCATAAAGATTTTTTTCTTGAAAACTTAGGTGCTGTGTCAGAAGAAATGGGGGAGCGGTTCCATCAACAGATAGAAAATCTCGAAAAGTTTTATCACGGCAAGAATCGTATAAATATGTCGGCGGACTACTTCTGGAGTAACTTTTTTGAAGATAAATCATCAACTTCATATTCGCGGAAATATATTTAGATTTACCATTAAATGTTTTTAAATTCGATAAATTTTATGTTATTGTTTAATTTGTTTTAAATTCAATAAATTTTATGTTATTGTTTAATTTGTTTTAAATTCAATAAATTTATTGTATAATACAAGTTAAATCCTATATAATAGGAGGGGGTGGGACAACGGACCGATATAAGGTTTATTAAAAGTAAAATATGAGTTAGGTTAGTTTACCATAATATATTTATTTAAATATGAGAAATATAACTATTTCATTTAAAATAAATTGCTTGGGAATCGTACCGTGTGCAGCGTAGCGAAGAGAACGAAAGCCACAATAAATAAATATATTAAATGCAAGCTATATTAAAAAAGATTTTATAAATAAATATAAATTTAAAAAATATAGGTTGTTTAAAAATTGAGTAAGGATTTTTAAAAAAAAATGTATAATAATAATAAGGAAGGTTTGCTGTAAAAATTAAGATATTTTTTTGGTTTTAGGGATCATAAGAACCGAAGTTATAAACCTTCAAAAAGTGCTAAAAATGACCTTCTTAGCCACTTTAACCTAAAATAAATAAAAAAAACCTGACATGCTAGAAAAAAACTGACAGCGGATTTAGAATATGCATAAAAAACTGTCTTAAAACATGTTTATTTTATTTTCTCCCAACAAATCAAGTCGAAATTTGTCACACAGTATAATTAATACTAGGGATGTGAACCCTTGACAAAAAAAAGGGTCCGGTAATAAATTTAAAAAGGACCCGGGTCCGGGTTCAGAGGGAACATAAAAATAATGACTCAAAATAAGACTTTTTTTCATTCATTTTTTATTATACTTCAATATATACACATTTATAATTCGAAATGAGATAATTTATATTTTAAATATTTTATTCAATCGCACAATCATGATATCTTCAAACATATCATCCTTCAGATTTCCACGTAAATTAGACAAAATATATTTCAACGATGAAAATCCACGTTCTACGCTTACCTAAAATAGATAGTCATTTTTATAATACATAAATTATTGTACTTGTGTCGCCGGTACAACCATGACGATTCTAGACAAGGTATATAATTCTGGATATATTGAAGAATTTTCCTCCCAGAATTTTAAAATGTTTGCATCTCTATTTATTCTCTTAACTTCCGAGAACTTTTCTATTAAAGATACAATAGATACTCCTTTCTATCAGATGATAATTTAATTTTTTTTCTCTATCTAATAGTAAAATTTCCAGATCATCAATATCGTTATCATTGTTATCGCTACAACCAGTAGATATTGTTGTAGCCTTCAATAAATTGTAAATAATAGAGTTTTGTGTATGCCATAAATCTTCAAGATGGTCTATAGCCATTTGTTTTTGCTCACTACTTAATCGCGGGTCTAAATATATCGAAACATATACAACACTATTTTGTAAATATTGTTGCTCTCTTATTTTCATATTTTCTAATACTTCATTTGAAAAAGAACTTGTTAATCTCCCTAACTCTGATCGACATCTTAACCATATGCCATAAAAATCCGATAAACATAATTGTTCTGCTTGCAATCTTAATGTTGTTATTTTTAAAGGAATCAGCATACTAGTAAGCTCTTTTACTTGATTCCAATCATCTTCTGACAAAATGATTTCACATGCTCCTATGATAAAATCTTTCAAACTTATAATCGCTCTAGCATCATACATATAGAGGACCAACGTGTTGTGCAATCTAAAATTGCCATTTGCCTTTTCATGGATTTTAATATTCTAACAATTGTGGGAGTTCTTAAATATTTTACAACATCCCTTGCTTTATCAATTATAGTTTTAAAGTGACTATTTTTTAGGGAATCATTAATAGCCATTTGTAGCGTATGGGCTGCACATCTGATGCAGTATATTTTTGTTGAGAAATCTTTTATTTCCTGCAAATCAATTTCACTTATTTCCTCATAATTATCATCATCATCATCTATATCATCAATTTCTTCCAGTGAACATTCATTTAATAATTTGATTGATTTTACTAGATTGGCACCATTATCCGTAGTAATTGAATAAACGTTTCTTATAGGAATATGAAATTTATTTAATGTTTCTAATATCATTCTTTTTTTATTTTCAGAAGTTGAACTCTCTTTAATCTCCTTCATAGCTAAATTTCTTAATATTATATTATTTCCTTTTATATACTGTATATTTATTCCTAGAATATTTCTCCCTAATCTTTGGGTGGAATCAATTTTTAATGAAATTAATTTGTTTTTTGTTTCTTTTATTATTTTTGCTTGTATTTCTAAAGCATTCATCAAATTCTCCTCAGACATTTGAATATGAATGCTTTTTTAAAGCAAAATTTTTCAATATTATTTTCATCCTTCTTTACAATACTGACAGTAGACTTTGTAACAATGTCTTCTTCCAAAAATTTGGTTTTTCTATTTTATTCCTCAAAGATTATAGAATGATGTCTTTTTAAATGTCTTTCCAGGTTAGTATTGTGTGAACCTTTTATCATTAGGTGGCAGGTTTTGCACTCAGAATCCCCTTTATTTGCATTATAGTACTCTAACAAAATATCTTTTAGTAAGTACAATTCTTCTTAATGCTGTTAATTTTATAAATTTACTACCTAAACGATTATAGCCTTTTATATTAATATATATTAGTGTCAGAAAATAATTTTATGGAAAGGTTAAGAATGCACAGGAACCTCTGGTGCAAAAATGACTTAAAAATTGGATATTCTATAGAAAATAGGAAAATTTGGGAGGAAATAGGAAAACAAAACTTGAATTTATATCAAGTGATAAAGAAAATTTTAGCTGTAAAGGCTAAATTTATTAAATTATAATTTGGTAAAAATAAAAAATTATAATTTAATTTAAAAGGTGCTGGAAAATTATATAATTTCTATCACAATTTTATTTAAATAATAATTTTTTATATATATTTTATGGAAAAATTATCTTTCAAAATAGATTATATTATTGGTTTTCCAACTATTTATTAAATATTGATATAATTATTTACAACATAGTATTTATTAAATATATAAATAAAATCTAAACATAACAATTATCAAATAGGTTCATACAAAGTTAAATAACTGAAAGGTAACATAAAATAATAAATACAATTAAATATATACATATCTTTATCAAGCATTTTGATATTTTAATTTTTTTAAAACTTAAATGTGTCTAAAGTGTTTTGATATTAATTTGTGAAAATTTTAAGGATTTTTTCAAAACTTGGATGCAGCCTAAATAAAATAACTAATTTTTTTGATAGATTTGAATATATTTGATAACTTATAAAAAAATTATATATTTGCAAAACACTGCCAATTTTGATTAATTTAAATTTACTGCTCAAAAAACATAACCTTAATATTTTAACACTGCAAAATAATCATTAATAAAATTTTTATATAAGATATTAATAAATTAGCCTTTAAAATTAAAATATTATTACTTGCAGTACAAAATAATTCCAAATATTTCACTTTCAAATCAAAATAGTCAAAGTATTTCAAATAAATTTACATAATAAAATATTTTTACTTACACTATAAAATAATGTATGGTATCAATATCTAAATAAAATGAAATGAAGTCCAGGAAGAAAAACGCGAAGATAAAATAAATGATTCCACGAAAAAAATTATAAAAATTTTATATTATTTTTTAAAAATTATATTTTTTTCCATTAATTTTAAAAAAAAAATTTTAAGTTAAAAATTTTTAACACCCTGAACCCTTGGACCTTCCACTTTTTAAAAGGGTCCGGGTTCAGCCAAAATACGAGGGTCCGGGTTCACATCCTTATTAATACTATGGGTGTACCGATACCATTCTACCAATGTTTTAATTTTTAATATACATTTTATTAGTACAACACCTTTAATTTAACTATACCATAACATATGTCATTTAAATAAACTATTATGATCAGTTATAGTTTATATTCAATTCAATTGCAATTCTAAAAGTAAATAAAATATTTTTATATAAATCACTTATTAATATAAGTAATAACATTTAAACAAATATATTATGAAATTTGAAATAAATATTAAAAGTTAATATATCGAAGATTTCTTTTTAGAAATACCAAGATTTCCAATTTATCTGAGGTCAGCCTGTGTATTTATTTATATTATACATTAACATATTCCAAATATTATATAAATCAAATTTTAAAATATGTTATCACACACTATTATAAACAGAATGCGCAAAAAAGACATAAAAATGGATTTCAATTTTATTTATAAAAATAAATGGTTTTTTAGATATAACATTTTTTTGTTTAAAACGCCATTTTTTATTGGATAGGAAAATTTTATAATATTGGCCGATAATCGATATTTTAAAATGTGTGAAATATCGGCTCGATCCTATCCGATATAAAATATCTATATATCCCTAATTAATACTGTAGTACGCCTGTTTAAATGCGAACAGTTTAAACAAATCGAATAATTTTGTATTCGTACAAATGATAAAATTTATTATTCATTCATACTTGATTAGAATAATTTGAATAGTCATTTTTCTTAAATTTTGTAATCGATATGAAAATATACTGAACAGATTTTTAAAAATTGCATTATTGTATTATTTGGTTTAAATTTCTCAATAAAGTTGGCAGTTATACCTAAAAAGGGAACCTGAATTGAGATGGTCAAAAAATTTATGAAATTTTTCTGTCCATTATTTTCTTTATTAATTCTCTCTTTACAAATTGATTATGCATATGTAAATTAAGAGTGCTAGTATAGAGATTTTCGATTAATCAAGATTATATATAAAAATTTCTGAATTTACCGTTTTATAGTAAAATTATCTCCAAATAAATCTAACTAGTATTAACAACATTAATTAGTATATTATTATTTATAAATACTTTTTAATAAGTTCTCTTTAAAATTCATTTTTATACAAAAAAAAAGATATCCGTTTTTACTACAACTCTATGAATGCAATTATAATGATTAATAAGTAGAGATGTTGTTATTCCTTTGCATTTTGTAAGTTTGCAATTAGTCTTTTCACGATCTTTATATATTCATATTATTTCCGAATGCCCCTTCTTTTGTAAGGACTTTTTATAAAATCAAAAGTCAACGTCTCCATCTACGCTAAGTGCATCATTTAGGTAGTGAAAATTCCTTACCTTTTCTAAATTTGTTCCATTTCCGATCTTAAAATTAGTCATACTTGCACCACTTTCCACAAATGTCATGCTTGCCTTCTGCAGATTTCCTATATACCACTTACCTATTGTGAACCCATTTACAACAGCAGGTTTAGTGAAGCCTCTAGCAATACGCCACGTGATGTCTTCTCGATCTTTTCATTCGCCTCCAAACAACCTTCGTCTTTACTATCTTCATTTTTAATCCCTTCTTTTCCTTAACCATCTTCTATTTCAATTATTTTATCCTTCAATTCTGTCTAAACTTTCGCAACACTACTAGATCGTCAGCCTCCAGTATTTCCCATGGAAGTCCTTTGTGCGTCCCTCTAGCCACTATATCATACTATAAAAAATAATGAACAAACTCAAGACTGTTACATGATTTAACCATATATTTAAATTGAAACTATCACCATTTCCATCATTTGTTCGAACCACCGTTCGTGATTCTTCGTACATCATCACTTTAGTTATTAACCATTCGTCCACATTTGATCATGGGCCCATAAAGTAAAACCCAATATCACAAAATATAAATTAAATAAGATGGATTGTATGAACAATATAAAATAGAAAAATAAATTCAGAAAGAGCGTACCATTCGAAAAGGTGAAAACTTAATTATCTAAAATTGTCATAAATTTAAATCGGACAATGTATTTTAAGAAATTTTTTTTATAAGATTTAAAATAAATAGAATTTATAATAAATTACATAACGATTTTAATTATATTTTTTTACTAACTCTTATTTTTGTCACCTTAAAAATATGATCAAAGCTGACCCCCAATCTTACCCTCTTGACGCCGATGCAAGCTACCTCTACCTTAATTCCCACCACTTCCTTCATATCTTCTTCGAGCTCCTCAGTTCCTAATAAAAACCAAAATACTTTGAACCCTTTTATTTCCCTTCAAAGTAGTACTATAAACAATTATAATTACGGTATTCATCAACAAAACTCCCTTTCCACCTCTCTTTTCAATGGCGCCAATTCGAACTTCAACAATCTATCGACTCCCAAAGATAAAGAAACTTTTAAATCACTAGATAATTTGAACGTTTGGCCCACTGGGTTCACGAACAATAGTAACATCGCAACAATTAACGCTAAAAACGTTGATTTCTCCGAGTTTGGCAATGCCGAAAACAACATATGTGGCTTATCCAACGCAAAGAATTGCATGTTCGCTTCCCAAAAGAATTTGTTTTCTAATAATGCAAGCAGTAATCAAAACAAAACCAGTCCAGTTGATCCTTTTGGATTCTAAAAAACAGAAACTTTCAAATTTATGAAGAAAATGAGGGTTAAAAAATATTTTTATATCTAAAAAAATTAAAATATTTTTATATCTAAAAAAATTAATTGAGCATCGTTTTTAAAATTAATTTTTTAACTATAAGTTGCTTTTCAAATCTATTGATCTATGACATACAAAAAAATGTTTTTAAATAAAAAATAATTATAATTTTATGAACGCAATAAAAATTGATAGTGAAATTTTTATTAAAAAGTATTTTAATAGAAACTTTTGAATAATTGCATTATATCCTCTTTTCCTGAGAAATATATCTTTTTAAATATGGCAATTATTTTCTTTCATTGAAAATTTATTATTAAAATATAATCGTGAATTTCAAAAAAATTGTAATTTTATTATTTGCTTTCAAAATTTCGTTTAAAATTATATATATTTTTTACTTCGTGATTTTATATTTCATCAAATTTTATAAAATGATCTTATTATAAGATATACACTTAACACAATTCAAGGTTTAACAACTAAAAATATTTTATGTTCGTTTTGGTATTATTTTTTTATTCAAAATTTTTTGACACTTAGCACAAATTATATCGACAATGAACTTGTATAAAATGCTTATGTCTGTTTTAAATATTAATTGTTTTATAATAACTCATTAATAAATTATTAATCATCTCCCCTAAATTCTAAAATAAAATTTAATTGTATATTTACTTTATACACGTCTTATATTTTTGATTTAGAGTAGATAATTGAATATTTTTAAAAATAATATCTATGGAGGTTCTATTTTATATTTATGTTGATATTAAGTTGGGTTCACATCAACCAATTTAACATTCTAGTTTCAATTACTTATTTTAATATAAATGACAGCTCTTATGATTATATCTTTGCCCCACGGCCTATAATTTATGATAAACTTGACGCTCATCACGTCTCCCCGATGTAAAAATTCCATGGCACGTTAGTGATATATTTTTTTAATATCAATTATAATTATTAAACTACATTTATAGAAGAAAAATAAGGAAATTTACATTTTTAAATTATTAAAAAATGGGCATTATTTCTTAAAATTAAATAGCACTTGCTATAAAACATTTTATTTTTTACTGTAGCTGTATTTTTTATTTTCAAATGACCTTAACTACACTTAAAAATAATAATTCCAATGCAATAAATATAATTTATGTAATTTTTTAGTAACATTAAATATATTCTTAGTATACTTGAAATATGATTCCCTTTCTTCAAGCTACTGAGCAAGCCCATGCCATATTTTTAAGCTTAAAGAAACAGGATCTTAAATTATTTACCTCTGCTTGGGACTTGATGGAAGAACTTAAATTTTCTTAAAACCTTCACGAATACCGTTTAATTTTTGTCACAGAGGATGCCCCAATTATAATCATGATAAAATAAAATTATAGTTATGAAATAGCAGCCCTTTTACAAAATATACGTATTAAATATAATCATTTTCAGGCATCATTTAAAATAAAAAAATTAGCAAATGACATTTGATGATTTAAAAGAAAATGTTACCCCAGATGGCAACATGCGGTATTACTAGCTTTATAAGGATAATCTAGCTATTATTTATAGATATAAGCTACTATAAACGAATTTATAGATATAAGCTACTATAAACGAATAATTTATAAATTCATAACCAGAATTTTGGGCAGATAATTTGTTAAACGTGACATTTTAGTCTAGAGAAAGAATGTTATTCATTATTTCCGCCTGATGCTTCAGATATAACTAGACCTGTGCGCCGACAAAACTATCGGCGGCCGGCGCAATTTTCAAAAATCTAATCGACGGCTGGCGGCGCGCCGATTTTTAGCCGTCGTCAATAAAATCGGCGCAATTATAAATTTTGATAACAAATTTTTTTAATTGCTTATTAATTTTTTAAAAAAAAACAAATAAATATACACTATTCTACATATATCTCGGCATATTTTTTAATATTCATTTAATAGAAAACTCATAAATCCAAAATCGATTTCGTAATTTTATAATTAACATGTATAAAAATTATTTTATATAAATTATCGGGACATAATGATGATCTTGAATTTAACGTCAATCCAGCGGTAGAGAAAACTCTTTCACTAGGTGTGCTAGTCACCGGAATGCAAAGAATTTTTTTGTCGAGACTGGAAAGTTCACTCTTCTTTTCTCTCCAAAAATTTAGAACGACCATATCTTGTGAATGTCGTTTTCCAAGAAAACTGTGGCATTCTTGTTCACTTGGAATTTATATTTGTTGAATGTTTATTTGCCAATTTTGTCAAATAACTTGAATTTAATAATTCATCCTCATTAGCTTACCTGATTATCATCATTCTCTATAAGTTTAAGATGTTTTATTATAAATTCTGAAGCTGAGCAATTTTGCTCTATTACTTTGACACAAATTGTCAATTTTTAAAATCTTGGATCTAAAAGAGAACCCAATACCTAGATAATTTTAAATAAAAAAAGGAATATACTTATATAATATTACTTGCTGATTACAAACCGGAAATCGTAACGCAAGTTTTTTTTAGCATATTTTCCTTAAGTGAAATAATTTCAGAACTATCACTATCATTTACTATTAAATGTGTTTCATTTTCACTTCTAAAAAGTAACGCCAAGTTTAAAGTAGGCTCTTTTAGTACTGAAAGAAATTCGACAGTTTCTTTAAATTTTGAAAGAAATGTTAATAGTTCTTCTACCAGGTCAGATTCATAATTTGAGAAAGTGCTTCCCAATTCTTTTCAAAACATTATTAATCAAATCCTTATTTAATCCAGATATGCTTTCTAGCATAATTAATATACTATGCCAACGTGTTGGGCTTGGGACATTTAATTTTAAGGTTTTCATATACGTGGAATTATTGTTATTATTATCATTGCAATTGCCAATTTGAAAACGGGTACTCGGGTATGGATCAATGCTGTCAAGATCTAACATGTTTGATGTTAAATCTAATGTACTTAGACATTTTCTTTGATATTCCTCGAATTCAAATTCAACTTCTGCAGTTTTATATCTTAGAGCAGTAATAATTTCTCTAATTCTTTTGCAAAAAATTTCCAGACTATGGATTTTTTATTATCCAGTTAGGATACTAAAATTATTTATAGAATTATTAAATGTAGATACATCCATTTTAAAAATATGTATTATATGGTAACTTTTGGAATTTTAGATTTTTGATTGATTGATATAATTATGATTGTAAAATAGTAGAAAATTTCATCAAAATCCTGATTGACATTAAATTACAAGAGTGATGTTGACCAATTATTAGAATAAAAAGGTATAAAATATGAAAGAAATTTCTGCGCCGGCCGTGACATGAAAATCGGTGGCGCGCCGGCGTGATTTTCTTAAACGGCGGCATTTCGGCGTAACCAAAAAAGGTCGGCGGCCGGGGCACACGTCTAGATATAACTAATGAGTTAATTCTTGGATAATAAAAGCTTTGGATCTTTCCGAACTTTTAGTTTCGGTTAGAAAATCTTGTTTGTTCCAGCTAAAGGCAAACCCAGGGAGCGTTTACTTGAACTAGAAGATCTTTAAATATATATAATAATTTTTATATGTTTATTTTTTAATTTGCGCACAAATTACCCAGCCCTTCAGTAAACGTGTGTAAATTTAATGTGACGATATGACATAATTAACTAAAGAAAATAATATTTATGCCAAATGCAATTTATAGGGGTCGGCCATATGGACCCGACAGAATTACCGATATGATAAAAACCTCTTAAAAAAATTGTAACTGACTTTAAATATAGTATAACGAACTGACCTACTCATTTTTTTAAAGAATTAACATAAAATTTAAAATAAAGATATAACGTAGAAACAGTTTTATAATATTTTATTGATTATTTAAAATAATTATTAATCGATTTATCACACATTTTAAATATTATATATATCATTTTTTTCTTGTAACATACATTGAGTAATATTGAATTTTAAGTGTATTTTTTGAAAATTTTGTAGGTAAAAGAATATTTATAAATAATTTGAGGTAAGAATTTCCAATTGTATTTCATCGTCAGGGAATATAACATATTATGAACATTTAAATAAAGAAAATAACAATTATTTAAGTTTTAATATAATAAATTTTATTATAGTAGTTTTTATTATATGAACACAAAACTTACTTTCGTTTCGAAGGCTAAAAATATTGATTTTTTGATAATAAAAAAACCAAAAATTTTATAGAATCTATTTTCCCCATTAGACCTAAACACAGCTTCTAACATGTGTAAATTAAAATAAAATAAATAGAATAGAATGTGATAAATAACCCTTAATTATTAATGCGGTCAGTGGTGTAACAATCTTGGTGGCAGACTACCACAGCTGGGAATATGTTTTTTATAGATTATTCAGAAGTGAAAATTAAATAAGATGGTGCCAAATAGTGCTATACATAATGTTTAAAAAAAATTAGATCAGATAAACATTTAAAAATCGATCGGATAATATCATTTATATTTTTGGCAAATAGTTATTCCTGTTTTATTGATGAACTATTTAAAAATAGGTCAAGAAATTTTGGATAAAAATCTTTAATTTATATTTTTGCCTCACTGTAGATATACGGACGATAAATATAAACGTTATAGTACAGGTCAAAAAAAATTAAACAAGACTGGGTAGGATTACCTAGCACCCCAAAAAGGCTATATATTAGAATCAAATGAATTTGTAGCTTTCATATTAAGATAAATTAAATAAACTCTGTAAGGACTTTTGTAGATAGCCAGTCATAGAATTAAACAATCGTGATCATCATAATTTAGCTCATGAGAGAAATATATAAAGAAACAGCTTACTCAGAGCTTAGTTACACCCATATATTGATATATAATAGTGAAATGATTCAAGTATTTTATTGAATTAGAATATACCCATGAAAATAAATTGCATTCAATTATTATATCCTTTAGGGGGGGGGTTAACAATTAAATACATGTAAATTAATAAAAATGCGAAATGTTCAATATTTTAATAACTTCATTATATCAAAATTTTGAAAAAAATAGAAGCTTACAACTTCAGTTAATACTTAATATATACAAATATTAGTTCGAAAAAGGGGGGGGGGATTCTAAACAATGGATTGTCGCCTTAATTTCGCAAGATTAATGTCACCATCTGACAAATATTTAACCTAATCGATGTCCGGAGAAAAATTTGCAGTTAGGTCTTGAGCAGCGTTGTTACGCCACTGAGTGCAGTTATTTAACTTTATAAAAAAATTTTCCTAATCATTGATTAAAGTTAAATATTATATACATTATAAAATTTTAAATAATCAATTTTACTGCATCCAAAATATTTAGACTGAGATTTTCGTGTGACGAGAGTAAAAAATGGAAGCGATATTTCTGTTTTATAGTAATAATCGAAATGTTAAATTATAAATAATATGGATACTTACGAGCAAATTTCATAAATGCATTCGTCACTAGAGCAAAATAATCTAAAATAGAAATTAAGGATATTTTAATAAAAATAAAGTGAATAATTTTAAATGCATAATGAATTAAAACAATTTATTTGAATTTAAAATTAAGTATAAAAAAGAATAAAAAGGCACTATTATAATTATGATTAAAAAAATTCCCTTTACTTTAAGGCAAGGATTAAAATGTGAGAAGAACCATGAGACATTGCATTGATATTGGTGGCTTCATAAACATCAATATTCAGAGATGATATAATTTTTCTAAAAAAATAAAATATAATGTCACAACACAATTGATAAATTTTAATTCAAATTGGCTTAATATCTATGGGTATTGGTCGATATTTCTTTAAATTATGATTATAAAATTTGAATACTAGATAAAATGTAAAATAGAGATAAAAGGAATATTGAAATACAATGTTAGAAAATATGACAGACTGCAAGACCGTATCAAAGCTACGAGTCGTAAAATGGTATATTTTTTAGGCCCAGGACGGCCGAATTTTATAAAAATAAATTGACGAGTTGAGAAATCGCAAGTTGGATCATTTAAACATTTATTTTAAGGTTGGCATTAAGAATTTTTTAATTTTTGTAAATATAAATTTATTTAGTTATAATTTGATTTAATATTATTTACCAGAGTTGTTAAGATACCTTTTAAATGGATCTAGATACAGATACATCGTCTGAAAACATATCTACAATTTTAAAAAATATTAGGCACGACCCATCCCGAACCGAAATTATTTTTAAAAATAGACCATGATTTGTAGTTCTCTAATATAAAGCACTTTTCAATAACGGTTTAATTAAATTTAAGTCTGATTATTTAGCTCTTGGGCATATTATTCAAAATATTTTTATTTACTTAATTTAAATATTTAAAAATTGTGATTTAATTAAATAAATCGATTTTTAAATTTTTACCAAAAAATTATAATTTTTGCTAGTACCCATTTATTTGCTTCTCAAATTTTTGATATGCCTTTAAATTCCATTTACATAATTCAGCCAAAATTATTTAACCAAATCCTATAAACCCCGAGCTAAGCCAAATAATATAATTCAAATCGGGCTGAAAAATCAAAATAGTTTAAATCAAAACTAGATCTAAAAATGGTCATCTCGATGAGTCTGAAAAAATATTTAACAAAATATCGGATCAGGTATTGACTAATATCAGCTTGATATTGCGAATATAGTATTGTCCTCTAAAAGCTTATCAGACTCTAAAAGCTTATCAGAAAACCATGGTATAACCAATTCATCGATTTATAAAAACAAAGTATAAAATGTATTATGGATTTTTATTTTATTTAACTTAATAATGTCGATAAAGTTCTGCTCCGATTCATCAACACGAGGAACTGACTCAATCCGAATATTGCATAATGGGTATATAAACAATATATACTGAGAGACTAGGGTTTTTAAGAGAACTTTTAATTCGACACAGACCAAGGAAATTTGACGAGAAGCAAAATAGATTAGGCATATTACCAAGTTCCAAAAGCAAATGTCGTGATAAACGTCAATCAACGTTCTAGTAGCGATGGAAAGGGTTACCTTATAACCCTCTCGTATACGAGTTAAACGTTCTTCTATCATAATAGGGCATGTACTTGCCACGAGGCTTGAATTTTCACCATCGCTTACATTTTTAAATTTATTAGAACTAGAGATTGGTAGCTTTTCTTCCAAATAATCTAACGTGAATAGGTACAATTTTCCAAATACAAACTCGCGATCATAAAGATCTTTCCGACTTGAGACGAATTCTAATATTTCTTCAGCCTCCTGAAAAAATGCGGGCAATACTTTCTGTAAGGTGAGAGGAAGGGCTGCACCACATTTATCGTGAAGATTACATTTCAACCTATGTAAGTTCCAGCTAAGAGGGTATAAATAGAATTTAAGATCTTCCAAAGAGTAGGTGTTAGAATGATTCATGTTAAAGATTAAAATTTGTCTGTAAAAATCTTTGGCGGATTTAAGGATCAAATTGTTATGGATTGTATTGGTGTTCTGGAAAGTTATAATTAACTTTTTGTTTTAATTTTAAATTGGAATAGAATTTAAAGATTTTAATACATGATAAAATTTAAATTAACTATTGAACCTTAAATTTTAATGAGAAAAATAAAGACTTCTTAAAATAAATAATGTAAATGTTATTCCATAGTTTCCTTATAATATACAAAAATGCAAAATAAACGAATATTTAATAGGCTAAAAATAATTTTAAACAATGCAATTTAAAAATAATGTTATTAAATCATATATTATATAATATTAGTCAAACTATCTTACTCGGTATCTACTACAGTGACTTAACATATTATATATTTCGATTTCTTTCCGAAGACCGTTTTCAATATTAACTTTCGAACCAATCGTATCTGATTTTGATATAGTTTGAGGTAATGAAAGTAAGGAAGCACAATATAAGCAAGTCAGGGAGTAATCCGTGATGCACAACCTCGAGATCAAAAGTTGAAAGAGAAATTGAGGTATGTCAATTGAAAGTTTATTAATAGGATATCGTTTTTCGTTTAATAATATATCCTAAATATAGTTTTTTTTAAATATTTATAATAATGTTAGAGTTTGTAATATCAGAAATCTTATAATTTCTTATTCTGCAGTTTTAACGTTTCCAGCTTTAACATTCATTTTAAGGCTTACGTTACTATAAGAGTTATATTGAATACTTTAGTTGCTTCTTGATGCTTATAATTTAATAAAACCGAGGCTACTTTCATCGGTGTACCGATAGCACTTTTTGGAAGACCGTTATATCGGATCGGAAATTTAATAAATATCGGCCGATAACCGATATTTGATAAATAGACAAGTAATCAATCCTATTAAAAAATATCGGTGCATACCTAATAAACCCATCTTAAATATGTAACTCTATAAAATAAAAACTCTAAATGTCACGAAGTCGAGTCGGTAAAAAACAACCAAGACGATTAGAAGTCTTAAAGCACCATAGGAAGTTAATTTGTGCAACGATCTATCAATACTCTCGAGAAACGAATTTAAGATAGAGCTTAAAGAGGTACGATTTTGGGCTTCAGAACGATGTTCCATTGATATGCGTGAGTACATTATATACTTGATAAAAAATGTAAACATAATGCATTTTAAAAAAAATTAACATAATTGTAATGAAGGTCTTTAATTGATGTGAAAATGTAAAAAGGGAATATTATGTTGATATTATTATATAAATTAAAGCTTTAAGTAAACTGTGTATAAAAAATATCAAATAATACATACTAAAATAATCAAATCAATACTATTTGGTGCTCGAAACAAAGCATGGTTGAAAAGTATATTTAACTTATCTTTGAATGTGACATCATACCCTTTATTCTCAGCAGGGAACTGACCTTTGGCGTTAGTATTATTCGATTCAATAACAAAATCATGAAAAATTAACATAAAAGCGAGATAGAATAACCACAATGTAGCCGTATCATCAATATTATCATTTTGATCATCCGAGACTTTGGGCGAAAAAAGTATCTCTATAAATCTTACAAGGAAACATTTGACTAACGCTTTTATTCGTTTGACTAGTATATCATTATAATTTATATCGAAATTGTGATTATCTAAGTTATGTCGATTTTTGATACAACTTTGACAAGATAATTTTTTAAATAAGTGTTCCACAAGATCAAGCAATACTTCAAGATCGCAATTGGAAACAACATCACTAGCATTCTTTAAGAAATCGGACTTTTTGTCAATGTTGTACTGTGTCGAATATAAAATTTCTTTATATAATTCATCTTGCTTCGAAAATTTATCCGTTAAATTTTCAGGAGTAGAAATTAAACGAATAAAACAGCCTTCTTTTTTGCGATATTTTCGTTTATTATGAAACTTAAGCTCGAGACCTTTTAACAATGTCACTTTGCAAACATCGATCAAACTTTTGACCGGTAGTTTATTGACTAAATCAAGCGCGTTTTGAAAATTCATGAGTAGTTTATCGTTCATGTAATATCTGGATTTGTTGATATTTATCCTTAAATTGGTTTTAGGAATCTGATGAGACTCTTGAAATTCGTGCATTTGTGGGTTCACGAACCCATTAAATACGTTGATAGAATCGAATTCTTTCACTAAAATTCAGGTTTAAAAAATAAAATTTAATGTAATTTTAATTTGTCTTATGTTAAAGAATTATAATACACAAGAAAAATATTCATAAATTTGTATTACACTTAGAGATTTTTGCTAATTTTTGTACATTAAGTGACGCGGCCCTTAATTTTGTCTCGTCGTAAGTAATGCCATCTAATTTTTCCATAAGATCATTGAATTGGATGTAATGAGGGTGAGCTTAAACAATTGTTATATTTTGTTAAATTGATATTTATTGTGATTGATATAGTATATATATCACTCCACAAGAAAGAAATATCAAAATTGAGTAATAAGAATGAAAGGTGTACAATCTTAGTAAAAATCATTTTCCAAAAGAATTTAAAACTATAATTTTGAAAGTAATCATGTGGTTGGTGACAATAATGTTTGAAAAATGATTTTCGTTCATTAATACATTTATATTAGGGCTGTCCCGCTATTAAATATCGGATCGAGGATATTTATCGCTTAAAAAATCAGATAAGGCCGATATTTCAAGAAATCCGATATTATAATGGTTATTTGTTATTTTATGATTGTATATATGGTTATACAAAATAATATTGCCTATTTTACATTATTTCCTAATAATAATAAATAAGAGGGACCATAATTTATTTATTTGTAATAATCTTGTTAAACGGCTCGATTTAACCGATTTTAAATTAAGATATTAGCCATAATAATATTACACAAGCCTCAAAATTTTGTTATAGATGTCCAAACCTTTCTGTCCTCTGTGAGCAAAATCTCAAGACTTGCGTTATATTTATGCTAAAATATTGGGTTGGTCGTTTTTCAAAGAAATAAAGCTGTTTAACAACATTAATTTGTAATATTTTGAAAATAAAATGAATACTATAAAAGAGTAGATAAAATGTGTTTTTATTATATTATTTTAAAAAAAAATATTTGAAATTTTGCCATAACATTGCACATATTTTAAAAGAGATGATCAACTTTTTGAGAATGAAAAAATATAATCAGTTATATTTTTTGGCAAAAAATGTTAATTTTTATTAAATTGGCTCAAAGGGTAGATAAATCAATTAAAATATCGGATGGGATCGGAACATTATGTCGATCGGCACTGCCCTAATTTAAATAATTGTAGATGATAAGAAAAATTATAAGATAATCTTTTATTTTAAATGCTGTAAATTAACAAACCATTCTTCAATATTTGGTTAATCGAACTGATACTTAATATAAGAAAATCTTCTAATGACAATTTTTCATTTTCGTAGGCTGCTAAATGATTCCTAAGTTCCGGCAATAACTCATAAATACTGTCAATTTGAGCTGGTCATATAAAATATAAAAGTTTCATAATAAATTTATTAAATTTGGAATGATAATATTATTGTTAAGAGGAAAAGAAAGTCTTATTTATACATACTCTTATAAGATCTAATTTTGAAAGGTGATAAATAATGGTTCCACAATAGACACTCGATTTTTTCCCTACTATAAATTTTAGGGGGGCTATTATCATTAGAAAAGAGATTTGTAAATATATGTTGATACGAGCAAGTTTCATCTTTGCAAGTTCCACGAAGCTCAAAAGGGCATACAATTTTATTTGGATCTATAGATGTGGTGTGAGCAATAGAGCTTAAAGACATTTTAGCTTTGGTTCTAAAATAAGGGCTTAATCTAAATTTATATTTAAAAAAAATTATAATATGGTATAATGGGTAAATTATTTTAAAAAAAATACTTGAAGGATTTAAATCTAATCAAGGGAGTGTGGTAATAATATTCGGGACATTGCATAGTTTCATTATTAAAAGCGTAGTCAGTTTTCAGTGTTTGCCCAATTAATGTGTTATAAATTAGTCTACGTGGTGTTAAGATAGTAGTTCCTGAGGTTTCGAAATTTATGTTGTCACCGGGTGCTAAGTTATCATGAGTGATCAAGCCATGATTGGTTTTAGTATATGATAAATTGGATAAATATAAATGGAGAATATATTGATAGATAAAATCAGAGCTAGGAAGAGTTTGAAGTTTGAAATTAAGATGTGAAATTTCATTACATTGTGGTTTTGATGCAAGAGATAATTGCTAAAAAAAATTTAAAAAATGCATTTTTAATAAATTAACAAAAAAATGATATAATTTAAATGCACCTATATAAAAATAAATATAATTACCTGTTCACCTATATTAAGATTTTCTTTGATAGCATTTTTATTATGAGTCTTATCATTTATTTTTAATCTTTTGGATTTGTCTGTTCCCTTAATACTAGTATTTACTTGATTTTCGATAAGGGGAGCCGTAGGTTTTATGATTTTATTATCAATTTTAAATTTGTTTGTATTGAAGGTATCGGATTTTCTTGAAGGCGAAGAAGAGGGAAGACACAATTTTTGATTAACCAATAGCATTTGGACCAATTTTATTTCTCTTTCCTTCTTAACCAAATAATCCGTGTTTAATTCGGTAAGCTTTTATAATATAACAAATTGTAAAACTATCGAAATGATCTGAAAATTGTTGATACAAAAGTTATCTTTATCTTGTATTTAAGATACAAATATCCACAATATAGCCCAACTCTAAGTCTAGTATCTAATATTATGAATAAAATCATTCGAAATTTTTAAAAAAACATTAAAAATATATGAGTTGGTGATTTTTATGTTAAAAATGTAAATTAATACTTAAAACCCCAATCATTTATATATAATTTAATAATATACCTTATTCTTAAGTGTTGTTACATGGCGGTCAGCTAGATTCAACTTTGTGTTTATTGCGAGCAATTGAGCTTCCAGCCCAGATTTTTTGTGCAATAAGACTTTTGCATTATTTTCTTGATAAGTTAATTGATTCTTAAACCGCTTAAAGGTGCTTCTGTTTTTTAGGCAAACTTTTCTGGTTATATTATTATATAAAAGAAATTTAAATCTATTTGAAGTGATTGAAATAACCGCTAATAATTATTTAGAGTATCAGAAAATTTCGAATACCATATCCCATTCACTAAATTAAAGTCAATTAGAATCTCGAAAGCAGAACAATTTTATTTGCAATATAGATTATTATTTAGATCCAATAATATAATCAGAGACCTGCAGGCCCGGCCCTGGTTTTAAAATAAACTGGACCGGGCTGGGCCTAAAAATTTTTTTTTTAAATACCCGGGCCGTGCCGTAAAAATTTTTTTTAAAATTTATACAACATGAATTATTATATTCGTCAATTAGATATGGCTATAATGATTATATATAGTTATGATTAATATAATGTTGGGTGAAAGTTAACACTAGCTAACACTCATAGTATCTATTACATAATATAATTATAGTTTTTCTGCCATGGAATAAATACGCAAAGGATAATAGGTAATAAATACATTTTTATATAATATACTAGATGATAGCCCGTCAAACTTTTATGCTAGTTGTTACCTGTTATTTGAAAATAATATCCAATTTTTATTCTTTTTACTCTCCCCCCCCCCACTTTAGGACAGGTTCAATCTATTAAAACTAAATGTAAATACTATGGTAGGAGTAAAAATAAATTTAAAGCCTTTACTTGATAATACTAATATTATTTGTTAAATATTACTGATCACTTATACCTAATATTTAATATT
The DNA here is from genome assembly GCF_954871325.1 of Gordionus sp. m RMFG-2023. NCBI lineage: Eukaryota > Metazoa > Nematomorpha > Gordioida > Chordodea > Parachordodidae > Gordionus > Gordionus sp. m RMFG-2023. Next base: position 40,965,061 of record NC_088776.1, read on the forward strand.
AAAAATTCCCAGGCAAAGTACAAAGCCATAATAATTTCGAAAAATTCTTCCAAGCCCAATGAAAGATCATAATAATTTTGGTAGTTGAGAACTGAAATAAACATTAAATTAATCATAATGAATTAAAAATACAATCAAAATCAGATTTTCATGGGCCTTGTTTTTTTGATCAGGCCAAGCCCAGGCTTGCAAAAAAATTTGTTTTAGGCCAATGTCTGATCCATAGTTAATAATAAAAAATTCTCAAGCATCCAAGCTCATAATAATTTTGAAAATTTTCCTTAAGCCCAGCCCAATATAATTTATAAAAATATTTTCCAAGCCCAGCAAAACCTATAATAATTTTATAAAAAAAATTTCTCAAGCCTGGCCAACCCATAGTAATTTTCAAAATTTTTCCCAAACCTGGAGATAGGTAAATCTCTAATAACCATATCTATTTTTTATACTATTTTAACCCAGCTCACCCCAGACAATGGTCAACCCATTAAGACTGAAAGTGAATACTATTTTTTTGAATAAAATTATATTAAATTAGTTTTTACCTGAGGGCCATATAATTCTGTGTTAAATATTACACCTATGCCTAATATTAAAAAAATTCCCACGCACTTGGGAAAAATTTCTCAAACCTGCCAAAGACCAATTTTGGTAGTTGAGAACTGAAATAAAATATATAAAAAGTCACAATGCATTTAAAAATACAAACAGAATATGAAAGTTGCATGGGCCTTGGTTTTTGATCAGGCCAATTTCTAGCCCATATTTAAAATTAAAAATTTTTCAGGAATCTAAGACTAATTAATTTTGAAAAATATTTTCCAAGCCCGGGATAACCCAGAATAATTTATTTTTTCATTGGATCCAGAAAAATAGTCCTGATGTAAGGGGTTTATAAGAATTAAATTTGTCTAATATGTACATATTTTTTATTTGCCATATTATATTATTGGGAAAATTTCTCAAAATTATCATCAAATGAAGGGGAAATATTTGTTTACCTATCATTCTACTGGTTAGCTCCTGGTATTTATATGAAATTCATGTTTGGAAGTAAAATTTACCCTTACCATCAAATATTTTGTTACAATTGTGGATACATATAATCATTCAAAAATTCACTAATCTATTGAAACAAATACTAAGCACACTATTTATTAATTATATATTTTCTTATTTTTCTATTCTTACCAATGTAATTAGCTCTGATAGTAGGGTAAATTTTACTGCCAAACAGTGGATGCAAATTCACTGCACTCGATATGTTCCCTTTTGGGCGATGGAAGCCACTTAATTAAATTTTATTAAATGCAATGATATACCTTAAATTTTTATATTAAATATAAGCACGCTATTTATTAATTATATATTTTCATATTTTTCAATTTTTACCAATGTAAATTACTATTAAATGCAATGTTATACCTTAAATTTTTATATTAAATATTAACAGTTGAGTCTTTAAATCTTCCATCAAGTTAAATCTGAAATCTGGGTATATATTTGAGTATCATAATAATATTTTCAGAGTTTCCATATGATTTATAAATAGAACTGACTGAATGAATGCTTAGTTTGTAAGGTGATTACTATTGGACCGATTACGCTATATTCATTTTTATTGGACAAATATATTTTCAAAGAACACTATTGGCTAAATTTGATTGACGTTTTTTGAGGATTATTATAATAAGATGTTATATTTTTTATTAATTAAAATATTAGTTTTTTTTTTTTAAATACAATTAATATAGTATATTCTTAAAATATTATTTACACAAATTTAAAAAAAAATTAGTGTTGTTAAACGGCTCGTTTTGAGCGGATTTTTAAAGATGGCTACCACTGTATTTTATCCAGAAATATATTACGCAAGCCTGAAAATTTTGTTCATAGAAGGAGCAAAGGTCTAGACATATAGTATCGAAATTTCGAGGCTTAATTGAGTTAGCCGTTTTTATAAATCGGCTCAAAACGAGCCGTTTAACTACATTAGCTAATATGCTTGCTTATTAAATGATAATACTCGCCGAAAAATATGATAAAATACCGAGTAGGTAAATTTTTTGTATATAACAGGTCGAATATAATTTTAAAAAATTCCGAGCCGGGCCCAGAAATTTTTTTAAATATCCGGGCAGGGCCTAAAGTTTTAAACCCGGGCCCTTTTCTAAAAAAAATCCGGGACGGGCTGTGCAAATGGTACCTCTGCAGGTCTCTGAATATAATTAAAGTATCCATTTTACAAGATTCGAAAACATGTAGGCCAAATTTTGACCAAGAATTAGCTAAATTTTTCAAATATTAAATTGATCCCGAGAATGAATGGCAAAATTAAAGATGAGACTAAAAAAGATATAAGACAATGTTAGAGTTTAGGTCTAGAGGGGATATATATATATGGAAAAAATGATTAATTAAATATTCGTTTTATTTTATATTAATTTTTATTAATTGTAAGAATAAATTAGAAAAAAAATAAAGATATAATGTTAATTTCGATTATTTTGAATTTATTTATTAAATTTCCAACAAAAAAATGTAAATGGAGTATTTAAATATCAAAAAAAAAATCATTATGATTTGTTTGCATTTTGAATTTATCAAATAAATTTTATATTAAATTTTTTTAGATATATTAATAATATGATAAATTGTCTCTGAAATTTTAATAAAATTGATAAGTTTACTGTAGATTTTCCCATTTTAAACATTTGCACGAGTGGAACACTCCAATTCTAGATCGACGTAAGATGATAAGGTGAACATATTTTAATTTCTGATTTTTAATAAGGTCTAATTAAAATGATTTAGTTTTTAATTAATAACTAATTATTTAAGAGAAAAAATGGTCAAATAAGTTCGATTTTTGTACTTAAAATTCCTATAATCTCAAATAATAATTGTCAACGAGCTAAAATGTTGTTTTAATCGAACTAGAATATAGTGCCTGCATGTTTTTATCAAAATTGAAAAAGGTGGGTTGTGAGTTTGATTTAACATAGAATTACTCTTTTGGTGAATCATAGTATGGATTCATTCAGTTTCAAAAAAACATATCTTCATATAATATAAAAAAAATTTAACGAAATAACAGACGATAAAATAAAATTAGTTTGTGGCAATAACAAAAATATGATGTGAATTCTTTTATTTCGCAGAAACAACAGTAGGCTGTCCTAAGGCCTACCACAAATTGAATATTAAAGATCGAATTTCGTCCATCAAATCAAAACATTAGTTGTACCTTAAAATTATATTAATTTCACAGGTGTTATCGAAATAACAAGTTTATAACGAAGACTGAATAAACAAAACTGTGTAGATCAGGCCTAAAAATTTTTCAAATTTGAATTTAACATTAAAAGGTTTGTGTAAAACATAATGTATATTCTTTTATTCACCTGCAAACTCCTAATAATTTTTGCGCCTTTTCCCTGTGAACCAAACGGGTGCTCAACAATTCATCATTAATATTAATTTGCGTTTTTACCAAGGGAACGGTTTGGGGGCTGTTCATGAACTAAATGATTAAAATGACATCAACATACAATTATAGATCATAAATTGATTTATTATGTATATAATAGTGATATACAATCCTGCAGACAATGAACTTATTAACATTCAAAATAATCATAACTTAAAATATATGACGTTCTCAGAATCGTCAGCCTAACTTATTGATAATATTGTTTTTTTAAAAAAATAATTATTAAATTTAAAAAAATTACAAGTGAAGACGAGGATTGTGCACCATGTTTAACATTCTTTCCATTTCTTACATCATTTGCACTGGTTTTTGAAATGGGTATATCGGGGGAAGAACTTGAATCACTATCATAATTACCATTGATCTTGCGTTTCAATGGAATGATAATAGGTTTTTGTTTACATTTCGGCTTGATATTTTTTTAAACGAATGTAATGCTTGTTTTATATTATATATATATATATCAGAAGAATAAAGGACGATATAAAATTAATTTTAAAAAGAGTTATATATCGTAAATTCTAGGTAGAATAATTACTGCTGTTTAATGGCTCGATTTTTAAAAGCGGATAACCCAATATTTTAACCAAAAATGGCAGGCCTGGAGATTGCTCATAAATGGCAGAAAGTTTTAGACATCTGTTAACGAAATCTCGAGACTTGCATAATATTATTTTGCCTAAAATCACAATTTAAAATAGGCGAATTCGAGTCGTATAACCCATTAATTGTTACACTTTATTCCAGCCGATGAAAATTCTAGATTTTTTCAAATTTTATTTATTTTAGTCTAATTAAGAAATCAAAAAAAAATCGGCACGAAAAAATCATCCTAAATAGGAAATCTGAACAGTTGCATAACTACAACTGTAACGTTGATAATTAGGTGTATAAAAGTAAGGTAAAATTATATTATTGCAAAAAATCGAAATGATAGATAATTTTAAAATTTATTTATATATTTTAAATTTATAAGTACAATTTGTAATTTTTATATTTTAGGAAATTTTTTTAAACAATCACTATGTATTGGTATTTGACACATGATACATATATATATATCTTGCTATGACAAAGCTTACAACGTTGCCTTTTGTTATAGGGTCATTCCATGTCAAATCAATTACTTTATAACCTGACCATCTCAGATTTTGTTAAAATTTGGTATTTAAGTTAATAAAGTATTGTAATTGACGATCCAAAATATTAGATTCTTAACTCTATCAGAACCGGAGATATAGGGCTTCAAAGTGGCTCAGCTTGGTCATTTTTCGAAAAAAATGATTTTTTAAAATTGGGATAACTTTTATATTAGATGTACTATGTATATCGATTATAGCTCATTTTATAGCCCTAAGTAAACTCTTGAACGTATGTTATATAAAATTAATTTTTCAAAATGTTAGACTAAATTTTTTTTTCCAAATTTCAGATATTTTGAAAATTTAAGAATGGGGCCAAAAAAATTAATTAGGAAAAATCTAATTTTAAAAAATCCGCTAGATGGCGTAAGTAGTTTAAAATATCAATTTTATCAATATAAGTCAATCTAAGAAATTTTTTTTATTCCATAATAAAATATTTATCGAATATTTAATTAAATTTTCTTGAATTTAATATATAGATAATAAAATTTCATTAATAAATTATCGATTTTTCGAATAATTTTTTCCCAATAATTTATCGATTTTTTTATCTGTTACTTCCTAAAATTTGTAATGTTAAAATTAATTAATTCATTAATATATTTTGTACAAATCCATTGAATCTTCCAAATCACTATTCCAAAAAAGGTTTAAGAAAAGGGACGATTTGGATAACAATTAGGGATGGGACCAATACCAAAATAATATTGGTTTACAATACCAATATAAACCAATATATATTTAAATATTGGTATTGCTTTTACAACCAATACCAATTACCTAAATATATTGGTTTTGATATATTGTTTAAATACAATTTTAACCAATACCAATATTAAAAATAACATAATTATTTGGGTTTATCGTGGATAATTATATCGTGGTATTTTTTTTACTTTCATTGCAAAAACTGATTACATCTGTTATTTCTTCCAAATACTACTGTGATATCAATATTTCTGTTATTTATAATTATAGTTTATTTTTATTATGGAAGTAAATTTTTTACATGATATCTATCAATTTTATCTATTTATTTAGGATATTATAATAAATGAAGACCAAATAGAGTTAATAAATATAGATGCTGTTGGTACTAATAATAATAGCGATAATGAACAAAAAGAATTATCAATATCTAATAAAATACGAAATTCAGCAAAAATCTGGGAATTTTATATTACTTGTGATAATAAAAAAAGGCAATTTGTAATAAATGTAAAAAAAGAATATCACTTCAATTTTGGAACCTCAGGATTATGGACACATCTTAAATCCATCCACCCAACATTATATAAGAAATGTTCACTAACATTAGTTTTTAGAAAAACACTAAAAATAGAAATTATGAAACATTATCATAGTTCTTTTATCAATTTAAAATCTGTACTTTCTAACATTACATCTAAATTTTCCTTAACAATGGACATTTGGTCCTCTCCAAATAAAATACCCTTTATGGGCATAACAATTCATTATATTGATAATGATTTTAAATTAAATAATCATTTATTAGATTTTATTCCTTTTAAATCAGCACATAATTCTATTAATATTTTTAATTCTGTATTAAAAGTAAAATTTGAAATTGATTTTTTTTGCATTACATTAGACAATGCAAGTAATAATTTAGCATTTCTAAAAATTTTAAAACAAAAAGATAATTTTGATAATGTGTGCAAATGCTTTTGCCATATTATATATTTGGCTGTCATGGCTGCATTGGAACCCTTAAATACAACTTTAAAAAAAATAGGAAATTTTTAAACTTTCTATATCTAAATTTAATAAACTCGAGAAAATATATCTTGAAAAAAATCCACACTTAAAATTTCCTCACCCAATTTTGGATATACCAACACGTTGGAATTCAACATACCAAATGCTTGAAAGAGCAATATTGCTCAAACCCTATTTGACAACATATACCAATCATTTACAAAATACCAATCAAGAAAATTTTATTAGTGCCTTAGCCTGGAATAATATAGAAAAATACCGAAATTTTCTGGAACCATTTAATTTTGCTACAGAGATGGCCTCATGTGCTAATACTCCAACAATTTCAACAATTATTCTTTTATATTCCAGTATTTTTGAGCATGTGGAGAGTTATAATAATAATCCTAATGCTATTTTAAAGACAGCTTCTTTAGCTGCCTTAACAAAACTTAATAAATACTATAATTTTAATAAACACCTCTTTATTATTTCAACAATGATTGACCCAAGATTTCAACTATCAAGTCATTTATTAAAGCATAATAATATGTAAACTCTTATTGGATATCTTACTAATGAATACAATATTTATAAAATAAATAATAACAATTCAGCGGAACTTACAAATGAAGCACAAAATAACAAAAAATTGTCCTTTTATAACAAAATTTATCAGGTGAAAGCTCATAATAATAACAACTTAGAAATAAGTAAATACGTAGATGAAGCCACAATTTCCAATGATACAAATCCATTAGATTGGTGGAAATTAAATAAAAATAGATATCCAATATTATCAAAAATTGCCAGAGATTATCTAGCAATTCCGGCCACCTCATCTAGCTCTGAAAGAGTTTTTTCAGAAGGACGGTATGTTATAACAGACCAACGTTGTTCACTAGATGAGCATACTATATAAGCTTGCCTGTGCCTAAAAAGATGAAAGATTCTTCTTTAATACATAAAATTATTTCCTCTTATATTAAAATTATATCATTCTTTTGCATTATATTTTGTATAAATAGACAGTTATGTTACATTTTTAGTTTACTTATTTTGCTATGTTCTTTGTGATAAATAAAATGGTTCAAAATCAATATGTTTATTATTGTTGATACAAAAAATACATGATTAAATCAAAATTTTTTATATTCACATCACCTAATAAATTCCTAGTTTAAAAAAAGAATTTGAATTCAGTAAAATTTTGAGAGTTGGTTCTTAGCCCTGATTTTATGATATCATGATTTTTTTTCCCATGTTTATTTAAAATTAGAAATTAAGGGTTTTATAATCACTATTTCTATTCTTTTAATTAGTAATTTGAATTTAAACTAATACCAACCAATATAAACCAATAGTAAACCAATACCAATAGCAATACCAATACAAGAAATAGAAAATATTGTTTAATACAATACCAATATTTTAGACCCAATACCAATACAATATTTTGTTAATATTGGGTTTTTACTATTGGTTCCCAGCCCTAATAACAATGTATCATAAAATTAACAAAGGAGAATATATTTGTCCTATCGCAAATGTTTATATAAAAAGAAGAATAGTATTACAATTTTAGATGATAGCAACATCCCTACAACTTCAAATAATTTCTTAAACCTCCATCGATATAGAAAATGATTATCCAAATAATAAGGACAATGCACAACTCCCTACACTTTTTTTAGAATCCTTAAATTCTACTTTAAATCAAATGGAGCATTCTTCAATAAAAAAAAAGACTAAGAGAAAAAGGATATCTCAAGAAAAAGCTCAGCAAACTTGATAATTTATATGAAAAAAATTATCCATTATTGCCTAAAACACAAAAATATCAATTATTAACGACATTACCTCCAAATTGGAGCATTCAAAAATTAAAAAACAATTTAACGCTTCGTTTTATATGATCCGTAATTCAAAATTCATTCTTGGTCGAGGGGATTCTTTCATCTTCTAATCCCAAGGTAGGTAAAACCATAGATGAGAGCACAGTTGACGTTGTAAAAAGTTTCTATTTAAACGATGAATATAGTAGATTACTGCTCGGAAAAAAAGATTGCCTTTCTATAATTGAAAATGATGAAAGGATTAATGTTCAAAAACGGTTAATTCTAAATAATTTAAAAGAAATCTATATAAATTTTAAAGCTATCTACTCTTCTCTTAAAATCGGATATTTAAAATTCGCCTCATTGCACCCTAAAAATTGCATAATACCAGGTTCAAGTGGTACTCACTCGGTTTGTGTCTGCCTAATCCATCAGAATGTTAAGTTGCTAATAATAGATAGCAATCTAGCAACTTTAACAAAATAAAGACTTATAAAGACATAATTCCAGCAATCCTCCCCTGCCATAGAAAGCTAAGAACTTTACATGTTGATGCAACTGTCATCATTGAACTATCTTTCAATCGAACTACAAATATTTCATATGTCTTTCAAATCGGTAGTCGTAATAGCCCCTCTCTTTTTTTACCATAGCTTTAATTTTTTCTAGGGAAGAATTTATAAGCCAATTTTCTCTTAAAGTCCCAGTTGCTAAAAATCCAAGATACTTATAAAAGCCTTAGAGATGTTAAAAAATTATCGAAGTAAATAGAATGCAAAGAAGGTACTTAAATTTGTAACAACCGTACCTCCTAATCCAAGATTCAAAGCCATTTGGCTCTTATTTTTACTTTGATATATATATTAAATACAAATATATATCCATCGGAGGAAGCAAGGGTTAATGATTTATATCCAAATCGAATGGGTTTACCTTTGATAAACATTTTACAGGAATGTCTTTCTCGATAAGGTACCATTAGTGTTGTTAAATAGTCGAGTTTTTACGACTCTGAACTCAAGTCGAAGTCGCAAAACTCATTTCGAATTGAGCGGCTCAATGAGCCGCATGAGTCACTCGATGAGTCGGCTTCAGAGTCCCTCTATATATTATACTCATTAAAGTTGTTTACTTAAAGCCGACTCATCGAGCCGACTCTGAAGCCGACTCATGCGGCTCATTGAGCCGCTCAAATTGAAATGAGTTTTGCGACTCAAAACTTGACTAGTTTTTAGGCTAAGTCGACTCGACTTAGCCGTTTAACAACACTAGGACCCTTTGCTCAACTATGCATAAATTATGTAAAAATATACCGAATTGTTGAAACTTTTTTAAAATAAATATATAAATGGGCGGAATTTATAAAGATTATCTTCTTTATCAAAAGTTAAGTTATTAAACAAATGTAGATTCCTTTTGATATCACGAAATGTATGTTGTGTCATTGAATTCCTAACGATTGGTATAGTAATATTATTGTCATTCGACCAATAAATTCTTTCTTGCAGTAAGAAATGATATTCAGTTAGCAAAAGAATCCTATAAATCTTTTCATCTCTGATTCGGTTGTTATAAAATTTGGTCTATTGTTTTGTTTGGAATAATTATGTGATTGATGCACAAGTAGTGAATATATTACTTGATCAAAAAATAATTCAAATATTTCTATTGTAGTTTTCCAATCAAATCGAATTAAAATTTGCATTCTTGATTTGTAGATATTGTGGTTTCTGAGACAATATCACCGTTTCTGGATATTGGATTTCGATCTCCCTTGGAAGATTAGGTGTGTCAGTTAACAACTTATCTTAGTTACCTCGGTTATCATCATCGAAATCTTCTTCATCATTAACTAAAACTGCATTATGAGTATAATTACAACTTTGTTTTATAAACAGGACCTTCATCGAAAAGCATGGATAAGGCTTCAACAACTGTTAAAAATTGTTTTATCATAATAATATTTTAATATTATTTAAAAATTTAGCAAATATAAGATGATAATAAATAATTTTTATATTCAAATGAAAAAATATAATGAGAATAACAATAAAATAATGAATTTTCTGGAATTTTTTATATTAAAAATATCATGATGAAAAAATAGTATTTTTGTTTAATAAGAATATAAACAAAAATTTATAATAAAATATTATGCCAAATTTTTTTTATATAATTTTTTTTGAACCCTTATGTGGTAAACGTTGCATAAATGGTACAGTAAAATCATGATTATGATTCCGAGAATAGATAGAATGATGGACCAAAATTAATTAGAATAGGTTAAGGCATCTACAAGAAATAAATTTATGTCAATTGCATTAAAAAATAATAAATACTCTTTCAACGAGGGAGCCTAGAACATTTGGCATTTAACAGTCCCAAATTGTCAAACTTCAATGGCATCTAGGGCACTCAAACATAATTATATTTTTAAAAAATGTTTATTTATGTTATAGTACAATCTTCGAGCTATGAGAATCATATGCAAAATTATTTCAATTCAAAAATTTATATGTGAAAAATCAATAAGTAACAACTGTTACAGATATGGTATGTTGACCATTAATGGGTTAACAATACTAAATAATCAAAAATTCTACGTTTTCAATCATATCTCTCTTACTCTGACCAATTTAAAAAATTAAAATAGTTTAAGTTATCACTCTAAGCATATCTGATATATTTTTTTTTATGAAAATGTTTTTTGCTATTAAAAAATGTTCTATTTAGGACACATATAATGCACAAGTAAAAGTTTCATTTATGCTAATTTGAATCAGCAAAGCATTAAAAATTTTAAAATTTTACTCAAGGATATAGAAAACAGAGGAATTTTTTAAAAATGGGAAAAATATCTGAGTTTTGGATTAGATTTTATATTAATTAGAGCCCTTGCATTGGGTCTATTTTTTCAAGTTCCGCTTATTCAAGAAATTGGGCACCAACTAAAAATGTCTGTCCAGTATAGCTGGTCCTTATTAGGTCAAATCAGACTTGGGTAGGTTCATATAGGGCTCTATACAAGTAGTATTCACCATATTTATAATTATATATAAGTATCTTTACCTTATTTTTATTAATATTATTTATAAAATCTAACCAGGAGTGCTTTAAGGGTAAGCATTTTTTCCCTGCTAAATTTATTATCCATGTTTCTATCTGCAACCATTACAGTAGTTTTCTTATTTTTAACAACATTTGGTAATGATTTGGCAACGATAGGCAGAATAGGTTTTTCTTTATAAAGATTCTTGTAGTCTACATCTTTCAGCCCATATTTAAGGCTAAAATTTTCATCAAATTTATTTTCCTCATTTTTAGCCCTAGTAATTACAACATTTTCCACCTCACCTTTCTCAATAAGTTGTGGTTGTTTAATGATAATTGTCAAATCTTTATCCAAATATTGATTAAATTCGGTAACTTTGTTTGATCTCATATCTTCATTAATTTTTGTGTCACAATTCTTTTTCTCTATTTCTTTGATTTTTGGAGATTTAATTTTATCAATTTTTGCAAACTTTTTGGAAATATTTTGAGTTTCTTTTTTGGCAGGTGATATAAGAGTTGAAGACCACTTCTGAACCTCTTTTAAAAATTTATCTATCATAATTTCTTTGGTATTCTCATAGTCAGTTTTATTTGTGTTGTTTGGAACACTAGTATTACTTACTGTCCTACCAGTATAATTCATATTAATACTTGTATCAAAATAATAATCATTGTTAAATTGATTAATGTTTGCGCTAATGTCTTTTGCCATTGAACAAATATTATTGGATATTTCATAAGGTATGGGGGTGTTAGATTGGATAGAAGAGTAATCATTTACACATAGATTTAATTGTTCAGTGGGAGTTGTAGTACTTTGTATTAGATTGATTGTTGGATAATGCTCAGAAAGAATATTGCTATAGGCTTTTGAGGTTTGCTGTTAAATATAAAAATTTACAAAATAGTGATACATGATAAGGACTAATAATTTTAAACTTGTATAGTGCCATTGATTTTAAACGTAAAGTGCCATTAAATTTAAACTTTATGTATAAATGTTGAGTATTGTTTGAAATAAGCTAAACTTGATTTTTTTACTACTCATCTTTGCAAATAATATTAATAAAACACTTATAAATATATATCAAAACAAATTTCGTACAAACAATATTGTAAACTTGAGTATCTCCTTCAATATAGCAATTAACATTTTGAAAGTTTAGGCCAGGAATTTGAGGGTGTAATTTAAAATGATCTATATTATTTTCATTGTCATAGTGAAACTGATTCAAAGGAAAGTTATTAATGGTTTTTATAAAATTAAAAGAGTTATTTTCATATATAATATTATTGCCAAAATTGGAATTTTGATAATTTTCAATTTCAGCAATATGGTTAAGATAGTAGCTAAAGATATTAAATAAGGTACTGTAATCTAAATTGTCTATATCACAATTATCTTTTAAATAATTTGCCAATTGATCAAGATTTATATTTTGCCAAAAATTGTCATTAGAGTCTATTTGTTGTTTGTTAAAATTGTTATCATCAAAAATACTATAATTGTAAAAATTCAGATCCGAATCATCATTATCAGATATATCCATGTCTATTACTAAATTATCATAGTCAACTTTATCTGCTACATTAAAATTATAATTTTTGGTTTGATTGATATTATTTATATCAAAGAAAGAGTTTATATTTTCCCGATGATCAATGTCCTGATTAACAAATTCAGTGGGATAATTGTGATTAAAATTCAAAGCTTGTTCTAGATACTCATGGGAATAATCAGTTAAATTAAAATTATCAAATAATCTATTTAAATTAATTTCAGATTTGTTTTGATTATATATATAATTCATATCTTTCTTTAAAAATTTTTCTTTCTTTCTTTTGAGATGTGTTTCTTTTTTGAAATTATTTATTAATCAATATCAATGGGTAATTGTTACCTTTAGGGTTTGGTTTTACAGAAATGTTTTTTGCGGCTGATTCTAAAGCTATTCTACGAAGCTCTAACTCACCCAAATCTTCATTAAGCTAATATATAGAAATATATACTTTCTAATTGTATAAATTTTTACGTATTCCCATTTAAAAACATCCATACTAGATGTGATATTTGCATCCGATTGTTGTAAATGATGAATATCAGAAGCTTCAATATCATATTTACCAAGCTCACGTTTGAGTGTTATATATTCTTGCAACAATTCTTCATATGTCATATCATCCATTATGTTGATTAGAATGTACAAGTAAAATTAAGAATAATTGTCAGATAATTAATTAGAATGTTAGATCCTGACAACTGACAACAATGCTATAAAATAACTATAAAATATTAATAAAAATAATGCCTATGATTTTCATCAGTAAATAATATGTAATTTAGGTTTTTATTCTTCATATATTATTCAACCATAATTTTATTTCTCGAATAAATACCTTAAAATTACAAAAGTTTATTAAAAGTAATATGCTACATATTTTAATTATTATAATCGCTTTAAAATGATAAGTTATTTTTTACAAATATAAAACAATAAATATAGAATGGCACTATTGAACTTATTATTACTAACGTTTTGATTATATGAAATATAATAATTTTAAACGTTCTTTCTTTCTTCTTATTTAATATTAGCTCAATTCCTTCACCAAAAGAATAACATTTAATATATTATATACATACCAATTTTAAATTGAGTATAAATTTAACTTTACGTTTATAATAAACTCGTTTATACATACCAATTTATTGAGTATAAATTTAACTTTGCTTTTATAATAAACTCGTTATATTAAAAAGCTGCGTTGAGTTAATTCAGTCATCAGTTCTATGTTTTTCAAATTTTATTGTAGCCTTATCATCATAAAGCTCCATATTTATTTAATTTTATATTAACGTTGCGCTAAATAACGCAACGCTTGAACAAGACGTGATTAATAAATGATGCCGATACTATTGATGTCAGTTTACCTGTGGGGGGGGGGCAGTGTGCATCCAATCTTTTTCGATAGGGGTAGAGGGTGGGCGCCTCTAATGGGGGTAGGATTAATTTATTGGGGGTTATCTATTAAATTTTTAAATGAAGGGCCAAATAATTTCAATAAAAAATTAATACTTTTATTATTGACCTATTATAATACAATGATATAGCTAATCATCGACCAAATCTATATATTGTATACAATAATAGACATTATTTTTAAAATAAAACTTTTTATCATCCTTTTATGTAACTTAAAAGGGTTAGACATTCTCAGCATACTCATATTCATGCCAAACAATATACTATAATAATGCATTCATTATAAATGAGGGCAGCATCTACATGACAGGATTTTCACTGGATGCAAACCCCCTTCAAAAACCTTTGACTACCACCCCCCCCCCCCTAAAAAAATTACACTGCCGCGGCCGTGTCTCTTTATCATTATTTTCACCTATTTATTTATTGATACTCCTTTCAAAGAATTTATAAATGATAACTGAAATTAATCTATTTCTACTACCAACTATAGACATTTTATGAATATAAAGAATTTATTTTTTAGATAATAAATTCAATTAAAACCTCCATTATTTACAATGAATTTATTATTAAGGCATTATGAGCTTGCTGAAATATCGAAACCTTTTAAATAACATTTTAAAGGATAGGTTATTTGGAAAACAATGTGAATGATTGTTTGCAATATATAGATTTGGTCGATGAATTGTATTATAATAATACTATAATAAAAGTATTAATTTTTACAGCAATAAATTTTGTCCTATTTCATCTCAAAATTTAATAGTTAACTCCCCAAAAAATTTATCCAACCCCCATTAAAGCAGCTTATCCCATACCCCCTCAAAAAAATAGGTTGCAAACTGTTCCTATCCCTCCCGCTCATGTAGACGCTGAATGAGGGGATACTTTTATATTCATTATATTTTGATAGTTGGTAGTAGATCTTAAACAATTTAAGTTGTTTTTTTTTACGAAGGGAGTACCTACCATAATAATTAAAGTGGCGCAATTAATAATGTGGGATTATCGCCGCCTGCGAAATTATTTTAGAGGGGTAGGCATTGTTTGAGGGGGTCACCCAATGAAAATTCTGTTATGCGGACGCTGGATAATATATTTAAATTTATAAGAAGATACCAATATTTATATTTGAACAAATCTTAGACATCGACCTCACTCGATAGCGATACCACACATTATCAGAGTTGTTAAACGCTAATTTTAAAATTAGCGCGCTACCACTATCGCTATTTGTCAAAAAATGTAGCGCGCTACCGCTATCGCTATTTGTCAAAAAAAGTAGCTCGCTATTAGCTACTATTTTTTAAAAGTAGCTTTAGCTACTTTTTAAGCTACTTTTTAATGAAAAAAAATTACAAATAATTTTTTTATTTTTTGCTTATATTGTTATTGTCTAGTAAATATATAAAAATTAACATTTATAAATATTAAAATATAGTTAGTATTGATTATAAAAAAATTTATGTAATAAAAATAAATATTTATGGTAATTTGAACCATTTTAATAATAAAATCATTTCAATATTATCATCCCCAAGTCTAGAGCAACGATCAGAAAGTATAAGTTTTGACTTACTAAATAATCTCTCGACACTAGCACTTGAGGGTAAGGGCGTATTTAATCTTATATACATATTTTTAATATAAGATAGATTATCAATAATTTTATTTGCAAACACATCATATGTCTGGCATCCTATTATCATTTTGAGGGCTAATGCCACAGATCTTCTTTTTAAAGTCTTAGGGTCTAGCTAATGGCCTGTGAGTCCTAAATATGCTCAAGAATATTTAATCAGTTTAATTTATAAATATAAATAAGTTTTACCTTCTATTATGTCTCCAACTATCTGCCGAGGTACATATATATACTCAACTATTAGAGCATCTTTCATCATTTTAAAGTTATCTGCTATTTTATTCAATAGTGTCTTGCGGCATAAAATTGTTGTACTAGGGGAAAGAGTTTTAATCATCATGGTAAATGATGGATTATCAGCCAAGGACATTGGCTGAACTGTATTAATCATAAAATCAACAATAACTTTATCAGCCAATTTCTGAGAAATATTGTCGTATTAATAATTAATTTGGTTTGAATTGAATTGTCTTTTTGGATGCAGAGACGCCTATACCAAAATTATTTAGATGTTTCTATATTTCCTTAAAAAACATGAACAGTCTTATAATAAATATTATAAGAATGTAAAAATGTAAAAATGACAATTTACCTTTAGATGTTTCTTAAGGTTATAGCTACTAGGTTGATTTGAGGAAATATTTTTTTATACATTTTTAAACAAATAAATTTGAAGCCAGTTTTGGATTATAAATTTATTTTAAAAAAATTTAAAATCTAGGGAATGGGAAATTTTTATTATAGCTATTAAGAACATTTTCTTCCATGGTATCTTCCATTTCATTAATATCATTGTCTGAATCATTTTCAACAATTTGGATATCCATAGGCGAAGACATTTTAAATTATTAACACGTGATTTAGGTTTATAATTCAAATGAAAATATAAATTACAAATGAAAATATATTTTATTTTCAAAATAAAATAATAAATCATAAAAATTGTAATTAATATGATATTATATTTAAATTTTCATATTTATACTTACCTTCATAATATTTTTAAAAAGTAGCTAAGTAGCGGCTACTTAGCTACTTTCAAAAAAAGTAGCGCGCTTAAAAATTAAATAATTATAAAAAAAGTAGCCGCTATTAGCTATAGCTACCAAAAAAGTTAGCGCGCTACTAAAACAACTCTGCATAGTATGTTTGACTGCCAAACAATGGGTAAGTGGGAAATAATTCTCTTAAAAAAACCGAAAAAAAATCCACTAAAATAATTCACCGGAAAATAATTCCCCCGAATATAAATCCTAGGAAAATATTTACTCGGAAGAATTCCCCTGGGAAAAAATTCCATAGTAAATATTTCCCGGAAAAAATTTCCCAGGAAATATATTCCCCATTATTTAGATTTTAAATTAAATCAAGGAGAAAATAAATCCCCGGAAAAAAAACCGGGAAAAAATTCCCCGAATAATTTTTTTCGAAATTATCAAAAATAACCCCGCCACTAAAATGACGGAAATATTTCTAAAAAATTCAGTATTTTATGAGCGTTGAGTATTTATTCTCGACGTTTCAGGATTTTTTTTGAGCATTATTTCTGTTTTATTTCTAAGCGATATAGGGCAATCTTAAAATATGAGAATTGATATATCGGTTGACTTTGATACATTATAATTTAGTAGATAGCATAAAAAATATAAATTTGTGACATTTTGGAAAGTAAAGATGATAGATTTTTATTTACAATTTAAACTTGAAAAAATAAAGTGAAAACAAATTTTTCCCTAGAAAGAGGGAGGTTATTCCCATAATCTACTTTTTATCTGGTTTTCAATATATATTATGAAAACAAATCATTTAACCACATTATATTTATCGTGTGGGGGGGGGGGGTGTATTTATAACCAAAGTGGCATTAAAGCTAAAACAAATATATGAATATGAATATTATAACACTATTCTGTTCCATGCGTTTATATGTCTGCCTGGGATTTATTTTCCGGGGATTTTTTTTCCGGGGAATTATTTTCCTAGATTCATGTGAAGAGTGGAATAATCTATTTCAGCATATTATAGGTCACAAATAGCCTAAGATATAAGAACTAATTGAATAGATGAGGATGGAAATAGCCGTCGAATGGACAAAATCGGTAAATTGAGTATTGGGACATACACTCTCAAAAAAATCGTAGTTACGCCACAAAACAAAATATTTTGAAAAATATATGTATTGATCTTTTAGAAGAGAGAAATACTTACCTAATTTTCTCTATTCAATTGGGGAACATATACGTTCTAGAATTGTTTCACTTGAATAATATGACTTATATTGTTTCATATTTCCAACTGATTTAAATTTTTAATATATTTCCAGAAACTTCATGGAAATGATTAATAATTTGTGTAAAAATAAATATTTGTTTTAAGATAAAAATTTGATTTTCGATAAATATCTAAAAGTTGATGAAAATAGGTGAACTAAATTTATTTAACTTTCGTTTTATGAACCTCAAATCTTAGAAGGAATTTGAATTTAAAAATCATTTTGATTTAATTAAAGTAATGCAGATTCGGGTCAAAAAATGGTATGAATTTATAAATCCAGGCTAAAATAAAATATCTGGGCTGGCCATTATCATTACTTAGCTTATAATAATATCTTGCTTAATATCACAGAGGCTAGGTATCCAATTCGTTTATTTTACAAATATTGTTTTGTTTAATTTTCACCAAACCTGGATTAGGGATAAAGCCATAACATTATACATATATTGGTTAGGGTTAATTAATAATAATTTGAAAATTTGGTTAGGTTTAATATTAATCACTGGTTATTATTCATAATTTTGTTTAACAATTTTATTTGGAAAATACAGGATTTTTTTTTATTTTGTTGATTTTCTAAAAAACTTTAATTTTATGTGGGGATTTTTTTTCTGGGGATATTATTTTTCCTATTTTGTTAATTTTCTAAAAAATAATTTAATATTAGGATCAAAAAAAGGGGAATTATTTTCCGGGGAAATTTTTTCCGAGGAATTTTTTTCTGGGGAATTATTTTCCTAGGAATTTTTTTCTGGAGATTTTTTTCAGAAAATTATTTTCCGGGGAATTTTCATCCGGCGAATTTTTTTCCCGATAATATTTTTTCCAGGGATTCCGAAAATTTTTTTCCGGGAAATTATTTTTATAGATTCTAAATTGGATACTAATCAACTGCGTCTAGAGGGTGTTAATTCTAGAATTTTTATCAATATAAAAGTCTTTGATATTTGATTTCTATAGGTTCCGTGCTCTATTTAAATGTCTTTTTTTTCCTTTCCTTTCCTTTCCTTTCCTTTCCTTTCCTTTCCTTTCCTTTCCTTTCCTTTCCTTTCCTTTCCTTTCCTTTCCTTTCCTTTCCTTTCCTTTCCTTTCCTTTCCTTTCCTTTCCTTTCCTTTCCTTTCCTTTCCTTTCCTTTCCTTTCCTTTCCTTTCCTTTCCTTTCCTTTCCTTTCCTTTCCTTTCCTTTCCTTTCCTTTCCTTTCCTTTCCTTTCCTTTCCTTTCCTTTCCTTTCCTTTCCTTTCCTTTCCTTTTCCTTTCCTTTCCTTTCCTTTCCTTTCCTCTTTTCTTTCATTTCTATTTTCCTACCCCTATTTCCTTCCCTAGCTCTTTACATTTTACTATTTATTTCCTTTTCCTTTCCCATTTCTTTTTTCTTTCTATTTCCTTTCCCTTCCCATTACTCTTTTTCTTCCCCTTTCCCTTTTTCCCCATCTCCTCTCCCTTTTCTTTTATCTTTTCCTCTTTTCTTACCTTTTTCTATTTTATTTCCCCCTTTTCGTTCCTTCCCTTTCGCTTTCGCTTTCGCTTTCCTTTACCTTTTGCCTTTTCCTTTCTTTTACATATTCCTTATTTTCTTTTCCTGCCCTTTATTTTCTTTTCGCTTTCCTTTTCCCTTTTCTTTCATAATATATCTTTCCCCTGCTTCCTTTCTTTTCCTTTTTCTTTTACCCTTTACTTTTTATTTTCCCTTTTTTTATTACCTTTTTCTTTCACTTTTCCTTCTCATTTTCTTTCCAAAATTCGTTATCTTTCCTTTTTTATTTATCTTCCTTTCGCTTTTCATTTTCTTTCCCTTTCCTTTCCTTTTTTCTTTCGCTTTACTTCCCTATCCTTTTATTTCCTTTTTTCTTTCCTTTCTCCTTCCATTTTCTTCTTCTTTTCAATTCCCATATTTCTTTCCCTTCTTTTCCTTTCCTCTTTAGTTTTTTGTTCCCATTTTTTCCTTCTAATTTTCATCTATATTATCCTTCCTTTAACATTTTTTAAAATATACCTTTTCCTTCCTATTTTAAACAGATCAATATTATAAACGCCTCTAAATTATATATATCTTGAACATTTCGTCTTTCCCCTTTGTTATTTTATATAATATTCCTTTATTAAATAACTTCTTCTTTTTTTTACCTTTCTTTTTTATTTACCATTCTTTTTTATTTATCCTTTCTTTTTTATTTATCCTTTCTTTTTTATTTATCCTTCTTTATTTTACTAATTGGCAAAAATATTAAAGAAAAACAATGAATCTATTAAAAATAAGATGCTCAAAGAAAAAAAAATAAATTTGGAAGAAGATAATAATTTTTTTTGGAAAAAAGACAATGATGATTTATTTGTTTTTCCCCTTTTTATATCTATTACAAACATAAATAATAATTGATTAATAATATAATTAATTTAAAAACAAATATTAAAATAATTTTTTTATTTACTACAAAAATAATATTCTAGATCATATAAAACAAATAACATCTCTATTAATAAAAAATAATTTAAACAATATTCTCATAGTAAAATCAAATCGACAAAAATGGCAACCAACATGTTTTGAACAAAAATTAGCAAATATAATCAACACTAGTTGGAAGCCAAACATCATACTCCAACCTCTCCTCCGGCATCCTCCCATAATTATTTTTTCCATAGTAGTTTAAGGATTCAAACGGTAACATTATTATTGTTAGTTCGTTAGCTCCTTGAGTCCCCTTACTTTGTTCACTAGCAAGTTAATCCCCTTTCATTGTTATTATCAATCGCCCAGGTATTTAGTCACACCATATCCATAGATGTTCTTTGATTTAGTTGTCTCCTTAGATTTTTTTGCGGATATATTGAGCACTATATTAAGATAAATATATTGATACCACCTTAACCCTGACATTATTTTTGATAATGTACTGTTATCATTGTAGATTTTTTTAAATGAATTTTGAATCAATTCCCTCCTATTTTTACTCCCGCTCGTAATCCCAGGTTCCACTCCTCTGTAGAGTTGTTCTGTGCCGTATACCTTCTCTTCCATCTGAAAAATTTCCTCCACTCAATTTGCGTCCCATATTTTTTTACAAACTCCTGACTCCTATTTTCTGTTACTTCCAAATACTCTAGCCCATACGGTCTGTTCTACCATAAATTCAGGTTCATCCTCCATTTCGGTCCACCTTTCTCTGTGCCTCGATTGGGCTAAGCGAATCCAACCAAATTTCTTCCCAAACACTTCTCTGCCGGAAATTGTTCCGCTTCTTTTTACTGTTATTATAATACGACACTGCTACCCAAATCTCTCCGTCACCATACTTTGATTTTCTTAACCAGTTCTTGACCACTTCTACCATTATCTCCGCCTGACCATTTAAACTCGGGGGATCCACTGACTCCAAAATATGTCTGGTTTCTGCACAAGAAACCTTGATCTACTGATAAAGGCTGGACCCCCGTTCAAAACAATTATTGTAGCGACTCCAAATCTAGCCATAGATTTTTCAATGTTTTTATAACCACTTGAGTTGTTAAGCCTCTTACCTCTTTATACTCCACCCATTAAATAGGCATCAAAGAAATCAATCTGCACGCGTTACCACGACTAAGTTGCTTTCGGCCACTCACTTTCCTTGTCTTTTAGGGCATCAGGAATTAAATCTCACAAATGCTTGGCTGATACTTTCAATATCTTTATTCATTTCTGACTACCATATATTATCCCAGCCCCATTGTTATATTTTCTCCATTCCTTGATGTCTAACTTGAATCATTGCCATCACTACTTTTATTAACTTGAACGACATAACTCTGCGACTTCCTCACATTATACATTCATCTATTATTGCCACCTCCTTTTTTATATATTTGAAAGTTTTATCTACATCCTGCCACGCTTTCCATCCTTTTATGCACGCCCTGATTCTCTTCAATTCCCGATCTTTTAAAGTTGCTTTTTTAATTACTTCCCACGTCACCGGCCCATCCCTAAATATTTCGGTCATCTTTCTGATCAGCACTTGCTATCTTTATCATCTTATTCTTCGCATTCTTATTCCCGAAATTTTCTCGAGCTCCACATCTAGATAAAATGTCCGGTAAATAATTTTCTCAACCTGGTTGATATTTCACTTGTACATCAAAACTACCTACCAACAAAAAACATCTTTGTAGCCGGGGCGATAGTATTATTTCTTTGTTGTCATTTTTGAATAAATTCACGCGGTTTATGATCCGTATTTATAATAAATCTGCACCCAATAAGATATTCTCGACTGGTTAGCGCTTCTAAATCAATAACAGATTACCTGGTCTCTGCTGCTCTTATCCTGAGAAAATAACACCATCCTATCTAATTCAATACAATGCAACAAGGTTCCTCCTACACCTTATAAGACGCTTGACAGCCAATAATATCTCCATTATTATAGCACACTAAAATGGGGTTTTTCCCGTTCTGTATTTCAAAAGTTGTCTCTTGTTCATCTTTTCATTTAAATGTTTATCCTTTCTTCAGGATATAATGGAGCTGCTATTTGAACAAATCCTTTCACAAACCGATGATAAAAGTTGATCATTTCCATAAAGGTTTGCACTTCTACTATATTATTAGATCTTAACATGCTGATAATTCCTATCATATTTTTCTCCAATGGTCTCACCTCTTTCCCCATAATTTTGTGTCAGCTCACTATTCTTTGCATCTGCCCGCAATCCTTTTTATCTGATCATCCGAAATACTTCCCCCAATCTCTATTCATGTTGTTCGGACGTTCTTACCGTCACCAACACATAGTCCATATAGTAAAAACCCCTCCATTCCTTGGAAAAAGGCCGCCATTGTTCGCTGAAAAAATAAGGACTGGATAACTAAGTCCAATTGACATTCTACAAAATGTATATAATCCCTTTGGCTTAGTAATGGTTAATGATTTCTTTACTTCCAGTTTTACATGCAGCTGCATATATGTATTTGAGAAATCAAATTTTTAAAAATAAATATTTCTTTTAAATTGGCCAACTTCAATGTGGCAAAGTAATTTGACTTCCACAACCCATGGATTTAGCGTGATCCGAAAATCTGCGCGTAAACGTAGCGGGCCACTGGCTTTCTTCACAGGCACAAGCAGAGTCGCCCATTCACTATATTCTACGGGTCATACGATGCCCTTCTGTGCCCATTGACCCAATTCCATTTCTTATTCTTTTTTCCATTCAAACAGTACTCGTCGTCTCATCTGTTTGCCATCATTTAATATAATATCCACTCTATAATCTCTGAGGCACCCCAACAAATATTCGTTAAAATTTATTGATAATTCGGTACTAATCTCCAAACTCACTATTGCACTTTAGTCACCAATTTCCCTCCATCTTCTTCATAAAGTGGCAACTTTCCTTCATCATTTTGCGTCTCAGAATTTATCATCTCACAATTTTCTTGATACGGCAATACGTCCCCTTCCCCAATCTTTCCGTTTTCCTCCCTTCTCTTAAGATCACGATAACCTTTACAAAATCCAACTTCACCCAGGCAATTTTTACTCATTTCTCCCCCAGAAATATTCCTCCCCATTTCTCTCTTAGAATTCTTCCTCCTATTTCGCTCTTAGAATTAATTTCCCCTATTTCGCTCCTAGTATTATATTTCCTTACTTCCCATAATTATTCCTTATTAGTTCATAATTTAACATGGTCTCAACTCCCGGCAGTGCCATCTCACTCTCGAACTCCATAACCGCATTCCTTCGGTTATTCATACAAATACACCCGAGACCCGACCATAAAAAATACTCTCCAAAAACTATACATTGACTAATTCGAGTGCGCCAATCCCATCACAATTCCGCTTCTATATTTCGATTGATAATCCATAAATCGAATACCTCAACCCACTCATTAAATATTGCTTCATTCAACTCTACCCATAGCAGCCAATGGGGTCTCATCAAATTGTCTTATATTTAATCTCTCATTCTCTATCATTCCCCCAGGTTAAATACTCTAATATCTATTGTATCCAATTACTGAAGCTCCTATATCAAACTAAATGGGAACCATTCTCTCATTTAAATTTTTCATCACTCTAGAACAAGGATAGTGTACCACCCCGACTTGTAGCAAATTTACCCCTCCTTTGTCTATCGCATCGCCTCGACCCGTATTTCACATTTTGCCATCATATAGTCACAAATTCACACAGTCCCTTGTCACATGTTCCCCTTTTCGTTAGCTAGAACATTTAATACTTATCTCCCCATTTTCTTCTATATTGAGCACACTGACTTCGCTTTTCCAATAGTCAGCACATTTGAAGCATTCTAGCTTATCCCACTCGGTGGAAAACTCATTTATTGTTGTAACTGCTCGTATTATACTCCTCCATATCATGACCAAAGTGGCCACAGCCCGCACATATTAATCTTGTTTGTTTCATTTGACAATAAGGATTTATATGTCCAAATTTTCTACAACCAAAACATTTTGTCTCACTTCACTCTCCGAGCATATGACCTGGTTTATCGCAATTATAACAATACATCACTTCTCTACTTCGCGACTTAAAATTCTGTCTTATTTCTATTCTCCTTCCTCGCGAATTCTCTTGGCTCTCTATATGGCCACAATGCTCGATTATTATCAAATTCTGCCTATCAGAACTATGCACTGATTTTCCTATATCACTATCCATCCACCCCTTTATTAACTTCTGAACCGGTAACCACATTACCTTACATATCACATCTCCCTCTCCACTGTGTCCCTCGATTCTCAAAGTCTGCTCCTATATTTTTACACTGCGACTCCACCTCATTCTCTCCCTAAATTAAACTACATATCCATATTACTAATATTACTAACGATCCTAAGATATTATATTGTATTTCTCAGTACTTAACAAATTTTAATGTCTTCATTTTTGCATATTAAAAATAACTCACTTTTAAAATGAATATATTAATTATCTGTAAGTTTAAAAGATACGTTATTATCAATAATGCAAATAATCACACAATACACATATACATCCGTTTATCACTGTATTTATTAATTCAGTACGGTATGCACAGTTTTTATCTGTAATTCTCAAAATTATAACTCTTAACAAATTTTTTAATGAAACTTGTGATACACGAATTAATCTTATAATACACGCTTAATTAACTTCTAAATTGATGCCTGACACATGAATTAGTTAAATTTTCTAATAAACAAGTCTTAATGATTTTATTAATGAAACGTCCGACATACGGGTTATCTAATACAACGCTTAACTAACTATTTAATTGATACATCCACACATGGCTTATCTAATACAACGCTTTCTTATTTTGAAACGTCCGAAACACAACATACATAATTAATGCTTAACTTATTGTTTAATGAAAGGTTCGACACACGGCTTATCTAATACAACGCTTAACTAAATATTTTATTGAAAATACCAACACATTGCTAAGCTAATCAATTGAAATGTTAACCTTTTATTAAATTCGAAAACTGTCTTTGGCCACCACTAGTGTTGCGTAATCGGCTAATTTTAGCCGACTAAAAACGGCTTAGCCGAGATTTTAGGTGGAAAAATCGGCTAATTAGGTATAGCCTTAAAATCGGCTAAGCCTAATTAGGCTAAGCCTAAAAATCGGCTAAACCTAATTAGGCTAAGCCTAAAAATCGGCTAAGCCTAAAAATTGTCTAAGCCTAAAAATCGGCTAAGCCTAAAAATTGGCTAAGCCTAAAAATGGGCTAAGCCTAAAAATTGGCTAAAATAAATTAGTCAAAATTCTGCATCGATGCTTAGCATTAATTATTATTTATTTATTTTAGTAAAATAATTTATTTTATTTATATTTAATGTAAATATTTTATTATTATCAACAAATAAACATGATATGATTTAATATTTTTTATTTATATTATTATATTTTGAAATGAAAATAAATTTATTTATTTGATGTTTTTTTAATAAAAAAAATAATATGCTGCTATATTGTAAAAATGTAATATTCTTTATAATATAATTTATTAGTGATTTTCACAATCTTCTTTGTAAATACATCTTTTATTGAGGAATTATATTGTAAATTTTATTAGATAAATAAACAATCTTTTAGGTGAAATCTTTTATCATTTTTTTAAAATTATCTATTTATTATTAATGTTAAATAATATTAACTTTAAAAAATTATTTTTTTTTTATCCTTAAGTCATTTATGGCGTAACTTAAATATTTCAAATGTAATAAAAATTGTTTCTTTCTTTTTGTTAAAAACAACTTTTTTTTTATTTTAAATCAATTTGTTTATAAACTAATATTAAATTTTATATTTTATAAATCATTTACTTAACAAACTAATATTCAATTTTTTATTTTTAACTTTTTAAAAAAAGATCAATTTATGATAAATTACATTGTCAATATATATAGCAAACTATTTTTGAATATGTGATCATTATATTTTTTTAATTTAAATATCAATAAATTCACGTAATATACGTTTACACCATTTATGTTCTGCTTTTGATTTCTGCAACCTTTTCAAAGTCTTTAGTTTAAAAGAGAATGTAAAATATAAATAGTTTAAATAAACGATTTTTTATATAAACTAATCTTCAAAAATACTTTATGGATTACATCAAATATTCAAAGATACTTCATGGTGGCAGCGGAGGGATACGAACTATACAATTTAGACAATTTAGACATAAACAATATGGATACCGATAATAATTACACAGCTAACGATGCTTACAAGGTCACGGTATATTTGAATGACATGCCTATTTTGATGCAGATCAACACCGGGTCAAAGTATAGTATTCTACCGATTCATATCGCGAAAAAGATTGGAGTAAAAATCTTAAATAAATCAGATATTAAATTAACTGGTTATGATGGAAACACAATAAAAGTTTTAGGAACTACCAAAGTCAAGGCAAAATTCGAAGACAAAAGTCAAATCTTAACTGCTTATGTAGTCCAGAGTGATAAGATTGCACTGTTAGGAAGGACCTGGATAGCAGTCTTTAGAAATATACTAGATAGATTTGTAAACTTAGTCGAAGAAGATTATGACAATACTATTCAAGAACTGATCAAACAATGCGAGTCAAAACTTAGCAAGAAACCAATACTACGCAATTATGTCAAACTACATCTAAAACAAGGTGCTACACCGAAAATCATACCTCCCAGGCGTGTACCTTATTCTAGAATGGAATTGGTTACAAAAGAACTACAGAAGTGGATAAGCGACAAAATAATCGAACCTGTTGAAGAGGTAAGATGGGCCAGTCCTCTCACTCCTGTTGTCAAGAGCGATGGTTCAATTCGGCTATGTGTTGACTTCAAGAATACTATTAATCTTGCGTTAGAGGATTTCAAGTACCCAATTCCACGCATTAATGACCTTATGGCAAAGTTATCGAAAGGCAAGAAATTTACAAAGATCGACTTTAAAAATGCATTTCTTCAAGTTCCAATACACAAAGAATCAAGAGACTTTCTCACTATTTCAACTCATAAAGGCTATTTCAGGTTTACAAGACTTCCGTTTGGATTAAAAACTTCGTCAGCAATATTCCAACAAACCATGGATAATATTTTCGGGAACATGAAAGACGTCGTGTTTTATATTGATGACTTATTGATTACTGGGGAGGATGATGAAGCTCACGTGAACAACATAAAAATGGTATTTGACAAAATATCAAAGTATGGGCTTACACCAAACTTCACAAAGAGTATATTTTTAAAAAAAAACTACGGTTTCTAGGTCACGATATAGACGACAATGGAATCCATCCGAACGCAGATAAAATAAAGGCTATTTCTAATATGCCTGAACCTAAGACAAAAGAAGAGTTGGCAACTTTTTTGGGGATGGCGAGCTATTATCGAAAATTTCTGTGCAATTTTGCTGACATCGCCGATCCCTTATACAAAATAGTAAATAAAGACAAGTGGTCATGGGATAGTACACATCAAGAAAGCTTTGATTACCTAAAAAACTCATAAGCACTCCGCCTACGTTAAATTTTTATAACCCGGATCTACCAGTGGGCATTGCAACTGATGCTTCAAAGAAAGGTTTAGGCTCAGTCTTATTTCATATTGAGGGTGATGGCAAAGAAAAACCCATCGCTTTCGCGTCAAGAGCACTATTGAAATCAGAGTTAAATTATACCAATATCGAAAGAGAAGCTTTGTCGGTAATTTACGCGGTTAAAAAATTCCAGGAGTATTTAATAGGCACAAGATTTGTAATAATTACCGACCACAAGCCACTCGTGTATATATTTACGAAGGGACTCAAGGACAATTCTTCCATATCAATGCGACTCCAAAAATGGAACTTGGCTATGGGAGCGCATGACTTTACGATAGTTCACAGACCCGGGAAACGAAATATTGTACCAGACTGTTTGTCCAGATTACCACTAATGAATACAGAAGAGATGGTACAAAAGTTAGATGACGAAATAATTGATGACAATTTTTGGGACACACCAATAAATTTTAAAAGAATAGTTAAAGAAACTAATATTGAACAAGAACTAATGGAAGTAATTAATGATATAAGGAATCATGAGCAGATAAAGAACAAAACGTATAAAAATATGGTATTGGAATTGAGTTTAATCAAAGGTTGCCTTTTTAAAGAGAATAGGATCATAATACCGAAAGGTATGAGAAAAGAGATTTTGCAAGAGTTGCATAATGGGCATCTCGGTGCTGGAAAAACAAAATCATTAGCGAGAGAGTATCTGTGGTGGCCTGGTTTAAATGCAGACATAGATCAGGAGGTAAAGAATTGCGATGCTTGCAATAAATACGCAGACAATCCTCATAATATTCAAAACCCATGGGAAACAGCAACGAAAGTATTCGAGCGCGTACACATAGACTTTGCAGAGTTAAAGATAATAATTTTATGGTATGTGTTGACGCCTTCAGCAAATTTCCTATTATTAGGAGAATGAGAAACACAACTACGGAATCAACGATTAAAGAATTGATGAAAATAATAAGTTTATTTGGTATACCTAATAGAATAGTCAGTGATAATGGAACTAACTTTACCAGTAAATTATTTAAGAAATTTTGTGAAGATCACGAAATCGAACACTTGCTCACCGCACCTCACCACCAACAGTCCAATGGCCAATGTGAGCGTATGATTAGATCAATGAAAATGAATATGAAAAGGAATATGGAAAATAATAATAAAATAGACGTAGACATAGCTCTAGAAAAGTTTCTTTTTAATTATCGTAATACACCCAACGCAACGACCAACAAAATACCAAGCGAAGTAATGTTCTCCAGAATGATTAGGATAAAATGGGAGTTGATAAAACCGAGGGATGAAAGAGATCATATACTAAATCGCAAGATATCAATAGATAGGGATATAGAAATAGGAGACAGCATATGGTATAAAATTTTTAAAGATAATAATTGGGAAAAAGGTACAATAATGCGCAAAAACGGAAATTTGTTGTATGATATAGATACTGGGAACAAAATTATAAAAAGACACTTGGACCAAATAAAAAGAAGATCAACTAATGTAGAACTTTCTTCTAATGGTGCAACAATTTTTAAAGCGAATGTTAATAATAATGCATCACCTTATACATTGAATTTTAGAAGGGGAGGTGATGAACCAAGAAACCAAAACGTACAAGTAAATGATCAGAATCGCAACGTTCAAAGACCAGTTAGAAATAGTGTGTTGCCTAGAAAATTTGAAAATTTTATAATGAATTAAATTTGATAATAAAATTTTTTTCTTTTCATTATATTAAAACAAAATTAGTTTTTTTGTGTGTGGAACTAAATAGATAAAACGTACAAAAGATCAACGAAGGGGTTAACGAGCAAGAATGACATACAACTAAATTATAGACAGAGGGCAAATAAAAAATAAAAAAAAAGTGTGAAATGTTAAATAATATTAACTTTAAAAAATTATTTTTTTTTTATCCTTAAGTCATTTATGGCGTAACTTAAATATTTCAAATGTAATAAAAATTGTTTCCTTCTTTTTGTTAAAAACAACTTTTTTTATTTTAAATCAATTTGTTTATAAACTAATATTAAATTTTATATTTTATAAATCAATTTACTTAACAAACTAATATTCAATTTTTATTTTTAACTTTTTAAAAAAAGATCAATTTATGAATTACATTGTCAATATATATAGCAAACTATTTTTGAATATGTGATCATTATATTTTTTTAATTTAAATATCAATAAATTCACGTAATATACGTTTACACCATTTATGTTCTGCTTTTGATTTCTGCAACCTTTTCAAAGTCTTTAGTTTAAAAGAGAATGTAAAATATAAATAGTTTAAATAAACGATTTTTTATATAAACTAATCTTCAAAAATACTTTATGGATTACATCAAATATTCAAAGATACTTCAATTAAATAAGGTGGATTTTATGAAACTTTTTTGATGTTATTTTATATGATCTTTTTAAGGATAATATTTTAATGTGACAATTGTCATAATCGTTCTTTTATAAGTTTTTTGAATTTTTTTGAAGGAAGTATGTTAAAATAAGTATTAATAACATGTGTAAATACAAATTTAGTGAAGATGTACCAATGAAAAGTGACAATTGTCATAATCGTTATTTTTAAAGTTTTTCGAATTTTTTTGACGAAAATATGTTAAAATAAGAATTAATAACATGTGTAAATATAAATTTAGTGAAGATGTACCAATGAAAAGTGACAATTGTCATAATGGTTAATTTTAAAGTTTTTTGAATTTTTTTGACGAAAATTTGTTAAAATAAGTAATAATAACATGTGTAAATATAAATTTAGTGAAGATGTACCATAGAAAAGTGACAATTGTCATAATCGTTATTTTTAAAGTTTTTTGAATTTTTTTGACGAAAATATGTTAAAATAAGTATTAATAACATGTGTAAATATAAATTTAGTGAAGATGTACCAATGAAAAGTGACAATTGTCATAATCGCTATTTTTAAAGTTTTTTGAATTTTTTTGACGAAAATATGTTAAAATAAGTATTAATAACATGTGTAAATATAAATTTAGTGAAGATGTACCATAGAAAAGTGACAATTGTCATAATCGTTTTTTTTAAAGTTTTTTGAATTTTTTTGACGAAAATATGTTAAAATAAGTATTAATAACATGTGTAAATATAAATTTAGTGAAGATGTACCATAGAAAACTGACAATTGTCATAATCGCTATTTTTAAAGTTTTTTGAATTTTTTTGACGAAAATATGTTAAAATAAGTATTAATAACATGTGTAAATATAAATTTAGTGAAGATGTACCAATGAAAAGTGACATTTGTCATAATCGTTAATCTTAAAGTTTTTTGAATTTTTTTGAAGAAAATATGTTAAAATAAGTATTAATAACATGTGTAAATATAAATTTAGTGAAGAAGTACCAATGAATAGTGATATTTGTCATAATTGTTATTTTTAAAGTTTTTTGAATTTTTTTGACGAAAATATGTTAAAATAAATATTAAAAACATATTTAAATTAAAATTTAGTGAAGATGTGCCATAGAAAAGTGACAATTGTCATAATCGTTATTTTTAATTTTTTGAATTTTTTTGACGAAAATATGTTAAAATAAGTATTAATAACATGTGTAAATATAAATTTAGTGAAGATGTACCAATGAAAAGTGACAATTGTCATAATCGTTATTTTTAAAGTTTTTTGAATTTTATTGACAAAGATATTTTAAAATAAGTATTGATAACATGTTTAAATAAAAATTTAGTGAAGATGTACTCTAGATAAGCGACAATTGTCATAATCGTTATTTTTAAAGTTTTTTGATTTTTTTTGACGAAAATAGTTAACTTGCATCGATATTGATTTTAAAATAGAAAAAAAAGTTTACCCAAATTTTAAACAAGATTGTCTGGTGAAAATTGGTAAAAAAATAATAATTTCTAGGATTAGATATTATGATATAAATTTTGCATATTAATTTCTGACCCGATGAACAAATGTAATAAAATGCCAATTTGCTCCTGTTTTTGGGGAAGAATCTATTATTACCATATGTTTTTCTATGGCATATACTCAGGCAATTTTAATTTTACAATCTATATTTTTACCCATTTACATCAAAGAAATTTTAAAAATAACGATTATGACAATTGTCACTTTTCTATAGTACATCTTCACTAAATTTTTATTTAAACATGTTATTATTACTTATTTTAACATATTTTCGTCAACAAAAATCAAAAAACTTGAAAAATAATGATTATGACAATTGTCGCTTATCTAGAGTACATCTTCATTAAATTTTTATTTAAACATGTTATATATACATATTTTAAAATAATTTCGTCAAAAAAATTCAAAAAACTTTAAGAATAACGATTATGACAATTGTCACTTTTCATTGGTACATCTTCACTAAATTTATATTTACACATGTTATTAATACTTATTTTAACATATTTTTGTCAAAAAAATTTAAAAAAATGAATATGACAATTGTCACTTTTCATTGTCTTCACTAAATTTATATTTACACATGTTATTAATACTTATTTTAACATATTTTCGTCAAAAAAATTCAAAAAACTTTAAAAATAACCATTATGACAATGTCAATTTTCTATGGTACATCTTCACTAAATTTTATTTAAACATGTTTTTAATACTTATTTTAACATATTTTCTTCAAAAAAATTCCAAAAACTTATAAAATAACGATTATGATAATTGTCACTTTTCTATGGTACATCTTCACTAAGTTTTTATTTAAACATGTTTTTACTACTTATTTTAACATATTTTCTTCAAAAAAATTCAAAAAACTTTAAAAATAACGATTATGACAAATGTCACTTTTCATTGGTACATCTTCACTAAATTTATATTTACACATGTTATTAATACTTATTTTAACCTATTTTCTTCAAAAAAATTCAAAAAACTTATAAAATAACGATTATGACAAATGTCACTTTTCATTGGTACATCTTCACTAAATTTATATTTACACATGTTATTAATACTTATTTTAACCTATTTTCTTCAAAAAAATTCAAAAAACGTATAAAATAACGATTATGACAATTGTCACTTTTCTATGGTACATCTTCACTAAATTTTTATTTAAACATGTTTTTAATACTTATTTTAACATATTTTCTTCAAAAAAATTCAAAAAACTTTAAAAATAACGATTATGACAATTGTCAATTTTCTATGGTACATCTTCACTAAATTTTTATTTAAACATGTTATTAATACTTATTTTAACATATTGTCGTCAAAAAAATTCAAAAAACTTTAAAAATAACGATTATGACAATTGTCACTTTTTTTTGGTACATCTTCACTAAATTTATATTTACACATGTTATTAATACTTATTTTAACCTATTTTCTTCAAAAATATTCAAAAAACTTATAAAATAACGATTATTGACAATTGTCACATTAAAATATTATCCTTATAAAAAGATCATATAAAATCATCAAAAAAGTTTCATAAAATCCACCTCATTTAATAAAAAAGATAATTTAAAAAAAATTATAAAAAAATTATAAAAGATTTCACCTAAAAGATTGTTTATTTATCTAATAAAATTTACAATATAATTCCTCAATAAAAGATGTATTTATAAAGAAGATTGTGAAAATCACTAATAAATTATATTAAAAAGAATATTACAATTTTACAATATAGCAGCATATTATTTTTTTTATTAAAATAACATCAAATAAATAAATTTATTTTCATTTGAAAATATAATAATATAAATAAAAAATATTAAATCATATCATGTTTATTTGTTGATAATAATAAAATATTTACATTAAATATAAATAAAATAAATTATTTTACTAAAATAAATAAATAATAATTAATACTAAGCATCGATGCAGAATTTTGACTAATTTTTAGCAGATTTATATAGGCTTAGCCGATTTTTAGGCTTAACCTAATTAGGCTTAGCCGATTTTTAGTTTTAGCCGATTTTTAGGCTTAGGCTAATAGGCTTAGCCGATTTTTATTAGGCTTAGCCTTATTAGGCTTAGGCGTAGTTTTTAGCCGATTACGCAACACTAGCCACCACTATTTTAAACGTATAAATATTATAAACGGTTCTATATTATAATCGGTCCTATATACTATTTTGGAATTAATTTTCATTAGTTCGCCCCCCCCCCCTTATTTTTAATATAATAATTTCTTAAACTTTATTTGTCTGCCTTTTTTTCCTCTTTACTAATTGGCAAAATTATTAAACGATAATAATTTTATTTTTGAAAGACAAAACATAATAAAATTAAAAGTAAGATACTCAAAAAAAAGAGGAAAAAAATAAAATAAATTTGGAATAAAATAATAAATTTTTTTGGAAGAAAAACAATAATGATTTTTTTCTTTTTTTACAAAAATAAAAAAAAAATTGATTAATAATATAATTAATTTAAAACAAATATTAAAATAATTTATATATTTACTACAAATAATAATATTCTCGATTATATAAAAAAAAATAACATCTCTATTAATAAAAAAAATTAAAACAATATTCTCATTGTAAAAGCAATAAAATCGACAAAAATGATGACTTGACAAATTTAGCAAAAATATTTAGACAAAAGTGAGCAAATACATCTTTCCACCTATATTTTACTTTTTCTACTACCTTCCCGTCCCTTCTTTTTCTTTTCTTTTCTTTTCTTTTCTTTTCTTTTCTTTTCTTTTCTTTTCTTTTCTTTTCTTTTCTTTTCTTTTCTTTTCTTTTCTTTTCTTTCCATTCTATTCCTTTCCTTTAGCGAAAATAATCAATGGGAGGAAATATCCTTTAACTCAGATATTATTGAGTAGAATGGAAGATTCCTAATTCCTGTAGTTTTGAGAAAATTAATTTTAGCTGTCATACACAGAAGTCACCCAGGCATTCAACGGAATTAAATATATATTTGGAATGTATTGTTGTGGCCTAGCTTTGACAAAGACTTAAAAGATCACGTTCGCCAATATCCTCCCAGTAAAAGTAGCAGGGCTAAGTTTATGTAGGTTCTAATACTTGTGGAACATCAAGAATACGACATGAGAATAGATTCATCGATTCGTTGAATTTATCGACTAATTTTCTTTGTGAGTCGATTTACACTCGGAATGGGTGGAGGTCGAGCAGACCAGGGAGCCCCCTTGCTCAGCAATAAACAAGATGCTTAAAAAATGGTTCACAAGCTTGGGACACCTAGATAAAGGATTTAGGGTGTCAAAGAATTTTTAAATTAAAAAATATTAAATAAATATTCAACTCCATAACACCTAAAAAATAAAGAGTTGGTGGTAAGATAAATAGGGAGCGGAAGATTTCGTCATGAGACATAAATATGACGGAGCCAAAGGAGGCCATATTTGAAGTTTTGGTGGCATACAAAATGGGTGAACACCGATTAACTGTTCGTTAACCGGCAAAATATTAATGAGATGAAATCTAAAAACGGTACTAGATTGGCTACCTGCAAATGTAAAGATGAGATGGAACAATCAAGTAATAGACAAAAGTATCACGGTAATCACTTGAAACGAGAGAATTCTAGGTTTCTCAACCAATGTAAGGTGAAGAAGAAATAATAAATCTAGAACTAGTATATATTCATTATCAGTATAAAATTACGATAGAACGATAATTAAACACGCGGATCAATTACGAATGAGGGATATGGCAATAGAAGGGGGAAAACAAGGAGAGATGAGAAGTTGAAGTCGTAAGAAGATGAAAATTCGGGAATTAGGGAAGTACTACCAAATAGAGAGGAAAAAAAGGTCGACTGAATACGTCTTATTATTCTAGAGTTTATCACCCACTGATAAAAAAAATCAACAAGATCTTTTGACCCCCCCCCCTTTCCACATTACCTATCCCCTCTTCCAAAAAGTATGCATTTAATATGTCACTAAACAATAATTTAATAGAAAAGTAGTAAATAAAAGTTGATAATTTTTTAAAATAATGTGAATAACTAAAATTCAAAACTTTCAGAAAAAATATTTTTAATATTTAAAAAAAGTGAAAAACCAAATTTATAAAAAATTTAATTCCTTCAAAGGTCTGAAATAATTGTAACGTCCTCCAATAAAAGATATTGGAAATTCCAACCTTAAAATGCACCCCCCCCCCCAAATCAGTTCATATGATACTGACCTTATTGACGATTTCATTAATGCACTTTTAAGCGACTTTGAATATAAAAAGCTGGTAAACCGCTCAATTATCGTAATATTTTTTATAAATAAATGAAACTTATTTTTATGTTTTGGATTAGAGGTCTGCAATGGACTGGTTTTTCATCCACAAGCCCGCCTGTTCAATATTTTAAAAAATTTAACCCACCCGCCTAACCCGCTCATAGTTTTAAAAATAATATATCCGCCCTCCCACCCTTTAGTTCAAATTTTTACCCTACAGCCATTACTCTATAAATAATAACCCTCCCACTTCCCTCCCGCTCTCTATTTATAAAATTTTTTAACCCACATCGCCTATATAAAATTTAAATAAGCTCATTCTTTCAATTTTTTTAAAGAATCTAATTAAAAAAATGATTTGTTTCAGCGCTATATCCCTATAAAAAAGTTTTATAATATAGAAAATTGCTATATTAAGTATATTCAATTTAAATTACAAATAAAGAGTTTATTTGATCTAATAAAATATTTATGTAATAATTAATATTTATTCCTTCTAAAAACATTCCAGCAATGCTGATTCCTCGTTCAGAAGGAGCACTGGTTGATGGAATTACCAATATTTATCTAGCTAATCTAGAGATAAATCTTTTTCTTGTCATTTCCATCAAAGTAGGATATCCTTTCGAAAAATATCCTCTACTCAAATTAGATATTAAAATAAAAAGTGAAACCATTAATAATAAATCTAAAAAAGTAATTTAAATGAATTGTTTATAAATTATAAACTTAAACTAAACTAAGTAGCCTAACATCTTGCTAAATTATACAAAAACTCGTTATTTTAAGATTTAAAAATTTTGTTATGCCTGCACTCCTCTGTAACAGTCACATCTTCCCATCTGTTGTTGTTTAATCTTAATGTGAATGCTATCTATTTCAAACATTGCATTTATAATTTATAAATCTTTAATTGAATTCTCTTTACTTTTGGGAATCAGTTTTATCCACATTGATGTTATATTCTTCCATGTATATCAAATCCACCATGTTTTCTATATATTTTACCTAATTAATTTTTTCCGTCAACTCAGTTATCGGTATTTTTGAGTAAGAAATGTTGGGAGCATATATTTTTTAAATGTTTACTATGGTTTTAAATAACAATTAACAGTTGTAAATTTTTTTAACCCGCCCACCCGCCCACCCTCACACCTATAGCTTAAATATTTTTCTTTAAAAATTTTTAATCCGCTCGCCCGCCGACCGACTTATATGGGCTAGCGTGGGCGGATGGGCTAAAAACCCGCCCAATGCAGATATCTATTTTGGATACCGTCAACATAACAATAAATTTATTTATACTACTAACATGAACAGAATCTATAATCTAATTATTTATAGACAGTTGAAAATAAAATCAGTCCTTCCCCTGTCCTTAAAATTATTTAATATATGTGTAATACTGGCATAAGCTTTTTCTATGTCCCTCAGCCTATAGTCCTTTTAATGATATTCTTCGGTTTGTTGTGCACACAGCCACAAAAATTTAATATATGGTCTCCTCAATCTAATCGCCATTTACTTAATATCCAGAAAAACGATCATAAGGTGATGCGTTTTAATAGGTATCATTAAAATAGAATTCTTAGTTAATATGGAATCCATATTCTGTTTTCACGCTACGACTAAGCTATCCCCGAAGAAATTTAATTGTTATATAGCATTACTATAGAACTTTATATATAAAAATTTTGATTAGCTCAGAATTAGGAATATCAGAGTAAATTTATTAAATCAAACAACCATTCCAATAATATAATTTTGAAATTAAAAATTATCTCTGTAATGTTGTAAAATAATATCCTTTATATAGTATGTTATGTTTAATTCAGGGGCGTCGCTAGCCTTTACAATCTCAGGGGGCTCAGCTTAAAAAAATTTTATGAGGAGCTTCGCCCCCATACCCCCCCCCCCCCCAATTTGCGGTCCTTTGGCCCGCTTTTGCCCGGCCTTCGCCCGGGTTTTATATTAATATATTTTACATTTTTAAAATATGCTAACTCTAGACAATTATTCTGAATTTCATATTTAGTTATTTATAATATTTTGCATACAAAATAAACTAGCATATAAATAATTAAAACAATACAAGACATTTCTAAAAATAATATTTTTTAATACAAAATCTATTTATTACAGTATAAAATATTTTCGATTGCTGATATAAAAATATTTTGCGTAAAAAATTATAAGTGATAAAAAAGGTTAATTAATTCATACATATGCCACAATTGATAATGGTTTTTTAAAATCACATATATATAATTCTAGCAAGTTACATTGACAAAAGGTCATGAAACTAATATAACTCTCTGTTACCATTTTAGACAATGTTTTATAGGATGAACTAATGTATAAAAATTTATAGACCTAACCAAATCAACAATTCTTGAAGAAGAAAATATAAAGGACCAATCCAAATCATAAAACTATATGGTGGCTAGAGCTTCCTCTTAGATGACATGATGGAAGCTAGATAAGTAATCGAGAAATTTTTTGTGAGATAATAAATTTCTAAAAGATTATCTTCCATTTTTAATGATAATATAAACGACTACACAGTTGACCGTTATTGCTTATATAATCTTAAATTACATAGTCAACAAATAATAGATGCTGGTTATGCAGTCATAGCCATGACACTCCCGATGGTAACCCATATCAGAATTTATTATGTTGGATAAATTGATAAAACAAAAACAATAAAAATCTTTAGAAGAAATTATGCGAATATATTGAAGTTTTGAGTTATTTACACGGCAAGGATGCCATATTAGAAAATTTTGTAACTATAAAATAAGAACCAGAGTGATATGATGAAAGTAATTAAGATTTTATATATTATTGTCGCACCACCTCTAGTTGATATATTATATCTTAAAATATTAATAGTTTGTAATAATATCAAAATATATTCGTATTAAAAATTTAACTCAAAACTGTTTTTCAATGAAGAAAAAAATAGCTTTCCTAAAAACACGTAAAAAAAGAGAAGAAAAGATATCTAATTTTTTACATCCATTGTGGGATGAATAATAGGAGGTTTAATTTTAATAATATATTTAATAAATAGATGGCGTTAAATATTTGAATGCTTATTGTTATATTTATTATCAAAAGCATTTATAAAATTTTAAAATTATTAACTGTAATATATTATATAACTGTCAAATATGTCTGTAAAAGTGGCATTTTACTTAATATTTTATAAATATTATAATTTTCAGATGTCCTCACTACGTCATCGTGACGTCATGTCATCGCTACGTCATGTCATCGGTACGTATTTTTTTTTATTTATTTATTTTATTCAACAGATGATTAGAATTGATGATGTACACATACCTAATATGGATGAAAAACATTATTCCCTCAAATTTGTAAATATGAATGAAATTTTTATTTCACTTAATATTTTCTTTATTTTTTAGATTACCTTATCAATTTTCATCTCATATTATCAATTACACATTAATGAAAACTTTTTATACTCATATTTTTCTTTCCAATAATTAAGAAGATAACCAAGTATATTCAAATATTTAAATATTCTTATCCTAACCTATTTATACTTAATAACATTACATTCATCATATTATTTTTTAACTTTTAGAATATCATAATAGGCTTGATAAGTCCCACAAAAATTTTTTCCTGATGATAGCCAAACCTTATCAATTCCTTTAATTTAATTTTTATAATATAATATTTTATACCTTCTTTTTCCCCCCTTTTTTGATCTTATTTTTTAATTACCTTACAATTAATTAACCTTAATCTTAATAACATTACATTCATCATGTTATTTTTTAACTTTTAGAATATAAAAGGCTTGATAAAAATTTTTTTTGATGATAGCCCTCCAATTACTAGAAATATGCATCTAATATTGACCCATCTACCGGTTTTACATTTTAATGTTTGTTTAATTTCAACAATAGTTTATTTATATTTTTGCCTGATTTCTATATTTGTCTAGGCTACCCCTAATCACTCACATTGCTACAAAACATGATGAATCTATTATTAAAGATAAGCAAAGAAAATAATGACGATTA
Organism: Gordionus sp. m RMFG-2023; assembly: GCF_954871325.1. NCBI lineage: Eukaryota > Metazoa > Nematomorpha > Gordioida > Chordodea > Parachordodidae > Gordionus > Gordionus sp. m RMFG-2023. Next base: position 41,005,517 of record NC_088776.1, read on the forward strand.
AACAAACGTCTTACCCGTTATAGAGTTACTGGTAGACATATTATTTTTTAACTTTTAGAATATCATAATAGGCTTGATAAGTCTCCCAAAAAATTTTTCCTGATGACTGCCAAACCAAACCTTATCAATTCCTTTAATTTAATTTTTATTATTTTGTCTGTAAAAGTGGCATTTTACCTAATATTTTATAAATAATTATATATTATAAAGGTATATAAACTATTTATCTACTTACTTTTTATAAATAAATAGCTTATACTCATTTGGATTTGGACCTTGAAAATAATTTTAGGAAGAGACATGATAATTAAATTTAAAAATCAAATTGTAGTTGATTAGTGATTTTAAACTCGGCTAATTACAATATTAAATTTGTTAATTTTCAATTAATAAATGATTATATTTATTTAATTAAGGTTATATAATAATTTAAATAATAAAAGTCAATTAATCTTCAACTGTTAATGCTAAATTAATATTTAGTGAGTGATATTGATATATTTTTAACACAGAATTTGATTTCATGCTGACAGAGTGAACATATAATCTAATCTAATAATTAAAATGGTATTCATTTAATAAAAAATTAGATAGTTTTATTAATTTTTAAATAATAAAATTAAATCTATATATTACTCAATAGAATTATAAAAGAAATCGTTCAGGGGGCTTAAAAAAAATTATTTTTAGTTTAAGGGGATATTAAGGAGCAATTTTTAAAAAAAATTTTGTTTATCAGTGGGCTGGCTATTCAAATTTTTTAGGGGGCTCGAGCCCCTGCACGCCCCCTCCTAGCGACGCCACTGGTTTAATTATTCAACAGGATGAATAAATTTATATAAATTTTTACATTTAACGCTGATAATATAAAATTATAAACAAAAATTAAAATTAAAATAGAAAGTATGACCATATAAACCATAAATTTTGTAAAATTATTTTATTGTAAATAATAAATTAACTTTATGTAAAAATTTTATAAAACATAATAAAAGAATATTTATTAAAATTATAAGAAAATTGAATTTAACAACAAGTGATTAAAATATTGTAAAAATAACTAAAAGTTTTAATTTTATTATGTGTTGAATTAATGAGGTAATGATATTAAAGCTCCTTGATCAGCTATTTAAATAAACTTTAAATACATCTAGGAAAATAAATATTTTATTGATTTCGTAAAAATATAATTTTGAGTCACAGTGACGTCTTATATCCTCATAAATAACGTTGACATAATGATTTCTCTCTGGCCTTATAATATATCAAGGTAAGACCTAATAAATTGATGTTCATTTAAGTTTATACAATTTTTTTCTTTAGATTATCAAATAAATAAACTATGACGACAAACTAATTATGACGATATTTACGTCCTACTATGTAAGCATTATAAATCTCACGTCATATTTGTGATCATATGTTTTATATTTTAACAAAACTAAAAAATGAATATTAATGTTTATAAAGGTGTTTTTTATATAGGAATGAATCAAGATCTATACACACGGAAAATACTCAAACATAATTTAAGAAATAATATCATGTATATAATTTAATATTAGGTAAAGAATAAAAATAATTTATAATTTGATTTAAAATTTATGCTTTAGGCATGTAATCTTCAAATCATCATAATATCAGAAAACCTGAAATTAATTATCACAATATATTATCTAGTCATTGATATATGTAAAACAGTGATTATAAAACTTTAAATGGCATCTGAAGATCCTAAATCTCTTTTAAATATAAATAAAAAACTTGATAATCCAGAAATAAGAAGGGAAAATGATCAAATTTTAAAAATGCATGATGAAGAGGGCATTAGAAGAAGAGAAGCTTTGGCACGTAGACCCTCCTACAGGCAAATAAAACTATATATACATATTGTTATATATTTTTGTATAACTTAATATATAATTGTAAATTAAAAAATTTTTTTTTTATATAATCCTTAATTATTTAATATTAATTAATTTTTATATATTAATTTTCATTTTAAATTTTTACTGATTCTGATATAATGTATTTTAAATATTAAGAGTTATTTATTCATTTTTTAGTTGGCATGATGAAATTTTAAAAAAAATTACAAAATTTTTAAATTTTCAATTATTTTATTATATACAGTAAATATTAATCTTATTTTTTAAAAAATTTCATTTTCAACAAAAAATATTAAGATTGTAAACCAGTCTAAACCTAAATTAAAATAAGAAACTGAAATATTAATAATAAGTATTTCCCCTTTATATTTGAAAAAAATATTTTTTAGATAATCTATATTTTTTTACTTTGTTAACTCTCACTCTTGGTAGAATAACATTGTTTTTCTAATTCCAAATTTATGGAAAATTTATTTAATTATAAAGCTTTAAGTCACATGCAGGGCCCTCTAAACCCACTAAGTGAATGAGAAAGAAACCACTCCCCCCCTCTTCCCCAAGCATCAATAATGCAGGTAACTACCCCTTTCATTCTACCTGTCATCACCCACTTGAATATTAAAATTTTGACTAAATTCGCTCCTCAGTTTACCCCTCAATGCTACAATTTTGTCACAAATGTATCCCCTAAATATTAAAACTAATTCCTGCCAATCCACATTCACCTATTCAATCCAATCCGATATTTCGTTATATTACTATATAACTGTTACGATCCGATATTTATATTGATTATTATTTACCATCTATCTTTGAACCAAACTAACTAATTTTCATGAAGCGTATTTTATTCTCTAAACGTTAATCATCTCATATAAAATATGGGCAATGTTTATATTGCTAAATTGCTCGATTTAGCCTTTTTAAAAACGGCTAAATTAATAGTCAAAATAATAAGCTTCAAAATTTTGCCAATAGATATTCAATTATGTCACCTGTGAGAAAAATCTCTAAACCTTAGTAATTTTATTTTGGCTAAAATCTTAGCCGTTTTCAAAAATCGGCTAAATCGAATCGTTTAACAATGCTAGTTGAATGTGACTCCTTAGATATGTTTAAACCCTTTTCTTGTTGCTGTTAATATAACAAAATATAATCAAATTTTTAGCTACATTTGCTTTTAAAATAATTTGATTTTTTTTAAACATTACAAATAAATTGAATTTTGGTCCTTTTATTAATATATTATTATGAAATTAAATTATATATAAAATAAAAAATTCTGATATTTTTAAAAAACGCTCTTAGAACAGATTTGATATCTAATATCGGCCATGCCCTATTCATTATAATATAGTTATAGGAGAAAATTTGATCCTGAATGCACCAATAGAAATATAAATAGCAAATATTTTAGCAAAGTGATATATTCTTCAGGGTTTTATATTTTATATAGTGCTACAACAACCATCTACAATCAACTTTTGTTGAAATTTTGAAATAGAAGATTTGATAATATTTTTTTTACTATCTTATTCTTAGTGATGTAAAATTGATTACTAGGTTTTGTCTCCACTTTTGTAAAAGGATTTTTTTTTTAACATTTTACAAAAATGTTATAACATATATACAGAGTTGGGCAGATCCTCAAAAAAAGAATTCAGATACAGATATATTCGTTTTAAGAAAAGAGATCTTGGATACAGATACTATTATCTTATAAAAAATATCAAAATAAGATATTTGTATCTTTTGCTAAACGAGAGTATCTTTACAAGATACTTTTTATAAAATAATTACATATCAAATTAGAATTTAATTATAAAATATCATTTTATATAATTTATTTGTAAAGAACATATAAGTATATACTATAATTAGAGAAAAGATATTAATTAATAATAAATATTATTAAAGCTTATTTTGTAATAAGAATGAATATTTACAATAATTGATAAAATATTTCAAATTATCATGTTTAATGATGAGGTAGATTATTTAATCAAGCATTTTAGTACTAATTTAGTAGCCCTTTCATAGACTAATATTTTTATGGATTTGAAATATAAATTTACAATAAAGAGCATTTTAAAATATTAAATTTATTATTCGTGTTTTTTAATCTGTAAAAATGTGAACTATTTAAAACATAACATATATAAAAACTATATAGAAAATATAATGGAATTAATAAAAAGAAGACTGCCATTTAGATCCGAAAAAACTTAAATAGTTATTTCGTACTATTTATATTAAATCAATTTTTCAAATAATTTCTCATTAAGCCTCCGTTTCAGATTATTTAACATTGTGTTAAAATAAAACTAAACACCTTTCAGAGCTGATGAAGTTATTGCAGTATTATACTTAAAAAATAATAATTAAGTGTTTCTAATATTTTACTATTTTTGGGATAATTCAAAACCTCCAGCTCAATGTTGCTTTTATTATTAAACTCAGAAATATTTGTTTTACTAAAAGAAAAATTTTATTTTCCTGGTTATTAGATGGTAAATCGAATGGCGTTGTAGTTTGATTATGTACTACTACATCTAGGGTTTATTTTAATAATATAGTTTGAAGGTTTTTTAAACATCTGACTCAATCCATAAGTTCCTAAAGTATGGACATAATAATGATGCCAAAAAATGCCTATATTCATCATCATAGGGAAAAACTCAATATTACAAACTTGAATTTTCAAGTTTACCTAAGTTCTTGAGCAATGAAGTCATGCTGTATGAGCTATTCCATGTTATGCATGGAACTTTCACAGTGGCGTAGCCAGGATTGATTCATGGGGGGGGGGGTTTAAATTATTTTTGAGGGCTTCGCCCCCAAACTGCATTTTAAAAATTTGCCAATTTTGTGCTTTATTGGTGTCTAACCACTATAGTAGCCAGCATAAATGAAAAAAATATTAGTAACAAAGTTTTGGCTAAATTTATGATTAATACGCGGCTGAAAGCATTATTCTGAAAATTTTATCAATGTTTAGTCAATTGTAATTAATTCAATCCATTCGGTATAGAAAGAAGAATAAAATCGCCCCCCCCCCCAACCAACTTTTCATTTTTTAGGATAACTCAATATATCTTATTCTATGTTAAAAATAATTATTTTAAATAAATTTTTTCATATAACAAAATTTTGCAGAGAATTTCATTATAGATTTTATTTATTATTTATACAATAAAATAAATTTTCAAAATGTATAAATTTTATACAGATTATATTAAAAATTTGTTCTAAATAACTATATTTAAAAAAAATGGAATTACAATAAAATATGAGTAATTCTTGTGCGGTATTTAAAAAAATCTAATTTAACAATTATAATATAATTAATATAAATGAGTATATTAATAAAACATAAATAATTCTTATTAGAGATCCGCAAAAGTAGGAAAATCGGGCTGGGTCGGGCCTAATATTTTTAAAAAAAATTCGGGCCGGGTTGGGTCGGACCTTGGAAATTTTTTAAAATATATCAATTTTATGTTAAATTTTTTATATAAAATAAAAATATTTTATTTATAAAAACTAGACGCCATATAACATATATCTTTTATTTTGAGTAATTATATAAATGAATTTCTATATTTAAATAAATTTGGGCCAGGCCGACAAAACTTTTTTAAAAAAAAATCAGGTTCTGGCTATCAAAACTTTAAAATAATTTTGGGCAGGGCCGGGCTTGAAAAATTAGGCCCGATGCAGATCATATATTCTTAGTGCAAATGCAATATATTTATTAAAAATAGTATAATATATAAATATTATGACTAAGAATTCATTATAATTACGTTTTGATTATAAAAATTTTATGACTAAGATCATAATATAATAATATAGCAATTTTATAATTTGAATTTATAAAGAGAGGTCTACTTTTCTCTGAGATTTGACTAATTCATCTAGAATCAAATTTTTATCTAGAATAATCTCCTTATAAATATTTAATATTACGGCTTTCACCGTATTTCTTAAATAGGTTTTTAACCTTTTCAAGTTGAAAAAGACCCATTAGTACAGATGCTAATCGGTAAGGTAGCTAAGATAAAAAGCAATGTTTTGATATTAGGCAGGGAATCTAAATTGCAATTATACATGGAAAGGGCCTGCAAAGCATATTTTGGCTCAAAGAGTACTCTATTCTGTCAAAATTTTTATACCAAAATTCGACATCACAAAGTAATTTATCATACGATCCTGAAAATTCATCAGAATAAAACTCTGAGATTTTCTTAATATCCTCTCGCGTTTCAAATGTATTTAGACTCAACCGGCAAAAGAAAATAAAAGCTGTTTAAAATAAAATTGTGACTAATAAATCTTTCCTTTAGTTGAAATAAAAATGTATCAATAAAGGGAGTAAAAATATTTATTTTATAAAAATCCTCAATCGTAGATGCATCAATATTTAAGCGATTGGACTATATAGAAACTACTCTAGGTTTAAAATTCTGGTCCATCATGGTATGTTTAATATAATTTCTAATTTTCCCTGGGGGAAATTAAAACTACATAAATATATCACTTGAACTAAATAAAATAAAATTCACAGTGTGCCACCTCTATTCAAGCTAAATCAAAATAGTTTTTTTTATTAATTTAAAAAAAAGAAAGTTAGAATTAAATCGCTTATAAACTTCTACCACGTTTATACGAAAACATTAATCACTTTTTTATCTCACAAATCCTTAGAAAAATTTTGAACGATTTATCATCGGCAACGACTGAATTACCTTTGACCTTTCCAAAATCACAATCCTCCGAAACATTTTTGAAACCTATGGATCCTCCTTCCTCTCATTCTCATATTTCCTCTTTTCCCTTATCTCAAAACCAAAGCTCGCTCATACCCTTGAAATTCGCTTTAGCCCCCAATTTTTCCATCGTTGAAGCCCCCCAAAACTCTTCTTTGATTTTGGGGGGAGATTATCACCCCTCCATACAAACCCTTCTTCAGCAACATCAACAACAAATGCAGCTTCAGCACCACCAACAACAGCAACAGCTGTTTAGAGCAGCTTACCAGAAAATGCTAGGAGGCGCTTCGGATCATCAGCCTTTATCCTTCGCCGCAGATCTGACCAACCTTTCCAACCTCCCTTATTTGTCAACACTATCAAATTTACCTAACCAACAGGCTTCCGCTATCGTCCTACCTATATCGTCTCTCCTTGCTTTAGGTTCCTTTCAAAATAACAGTTTACAACAAAACATGCAGAACGTACCCATAGTTCAAAATTCGCCTCGCGACATTCAGTATTTACTAGACAAGCAGAATATTAGTTCGCCGAACCTACAAAATATGGACTCTACCCTAAGCCAAACGATGATATTTTCCACTCACCAAGAACCCAATTTACTTAAAAATGATAAGATTAAAGGAAAGCAGAGCGTTGCTAATACAAAACTTGGCGATAATATCACACTATTTAATTCTAAAAATGCTGATAACAACGAGCCTCATAAGTCAACATCGGGGGAGATAAAAGTTATTAAATCGAGTCTCTCCTCAAATATCCTTACTACTATTAGCAATACCCTTTTCGATACGAATTCGGAAAAAGGCGATATTATCAAGAAAGAGCATGCAACATCATTGCTTTCTCCCCCGAGCCATAACGATAACGGTTCAGATAGAAATGATTCATCTGTCAATTCCCCTCATTCTCTTTCATCCCTGTCTCCAAACGCTACATTTAGTTCCAAATCCTCAAGTAATCATATACGAATGTTAATATCTATAATTACATTAAAATACTAATATCTAATATATAAATCATTTGAGTTTATTTTATTAATAGGATTCTTTAAAGATTTTTAGAAAGTGCAATTTGTCATTCAACTCTATAGCATTGTTGAGTTTAAAATCTTTTTTTTTATCGAATGCCAACAATTAAACCTTTCAAACTTGTTTCAACAAAGCAAATCATATATATAATTTAAGCTTATTTTGTAAAAACTTAAACTTATTCGTGTTAAAATATTGTTTTTCTAAAGTTTATATAAAATTTTTTTTACGATAATCAATTAAAGAAGTTAATTGTCCCCAAAAATATAAACCGTATAGTTTAAAAGTCCTCATAACATTTATGTTGTAAATTCCTTATAAAAAAAACTATGGAAACCCCATCTTATAATTCTTATTTGTATCCAAATGATCAACCTTTCTGGGAAACTCCTTACGAATTTAACAATCAAAATCTTTTAAATGATTATGATGGATATTTTGATAGTAAATTTCTTTATTTAAAATAAGTTGTAATTTCTATTTTATTTTAAAGGTTGATCTTGTAATTATCGTAAAACCTTAAATAATTTAAAGATCAAAGCGAATCAGATCGTCTTCCTAGGATAGGTCTCGATGCTGATAACGCTATGTTTAGACGGCACAACATCCCAAGTCCTACTGATCATGGCAATAACAATCTTTACCCACCCACTAGTTCTCTCCCCCTATCTTCGACCGTCGCCGTAAATTGTATGACTATCCCAAAATCTGAAAGTTTTTTTAACGATTACCATCAAACACTTACTTCCTCTCAACTATTAAGGTCCGCTCCCTTGCAGTTATCATCTGAGACTCATGGTAACAATAGCAATATTACCAATACGACAGCATTAGGATTAGCCTGTGGGCCCAATCAGCCACCTTCATTTATCAGGATTCCGCGTAATAATTATAAAAAAATGAAAAAAATTTATTTAAAAAAAAATACAATTATATTTTCTAATCAAGTCAACGAAGCTTATTACCAGCAAATGAATACCAGCAATATTCAATCACAGAATCTTCCTAACATGAACCCGACCAATATAAATAACAATCTAGTAAATTCTACCAACATTCATGTACATCCGCAACATCCAGTCATAGAAGAGGCTGCACGAAAGAGAGAAGTTCGACTACTCAAAAATAGGTTTACTTTAAAGATAGGGTTGAATTTATTTTTAAAAAAATTTATACGTTCATAGTTTTATTTTTTGGGTTGGCCAGTATTTTGTTTATAAAAAATTTGGTCTCATTACAATCTGGTCTGGATTTATATTTCTCGGCCCGAGTTTTAAAAAATTTGAATTTGTCTTTAATAAACTTTATTTTTAAACCTTTTAATTTTGAATGTCAAAAATTGTAGAGAGGCAGCAAAAGAATGTAGACGCAAAAAGAAAGAATACGTAAAATGCTTAGAAAACAGGGTTGTGGTCTTGGAAAACCAAAACAAGGCTCTTATCGATGAGCTGAAATCGCTCAAGGAATTGTATTGCCAAAAACAAGAATAGAGGGCTGCGAAAACTTTTTATCAAACAATTATATTCGAATAATTTTAATTGATAGGAAACAAATAATTTGCTATGTACATAAATTTTTTTACGACCTATATAATAATTAATAAAATATCCTTTTTTAGGAAAAGTTTATTTGACACAGAAGTTTGATTATTAAGGATTTTAATTTGAATTTGAAATGCAAAATATATTAATTCAATTTTATTATTAGTCCAGCTTGATTTGATTTTCGACAGTTCCATTATATTTTTAAATTAATTTATCTGTTCAAAATGTAAATATGTCGTAATTTATATAAAGTTAGTTTTTAGTATCATCCATCCAAATATGTAAATTACAATGTTGTATTTAATTATATTATTAATTATGTATTAGGTTTTTAATCATCCAAATATTTATTGTTTACAAAAAAATGTTTTATACCGGCCTATCTGCTCAAAAAAAACACTATTTTATGAATTTATTTTCTTAGTTCAATAAATTTTTTGCGATAAAATTATAAAAAAAAAACATTCTAATCATCGGTACTTTTAAATATTATTTTGTCAATATTTTTAAAGTATACTTATAAAAAACATTCACGCTATATTATTTTGTCTATACTTTTTATTTGTCTATAAATACAAAAAAAATGGTATTTTTTTATGCAATATTCGGAAGCGTGGAAAAATGTTATTTGACAACGCACTATATACATTTTCATTTGAAATCAAACCAGAATCGTTATTTTAAATAAGTATTTAATAAAACTTTTTGCGAATAATTTATTGGTTCTTATATGGAAATCGAAAATTTCTTTTTAAAACTATACCTGTGATATGACAATATTAATCTGCGAATATGTTGTATTTATATCAAACTATCGACTGGCGGTGACGCATCATTTTTTCGCCGAAAATTATTTTTGAAACGTTAACTTACGCCTAGACCTATGTATCGCCGTTTCACATCGGCTGAGACGTTCTTTTCTTAACCATCGGCTGACAGTGACTACCGATTTTCACCATAAGCTGAGGGTAATGATGTATAGCTTTGAGCGTTATTGATTTTTTCATGTGTTTTATTAAAATATTAGATAGCGTTGTAATTTTATCTTAAGAATATTTTTTAATCAGCTGATTCCTTTTTCACATTTGAATTTTTTAACAAGCTATTATTATAGTTTATTAATTTGAATATCGTTTATATTTTAATTTAATAGATTTGCATAAGCATGGATATTATTTCATCATCTGGTTCTGAAAATTCAAAATCAGATGAATTAGATAAATATTTTACAGTAACATCTTATATTGAAGGAACTAATTCATACTTACCAAATGTAAAATGTGCCCAAAAAGTATTATATTAGTTTCAAAATCTTCAAGTTCCAATTTAAAACTACATTTGATTGTAGTATTAATTATTTTATTAATTATATATAATATAACTAAGTAGCTATTAATAATTTATTTTAGTTTGTTCTAAGTAAAAATCATTAAATTTTATATATTATATACATAGATAGAAAAGGATATCATTTAGAATTTTTTTTTATGTCAATTTTTTAAATTATAATTTAAAGTAAAAGCTATTATTTTAATCAAGGATTTTATATTTTAATTGCTGAACACAATTTGAAGTATAAATTTATATATTATGATATATAAAAGTGATATCTTTGAATCTACTATACCTAGAATTTTTATTTACAATATAAAAATATTAATTATTGTTAGAGAGTAAAATAAAATAAAAAAAAAACAAGACGAAATTTATTTTGATTTTATTAATTTAAAAATATAACTAAATCTAATAAATTTTATATCTATATATACTTTATAAAATTCAATTTAGTAATAACAATCAAAGGAACTATTAAATTAATATTATATAAAGTGAAAGAAATAATAAAATCAGCTTTAAGTCAGGCGCATACGCAGGAATTTGGCCTGGTGGGGGAGGGGGGGGGATAAATTTTTTTAAGAAATATTATTGTTAATTAAAAATATCAAGTACAAATTTATTAGGAGTAATAAATATTTCTAATACACAATTTTAAATTATATGAAATATAAAAAAATTATATATATAAACTGGCACATAAAAAACTATAAAATAAATGTGAATTAAAAAATATAAAGTGAATATAACCACCATATGAATCACTTAAATGACCCAAAATAGAAATTTGAATTTTTTGAGCCTTTAAAATTTATATGTAAAGTATAAAAAATTTAAATGTTGGAAATATAAATATTAATACACAAAAGGTTTCTTAGGAATAATTGTATTTTATATTATATTTACTATGTAAAATCTAATCTTCGTTGGGATTGAGCTAATTTTTCAATTACTCATCCTTGCTTGGCGTCAAATGCCTATAAATATTTAAAAGAACCAAACCATTCAATCCACTTTCAGAAGTTGTACTTTTGAGGTATGTTTTTCAGATAACTGCAGGCCCGGTTCCATGGCCGGGCCGTATTTTTATATTTTTAAATATACCTGGGCCGGGCCTGAATTTTTCTAAAAAAATTATCCAGGCCAGGCTGTATATTTTAAAACCAAATATTTGAAATTAGCTGTAAAAATCAAAAATAAATATAATTTATTTAAAAATATCCGGGCCGCCTGAAAATTTTATTATAAATAAAGCCGAGCCAAGCCTGAAAATTTCTTTTAAAAAAACCTAGCCCGGGCTGAAAAAAATTTTAAAAAATCCTGCCGTGCCCTGCAAATGGTACCACTGCAGGGCTCTGTTATTCTTCTTAACAAGAGAATGTTCTCTCATTAGTTTACTAATGGGAAGAGTTGCTAATATATATATATATAATCATTTTAATACATTGAGAATATAATCTAAAATGTGTTTAAAATTATACAAAGCATCCATAGCATTTTTGGGACTATATCTTAGTTAATCTTTTAAACATAGTTATTCAGCTAATGCATCAAACAAATATTATATTTATATATCACCATCTAAAAAAGATTGGGAAGGCTTTTGTGGAAGTAATATCTGCTGATTGGTAAGTGCTGCATGATGAATTAAAAACCATTCATTTATTTGGAGTATAGTTTTATAATACTTTTCTACTGATCTTATACTAATATTTTGACAATGAGCTTGCCTTGCTGCAAGTAAGTCGAGGGAGACAAATATTAAGCACGTATAACTTTCCTTTTAACTCATAATAATATATAAAATTGAAATTCTTCATCAACATTAGCTCTAATTATCTTGTCTAATAAAATGCTCTCCGCTATTCCCATCTTCTTAATCAAGTCAATGCCATGTTTTTGAAAAGTATTACATAAAATAGTTGTATAATTAAATAATACATTTTAATGAGAAAATAAATTTGGAATAAGTATTGAATCCAATAATTTTCTTGCTTCTGAGTAAATATTTCTTTCAAGCCATTGTGATATTTTAGTAATAGCATTAATAATAGACTCTTCTAACTCCATAAAAGCTGTTACTTCTTGATGGCGGAGACTCGATCTCGTTGAACAAGCTTGCAATTTCTTTCTCCCTGTTGGACAAGGAGTTTCAGAGATAATTATTATTTGACTAGAAATTTAGATAAATAATACGCCACTAAAATTTGAAAATAATAGGTAAATTACGCCAAGGAAAACTTGAGATCGAAATTAATTGATAAAATAACTTAGTAGATGAATGTGATAATAAATGTAATTAAATATATATATGAGATAGGAATAAATATTATAAAATATAAATTAATATTAATAATAATATTTTTGAAAAATATAATCCGGCATCTGCATTTTTTTGGCTGGGGGGAGGGGGGGGGGTTTGTCTTCCATTCCCCCGCTGCGTACACGCCTGGTTGCAAGGGTGATATGTATATAAAAGAAGAAGAAGTTCGATCTCGTATATATTAATAAATAATTACCTCTGAAATTGAAAAGTAAATTTACTTACCAAGCAGAATGAGAAGTTATAAAGTCTATGGTTGTGAAATATGAGCAATTATAGTGGCATATAAAGATAAATTGTAAAGAACGGAGATGAGAATGGTTAAATGAATGTATGGGATTTAGATCTGCAAAGCCCAGCCCATTATAAATTTTTGCACGAGTTACCCTGACCTTAATTTTTTGGCCAGGCCCGTTTTTAAAAAATTGCTTAGCCTGTTATGATTTTTAAAAAATGCCCGGCCTGTCAAATTTTTTTGTAAATTTTTCGGCTATCCTATTTTTCATATCCAAATCTAATTTTTTCCTAATGTCGATTGCAGCTCTTATATCTCTTCTCTATTGCCATCTACAACAATCGTTTTATAAATTAAATGTGTTTGAGATCATTTATAGATTTAGTAATTTGGTTAGCTTTAAAATATACAAAGAAATAAGCTTATTGTAATTTATCTTCAAAATAGTATTGATCGAAATATTAGCCTAAAATTTAAAAAAATATAAATTTTAATGCTCGGGTTTAGCCTATTATAGTTTAAATAAAGTTTAGAGACTTACGAGGCCCTGCCTTTTATTTATGTATAAATTGTCAGGCCCGTATATTTTTTATATATCATTTGCCCAGCTCATTAAATTTTTTGCCCGTCCTATTTTAATTGAAAAATTTATGTGAGATATCTTGAGAGAGAAAAACAAGCAAGGAATAGCTAGAAAGGATTGGAATAGAAGCGATTGAAGTGGTGACGAGAAAAAATAGATTGAAGTAGTTTAGACATGTAGAATGAAAGGCGATTGAGTAAACAGATGTGCCCTGATGAAAGTCAGGGTTGCTAGATCTCCTGCTTTTGGCGAAATTTATCGATTTTTTACTTTAGTTTGCACCAAAACACGCTGTCTATTGATTTATGCTCTCCCATTTTTTTTATAATAAAAATAACTTAACCAGAACTTATGCCATCATTTAAATTCAATCATATATTTAAAAGGTCAGTTTAACATCCAAAAAAATTCTTAAATCGTAATACCAAAATAACTGGAATTCCACTTATTCATGGGTCAGAGAAGATAAAGAAGCTGGGGCATGCTTTATTATCAATAGACATAGAAATAATTACTATGAAATGATATGCCAAATTCAGCAGATCCACAAGCAGGATCAAGATAAATTATTCTATATATTTATAAAGAATAAATCTTATTATAATATTATATATTAATAATTCTAAGAAAAATGCTTCGCCTGGCAACAACTTACCTTTTTAGTAAAGGCATGGAGCATAAAGTGAATGCACAGATCTACTCACGCCCAATTTTAAAATACAAATAAAGTAAAAATTAGAATGTGATTCCTTTAATCCAATCCCAATTTTTAAAAATGCTCAACGTGGGTGCAAAATATTTTTATGAGCTAGGCTGGAATTTCACTAATTTTTTTAAAGCGTAAAATTAGATAAATTTATATATTAAATTATTACAAGTATAAAAGTATTTTATGGGCGGAAAAAAAATTAACGGGTCAGTCCAAAAAACCTTTTCAAAAATTCCCACAGCCCAATTTAGCATAAAAACTTCCATCTAGCCCAAGTAATAATATTCAAGGTCACTGCCTATAATCGTTTTACATATTTAAATACCCAGAATATATAATAGTTTATTTTTTTAATATATAAAAATATAATATAAATTTAATTGCTATAATTTATTTATGCATTTTTTTCCGCTATTGATTAAAAAATTTCACAGGGTCTTAATAATCCAAAAAATAAATAAATTGTTTTATAATATAAGGATGTTATTGCTATTCTTAAAAAGACAATATAGAGCGCAATTTATAAAAAAATCCAGATATTTTATAATATATTTCATTATAAAAATAAGGAATATTTAATTTATCCTATAACGAATAAATAGTGTTTAAAAAAATTAAATATCTTTAAATTTCATCATTGCCCATGCATCTTTAAATTGCTGATTCCTGCATTACAACATCTGACATTGTATTCCCACAATCACTAAACTTTTTCCAGGTTTTCGACGGATTCATTTCATAATCTTTTAAGTAAGCCTCAAATTCGGGAGCCACATAAAATAAGCGACCGGTGTGATGATTGTGATTAGATGATATATCAAGTTTTAAAGGAGGTTTGCCTTTTGTTGTAATAATGCAAAATACGTATTAAATATATCATAGCGTTATGGTTAATTATTCCAAAAAACCAAAAATTTTTTTTTAAAAAGTGTCTACTATAAAAAGATAAGTTTCCTTAATAAATTACTTTTCGATTATCGAAAAAACCCTAATCTAAAAAGTGTTTTATAATAATTCATGGGGTGCAGCGATGCCCCACAAGGGTTATAAAAACCTTTTATCCATTATAAAATGTTTTTTAAATGATCGTTCGCATTTTTGGGACAACTCAAGCTATTCACGAGGACGTTGCATAAAAAGTTATAAATAAGACATCTAAGGAGGGACTGATTGGCTAAGGACTCCATAAGACATGTCTAATATAGGCTACAAAGTTCGGTATTTAAGTTTTATTATAAAAGTCATACAATCCTCCCATTACAGACTTCTAAACGGAACCGCCGGTATAATTATTAGTCCCCTAATGTTCTCTTACTGTTCTAATGCCTTTTCCAAAAGTAATATTTGTCTTAGAGTTTAAAAAAATCTCACCTTTGATTATGTCCGCTGCTTTTTCTGCAATCATAATAACAGGCGCGTTAAGGTTGCCAGAAGGTATAGATGGCATGATAGAAGCATCGACCACTCTGAGATTACCGCTCGTCCCATAAACTCTTAATTGCGAATCGACTACAGGCGAGGCTTAAAAAATAAATTTATAATATAATAGTTTTTTTCCCATATAATAATAGTATGGAAGGAACCTCTGATTATTTTATGATTTTGCAATTATCTAATTCCAGGGCTGTGTTGATCCACAAATCAACTGGTAAAGTTTCGGTTCTATAAACATTTCTAATGTTTTTTTATTTATTAAAAATAAAAATGGTTAACTTAATTCAATTGAATAATAAACGTATACTATAAAAAAATAAAATAAATTATAATATAATATAAAATCTTTAATGATGTTAGTTGTGCAAGTGTAGAAGGTCCAGGCTGTAAATTTGGCAAGGACGAAATAAAAAGAGCAGTCAAAAAGATGAAAAAAGGGAAGGCAGCGGGTTTAACGATAACGAGGGTGGTACCAGAGATGTTTAAAGGTACTGATGACTTAGGGATTGAATGGTTAATGAATTTAGCAAATCAAATTGTCACAGAAGGATTATTCTCGAGGATTGGCGAACAAGTATAATTATTCCAGTATACAAGGGGAAAGGTGATACTTTAGATTGGGGGTCTTACAGAGCTATTAAACTTTTGGAACATGCAATGAAAATATTTGAGAAGGTGATAGAGAAGCGGGTAGGGAACAAGCTAAAATTGATAAAATGCAATTTTTACATCGATGAGAGCAATTTTTGTGGTGAGACAAATACAAGAGAAGTATCTTGCGAAAGAAAAGAAACTGTATTATAGTGCGCACAAGTTTAGCGTTTCAAAACGCAAATAATAAATTTTAAATGCATTCGTTTAAATTGGACAGCATTTTTTTTTGTTTTAAATTTAGACGTTTCATATTAAAAAAAATAATAATTAACGGTACAATTTAAACATAGCTGCGTTTACGTTTTTTATTTGCGTTTTGAAGATGGGTCTTGAGAAAATCAGGTGTGGAAGAATGGCTGGTTATGGAAGTAATGTATGTGGGAGCACAAACTGTGGTACGGACGGATGAGGATAGTGATAGCTTTGAAGTGAATGTAGGACTTCACAAGGATCCGTGTTGAATCCATTATTATTTATCTTAGTAATGGATGTGGTGGCTAGAGAAATGCGTCCTGGGAGCTATTATATACAGATGACCTTGTATTAATGGCAAACAGTGAGGAAGAACTTGGGAATAAAATTAGTAGATGGAAGATGGCTATGGAAGCAAAGGGCTTGAAAATGAATGCAGCAAAGACAAAGTTGATGATTGGTGGGTTGATGGAGGAATTCGGCAACTGGCCTTGTGGTGCATGTGAGAAAGGAGTTGCTAGAAATTCAATCCAATGCAACAGATGCCAGAAATGGCTGCATAATAGATGTAGTAAGAAAAAAGAAAGTTTGATGTTAGCAAGGATGACCTTTATTTGTAGACCGTGCATAAAAGGGATACATAATACTGATAACGTAGAAAATGGTGGTTTGGATATTGGCAATGTGTTAACCCTGGGAAAGGTGGACAAGTTTTGTTATTTGGGTGATATGCTAAAAGCAGATGGTGATGTAGATTCCGCTGTTGTTGCAAGGGTCAGGCATGGAAGAAGTTTCGAGAGATGTCGTTTATTCTAACAAATAAAAATGTCTCTCTGAAGTTAAAGAGAAAAGTTTACGTAAGCTGAGGAGTTGTTTAGTTTGTGGCGGCGAACATGGGCAACGAAAGCGATCCACGAAGCCAAATTAGAAAGAACAGAGATGAGAATGGTTAGATGGATGTGTGGGGTATCTCTGAGAGAGAGAGAAACTAGCAAGGAATTGCGAGCAAGATTGGAGTGGTAATGCGAAGGAATAGACTAAGATGGTTTGGGCATGTGGAATGTAAGACAAAAGATGACTGGGTAAAGAGATGCACCTTGATGGAAGTAGGAGGATCAAGACTTAGAGGAAGGCCCAAGATGACGTTAAATGTGTTAGCGGTTGATATGAGAAAAATATATTTTACAAATATTGATGCTCAGGACAGTCAAAAATGGAAAAGAAAAATCAGAGGGAAAACTGGCCAACTTGGGTAAACCTGGAAATCGCCATTAAACGGAGAAGAAGATAAAATCAATCAAGATTTTTTTTAAAAATATGATCTTATCTTATCGTTATAATAGACATTATTTAAAGCTATTAGTATCAAGATTTTGCCCCATCTAAAGCCATCAATTAACGTTTTATATTATTATACAATTTTAAAAAATTTTCAAACCTAATTTGCAAATTTTAAATTGATTCAATATAATTCAAAAAATGAAATTACTATTAGGTTTAATTTTGCACATATAATATAAGTCTTTATTTTGCATTTTCTGCATATAGGTTTCTTACATTTAGAACATTTTCTCGTAGTTCAATATTACATAGACCGCTATTACAGGTTTGCAATTTATCAAATTTTTTATTAAAAAAATTTTTTTTTTTATAAGTTTTACATCTGATTTATGTTAAAAATAAACAAAATATCTCTTTATATTTGATATACTACCCATGATTATATACTTGTCATACTTAGGCAACATATTTGCTTGTATAACCATATCTGATTAATTTGACTTAGTTGTATAAAAATTTTAAAAGGATGAAATATAGATGAGATTTTAAAAAATGAGATATTATACTTCTTTAAACAATAAATTAAATTCTTTAAGCCTAAAAAATGCATGTATGGCTTATATACAAAGGAATATAGTTATAAGTGAGCAAAACATTTTTTAAGGTTCTGGTCCGGTTCTCAAAGATTCCAATCTATGTATATGATATTTTTTAGAAGTAAATTGTAAATTATAATATTAATTTTAAATAAGAAAGAGTCATTAAATGTCTTTTACATCTAACTTAAACAATATTGGTAACAGAATATTTTACTCAAGACTTAAAAAGTTTTTATACAAATTCAAATAAAACCTTTACCTTCTCTTACCATTGTTTATTACAAAAATTTGACTTATAAACTTTCATTTCCCTTTTTCTCATGATCTATTCCCATTCTGCAAGTGCCCGATGGATGATAAGCACTATCGCATTTTTTCTTAAAAAACTCTTCGACATCATTATTAGGTCCTGGACTGATTTCGGCATCTCTAAAGGGCTCGAAAGCTGACTGAGAAAAGATATCTCTAGCTACTTGAATACAGGCTTTAGCTTCGGCTATATCCTTTGCAGTAGATAAGTAATTAGGATCTATGGCCGGATGACTAAAAGGATTGGAATCAACGAGTCTAATAAAACCCCGCGAAGATGGACGCATAGATCCTACGTGAACCTTTTATTTTTTTGATTGATTTATGTATCATGTAATTTCAGTTTTTAAGGTGATTAGAGAATAAATGTGTTTTGGAAAAAGATTTGTTAGCAGATGGTAATTAAGAAATAGAAATAATCTTTCTTTCCATAAAAATCCTAAGGAGTCCACTACTCCATATAACTTGAAAAAAATAAAAAAATTAGGGTTTTAAATTTGAAATACGTTGATGGCCCTTTTGCAACCATGAATTAATATTTAGACAAACACTCCCGTGGGTATTTTGAGACCGGAGTGGGTTTGGAACCATTTCGAAAAATCGGTCGGTCATATTACATTTTAACAAAATTTCGGCCACAAAAAATCCCGACTGAAGACATCTTAATTTTAAGAATTAATATACTATTAGTGATCTGCACCAGACCTACTTTTTTTAAGTCCCAACCGGACCAAATTTTTTTTTAAAAATTTGTCCGACCTTTTTACTACTTTATCCCGAAAGGCCAGGCCTGAAATTAAAATAAAAATTATTTGTCTGCTCGGCTGGACCCAAATTTATTTAAATATATTAATTTACATAAAATTAAATGATATTATATTAAAAATTTAAGCCCAACTTGGATTGATTTTTCTTAAAAAATATTAGTTCGCCCCTATTTTAAAAATATTTTTAAAAAAATTTGCAGATCACTAATTCCTAGCATGGTTAAAAAATATATTTCTCAAAAATAATTATAAATCGTAATTAACACTAAGTTAAATTTAAGTAAAACATAAGACATAAAATCTGCATAAAAATAGTAATTCTTTATTTCTCCTATAGATGCACTTTATTTGTTTTTCTCATATAAAGTGCCATTTGAATATATATACATGAACGACTCCCATGTTCTAATTTTTTTACTAACTCTTTTGTCTTGTCTTTCTTTATTTGATATCTTCCTAACAGGGAATTTTAGACTTTATATTTATTTGCCTCGTTAACCGACCTTGTTCATTATGATATCACATTTTGGCAGAAATACATTATCTTCGCGATATCGTTTAGAGTTATTATGACTTTCTGTCCATAAGAGCAGGCTGGTAGATTCGTCGTAATTCATTAACTCAACAATCTGATTTAAGGACCTGGGGTGGATTTTTGTTTCATAGGAGGACGCCGTTTGATTATGCTATATATTTGTTTCCTTTTATAATATTGAATATTTCATCCTTTTCCGGCTATTTAATTTCTTAACAATACCGCAAATTTAACCTTATTTAGGCTACACCTATGAATATAAATATTCCAAATCCCTCTCTCTTTATCAATTTTGTTCACATATAAACACAATGGATTGTACAATTCTAGACCAAAACTCATATAATATATATATACTCACCTTATTCATTGGCTCCTATACCACTTATTAACAAAGTTCCTTTACCTTCAAAATTAGATAATCAATTTTTTTTATTCTTCCAAGGATATACTAAGTATTACACCACATAGGATCAAGCAGGAATGTGAACCTGGACCCGGAACCCTCGTAATTTGGCTGCACCCGGACCCTTTTTAAAAGTGGAGGAAAACTTTTTTAAAAATTAAAATATTTTTAAAAAAAAATAATATAAATTTTTTTTATATTTTTAACTTTTTTTCGTGGAATCATTTTTTTATCTTCGCGTTTTTCTATCAATTTTCTTACTGGACTTCCTTTTATTTAGAAATTGATATCATAAATTATTTTCTAGTGTAGACAATAATATTTTATTATGTAAATTTATTAATATGCTATGTTATAGAAATACGTTGATTATTATGAAAATTATTTTGTAGTACAAGAATAATATTTTAATTTAAGATAATTGGTGCCAAATAAAGGACCTTACTAACGTATTAATTCCTTTAAAAATAACAACATTAAGATTACAATCAGAAAATTATGTTTATCTAATTTTTATGGCATATGGATTAGATTTAGATAAATTTACTAGTCCTTTTCCATATGAAATTACAAAACATGAAAATTCGAGAGCAACAATATTTGCAAAATAGTGTTGTATATGCTTCTATATATTATGACTCTCGGTAACAAGTTTTATTGAGAAACAGATGACTAAAGATCATGGGATTTATGGCATATGCAAAACTCCATTACAACATATTGGGGCTACGACAATACCTATTGATTGTATGATAATAATGATAATGATAGCAACATTGATGATCTTGAAATTTTACTTTTAGATAGTGAAAAAAAATGAAATTATCATCAGATAGAAAAGAGGATCAAAAAATGCTAATTATATCTTTAATAGAAAAGTTCTCAGTAAGAGAATAAATAAGGATATATATATTTTAAACTTCTGGGAAGAAAATTCTTCAATTATATGTCTTGTCTAGAATCGTCATGGCTGTACCGGCGACACAAGTACAATAATTTATGTATTATAAAACTATCTATTTTAGGTCAGTGTATAATGTTTCATTTTTGAAATATACATTGTCTAATTTACGTGGAAATCTCAAGGATGATATTTTAGAAGATATTATGATTGTGCGATTAAATAAAGCATTTAAAATATAAATTATTTCATTTTAAAATTTTTTATTTGTAAATTATTTTATATTGAAGTACAATAATAAATGAATGAAAAAAAAGTCTTATTTTGAGTCATTTTTTTATGTCCCCTGAACCCGGACCCTTTTTAAATTTTATTCCTTGAACCCGAACCTGAATCCTTTTTTTGTTGAAGGGTTTCCCTGGGATTAAGTTCACATATTGGGAGTTGCATTTTTATTTTCACTACACGTTAACTAACTATTAATCAACTAAGGATATGAAAGGCTAACCTTAAATGTTGAAGTTTAAATGGAGAAAAATTTAGGGACATAGCTGTATTCAAAAAATCTTCAAATGAGCATTTATAGATTTTTCCCAATATTAAAAATCTTTGTCTGCTTCCAATTTATCCCCTCACCCTTCATCCTTCTTTTTCCTAAAATATCTTCCACCCATTTTTCACTATGGTGATGCCAATATCAAATATAGATTCAAAGCTAATATTTACCATCAATGAAAAAATTCGGATCCAGTTAATATTCTCATTTGGATCGGTGAAAATTCTGTGGAAGTTCTACTACTTATCAACATTTTTTAATAGATATCTCGTCTAATATTCTATATTTCTCAACATTTTTTTTCTATAAATATGCATCTCTTAACAGCATGTTTCAACAATCAACATTAATTCATTTTAATATCGTCCGTTTTTTTATAATAAGATTTCCAATTTCAGTGATTGCATGTATTAATAACTTTAACCAAAAATATTTTAAAAAGATGGGGCCTCGCGGAATTCCTTATTTTTTCGGGAATTTTTTTCCCCTCTACCGGACCATCTGTTCATTGGTAAATAAATTATAATAATACAAAATCTTTATATATTGCGAACTTTGTTAAATAATTAAAATTCATAGCCATCAATAAAATCAGAAAAGATAACTGACCAAATATAAATTAGTGATTATTTCCATAAAAGATGACTTTTTTTTTGTCTGATACCCCTAAACCATCTAAATTAGTTTTAAAGAATGTTCAGCCAATACAATGATACTTTTTTTTATATATGATCAGAAAATAAAACAACATTAAAGGATCCCTTAAAGGAAACTTATATATTTACTTGATATGCGTGGAAGGTGGCTTCTTTTCGCCCGTGATCCTCGACGAGTCCGGCCAAAAAATGAAATTGTATATCGGGTTGTACTTTATCGAATAAATTGTTTATTCCTTCATTTTTTGTAAAATTGGCGCTTCCGCCCGAGTTAGCATCACGAAAACCATCGTCTATACAACTCCTAATGAAGCCCCCTGTTTCTAAGTGGGAAGTAGATGCTAAACCCTTAATGGTAAAATTTAGAAAATTATAAAAACAAAATATGCCAACACAACCAAATATTCAGAAATATTAAGCCTAGATGAAATGAATTAATTCAGGAATTAGTTAGTGTTGTAAATGTTATCTTAAAAGTAATTCCATTACTAATTGCGATTTTCTCTTATGTTGCTTTACGACGCTAAATTAAACTAAAAAACTCGATAAGGAGTTTTAATATTAACAATTAATAAAAGCTTACTGTTATTTTTTCCTTAGGACAGTAAAGAAAATTAACAAAACACACCTTTTGATTGAGGAACCAATTGAGTCCTATTCGTATAGTATTAAGAGGAAAATTCCAGGTGGCATTATAAAGGGTTATGGGTTGTTTACATCGGGCTTGAACATAAACTTCTAAATGGTCCATTAGATTTGAACCCACGCCAGGAGAATCTATCACAGATGGAATGTTTCGGCTCAGACAATGAGAAGCTGGGCCTGAGAAATTATATTATACAATAATATAAATCTTCAAAAATGATCATCTTACTAGTCACTCAAACCATGTAGATCCTTTTAAAGTTAAAGTATTAGTAACTACTTCTGCCATTTAGCCAAAAAATAAAATATAATACTTTTATTAGAAATGGTAAACAATATGTATATAACATATAAAGATGGTTAAAGGGCACATAAAAAGCGGCCAGAAAATATAAGTTGTCAGATAGTTTTAAAGTTTGATAAATGTCTAAATTTTATAGCGGGGTAGAGTCATGTTATGTCGATAGAGATTTGACATGCGATGGATTCTAAAACCCCAAACATCTGATACGCTTTATTAAGGCCTTTGCCAAAAAAATATTATAATAAGGGTAGTTACACAAAGGTCTAACTTGATTATAATTACGTTATATGCTGCTTAATTATTTTTATGCACAGATAAGAAATAATAAATAACCGATAATAAAAATCGCGAAAACAATAATTTCATGTGTGTAAAAGATGATATAATTTCAATTATATTAGTTAATAAATAGATGATTAAGATGAGATGAGAAAGGATTGTTTGGTAGTCTGAAAGCTTAGGATATTATGTGAGGAGTAAGGAATTGGGAGGCTAATCTCAGTCCGTGGAATTTCTCCATCAGGTCATCAACAGTTACGTTCTTATATAACTTACATTTTGAGCCGATATTTAAGTTGTACAGTTGTTTGCTTCATATGTCTTCTAAGCGATAGGTTTAAATCCAGAATGCTTCAAAATATTATGTTAGTTATTACATTATTGTTTAACTTCAAAAAGTGCGTTTTGTAGCGGAAGTTTATTGGTAACGTCCTGCTAATAACGCTGATTTATATTAATGGTTAAATGATTGGAGAAAGTAAATGAATAAATGATTAAATAGCATGAAAAATTAATTTAATTGATTTTGGGATTGTTTTTGTTGTAATATTCAAATAAGAAAAATGAATAAAAAAGATTTATTATTCAGATTAAATAAAGTTCAAGTATAGAAAAGTATAGAAAAGTATATATAATCGGGAATATTTTACTTGTAAGATGATTATAATTATTATTTTGCGAACTTAATTTTTAATTTTAAATTATATTAATTTTATTTTGATTATGTTTTCACTTTATATTTAAGTATAATAAAGATTTAGTATCATATTTTAGTTTTAACTTTTCTTTATTTGACAGTTTTTATTCAAAAAATATATATTATATTATAGTAAATGAATTGTATAAGTATTGGTAATAAAAGTAGGCATCTCAAAATCGCCAGATTAACCCGATATCAAATATCGATGGATTTCTGCTATTATGAATAGTGCACTGTAAACAAAAAATTTCCCATTTTGATTTTACTCTTTAAAAAGTGACTTTGGGTTTTGGTTCTATTTTTCAGGGTTTTATCACGTTTATCGGTTAGTTTAATTAATTTATAAACTAACAAAACAAAAACATTTTTTTAAATTTAAATATCACAACATTCGCAAACAACATAAAGCGACATTTAGGATCAACAAAAAAACAGGCTGAAATATGTAAACACATTTAAATTACCTTTCCTGGTGTAACAACCAAATATTGAGCACACTGTTTTTTAAAAAAAATTAAATTTATAATATAGATTAAATATCTATAACACATTTAATATAATTTCCAGTATAAAGAGAAATTCCAATATGCATACATTATATTATATCACACCATAAGATATTGTTTTAAAAATACCTAAAAAAACCGTCCAACTTCTTCAAATTTTACCAGATAAATATCCCACTTATTAAAATGTTTTGATTTATGGAATCCGATAATAAACGTCAATGTTTTACGGGCTTAAGTTCCTCGCAGTTAGTATTTTAAATTTCTTTTGGTTCATTGAGAAATGTTCACTTAAGCGGGTTATAATGATAAATCATAAATTCAAATTAACATTTTTAAAATTTACCGATTCCAGATAGCATAAGTAACTGAGGTGAATTGATAGCACCACCACAAAGAATAATTTCTCCTTTAGTTTTTATTGATAGGCTTTTATTAGATATATTAAACTCGATTGCATTCTTGGCATTGAAATTAGGGCATACAAATACAGCTTGAGCCGTTTTGTTGGCATCGTCCATAACTATTTTATGAACCAATGCATTGCTAAGCACATAAAGATTAGGTCTTATGAGTGCAGGTCTGAGGTAGGCTTTTGAAGTGCTCCATCTAACTCCCTTTTGAAGAATAAACCCAAAAAAATTATAATTTATTTTTATATTCAAAATTTTGATTCTCTTTTGTAAATAATCTCAGAGGAAAGTAAATTAAATTATCTATCATGGAATTCTTACGTGATTAGACTGGGGTATTTTCAATTAAATTTTTTAGGCCTAGTCCGGATGTTTATATACAATATTATAGCCCGTGTTAGGTTCTAGATCTCTAATTCAATTTATGAAGAGATATTTACAATTATATGAAACATATTTTCAATTTTGACTTTTAGAACCCCTTAATATAACCTCTATTAGAGTTGAAAGCTCAAATATTTTTTCTTGGTTATGTGATATATATTTATAGTGTCACTACAAAAAAATCTAGAGGGTTGAGTTAAAAATCGATTTTTTAAGGCGATTTGGCGTAAATTTGTATGAACATAATTTTAACTTGAGGAATAGTGTAAAAATTTTATAATAATTTTAAACTACATGATCTGATAGATAAATAAAAAATAAATAAACACAGCTTATATATTTCCAAACTCGGTTTATTAAGCTGAGTAATTTTTTTCCTATTAGAAAAAAAAGACGTTAGGAAATGGCCTAAATAAAACTTTGCAGAAATACTTGGTATAAAATAGAAGGACAATGATAAAAAAAACTATCTTCAGGCTTTTTGTAATAACAATTTTAAAATATCTGGGGTATAGCACTTAAAAAACCTTACGAGTATTAAAAAAATAATATGGCACGTTAAAAAACGTTATGTATAGTCATGTCCATCGGTCCCACGCCTTCCTGCTGAAATCCATTCATATCACTAGTGTAAGGATAACTGGCTTGTTGACCGGCTTCAATAAAAGCTTTATATAGAGGATTCGCCATCTTAGCTCTACTGACGTGGAGAGGACCTTTATCTTTATTATTGAATTGAATAAAAGGTATATGAATATTTTTTGTAAAATATTGCCAAAATAATTTAACAAAATATAATAGGAACTGTTTAATGAAATATAAAGCATAAAAATTTTGCCAATCAATCATATTATTCCGAAAGTTTTTGAACCTCCGATATACATATCTCCGGGCAGATCATCATGCCCTTCAGCTTTCTTAAAGTAGGGCAAGCAATCTCGATAAGACCAGCCTTCACAGTTGTACATGTAGCACCATCTATCGTAATCGAGGGCATGGCCTCTTATATACACCATAGCGTTTAGGGATGAGGAACCGCCCCATACTCTGCCTTTTAGGATATTATTTAAGTTTTCGAAATTTATAGTTTCTAAATTATTTTTTCTCTTTTATGTTCTAATCAGACTTAATTTACCAGTCTAAAAATAAAACTTTACTTTATAAAAAAAGGTGACAATAATTTGATTGGTCGAATTTTTTTATAATTTGCTTAATATAGGTTATATATATTGTATTCCTTATTAAATCAACCAAAAAATTCGATTCTTAACCCAACCCCCTTCAATTTTTTTAAAAAAAATTTGTAAGATAAATAGTATAAATGTCGTATTGGGATATATTCATGGGGATTCGGAATTTTTTAATTTAATCATTTACTGAGGGCGATTTTAAAAATTTTATTCGACAATAAATGTATTCCAGTAGGTGTAGAGTGCATGCTCTATGAATTCCAGGCAATTTTACCATGAACTTTTAAATATTTTTAAAAATTTCACGACAAAAGTATCTGAAATTTACATTGTGGACACTATACAAAATGAAATACATTCCCTGTCAAGTCAGATTTTCCAAATTTGAAAATTCCTTGGGTATATGATTATTGAGATATCGAATCTCCATGGATTCCATATCCTAATACGACATATACATAATTAATAAATATATAAAATTTTAATCTCCAACTCGCCTTACTTCTTGAAATATAGCCACCTCTAAAAACGTAAAAAATCCAAAACCCAAATTAAATAGTATTATTTGGAATTTTTGCATTTTTAAAGGTAGCCATATCTTAGGAAGTAAGGAGTTGGAAATTAAAATGTTACATTTTTATTAAAGATCTGCAACAGGTTGGTTTTTAGCCAGGCCCAGTTAAAAATTTAAATATTGAGCGAATGAGCGAGCGAATTTGAATATTTTTGGGCAGAAATGACTAATATAATTTAAGTAAAAACATTAAATAAAAAGATAAAAAACCAACCAATAAGCTATTTTTTAAACATTGGGTGGAAGGGTGTTAAACAAAGTTTCTTAAATGGGTGGGTAGGCGAATCAAAAAAAACAATGGACAGGCATTTGAGTTTAAACCCCGCAGATTGCAGACCTTTCGTTTATATGTTATCATCATATAATGTCATAAAAGATAGGACTGTACAGATAAATATTGGATCGAATCGGGACAGCGTTTTTTAAATATTTGACTGGGTCAATAATTTTTAAAAAACCGATGCGATATTTTTTTAATGCTTTTGGTCATATAATGAATATATAATTATAATATTAAATATCTTTTATTTTATACATTAATTTTATAATAATATCAAATTTATAAAAGGAACCAATTCAATTTTTTTGTAATGTTTAAAAAAATCGAATCATTTTAGAAGATAGTGTAACTAAATATATAATTTTTTGTTATACCTGCAAAAAATATCTAACGAGTCACAGGTTGTTAAACGATTTGATTTGCCGATTTTAAAAAAACTTAAGATTTTAACCAAAATAAATTATCCAAGCTTAGATATTTTGCCCACAGCTAGCAGAAAAGTGACATCCATTGTCTAAATTTTGAGGCTTATATAATATTTTGGCTAAAATCTTGATAGCTGCTTTTAATAACAGGCGAAATCTAGCCGTTTAACAAAACTACATTCAACCATAACCATTTCCCTATTTTAAATGAGATAATTAACCTTTTGAGTACAAAAAAATGATATACATAATAACTCGCGGAAGTTTTTCTGATTTTTTTTATGACGTTGAATCAAAGATAGATGGTAAATAAAATCAATTTAAATATCGTATCGGTTTTGTAGTAATATAGGGTACGTAAAATTTGTGGATCGACACAGCCCTAAAAAGAATATGGAATCTCAGAATATTCGAAATCCCAACGTGCAGATTCAGAATTTAAAATCCTGAGGTTTTTCGGATTTTTTTAAGAACCATGAGTTTATTTTTAGAGGTGTATCGATACTGGGTTTCAGGGCACATCTGAACAATTTTTCCGATATCAAGGTATATATTGAAATGACCGATATCAGTCTGTTCATAATAACAGAAATGAGTATATCGGGAATAAAATAAACAAATAGAATATATTTAAATTGAAAAATTACCATATTTTATTAATACGTCATTTTGGTATACTGAATTAAATCGATCAAATTAATGATATCGGCCGTAAACCGATATTCTTAAAAATTAGAATGATCGGGATAATTTGATATTAAAAAATCGGTACACCCCAGAGAAAAGTATTGGGTCTTTACCCCTCGGCCACCATGGTTGTGGAAAATTTGTATCAAATTATGGTAATTTTATCAGTTGTATTTTTAATATCGCCATTTTCTGACGAGGGAATAATTATTAGAATTAAATTTCTTTTCCATTTTATACAATTGAGACATGATTGAGAACAAACCTCTAGGCCAATACATAACCCTGTTGTTAAGGTGGCGTTGAGGCACAGTTTTATAAAACCAATTATACTTGTCGTGACAAAGATTGTACATGAGGGCGGCGGGCATACTGATTTTCCAATTCCACCAGTAATCCGGGGGACCAGCTTCTATTAGCAAAACCTTTAAATTAAAAAAATATATTAAGCATAAGTTTATATGAGCACTATTGGATGCAAATCATTCACGAATCTGAGCAAGATTTTTAGGATAGTATGTTCAAGACCAAATTTATTTGGTGGATTAATAAAGTATTCAAAATAGATTATATTAGTAGATTTATAAAGATATGATGTTAAAACTAATAACTGGCATTTGCTTACATATTTAAACTTTTTAAAAATTATTTTTTATGAAATTTATCCTTCCTCCTTTCTATAAAAATTTACTTAGGCTATGTCCTTAATTACGACACTTTTTTTGAAAAGTTTTAAAAAATTACAAATTTTAAAATAATCCTATGTTAAATTTTTGAAACTTTTTAGCAATATGTTTTGTACATATTTTTATTTCGATTAAAAAAAAGCTTATTTATTTATTTCCACTAAAGTTCCCAAAATTTGTTATTTCTTCAAGTTTTGGACATAACTTTAATCAAAATGTGAGAACAAAAAAACACTATTTTATCAATCAAAATATTACTTTCATACCAGGATCCTCTGTCAGCCTATTGGCCAATACACAGCCAGCAGATCCGGCTCCAACTATTATATAATCATAAGGTCCATTATCGGCGGCGGCTTGAACATCACCTATCCATCGTCGCCGCTTGCTAAACAGTTTCTTGAAAACGGAATGATTAAGTTTAGGTTCTTGTAAACCTTTACAAATTAATGTGGTAGAGGAGAAATGACGTTTAATTGAACCATGGATATTCGTTAGTTTATCGATATTTTGGGATTTATTATGAGTATTTGAAAGCGAGCCAAGATTGCTATGACCCTTATTTTTTAGGCCTTCCTCTCCGGTGGCATATAAAATTTCAATAAAGTGATTTAAATCGTCAGCTAAATGATGGGCCCCTTCCCGCGTTAGGAGTGGACCATCCCCTATGCCGGTAAGGATGCCTACTATAAGTCCTAGTCCGGCCGATTTACCCATCCCCATATCTACGCCCGTATCGCCTACGACAGCTGTTTCGCTGGGAGGTATGCCCAACTTTTCGCATATTTTGAGTGCGTTTAGCGGAGAAGGCTTGGGAGTTGAACCCGGGTCATCCCCGCAAACTATAAAGTCTAACAAGGTGTCGAGCCGACCTAAGCGCTTGAGAGTTGAAATTGTCAGGGCTCGGTCATCAGAAGTGCAAAGTGCAATTTTGAGGCCACGAGATTTTAAAAGGGTAAACAGAGAACGAAGATCGGCTAATTGTTTAAGCGTCATAGGCTTGGGTTGTGTTTCGATGGTTGATTGAAATTTCGAGGTAACGTTTGTATATTCCGGGCTATTATGGTGGGTGCCATCGGTATTATTAAGCGGTATCTTTTTTTCGTTTGATACGAAATTAGGAGAAGACGTGGAATTCTGAGAAGTAATATCGTTGTTAAAATGATCGAATTTACGAATATAAGTAGTACAAAATTTATTGTCAGAGGTTGAGTTATTTTGGTCATTATCATAAAATGGTGTATTATTTTGACCATGCTGAAAATCAACTACTATATTTTTGAAATGTGAGGCCGAGTTGGAGTACGCTTGCCCTACAATCTTTTCAGCGTAGTGAGGTGAAAAACCTTCTTGAGAAACCAGCAAATCTGTATGGTATTAGACATATATGAATCCTTTATATAGCGATGAAAAAAAACTATTTTTTTAAAAAAATTACTACAACAATCGTTATGGAAAGTACACTACACCAATACTTTATTGCAATTCTCATCAAGATAATCTACCAATATTTTGGAAAAATTTTAATTATCACTTTATAATTTGCTTATTTTGTTAAAATGATTGCTTTTTTGCTGTATTTTATGAAAAAAACATTTTTTTATCCCTAATCCTACACAAATAAAAGTTGTTATACAATAAGCGTTTGTTCTTTCTTTGTATTTACATATTTTTTTATTTAAAAAAGCTGAAACTTTTCTTTAAAGTATAAGGAAATTAAAAACACTTAAATTTTAGTTGAACTAATCCATTATATCGATGGCGTTTTAATTAACTTATTTAACATTATTTTGCAAAAAAGCATTATAATATTCAAATTATTTTATTTGTTACTTTTAAAATTCTATTTTTGTATATTAAATTGTTAAAATTCTCATATAATTTTATTTTAAATATATTATTAGTTGAAAATCAGAATATCTGAACCATGTCCCTATAAACTTTTAAATATATTGATGCATGTCTCGTTATAGTCTGGAATGTTTCGAAAAATATTCACGAAACGTAAATCTTTTCATTTACTTTAGATTCTATATAAAAAGCAATGATGGTTTATACACTTATACTCCAAATTTGGAACGGGAACCTCCTTAAAATTAAAAATTTATAGGAATCTGATAATTTTAAAAGATCCAGTGTAATTAATTTATATGTGTATTATTCAAAATGTTGAGTGACTCTTGAATTATTTTAGATACTAGTCCTAATAAATTTTAAATAATAACTCCAAGAGGAATTTTAGGATTTTTAAAAATTGTTCCCTCCAAAGCAAATGCCTGATTATGCGCCGGGTCATAATGGATCAGTTTTCATCAAGGATAACATTGGGCCCGATATTTTTTAAAATTAAATTCTAATACAGATTGCGGAGAATATCTTCTGAACCAAATAGGATTCTTACAATCATTTATAAGGGAGTTAATCGGCAACATTTTGTTAAAATCTACTAGTCACTATAATCACTTAAAATTGATATTTATTTTCATGTAATCAATGGATGAGCATTTTAAAGAAGATTCTTCAAGTGGAATCAAAATAATTTTTCATAAATAATAATATTTAAAAAGGGCTAAAAAAATGTAATTATAAAATTGTACAGATTGCGGAGAATATCTTTTGAACCAGATAGGATTTTTACAATCATTTATAAGGGAGTTAATCGGCAACATTTTGTTAAAATCTAGTCACTATAATCACTTTAAATTGATATTTATTTTCATGTAATCAATGGATGAGCATTTTAAAGAAGATTCTTCAAGTGGAATCAAAATAATTTTTCATAAATAATAATATTTAAAAGGGGCTGAAAAAATGTAATTATAAAATTGCAAATATTGTTGAAAATTGGCCAGATCATTAAATTCTAAATATAATTTTTATACAATCCACGTCATTAATGCTTAAATTTTTGAACCTTTAACAATCTCCAAATTTAAAAAAATCGGTAAGTAATAAAAAATTAATTCCAATTTTTTAAAGTTTGATTAAATGTAAGTATAACATAATTTTTTTTAAAATTATTAAATATTGATAATATTTGTCAGAAAAAATATAAAATAAATGCTGATAATAATTGATATTAATTATTCTAGCACTAAAAATTCACAATAAGCGGTCACTTGAATTGAGTTGCGTCACATATAAATCTAATAGTTGCCAATATTCTTTGAGGTATAGAAATAATTAGGTTTTGAGATTAATTTATGGATATGATTCCATATTTTCAACTTTTTTTGAGGGAATCTTCGGTTTTTGAACATTGCTTAGCTCATTTTAATGTTGCCCCATATATTTTTAATAGTTTCGGCCAGGGCTTGCCCCTGGACATTCTAAAGCTAGTTGTTATAAAATAACCACTTTTGGACAATTTAGATGTTGACATGAGGCTATATACTTCTGGAATACAAAGCGCCTACAAGAAAGTATCAAATGAACCAACCAAGGCTTGAGCTAATATATATCACACTAGACCTATAAGAATTCAATAATTAGATTATTGGTATTCGATTCGAAAACGCAAATCTAATAATTGGGTTTATTCATTAAGCCTCGAGATTTTGGCAAAAAATGTTCAAACCTTTCTACAATTTCTGGCGAAATCTTGAGGCTTTTAGGTATTTTTTGCTTAAATTTTAGTAATGGTTTTAAAAAATCAACACCCTGGCTAAAGTTTAAATAAAATTCAACTGTATATTTTTGTATTCTTATTTTAAAAAAAATTTAATAAAATTATCTTGTAAATGAAATTTAATGTGCTCGCCATTTTTGCACCAAAAAAATGTTATTCTATTATTCTGTGTTAATATCCATAAGGAACACAAACAAAATTTAAAAAACGAATATAGGCTATTGATATTGGCCATTATTCTTTAAAAATTTGGTATTATGATTTAATATTAATGGCTAAACTACCAAGGAGGCATGGTTACACGTCAATTCAGTTATTTAAAAATCATTTTATTAATATAAAATCAAATTGTTTATATATGGCATTTATCAAATTAAATGTGTTGATGGTTAAACGTTGGTTCTATTAATTGAATTCCGGGTAGAAATGTCCTGGACATAAATACCCCCGGACAAAAATATCCCAATTTTAATAAAAAAATTTAAATGCTTAGAAAAAAGACACGTAAAAAAATACATATTAACTTGTTCTACACGGTTTTAAATATTGTTAGATTTTACCGAATGAAGTGGGTTGGGATAAAATTAGTATTTTACTTATCTAAAAACACTACCCTTTCTTTGTTGCAAAGCTCTACGCTGCTAACGCGGTCGACAAACTTGGTATTATAGCCTGAATCGCGTAGTTAGGTAAAAACTTGGTTAATTGGTACCAAATGGAAAGTAAAAATGTGGTTGTTAATTATTAATTAATTAATTTAAGATAAAAATTAAGGATATAAAATTAATTTATTAAAATATTAAGTTAATTTATCATAATAAGAATGTTTACATTCAAAACTCGCTATTAACTTAATAAATTCTATACATATACTTTTCAAAAGTAAATAACAATCAATGTAACTATAAGATTAATATTATGTTAAGTGAAAGAAATAATATAACAAGTCCGTAGGTTAATACAATTTAAAATAAGTTTCGAATGTATTAACATTCTCCCTTCTGTTCTTTCTTCAATCTTTCAATGTTCCTTGCAGTCGTCGTGGAACTCGCTTCCAATCCTTTGTTGTTTTGTACGTTTTCCTATCTCTTCTATCCTCGATCCCGTTCTGTTCAAATCGTTATCATTAATTCGTCGTTTAGTATAGAATAATTTGTCGAATGTCAAATAAGAATAATGGAATTGGAATATAGAATGTATTAGTAGAATATTGAATTGAATAGGAATTATTGAATAAGAATGATAAAATTGGAATAATAGAATAATTGATACGTGATTCGCGTTTTAGTTTGACGATTAAATTTATTTTTATATTTTGTGTTTTAGTTTGGCGTTTAAATTTATTTATATATTTTGCGTTTTAATATCGATTTTTATTTATATATATTAATAATTTCAATCCATAAATATGCAAATAAATATTATGCACATTTCCCTCTCTTTAAAATTTTTTTTGAATTTAGCACCGTTGTTTTGTAATTTAAAAAGTGTTTTAAAATAATAATTCTGCTTTTAGTAAAAAATAATTTCTTAAGCCTCAAATGAAAATGATCTCCTCATCACATCTTTAAATATTTTTCTAAAATGAAGACGTTTAGTTTTTAGATAACTTCTCTTTATGATACTTTTAATAGTCTTCAAAGTTTTAAGTTTCAAATTTTTTTTATCACATTTAGTATTACTTATAAAAGTTTTTTTAATTTTATAATTTTCTTTAATATTCGTATCGTTAACTTCTTTAATCACAAATATTTCTTTAAATACAATCATATGATTTATATCTTTTAATTTATAAGACTTTATACAGTCTTCATATAAAAATTGTAAAGATATTTCATTAAAATTTTTAGTTACAATTTTTAAATTTTTATATATTTTAGTACGAAATATGTTCTTTATATTTTAATTTTATTTTTAACTTCATAAAAATTTTTCCTGTTTAGTCAATTAACGCCTTTCCAGTTTTGATAAGAGTCTGAATCAAAATCAGATTCAAATAAATGTTGTATTATGCTTAAATCGTCTAACTTATTTGTCTCAGTAATTTTATTGCAAGATTTATTTTGAGTTTTGTTATGATAGTTATTATTGTAACTATAAGTTTTATATCGAAAATTATTATGTTTTTGATCCCACTTTGGATCATACATATCTATTTTGATCTTTAAGTTATTTCTTTATTTTTATATTATTGTATAACACATTTTTTTTTATCTCTAACTCATCTTTTAGTTTATCCTCCAAATCTAAAGTATCTAGTTTAGTGATAACTTTATCAAAAGTAATTAGTATCGATGTCTTCTGCCTCACACACAGTTTTTATCATCTCATTAATTTTATCTAAATCTTTTATTTTATAAATTTTTCGTCCTTAGATTAACTTGCTCTATGATTCTAGGACTTACTATTTTTGGATATAAAATTTTAAGTTTTTTTTTATTATTCAGCCTCTAAGCTTTATCGATTAATTTGGGAAATTCGATCATATTTCTATCAGTTTTAATATTAAATTTATCATTTATCGGTTCGTTTATACACTTTATTTATTTTTATAATATATATGAATTTCTCTTTGCTTAAATTAACAGTGTCCTATTTGTTTTATGTAATATTTTTTTAAGGGAGTTCATCGACCTTGTACTTTGAACTATTTTTAAGATGGCCTTTGAAGGTTAAGAAAATATTTATTTTATTTATTAAATAAGTTCAGGTTCATCGACCTTGTACTTTGAACTATTTTTAAGATGACCGTTGAAGGTTAAGAAAATATTTATTTTATCTATTAAATAAGTTCAGGTTCATCGACCTTGTACTTTGAACTAATTTATTGTGGTCTTTAAAGGTTAAGAAGATATTTATTTCGTTAAATTTTATTTTATTTATTTATCTGTATTATGTATTATTATTATTTTTTTTTTATTTTTAACAATGACCTATGACGATTAAAAAAAAATCTTTATCAAATTTTCAAATAGAAAAATTATATAAAAAAATCGTAGCAAAATTAATATGTAAAAATTAAAAGACAAAAATTATAAAAAAAAATAAAAATTGTTTTCAAACAAATTTTATCATTCTTTATATAAACTAAAAAATATAAAACGTCTATGAATATAATTATAATATGCATATAAATTATATAATATAATAAATGTAAATAAATACAGAATATAAAATTCTAATAATAAATGCACTATTCAAATCAAGCAATTATTTCTTGCACAATATAATAATAGAAGTAATTATTCAAATTTAGTTTTCAGACATCACAATGTCTAAACAAAATTATTTCTCATCATTTTATACAAAGCACTAACATTTATCCTTGTTGCACAGCCCTGATCTAACTTCTAATGTAGTCCATGAGCTTGCCTTGGTATCAGGGCTTAGCCTGACCACGTAGTTTGGTAAAAACTAATAGATACTTATAAGCTGCTCACCTAAGTATCTACTAGATTTTATCAAATGTAGTGGGTTAGTTTCTAATAAAATTAAATATTTCTCATAATCTACTTTTGGTTAGATTAACCCAAGCCCATGTCAGGTTTTGCAACAATTGTAGCAATAAATTTAGCTAACATTTAAATATTTCCCCTGTACTCCACATATGTGCATGAATTTTTATAAAAAGTTGTGTAAAAATGCACAGCAGCTGTGCATCATTTGTTAAATTTTTAGTAAAGAATGAAACTTATTGTCCTCATTTTCTAAGCATTTAAAATTTTTATTAAAATTGGAGTATTTTTGTCCTATGTCTTTTATCCAGGACATGTGTTGAATTCAATTAAAAAACCAACATTTAACATCAACAATAATTTGATAAATGCTATATAAAAATAAATTGTAGCTAAATTAGATCAGTGATGGATTGCTGCATTAAGTTATCTATGCATAATTGACGTGATACCAAGGGGCATAGTCCTTAAGAAATTTATATTAAAGACCTACAAAATCAATTGTTTCAGTCCAAGCCAACCTGCATCTCTGTAGCAGAAATATTTTTAGATCAAGACATAACCAAAAATTTTAAAAAAGTTTATAAGGAAGATCTCAAAATATTTATTTTATTGATTAATGTTATGCATTAAATTTAAGTATTTAGCACTTTGATAATTTAATAATGTGTATCTATTTTACCTACTTACCTCATGATATTTTAAAAAAAACTTTTCTTAATTTTAAATTTATTTTGCAATTGTATTAATCACAGCAAAAAAAGAATAATGAAATATAACATTAATATTTTTTGGGCCACAAGCCAGGCCTATACTTTGTTTATGACGCTATCACCAGCTCCTGGCCAGCTCTACAGGACCCTAATTCATACACTATGAGGCAGATTCCAAATTTATGATTAATATTCTTTATTAACCCATTAATGGTCAACATAACATATCTGCAACAGTTGTTATTTATTGATTTTTCACATATAAATTTTTTGAATTGAAATAATTTCACATATAATTCTTACAGCTTGAAGATTGTATTATACCATAAAAAAACTTTTTTTTTTGAGTGTGCTTGATGCCATTGAAGTTTGACAATTTTGGACTATAATGTCATATGTTCTAGGCTTCTTCATTGAAAGAGTATTCATTCCCTTTAAATTCAATTGACATAAATTTATTTCTTATTGATGCCTTAACCTATTCTAATTAATTTTAGCCCATCATTCTATATATTCTCGGAATCATAATCATAACCATTTATGCAACGTTGACCACATAAGGGTTCAGAAAAAATTATATAAAAAAAATTTGGCATAATATTTTATTATAAATTTTTGTTTATATTCTTACTAAACAAAAATACTATTTTTTCCTCATGATATTTTTAATATTTATAAAAAAAAATCCAGAAAATTTATAATTTTATTGTTATTTTCATTATATTTTTTCATTTGAATATAAAAATTATTTATAAATTATTTATCATCATCTTATATTTGCCAAATTTTTAAATAATATTAGAATTATAAGACAATTTCAAACAGTTGATGAACTACCTTATCCATGCTCTTCGACGAAGGACCTGTTTATAAAACAGATGTTGTAATTATACCTCATAATGCTGTTTTAATTAGTGATGAAGAAGATTTCGATGAAAACGATCTAACTGACACACCTAATCTTCCAGGGGAGATCGAAATCAAATATCCAGCAGACATTGATATTGTTCATTTCGAAATATTTAAAATGAAAAAAATTGGTTAATACACATCTAAACCTACTCATAATGATAAATTTAATATCAAATCTTCAATTTGATTTGATCGGTAAAACTACAATAAAAATAAATTATTTTTTGATTAAGAAATCTATTCACAGCTTGTGGATCAATCATATATATTTATTTCAAACAAAACAATAGACCTAATTTTATTACAACTGAGTCAGAGATGAATAGTATAAGAATTATTTTGCTGTTACTATACCAATCATTAGGAATTCAATGATACAACATACATTTCGTGATATCAAAAGGAATCTACATTTATCTAATAACTCAACTCTTGATGAAGAGGATAATCTTTGTAAAGTCCGCCTATATTTAATTTGATTAAATAAAACAACTATTTGGTATATTTTTACATAATTTATGCATAAATGTTCATCAAAGATAAACCCATTTGATTTGAATGTAAATCATGGACCTTTGCTTCCCTGATGAATACATAATTGCATGTAATATATATCAAGGTAAAAATAAAAGCCCAATGGCTTCGAATCTTGGATTAGGAGGTACAGTTGTTACAAATTTAAGTACCTCCTTTGCATTCTTTCAATAATTTTTTTTTACATCTCTAAGGTTTTTATCATATTTGAAGCATCTGATTTTTCGCAACTGAAACTATAAGAGATTAAAAATTTTCTCCTAGAAACAATTAAAGTTATGGCAAAAAAGAGGGGCTATTATGACTACCAATTTGAAAAGGCATATGAAACATATGTAGTTAGATAAAATGATAGTTCAGTGGTGACAGTTGCATCAACATGTAAAGAACCCTCTATGCAACATATCGAAATTCTTTCGAAATATTTTCTCAAAAATAAAAATCACACATTCTAATCTCATAAATTAATATAATTTCAATATGGGTACCACCTAGTGGCAACATATAAAATAAATATATGAGATAAAAAAATGGTGGTGGCCTATTTTTAGCAATTTTATTGATGCAGCTATAGAATAAATGAGATAAAAAAATGGTGGTGGCCTATTTTTAGAATTTTATTGATGCAGCAGGAGTAAATTCATGGAAGTTATAGAATCAATTGAGTGAATCCTGATGATAAAAAAATAATTACCAACACTTTGGTGGGAAATAACTATAACACTTTTGAAAACTCCCCTGGTGAATTAAAAAGATAAGCCCAAGTAGAGGCCATCCTAGTCAATTTTTCTCACTAAGTAAAGACCTGAAAATTCATATGGTCATTATGTTACAACTATTATTGATAACAAAAGGGATGTTGTAAGCTTTGTCATAGACAGACAAGATATACATGAAATATGTGTTAAATACCAAGACATATTGATTGTTTTAAAAAATTTCATAAAATATAAAAATTACAACATTGTATCATATAAATGTGAAATATGTAAATAAATTTTGAAATTATCTATTGTATTTCGATATTTTAATAAATAAAATTTGAAAAAATCAAGAATTTTTATTGGCTGGAAAAAGGATAAAGTTTAATATTACATCAAAATAAATTTCAGCTATATATAATGTACATAAAAATCATAAATATTATTCTTTAAATATACAGTTTATAAATAACATTCTTCTTATAATTCTAATCCAATTTAAACTCAAAGTGTAAATAAATATTCAGTGTTTATGATTTAATATCGAAGTTAAATATACCTATAATTTTGTTTTTAGTTTGAAAAACTGTTCCCTCTGCAACAATTCCTGGTATAAATTTTTGACTAATCTCATTATATCCCAAAGCTTCATATAGTTTTGATTTTAAATCTAGCTGAGTGCTATTTTCTATACTATTTTTAAAGGTTATTAATATTATTTGATTATATTTTGATAATAACTTTGTAATAATGTTATCAAGCCATGGTTTCCATAAGGAATTAAAGCATATAAGTGTACCGTCTTTGTCAAATATGACTAGTTTAATTTTTAAGGGCAAATCACTGGTTAGATTGACTGTATAATTGGAGTAAATTGTTTTATTTAATGAAATATCATAGTATAAAAGTTTGCATTTTGATTTTAATACTCTTGAAGAGAACTTTATATTAGCTTGGAGTAAATTAAGATTAAAAAGAATGTATAAATGCCTTACCCAAAACAATGGTATTAGATATAGACTTTCCAGTTCTTGCCAGCATTATTCTTAATGAATGAATGCTAATTAATATATCATTGTTATCGTTATTTAATTAACCGCATGTTTTTATAGTGTTGTCAAATGGTTCGACTTAGCCAATTTTAAATTAGGATTGCAGCCAAAATCGTTAATATAGGTCTAAGCCATTTATGAGCAAAGTTTCCAGTCTTATGTAAGATTTTTGCCTAAAATATTGTGTTAATCATTTTTAAAATCCAGCCTTTTAACAACATTAGATTATACAATAATGATCCCGAACTTGAACAATATTATTTAATTAGTAGCATATTATAAATAGATTCAGAAAATTTGTGCTTTATAAATAATGGTCTAAGCTTTAGGGTGGGATCGAGATGTGAGTTATCAAGACAAACGGGGCAGCCTATCATGGCCGTCGAGATTAGAATTTTAGGGGCAGCCAAATTTTATAATTTAGTTCAATTATTTTTAGCCTCATAAAAAATAAAAAAAATTTGTATGTATTACCTACTACATCTTTTTTTTGTAAAAAATCCAAATATGATTCGAATCTGGGATGCCTAGCCTCATGTACTATAAGGAAAAATTTGATTTATATTTTAGTCATTTATTTTTTAGTTAAGAAATTTGATTTTTTATTGAAATTTCTTTTTTTTTATATAAATGATCTTTAAAAACAATTCAATAAATATTCTATGGTAAAAATATAATTTTATTTAAAAAAAACGATTTCTATTAATTGACTATTTTGATAAATATTTGATTGATTATCTCATTAAGGTCATGTTTTTGTAGCTATAATGTGGCACTTTTTGGATATTCTGTTTAGTCTATTTTAAAATAAAAGGGTTTGTACTATAGTCTTCACATATACCAATATGGTGGGTACATGTTAATATTGATATTTGAATTTATAAATATTTAAATTGTGTTGGAATTGTATTAATTCCACGTTTTGTTATAGATAATTATTTCACATTTTTTATTGATTATCATTTTATTATTAATCATAATTTAATAGTACCGGTGTCAACTTGCATCAACGTGGGTATGTTGTTGATGCTCACTGTCACGTTGTACGCGTCATATATGGTATCCTTGACCCTAAGATTGTACACTTCCAAATTCTGCAGATTATATTATTTAAGGTCTGTGTTTGAGTCGTCATCATCATCAAATACTTCGATATTCATAGCATGGTTCGTATTCAATTGACAATCACGATCTTTGTAATCAGAAGATGTATTGTAAGTATTATTGTCATTTTTGTACTGGTTGGACCTCAGAAGAATATTTCGAGAAACCATTAATATTTTGAAGATTGTGTTTGTGCTGACCACGACGGGGATAATTGGTTCGGTTATCACCTCTATAGCAGTCATTCCGTCGATCAGGGCTTTGATGATGGTCACAATGATAGTCGTGGAGATTGCCATGGACGTTGTACCCGCTATTGTTGTATCGATCGTCGTAGTAGTTATCGTTGCGATTATCGAAACGGTTGCAGTTATAGTGACAATTATCGTAGCTTTGATCAAAACGATTGTCGTGGAAGTTGCTGTGCCGTCCATCGAATCGTTTATCGCGGCCGTAATCGTAGCGTATATTGTAACGTTCATCAAATCGTTTGTCGCGGCAAT
The DNA here is from genome assembly GCF_954871325.1 of Gordionus sp. m RMFG-2023. NCBI lineage: Eukaryota > Metazoa > Nematomorpha > Gordioida > Chordodea > Parachordodidae > Gordionus > Gordionus sp. m RMFG-2023. Next base: position 41,047,903 of record NC_088776.1, read on the forward strand.
AATCGCATCGTAGATCGTAACGTTCATCGAAATGGTACGGGGCGATTGTCATTTATGAACTGGGATTGCTTGATAAGAGATTTACCGTGTACGTGAGAGTCCTGAATGGGTTTTGTTGTTACGTAACTATTTTTGACTCTGCCCATATGATTAACCTGTTGTACACCAGGTGATTCATTCAAATGAAACAATTTCATCTCGCCCTTGATGCCACTTGGCTCCGCGATGTCTTCCCCTAGACCTAGATTGTAAATGTCTTCTATAGTCATAGAGCTCTTGACCACTTTCCTGACATCTTTGGAATTCGAAGATACTCTCACTTTCTCAATAATTCTCTGAATGCCATTGAATTTATATTCTTTATTGAGTCGTGCTACGCGCGTGACTAAGCCGAGAATGTCTCATCCTTTCCGTGAGTTGCAGCATAAAATAATGATAGTTTAGCGTTCTCAGTCTTCGATGGATGTTGTAACTTGAATTTGGCAAGCAGGGCCATTGGGTCCTGGAAGTCTGCCTCAGTGCAAATTGCCCCAATATTATTGAATTCGTCATCAGGAAGACTTCGGAGAAATAAAGCGGCCTTTTCTCTGTTGGAGATCTTGCTGGTGTTGAAGAAATTCTGCAATTTCCCTATGTAGGCGCTGTCATTGCTACGTAATTTGGGGAAATCCAGCTTGACAAATTCAGTCATATATGTGGAATTGTTCAAAGCATCCATCGTAAGAAAATTATAATCGATAAAGGCGTGAAATAGAATAAATGTACATTGCAAAATAAAGATTAAATTTTGAAATACTTACGCAAAGTTCAGACGTATATTGGCCTCCATGTTGGAATTGTATTAATTCCACGTTTTATCATAGAGAATTATTTCACATTTTTTATTGATTATCATTTTATTATTAATCATAATTTAAATTTTATTATATGATAAATTACATTTTTATTTTTAAAGATAAATTACATTTTTTTATCTCCCTTCAACAAAAACAATTTCATCTTTATATATCTTTTTTTTAAACAATAAAAAAAATAAGTAATACAAATTAATGTATAAAAATATGTTAATATAAAATTTTCACCGATTAAATTTAAATACAAATTGAAATATAAAAAAAATAAATCAATTGCCAAAATAAATAATAAAATAACATCGATCAATTGACTTCGCTTTTTAACCTGTTCTCACAATATTGTTTTGGTATTCTAATTTTTGTAAAATTTATATTCATTTTTAACTTCACTTATTTTTAAACTAGTTATCGCAAGATATTTTTGTATCCTTATTTTTTGTTAAATTTATTCTTATTTTTGTAAAACTTATTTTGTATTTTATTTTGGAAAAGCCTTCATGTTATGTAGCTATTCTAATATATTATATAAAATATTATATTAAAACATATACTTACGTCCACCACAATGGCCAAGTGAAATGTATGGTGAAAACATTTAAGATGCACATGAAAATAAATATTAAGAGTGATTTTGATACTTTACTTGATAAATTCTTATTTAATTACGAAAATACACCTAATGACACAACAGGAGTTGCACTTCTAAAAATATGTTTAATCGTGATATTAGAATTAAATGAGACTTATTAAAACCCTTAGAGGAAAAATAAAATAGAGAGATAACATAACACTATCACAAGGAGATGATAACTGGGATAAAGGCCTGATCACCCACAAATAATGTGACATGATGTTCCAGTTAAGACAGATAAATGTATTATAAGGAGACATTTAGACCAGTTAAGAAAAATAATATGCTATAATTTTAAATAATGATACTAACTCTAAGAATTTTTTGAAAGAGGGAAGGGTGGACATAAATAAAAATATCATAAATAAAGATAAATTAACACCAATTTCTAGACCAATAAGACTAAAACTAAAACCTGTTTTTTTAAAAGATTATTTAACTTAAATAAAACTAATATTTAACACTAAAACACGAAAATAAATTAAACATTGAAAAATTGATAAAACAATCTTATTGATTTATCATTCTAATATTCGATTAATCAATTGATTCTATTCTATATATTATTCCGAATTCCATATATTATTCGGATAATTCATTTATTCTAATATCCAATTTGATCAATTATTATTCCTAATTAATGGATTGATGATGTTAACAATTTTGAAAATTGATAATAACAACGGAGTACGACAAGCAAGATAACTAGACGAAATTATTTATGAAATCAACTTATGATAAGGATAACAAGCTAACGATTGGACTAACCAACGTACAAACTCAAAAACGATTGGACAAACCAACGTGTAAAATCAAATGCGATACAGACTTATGAAACAACGAGAACAGACAAAACGATAAATCATTTGAACAAGCTCTTTAAATGAAATCATGGGAAAAGCTTTTTAGAAGAGGGAGAATCTTAATATTTTTAATAATATTTTATTTTGATAATATTGATATTGATATAATTTTAAAAAGAAATGATAAAACACTAAAATATTAAAACAACTATATAAAAATATGTAAAAATTTATAAAATGACTAAATAAATATATATTAATAGTATCGAAGGCTCTAAAAAGAGCTTAATTTAATAATGAAAATGTACCTAAAAAGCAAGTATAATTAGTTTTTGTTTAAGAAATAAGGATTCGCGATTTTCGTTTGTTATGCTAAAAAAATTTCGTGATAAAGTTTAAAAAAAAATATATGTAGACTGTGAAAAATTGCCGTTAGTTGAAATGGCTATTGGCTGAAATATAGAGTTATTTAATTTTGAATATTTACTAATTTTTTTATTTTCCCCACAAGTAAGAGGGTTTGTATTAATTGATGAAGGAAAGGATGATACACAGGTTGCATCCTAAGAGATTTCCCATTGGACCAGGGGGTGCAGGTTATTCCGTCAGGTCTAATACCGTCTATGAGAGGTTGGTAGGTTCAAGGGGTATTTTTTGGCTTGGAAGTGCTTCGAGCCATTTATGCCCGCCGTATTTATTGTTGTTTTGTAATAGTTGTATATCGCTGATTTCGGTAGGGTTAAGACTATTTTGTAATTTTTTTATTATGAGGTCGATGATAGATTTGTTAGAGATTTCGGTAGGAAATATATAACCGTCTGGGGTTAGGAGATTCTAATTGCTGCTGAGAGAAGATCATCATAGGGAGTTATGAATGAAGAGATCGCAGAATTGAGCGATAGGCGATTTGATACAAATAGAGAAAAGGAAAGTAGTTCTAAGTGGATCAAGTCGATACCACCTAGTTTAGCGGGTAATTGGGCTAGGTGCCAATTAAAGTCTGATAATGAAAGGTTGAAGATCCTTTCCATAAAGGACTTTAAGCAAATATTGTGTTGAATGAAAAATTTTGAAGAGGTGAATGAGGAGGATGAGTGGAAGAGATGTAAGATTTTGGGAAGATATAAACACTTTTTAATAAGTAAAAAAGCTAATGTGGTTTATGAACTTTTTATCGATAATTTTTTCGGATATATTATTATTAAGTAATGGGGAGCCCAATAGTTGGATATCATTTTTTTCGATAATAGTGTATTCTTTAAATTAATCTAAGGGAATCTCGGGGTTGAGAAAGCAAATTTCAGTTTTAGTTTTATTTAATTTAAACCTATTTTGGAGCATTCTCTTTCGGGGTAGTTAAGGGCTTTGCTAATTTGATGTGGATTATCGCAAAGGGTGCCATCATCACCATAGGTTTAGGTGAGATCAAAATCAGATTTAAGACCTTTCATCATATTATGGTTAGCTAAGCAGAAAAGAATATAAGGCCGAGGGGGTCGCCCTGTTGTACTCCCTCTTCAGATTATATAACGCTACCATTAAAGATGAGGGGTTTGCTATTGTTATAGAAGATGTCAATTAAGCGCGAATATTTGGGGAAATTATCGAAAAAAGATTCGAGTGCCGAGGAACGTGATATTGTATTGAAAGCGTTCTTAAAATCGATATTACATAAAACGGAGTTTGTTGGTGGATGTTGGAGGTAGATTCTTAGCCAGTGAGAGCCTTTATCTATGCCTCCTTTTGTTCCGCATCCTAATTAGTATTTGCCAAGCAGAGAATGAGTATCGGATTTTATTTTTTGATATAATTTTAGCTAACAGGCATCTGAAAAATGAACCGATTGCGATTGGGCGGATTCCATCATTAGGTTTTTCAAAAGCTATCATGTTAGCTGTAAATATAATTTAATGAGCCAATGTGGGAATATCTTTAGTAGTTATATTATTAAGGAAGGTGGTAAGTGAGTTAAAAAAATTATTGGAATTATGAGATTTTAAAAATGTTTGGAATTAAGAAGGTCTATAGCTAGTGTTGCGTAAACGGCTTAGCCGAGATTTTAGGTAAAAAAATCGGCTAAGCCTAATTAGGTAAAGCCTAAAAATCGGCTAAGCCTAAAAATCGGCTAAGCCTAAAAATTAGCTAAGCCTAAAAATGGGCTAAGCCTAAAAGTTGGCTAAAATCTTCACGTTTTTAAAACCGTTATAACTCGGTTACGGATATGCAGTTTGCATTAATGTACACATTAAATACTACATTATTGCCAAGTTTCAGATCATGATCTTTTTTATTTTCGGTTTTGGCAAAATGCCAACACTTTCTATTTTGCCCATACAATTAGGATCAATTAATGGGCTACACAATGGTATAGGTTTCGGTAATTGATCCTCAAATCGTTCCGCCAACTTCAAAATTTCACGTACACAAAAGAATTCAGGGTATAAATATTGGTTTATTATTTTTTTGATATTACAGGTAAATAAATAAAGATTTTTGTAAAAAATGAAGAAATAATTAATAGGACAGACCTTCAAAATGACTTCTATTTAATCTTCCTTTTGTTTTATACTATAATAAATTGCAACTGTATTAGATACGCGCCGAATTGACGCCCTGCTGAATTGTCGTGCGTCGTGATACTACCAAATATAGTCCACATAATATTTAGGTTCGGACCCGATTTTTCCTTTTTTTAAAAAATCATTTTACGATTGATTTCTTTAAAACGAAATTAAAAAATATTAGGTTACGTCAAAACTTACTTATTTTCGCTCCCTATGCATTAATATAAAACTGTCCTAACTTGATCTATTTTTAAAATTTTAGATATAAAGGAAATATCAAAATCTGCAAAGCTTTTTTAATTTTTATAAAATAGACTTACACTCAGGGCCTGGGATCGGCATGTCTGGACACACTGGATCCAACCCAACATTTTTAAAATAAATATCCCAAACTTGGGCTCTACCGAACCCGGCAAAATTTATGTCGGGTAAAGAAACCTAATATATCAATTCACCCCGATTTTAAGGTAGGTAATATTTATTTTAATAAAACATCATAATTAAAAATTTTGCCAATTTTGATATATTGAGCTTGTTGCATTAATGCAATTTTTCTAGACCCGTGAAAGTTATTATTTATTTTTTGGTAAATATAGATAGATATGATAATGAGTAGAATTTGACCCTTAAGTTATTATTCTAGCGTTTGCCTATATACCCTTTAATGAGTTAATTTAATCTTATTGATCGCGATACTTATGCTCTGAATTTTATTAAATTAGGTGGTGTCTGCGTTGTATAATTCCATCAACTTAGAGACTTAAGTTGATATTAAAAATTCCTGTAGAAGTTTTTTTACCAATGTAGGATTCAGGTTGAATAACGAAATTCACTATTGCATATCTAATTGAATGATTTTTTTGGCTTTTGTATTTTGGCGATTCAAAGGAATTCTGCAAATAAAATTTAAACACAAATGGGAATACAAGATATACATTGATTCATATGATATGAATTCCTAATCGGTTATTCTCATTTGTTCATGGGATATTTGAAAATTGCATTTAATAAGCTTGTAAATCATATAATATCGAAAAGACTAATTATATACTAATAAACTATTCGAATTTTTCAAAATGGCATTTTAATGGTAACAAAATTATGCACACATAATAATTATATTAATCTAAAATAACAGTACAATACTTTTTTTAACCCCTTCTGGCTAATTTTAAGAAACTGGTGGGAATTAACCACTCACTTGAAGACACTCCAATCCTTATACGGACAAAACTCAGGCCATGAATGGCTTGAAGCTGTCGCTAGTGGGTCATTCCACGTCAAATAGAATAAAAAAACGCGATTTTCGGACGACCATCTTTAAAATAAACGAAACTTGGCATGATAGTTATTTATTTTGTATATTTTTGTAAATTCTAAATTTTAGAGTGCTAGCTCAACCAAATCCAAAGATATACACCTTCAAAGTAGAGAATCGCATAATGCGTGATTTCTTAAATCTTGTTTTTCTTAAAAAATACTTAAGATAAAATTACAAATAATACATCATTTTATAGCCCTTAAAATTTTACATTGGAAAATATAAAAAAAAATTAAAAAATTTTAAGTGTTTTTGTATTTCCGGTAAAAATAAAAAATTAACATTCCTGGGAAGGGATATTTTTTTGGTGTTGATACTCTCTAAAAATGAAAATCTCGATAGCCATTTTTGTTTTTTTAATTTTATTAAAATTTTTATTATTTTTATAAATAAAAAAGGATAATATAGATGGCGTTATATTAATCTTAATAATAATATATTTAATTTAATAAAAATATGATTTATATCGGTATTAAAATAAAAAAAAATCAATTAAATATAACCAGTATGATGTCTTGGGGCAATAAATAAGGAAGCGGCCCATACGGATATGGTTGTTAGGACGCTATATTTTAAAATAAACATATAAAATTTCCGCCTAGCGACATTTTATCACACGACACTTTATCATGACGACACTTTATCACGACGACACTTTATCACTCAGTCATTTGATAACGCGACACTTTATCACGCGACATTTTATCATGATATACTTAAAACTTAATTTATTATAATTGAAAAGTTAAATTTTGATAATATCTCATTTTTTGACTTTCATCATGATATACTTAAAACTTAATTTTATATATTTGAAAAGTTAAATTTTGATAATATCTCATTTTTTGACTTTCATCATGATATACTTAAAACTTAATTTTATATATTTGAAAAGTTAAATTTTGATAATAATTTTTTGACTTTTCCGTCTAAATTTCAATATTTAAATTAATTTTTTTTTGTTAACGCCACACTTTATCATGATATACTTAAAACTTAATTTAATATATTTGAAAAAATAAAATTTTGGTAATATCTCATTTTTTGACTTTTCCGTCTAAATTTCAATATTTAAAAAATTTAAATTAATTTTTTTTGTTAACGCCACACTTTATCATGATATACTTAAAACTTAATTTAATATATTTGAAAAAATAAAATTTTGATAATATCTCATTTTTTGACTTTTCTGTCTAAATTTCAATATTTAAAAAATTTAAATTAATTTTTTTTGTATTTTTTTTATTGAGAAAAACTCATATTTTAATTTACATAAATATAATTTTTTTTAACTTAATTATCATCTTATATAGGGAAACAGGAGACATAAGCAATAATTTTCTATTTATACTTTTTATTAATAAGTAACTATAAATCAATAAAACACTACACTTAAATTAATGTGTTTATCTATTGATATTTTTTAAGCTAATCGTTTTTTCACAAAGATTTATAATTTGTACAAATTCAGGTTTTGTATTTACCCATAAATATAATAATATTTTTTTTTCTATATATACCTCAATTTTCTATATTATTATATATTAAAGAATTTTTTTTTTATTAATTATAATGTTTGAATTAGGATTTACATCGAAAAATAAACCTACCCTTTTATATCAAAATTACGAATATACTAAATTTAGGACAAATAAAAATGAATCAATATGCTGGACATGCGCCAAATATAAATCTCTAAAATGCCATTCTTTTATTACAACAAAATTGAATGATATCTTAAAAGGTCCTCTTGATCATACTCATGAGGGTAACATTTCAAAATCTTATGTAGGAAAAGCAATATCAGAAATGAAATCCAAATTAAGTGAATATTCTAGTCCTTCTTTGGTCCATGCAACAACATTGTTAAATTATGATAATAATACCTTGATGGTTATGCCAAATAAGTCTGCCCTTTATCGATCCTTACAAAGGCATAAAAAATCGATCTCTACCATTATATTGCCTCCTATCCCTAAGGATCTCACTTTCTTATATCCGGAATGTTACAGGGATATGCTCAAATACGAGTCTGGGCCAGATGATAATTTAAGATTTATAATGTTGAGCACGGACGAACTACTCGAAGGATTATCAAGATCGGATATATGGATATGTGATGGTACCTTTAAAATTTTACCTGAAATATTCTTCCAACTTTATATACCATCCACTTTCAAATTGCACCGGGCGCGAATCCTGTTGGTATATATTGCTTATTACCAAATAAAACGGCGCATACATATGCAAGGATGATAAAAGTAATCATATTATATATTTTAAGAGATGTAATTTAAATTTTATTATAGGAGCTGAAACAATTACTACCAGGGACGCATCCGAGGAAAATATTGGTGGATTTCGAACAGGCACCGATAAATGCGTTTAGAGCTGGGTATCCACTCGCAGATATCCTTGGATGTTATTTTCATCTAAATGAGAGCGTTAATAGAAAAATAAACGATTTGGGATTAAAAGAGATGTATGAGTCGAATGACGACTTTCGATTGTATAGTAGGTGTTTATCGGCTCTTGCATATGTCCCAGAGGATGATGTTGGAAACTCATTTGATACTTTGGCAGAAATATTTGGTGAATTGAATGGCTCATCTGAGCTAATTTCCTACTTTGAGAAGACCTATATCCGAGGACGTAGAAATCCCAGTAAAAAAATATTTTTTTTATTATAAATTTTTATATTTATAGGGCAACGAAATAACTTTGCAGCGCCTTTATATAATGTAAGACTATGGAATAAACACAATTCCACGTTAGAAGGTGTCACCCGAACAACAAATTGTGTTGAAGGGTGGCACTATGGAATTCAATCCCTATACCAATGTTCTCATCCAACACTATGGAAATTTTTAGATGGGATACAAAAAGATATGCAGAAACATAAGCTCTATATCTTCAAGTCGTGATGGGAACAACACCGTACTTATCAAAGAAATATGAAGATATAAAAAGACGAATTCAAATTTGTGTTTCAAATTACGGATTGTCGGATTCTTTAATATTTTTAAAAGCTATTGCCCATATTTCGTGCAATTAAATATATTATAAATAATTTATATTTTTTACTCGTGATATATTGATTTATAGTTACTTATTAATAAAAAGTATAAATAGGAAATTATTGCTTGTCTCCTGTTTCCCTATATAAGATGATAATTAAGTTAAAAAAAATTATATTTATGTAAATTAAAATATGAGTTTTTCTCAATAAAAAAAATTAATTTAAATTTTTTAAATATTGGAATTTAGACGGAAAAGTCAAAAAATGAGATATTATCAAAATTTAACTTTTCAATTATATTAAATTAAGTTTTAAGTATATCATGATAAAATGTCGCGTGATAAAGTGTCGCGTTATCAAATGACTGAGTGATAAAGTGTCGTCGTGATAAAGTGTCGCATATAAAAGAGTCGCGTGATAAAGTGACTCCAAATCAAAATTTCATATACAAACAATTATAAAATAAAATACCTCTTGTTTTAATCTTATCCCATTTTGCACTTATTAATAGAATTTCCTGAAGCGATAATTTATAGGTACGTCCTGTCACTGTTATAGGATCTACTATCGTTATTATTTGATTCATGGGCAACCATATCTTTTCCTCAATTGTGGGATAAAAGGATGGTGATGGTCCATGGGCATGTAAAAAGGAAATATATATCTCCTCAGTATTTTCATTCTTTTTCAGTACTGTGGCTAACCACCAAAAATCGTCATAAACACATGTTACGAATCCTTTAATATCAGCAAAACACAAATTATCGGCAAAAGACAAATCGGCATTTGAGATATTATTAATTTGAAAGTCCTTTGCATATGAATATATTTTTGATTTAAATTTACTTAAAATCAAAGGAAAAATAGCATGTATTTTCCGAGTTCTTGGAATGGGACGAGCTAAATTGAATCTTTCTGTAGTTTAATCTCTTCTAAATTGTATTGTTCGTTGGTTATATACGTAAAATTTACTGATGGCATATTTTGTTTTGCAAACTGATATAAATCAAATGGTGTTAAAATGTGTCCAGAACTGGTGCGCTGAAGGCTTGAACGTGCTGCTAATCTTTTTAATGTTCCGCCAGCCGTCACATGGACCTTTTCCATGAGATGTAGCTGAAAAATGCCATTCAGCTGCTACACCAAAATCTGATTCATGATAACACAGATTTATGAAATTTTTTCTGTTTTTATATTGAGCAGCCGATCCGTCGAGCAGTAATAGATTTTACATGGCTTTTTGTTAAAATGATTGGTCAAAAATTTTATCATTTCAGTCTGGTATAAATGTACTGCAATAAC